>NW_026521828.1:11837510-13282521 GCF_021234435.1 Artibeus jamaicensis | reverse complement strand
GCAATGACTATTCTGGTCTGTCTATCTGTCTATTTGTATTACTACTAATTACTGTTTTCATTTCTGCAAGTTGTCACACAATTCTTCTTTTGCCATAGCATTTCAGAAAAAAATTTCTGAAAAACTGTAATACTTTTTATAACCCAACAATGGGTATGGTCGTGATGGACCGTCATCATAGATGAAGAAATTAAATACCCGTTGAGTATTACCGATATTTTTCACTTTTGCCAATATTGGAGACTCATTGTTCAATTTTCATTTCCCTACTTACACATACACTTGTTTCCCCCTTTCATTTCCTCTTCTGTACACTGTTCACATTCCTTGCCCAGTTTTTCAATAGGCCATCTGTATTTTTTCAGTTTATTTGCTGGAGCATGTTCAAACCAGGGGTAGTAAACCTTTGTTACATGAAGTTTAAATATTTTCTCTCATACTCTCATTTATTTTTTGACCTCCTTCATCACGTCTTTTGTTATGTAGAAGTTTAAGATTTTTATGTAATCAAATCTCTCTGTTTTCCCTTCTGAGCTCTGAATAACCACGGATGTTTGTGTAACCCAGTGGTTTCCCTGCTGCCCTGACTTTCGGGTTTCATGGGGATGGACGGACATCATGGGGGTTGGGGCGTGTGTGTCTGTTGGCTGTTAGGTGTTCACCGCCACCCCTTCCTCTGTTTTTATTGATTGCCCACATGCTCCAGCCAGTGCTGTAGTGGATAAGGGCCTAGGAACTACAGCTGGAATTATGGGGCAAAATCTTTAACTTCTGTGGGCCTTGGTTTCTTAATTTCTTCATCTATGAGATGGAGATTTAGAACAGGCCTGGCCCTGGGCTGGAGGTGAGCCTCCAGAGGCTGACACATGGAAAGCCACGGCTTCATTAGTACTGCCGATGTGCCCATCGCGGCAGGCGATGTGCATCCACGTGCCCTTGCCGTGTCATTAAAACCTGTCTAAGAGGCAAGCAGCCTCACTCCTGGTTTACAAAGAAGGAAGCTGAGGCCCAGCGAGCATAACTAACTTGTCTAAAGGCACATGAATAGTGAGTAGTTGCAGCAAGATTTACACCCTTGTCCCTGTATGACTTGCAGGCTGTGGTTCTCTTACCCACTTTCTACAGTCCATGGATATTTACTGAACACCTACTACGTTCCTGCCCAGGGAACATGACAGCATCAGGCTCCTATTGCTGACAGTCCACTGGACGAGGCAGACGTTAACAACCAGACAATTCCGAATTGGAGCTGAGTGCAGCAGTCGTCAGCTGTGCAATGAGACACAGTAATGATGATTGCTCCTTTAGCCTGGGAGATTAGGAGAGGCCCTTTTGAGCATGTTCTCTTTTACCCGAGATGGAAGATGGCGCTCATCAAGCAGACGGGCTGCAGGAATGGACTAGAAAGATCAGTGCGGCAGGCAGGCAGGAACAGGTCACGGGGCACCAGAGCAGGCCAGGCCTATGTGGGCTGAGAAAAAGAGTTTGAACTTGATTCTAAAGCCAAGGGGAAGCCATGGAGCATTTAAGGGAATGCTGTGATCTGGTCGTACTTCAAAAATATCACACCGTGGTCATGTTCATACCCTATGATGAAATAATTCTACTCCTAGGTAGGGAGCCAACAAAAATGAATACTTATGTGCACCGAAGATAACAATATTGACAACTGCACTCTTTGTAATAGCCCCAAATTATAAACCACTTAAATGACTCTAAGTACTCACTAAATAAAGATATAGTTGGACAATGGAATATTACACAGCAATGAAAATGAACAAATTACCTATAACAATATAGATGGAGCTCACAAACAGAATGATGGGTGAATTTAGGCAGATATAAAATACCACATACTGAATCCGTATACATAAAGTTCAAAACGACCAAAACTAATCTTTGATTAGAAGTCAGGGTGGTAGTTAGTTACCCTGGGAAAGAAATGGTGGTGGCGGTGGCTAGGAGGAGGCATACATGGGTTCTGAAATGCTGGCAATATTCTGTGGTTTTCAAGGGCAATTTTTGTTTCTATTTTTATTTTTTTACTTTATTTTTTTTATCCCATTACCGTTTATCCCCTGTACCCTCTTCTACCTCTACCCACCCTCACCCTGCTTCTGGAGCTGGGCGTCGGTTACCCAGGTGTGTTCACTTTAGGCAAACTGATCAGGCTTAATGCTTACGATCTGTGCGTGACTCTGTCATCTGTTACATTCTGGTCAGTAGGTCAGCACCGCACCGAACTACAAAGCACACAGTGCAGTCTGGGCGAAATGAAGTACAGCTACTGCAGAATCCAGGTGAGTGGCAGTTGGCCCAGGGCGGGTGGTGGCAATGGAAACATGAGGATGGGTGGGAAAGAAGGGTCCATAGAACTGGTGGTGGTGGGAGGAGTGGGGGCCTGTGAGTAGGGGAAGGGGTGGTGGAATCAGAGCTGCCTCTCCAGCTTCCGGCAGGAGCACCTGGGTGGCGGGGGTGTCAGAACTAAGATGGAGAAGGTTGGGAGGCACAGATTTAAAGAGGATGGCAGAATCCAAGGCCTTGTTTCTGGACATGTAAAATTCGAGATGCTTCCAAAGGTAACATTGTGGGAGCAGGTGGCTTCACCTGATAAGAAGATTTCTGGTGCTTAAGAGAGAGGGAAATTAAAAGCCACCATTCTAGCCCTTTTTCCTTTGACAGAGTGCTTACAGTTCCATTACCTCTTTCCATTTAATTTCCCGACAAAGATTGTTATAAGGCAGGCAAGATGGCGGTGATGTGGGGATGCTGTTTCTTTATGTAGAAAGTAGAGATGCATTCGTGTGTATGCTGTTCTGTGGACCTGCTCTATTTCTCTACTGAAAGAGCAGGCCCTTGGATAGGAGCCTGGGCTACCCCACAGGCCCTCAGGAAAGAGCTCCTAGCACTGGCCACGAGGCCTGGCCAGAGGAGTCTGTACCGACCCTGTACCCTCCTCTTGCTCTGTTTCCTGGAGTCTCCATGGTTCAGCCATGCAGCACTCGCTCTCTGTCTACTGAATGCACTATGTGCTTTCCTAGTTCCAGGACTTTGCGTCATCTGTGTCCTCGCCTGGGTACTTGTTCACTCTTTGCTGGGCTTACCACTGCATTCTTCACATCTCAGCTTAATCCATTGTTTTCAGGAAGGTTTCCCCGCTCCCTGCCTGAGCAGGATGTGCTCCTGACCTGTTTACCCAAGGCCACCAGCGCTGCCCGAGGTGACCCTCGCTTCTCTTTATAGTAGGACACATCCAGCATCCATCCTGGCCACCACACTGAGTTCCAGGGCTGTAGGGACTCTGCCTGCCTTCTTGTCCCTGTAACCTGACACTGAACACAGTGCTCAGTACAGGGATCGTTGACTGATTTGTCCCATGACCTCTCAGACTGAGAACTGTGCCCTGTTCCCCGGCAGCAGGTGCCAAACTTGTCTTCACAGCATGTTTTTTCTTTGCCTTCTGGAATAAACCCTCAGGACCTAGCTGATGACCTTGAAGCTGGGAGACCTAGCATCCACTGTGCACTTCAGGACTTGTCCTAGTGTTTACAAAATGCCCTGAAAATGCTCATGACCATGATTGGCCCCATACTTACTATTTTAACACACTACTTGGACACAGTTTATAGGCAGATTGAAGCCAAAACCTACCCTCAACCCCTACAAGGGATTAATTAGTGTCAAACTCACTGGGACCAATAGTCTGAAATAATGTGATCTCATGAAGACATCCAGCAACAGTGTCAGCTGTATGGACGGTGACCCTGGAAGAGGCAATAGTCACAGAGCATCAAAAGCTGTGTCACAAACCCTTATGAACACCTTTTGCTGCATAATTCTACCTCAAGGGATTAATTCTGATAAATGAATGCATGGGAATAAAGATAAATTTATGAGGTACAGCTCATCACAATGAAAAAACAGGAGATTGGTTATCAGTGGAAACCCAGACAGTACCTTGCCACCACTAAAAGTGATGTTGTGTACATATATTACTGACATGCAGTTATGTCCATGACATGTTGTGTGTATGTGTTAGGAGCTGTTCAGTGGCAAGTGAGAGAAATCCATCCAAAAAGGAAAAAGCACAGGGAGGATTTGTTGATCTATGGGATCCAAAGGGGTGTTGGACAACCAAATTTTGGGAAGGAGCCCAGTGTGCCCAGACCTTAAGAATGGCTGGAATCTGGACTAGAATAGCTCCAAAACTCCCTCTCTATCTATGATGCTTGCCTCTCCTCACTTGCCAGATTCGCTTATTCACTGTGGACTGATGGTGGGGCAAAAGGTCTGGGTCACTGGAGGAGAGTCTACCTGAAGCTGTCTCTAGCTTGAAATCCAAAAGTCCCAAGCCAGGAATATATGGGCTACCGTAGGTCAGGTACCCAAATTAGAACCAGTCAACCTTAGCAGGGTATCTAGGCACTGTGATTGGCCCAGTTGGCGTTAAGACCTGCCTCTGGACCAACCAACTAAGACCAATGGAGGGGTCTCCTTGACCTACCATGGGAGCTTCTGAATTTAACAGACGTTATTATTTCCCAGGAAAGAGGGCGGGGCCAATATGCTCAGTTATCTTCTACCTATTATCAAGGGAAATGGGTAACAAAACACTGAGCACAGTGAGGTCCCATTTCTGAGAAAATGTGGGGTAGAGAGGAGGACACGATAGAAGAACGAAGTCTGAAAAGACATTTCAAAATGTTACCATTGATTTTCTTGCATCTGTGCAATTTTCTACAATGAACACCAGTTATTTGTGAGATTAAAAAAATTGAAGAGAGGAAAGCTACATGGCCTCCATGAGTATTTGGAACGTCAACTATTGTTCATGTCTCTTGCCTTCAGCCTGACATGTTAGATTTAAAATACAAATGATTCTGTGAACTGCAGTGCTCCTTGCAAATGTTGCCAGTCCTTCCCCCACCCAGCAAATAAACAGTTACCAGGGGTCCAACAAGTGCCAGGCAGCAAAACGTCTTGGAGATACAGTGATAACTAAGGGTCTGACCCTGCCCTCGCTCAAGGAGCTCACAGTCTGGCAGAAGAAACGGAGGAGTTCATAATCAGTTATGTTATAAAAATCTCAAAAGAGAAGTGTGAGCAGCAGGTTAGGAAGATATAGATAAAAAACAACACATTCTGTTTAGGGGAACCTTAAAGGTGGTCTTGAGCTATTTACTGGGCTTTGAACAGGGCCCTGAGGGTAAAGCATGAAATGAAGGGCTTACCAGGTGAAGGAATCAGCGAATGCAAAGGTTCAGAGTCAGCAGGACTTGAGTTGGCAGGTAGTTGGGTGTGGTGGGTCTGAGGGAGCAGGTGGTGAATTCCATTCCCTAAGCATTTAGTGAGCAGCTGTTGTATGTCAGGCTTTTGGCTAAGGGCTTGCTGATGAGATTGGAAAGGACCTTGAATGCCATTCTATTTCTTTTCCAATATAACAAAATTGAGAGAAAATGTGAACTTATCACTTCTTCCTGAGGAGAAACAAAGGTCTTCTCCATCTCTGTGCTCTCTCGAGTTTCTCTAGCTGCTGCACCAACACATTAGGGGAAGAAGCAAGACTGGGTGTGTGTGTGGAGAAAGCAAGATCCCAACACCATGCTTCCTGGATTGGTGACTCCACCCAAGTGCTAAGGATATTGGGGAAGTTGATATTGGGAGCGCTCTTCCAGGGCTGGTTACAGAAGCTGAGCCATGCTCAGAAGGTCCTACCTTGGCTTTGCAGTGGAGAAACACAGCCACCATTGTGGCACTGCCCTTCCAGCTCTGGGTCTCAGGAGGGGCTCTGGGGAAGGTGGATCATGATCTCTGAAGTGTCTTTCATGTACTAAGCCAAATGACCTTGGCCTGGATGGCTGAGGGTTATGCAAGGTTAGGTAGCCGCTTAGTCAAAAATAGCTCTCATGCTGACTCCAGCCCACAGAACAGCATCCAGGCAAAGTGGGCACAGATGCACCAGAGCTGGGCACTCGTGGGGAAATCCCCTTCTTGGTCCTCACCACTGGAAAATCATTCAAGAATGTACATGGGACTCCAGGGCTGCTGACAGGTGATGCCCCGTGCTGTCTGGCAGCAGAAATGTGGCTATCTCGCTGACGCACAGAAACCAAGGAACCACAGGGAAATCCAGCGCAAACATTAAAAGTGAGTAAGAGGGAGCAGCCGGCAGAAAGAGCACTGAGCCAGGAGTTCAGATCTGCTACTCTCATCGGCACACTAGAGCCAGACATGTTAATGTAATCACTCAGCGAGAACTGAGCAGCCACCGTATGCCAGAGACTGTGCTAGCGCAGGAGACACAAAGGGCAACGACAGTTGCTGTCCCTCGTCTCATGGAATTTCAGCTTGTAGTGAGCTGCCTTGTATCCCAGGCTAAGGGTAAATAACATTTGCTGAGATCTTCCCTTGCTAGGCACTCTACAAGACATTGGTGAACAAACCAGACACTGTCCCTGGCCACGTGTAGCTTGCAGTCTAGAGGAAGAAACAGACAAATAACAGATGGAAAAAAAACCAAAAAATACTCTTTAGAATAAAAATTCCGTTAAAGATTTGCTAAGGGCCCTTCCAGATCTAAGAGTAGGATCTCTCTGTGGAAGAAGGACTGCTACTATCTTGTTCAAGGTTTCTGCCCAGTGAGGGGACATGTCAGTGACCCTCCGCTGTCTCTCTGGTAATGACATCAGAGAAAAGTCACTGGTCTCTGTGTGTAGAATAAGCAACTCTTCTCGCTGTTGAGATGGGTGTGGGTCTGGCACTTTTGGAAGACGATTTGGTGACATTCACCAAAGTTTTGAAAGTATGCCTCTCATTCGACCTACTGTGTCTGCTTCTGGGTTTATCCAAAGGAAATAATTGGATAAGTGCACAAAAATGCACATTCTCATGAAGTTCATTACATATGATAGTTAAACATTTGAAATAACCAAAGTAGCCAATAGTAAGGGTCTGTTCCCCGTAAAGGGCTGTGAAATGGTTAGGTAGCCCTCTTTACCACTGGATTGGAAAGCTGTCCCTGTGTTGAGTTAGAGCATTTGGTTTAGCAAGTTGTATGCAGGGGCACTAAGACCCCTGTGCACTGCTAGTGACGGTGTAAAATGGTGTAGCTACTGGGGAAAACACTTATGGCAGTTCCTTGGAAAATTCAAAATAGAATTACCACATACACTGAAATACACTGAAAAGAATTGTGAACACGTTCTTGAAAAGATATTTGTATACTTGTGTTTACAATATTTTATTGTAAATAAAAAACAATAACTTTACAATATTGCAAATTGCATTATTCAAAATAGAGACAATGTGGAAACAACCCAAGTGTTCATTGACAGATGAATGGATTAACAAAATGTGGTATATACAAACAATGGAATATTATTCAGCCTTAAAACAGAAGAACATTTTGGCATATGCTACAACATAGATGAACCTTGAGGACATAATGCTAACTGAAATAAGTCAGTTATAAAAAGACAAATATAGTGATTCCATTCACATGAGTCATGGAGAGTAGTCAAAATCATAAAGACAGGAAGTAGAATGGTAGCTGCTAAGGCTGGGGGAAAGGCAGAATGAGGAGTTAGTTATTGCTTAACGGATATTGAGTTTTAATTTTGTAAGATAAAAAAGAATTCTGAAGTTAGATAGTAGTGATGATAGCACAACAATATGAATGCTCTTACCACTGCTAAACTGTACTTAAAACTGGTTAAGATGGTAAATTTTATGTTATGTGTATTGTGCCATAATTAAAATTGAGGGATAAAAATGTGTGCAAAAATACCAAAAAAGAATAAAATACTTAAAAATAAATTTAACTACAAGATGCAAGACTTTAGTACTGAAACTACAACATGTTGCTGAAAAGATTTAAAGAATGCCTAACAGACATCTTCATTCATAGCCGAAGACATAAAATTGTTAGGATGAAAATTTTCCCCAAAGCAATCTGTAGATTCAAAGCAGTTTCTTTAAAAAATCCCCAAAATCCCCAAAATTCATCTTTCAGAAGTAGAAAAGCTAATTCTAAAATTCATATGGAATTGCAAGGAACCCCAAATAGCTAAAAACAATCTTGAAAAAGAAAAAAAAAGGGGAAGACTCACACTTCCTGATTTCAAAACTTACTACAAAGCTACAATAGTCCAAAGAGTGCAGTGATGGCCTAAGGACACTCTCACATAAAGGTCAATGGGATAGAACTGAGAAAACAGATAAACCTATACAGCTCTGGTAAATTGTTTTTTTGACAAGGGTGCTAAGACCATTCAGTAGAGGGAAAATAGTCTTATCTGCAAATGATTCTGGGACAGATGGATTTCATTATGCAAAAAGTGAAGTCGGACCATTACCTCATACATATAGAAAAATTAACTCAAAATGTATAAAAGACCTAAATATAGGACCTAGAACTATAAAAACTCTTAGATGAAAACATGGGAGGTAAGTCTTCATGATCTTGAACACAAGCAACAGAAAAAAATAGATAAATTAGGCTTCATCAGAACTAAAGTTTATTCCCCTGGCTGGTGTGGCTTGGTGGACTGAGTCTGATCTGTGAACTACAAGGTCACCAATTTAATTTCCTGTCTGGGCTCCTGCTTGGGGTGCAGGTCAGGTCCCTGGTTGGGGATTGGGGGTATGTGATCGATGATTCTCTCCCTCTCTTTCTCCCTCCCTCCCCCTTTCCCTAAAAGTAAATAAATAAAATTGATAAAAATTAATAAGTAAAAAAAATTTTAATTAAAATTTTTCAAAAGTTGAGATATCATTGACATAAAACATTAATTGAAATATAACATTATATTAGTTTCAAGTATATAATATAATGATTCTATATTTACATAATATTATGAAACAATCACCACAATAAATCTAGTTAATATTCATCAACACACATAGTTACAAATACTTTTTTCTTGTGATGCCAACTTTTCAGGTCCATCCTCTTAGCAATTTTTAAATATTCAATACAGTATTGTTAACTATACTTACTATGGTGTACATTACATCCCTGTGACTTATTTATTTTACTGCTGGAAGTTTGTACCTTTGGGCTCCCTTCACCGATAAAGTTAAAAACTTTATGTATTAAAGGCGTCTACCAAGAAGGTGAAAAGAAACCCACAGAATAGAAGAAAATATTTGCAAGTTATATATCTGATAAGATTTTTTATCCAGAATATGTAAAGAAGCTGTACAACCAAACAACAAAAAGATAAATAACCCTATTTTTTAAATGGGCAAAGGTTTTGAATAGTTATTTCTTCAAAGAATATATACAAATACCAAACAAGCACAGGAAATAGATGCTTAATATTATTTGTCATTAGTCATTAGGGAAATGTAAATCAAAACACAATAAGATATCACTTCATATGCACTTTAATGAAAGTGCATATTTTTAAAAAGCAAAAACAAAAGAGGACAATAACAAGTGTTTGCAAGGAGGTAGAGAACTTAGAACTTTAATGCATCACCAGTGGAAATGTAAACCAGCGCAACTGCAGCAGGCAGTGGTCTGGTGCTTCCTCAACAGGTTAATATAGAATGACCATTTGATCCAGCAAGTCTACTTCTACATATATACCCAAAGGAACTGAAAATAAGTGTTCAGTCAAAAACTTATATGAACATGTTTATAGCAACACTATTCATGATAGCCCAAAGGTCCAGACCACCCAAATGCCCCTCAGCTGATGAATGGCTAAATTATGACTGATCCATACAATGAAATATTATTTAGCAATAAAAAAGAATAAAGTACTAATGTGTGTTATAAATAGATGAACCTTGAAAATACGCTGAGAGAAGCCAGGCATAAAAGGCCACATTTTATATGATTTCACTTATGTGAAATAGTCAGAATAGGCAACTCCATGGAGATGGAAAGTGAACCACTGGTTACCAGGTGTGGGGAAGAGGATAGAAAGTGACTCTTTTATGGGTACAGTCTTCCTTTTGGGGTGATGAAGTTTTGGGGGACTAGATAGTGGTCATGGTTGTAACAACACTGTGAATATACCAAATGCCACTGGATTGTACACTTTAAAATGGTTCAAATAAAGAAAATACTGTGTGCATTTCAGAAAAATAACTGGAAGCACAGATGCTAAATGTGAACACAGATTATTTCTAGGTGACAGTAGGAGTGACTTTTCACTCCATGTTTTTTCTTTTTGTACATCTGATCATTTTACAGTAAGTATGTTTTCCATTAATAATAAGAATGATTAAAAGCCAAAATGAGCTGTTTTCATTTTGGAAAGCAAGTAGCAAAAAAGAAAGGAAGAAAGGAAGGAAGGAAGGAAGGAAGGAAGGAAGGAAGGAAGGAAGGAAGGAAGGAAGGAAGGAAGGAAAAGGGGGGTCCCTTGAATCACCCCTCCCCCTTGTCTCTTCCATTTACCTGGGGCTGCAGGCCTTGCTCCAGTGTCTGAGAGTTGTGTTTCTGACTAGACACCAGTAAGGACCCTTTAAGTCAATAGGGGTGAAGGCATCAGCCAGCAGAACTCTTTACAGGTCTTTTGGAAGGATTCCCAAGACATACTGTATGGAAAGCAAAGTTCAGAACAAAGTGCCACAGTGAGTGTCAACACGCACATGATTACTAAAGATGGATGTACATATGTTTGCAAATGCAAAGATCCTCTCTGCCAGAGTGAATTAAAGAACCTCAAGAACATGTCCCCCAGGGAGGGGAAGTGGGCGGCTGGGGAACAGGAGAAGGAGGGAGGAGGCTGATTATCACTGACTCTTCCCTGTGCACCCACCTCTGTACTTTATTCATTTGGTTCCCCGAGTACCTGCTTTATGTCATAAAAAACAAAGTTTCAAAGCATAAGACAAAACCTTTTAAGGTAAAAATAAAACATTTTGGTTATTTCTACTCTATTTTGTATTTACCAAATTAACAACAGACATCACTTAACATAAATAAGACAGGGACTTCCGCCAAGATGGAGGCATAGGTGGAGACGTCGTGCTTTCTCACACAACCAAGTTTAGAGACAACTAAATATTAGCAATAGAAAACATAGCCAGAACACAGAAAATTGAACTTTTTGGAAGTCTGTTAACAACAAATTCTTCAGCCTGACCGGTAAGGGGCAAAACCAGCAGCTGGTAGAGCAGGGTTGCACAGGAAAACTCGGTCAGACGGACTCAAGCGCGCGGAATCCAGGCGCAGGAGCGAGCAACAGCGGGGGAAACAGCAAGGGAGCAGGGCTGCGGGTTGACTGTGGTCGCGCATTGGTGCGCTGATAGACAAGTGAGGGAGTGGGCGATTGGACCGGGACCCAGCCGGTCTCGCGGCAAGCTGCCGGGAGGGCACCGCCATTTCCCTGCTCTGACCCCGCCTCCACATACAGCGTCATAATCCAGCGACTCTGAGTGGCCTGGCCCAGGTGAACCACCTAAGCCTCTGCTCCTCACCCAGCTGCACGAGAAAGCAGAGGGGGTCGCCATTTCCCCTCTCTGACCACGCCCCCACATACAGCGTCACAACCAGCGACCTGGGAGTCCAAGGCTCTGCTCCTCACACTTAAAGGGCTCAAAGAGACCAAAAATGGCTCAAGAAGATCTCAAAGCCCCAGAGCCTATAAATCTAAGTGATGAAGAAATAGCAAAACTCTCAGACGCACAGTTTAAAACACTGGTGATCAGGATCCTCACAGAACTGGTTGATTATAGCCACAAATTAGACAAACATATGAAGGCGAAACTAATTGAAATGAATGGAATTGCACAAGAAACCAATAGCAATGAAAAGGAAACTGGGACTCAAATCAATGGAGTGGACCAGAAGAAAGCAAATAATGGCCAAAACAGAAAAGAGTCAAGAAGCAAGAATTCAAAGAAATGAGGAGAGTCTTAGGAACTTCCAGGACATCTTTAAACGCTCCAACATCCGAATTATAGGGGTACCAGAAGGGGGAAAGGCACAGCCACCAGTGGAAAACTTATTTGAACAAATAATAAAGGAGAATTTCCCCAATCTGGCAAAGGAAATAGACTTCCAGGAAATCCAGGAAGCTCAGAGAGTCCCAAAGAAGTTGGACCCAAGAAGGAACACACCAAGGCACATCATCATTACATTAGCCAAGATGAAAATGAAGGAGAGAATCCTAGAAGCAGCAAGAGCTAAGGGGACAGTCACCTACAAAGGAGTTCCCATCAGACTGTCAGCAGATTTCTCAAAAGAGACCTTACAGGCAAGAAGGGGCTGGAAAGAAGTATTCCAAGTCATGAAATCCAAAGACCTACAACCAAGATTGCTCTATCCAGCAAAACTTTCATTTAGCATGGAAGGACAGATAAAGTGCTTCTCAGATAAGATCAAATTCAAGGAGTTCATCATTATCAAGCCCTTATTATATGAAATGTTAAAGGGACTTATCTAAGAAAAAGAAGTTAAAGAAACATGAACAGTGAAAGACAACAAACTCACAGTTATTAACAACCACACCTAAAACAAAAGCAAACTAAAAGGACAGGTAGATCAGGAGTGGAAACATAGAAATGAAGATCTCAAGGAGGGTTAGCAACAGGGGAGTGGGAGGAGGAGAAGAGGGGAGAAGGTACAGAAAATAAGTAGCATAGACAGTAGATAGAAAATAGATGGGGGGGCAAGAATAATAGGGGAAATATAGAATCTAAAGAACTTGAGACACATGGTCATAAACTAAAGGGGGTGTAATGGTGGGGACAGGGGGATAGGGTGGAGGGGAATGAAGGGGGAAAATAGAACAACTGTAACAGCATAATCAATAAAAATTTTTTTAAAATAAATAAATAAATAAGACAGGCATTCCTTTTAACTTTCAAGCAACACAACTTTTTAAAGTAAACACAGAACACCCCTCCTAGATTACTCTCAAAGTAAAAATATATTTAGTAATGAAATATACTTTAAAATAAAATTAAAGGAAATGATATCAGAGACCGTATCAGAGAAATGGTCTTTATTTAACTACTTTTTTTTGTTTGTTTTTTTCTACTTTTTTTTCTGATGACATCTATTATTTTATGTTGGAAAAGGTCTGTAAGTAACTGAGTTGTTGAACATAAGGCCACCAGTTTCAGGCAGCTGGTGAAACAGTACTGACCTGACCTTGACCTCCAAGCAGCAGCCCTGGACCCTTCACTCTGGCCCTGCTCTCCACAGCCTCCTTGGCCCAGACTCCCACTGCCCTTGGCTGGTTCACCCAGTCGCCGCCCTCAGGATGTGCTGGAGGAGCTGGGACCCCCAGGATGCAGTGCTTCTGGATTCATCTCTGGGAGGGGCATGGGCTGTCTTCAAGGTGTGTGTGTGTCTGACAAGAACAACGTTATGCTCGTAGTATGTCACAAACAAATACAAACAAAGTTTTCGAGATAATTTTTTATTCATGCTATATGTTAGGGTGAGCAAACATTGGCTGACCATTTTAACCCTGTGGAGGCTGTGGTCAAAAAAATTACAGCATAGGTCACGTGTCTCCAAGACACATTCATTACTCTTATGTGCTGAAATGCAAAAAGAAATAAATAAAATGAAAAACACTGCAAATGTGCAGCTAGTCATGACCTTGAACCAATGAACCTGATATATGTAATGATATTTAAAGGGAGCATACGGATGTTGGGGGAGACAGATGAAGAAGTGAGCCAGCTCGGAGGCCATCTGCCCTGGCCATACACAGCCCTTGTGTGGCCACCACAGGGGCAACCTTAATGTCTGATCACCACTGCCACCCTGCAGAGGAAAGAGGGAAACAAAGACCACTCCAGCCCCCCCCCGTCCTCAGATACGTCACTGGAAAGCCTCCCTGTGTTGCCCCCATGATCTGAGACCAGGCATTGATCGGACGTGTTCTCCCGGGGCTTGTCTTCTGAGACTCTCCCCATCTTGCCTTCTCTGTCCTGCTGGTCCCCGCACATTTCTGAGGTGACTGAAGGTCAGACTGAAGGGAGCCCAACTGAGGTCTTCTGCCGGCTGCTCTGGCAAGGTCCATACTGCCCCCAGGGTAACCCGCTGATTGCCTAAAACCCCTTCATTTCAGAACCATGCTTTTGCATTGTCAATTCTAAATTCCAATGTAAAAACAAACAAAAAGATTTCCCCTTGAATTATAAAAATGTATAATGTGCAAAGCAGAAAAAAGTAGAACATCTCCCGCCCCCAAAGTCACATACCCAGTATCTTAAGAGAACCATCGTAGTATTATGAAATATTTCCTTGAGGCCTTTAAAAATAAACCGCTGAATCATTTTTATTACTGTTGTTGTTATGTTTATTACTATTGTTGTTTTACAGAATTGTGATCCTTCCATACATCAAATGTGATCCCTTTTAACAGAAGCATTTGTTTCTGTTGCTGCAAATCCTGGCTCTGTGATGCTATGTACTCTTGGGCATGTTACTTAACCTCCCTGCAGCCTCGTTTGCTTACCTGCAAAAATGGAGATAATCCCAGTATTTACCTTACAGGACTCCTGCAAGGATTCAGTGAGATGATGCCAATGGCCCAGTGCCATAAATGTTAGCAACTCGTCTATTGCTAGCATCAACATGGTTGATTTTGTTCTTCAGCAAGTGTGAGTAATGCTGCAATGTGAATGCTGCAATGTGAGATTTTGTTCTTCAGCGAGTGTAACGCTGCAACCCTCTGTGTCCAGAGCCTTTGTCTCTATTGAAGTTTAATTCCTTAGGAGAGATTTCTGGAAATAGAATTACTAGACCAAAGGGTCTAGACCTTTTTTAAGTTCTCGATACAGATTGCTATTGACACTCCTGCCAGAGGGGCAGAATCCTGGATTGATTTGCTATCTGTTGATTTTCAGCTTTATTGAGATGTAATTGACATATAATATTGGGTAAGTTTAAGATGTATGATGGAGAAGTTGAATACATTGTGTATATTGTGAAATGTTGACCACGTTAAGATTAGTTAACGCCTCCTTTGCCTCACGTAATGACCATTTCGCTGTCACTTGGGAGAATCCCAGTTTTAGGTATAAATGTGTACTATGCAGAAAGGATGTTGAGCCCTCTCCACGCCCCTACGTGCAAGTTTAGTGAGTGTGAGTTGAGAAGCAGACTCTCTGAGCAAGTCCTCCTGGGAGTCTGATAAGACGCCTGGCATAATCCAGGGACCTATCAGAATCACCCTGAGACCTCAGTTGCACTCTCTGTAAAACCCGGGCAAGGATCTTGCCCAAGGTGTGGTGAGGGGTAATGAATGGCTAATGGCTGGAATTGACTTTTGTCCTCCTGGTGATAAACGACCTTTGAAATGCTTGGCCACTTTAGAGTTTCTCAAGAAAAGTGATAACACTAGTCCAGAGTTCGTGCCAGCTGGCCAGCATCCCCCTCTCCAGCACCCACGAGGCTGAGGGCAGAGCAGGGATGGCCCCAGCCCCATGTGTGCTGAGTGGGTTCATTGGGGCTGGGGCCATAGGGGTAGGAGACATTTTCCCTCGGATCCTTTCACACATCACACCACGGGAAATATCCCCAAACTTTATCTACCATCCCCTCATCCCCTCACCGATCCAGCTGAAGGAGGAGGTTTCGACACACAGTAGACACAGGATTTAGCATGGGGTGAGGCTCAGCCTTGATATGAGGAACGGATCAAACTGTAATTGTCTCTCCCTCCAGCACCCAGCCCCCAGAGGATTTTTATCACCTAGAAAGTGTGTAAAGGAAACACAGTGACCTACACACCCAAACGATATCTGCTCAGATCACTCTGTGCTCCAAAAGCTTCAAAAGCTTCCCACGCTTCAGACTAAAGCCCCATCTCTCAAGTGCGGCATGCTAGACTTCAGTTATCCTGCCCAGACCCTTCACCCTTCTCTCCCTTCACTTACCACCCACTCTGAACTAAGCAAACTTATTCTTGCTATTCTGTTAACTTGGTAAAATCCTTCCCAACACTTAAGGCCCAGCTCTGATGCTCCATCCCCAGCAGTGTCTCTGCGCCCAGCCCTGGGTGGAAATGACTCTCTTTCCTTTGCAGTCCCGTAGACCCTTCTTGTCTGTGTCCTCACATGGCTCTGGTCACTTTCCATTTCATCTTCTAGGCTTTGTTGATCTCATCTCCTCCAATGATCTCAGAACTCCTGAAGGATACTTCCCAAATCTGGCTTATCTCCGTGCCCCAGAGTCCAGAGCAGGACTTCAGGTTGCTGACAGCAATGAGTAAGTACGGCTGAAATGAATTAATCCCTGCCTGCCATGCTGAAGAGATACTGGTAGGAAAAGTAAATTAAAATAGAGATAGTTTTACTTCTTTCTTTCCAGTCAGGTGCCTTTAGTTTTATTTTCTTGCCTAATTGCCCTGGCAAGACTTCAGGTACAATGTTGAGGAGAAATGGTGAGAGAAAGCAGACTTGCACTGTCCATCCATTCATTATTAAGTGTGATTTAACTGTGGGTTTTTGATGGATGCCCATTATAGACTTAAGGATTTTCCTTTCCATTCCTAATTTGCCAAATGTGTTTATCATGAAAGGGTTTTGAATTTTGTCAAATGCTTGTTGATGATCATGTGGTTTTTGTCCATTAGTCTATTGATAAAGGGTATGCGCGTTACTTGATCTTCAGATGTTAGTCCAACTTTGCCTTCCTGGGGCTAAATCCCCCTTGATCATGGTGACTAATTCTTCTTTATGCATCGCTGGATTATGTTTGTTAGTATTTTGTTGAAATTTTTTGCACAAGACAAGGCTCAAATTACCTGAAATAGCTGAGCTCAAAGCAAATATAGCAGGAAAAAAAATCTTGTGACAAAGAGTTGGAGTTAGAACCTGGATTTCTAATCCTCATTTCCCTTCCAGGAAGCTAGTGTGAGCAACAGTGCTCCCACACTTTTAGAGCCTGTAGGCTGTAAGCCAGGCACAGTGCCCAATGCCGGGGATAAAAAGGACTTAGTCACCACTCTCAGGGGTAGAAAATGACAATACAACCTGAAAGAACAACAGTACGGTGGCCCATAAGGCTGAGGAGGGGGCACATCTTGGTTGGAGGCAGTTGGAGAGGGTTTCCTGGGAAAGCAGATTCCGGTTGGGCCTTGAAGGAAGAGCATTGGATATGAGGATCCAGTGAGATAGTAGCTATGTGAGGTCATTTGTAAAATGTACCAGTGTCACTGAGACTGATCTTTATTACTAAGTTATTATGATACTAAAAAACCCCACTTAGATTGCTGACTACTGGCCTGCCAGCAGCACTGGCAAATTCCTACACAAGTTTTAAGACAAGTTTGCTGGATTGGAGTCAGACACAGAGCAGTGAGGCAGGGTTGTGGAGTAATTCAGAGCTCGGGCTTTGCGATCAGACTCCACTCGTTCCAAGTCCTGACTGTTAATTGCTCTCCAGGTGCCCATCTGTGGAATGGGGGTGATAACATAAGAAAGTTAAATGATGTGCATGCATTGGGGTTGGTGGCTTATGGTGTCATGTGAATGACAGCTACTGCAGTTCAGGGGGAAAGAACTCAGAGCTCACAGCTGAACTCTGGCTGTTGTGAATTCATGTTTGCCTCTTGAAAAGGTGTCTTTCTTTTTTCTTTCTTTCTTTTTTTGATTTGCCACCCAGTAACCAAACATGTAACATTGGGGAAATGCTTTTCCTTGGCTCTTACCTTCCTTTTCAGTAAAATCTCTTTAGATTATGATGACAAAGGAAAGATCTATCAAGGGAAAGATCTTTGAAAATAGTGAAGTACAAACCTAAGTCACAGAGATGTTCGCCTCAGCATTGTTTACCACGAGGAAGTGAAGAACGAGAGATGACATAGATGTCCAAACAGAGATGACTGTTGAAACATGTTAGGAGACTTCCTTCAATAGGGTTGTACACAATGACGAATAGAGGTCCCGTGAAACCAAATTATTTTTCTCTTATTGAATGGTGAAACTCTCAGCACCCAAAATAATACCTGTCACATAGGAGACGTTTGGCTTTATTGAAAGAATGAGTGAATTAATGAATGCCATAAGTTAATCTCCAAGGGACGTCCTGGAGGAATACCGTTGACTGCCATCTTGCCGCATAACACAGACCAGTGGACCAGAAGGCCTAGTGGTGGTTTTGAGTGGCTGCAATGGGGGGGGGGGGCAGGAAAGTTGGGTTGAGGAGAGAACAGAGCTATCAATTGGGATGTTTGAAGGTACTTACTGGATGATGAGCAACATAAATCTCTCTTCCATGGCTCACAAAGTCTTCAGTAAAATACACAGTGCCTGGCATTTCTTTGGGGATTGGATGTTTTTTGAAGGGTGAAATGAAATACAGAGACTGACTTCAATCAGAGAATACCCATGGGTATCCGGTCACATCTGAGTATCATAGTGTAGAAGAAAATTTAATGACGTGGAAAGATGTCCACAATATATTGTTAAGGAAAATAATTGGGTGCAGGAGGGAATGTGCAATTGCAACCCAACTTTGGTTAAAATAGAAAAACATCTGTTTGTGTTGAAATGATGAGATTAAGGAATATTTTTGCCTTTATGATTATTTATGCTTTGCATTTTCTTTAATGAACATGTACTGCCTTTGAAATTGAAAATAATGTGAAATATTCAATGAGCTCAAGCTGTCCTTACTGTTTTTGGCTGGTTGGTAAAGAAATTGAGCTACAGCTGAAGTGACATTGTCAAGGTCAAGCCAAGGCTGAGTGGCTCATTGATTCATGGCCAGTTCAGTGATCTTTCCATTTGACTAGAAGGAAACCCCTCCTCATGGGTTTTTTGAGTGCTCAGACACACAGTGTCTGAAATATCTGAAAAAACGGGACCATTTCCTCTCCCATTCACTCTCTTTTGCTGGATTCCAGGAAACAGCCTTGTCCAGGAGAGTACCAACAGTTTTAAGTGCATTCCTTCTCTCATTTCAAAGGATGCTTGCCAGGTTTGCTTTCGCACCTCAGGTTAGTAACATGACCCTCAAGCTCCTCTGGGCAGGGAATCATGTCAGCAGGACAGGCTGTGAGGCCTCCTGCAGACTGAGCCAGTTATAATCTGTGACTCATATCTGCAGATAAAAATTCTTCTGCAAAGGTGTCTGTTGAGTAAGACGGACACACAGAGAGATAGGGACAGAGACAGAGGAACAGACAGGAAACATACCTAGAGCATGAATTCAGGGCCCTGGGACTGAAAGTAAACTCACCTGTGCCATCACTGGGTGATTGGGGAAATAGAGGCTCAGGTGGCACAGTCCAATAGCACAGCCAGGGCAGGAACCCAGGTGGCTTTTGCTTCCTGAACATCTCTCCATATCATGCTTTCTTGTCCTTCCTCTCATAGCAGTCCCAGGGATACCGCATCACCTCCTAGCTGATCTTCCTTTGGGCCCAGCGCTAGGTCACAAAGGGCCCTGCAAACCACATTGAGGAACTGGGACTGCAATCTGGAGCAATGAGACACTGTGAAAAAATTTTTAGGCCAGAGAGTAAGGGGCCAGACAGAGATTTCAGGTGGCCACAGAAAGCCTCCGCGATGTATGGAATGGACCCAAGGAAGTAGAGTGGACTCAGGGAAACCACTGAGGAAGCTGCTGTAATTAATTGTCCGGGTGGGAAGCAATGGCAGCCTGGGCCAGCGCTATGGCAATGGAGACGGAGAGAAGTGGGTGGTTTCCCTGACTCCTTCAGGCCCTCCTCCATCACCTCCTTTGGCACTTGTAGTCAGTGTCACCCAATTTAATACCTAGCAATGGGCTCACATTTGTTAGGATCCTTTGAGGTATGATCGCACAGAAGCCCAGTGCAAAGTAGCTCCAGCTGAGCACTGCTGTGCAGTGCCTGCCGCATGGGGGGGAGTTCGATAAATGGTGAACGAAGGAAGGAATGATTGGCTCCACACTCCAAGATCTTTGTTTTTGCTACAACACATTAGGCAATACTGACCTTAAGCCTAAATTTCATAACCCTAATTTCTCTAAAGGCCAGCTCGCCTGGGCTTGCACCCAGCTCAGGAAGCCCCTCTGCAGCACGCCTGACAGATCAATATCATTCAGCCTGTCTTTGGAATTCTTCCAGGACAGGAGACTCACTACTTCATAAAGCAACTATATTTAAAATTAACAATAGATATGTGTTTTAAAAATAATCTTTATTGAGGTATAATTTACATATGATCAAATGCACCAATTTAAGTAGAGAATTCAGTGAGTTTGACAAATGTATGTAAGCACCTCCACAATATAGTTTAGAATAATTCCATTACTTCAAAATGTTTTCTTTTTCTCAGTCAATCTGCTCTTCCCACCTCTGGTGGCCTCTACCTCCTGTCACTGTCATCTCGCCTTTTCTAGAATTCCATTTGAACAGAATTATACACTACTCAGTCTTTTGAGTCTGGCATGTGTCAGCACAATGCACTGTTACCGCAAGTGTGAGGAGTTTGTTCCCTCTTGTTTGCTGAATAGCAGTCCCCTGAATGGCTATGACAACGATCCGTGTGCTTGTTCGGTTGCTCCTGATATAGTCAGGAGCTGTGCTTGGGTACTTGGGTGACAAGACACAGTTCCTGCTCACCTGCCTCCCTGGTTTTACAAGTAGACAGGAAAGATAGTTTCAGAGACTAAATTTATTTTATTTTATTATTTTATTGTTTTATTGTTGTTCAAGTACATCAGAGACTAATTTCAGAGAGTCAGTGAGAGACTCTCTGAGCAGGTGAGTTTGGGCTAAGGCGTGAAGAGCGATTGCAGAGCACAAGTGGGTCTGAGGGAACAGCATTCTGGGGGGAGGGGACAGGAAGGGCAAAGGCCCTGAGACCGGAGAAGACTTATTACAAGGAACACAATACAATTCCTGAGTAGAGTTATGTTCAAAAACAGTGAAGGGTCCTCACAGTAATTATTTTATTAGAGAGTTTTAAAACACTGTCACATCCTTTATCTTAAATAAACCTCAATATAACTCAAACAGGTTTGGAGAGGTAGAGCAGAGAAGTATTATTGATTTTGCTCTATGAAACAAAAACAAAATCTTATGAATTGCTTCTGCATATTTTTCTAAAATAGTCCCATTCTGCTTCTATGTGTAAGTTTAATTTGACGTATCTCATTATCTTTCATTCCTTTTGATGATGAAAATTTTGAGGGAACTTGGGTCATCTGCATGTGTCTGTCTCTACTATGATACTTAATCCTGTGGTTTGGGCCTCATGTGTACTGCTTTTACGTCTATATTCATAAGAGAAATGGTTTGTAGCTTTGTTTTCTCATGATGTCTTTGTCTGGTTTTGGTGTAAGAGTAATGCTGCCCTTATGCAATGAGTTGAGACATGTTCCTTTCCCTTCCAGTTTTTGGAAGAGCTTGTGAAGAACTGGTATTGAGTCCTGACCGGTGTGGCTCAGTGGGTTGGGTGTTGTCCTGTGAAGCGAAAGGTCACCAGTTTGATTCCCCGTCAGGACACATGCCAGGGTTGCAGGTTTTGTTAAGTTTCTTCCTCACGCTGACGTTTCTCTCCCTCTCTTTCTCACTCTCTTTCCCTCTCTCTAAGAATAAATTTTAAATGTCTTTAAAAGATTTTAAAAATCGCTATTGCTTCTTTTTAAAATGTTTGGTTGAATTCATCTGGGTCTGGGCTATTCTTTGTGGGTAGTTTTTTTAATTACTAATTCAATGTTTTACTTGTTTCAGGTTTATTTAGAAGTTCTATTTCTTACTGAATTAATAGTTTATGTCTTTCCAGGAATTTGACCACTTCATCTGATTTAGCTCATCTATTGGCATGTATTGTTTATAGTCTTCCCTTATAATTCTTTTTATTTCTGTTAAGATTGATAGTAATCTCTCCCTTTTCATTTATTATTTTAGTAATTTGAATCTCCTCTCTTTTTTTCTTAGCTAAAGGTGTGTCTACTTTGTTGATCTTTTCAAAGAACCAACTCCTGGGATTTTCTCTAATGTTCTTTTTATTTCATTAATTTTGGCTTTAATTTTTAATATTCCCTTCTGCACGCTTTGGGCTTAGTTTGTCCTTCCCTTTCCAGGTTAGATCACTGGTCTGAGAGCTTCTTTCTCAGTGCAGACATTTCAGCCCCATCAGTTGCCTCTACCACGCGTGCTGCTGTTCGGGTGCTGTTGCGGGGACTGCGCCCATCGCAGCCTCCCCACCCAACCCTGAAGGGGCTGCAGTCAAATCACCAGGTCTTCACACTGCCAGGTAGGTGCCCTTAGCTAAGAACCCACCCCTCTCGGGTCTTAGTGGTTTCTTACCTATAAAATGAAGGGACTGGACCACAGCATCTGCGGGGGACGTCTGGCCTAACTGGTCTGGTGGGCAGGCTCGCATCCGACAGTCCTCGGATTCCCTGTGGAGTGGACATCTGTCATTTCTGCCTACTCAACACCTCTCCCTCTGGTAAAGACACCTGATTTCCCTTGCGGGAGGGACCTGTCCCCCATATTATAGCTACTCTTCTTTTGTGCGTGTGTCACAGACCCTTGGCCAGTCCGTAGAAGCCCGTGGACCCTCTACTTAGATAGATGCTTTTTAAATGCATAGTGTCAACAACATATGATTGAAGTCAGTTATATTGAAATACTTATCAATTGATCAGAAAAATTCATGCTATAGTAATATATTTCTTTATTAACATTAAATAACAAGATCTCGTTGGTCTAATAACTACCATAATTTCAAAACGGCGATGAACACACACAGTATTTTGAGGTATCTAGGACAACTGTGATGTGGTATGAAATAGCCATGATTTCTATTGGTGATAAAGCTTTGGGCACTTTTAATAATTTACCGTGACTTATTTGCTACATTTATAATAGAAGGAAATGCTAGATTTTAATTAGAAGTTAGTGAAAAGAGATATATGCATTTTCCCATTCAAATGAATAGTTCCTTGTTAAGAAACCTGGGTTTTGGGGTTTTGTGTGAAACTGCTTGATTCCTGGGTTCAGAAGTAGCCATGTAACCCAGTGCTGGCCAATCAAAACAGGGACTGGCTTACTGGCGGGCGTTTGAGCCAAGCGGATACAATCAGAATGAATCCTGGCCTTTTGCTGGACAACTGGGTCAGTGCTTCCTGCAGGACTTGCTAAGGAGACGGGGTTGCCCTGGAGCAACCTTCCTCGCGGTCATCCACCCTCGGAATGAAGCGGACGCAGAGGAAAGCAGAGCTAGGAGATGGGCATTCACATCTTCTTGGCCACATTTCTCCTTTTAAGGTGTTAATTATGGAAACCATTGCATTATCTGTTACAGCCAGCTTAGGTAGGGTGTTCTGTTCATTGCAATGAAAGCAGTTACAACTAACATGGTCCTGCAAAGCTTAGCAGAATGCCTGGCCCAAAGTAATTTGTGGAGGCAAGAATGATGAATGAATTTCAAACAATGTGGCCACATGATTAATATTATTTACCAAACTCTTATATGCAGATCTGGCTTGATTCTGTATCAGAAGACGAAGGATGTACTCAGAGTAAGCATGAGGAGGGCTTTTGTTGGTCGGATGGACAAAGGAACCTGTCCCTTGTCATTCTTTTCTAGCCCCAGCACTGCCTATTCTGCAGTGACATCACCAGGACCCCAGAAGCACCCAGAGGACACAGTCTAGAGTCAGGACAACAGAGCTGGTCAGGGCGGGGCGCGTGCCCTGGGGCACCGCACCCCAGTTTGAAGGAGGGAGGTCTCCGAGTACTGATACAAAAAGACCTCCAAGACTCACTCAGAAGAAAATCACGAAACAATAATTGCAATAAGATTTCATTTTCATTAAAAATACACTCTCCCAAGCAAAACTTTGAGCTTCTCTGTAAACAAAATAAGTGTGTAAGTCAAAGAAAGGTCTGGAAAGCCTCCTGTTCATGAACAGCAGCAGTGGGCACCTCTGAGGAGGGAGTGGATTGGGTGGGCGTGGTCACAGAAACTTACCCTTTCTCTGTATTATTTGCATTTTCTAATACAAGGGTAAAATAAGTATGGGTCACTTGTATGATATAAAATAATGTATAATGAAAAAAATAATATAGCAACTCTGATCAAAGGTGGACTATTTCCTTTTAAGCTGGTTTTTTTTGGTGTTTTTTTTTTAACAGGCACCTGAGGTACCTGTTAGTATTCTCAGGAAAGCTGAAGAGAGCAGGGTTGGGTCCATGATGCTCTGCTGAGCCCATGCTGTTGTACCCATGATGCTCTGCTGCTGTGCCCATAATGCTCTGCTGTGCCCTCTGTACCTTGCCTTGCCTCTTCCCCTGGTCTCTGCAGTTCTGGCTGTTCCAGGAGGCAAGGCGATTCCACCCCATATAAAGCGGTCCTGGGGTGGCCTACTGACCTGGATTCTCCTCTCAGTATCTTGACTCCAGCCGCCTCCTCTGCCAGACTCCACATGGCCCAGATGATTTCTCCTGCACACGGGAGAAGGAATCAGAGCATCTCACAGTCAGGGTGGAGGCCCCAGGGAAGACACCCATCCGAGGCATGTTTGCGAAGACTGATCCGGTTTCAGCCCATCGTTGTGCAGATGGGGAATCTGAGTCTCAGAGTGGAGATTTATCCAAATGTGAGTTCAGTGCCAGAGTAGGACTCCAGCCTGGCTTCCAATGCAGGGCTTATTTTAGGGAAGGTTCCCAAAATGCCCACATACCATCAGAGCTACTCCTTCATGTTGAGATCTTGAATCTTCAAAATATCCTTCAGAGGAGCTGGTTTTTAGTATAGAAATCAAAGAGCAAGTTACATTTTACTTTATTTACTGCAAAAACAAAATTGTAACAAGTGAAAATACTAAGAGAAGTTATTTCTACCGCCCCAGTCACATTTCATTTGCTCACATCATGGCACTCTAACGCGCACACTTCGCATGTGCGATTATACACAGAGCTGTAGTCGTGCACAAACACTGTATAATCTTGCTTCGCTTAACGTTGAGCATGTTTTCCTGGACATTTGCCATGTAGCTTTCTACCTTCCACAGAGTATTTCATCACACACACCTATATCTTCACTGTTCTTATAAACTACTTCGAATGCACAGAAAAGCAAAAGGAACAATACACTACACAGATTTAGCAAATATGACTATTTACAGATATTTTGGGGAGTTTTTAAACAATGAAACATTGCCGGCACTATTGGAGTGCTCTTCTGTACAATGCACTGTAATTCTCCCAGGACAAACTACATCACTTGCCAGGCCCAGTGGAAAATGAAAATGCAGGGAAGTGTTCAGAAATCATTATGAATTTCAAGACGATGACGGCAGAGCACTTAGCCCAGCACAGGCCCTTCTGAGTGCAGGGCCCATGTGGCTGCACAGGTGTCCCCCCCGCCCCCCGTCCCAAAGGCAGCCCCGGCTCCCCTTGTGCTCTGACTTACCTAGTACTGAGCTGTGTCTCCGTGGCCCCAGCTCTATGCTTTTCCTTGTATGCACATATTGACCAACATTATGGAGTGTTATTTTTTATTTCTAAAAGATTTTATGTATTTATTCTTAGAGAGAGGGGAAGGGAGGGAGAAAGAGGGGGAGAAAAACATCAATTGGTTGCCTCTTGTACATACTCCGATTCGGGACTGGGCCTGCAGTTCAGGTGGGTCAGGGCATTATGGAGTGTTATTTTCTGCATTTAAAAATATTGCCTAAGTGACGTTAATACCGTATGTGTCCTAAGGCTGCTTGCTTATTTCACTTATTCTTTTGTAATTCTCTGTGCAGATGCGTAGATTTTATTGATTTCCACTACTGTCTAGTACTCCAGTGTGTGCCTTCACCACAGTTCGTGTTCTCCAGTACCTTCTACCTTTTTAAAAAACACACAATTAAAAATACTGCAGAGAACACAGTTCTGTGTGTATGTGTGAGCTTTTGTCCGCTGTTTGTAACCAGGTGTTGAACCGAGTTGGTTATTTCCAATTTTTTGGCTTGGCGTCAGGTGCTCTCCTTGTGTGCCTCCCCTTGGGTGACCCAAGTCACCTGAAAATCCCCTTCAGGGGCTTCCCCACAAGTTGCCTCTCCCTCTAAGACCCACCATCCACTGAAGACAGAAATGGGGTGTCCTGACTGTTCCCTTTAATCCCTGTGCCTCACCTCACCTATGACTCAAGCCTGTTGGCTCCCACTCTAAAGACGGCTCTAACCCACCCATTCCTCTACATCTCTCCTCCATTCTTGGTCTTGGCTCAGGGTTCCACCTCTCCCCTGGGCTCTTCTCTTAGCTCCTAACTGGTCCCTCATCCTCTCCATCCCCCCAACTTCCTCCATTGAACTTATTTCACCTTTGCCAATCGCACGTTGACTCATCTCTCCTCTGCACGCTGTGGCCACCAGAGCAAAGGTTGCGTCACTTTTGCACCAGTAGCAGGGCCTGGCATGTAGCAGATTCTAAAAGTATTTACTGAATCAAAGTGTATTGAAATGTAAATATATATCAAAGTATATGGCATGCTATATAGTCTTCCCATCTTTTAAATTAGACTGGTAGGGTAAATTCCCCAAAGGAGCATTATTGATGACTTAGGAGAATGAATGAAAAGTTCAAAGCCCTTCGTAAGTGGGTTTGATCCATACAAAACTCTAGGTCAGGTAGTACAGAGAGGATGATTCTCACCAAGGACCGCTTTTCACAAGGCCCCAAAGCCAATAAGGGAGAGAGTGTAAAGAACAACAGGTACTCTGGTATTCTTGCCATCTGCTTGCCTTATTTGATAGGGACACTAAATTTAGATGTTGCCCTTTAATGCCAGTTTACCGTATCTTTAAGTGTAGCTGTGCTGGTGTACACACACACAACACACACATATAAATAAAATAACCTGATAGAATTTATACCTCCATTGAAAAAACACACACACAACCCACATATCTGGGCCTTTCTCCCCGCCCCGCTGCCCCACCATGTACTGAATGGGCTTAAGGAGGGCTCTGTCTGGGGTATTTTTGCACTGTGGGCAGGTACATGAAGGGGGAAAACCCCACATTTCTATACCTCTCTGCTTCATTATTCTACCTTGTACCTGGACAGTAAAGTCAGCGGCTGACGTGCTCTGCACTGGCCCCAGCACAGGTCTAAAGTCCTATCACTCAATGGAAGGTAGAGACAGCTTTCAGAATTAATAGTACAATACAGGTGCCTTTTTTATTCATCTTGGCTGGAGTCCCTGCCTGCCGGACAGAAGTTGGGAAATTGGTGTGTATCTGGCTCCCTGGCCTGGGTCATAGAATTACAGAGTTGTGGGTGGCTGGCAGGAAACCTCAGCCATTATCGAGACTTCGGTCCTATCTCCCTCATTCATTCAACAAAAATGTACTAAGCAGTTGTGTGAATAGAATGTGGGCAGGGATGGCAGCTGTTGTGTTCACTGATTTATCTGTGGCACCTATCACAGCGGCTGGCACATAGGGGTTCATTAACCATCTGCTGAATGATGGGTAGTTTCCTGTAGCAGAGTCACCTGGGGGAGTTTATTAAATGCAGATTCCTGGGCCCACTGCAGACCGACTAAACTGTAATCTCTAGTGATGGGGCCCGGGCTACTGTCATGTCCTCCAGACTTGGAGAACCACGGCTATCGTGTCCGATCAAAGCATTTTTCTGTTACCAGCAGGGAGAAAGTGCTGATGTTTTTACTTCAAGCGTTTGTCATAGTGAATGTAATAGTCAAGTCGAATAGGTTCGTTTTGCTGAAGCCCTTTCTGCAGAGCCTGGAGGAGTCTGGGCTTGGCCCAGAGTATGCGCAGGGCAAACTTTCACTAATCTCGGGAGAGGCAAGGCCAATAAAAAGGCACAGAAGATAGGAGTTGAGTCACATGAAACCCAGGCTTGGCATTATTATTGTCCTTCACTTGAAAGTCATAAAACTAGAAATATACCACTGTTCCCGGGAGTGGGTAGCTACCATGGGTCCTTTCTCAATGCCTTTCAAGGGACTGTGGCTTGGACCAAGCACAGACCTGGGTTCAAATCTCAATATGTCTCCAGCTCCTTGGTCTTGGAGTAAACACTTTGAAGCTTTAGTTTCCTCAATCATAGAATGGACATCACAATGCCAATTACTCAGGATTGTCAAAAACAACCTGAGATGATGCAAACTCAGGTGTCTGACACATGCCCAGGACAGGAAAACTGCAACATATTTGGCCCAAATATGATCCAACGCCATCATATTTGGGCTGGAAGGCTCAGTAGAGGGTCACTTAGCCCAGCTCTTTCATTTCACAGATAGGGAAACAGACTTGGAGAGGGTCAGCAAATTGCACGAGATTACCTAGCGCTTTAGGGTTTTTGAGAGCTTCTAATCTCACTGAAGAATTTCAAATTCCTCCAAGGACTAGAGGGCGTGATGAGGCTGACACTGTGGGTAGCCTTTTTGAAGGAATTCCTGGGGTAAGAGGCTTTTGAAAAGGAAGCTGGATACCTCAGGTGAGGTGCCTTCTCACCTGAGTTTCTTTCTTATTTATTTATCTTTTAAATATATTTTACTGATTATGCCATTACAGTTGTCCCATTTCCCCCCTTCATTCCCCTCCACCCTGCAAACCCCTTCCCCACATTCCCCCCTTTAGTTTATGTCCATGTGTCACAAGTTCTTTAGATTCTATATTTCCCCTATTATTCTTGCCCTCCCCCTGTCTATTTTCCACCTACCCTCTATGCTACTTATTCTCTGTACCTTCTCCCCCCTTCTCCTCCTCCCACTCCCCTGTTGCTAACTCTCCATATGATCTTCATTTCTATGGTTCCGCTCCTGATCTAGTTGTCCTCTTAGTTTGCTTTTGTTTTAGGTGTGGTTGTTAATAACTGTGAGTTTGCTGTCCTTTCATTGTTCATATTTGTTATCTTCGTTTTCTTAGATAAGTCCCTTTAACATTTCACAAAATAAGGGCTTGGTGGTGATGAACTCCTTGAATTTGACCTTATCTGAGAAGCACTTTATCTGTCCTTCCATTCTAAATGAAAGCTTTGCTGGATAGAGCAATCTTGGATGTAGGTCTTTAGACTTCATGACTTGGAATACCTCTTTCCAGCCCCTTCTTGCCTGTAAGGTCTCTTTTGAAAAATCAGCTGACAGTCTGATGGGAAGTCCTTTGTATATGACTGTCCCTTTATCTCTTGCTGCTTCTAGGATTCTCTCCTTCATTTTAATCTTGGCTAATGTAATGATGATGTGCCTTGGTGTGTTCCTTCTTGGGTTCAACTTCTTTGGGATTCTCTTAGCTTCCTGGACTTCCTGGAAGTCTATTTCCTTTGCCAGATTGGTGAAGTTCTCCTTTATTATTTGTTCAAATAAGTTTTCCACTTGTTGCTGTTCCTCTTCCCCTTCTGGTACCCCTATAATTCAGATGTTGGAACTTTTAAAGATATCCTGGAGGTTCCTAAGCCTCTTCTCATTTTTTTGAATTCTTGTTTTTTCATTATTTTCTGTTTGGTCATTTTTTTCCTTTTTCTGGTCCATTCCCTTGATTTGAGTCCCAGTTTCCTTTCCATCACTATTGGTTCCCTGTGCATTTCCCTTCATTTCATTTAGTTTAGCCTTCATTTGTTCATGTAATTTGTGACTAAAATCAACCAGTTCTATGAGCATCCTGATCACCAGTGTTTTGAACCTGTGCATCTGATAGGTTGGCTATCTCTTGGTTGCATAGAAGTATTGGCTCTGGGGCTTTGAGCTGTTTTTCTTCTTGAGCCATAATGTTTTGTTCTGTTCTCGCCTGTTCCATATGAGGGGGTGGAGCCTTAGGTGTTCACCAGGGCAGGGTAACCCAGTCGCTGGGTTGTGATGCTGCATGTGGGGGCAGGGTCAGAGAGGGGTAATGGCATTTGTTCCATTCTCTCTCTCGGATTTTGATCCCCTTTGCTGCTTCCCACAAGCAAACCAGGGCCTCGTGGTGCCAGATCCCAGGTGTGTGGGCCTGTGAACCCTCCAGAACCCTGTGGGTCTCTCCAACAAACTCTCTGTGAGCCTGGGAGCTTCTCCTGGCACTTCGACCCTGAAAAGTTTTTCCAGTTGGTGCTTTTAGGCTTTATTTCCCGTTGCTGGGGCCCTAGCCTGCGCAGTCTGTCTCACCGCTCACTCCTTCACCTGGTTTATCTGTGTGCGAATGTGTGACCGTGGTCAGCCAGCTGCCTTGTCCCCCACTGGGTCTGCCCGTTGCCACCCCACGCCTGGGATCTGCCAACCGTCACCTACGTGCCTGAGTTGGTCTGGCCAATTTTTTCTGCATGACCCCGCTCCGCCAGCCGCTGACTCCACCACTCTTACCAGTCTGGCTGAATGGTTCGTTGTTGTTGGACTTCTGTATGGTTCAATTTTTGTTACTAAAACTTTGTTGTCTTTAAACTTGGTTGTGCGGGGAGGCACAGTGTTTCCACCTACGCCTCCATCTTGGCTGGAAGTCCCCTTCACCTGAGTTTCTTGCCAGCCAGAAACCCACTCTGAGGACAGAGTGATCAGTGAGAAAGTTCCTGAAACTGAGCAATGCGTGGCTTTTCTATCAACCCCGGAATTTTAAAGACAAAATTTGGGGGAGTGGAGTTGAGGCCTTCCCTGGGAGGCCCCATCTGGTCTGGGAGCTCTGCAAGGTCTCGGCCTGAGATGGTAGACCGTGGGAACTCTCCAAGTCCAGCCTCCGGGCTCTAAGGGGAACAGCCCCAGGCTGGATCTGGTTGAGAGATCCCTGGAAACTGTCCTGCAGAGCTCTGACTCTGCTGCCCTGGGCAGCAGCAGAAAAGCAAGGCTTTCAGAGAGTTCAAGTCCTTCATGCTAATGGTGATGTTGTCGGTGATGGTGACAGTGAGGATGACCATTTCCTCTCTGCCAGGTGCAAGGTCAAGCAATTTATTTTACATGTATTGTTTCATGCAAAACTCTCAAGATTCTTGCAAGGAGGAAACAGAGGCTCAGAGAGGCTAAGTAAGTGACCAAGGACACATAGTGAGCACCAGCAGCCTATAAGTGCTGCAGGAAAGCAACACTGGCCAGTGCCTTCAAGGGATGTGTGTTTTACCACCATCTTCACAGATGAGGAAACAGAGAGTTTTGCATATTTCCTATGACGTCAGGCACTGTGCTAAGCTACATTGTCTCCTCTATCACCACAATCGCCTTATGTAGTAATTCTATGATCCCCATTTGCGTAGGTGAGGAAACTCAGGCCTGAGACTAAATGACTTGTGGGGGTTCAAAACTTGACAGTCTGACTATGTGCTTAACTTTCTGAGCTGCCCAAGACTGGAACAAGGTCTGGCAGGGCTGGCCCAGCATCCAGACCCCTGACTCCCCAGCCAGTGCTCCAAGGGCAGACGTGGACTTTCTGTTCCTTAAAAGTGTGTTGGCCTACAGCCCAAAGAGTGAAACTACACCCTGAGGTTCTGGGAAGCTCAGAACGGAGAAGGAAGCTCTTCTGGTGTTCAAGTCTGAGCAGGTGTATGGGACTCTCCCTATTTCCTTCTCTGGCTGTACAGGGTGGGGCAGCCCTTGCAAGTACAGGTGCGGGGAGAACAGGACAAGCCCAATAAAACAGATCTAAGTCTTCCTGCCTTCATTCCTCTACCCTGGCTGAGCCCTCATCTCCTGCCTGGCCAACAATGGGTCACGATTATCAGAGTTCAAGGTTGGAGTCAGGAAGCCTCAGTTCAGGTTCTGGCTCTGCACCTAATCCATGTACACTTTGACTCTGGGCAGTTTTCTTTTCTATACACTGTGGTGGTGGTGGTAGTGGGGTGGGGGCAGTGGGAATCAAAACCGTCCTAGTTTTTAGGTAACACGGCAAGTGGAAAAGCAGACTCAGGCCCTGTTTTCACAGGTCTTAGAGTCTAGTATGGCAGGATAGGTAGATCAAATTCTCACCGAAACATATATAAGGTGGTATCTGGGAACCAGTGTTTTAAAGGAAGCCTCCCGGAGCTAAGAGAGCTACAGTGGTGGGAGAGGGGGTACAGGGAATGGGTGGACAGTGTGAGGGGCAGTGGGGGAGGATTCCCTGAAGATGTGGTTACCAGGTGAGTCGCTGCTGAGTGTGGAGAGGCCCCTTGCCAGACAGTTCATCCAAGGAGTGCTGAGAAGGCCAGTGGGCCTCGGGCGGCTGGCACCAGCGAGCCTGGCCACGTCGAGGCATTCGGGCCATGTAAGAGACATTATTGTTGTTTTTATTATTTGGAGCACTTAAGGGGAGTGAAAGGAGACTTGAGAGAGAGAGATTGCCAAATTTAACAGAATATGAGTCGACCTATTTTCAAATTAACTCTAAAAATGCCACTGCTTCCGAGGAGCATTCCCTGATTTCTCCACCTTTGAACTATCCCTCCTCTGGTCTTGCAGTCCTGGTAGAGAGACTCCAACCTCGGGCACGGTCAGACCTAGGCTTTGTCTTCCTTCTACTGAAGTGGCTTCAAACGCTGTCTTCTGCCTTCCCAGGCCTCAGTTTCCCCATCAGCGCTGAAGCCGGTTGTCTTGGGAGGACCCGCCCAGTGCTAAGACAACGTGATTCGCTCTGGCAAAAGCTGGGGGCTGCCCGCATTGCTGCGTAGGCATCGTGCTGCAGGTTGAGGCCCCGTCACCCCGCTTCAGGCGCCGTCCTACCAGGCAGGGGCTGTCTGCGAGCATCGCGGCTTTAGACTTGGCTCAGGAAAGTGGGGGCGCGACCCCCTGCTAGCACAGGCACCGCGCGGCCCCGCCCCCGCAGCCAGCGGCCCTGCGGCAGCCAGGGCCTGAGCTCCGCCCTCCGCTTCCCTCGCTCCCCCCTCCCGCCTCCGTCGCCTGCTCTCTGGCTCCCTCCCTCGCGCCGGTTCGGCGCTGACTCCGCCGCACGCTGCAGCCGCGGCTGGAAGATGGCGGGGAACGACTGCGGCGCGCTGCTGGACGAAGAGCTCTCCTCCTTCTTCCTCAACTATCTCGCCGACACGCAGGTACAGCCAGCTGGGGCTGCGGGCCTGGGGCCAGGGGTGCTGAGCTGCGGAGGTTGACGCTGCGGCCGGGGAGGCTGGGATGCAGCGCAGGGCGCATGAGGGGATTGGGGGCTCCAGGCTGCAGAGACCCCTTCCACGAACCCCGCGATGCGCTCTGTTACGGGGGCAGGGAGCTAGAGGATGCCCCGCGCAAGCTGGAACGTCGTGGGCGCTACGGCCTCAGGGGAGGGTCTAGTCTTGGTCTCTTGGAATCCGCACCCCCCCCCCCGCCGGCAGAGCTGGGTGGGGGTACCGCGTTTCCTTGGTGAGGTGGATCCTCGCCAAGGTGTGGGGGACCCTCGGGGTAGCTCTGGGTGCAGAAGGCGCGCCCTCAGGCTCCCGGCACTTGCTGCTGTACTTTCACGTGGACTTGTGGCCCCGGCACAGATGCCTACCCCTGTCCTCAGAGTCCCCTGCTCTTCCAGTCTCCTGCCTCCTGTGACTCCCCATCGGCCCCGTGGCTTCTCATCTGCGCCCGCAGCGTGGAGTTTTCTGCCAGTTGCCCACTTAGGGGTCTGAGGGGCGCGTGGACCTACTGCCGGGGATAGCACCTTCCTGGTTACGCTACCCCGCGGAGCGCCCAGGGGTGAGAGCAAAGCAGGATGGGGGCGGAAGGACTGTCTGGGGGCGCCTGGGTCCCCCTGCGGTGCGCGGTCCCGGCGCGCGCTCGGCGATGCTGGGGGAAGGGAAGGTGAGGCGGCGTCCCGGGATCTAGCAGCGCCTGGGAGCCCCACCGGCGACACGCGCGTGACAGGAGAGGGTGCTCTGGTGTGCCGGGGTTGGGGGGGGGGCGCCAAAGAAACTGGTGACTTGGAGACCCAGGCAGGGGGCGGGGGCTGGTGGGACAAACAGCCACGGAAAATGCCTGAACGAGGTGTATGCGCCCCCCCCCCAACCCTTCCCTAGGTTTCCCCAGCACCGTGCCTGTTAAAAGCACAAAGTTTGGCGCCGTAGTTAGAGCTTTTTCTCCTGGCGCCGGGCTGCAGGAAGTCTGGGGAATGGGGATGCGGTGGAGCAAAGAAGGAGACCCCGGATGCGGGCTCGCGCCTGGGCCAGGAGGGGAGGTGCCCCCGGGTAGGACCGGGCTCGGCTCGCCAGGGCTGGTTTGGTACCTAGAGTTGGAGCGCCGGTGCCAAACTGGCTCGTTTTGCATAACACTGGAAGGGAGGGGGAGGGCGGAGAGGGCGGGGGTAGGAGGGTTGAGAGGGAAACTTTGCTTCTTGTAATCTTCTGTCTTTGGGCGGCCGCAGCTGTCATGGGACCGGGTGGGCGGGGAGAGGTTTGCAAGCTGACTCCAAGCCGTGAGACGCGACTTGGAGAGGACGCTGCAGCCGAGACGTTCAGCTGCGGGCGGACTCCGGGTGGCGACTCCCGGCTGGCGGCTACGAGGGCGCAGCGTGACGGGGTGTCTGGGAAAAGAAGCCCGCCACGCGCGGGAGAAGGCCAGTCCTGATGCGCTGCAGACGTCCCTGCGTCAGGGAGCCGCGGGGGGCCTCGTGGTCGGTGGCGGGCGCGCTCGGAAGGGGCTGGTCAGAAGGGGCTGGTGGTGTGGTCGCACCTCCCAAGGCCAGGGGAGTGTGTGCTGAGTGGGCTGCGTGCACGGGTCTGTGTGATTGTGTGCACACGCCTTGCGCGCCGAGCGCGTACCTTTACCTCTGACGAAACCGCAGTGGAGTTCCCGCGGCGGTCGCGGGGCGCTGTCACACGCCCGGAGAGCAGAGCCCAGATCTGCGGGGACTGCGGATCCTAGCCCCAGCACCACCACGGTCCCCACAGCCCCCCACCCCAGCGGATATCAGGGGGCTAGGAGTACTGGGTGCGGGCCGGACCGAGTTGCCCCTGTGAAAGTTCTGTCCACAGCTGTCGCCCTTGCCTGGAGGGTTTCCAAGCCTCTTCACTAAGTCGAGGGTGAAGAAGGCCTGGAGACTTGTTCAAGGACCCAGAGCAAAGATCTGGTCGTTTTGGACCCGACTCCAGGTTCTGACTCCATCTTCAGTGCTCTTTGGCTAACCCGTAATTAATTATTTGTCCCGTTAGCTGCCCAGAGGGCCTACCAGGAGGGATATTTCATCCAAGGAAACTAGAAAATTGGGTAAATTGGGTATCAGCAGATGCAGTGCAGTGAAAGTTAATCTGGGACGTTTGCTTTTTTTACGTAACCACGTGACTGGCTGAGGCCCTTCTGGTGATCTTTGCCGGCCCAACTTGGGAAATGTAACTGAGAGGGAGGGCTTTGCCTCTGCCCCAGAAGGCTCGCAGAGCCCTTCGGTGAGGGGACTTGGGCCGGCTATCACCTGTCCCCTCATTTTACAGTTGGGGACAGAGGCTGTGAGGGGTGAGAGGCTTGTGAGGGACCATGCAGCCAGCGGGTGACAGAGCCACCCAGGGCTCCTGACTCCAGGTCCTGTGTGTTACCTCGAAATAGCACTGGACTTGGAGTCAGAAGGCCTGAGTGGAGTCGCCTTCCCCACTCTCTGGCTGGGTGACCCTGGAGCAAGCCATTTTAACCCTGGAGCCTCCCTTCCCCCACCTGTTAAATGGGGCTGGCCGTGCCGCCAGACCTCCAGGGCCTGGTGGGAGTGAGCACACTGTGCACTCAGAGGGCTGGTTCCTGCACTTCCTCTTCCTCCCCCAGACCCTCCTTCACCATCCCCTCCTCCCACTGGAAAGGGTGGGGAAAGTGAATAAAAAAGGTAATTTATTGTCTTTATCCAAAAGGCTTAAATTGTCTTTGGTGGCTAATCCAGAGTTAGATAGAGAGAAGATTTATGTTTAAGAGACTTAACTTTTACCCGTTCGGGCCAAAGTTCAGGGATCCAGCTGACCGAAGATTGTGAAAGTTTCTTGGAAAGGTTTGGGACATGTATTCCAAAGGACTGTGGGTTGGCTTCACCTTTGCTCAGGCTGTGCCCCTTGCACGCAGCGCCCTCGTCCACCCGTCCTGCGTGGCCTCTTCCAGCAGGCTTTCCCTGCCTGGCTTGCCCTGCTTCTCTTCCTCTCCCTGCTTCTCTTAGTTTGTGTTATACAACGAGGCACTTTGTGTCTGTGTCCTGTGTCCCAGTAAGAGTCCGGAGCTCGAATTGTGCCTTTCATCTCGTTGTTCCCCCGTGGCACCTGTCACCATGCTGTGTCCCTTCACGCAGCTCTTGGTTAGGCACATTAATTACAGGGCGGGGGGGGGGGGTTCCCAGGCTGGCTGGGGAGACAGCTGGGCAGCAAGTATGGGAAGAGAGGAATGCAGAGGGCTGCAGCTGTGGGCACGCACTAGGGCTCCAAAGGCCACGCCATAAGCCCACGCCAAGTATGGGCTGTTCAAAGTCCCCTGGGACATCGGTCACAGATGGCCGAAATGTCAGAAGTGGCAGGGACTCTGTAAGTCATCTGGTCCAACTCCTTATCATTTGAAAATGTTTCTCTGTAGAATTGTTAGAGAATACTGGCAAGCATAGGGAAAGCAGTTGAAAACATGTAATCTTACCCAAAGGTAACAACCACTGTTCATTTTCATGCGTTTCCATACTTTTCCTGTTCCTATAGTTTCCTCTTGATTATACCTTTGTAGAGAAATGGACTCATTCTTTATATACTAATTGTAATTTAGAATCACGCTGTTGTAACTTGCTTTTTCCCCCCCTTCCCAACAATATACTGTGACTATTTTTCCTCGTTAATAAATATCCTGCTTAACAGTTATATAGTATACAGTATCTCATTGAGGGTTGAAACAAAATGTATTTGATCAGTCCTTTATTTTTAGCCATTTAAGCTGTTTTTATTTTTTTGCTATTGGGAGGTGTGCTGAAAATTAATATCTTTGCATATGTCTTTTTTCCTTTATTTAAATTCCTAGAAGTAAAATTACTCTGTCAATTACACTATGCATGCATTTGGTAAACACATTTCGGGATTGCTCTCTAGAAAGATTGGGCTAATTTACACATTTACCAGCATTGCGTGGGAATACTTGGTACCTCATTCCCAGATAACTCTTGGTATTTTCATTGTTTTTTATTTTTATTAGTCTGCTCATCAATAAATTCTCTGTCACCCTTATTGTTTTAATGTGCATTTTTTATTACTTGTGATGCTGAACCTTTCCCCCATATGCTTTATGGTTCTGTGCTGTAAAATGCTGTGCTTGTAAAAACGTGGACCCTTTTTTAATTGGTGTCCTTTCCCCTCCTTGCTCTAAAACCGGAGCTCCCAGAAGGGGCCCCCACCACCTGGACAAGTGGGAAGATGAGCTGAAGTCCTAGTGTTCACTTGGTCTGGAATATTGCTGCCTCCACAGCCCCAGAAGCTGGACCAATTTCTTTTCCAAGTCAAAGTTCTAGCCATCTGTAGGAGTAAGTTGAAGTGCAGCCTTTGCTGGGTGCCTTTGTGCACGTGTGTGAGAGCAAGGAGAACAACTTCTTCACCTAAGCCCAGAGGGGACATGCTTGCTTTCTCAGAGGCCTGGGCTCCTCTTTCACTGGGGCTCCCTCGCTGGTGCTAATGATCAGGATGCTCGTGAAACCCAGGAAAGGCAGTGGGGCCCCCGGGGTTCATATTTCCCCTCGCCTCAAGGCCATCCTGTCCCCAGCTGATGCAAGCCAGCCAGAAGCTCCCCCATTGCTAGGATGTAAGTCACCCTCTTCTTTCTCTCTGGAATAACAGGATATGGCTTTTGACTCAGAAGCAGCTTTGCAGATAGGGGCTTGGATTTGGAAGTGAGGCCATTAACACGAGCATTGCAGGTAACAGCTGTCACTTCCTTCATCATTATCCTCCTCATCATCAACGTTTGTTGAGCATCCTCTAGAGGCTGTGCACTCTGGTGAACTTCTGTGTGCATTATATGTCACAGTCTCATGAAGCTTCTACAAAGGGTAGGCACTGTTCCCACTAATAGATGAGGATTATAGTTTCGGAGAACTCACGGACCAGCTGAAGACCATCCACCCCACTACGGTCAGTGGGAAAGGTTTCCAGACTGCTTGACTCCAAGGTCCGAGGAGCCAGGGACAGCTTTCTATTCTGTCTTTCTGCCTCCAGCATCTAGAGCAAATGCTTCCCTGGGCCTCAGTTTCTCAGCCAGTGAAACGATGCTAGTAAGGCCCTAATTCTTAGGGTTGAGCACTAGTTAATAATATATTGTACTTACAATGAACCTCTGGCCCTGACCAGTGTGGCTCAGTTGGTTGGGCATCACCCCGAAAAGTCGCCGGTTTGATTCCTGGTCAGGGCACATGCCTGGATTGAAGGTTTGGTCCCCAGTCGGGGTGTGTATGAGAGGCAACCAATCAAGGTTCATCTTGCACATCAATGTTTCTTTCCCTCTCGTACTCACTCCTTTCCCCATCTCTAAAAATAAATAAATAAAATATTTTTAAAAGTAAAATGAGCATCTGCTTGCTGCTCAGAAAACTTGGCATTCTTCCTTCTTTGAGGCACTTCAGAAGGGCAAGATCGAGTAGAGCGCTAACTCCCATCCATTTAGTCTTTTTATGTACAAACAAGAAGCATAATTCTTGTTGTGTGAGTGTGAAGGGAACCCAGATAAAACCATCTGCATGAGAATGAGCAGTTTTTTTACTATCTCTCCTCTTCCAGGGTAGCCCAGCACCTCACATCCATCCTGTGGACACTCGGCTGATGGAAAATCCATGGGATTGGATTAGCCTTCCCGTTCCTCTCCCCCCTTGTAGTCTGGGTTCCCTGCACATTCATAACTAGATTCCTGTAGTTGCTACCAAACAGATCTTGGCCACACTAGACTTTGTCCTCTTTCACTTGTTCTTGGCCCTGATGGCAGATAAATCCTCTTAAGAGTGCATGTCTGATGTCACTCCCTTGCTCACACATCACTCATGGCTCCCCAGTGCTTTGGAAATGAAATGAAATGAAAACTTTTTAATTAAACCTGATGATCAAAGGCCTTCAGGTACTTGAAATTGGAGGGTCAGGCCCCAGCTTTGTCCTCAGTCTGCTTTCCCTTTAAGACTCTGGTCTGCCCAGGATTACGGGTTTTCTTCCTGGAAGCTCAGCTCAGGCGTGTGCTGTTTTATGTCTTCTGTCCCCATTTCCACCACTTCCCTCATCCCGCAAGACCCAGCCCTCAAACCATTGTTTTGGGGAGGCCTTCCCTGCACCCCCAGGTGCAGGCGTGGCACGAGCTCACTCTGAAGTCGCCTGTCTGTGTTTGAGTCCTGGCTCTACAGACTGTTGGCTCTGGACCTTTGGTGGGTCACACAACCTCTCTGAGTTTCCCTTTCCTCATCTGAAAAGATAAAGATAAATATTAATTTCCTTATAAAGTTGTTGCAGGGAGTCAATGAAAATCAAATGGCAAACTGGATTTAAAGCTCCTAATACAATGCCTGGCATATGATGAGCACCAAATAATAGATACAACTTATCTAATACAGGCCACGTTAAGTCTTATTCAGGAAATCACTCCAGATTAAGCTCCGCAAGGACAGTGATTTTTTTCTTCTTAGTTTGTTTCATTCAGCATTTTTCCCTCACAGTGAGTGAGCCAAGTGCCTGAGACATAGCTGTCATTCTAAGCCCTCACCGAGTGAACAAAGATGCTAGACCTTGAGCCTCTTCAGGGCAGACACATTTTGTATCTTCAGTCCAAGTGCCCCTGAGAAGGAACAGACAGATCAGTGCTTGTGGAATGACCTGCAGTGTCCTCCCCACGTCTCCACTCCGCCTGCCGTACGGTCCTCACAGCCTGCTGGCCCGTGAAGCCCCGGCTCACACCCGGCCTCAGTGGAAGGCCTTTTAATTGTTAAGCCAATTGTCTTTCAGCCTCCACCACCGGCGTGTAGGGTGCCACTTACCGTGCTGGGGCGCCTGTGTCCCTTCATCCTGACAACTGGGTGGACAGCTCTGGGAGGGCGAGAAATAACGTTTTCATCCTGGACTAGCATTGTGGTCACCCATGAAGCAGACGAGTTTTTGAGCCAAGTTTTATATGACTAGGAATCAGGCTCTCTGAAAAGAACTTTGCATTTTAAACGTTTTACCATGGAAAATGTCAAACTTATACAGAAGGAGCCAGGGGCGGGCATGGTGTAGTGCAGCCCCGTGGCCTGTCTCCCGGCTTCAGGCGTTTGGGATCTGTGGCCACGCCGGTCCACCCGCCCACACACCACAGCGTGTTCTCCGTGACCTTTGCAGTGTGTACCTACAAAGAAACTCTGAGTACTATTGCATGGGTTTCTCAGTAACTGCGAGGTTGGTCCTCTTTTCCCCATTTTGAAGTGATGAGATTGAGGCACAGAGGATAAGTCATGTGGGGTCTTGAAGTAGTGAGCTTCGAAGCTGGGATTGGAACCTTGGCTCCTGAGCAGCTCCCTCTCTGGCCAGGCTTTGGTGGGCCCTTAGACAGCCTCAGATCTACCCTGGCCTTTTCCCGAAGAAGGAGCACTGAGCCACAGAAGGAGGGGCTACCCGGCTGGAGGAGGCGCAGGTCCCTGACTCCCCAGCCAGTTCTTTCCCAGTATCAGGATGTGTGTGCGTGTGTGTGTGTGTGTGTGTGTGTGTGTGTGTGTGTTGGGGTGGTATCTTGGTTCTGGGGAGCAACAGGCTGGGTAGTCTTTGGACAGACACTGTTGCCCAGGGCACCTGGGCTTTGTGGTGGCCATGGGACCCTGGGGTGCAGCCCACCCACCAGCCCTGCACAAGCTGCATTTTCTTTCTGCTCTCACTGTTCCTAAACCCCAAAGGCTTCACCCACTCCCCTTGCATTTGACCTTAGGTTCTCTCTTCAGGTGCTCAGGGCCACCCAATGAGGGTTAGCAACCTGGGTTCACAGAGCTGAGAGGAGGGGCCCGAGGTCACACTACTGGGCCAGGCACAGGGTCTTCAGGACTCCTGGGCTCCCACCCCACCCTTTGCTTAGGGTAGAAACTGAGTTATTGCCAGTCTAGAGTAGGATACCAGAGTGACTTTTACAAGTGAGAGGGCAAAGCCATTGATGAATTGTCTCCAAAGGCTGTAATCACTGCTCAGTCTTTTAGGTAAGAAAACGAACATTTGCTCTAATTATTCACTTAGGTGGCTGAGGGCTTTGCATCCCAGGATTGACCTCTGTGGCCTTGGGACACGATTTCTTTGAGCCTCAGTTTTTTCATCTAGGTAGTGGGACTGATGGGCACATACTCTAAAGGGTTTTAGCAAAGACTGTTGGGTGCTGGTGCTTACAAATGCTCAGTAGAGAGGAACCATTGTTAGTGTTAAAAATAGTCAAAGAGAATGCAGACTCGAACTCTAGGCCCTTGATCCCGCCCTGGCCTTCTGGTTCTTTCAGAGCGTTACATTCTTCTCCCTAAACCTTGGGGGGAACTGAAGAGGGACCCGTCCAGCTTAGCAAGGTCACAACGCTGAGTTCCGGGAAACCAAGTCCACTGAGACGCCGCTTCAGGAAAGGAGAGTAAACGTCAGACTGTGGTTCAGAGCGCTGGGCTTTGGAGGTCACCTGACACTGGTTCCCACTGGGGGTCTACCACTTACTAGCTGTGTGACCTGGAGCAAGAGTCTTCTCTGACCCCAGTTGCCTCTTGAAAATCGGAGGTATTAGAATGTTGTTTGGATGACTGCAGAGGATAAATAATGTCTGCAGCATTGCAGGACATTCAGTAAGTGTTCGGTAAGTGGTAGCCACTATGGAGATGACCAGGACAATGATATAAATACACTAATGTCCATCTGAAGCTTTCAGGGAGTTCCCAGTGCTTCGAGACCATTTGCTCAGTGCCCTTGCCTTGAAGTGAGGAAACAGACTGGGAGCAGACCAGCAGATGCCTTCAGGTCACTCAGCCGAGGCAGAACAGGACCCCCATCTCCTGTCTGCTTGGCCAGGGCTGGCTCTCTGCGGCAGGGACTCAGCTGTCTGGGACCCGCTGTCTGGGAACCCAGCCGGGCGAGCCCTGCTTGGCTGAGATGGATGCTCCCCAGCAGCTCTGCAGCCGTGTTTTTTTTCTTTGTGCTTGTCTGGCAGAACCTAGTCATGTAGCAGAGGGAGAGCGAGGAGACGGCAGAAACCGGGCCCTGAGCAGTTGCAGCAGCCAGCCCACGAGTGGCTCCCTGATGTTGCCATGGCAAACAGCCTTGGCAACGTGGCTGCTTGAGCCTTTATTTCTGGTCTTAGGCTCCTTGTAGGGAAGCGTGGTACCCAGGACACTGGGAAGGGCCCTGCTCTGGCTCCTCAGCAATAATGATGACCTGGCCTTCATGCTGCTGGTGATCTCAGGCCACAGCAACCCCTGGTCTGAGATGGTCGAGACTTCTGCAGGCCTACCCTGCACGGCCTGCAGAGCAGACTCCTAGGTATGGCATTCAAGGCCTCAAATGCCTATCCATCATGTTTTCATCAAACAGCATGTGACCGTGCAACACTGTACCCACCGCTGCAAGAGCCGAACAATGTAGAATTTTTGGTACGGACCCTGGGGGTAGTTTACCCAGCGTGGCCTCATTTTCCACTGTATCCTTTAACAATGATGGCGATGAGAACAGGTAACAACAGCTAACCTTTTCAAGCAATTACCCTTCCAGGCCCTGTGCTAAATTAGTCACCCATGGAATCACATTTAATCTCAGAGGAAGCCCATGAAGTAGTTCCCACTGTTGCCCCCATTTTACAGTTGAGGAAACTGAGGCCAGCTCCGGGGGAGCTGGTGCTGCTCTGCAGTTCCTTCCTTACACCAGGCAACCAGGAGGGACCCTACCAGGAGACGTCTGACCCCCCATCTCCAAGCGCATCCTTCCAGGACAGCTTGAGTGCCACCTCCCCGAATTGCCCCTCTCTGAAGTGGCCCCCTTTCGCTCTGTGGTCCCAGTTTGTTACAGATTCTTTGTGTGCCCTCTGTACTCTGCACTCTGTCCCTCTGCCGAGTTTGTGTCTGCCCCCCAGCCCACCGTAAGAAAACAGTGGCTAAAGGGGAGAGCTGTGAATATCCTGGGGAGGAGTCAGTGAAAGTTTGCAACAGTATTGCTGTTTATTATAACAGTAACCGTAGAACAGAGCTAACCTCTAGTGACTACTTGGTGTGTGCCAGGTCCTAAGCTGGGATGTTCAGGTGCATTATTTTATTTAATCTTTAACTACCTGTGAGGTTGGTACAATCACAAACAAGAAAACTGAGTTCAGGGATTTGCCTCGAGTCACCCAGGCAGATAGTAAGTAAAAAGGCTGGGATTTGAGCCTTGGTCTGCCCGGCTGCAGAGCACAAGGTCTAAACCACTGCAGTGGGGCCAGTCTGGCTGAACACGTAGCAGGGACTGGAATGGGGGGAATGGGAGGCAAGGAGGAGGCACCTGCATGTGGCCTCGGTGGGGAGGGGGTGCTCAGGGGAAGTGAATGGGATGTGGGGGAGGAGGCATAGTGCAGGGGGCTCAGAGTGGCACCCCTCCAGCTGAGATAAAGCTGCAGAGGAGGATTGGTCCTGGGGGGGGGGAGGTTCCCTGGGGGGTGGGAATACCCATTTCTTCAGGATCCACCGTGTGCCTACTTCGTCCCCATCCCTGGCCTCCCTGGAGCCTTGTTAAATGTAAAACTCTGGTCCCAGCCCATGGTAGAGTTTGTTGATGCGTGTTTATTATTTACTCTTCTCTACCCAGCCAGGACTGGAGTTCCCTCAGGAGAGGGGCCTCATCAGGCTGGTCCACCCTCAAATGCCCCAGGGCGTCCACAGTTCCCGGCACACTGGAGCCACCCCCGACCCACCGCCCAAATAAATATTTGCTGAGTATTAGATGAATGTTGAATGAGTGAACAAATGCTGGTTGGTCCTTTAGAAAATCCACCCACCATTTGCCTGGCTCCAGGGGCTCTGTCTCTGTGCTTGAAGTTGTGCTGCAAGGAGGGGTGAGGGAAGTTCAGGGGGGTCGTTCCAGTCTCCACAAGGAGCCCGCTGCTTTCTTTCCAGGATAACCCTCGCACACAAAGGAATGAGCGGCGAACACGTTCTGGAGTCTCCAGGGCCCTCTGTCAGAACACGCTTCCAGCGGGCAGGCCTTCATGGAATGTTAAGCCCCTGTTAGGAGTCCAGTGCAGTCCAGGGCATTGCTGGGGCCCAGCTGGGGAGGAGCCCGGGGCTTCCCGAGGCTCAGTATCTGCAGGGAGGTGACTGGTCAAGTGTCCCTACATCTTCCGGGCAGATGGAAACCATGACCCGACACTGGGTGCATGTCTGTTGCTCACTGGCTTGTTCCAGAGGGACAGGACAGGCTGGTGTCCACTCTGGAGGAAGAAATGGGGACTCCAGGGAGGTAAAGAGCAGCGGGTGAAGGAGTACTTGGGGACCAGTGATCACACCCTCCAGCCCAAGAGGATTAACTCCGTGCCTTACAGACCTTTCCTTGCTCAGGGTCCCTTTAAGACTTAGTCCCTCTGGCATCTGGTCATCCCTCACCCTTTCTGTTTAGGACCAATTAGTTCTTAATTTATGCATAATTTTTATAAGCCTGGCAGTCTTGTCTTGGCCTGTGTGACATTAGACTCAGCAGGTTAGTTCCGCTAGTGTGTGTCTGTGCAGGCACAGGTCAGGGGTGCGGTTCCACTGGGCTCAGAAACATGTGGACTGCAGCACTGAAGGCCATTTGGGGCCTTTAAGTAAAGGGGCAGGGAGACGCCTTGTTCTTGAGGACATTACTGTATAAAAGCACAAAGCTAATGGGTCATCAACAGCATCTCATCCCCAAGGAAAGGGTCCTATTTTGTTCAGTGTTCTCTGTTCAGGGAAGCAAGGAAGAGTGGGATACATTTGGGTATTACCATCTAAAATAGGAGGTCTATTAAAAGCAGGAAATGTTTCAAAGTCAGCTATAAACTTAGCTGTTGCAAGCGCATGTTATTTCTTGAGCGTGGCGGGTGATTAAGGAGTTAGTCTAGCTGTACGAGTTTCTTTGAAAGTGAGTGCTGTCTCCTAATAGGACGTGCTGAGATGTTGTCTTTTGTCCTTCCGAGGCTGCACGGGGTGGTGGTAGAAAAGGTATGTGGCACATGCTGACTGGCCCGAAGAAACCATGTTGCTGAGTGACCAGCAAGCACAGGCTGTCTGGTTCATGACTTACGAGCTGTGTGATCCAAGGGGTGAGACAGCCACTCTGTGCTCTAGGCGGGTGGCTCCGAAATGGGAACAGTGAAGATGCCCCTACTTTCCCTACATTGGTAGAAGTAATCAGTGGTTGTTGACCGAGGGTGCACATCAGGATCAACTGGGTAGTTAGCAAAAATAATAGTCACAGTCTGGGGCCCTCTCATACTTACTCATTGAGAATCTTTGAGAGCAGACTCCCAAGCCCCTTTGTTTTTAGAAAGCTCCCTCTCATGGCACCCGGCTTGAGTCCTGAACAATCAGATACTCTTTGTAGAGTGTCTGCATTAACTTTTTGGTCCCCTCCACCCTCTGTCCTTTCTGCCTTTTTCCAGACTATAAGGTAGCACGTAGGATACAGATGGCCAAGCAGCAGAGAGGGGCCTCTTTATAATGTCTGTGTAACAATTGGGGCGGCTTCCATCCATTTGATCTTCACCTCAATCCCAAATTGTGGGCAGGAAGAGCAGAGTGTTTCCGTTTTACAGATGGGAATGTGGAGGCCCAGAGAGTGACTTGATAAGATCCTGCAGTGAATCAGTTTTCAAATATTTGTCTCTATCCCCATATCTTATCTCTGATCCTCAGCCACATTTCTGCCTGTGGCACAACTCGGGAGGCGGGGAAATCACAGTGACCTCAGAGATGGGTAGGTTGGAAGAAGCAGGAAGGAGGGGCCTGAGGGAATGCAAGCCGCTGTGGACACTCAGACCAGTGATCATTGTACTTATCAGGCCCCTTCAAAGTCAGAGCGTGGGGGTCATGGTCTCAGGCTGTAAGGAAGTTTAGGGGAAGCAGGGGACTAGAACCCACTTCTTCTGAAGCCTAGTTCACTGTCCCCCCAGCTAGGTTCTGCTTCTGCCAAGAGGGCAGGGCATGGCTCGAGTGGCAGTAGAAGTAGTCTCCGAGAGCTAGTGTACTTGCTGTTCCGTCTTCTGGGGACGCTCTTTCTGGCGTCGCCAGGCTTGGCACTCCCTCAGCTCCCTCAGACCTGCTGAGAGAAGCCTGCCCGACCCTCCTGCTCTGTCCATTTTCTATCCTAGTATCTGTTCTTTCTCTTGAGGGCATATCCCACTCCTGACCACTTTGTTTATTGATTTGTTCCTTGTTGGTTGCCTGTTGGCCCTGTGGGAATGGAAGCTCCGTAAGGACTGGACCTGCCTGTCTGGTGCCCAGGGTAGCCCCGGGGCCTAGCCTCGGGCCTGGCACGTGGTTGGCGTTCACTGGATGTTTCTTGAATGCATAAAAGAATTTGTTCAATTGGGCTGAGCCCTTAATCTGTACTGGCCACTGTGCTGAGCTCATTTAACTCTTCCAACAATTCCAGAAGATAAAAACAATTATCCCCATTGTTCAGATTGGGGTCCTGAGGCTCAGAGGGTAAGTGGTGGGGCCCAGCGGATTTTAGGGCCTGGCCCCAAAGGAGTCCTGTGCCCCAGTGCCCTGTTGACCTCACGCCACTTTCTCCTTTGGGTTGGGCAACAGCTCCTCCCCTCCTGTGCATGCAGTAATGAGTGCCTGCTCAGCAGCACCCTTGGGCCTCCCAGCCTTCTCCAGAACTTGCTCTTTGTCCTGGTGGCTGAGGGAGTGGCTGCCTGGCTTGCACTTTGTGGCCCAGTGCCCAGCAGGAATGTGGCAGTCTCCCACCTCTGGGGGTCCAGGTGGGAGTGGTCTGTAGATGGGGGTGGTCTGGAGACTGGGCACTGGAGCAGGCGAACCTAGTGAGGAAGAGGCCCTTCTTATTAGAGCCCAAGTAGGCCCAGATTAGTGGGTTAATTAGTGGGGAAAGTGGGGTGGGCTCAGGGATGCAGTTAAAAGCATGAGAGGGAGGGGGATTTAGAATCCACTCCAGAGTGAGAAGAAGGGCCTCCTTTGCTCAGATCACTGCACCATGGATTCTCAGCGATCCAGTGGTGGGACAACCAGAGAAGGAGCAGCTTCAGCCAGTTCTGGGTGATGGGCTTGGCCCCAGGTCTGGATCTGGAGGGTCCATGGGAGGCAGATTTGAACAGTGATGAGGACCAGACCTCTGAGTGAGGGTCTGTTGTTCAGCAGCTGAATGAATTAGAGCTTGTGTCTGAATTTGCCTGGGCCTCCATCTCCCCTCCTGTGAAATGGGATGATAATGTGTATTTCATTTCATTGGGTGGTTGAAATGACAAGAAGATACACTGTCTGAATAGCTTTGTGCAGTGTCTGTGCGTTATTAGCGATGATAATGACAATCAGTGACCGAATGGTTTGATGACAGATTGGTGGAGGTCACTGGTAGACCCCATGAGTGACAGACTGTGGATTATCATTTGATGGCTTCTTCCTTTTTCTTCCCCGGGTACAATTGCTCTCTCTGGGTGGGAAGCTAGGCTTGCAGATTTGAACAAGGCCTGTTCCCTCTCCTGGGAAGAACTGATTTGTGGTGGTTGCGGAGGGTGGCCAGTCCCCAGGGAGTGGAGCAGAAAGGACTGAGGGACGAGCAGGAGCTGCAGACACGATGGGGAAGGGCATCCTACGCAGGCTGTCCTGAGGCCCAGCACATCCTGTGGCTGGTGAATGAGCAGTGAGTGACTTGGGGAGACGTGAGCTGCAGGCCTCCTGTGAGGGTGAAGAACGAACAGATGAACTAAGATCCTGGAAGAATCGCAAGCTGGAGGACCAGGATTTGCAGCCCGAGAATCTAGCTGTAGGCCACTGTGGGGGGTTATGAGGAGGTCTTGGGGAGGGCGACTTCGATAGTGACTAGGTTTTCCCTGGGTCTTAGGCAGGGTGGGATGAGCAGTTTCACCCTGTCGTCTGGGCCGCTTGTCCCCAGGGCCTAGGTGTGGAGTGGAGGCGCAAGGCTGGGCACAGCTTGTCACCTGCAGTCGGACTGAATTCCTTGGCCAAATAAAGCGTCAGTCTCCATCATGGAAGGGCCAGGCCCACACAACCACCAGGTACAGGAGGTTAACGGCTCCCGAGTAAGCCCTCAATAAACTTAATCATGATAATTATTGCCATAATGATAATTACTGTTATTCCTGTTACCACTACCGTTCTCCCTTTAGCATGTGACTGTGAAATCCACAAAGCATTTTCACATCCACAGTTGACATCCTCCTGAGGATTTTCATCTCCATTTTTCAGATGAAGAAACTGTGGCCCAGGGATGTTGAAGTATCTTGGCCAGTAAGGTCACTGTTGCAGGAACTCAACAGGAATGGGGGACATGTGGCTCGCCAAGTCCGCCCCGGCTTGAGAAGGGGTGGGTTTTGACTGGGGCCCCTCAGCCATTCATGTCTGTGCCTTGTCTAGACTGAGTTCACAGGCTTATCTCCTTGGAGAAATAATCCCCAGTCTTTTTGGAATTGCAACATTCTTCTATTGTGTGGTTTTGCAACAGTTGCAACTCCCCCAGAGGACCCTGACTTCCATTGATTCCTCTTGAAGTTAGAGTTGGGAAGGGAAAATCTTGTTGAAAGAATTTTGTAGCTGCACTGGAGACGGTAAAATTATTGTATCTGGGTGTCTGGGTTTAGGTCCTGCCTGTCCCTCTTTGCTGTGTGACCTTGGAAATCTGGCCCCCTCTCTGGGCTTGAGTTTCCCTGATCTCTCCCACGCTGGGACTCATTTCTCTGTTGTGGGGCTGTCTTACTTCTGTAAATTCTGCTTGGGGCAGATTCACCACATCCTGGGTAGAGAGGCAGAAAGTGAGTTACTGAAGACTGTAGGAACTAGGGAACTGCAACATCTCAGGTAGGCAACGTGACTTCCCTACATCCAGTATGCAAAGCCAGTTGCAGGTTCTGAACCCCCCAGGTTGCGTCCCCTTTCCTGGTGGCAGGTGCTGACTTCTCTCTGAACTGCAAGTTGGAAGAAATTTGTCATAGAATCATGTGCCTTAAATGAGTGGGTTTGGAAGGAGGAGAAGGCGGAGGAGGAACTGCAGGCAAGAGAATCCCTGATTTCTAACCCTTCCAGTGAGTCACGGAACATTTGGATAAATCACTCATGGGGGTGGAAAGATTGGGTGAAAATGAGGAACTTAAGGTGAGATTTTTTTTTTAAAGGAGCCAGGTATTCAAAATCCCCCACGGATAGATTCTCTATAAATTGATTTCTTCCTTTTTTCCCTAGTACTGTTTTTTTTATCTATCTCGGGCCATTTTTTTGTAATCTGGAAAGCTGCCTTTTAGTTCTCTGTTTTAACTAAAACCTGTTTTAACAGGGGAGGCAAGGTGTCTGAATTCTCAGATGCCCTGGAGACCGCAGTCTTGGATTTGGGTGCTCTTTGAGGCTCTGCATGGCCATTCTTGGGCCCTGGCCCCTAGCAGCGCGGCTTGCTGCCTGCTCAACCACGAGGTCTGCAATTATTTAAAGAAAGCTCACAGCAAGTGGAAAAACAGTGACCATACTTACCATACCATGTGGCCAGCAGGCAATTCAACACCAGAGCTATCTAACTCTGTCCAGTCCTCACCAGCTGCTGCGTTTTGCAGCCAGGTGGATTAGATGACTGCGGGACTGACTGATGGGCAGGGCCAAGTGTGCAGGGCGGCCTGGCCCTGCCTCAGCCTGGAAGACAGGAGCTGCCTGCATCTAGGGGAAGCTCCGCTCCAAGCCTTACAGCACAAGTTAACCTGAGAGCAGTTTTGTTAGGGAATATGGGAAGCTAAAAATGATAGAATTTAAAACAAAAAACTATTGATTGCTATCAACTCAGACATTTCTTTCATTGCTCCATAGTTCACCATGAACCCCAAAATGTTTTGGAGAAATAACTGTCTTAAATTCAGTTTTTTTAAATTTTATATTTTGCTTGGTTCAACAAATACATACTTTAAAGTTAATATTAAAATATTTCTAATAAAAAAATCTAAGTGACATTTTTTAAAAATTCTTTCTGTTAGGAACTAGCTTGTCAGGGAAAGTGAGACCGCCCCTGTCGGATCATCTCCTCCCCTAGAGAAACAACCACTCCCAGGGCATTTAAATGCCTTTCAGTGGACGATCTGATCATCTGCTTTCCTTTATTTTTATATACATTGTATTTTCTTGTTACAAAAGTGTCAGGTTTATGGCAATTTGAAGGAATACAATTAGGGGGGAAAAGATCTGTCACCCAGAAATAACCAGTCAAAACCAGTGTCTTTTTTTTTTTTTTTTGAATTAACATTGTAGCTTCCACCTCCAGCAAGCCTCCCTTCTTGGGCACACTCTTCTTGCTTCCCAGTGGTCATTTACGGGCTTATTTCTGCCTCTGACCTTGACAGGGAGACAGCCTAGACGGTAGTCATGGTTTAACTGTTGCCCACCATGTGACACTTTCCAGCCTCTCTTCCTCCTTCATAAAATGGGGACAATCCCTGCATCGCTCCGAGAATGCACGAACCACGGACTTCAAAGCCATGTGCAGATTGGACAGTCATAAACAGGGGGAAGGCGGTGTTGTGACTTTAGCAGCCCACGTCCGCCACAGCCACTGCTGTTATTTTAAGTCAGAGAGTATGTGGTTTGGACACTGTATCATCACCTCTGAGCATTTCACATGAACGATCACCATTATACCCCGGAATTTAATCACCCCCGAGGTTTGGCTTTCATTCCACACACGGGCGGGCACACCACATCCATCTCTATATACATTTGTTAGTATGCGCAGAGCAAGATAAACACCCCTGCTGGTAGGGAAGGCATTCAAACCCAGGCTTCCTGATTTAGAATGGATTACTCAGCCAGGCTGTTTGAAGTGTTAACTGATCCACCTTGTGATTCAGGCTGCAACTGGAGCTAATGCATGGGGAAGAGATTTGGGGGGCAGGGTCATGCAGAGCATGCCCCAGGAAGCTCTAGCAACCTACCAAGTTCATTTTCATGCTGGTTTCAACAGACGGCATTGTGGGCAAGAGACAATAGATTTGCTTTTGTATTCATTTTGAACATGCAATACGTGATCCTGCTTGACGAAATTGTAAAAGTTACCCGTGGAAGTCCTGTCTCCCCTTCTCGTGTCCCCTCCCCTGCTACCAGTTTCCAACGTGCCTCGGAGACCAGCCACACAGACAGGGACACCCAGGTGCTCGCACTCCCTGCCTCCATTTTTACACAAATGGTAGTAAACTAAAAACATTGCTGTGCACATTGCTTTTTTTCTACCCAATAATATATTTAAAAAATCATTTCATACCAGTATGCAAAGAAAGATCTACTTCACTCTTCGGCTTGACTGTGGTTTTTTTAGCCTGGCCCCTGCTGGGGGTTTGGGTTCTTCCTCACTCGGTGCCGCTGCTGGTCTGCAGTGGGCGTCTCCGGGAGTCATCGTGCGTGTGTGTGTGTGTGAGCGGCTGTGCAGGTAGATGCCGCAGGGAGGAAGCACCCGGTTAAATGGTGTGTGCGTGTAAAGTTCGATGAATATCGCCACATGAAATCCCAACGGTTTTACATCCCCACAGAAATGAATAAGATCTGTTTGCTCATGAACACAGCATGATGTTAAACGTTTTTGGTCTTCGTCAAGCTGGCGTCTCTTTGGAATTGTGTTCCCTTTATAAGGAACCGCCCATTGTGTTGTTGATTCTTTTCTCATTTACCCTATGGGTAGGCTTGTTTTCCCCCACATTCCCATACCAGACCCTGGGACAGGCTGGGGTGCACCCTTCCTCTGGCCTCCAGGTTGGAGGAGAAAGCCCACTGGGATTTGGGCAGGGGCCTAGATCCTGGGCCTGCCACCTGCCCACTGTGTGACCTTGACTGACTCACCTAAACTTGGTCTTGTGTCACTCGCTGTCTCCTGCTGAGGATGTCAGTTCAACAGCAAGGTTGTTGGGTGGTTGAAATAATAAATGGAAAAGTGTTTTATAAAGTGCAGAAAGCTGTAAAAACATCACCTCACACAAATATCTAGTTTTAGAGCAGTGATGAGATTTTAGGTTCCTAAAACTTTAGAGCCCAGTCACCTGGTTACACAGGTGGGCAGAGCGAGGCTGGGAGACACTGGACCTGCCAGAGTCCTGTGCCGAATGCCAGCCTGACGGGGAAAGGGCCCCTCAGTTGTCTTGCTGTAGTGGTTGGAGCCACGGGTGATGTGCAGGTGTTTTGAGAGTATCCTGATTTTTATGGCAAATTATCCCAACTTCCATGACATCTTTTCTGTGCCATGGGAAGGCTTTGTGGCTGAGCCCCAGGAAGCCCATAGTCTCAGCGCTGAAACACACCTGTTCTGCCAGCTGTTAGCTGCAGACTCTGCACCAGGGCCTTGACCTTTGGCCCGCAGTTGCCTTCTCTGGAATGTAGAGGGCTGTTGAGATGGTGACTGTGACCACAGTGGTTCCCCATTTGGCACATGACACGGCTTGGTTGACAGTGTCATTATTCCTGCTGGGCGGTGCAAGAGGTTGCTGCTCACTGTTGGGGAGCCAGGCACCATGGGGTTGGAACTCTGGGTGCGAGGCCTCGCCCTGCCATCCCTTGATGGTTGGGCATCTTACTTCACTGTTCTGAGGCAACAGTAGGAGTCCTGGCCGCACAGGCTGATTGGAAGAACTGGTGGACCTTGTATATGAAGCACTTACTGCACAGGAGGCACTTAATAAAAGAGTAAGTTCTTAAGAAGGTCATTATGGAAGTGCCTATTATGCGCCGGCACTGGTCCAGATGTTGGGAACTTAGCAGGAAAGAAGCAGGGCCCCGGCCGCAGGAAGCGAACACCCCAGTTTATTGTTGTTTTGTTTGTTTTTGTCCTTGGTCCTAGCAGTGGCAGTGTAGTCTTCCGGCCAGTGTGAGGTTCTGATGCAGATGCTGCTTGGCGCCTGCCCGGAAACTCCAGGACGCATGCTCTGAGGGAATTTGGGGGTTTTTCCTGCCCTATAGACTCAGCAGATCACTTCCTCTGGGAAGGTGACTTAGCCTGACTTCCTTGACCTCCCACAGGAGTGGGGGCCTCCCCTGCTGACCTGGGAGTGAGGGGATCAGAACTTCAAGACTCCCTGTGGTCCAGTGCCTTGTCTGGGCTGGGCCGGGCCTGGTCTCCCTGGCTCATTCATTGTTAGGCCAAGGGGCGTTTTCCTCTCATCCAGCCCCTGTGTAATGTACATTTCCTGTGTGCCACCACTGAGCGTGGACCTGGGGACACGGCCATGAGCTTGACCCTGTCCTGCCGGTGGTGAGCCAGCATAGTGAAGTAGAAAATGAACAAGATGGCTGCAGCCAGTGGTAAGTCCTGAGAAGGGGATCAGTAAGATGAGGACATCATGAGTTAGGAGGGACACTCACTCGGATGCCTGATATAAATTGGAAAGGAAGCGGCTTTTTGGGGAAGAGGTGTTGGGAGGAGCGGAGATGCCACAGGGGACGTCTGGGGGTGGCTGCGCTCGCTGCGGCTGGGAGGGGAGACCTGGGGTGTTCGAGCATCTTTTCAGAGCAGGCCATGTGCTCGTTATACATCAGAGTAGGCCCGCCCCGCCTGAGTGGGTAGCCAAGTCAGCCTGGGTGAAGTGAGTGAATAAAAGCATTTTAGGTCGTCACTTGAGGTACAGTGTTTCTCTGGAATGAGTAAAATCTTCAAGGTCTTGGTAAGTTGCAGACTCCAGGCCTTCCTGCCTTCCAAGTGGCTCTGGCAGGCTGTCTTGACGAAAGAGGACTTGCTCACCAGCCTCCCATGTAATGGTGTCAGTATCCATGCCACCGGAGACACAAAGTCAATTTCCACTCTTGGATCTGCGATTTAACGCCTGGCTGCTCAGGTAGCTGCAGAGAGTTGAGGTCAGTGGGGCTAATTGGGTGGCTTAATAAGAGAGAGGTTCCTGGAATTGGAAAAGCTGGGCCCGGGGCAGGTCAGGATCTGAGAAACCTGCAGGGCTAGGAGGAAGGGAGGCCCTGCCATAGGGAGCTGCTGGTCACAGAGCTGGAACGGCAAGGATTGATGTGGAGGTGTGGGACTCTCGAGCACCACTGTTCAGGAGGGCAGCTGGGCATTTTCTGGCCTGGATTAATTTCTCCTAGCAACAGCCTGGGTTATGGGAACCTTTTCTTCTTCCCTCCTCTTTATACCATGACTCTGCACCCCCATCCCACATGTGGTGCTGTCCGTGGTCAGTGCCAGCTGGTGTTTGGGACCATGATGGCCATGTGAGGAGGGAACACGGTGTGGTAAGGCTAAATAAAGGCCCTCTGCCAGCTCATGTCCCATTATGGGGTGGGTTCTGGCTGGGTAACCTGCCCTTGGGGCCATTCCAGCCTTTCACCTTATTCACATGCATTCTTTTGACTATTCATTTATTCAACAAATACTTATTGCGCCATGGTCCATACAGACTCTCTGTTGGGTGTGAGGGGCACAGTCACAACAGGACAGGCTGTTCTACTGTTTTAGAGCTTAGTGTCTACTGGGACACAGGAAGCAGGCCTATGCATTGCTTATGGTACCCTCATTACCACTCTCATCTTGAAACTGCACGTGTCAGTTACCACCGTTGTGAGACATACCTCAAAAGAAAGGACCGGTGCGGAGACATACTTCACAAGAAAGGACTGGCACTGGCTGGGAGGTCCGAATCCATATGTGATCTCCTGGGTGGGCGCCTGTGGGGGCAGGAGCCACCTCCTGAGAGCAGGGGTCCCAGCCGAGGGCTCATTGCCCCGGAGTCCAAGATAACCCGGGCTAACCCAGGTTAACCCAGGCTAATCCACGGTACTTGAGCCTTCCTCCCAGGCTCCATGGCGTCTTGTGTCTGTATTGTGGGGTCATAGCCTGCTTTAAAAAAATTAACAACTATTTAATAATCATAAATGTTTTACCTTTTACTTCTAGTTTTGAAGCAGGTCTAATTAACTAAAGAATTGGCCATTAATTATATATATTCACAATCACTCTGATTCATATGAGTAACTTCTGCTTTTTTAACTATTTAAAATTTTCATTATTATGAAAGAATTCTATCTTTATTGAAGAACATTAAAGAACTAGATCCTCTGAAAGGAAATAAACAGCACCCATGATCTCACTCTCTAGAAGCAACCACCACGAATATTTCCTCTCGTCTTTCTTCCCATATATACTTTTCCTTTAAAAAACAACTTGGACTATATTGTCCTTGTGACTTTTCACCAAGGGTGATATTGGATGTCATATCTTTGCTGAAGTCTCATTAATCTTTCTAAGGCTGGTGGAAGGTCTTCCCTCCGGCCCAGCCTTTGTTAGCCCCTGTTGGGATGGCAGCTAGAGCTGCTCCCCGTGGCTGTGGACTGAGATGCTGCTTTTTGTGGTTTGGTCTCTCTCCCAGGGTCAGTGAAGGCTGTACTCATACCTCCAGGCAGCCACTGACTCCTCTTTGTCTCTTTATTTACTTGTAAAAATGGGAAGTAACTATCTGCTTCTTGGAACGGACCTGGGAGGGTTGACCAGTGGATGGGCCGCCTGCCTGGAGAATATCACCACAGCGGCCACCACCTTGGAGCAGCAAGACGGAGGAGGCGCCACCACGTTCTGATTCGGTGTCCAGGAGCCGGAGTCTCTGCCTTAACCAGCTGCTGACCAGAGTGGAACTTAAGCAACATACGTGCCCCGGATGGAGGGGCCGGTCCAGTCCGAAGATGGCCTGCCTATCGCTCCGCATCCCCTCCTTATCAACCAGAGGAACTGCATTTGGTTAAGAGGACCCACATCCCTCACCGGGAATGATTCCAGCAGCAGCATGGAGCAGCTGTGAGCCCGCTCCTTGGGGTTTGGTGAAGGGCCTGGCTGCCGAGAGCCCCCCAAGCTTGGGGCCACCCACACCTGCCCTGGATATTGAGGCTCAGAGACTAAGCTACCGATCCATTAGGTATTGCATTAGTGGCAGGGCTGGGATTTGAACCCAGGGCTTTCCAACCTTATCTTCCATGTTATGTTCTGTGGGAGTTCAGAATGAGCCGCCCCAAGGTGTGCCTCTGTAGTGTGTGGATTGTTCTGAGGTAAAGGCAACTTTAGCCACAGGCTCAAGAGAAACTTCTGCCCCTCCCTGAACTGCTTAGTAAGGACTCGGGTTAGAGGCCCTGCCCATAATAAGAGATGATCAGAGATAACCTCTTTTGACCTATGTATAGCGCAGGGTGTGCATGGGTGGGGTGTCTCTGAGTCTCTCTTGTATCTGGGGCTTCTATACATATGTGTATGTTAAGCTTGGCTATTTTCTCTTGCTAAGCTGTCTCAGGTCTATTTGATTATTAGAGCAGCCAACAGAACCTTGAGGGTGGAGGAGAATTTCTTCCTTCTCTACGATTTCTTTATCTGTGGGATGGAGCCTCTACTAATGCAAGGAGCTGTGTTGTGTGGGGGGAGGAACAGACAAAAAAAGTGTCCTTGCTAAACCAGCACACACACATGATGCAGGAGATGCTGCAAGGGTCATGGCCACAGCCATGGCCGGGATGCCCACTGGTTTATTCCTCAGGCAGCTGCTGAGCTTGGCACCAGACACACACGTGGGCCAGTAGACCCCACCAACCAGCAACCGGCAAATGTCAGAAAGCCCAGTGGGGAAAAGAACACTGTGTTGTTGACTCCTGGGAAGAATTCCTGGGGTGGGACTTCATGTTGGGCTACAGTAGCTGCAGTGCCCCTGAAGTCAAGGGCAGGGTCTTGGCAATAAATGGTAGCTAAGGGCAGCGCTTTGGACTCAGACCTCAGTCTGAGGATTCTGCCATTTAACGTGCTGTGCCGTGTGACCCTGGGCAAGTGGCTTGGCTTTTCTGACCCTCCTACCCTGTTTTAAAGGGTGTAAGAATGAAATAGGAATACAGGGATCTAATGGATACACAGCCATGTGGTTATCATTACAACTTGTCATTGTCCCTCACGGTGGTGACAGCAGGTGTGTGGAAGTCTGGGACCCGCCTGGGATTGGCATTGCTTGTACATTGTGAAATGAAATGTAAGTGGAGCCCAAATGCTATGCAAATAAGACAGACACTGCCCTACTAACAATCTCCTGCACCTGCCACACAAATGGGAAAGGGATGGAGGCCTGCGGTGCCTGGCTGCCTCTGAGGAAGAGGAGGAGCGGGACTATTTTTGGAATTTGCCCCGAGGGGTAGCGGATCCCAGTCGACCTGGTCCCACCGCACACACCTAGTTGAGCATTGAAGGAGAGCCTGTCCATCCTTGAACTAAATGTAAAAGGAAGGCTCATGTCCTGAACTGGGGGGCGGAGAGGGTGGCAGGGGAGCAGGAAGGTTTCTGGGATCGGGGCCTATTTCCTGCTGCTCTAGTTAATTCGCCCAGCACGGGGCACCTGGGAGAATGTGCTCAGTGGCTGGCGCTGGTCTGGCGTCTGGCCCCTTCTCACACTGCACAATGCTTTTTCAGTTTGTGGGCACCAGAGGGGTGGCTTGGGGTCTAATCCTGCCTCCGCGACTGATTAACTTAGGCAGCCAGTCCTCACTGTCCTCGGTCTCCTCCTCCAGAGCAAGGGGAGCACACGCGATCCCATGGATGCCAGTAGCACTTACCTCATCGTGGTACCGTGGGGGTGACAGGGGCTGAAGCCTTCCCAGAGCACTCAGCACAGGGCTGGTCACAAGAGCACTCGTGTTTTGCTCTTGCGACTGCGATGTCTGCCTCTGTGCTGCTGTTCCCTCCTCAGTTGTCTGCTGCCCATCAATCCTGTTCTCTGGCCAGACCCCCATCTTTCCTGGGTTCCTGCTGGGACTTGGGTGAGATGCTGACTGTAAAATGCAAGGGCAGTGACTCAGGTACAGCAGCCTCCCTGCTGATTCATTCGTGGGGCCTCTTTCTGGAAGTCTCCCCCACCCTCATTTTGCCCCAGGCTTCTCTTTTGCCCTGGGGGAGGATTCCAAAACTCAAGAGTGGAAGAAATTTTAGAGGGCATCTCATCCAGCATCCTCCCCGGTAGGGCTGGGATTTTCCAGTGCTGCTTGCGCACGTGGAAGGTCAGGGTCCCCACTGTCTCTGGAGGCCCCCCATCTTGTTTGGGGGACAGTGTTGGTGACATCTGGGTGTTGAGCTGAGTCTGGAACTTCTCTCCTCTGGCTCTCCCTTGTGCCCCTCAGGTCCCTTAAGGGAGGTCACCTGCCTGCACCCTGCTCCCCTCTCCTCCCCTCCCCTGCCCTTGGCCCTGGTCCTGCAGTGTCCATTGTGGATTCCTGGGGGAACCATAGTGGAGTTGCATTTCAGTGTGGCAGGAGGTCCTGGAGTGACTCTCGAGCTTGCTTCTTTTCTCCTATTAAAGTTATCACTGGCTTTGGCCCTTAGGTCGGATGGAAGAAAGGCATCCAACACGTGGTGAGTCTCTCTTTGTTGTGGGCAGGGTGTGTTGATTGTAAAGGCGGAGTTCAGGGCAAAGAGAGGGTGTGGAGTGTCTGGCTGACGCCCCTCGCACGCCCCTGGCCCGCGGGCCCAGCTGTGGAATGCGGACCTGAGATGAGGGTGGCGGTCCAGAGGCGCCTGAGGCCTCAGGCACCATCGCTCCTGGGGCTTTTGCCCTCTTTTCAGCAGAGCTTCTGTTTCAGACTCTGAAGACAGTACGGAATCTTTTTAGATAAGAATCTCCAAACACGGAGTAGCCCATGTGTCATTTCACAGACTGGTAGCCAGGCCTGGGTCTAAAATCAGAACTTCTGTTTGAGTCCTTGTGCTGCCATTAGCCAGAGAGACTGAGGCCCAGAGACAAGTACACCCCCTACACTTCCCGATCATTGGTCGGAGGGCAGAGGGGCTGGGGACCAGGGGCAGGAGGGGTGGTGGGTTGGCTCAGCCAGAGGCAGGGCTGGCAGGGTGTGTGTGGGAACGGCAAGGACGGGGACCCAGAGGGACACTGGTTCAGGGCATGCTGTCCTCCAGGCCTGCTGAGGAGCCTGGGTCAGTCTCAGAGGGTAGAGGGGGCAATGGGAGTTGGTTATAGATACGTAGCCAGTGAATTCATGGTGAAATTAAGACAGGCTCCGGTACAAGGATGACGTGATCCTTGGCCAGTGAAGGTAATAGATCCAGGGAGACGAGGCATTGAGTTGGAAGGACCTCAGATGCCACCATTTCAGAATTTTCCCGGAGAGGAACTGAGGCCCAGCAGGGACAAACGGCTGGGATAAAGTCAGTGCGCGTGAGTGAGCATGTGCAGAGTGTCAGAGTGTGGCAGGCAGGCGTGGTCTGCTTGGTGGTTTGGGGTGGCAAGTGCATCGGGTTATTTTATTTTAAGAGCTATTTAAGTGCACAGTTGAGGAAATGTAGCTGGTATGGGTATCCTTATAGCTAAGGATAAGTCTGAGGAGAAAAAAATGAGTGGATTTAAAGGCCAATATTAAGTTAAAAATAGCAGTGGAGTGGGTACAAAGGTAAAACTCAGGCAGCTGACGTGGGGCCATCACGCCACTTGACTGGTGACTGGTACAGTTGACCCCAGCTAATCCCTGAGTTCCGAGGGTGGGAGAGGGTGGGACCCAAGCACCCATGCCCCTACTGCCCTCCCTGGTGGGCTTCCTTCCAAGAATAGTGCAGAGAAGGAGGGACCCAAGGAGGCTGGAGCTACTTAGGGCTTCTCTCCAGCGCCTGAACTGCACAGGCAGTCTGATTCTAAAGCTTGTGTGTGATCTTAACCTTCCTTTTTTAAAATTAAAATATTTTCAAGTATGTGATACAGTGTCACTAACTCTATTTACCGCGCTGCACATCACATCGCCTTTTATAACTGGAGGCGCCCTTTGACCACCATTACCGCCCTGACGCTGGCTCCCACCAGTGTGTTCTCCGTGTCTGTGAGTTTGTTTTTTCTCCTCAGATTCCACATATAAATGAGATCGTATGCTGTTCGTCTTTTTCTCTAACCTACTTCTCTTAGCATAGGATTCATGCATGTTGTCACAAACGGCAGGCTTTCCTTCTTTTGTGCGGTTGAATAGTGTTTCATTGTATACGCACCATCTGTTCTTCGTCCGTTCATCACTGATGGACGCTCCGGTTGTTTCCATGTCTTGGCTGTTGTAAATAATGCTGCGGTGAACACGGAGTCGCAGATAGTTTGAATTGGTGTTTTTGTTTTCTTCCTATCGCTACCTGGAAGTGTTCATCTTACTGCCTGTCCACCGAGCCCAGACCAAGTGTCTGTCCAGCTGCTGGGTCCCAGAGTCTTGGTTTCTGCCTGCAGAAGTGACGTGTCATCCCTGGCCTGGGCTCCTACCCTGTAGTTCTGCCCGTGCCCTTTACAGAGCATGCTGGCACCCATCATGGTTTCACTGGTTCCACTGAAGGCAAATGTGAGATGATGGAGTTATCTATTCCCCTCCTTCCTGTCCCCTGACCTCCTCAAGTCGGGTGGCTGGCCTCTTTGGGCAAGGCGGGTGTTTTCGGAGCAGCTCTGAGAGAGAAGCAGGGTTCCTGCTTGCACTGTGACAACCTCAATGTGGACCCAGCCCGCACTCAGTGGGGAGGTGGCAGGAGTGTGAGGAATAAGCAAAACCAGTTTGTTTCTTTCCAAGGCAGTCTGGCTGGTGGTGCCAGTGGCTGGCGTGGAGATGGGGACAAGGTCCCTGCTTTGAGTGGGTCGAGAGCTGTCCTCGCAACTTCCTGGCCCCTGGCAGGGATGTGCCGCACCGAGGGAGGCAGTCTGCCCTGCTCCAGGGAACACAGTCCTCTCTCTGTAACGTTGGACGTCTCGGCCCATTTCCCACGCTGGCTTGGCTGAGAGGGAAGAGTATGGGCTGGGGTGTCAAGTTCAGGGAGGTGGGCTCCGGGGCCTGACGGGTGTCTGCATGGGGAGGTGTGGGAGCCCCCAGAGGCTTTCCTGTGCCACCAGCCTTTTCTCCTGCTGCAGAAGACGTGGTCTGGGTGAGGCCTGGTGAGGCTGCAAAGACTCCTTGATAACACAATTATTGTTTAGAAATGATGGTGTATTTAGGGTTCTTCCCAGGGAAGAGTCTTCTTCCTGCTCTTTGCTCTGAGTCCAGGGAGACCCCAGGAAGCTCTGAGGAGGTGTGGAGAGATGGCTTCGGGACGTCTCACAGCCACAGGGTCTCAGACTTCGTGGAGGGGCAGGGGCAGGTTTTAGACCTGCAGGGGAGTCTAGAGCAGAATTCTAGGAATCTAGAAACTTCTCAAATCATGAATTTTTATGGATATCCTTGGGACTCACTTTCTTCCCAAAGCGATGAACCTTCTCTTAGCATTCCTGAAAATGCTGAGTCCACTGCGCTGACACCTCTAAGGACAGAACATTTATTCCCCAGGGGTATCACCTTCCCTTTGGGCACCTGACAGCTCAGGTGCTCTTCCACTGAACTCCGCTCCTCCGGAGTGTGTTAGCCTCTGTCTGCCTCGTCTGTGCTGCCGCCTGCTCCCCTCTGCACATGATAACCCAGAGGGCTAGGGGTAAACTGCAGAGCAGCTGGGTTCTCCCTGGGGCTGGGAGCCCTTCTCCCTGCTCCTTGCGTCTTTCCCCACTGTCCAGGGATGGCTGGCCACTCCCTGCCTCTCTCTGGGCCTTGGTCTTTTCACTTACACATTGGATGAGGGTTGTATTAGCTTTCTACGCCCACTGCAAAAAATTACCACACACACCGTGGTTTAGAACAACACATTCATTATCTTACAGCTCTGGTGGTTGGAACTCCAGTGACTTTCACTGGGCAAAGTCAGGGTATCAGCGGGCTACGTCCTTCCTGGGGGATCAGTGGGAGAGAACCCCTTCCCTTACCCTTTCCAGCTCCTGGAGCAGCCCACATTACTTGGCTTGTCACATGGCTCTGGCCTCTGCTTCCGTCATCGCATCCCCTTTTCTGACTCTGAGCTCCTGCCTCCCTCTGATAAAGACCTTTGTGATGACAGGCGACCCACCCAGATACTCCAGGGTCATCTCCCACCTCAAAACCCTTGACTTAATCACATAGGCAAAGTCCCTTTTGCCACGTAGGGTGACATATTCACAGGTCTGTGGGATTAGGATGTGGACATCTTTGGGGATGTTGCTTGCCTTAAGAGTGAACCCCTTGGCTCCATGGCAGCTCAGTGGTCCCCCTCAATGGCACCTCAGCTGAGAGTTCAGCCATGGTGGCTGACAGGAGTGTGTATCCAGGGACTGGCCCAGGTGGAAAGGGAGTGAGAACACGGAGGTAGGGGTGGGTTGGGTGAGTGCAAAAGGCAGGTCCTGAAGGGGTCATGAAGAGCGCTGGGATGGGAAACCAGGCCGTTGTGAGCTGGCCATGGTGTGTGGTTAGGAGGGACCTCGGATGACGTGGGTATAGGAACCAGTGGAGTCAGGAGACAGAGGGGGCGGACCATAGCCCCTCACTGAGCGATGTGGAGAGTCCTGTGAGGGGCCTGCTCGGATCTGCTCAGGCTGGGATCACCCTCTGACCCTTGGATAAGCAGGCACGAGGGTGGTGCCAGATGCTGGGCCAGAATTTGTTTTAGTAGCTTTGGCGGTGAAGGCCTTTGCTGTGAGCTTGCTGGGCTGGCCGTTATGCCATGTTGCTGTGCGGGCATTTGGCAGGGACACTGTTGTGGCGTGTCGGTGGCGGGTTAGGGTGTGACAGTGTCCGTGTCACGCTAACTGTTTCGGGATGTGGGGTTTGTGCAAATGACGCATCCGCTGCCTCCTGGTATACTGCACTTGGCTGTGGGGGTTGCCTGGTTCTGCAGTGCGTTCGCTGTGTATTTTGCAGCTGCTAATTGGGTGACGGAGGTGGTGGCGTTGTGGTGTTTGGTGCGACAGCGCTCGTGAGCTTGCGAAGGTGTCATGGTCTCCTTCATCTGATGGTGTCCTGCAGTGACGGTCCACGGGGGGCCGTGCATGGCGTGTAAGGCTGCAGCACCAGCTGTGGTGGGGTTGAGGGCGCTTGGTGTTTGCAGTTAACTGGGCTGGCGGGGCTGGTGCTTTCAGTGGGCACCTCCTGGTGATGGCAGTTGGGGACAGGCCTTGCTCTGCTGGTGGCTCATGTGGCCAGATTGAGACTCCAGTCTTTTATTAAAGCAGATTCCAGAGGAATCACGGCCACGCCTCTCGAAGCCAGATGCTCGCTGCCTGGTGGTGGGCTAGTGTATGAATCAATCTGGCAGTTGACCTTTCTCGCTAGGTCCCCCCCACAGTCCCCCCCCCACAGGAGGGGAGACCCCTCTGGATCCTGCTCTGGTTGGTGGGCAGGGTGGGGGAGGCAGCCCCTACTCTCAGAGGTTCTGTCTCAGCCTGGTCCTCTGGCTGCTCCCTTCAAGCCTGACCCCGTCCTGGTCATCTTTCCACCTTATGAGGGTCGACTCTCATAAAAATGACTGTTGAACTCCTACTCATCCTTCAAAGCCTGATTCCTCTTCCAGGAAACCTTCCCTGACTGACTCCCTCTCCCCTACCTGCCCCGGCCCTGAGGGATCTCCCCCCATTGGGGTTCTGTCCGCCCATGCTGTTGGGACCGCTCGCTCCCAACTCCTGCATGTTGCCTCCCCACTGGATTTCTTCAACGAGCATTTATTGAGTGCCCGCAATTTGCTAGCACCGGGCAAGTGAACAAGATTGACAGCATCCCTGGCTTGGTGGAAAGGGATAGGGTGGGGTGAGACAGACAATAATCGATATCCCAATCAATGTGCAATTACGCATTGAGAGAGTGTGATAAAGCTAACAGATAGGGCTGTGGTGGGCCAAGCACCCCACGAGATATAGACTGAGGCAGGGTGGGCGCTGTGGCTGCAGTGAGGGAAAGCAGGTGGAAAAGTGGGGACAGGCTTTTCAGGGAGAGAGCTGAGTGCGGACTTCGGAAGGAGGGGCCACAATTGCCTGGCTTGATGGAGACTCTCTAGGACCGGGTGACTGTGGGCAGGGCCCAGGGTGCCAGCCCCTTCTGCCGGGCACCCTGTCCGAGCTCTGGCCCTAGGATCTCAGCCAGCCCTGTGCGGGGACCCATGGCAGCCCACGTGCCCTGTCAATCAGAAAGGCAGTGTCTACTGGTGTGCTGCAGGGCTCTAGGCCCAGCCTTGCCTTTCTCTGGTTGGTGGGCAGGGTGGGGGAGGCAGCCCCCTGAGGTTTGTCTCGGCTGTTTTTCACCTTATGAGGGTCGCTTGTGTTGACTCCTACTCATCCTTCAAAGCCTGATTCTTCTTCCAGGAAACCTTCCCTGACTGACTCCCTCTCCCCTACCTACCTGTTTTAGTCCCACTTAGGAGAGCAAATGAGGCACTGGTCCTGGGCTCCCCCTTCAGATCTGACACGGATGCTCTTTGGGTAGCGGCCAGGAGAAATGGGCATCTGAGCCCCAACAGCAGAAGTCCAGGGGTTGGTACCTTGCAGTGGCCACAGGCAGGAAGCCTGGCGGAGCCCCCTGCTTCCTCTGGTGAGAGGTACCGTAGTAGAGAAGTGCAAAGAATGGGCCCAGGGCCAGGGTCCAAGTTAGTGCTGCTGCTTATTCTGTGCCCCAGACCCCAATTTCCTCACCTGCAAAACAGGGCTGAAAATGTTACATGCCTCTGGGAGGCTGTAAAGTTTAAATGAGATGACACAGGTGGTGTGCTTAGCCGTGGGCCTGGCTCTGAATAAGGGCTCAGTAGAGATCTGCTGCTGCTGTCTTCCCTCTGGGGCATGGTCCCTTGATGAAGCTCCTGACTATAGTCACATCTGAGCATTGAGGGGGGATGGGGTGATCTCTAAGGCTCCCAGCCTATCCTGCAGAAGCCAGGCCCTCTTTAGGGTGACAGGTGTTGGAGGGTGAGCGTGGCTGGGTCCCTGCCCCACCTGTGATCTGACTGTGGCGCAGGATCTGAGCCTCGCCTCTTCTCCCTTTGCCACTGCCCTGCACTGGCCATGGACACTTCCCTTTGTAGCTAGGCCCTGCGGCCTGCTCAGAAAGTAGCTGAGATTCTCTAGGACCCACTCAGCAGAGTCATGGAGATGAGACTGCTGTCTGGGAGCTGTGAGGGCCAGGGACTGTGTTCTGTCCGTAGATCGGAGTTGATTCCAGGCTCTGGGCCCCCAGGCCTTTACATGGGTCTGGGATTGGGATTGGCCTGTGTGTGTTCACAAGTCCCCATGTGTGGGTGGCTCTGATGTGGCTGGTCCAGGAACTGGCATTTGGGGTTCAACAGAATTTTCATTGAGCAAAGAGGATGCTGAGGCTCAGGTTGGGGTGGGGACTTGGCCAGGCCCCAGACTGGGTGAGTGACAGAGCTGAAAGCTTGATCTGACTCTGAACTCCAAGTTCCTCACTGTCCAGCATGATCTTTTGGTGTGATCGTTTCACCTTGGCATTTTCCAAGGCCTAGGTGGGCTCACCTGAGACCTGGGGCCATGACCCAGCTGAGTGACATGTCCCAACAGTCAGTGAGCAGGGAGAGCTGCAGTTGGTGCTGGTAGCTAGCTGTTGGGTAGGCAAAGATGAATGGAACTGGCCACACAACTGCACCAGAACTGGCTTCCCCTTTCCTCCTCTAGTGGGGTGTGTTTGCAGGCAGTTGAGGGGTGTGTGCGGGGTGTGTAGAGGTGGGGCAGGGCCATTCCCTGCCTTGGAGGCCTCACATGGCTGAACTCTCACCCCTCCTACAGAAGCCATAACTGCAGGCCCACGAGGCTGCTAAGGCACTTCTGTGGCTCCCCAGAGAGCAGGGGACAGAGCGGTAGTAGGAGAGGTGGAGTCCCAGGTTTTCATCCTCATAATCATCACTGACTCCTTGTGTAACCTCGGGCAGCTTCCCTGGACCTGCAGGCCTTCAATTTTCTTCCTTCCAAGGGGCTCCATCGTTCTTGTTGTGCCCACTACCCAGGTTGCTTGGAGGATGCAGTAGAGTGAGGCATGCGGAGGCTTCCTGGAAGGGAGAAAGTCATGCTTGAGATGGCGTAGGAGTGGAAGCTCCCCTTTCAGCACCTGTGGCAGACACAACTCATCAGTCACCACACTCCCCCACCTCCCCCCAAAATCTGGAGAGGCCTCAGAATCCTTTGCAAAACAGTGCTGCAGGCAGCCCTTCCAATCAGTTGGAAATGGCACCTGAGATACCCATTTTCTAAGAGATCTAGAAAGGGATACTCTAAGTCTGCAGCTGGCCACATCTGACATTGGAGGCTTCAGCTAGCGACACCTACTCTTCTTCCTGTGCTAATATGCATGGAGCTAGGAAGTGCTCGGGGCTCGGCACCTCTGTGGCTTTTCTGATCTGCATCTGTCTTTGGACCTCCTTCTCCAATTCACTCTTTTCCTCATACCTCTCTCCACAAACAGTGCTGAAGTGAGTTGGGGCATTAGGTGTACTGGGTGTTTTAGAAGGAAAGTAAATCAAGTGAGATAGGAGGCCCCCTGGGCCACCTCCTGAGACAAACAACATTCCTCCAACACAACCAAGCCTACTGAGGCCAACATTGCCCCCTAGTGGTTACCACTGAGAGAGCACTGACTGCCCAGCCCTCTTTCCACTACCTCCTCTCTTCCCCCACCAGCCATGACCCCAACCCTTTTCCTCCATCACTGTTACTAGCTTCCTCATACAAGTATATTTCTTGAGGACCCTTCTGCATTCCATTCTAACTCTTACAGGTATTGTAGACAAGACAGCAGAGAGGAGCACTGGACAGGAGCAGGAAGCATCATTTCCACTGCTACCTTATTGTATGACCATGGACAGATTCCTTTCCCTCTATGAGCCTTCGTTTCCCCATCTGCACCGTGAAAAGTTTGCCGATGTTCAGTGTTTCCCAAAAGAAGCACCAAAAGCTTTTCAAGCTGGACATCTTTTCATTGCATGGAAATGTGCATGTATTCAGGACATACAGCATCCCAGGTGCCCAAATCACATCATTGCACCAGAATTCCCAAATGCCTCCTGGGAATGGAGCCATCCTGGCTGGCATCCACAGACCAGGGATCTTGAGGTCATGTGCGAGGTGGGGGTGTGGTGCCAGCCCGTCGCCAGGCTGCAGTGAATTCACCCAGGTGCCCTGGGAGTGGCCCACCTGGAGGGTGGCACTGTGGAGGAACAGAATGACCCGGGCAGTTAGACCTGAGTTATATCCTCACTTGCCACTTACATCTGCCACTTGCTGGCTCTGAGGCTTCAGGCAGGTTTGAGCCAGGACTGTGTTCTCAGCTGAGGATAGAAATACTGCGCTCACCCTCGCGCTCCTGCCCAGCTCTTGCCCTGAGTCCTAACCCCACCCTCTGCCCAATTCTTCTGAGAGAGGAAAAACCATTTCCTGGTCTGTTGCACTTTTTGGTTCACAAGAGGGAGGTTATTATTTCCATTTTGCAGATGCAGAGCCTGAGGCTCAGAAATGGAACAGGATTCATCTTAATTAAGCAGCAAGGCCGGGGCTAGAGCTCGGCCTGCGTCCGTTTTTGTTGTTGTCATCATCGCCAGGGCAGTTAGTTCTGTGGTTGTTTCACCTACTATTTATCCAGCATTTCGTATGTGCCAGGGCTTTAGAGTAATTTTCTCAATCGTCTGAGACACCCACACACGGTCTGCCCACTTCACAGACGTGGGAACCTCTGTTCTGGGAGAAATTCCCAGGCACACGCCAGGGTTGTCCAGGTCGGCACGGCCGCCCAGGGTTGTCCAGGGTCCGAGGCTGTTCTCAGTGCCTCCAGAACACATGTCCCTTGACCCCGTACTCTTCTACCGCCTTCCCAAAGTCCACCACCCCGAGGCCATGGCCAGGCCCGCTCTCAGCACTCACAGCTGGGAGGGGGCAGGGCTCGCTGGCTCTGCCCCAGGAATGTGTTGGGAAATTATGCTACTGTCCCACACTGGGAGGGAAGAGTTAAGTGTCTGCCTCGTCCTTCATGCATCACAGTCACGGAAGCCTCTTCACTCCTTTTACAGCCTGGATCTCCTCAGGGAACTGCCCGTGGCCTGCCCCCTCCCGCTGCAGCCTAACTTCTTGCCTTCTTTGGCCCTCTCTGCCCATGAGGGCTGCACCGCCCCATCCTCCTCCTAGAGCTCCAGCTTCCCAAGAGGGGAACATTTGGATGTAGGGGTTTAAAACGCTCTTCTTAACACACACACACACACACACACACACACACACACACACACACAGCCACACACAGCATCCAGCTGCTCATACCCGTGGACCAGCGTCAGCTGGGTCTCAGCAGATGCCTTGTACTTAAGGCATGAGAGAGGCAGCTCCCCGAACCAAGCGTGGTGGGGAGGCCTGTGCTCCTGGCACAAGGACTGTGGCTATCTCTTACCCTCAGCCTGCAACCCTGGTGGGCTGGAGGGGAAGGCTCTCTGAGGTTTCCTGACTGTGCCTGGACCACCTAGATTTCCAGCAGCCGGAGAGGCCCCAGGGCAGGGAGGGAGGCACAGAGCAGGCTCTGGGCTCTCTGGGTCACAGGGAATTTCAAGCCTGTGTCTTGGAGACCGCCTACCACCTAGTGCCAGCAGCCCCTCCCATCCTACCAGGCCGCTCATGTTTGCACATGCCCAGACACGGAGCTCTTACTACCTCACAGGGCTGCCCGTGACCATCTTTGGGCAGCTCCAGCCACCCCTAGTGCTTCCTTAGGATACAGGAGCTGCAGCCCCAGCTCCCACCCTTGGCCCTGGCACCTTGTGGGACCTCACAGAGTGAATTCAGCTCACCCCTCCTACAAGTCACAGCTCTTCACACCCCATTCCTCCCATGTGCCACCAGGCATCCTGGATCTGTAACTGCCTGGAGGTGGCTTGGGAATCTCAGGCAAGACCTGGCACTTGTGCCCCCAGTTTCCTTGTTTGAAGAAAGGGAAATGTGACTGACTGCATGATCTCAGAATCATCCCTCAGTTTTCCAGGGTTTTATGGAACAAGAGTATCCAGGAGGTTCTAGGAACATTCACAGGGGAGAGATGACCTGTGCCCAGTGAGTGTTTGACAGGGAATTTAGCCACAGACCAGTCTTTGATGGAGTAGGTGCCCTGGAAAGCTGTTCCTCCCCATGAGACCTAGTCTCTGAATGTCACAGGTCAAAGGGCTCAGTCAGCACGTCCTCAGGAGGGTCTTCCCTAGATTTCTGTTTGCTGCTACACAAAGTCCTGATGGGGCCAGGCTCTGCTTCTGACTGCAGCCCACGGAACAGTCCTGAGTTTTGAATTCCGACCCTGCTGTGTATTGGGTGCACATCACTAAAGGCCCTTCTTGTTCTGACAGTGTTATTCTAGTTTATTCTAATTTTGTAGATCCCTGGCAGAGGAGGGTACTTGGGGACAGGGGTGTATAGTGTGAAATATGGTAAGCTTCAAAAAATTCTTGATAGTTCTGAACATTTGGCTATATTAATAGAAGTCTGGGGTCTGGGACGAGGGGGGAGATGATGCTGTCACCAAAGCAGGCAAACAGATGTGCTTTCAGGGAGAGGAATGGAAAGCAAGATGACTCAAACCAGGTGTTCTTCCAAATAGCAAGCACTGCCGAAGTGTGTAACCTAAAGGGAACAGGATTCCGGGAGGGCGTGAGCGCTGCCCGAGAATACTTAACGCGCTTGGAGAGGTGGCACTGGCTGGGCAGGTCCTGAGGAGAGCGTCCAGCTCGGGCTGAGAAGGAGCTTCCCAAATGGCCAGAACCGCCCTCAGGTGGAACTAAGTGGCCTGCATTGGATGAGTGGGGGTGTCCTGTCACGGGAGGTATGCAAGGGCAGGTGGGATGGTCACCTACCTGGCAGGTTGACTGTCCTTTGTCCTTTGGGTCACTGGACTAGATGATCCCTGCTGGTTCTGGGTGGCTGCCATTCTGTCACCTGGGTTCAGATCTGAACTTGCCAACTCCTGTAGCGTGACATGGGGCCGTCACAGCCTCTGTGTTGCCTCAGCTTCCTCATGTGGGAAGCAGAGAGACTGCCTGCCTGCCTCTCAGGCTCCTTGTCCAGACTGGTTGAGGTGATGGCTGTAGAGTTCTTTGCATGGTGCAAGCCCAGGTGCGAGCAAGGGATGAATATCATTTTCCCGTGTGTGCTGCCTGTCTGCCCTGATGCTGACATGTGGGTTGTGGGCAGGGAGTAGCCCTGCTCTCACAGCTGGAGCTGACTGATCTCTATAGCTGAGCTCCTGCCGTAAGGAATTTAGTCTTTTGGGGAAGCAGAGTGAAGAGTAAATACTAAAGCAGGGAAAGCAAAACCTGGCATGAGGGGTAACATATTCTCTGGCCAGGGCAGACATCACTAATCAATCACCACACTCTTTCCTGCTGACTTTGGATATGCCCTCACATTTCTTACCCACATGATGGCAGCTACTACGAACTGTTAGGATTCGGCCTAAAAGCTAGACGCTATTCACCACTCCTAAATAAAGAAAAATAACTATTAATACTATTTTTGGTGAGCACCTAGCAGATGACTCAATAAATGCATTATTAAAGGAAATGTGTGTATTGATGGGGAGTGGGGGTCAGGACAACTTCTTGGTAGAGGTGGCAGTAGGCTAAACCCAAGAAAGGGGCGAGATTAAGAGACGGAGAGAGAAGCAAGAAGGGCCATTGGCACGACAGAGGCAGAAACCCCAGCGGTGCTGGGCTGGGCGCAGGGCTTGCGATGGACTTGAGGTGGCTGAGCACTGACCTGCGAGTCTGCCTCCTGCGCTGCCAGTCACGACTGTGTGACCTTGGGTGAGGCTTAGTCCCGTTGTGTGAGGAAAGGAGCAGGGATTGGTCTCATATCCTCAAAGCTATAAAGAAGCTCTAAAAATTTTTTCTGCCGAGACTACCCCCATGCTCGCCCCCATAGGAGTGGCCATCGAGTGCCTAATGAATGCCTTGCTGGTGGCAGCATTTTAAGTATGATCCAAATGACTCAGAAATCTGGGGGCTGGAAGCAGTTGCTACACCAGGATAGTTATTGGGGAAAGAAGCCAGATGGGGGCTGAGTGGGGCCCGGGCTCGACCGACCCCTGGGTTTGTAGAGGACGGACACTTTTCCTGAGGTTGGAAGCAGGTCTGGGTCCAGAGCAGCTGAGCAAGTCGTCTGGGCTTCTGCACCATTTCAAGATGCCTTTTCATTCTTGGCCAAGAGGAAGGGGAGGCTGGCTATGGGCTAGGGGGCTGACAGGTTCTCATCTATTTATAGGTAGGATTTGGGGTCATGGGGCCTGGGTGCTAGGATGGCCGGATGCCCGGTCTTGCCAGCCAATCACAGGATGGTTGGCCCCAGGGTCCTGCACATTAGCAGGTGCCCTAACGTGAACCCACAGAGCTGGCCTGGGCTCTGGCCAGATGCTCAGCATTCCCTCCTGACTCCCAGTGGGCCTCTGGGGTGCCGCCAAGTGCCTGCTGGGACAGAGGGAGGGGACGGAGGAGAGGAAGAGACAGAAGAGAAGAAAGGGCTTGTGTGAAGGCCACTGGTTCTGAGCTCACAGGATAGCGGAAGGTCAGGGTGTGTAGGCAGCGGTTCTGGAAGGGGAACCAGAACTCCTGGGCCCAGGTGTCAGTGTCACTGGAATAAGAACAAAAGAGACCCTTGGTCCACTCAAGCCTTCCTCACCCTTGGGATACATCTCTCCCCCTCCTGCCACGCTCCACACCCTAGAAGCCAATGAGTTAATTTTCATGGAGACTTGCAGCCACCGCCACCGAGGGGATTAGGGAACTTGTCTTGACCAATCAGCACGTCTGCCCCACTTTGCTCTGCTGGAAACTCTGTTAGGGCTGTGCAGAGTTTTTCACAAAAAGAGTGTCCATCAGGGAAGGGGATCAGTGACCTTGATGATGGGCATGGGCCCGGAAGACAGCAAAGGTGTGCTGGAGTTGTGGTCGTGGGGAACCCGCCTCTTGGGTTTTAGGGTTCTCCTCTGTGAAATGGGGAGAGCTCACCAGGATGCTGTGAGGACCCAGTGAGAGGGTTAGAGAGTGTCCGAGTCTGCTCTGTAGCATTATATGAGTAGGAGCGAGGCGGCAGCCATGTTCCCGCCCCTGCCCTTGCGCACAATCACACAGAGGTGCCTGCCCGGCTTGGGCAGGGGGGGCATGGGAGGCTGCCCGACTTGCCTGCCGGATGCTGACTGCACTGCTCACCTTCTCTCAGGTGCCCCAGGCTCAGCAGGGCCAGGGTAGAGCTGCTTGTTACACTTTGCCTGCATTCCAGCCCTGTTCCCCCTGCCTCTCCCACCCAGGTTGCCACAGCCTGGCCATCGCCAGGACTTTTCAGTCCTGCCCCAGAACACCAATCACAATTCATGCAATCTCTCTGCTTCTCTTCATTGTCCTTCCCTTCCACTCTGTCACACTGGCCTAGGAGACAGCCTCCTAATTGGAGCTCCTGTTGCCATTTTGTCCCCATCTCCCCATGACAGATTTGTCACATCAGTGTCCTGCAGAAACCCCCTCAGTGGAGCCCTGTGATATTAGGGCAAGGACCACTGTTCCCCCACTGTGGCCTAGAAGTTGCTCAGGGTCTGGCCCCACTCACTTTCCTGTCATCCCTCCCAGATTCCCTGACCCCCACTCACTCCAGCCAACACTCCAGCCAACACTCCAGCTCTCTCTGTTCCTCCTCACGTCCTGACCAGTGGGGCAGTGGTCCGGGCCTCCCCCACCGGACTGGAGGGCGGGGACCCCTTCTTTCTCTCACTGTGGTAGTCCTAGCGCTAGGCAGTTGCCTGGCGCCGAAATAACTGTTTGGGAAAGAGGAAGGTGTTTATGTGCAGCAGAACCTCAGTTCTCAAACTTAATTTGTTCCAGAAAACTGGTCACGAAGCGATTTGTTTGAAAACCAGATCTCCGTCTGTCACCTGAGAGATGCGTGACTGATCATGCGCAGGTGTCAGCGTGAAAGGGCTGTCACATCAGGAATTGACACCCGAAGTTTTGTTAGACAATTGAGACTATTTTTCCATGAACAATTTGGTCAAGAACCAAATTTTTAAGAACTGAGGTGTTCGAGAACCGAGGTTTGACTGTACTTTCAGCGACAGAGTTTCTTTGTACTGAGATATTCAGGGCGCAGGGGGTCCGGAGAGAAGCCTCGCCCAGGCTGCAGGAACCCGGATCCAGGCAGGCCTCTCCCTTCGAGACCTCAGTCCTGTCTCATATGCCCTTGTCTGAGGGTGCTTTTAGCTCTAAAGGCAGGATAGAAAAAGGCAGAGGGGCTAACAGCATGGACTTTGTGGCTGGACAGACCCAGTTTTCAACCTTGGCTTTCATTGCTTGTTTGCAAGGTGATCTTGGGCCTCTCTGAACCTTGGTTCCTTCCTCTGGAGGGGAGAGGTGGAATCATAACTCACCTTGTCTCAAAGGATATAGCGCGGGGCGGATGCTCAGTCAGCACCCAGGAAATGAGGACTCCCTCCTTCATAGTTTACAACCTGATGATGGAGCGTGGCAGGTCAAACGACTCATAAATGTTTATCAGTAAAAAAGTTTTTTTCTCCCCATGTATTTTAGTGCCAAGAGCTGCTGTGCAATCTGCCTTCTACTTAGTGGTGTCACATCCGCAGTCCAGGTGTGTCTGTGGAGCCTGCTGGGGCTTAGAGCTGTGATTGTTGGGGGCTGGTGGCACCCCAGCCCAGGCTGGCACTTAAAAGAGTCTAGAGAAGAGAAGCATTCACTGACACCCCCCCATCTCTGAGGCTAGTTGCCCCAAGGTCTGGGCCAGGCTTGACTCATAGTGAAGGTAAACTGGGGTCTGGTCCCGGCAGCTGTTCTTGGTAGAAGGTAATCCAGGGGCAGGAGCCAGGATCCAGAGGTAGGCGTATTTGTGCAGATGCTTTCCCGGACACCCCATCACAGGGGTGGCCTCTGTCTAACCCCAGCTGTACGCCTGCTGCTGACTCTGCAGAAACCAGAAATTGAGATGGTCAGGAGGAATGTCTTAGGTGGCAGGAGACGTGAAGAAAGAAGAACGCAGAGGGTTGGCGTGCAGACCATCCAGCAGCAGTAAATGCCAGTAGGACGAATACAGCAGAGTGAACAAAGGTCTCCTGCCAACGGCAACGGAACCTTGCCCAGGCCTCAGAAGCAGAGCATGAACTTGCACCTTGGCTCAATTCAAGCCTTATCAATTTTGTTAGGTGCCTAGAGTAGAAAAGAGACATCAGAAAAAAGAAAACCCATGGGATTATGCTCAGTGAGTTGTAAACTTGTGAAACCCCACCTCACGTACGTATTAGTGAACACAGGCTCACTCCCCGAGTTCCCAGCTGAGGCGTGGATAGGAGAAGCGGCCGGGCCGCGGGCCTGCTGGGTTCCTCTCCCACCCACGTCTCAATGTGAGAATGTAACAGCCAGGACTGTTTTGATTATAAGTGAAAGAGGACTGTCTCAAAGTCACCCCCAAGCCTCCACCACTCCCCGAAGGAAATTGTTGGGTCCAGAAGCCCCACCTCTCAGGTGTGCTTTCTCTTGTGGGGGCTCCGCTTCCATGCGGGCCCTTCCCAGTCAGTGGGAGAAACAGCCACGGGGCTCATCACAGCAGCTGCAGTTGGGAGGCGTCTCTTTCCCCAGAGCACCAACCAACAGCCTGGGGCTGACTCTCCTTGTCGGGATGGGGGCACCTGTTCAGCTCCGAGCCGGTGGTGATGTCTGGGAAATGCACATTCAGCATCACTGAGCCATGAGATCCAGAATAGGAAGGTATCGTTCTCCAGAGAGATGGTGGAAGGATTCAAAACCTCTTTTGCCTCTTTACTTAAAAACCAAATCCTTCTCCAGATTTTAGAACGTGATTAGAAAATAGTTACCTACCACACCGTTCACCAGGTCCGCAGCCACAGAGAGGAGACCTGCTGGTGTCGAAGGCCGAGAACGTCTGCTTCCCCCAACAGCTGACACGATGGCCACCATGGAGGCGAGGCGGTGGGGCCAGGCCTCCACAAGCCGTCTGTGTCTAGCAGCTTGTAGCTGTAGGGAGGGGTGGATGCCGCTGTGATCATACTCTGTCCATACCGACACCATAATCTAGGAGAAGGATCTGCAGGGAGGTTGACACATGGTGATGTGACCGAGCTAGAGGCACCTCTGTCTCCCAGTCATAACTGCATTTGAAAATAATCTGAGTTTGGATAGAGGATTCTGTCTGTACAATGGAAGGGTTGGGTTTGATCATCTACCATCTGGGGTCAGTTGGTAATGACTGCCAAGAGTCCTGTACTGGAGAGTCCGAGGCGAGGTTCTGGCTCAGCAGGAAAGAGGCCTGTGATTGATTAGCAGTGTCTTCCGTGGGCGAAGGCATTGGAAGTGATGGTGTGTTTGTCACATAGTACGCAAACTATTTCCCCCCTCCAGGTTTCCCCCTTTAGACATGAATCAGCAGAACAAATAGGGGAAACGTTGGGGCTCAAAAGAGAAACAAATGTGAAATGAGGGCTTGCCTGGGAAGTGTCTTGAGAATTCTGAGCCTCCCATTGCTTGCTGTGGGTTCTTCTGGACATTATTTTCCCTTTTGAAGTTCACTTTTCTCATCTGCAGATTGGGACAGATAATCCAGCTGTCCGAGCCAAGCAGCATTGTTATGAGGAGCAAATGAAGTAGGAAATGTGAAATCACTTGGCCATACATATAATAACAGCAAGCAGTTAAATGACACTTTTTATGTCAGACACTGTTCTAAGTGATTTACTTATATCCTCATTAAATTCTCAAAACAACCTTATAGAGTGCATCCTCAGCTTATAGAGAATGATACTTAGGCTCAGACACTGAGTCACATGCCTAGGATCACATAGCTATGGGCTCAAGGTTCAGACACAGATGACCTGTTCTGGGGGTCACTGCTGTGAATCCCTCCATGGTGGTGCTTCGCCATGTGAACTGTAGGATGCCATGCACCCAAAAGGGATAACCTGAAGCAGCACCTCTCATTCCTTTCTTGCTCAGGAAATATCTCACTGATTCCCACCCTCATTAACACCCACAGGGATGAAATTGTTCTGCAGGTTGGTGTGTCATTTAGGGCTCGATGACTAAGAAAGGGGAAGTAGGGTACACCTTAGAGTCTGCCCGGATTGCCAGTCAGACTGCCTGGGTTCACCTCCTGGCTCTACTACTTCCTAGCTGTGTGACCTTGAACAAATTACCTAACCTCTCTGAGCCTCGATGTCCTCATCTGTAAATAGCGCTGATAATCATACTTACTGTGTAGGATTATTGAAGGGAGTCAATGGGGTAACATGAAGGATGCGCTTAGTAACGTATTAAGTGCTCCATATGGGTGATGTGGGTGGGGGTGGGTGAGGGTACAGAGGTTTAGGTAGTCATGTCCCTGCTGGGAAAGCTGGCACCACCTTTACCTGTCAATCAATATGTAACTTCTTCACCCTCATCTCACCAACTATATGTATAAGTCTTCAGAACAAAGGCCCTGGGGCTCCTGCCGCTGCTGCCCTTGCCCTGCCCTGAGCCTATGCCTTTCTCACCGACCTCGGCAAGGCCCATTGCATGCTAATAGACTGCTGATCTGTAATTCTTTACTGCGTCAGCAAGAAAAGTTTCTCCAGTCACATAAATGGTGCTGAAACCTGGGATCCTGACTCAGATCCCACCCTTTGTCCCCTCCCATAAAAGATGTTAACTACACTTACTATAGTGGTCATTTTGCATTATATACCAATACTGGGTCATTATGTTGTATACCCGAAACCAATATAATGTTTTATGTCAATTATACCTCAATTAAAAAAAGGGGACTTTCCTTTGATTCTGTGAGGCTTCTCTTGGTCTACCTTCTCTGAGCCACCTACCCCCAACTCTTGGGGCAGCCAAAAGGTGCTGCAAGATGCCCAGAGCTCCTCCTTAAGAGTTTTGAAGATGGCCCTCTGCTTCTTCATGAGCCCCCCCCCCCAGCGCCCCCATTCCCTGGAGCTGTGCGAGGAACTGCGGAGTATGCCTGCTCTGGATTGGGGCTGGGGGGCCGCAATGTGCAAAGTCTCCTTCGATGCAGTCATTCTGTGAAGAGGGAGAGACTAGTCTTTGAGCACAAAAGTCAGCATCTGCAGAATGGGTGGTGATTAGAGAATTTTGGAGCTAGAAGGGAGTTTTGTTTTTGTTTTTACTGAAGGAATGCTTTTCTTCCCTCTGTGGACAGAATCTTACCCAGAGACCCAATGACTTAAGGAGACAAGGAGAGCTGTTCTGATTGGACTGGCAACCAGCAGTCCCCTGTACTGTGCACGGATTAAGAGACTGAGCGAGGGCCTCTGTCCCAGTGCCTTGTGGTTTTCCATTTAAATATAAAAGGATATATCTATAAAAGTTTCATTCATTCAACACACATGGGATGAATGAGCACCTGCTGGCCCCAGGGTCCACCGGGTGACCGGAAGACACGCCATAATCCCCTGGCCTTGTGTTCTCAGCTTCTCCCCTGGTAAGTGAAGCTGAAGCCAGGGGAGGGGTGAGAGCAGGGCAGAGGGTGCCTTCAGGTAATGCCTGGAAGGGCTGGGCCCGGAAGACGGGTGCAGGGAACAAAGTCACCTTGGCAGGGAAGGCGGGAGCAGGGCTAAGTGCTGGAAGGTATTCACAGAGGTGCTGAAGTGGGAACAGTCAGGGTGTTTAGAGTAAAGGGTGGGGAGGGGCAGGGCCCAAGGCTGTAAAATGGGAATTGGCATGGAAAGTCCTGGACCCAACAGGGCTTTTCCTGGTTTGGGGTGGGGGGAGACTGCTGACCCTTTGGGGTGAGGCGGGGAAGACTTTCTTCTTTGGGCATCTAAGATTTGAGTCCTACACCATCATTCCTCAGGCCAGCAGCTCTCCAGAGAGAGGAGGGGTGAAAGAAAGACCAAGACCACCCCCGGAACGAATTCATCGCACTTGGGGTGGCGGGGTTCGGATTCAGAGTGTCAAGGTGTTGTGGAGATGCTGGTGCTCGGAAGCTGCGGTCTTACCCTGGCTGGTGGCCCTACTGCCCCCTCTTATTGCAGCCTTTCTGAGCCTGACTTCTCCCATCTGCAAAGTGGGACACTGTTCATTCTACCTTGAGGATGGTCATGAGGCTTAAAGAATATCCTGATGAAGGACAAGAATCGGGAGAGCGCAGACTTGGTAGGCAGTCATATTGATTAATTAAAGGGGTGTGCATTCCTGGGTCCCTGAGTGCCCTTCACAGTTCGCACTGCCGGCCTCTGTACAGGGGGCACCGAAGTAGGTGTACAGTTGTTTATAAGGAAAATAATACAGTAATTGAGAAACAACACAAATAAAAACTCTGTTTTGCATACTTACAACTGTGAACCTACTTTAACTCCACCTGTGTAAATTTCAGCAAAGAGGAGGATATCAGCGCCTTCATTGGAACATTCTTCCTTGTGTGGGAAAAATATGACTTCTGCCCATTGGTGTCTGGGATCTGCCCTTGGGGACCCAGGGAAGAAGTTCCTGTGTCTTCTTCCTGAAGACCTTCAGAGATGCACAGATTAAAGGACAATGACCACAGCACTGGGTTGGACACTCTCAGCTTCTTCATGAGTCAGAGGCAAGGTGGAGCCCAGGCCACTGGCTTTGGTGGTAGATGTGTTCTTCCTCCTTTGGGATTGCTGGGCTTGTGGATCTCTCCCAGGACAGCCTGCGGGGGCAGCTGCTGCAGCCGTTCTTCCCTCATCGCCTTCCTGAGAACTGGGTGGAGGGCGGGAGGGTGGGGTGGAGGCGGTAGGGAAGGTCCTCTTGGGCAGGAGAGTGGTTCTGCCTGCCAGGAGGAGCCCTTGACTCATAGGAGACTTTTCCTGTCAGAAGGGAGAAGTGGTTATAGCAACAAGTCCCAGGGGAAGACTGAAGGAAATTGGTTCATCAGCACATCCTGTCTTCTGAAAATCCCAGTGCGCTATTAATAACAGGATAAGTAGCCCCCCATTTAAAAGAATGCCCTCATATGCCTGCCTCCATGCAACAAATATATGTGGGGAGGACAGCCCACAGTACGGCTCCCTCACGCCTCCAGACACACCCCGTCCAGCAGCCTCCACCTGCTGGATTGTAGTGCAGAGCCTGCAGAAGCCAAAACCGGTGTCACGGAGACCGGCACTGTTTGCTGTTCCCCAGAGGATTCTCCTTCAGAGCCCGCTGATCCTTGGTTTAGACAAAATGTGATAGAGCCTCAGCTTGGAGATCTGGTCGACCAGATGAGACACAGCCCCTAAAGAGAGAAGTGGAACTTCTTGAAGACAGCAGGCTCACAGCTGGAGTACATGAGGACCAAGAAGCCAGTTATGGTTGCCAAAGAGATGATGACTGAAGGGCAGAGACTAGCAGCTCTGAGGACCCCAGGGTCCCCAAGGGAGGGGCAGCACTGCCCCAGCACAAAGGGCCACTGTGAGGGATGGTCCTTAAGATAATGGTTCTGGGGCTCAGCCACTAAGGCCCCAGGGCCAGATTCAATTAGCTGCCTGTTTTGGTGAATAAAGTTTTATTTGAATGCAGCCACACCCATTTGTTTCCACATTGCCTGTGGCTGCCGTTTACAACCGCCACAGAGCTGAGTGGCTCACTTTCTGGCATACAGGCCTGAAATAGTCACTGCCCCGCTCTTCAGAAAAAAGTTTGCCAACCCCTGATGGTTTGAATTATCAAGGAAAGGTTAAAATTCAGCCTGAGTTAGAGCCAGACTAGGAGGTACTGAGTCTCCTGGGGAAGGACTTGCAGACAGACCAGCTGATGGTGTCACTCATGTGTTGGTGTTGTCACGAGTGGGGAAGGATTTGGATCATCTGAATTTCATAAAACGAGCAAAGGTGAAGGCCGAGAAGGATGTCAGACAGTGTCTAATTTGGCTCTTGGATGTCCATGTGGGGAAACGGAGGTCTGGGGAGGCAAGGGGACTTGGCTTGGGAGCACGTGATGGCAGCTCTGTCTCAAACCCAGGCCAGCGGACTTTGTTCTGATTTGCTGTTGTATGGCACATGCCTGTGTGCACACGGGCACACACGGTTCTCCAAGCAGGAAAACAGCAAAGAGTGCTTTGCCTCTAAAGGGCAGTTGCTTGTTTTATCTTTTCTGTGTCCATTGCCTTTGCTTTAGAAGAAGGGGGGCCAGAGTCCTGCTTTGCCCTATATAAGGAGGCTGCTGTCCCAGCCAGGCCCATCCCGTAGCAACAGGGTGAGAAAGGAAACAGCGAGCTCTGTTTAAGGCAAAGCTCACATACAACAGCTGCCTCCCCCTGCTGTGGATGGAGCCTCGTCTGCCGAACACCTGCCCTTCCTGCCGTAACCAGACTGGGATGCAGGCACCAGGGCTGCACCATCCTGGAGCAGGTCCTTTGCAGGTGGTCGGTGCCTCCCACCCCTTGGAGTGCCACCTGTACACCCTGCCTTGCGTCCAGGGCCACAAGGCAGTTACCGGAAACAGCTTGATGCAGTCAGGGGGTCAGTCAGGTTCTCCCATCCCGAGCCTCAGTTTCCCCAATGGTAAATTGGTTAGAACCCGTCCAAAGGGCCCCTTTCATTCTGTTCTGTAATTCTGGCACCTGTGCCTCCTTCAAAGTGGCTCTGAAACAAAAAGGGTTTTGTTTTTATTCTAGCATGGGAGTTACATGTCACAGCTTGGGGAGTCAGATTTCCTAGGTTCTAGCCCAGCTCAATGATTTAATTTATCTGGGTGTCTCCAAGGGAAGTGAGCACACCCCTTTGAGCCTCAAGTTTCCACGTCTGTAAAATGGAGATAAAGAGGGAACCTCTCCCAGGAAGGACCTGCAGCTTTGTTCGGCTGAAGCGTAAGGAGGAGGTGGGACTGAATGGTTGGCAAGGTCTTTTCCTGCCCGCGGTTCTAGGTTTCTCTCTTCAGACTCCGTCTTCCCCAGTTCCAACAGGGGAATTTCCCAAGGAAACCTGATCGGGAGATTAGAGACTAGGAAAAGGCTAGGGAGAAAGGGGCTGGGGGGGGGGTCAGGGTGCTGCTGGCAGAGGTGTGTCCAGTGTGGTCCCACCTCCCCGCCCGCCACTGCTCTAGGAAGAGCGGTCCAGGAGGGAAGGGCTTCTGAGGGGGATGAGGCCTGGGGTATCATCACTTCAGACCCGCCCTGCTGCATCTTTCTGTAGAATCAGCTTTCCCTTGTCTTCTGTTCGGGGATGGTTTTTGGAGGGATATTTTTATTTAAAGCAGCATAATGCAGTGAGTGATTAAGGTCCTGCCGTCAGCATCAGACAGACCTCCGCTGGCTGAGGATCCTCACCGGGCCTCCTCAGTGTCTTCGTCTCTCTGTAAAATGGATATAACAGCAGCCGTGAGGATTAAATGACAATGCATGGCAAGCGCTCTGCTCATTTTTCTATGCAAAATAAGCTTGCTCAGTAAAATCCGAAGAGTGCCTATATACGCCAACATCTAGCAGGAAGCAGGACAGACTAGTTCCCAGCAATCAGTAGTGCCCATGCAAGTGGGGGTGGACAGATAACAAACATGAATAGAATGAGCAAGATTATTTCAGTGATGTGGGTTGTGAAGAAAATAAGACACAGTCATGTGATGGGGAGTGTGCCAGAGTAGGGGAGGGGTGGCCGCTTTATAGTGAGTGGTCAGGGACGGTCTCTGAAGAGGTGACATTTGGTCTAAGTGTTAGAATAAGCCAGCCATTTAAAAATGGCTTGTGCAAAGGCCCTGGGGCAGTGACCAGCTTTTAAGTTCTGATCTAAAGAATGCCAGAAAGTGGCTGGAGAGGATACTGGCAAGGCAGGCAAGGGCCACAGATGTGTGGATTTCATTCTAAGTACAATTGCAGAGTCTTTGAAGAGTTTTATAACGGGAGTATTGTCTGAATTCCATTTTTTAAAGGCGATTTTGGCTATTAGGAGAGACCATCTTTGGGCAAGATGGACAGTTATGGAACTGGGGGACCCATTAGGCAGCATTGCAAAAGTGTAGGCAAGAGACGATGATAGCATGAGCTAGTATGGTGACAGCAGAGAGAGACGGTACTTTGGAGTGGACAGGATGGGCTGATGGACTGATTGAATGTGAAGGTGAGCGAAAGAGGAATCCTAAGTTTCACTTCCAAACAGCTGGGTGAAGGCTGTGCTTTTTACCGACGGGAAGAAGACTGAAGGAGAAACTGCCTTGGGTGGGAATAGAATTCCAGTTGGATATAAGCTTCAGATGCCAATAGACCACCCAAAGGGACGTGCCAAAGAGGCAGGGCAGGATTTGACGGGGCTTTCTTGCAGGAGTAGCCGAGGACACAGCTAATGCACGGCAGGACACAGCTTGTTTTGAGCTCAGACAGCTTGAGTGCATATCTGACTGGGGCTTAACCATCTTCCAGCTGTAAGCTTCTGAATTAGCTCCGAGGGCCTCCCTCATTCCTCCAACAGTCTGGCATGACCCACATCCCTCCCTGAGCCCCCACAGGGCTCAAGGCTGCTTAACCCCCCCCCCCCCCCCCAGGACTTTCCATGGCACGCAGGTAGAACCTTGGGTGCTATTGTTTCTGGAGGCAGTTAGCCTGAAAGAACCTCCGCAGAGCCAGGCCTTTGCAACAGGCTTTAGAACTGGGCTGCTTCACCTCGTGTCCATCAGCCAACCCCAGAGACAGGATAGAATTTAGGGGTCCGTGAACTTGGATGGAAAAAAATAGTACATCTTATTTTCACTAACCTGTAAGGGAAATGTAAATTTAACATTTCCTTTCATTGTGAACATAGGTGACAAACCATAAAAGTATTGGTGGTACCTGTGATTTTTTTTTGACACTGATGGAAATTGTAGATATTGGCATATCACATTACAATTACTTCAGGTGTCTAGAAATATTTATGCTCATCACTGCTTTGAAATTGTGGGTGATTATTGCACTTGCTACTACATATTATTTATACAATAATAAGAAAGCATGTTATATCACTGTAACATAAATTTACTCTTTTTAATATTTCATGACTATATTTTGAAATCATTGGTTTTCTTTATAATCCTATTTTATTTTATTCATTTAAAAACATTCTGAGAAGCAGTTTATATGCTTCCCAGATTGCCAGGGGAACTAATGGCTCAAAAAAAAAAAAGGTTAAGGACTGACTCCCACTTGAAAAGTATGATCTTTTTCCTACTTTTCAGATAAAGACGCGAGGGCTCAGAGAGGTTGGTCATCGTGGCCAGGGCCACACAGCTGGTTGAGTGACTGAGCTCACATTAATTCAGATCCATCTGATTTTAAACTGGATGTTCTCAACAGTCCTGTCACTGCCTCCCCTGTAGCCCCATTAATGAAACCTACAACCAATTGTAGCAGAATCTACAGCACAAAAACTGTTCATATTTTATTTGAAAAATTAATACAGCTTTTGCATGCTAGTCACTAGCATACACTTTTTTAATAATAGAAGACAGCTTTTCTTCCTGGTGAAAAGATTTACTTTGCTCCGACGCTGAATCTTGGGGGGGAAATGGGGGTCCAAGAAGAGGCGCCACGCCTGTCCTGTGCCTGTGAGTGCTTCTCAGCCCCCACTGCGCCCTCAGCCGTGTGCTGTGATCAGAGGTGGACAAGTGAGATTCAGCTCAGTTGAATCTCATGCTGCCCTGTTGGCAGGCGGCCCACCGAGCAAATGAGAGAACCAACCGAGGCTTTGGGCCATCAGGTGGCTTGCCTGTCGTCATGTAGCTTCAGCCAATGGAATTCTAGTTGAGGCTCTTCCTTGACTGCAGCCTTGGCCCAGTTCCAATGTTACAAACTTAGCTCCGTGATCTCAAGCACGTTACTTAGCATCACTGGCACTCAGTTTTCTTCATCTGTAAAATGGTCTGGCCAATGTGTCTGTCTGCCTTTATCTGGTTGCTACACGGTACGAAAGGGGTGTCTGCAAAATGCATGGCACAAAAAAGAGGCTCAACAAAGGAGAGTGATTATCACGGGCCAAATATTGCCAGATTCTCAGAGGTCCGCAAGCAGGGGCTGGGTGCTGAGGAGGGCAGCAGCCCCCCTTGCTGCCTGGGAGATGATATGGGACCACCACCAAGCTCCTGCCAAGGCCAAGAGCCAAGTCCAACCTGAGGTTCAGTCATAGCCCAATGCTTCTTAGGTGAGCAGTTGGGCCTGGGAAGTAGAGGACAGACTCCCACCTCTCATTCCGGCCTCTGTCCCTTCCTCAGAGCCCCAGCACCAGAGTGGCAGCTTTATTTCATGCGCCTCAATATTTAATAAGTAGGACCATGACAAGATTAGGTGACCTCAGGGCCCAAATGGACTGTCTGCTGGCATAAGTGGTGCTTGAATCATTTCCCAGGGACCAGTGCTGGGCAGGCTTCCAGGAGCTGAATTTACCCTCTGATTCTCTGCTTGCCTCCTCTTCTCCCTACCCCCAAGCTCCATTTTAGAGTTTCCAAGTTCTTTGGCTTCAGAAGGCCAAGGACCAAGATAGAAAACAAAATTCTTATTCATCCACCAGGGCTGTCCACACCCCCACCTCATCAGAGACTCGGGCTTAGTGTGGGGAGACCCCAGAGTCCTGAGACACCGACCCAGGCCCTGGGGCTCCTGCCTGGCTGGAGGTTCCCTTGTTAACATGCACGTTGAGGATACAGATTCAGTGGACTATGTGGTCAGAGAGATGCAGGCAGAACGTGGTAGGAAATGAGAGGAGAGACAAGCGAGGACAATGGGGACAGGCTCCACGGGGGAGGAGGCATGTGAGTTGGGCTTTGCAGGATGGGCTTTGAAACGTGTGCACAACTAAATAAAAACAAAACCTTCAAAGAGTGCCTTGGCTGGTGTGGCTCAGTTGGTTGGGGCATCGTCCCGTAGCTGAAAGGTTGTGGGTTTGATTCCTGGTCAGGGCACATCCTTAGGGTGAGAGTTTGATTCTGGGTCTGGGAGCAGATAATCCCCAGTCCAGGCACATGCGGGAGGCAGTCAGCTGATGCTTCTTTCCCACATAGGTGTCTCTCTCTCTCCTTTCCCCTCTCTCTAAAAGCAATGGGTAAAAAATGTCCTTGGGTGGGCATTTAAAAAAACACATTCGAAGAATAAAGAAACATAAAGTAGAAAGTATTAGTCTGACTTCCCACTGTCTCCAACCAATTCCTTATTCCTATTCCCAAACTCTTAATATTTTCTTGTGTGGTCTTTTAGCAATAATCTTTGAATATCTAAACTATCCATCTATACTTCCATCCATGTATCATTTCTTTTTTCAAAAGTACCAACAAGATCATGTAACATCAACTTCCCCTTTTTTCTTACCAGCCCAGCTTGGCAACCTTCCCATAGAAATGCACACAGGGCAGGTGGCTGGAAGGGCATGTTCCAGATGAGGAAACCCGCAGTGTGTAAGAGGAGCTTCGGCAGGGAATGAGGGAAGCAGTATCGCTGGGTGGCTAAGAGCCAAGCCTGACTTGAGTTTGAAAGATTTGGAGTTGAATCCTTATCTTAGCACTCTCCCGCTGTGTGACCCTGGGCAGGTTTCTTCCCCTCTCTGAGTTTTAATTGTCCCACCATTCTAAGGGAGCTAATCGTTTCTCCCTTTGGGACTGTTGTGGACTTTCAGTGAAGGCCCTTACCGCTCACAGAGGCTGTCAGTACCTGAGACCAGCCCCCTGTGTTTGCTGCTGTCACTGTCCTGTACCAGATGGGGCTGGAGGCAGCTGAGCCCTGACAGGTAGAGCCAGGTGCATGCTGGGTGTTTCTGGAGCAACATTTGGAGAGAGGAGGACCAAAAGATCGATCCGAAGCTTAAAATAGCCTGGAAGTGCAAGAACAACAATAAATAAATGGGTCCCGGATGCTTTTAAATCTTGGCATTTCCTCCTCTCAGCTCAGTCTGTCCAGACAGCTTCATCAGCGGTTGCTGCTGGGGCTGGCGGCGCACGCCTCCCCTGGCCGTGGCCCAGCCCTGCTTTCAAGAAAATCAGATCTAGAAACGTTTGAATCTTTGGTGCTGGGCCTGCCAGTCATGGATGTAAGTTGAGGATCAGGCAGCACTGGGGTTTGTCCCATGTGTATGGAGAGTAAAGGCCTAGGGGATCTCATGAGGGGGGAGGTGGGACCTTCTGGGATGTGGGGGTGAGGCAGTTGCCATAGAATGGGGTCATTCATTCACCACCACCCCCCAAGTATTTATTAAGCACTTACTATATACCAGGTGCTGGGTATACAGGGATGAACATTAATCAAATGCTCATGAAAATAACTATTTAATTACCAATTGTGATATGTTCTAGAAGGTTCAGAACCTCCAGAAGGCTGCGAGCCGGTGAAGTGTGGGACTTCTCAACTGGACTGGGGGGCTCAGGCAGAGCTCCCCCCCAGGATGCAGAGTGAAGGATCGATAGGTGATACCTAGGCAGAGCGGACCAATGTGTGGGGATGCTGGTCCAGGTAGAGGCAACAGCACAGGCAAAGGTCCTGTGGGGGGAGGTTCTGGCAAGTGCCAGTGGTGGAAAGAAGGCCAGTGGGACCCAAAGTTGGGATGGAAAGCTGGTGCACTAATACTAGGAAATGATAAAGGACAGGTAGGCAGGAGTCAGATCACACAGGACCTTATGGGCTTGAGGGAAGGTTCTGGTGTTTATCTGGGAGAAATCCAGGGCTGGCCCGTCTGCATTTTGGGAAGACAGATGGCTGTGGCTGCTTGTGTACAGCATCCTGGAGGGGGCTGGAGCAGAAGCAGGCGGCTGGGGCTGCCATTCAGGTGCGAGTTGATTGGGATGTGCACTGAGTCCATCAGAGCTTGAAGAATTTACCCTGTGATTAGGCGGGTGAGGAGGCTCCAGCAGCCCAGAGAAGCTGCAGTTGTTCCAGCAGTTGCTTGGAGCCTCCTGTGTAATAATCTCACTCATGGTCATTGTCTTTTGAGCCCTTACTTACACCACACACTTTGCAAAACTCTTGTCATTAAATCCTCATCAGAACCCTAAGGCAATGAGTGGTGCTATTATTGTCCCCATTTACTGAGGCCCGAAGAGGTTCAATCACTCGGCCAAGATCAATATGGTCCGGCACCTGCACTGTCCAGCTCCTCGGGGTTGACAGCCCCCTGAATTATTGTTCTCAGGGCCCAAGCCCTTGGCTTCTGTTGCTGCAGTGACCCTTGGCATTGTCTGCCTTGGCCAAACAACTGATTCAGAGCTGGGCTGGAAAGGCATTGCCACGTGTGACCTGAAGGGACACAGCCCCACGGCCCTTGCTCACTCTTCCACCCCGCCCAGCCCCTGGCTTCCGGCAGTGCTCCATAGCTCTGGTTTAGGACATGAGCTGAAATGGCCACATCTCTGGGCTTCACATATCGCCTGCCTCCTGGGGATTCAGATAGTCTCTGCTGCTTGTTTTTATTTTGCTTCTTTATTTCCTCTCCTTCCTTCCCTCTGCTCCCACCCCATCCCCATCTGCTGCTGCCCCATGGGGGTCTTCGCTTTGCCTCCCAGATGTACAGGCAGGACTTGGAATGGAAGCAGAGGCCTTCTTCCTTCTGGCCTTTAAGGAAGAAAAGAAACAGGCCGTTTGGGCAGCTGTTACATGCCAGGCACTGGGCTGAGCTGTGGGCATGCGTGATCTTACATAACCCTCACGGCAGTCCCGTGAGATATGCACATCACCTCTACTCCACAGATGGGGAGACCAGGGCTCAAAGGATTTAGATGTCAAACTCAAGGTTACATGCTATGACCTAACTCGTGACTTAAAAGTGTTTGCTTTCCAAACTGCATATGATTCACCTGGGGACCTGTTAAAGTGCAGGTTCTGATTCAGGAGTTCAGGGATTCAGCAAGAGAGTCTGCAGAATTTAACAAGCTCTGGGGGGGCTGATGCTGCTGACCCATGGACCATGCTTGGAGTAGGAGCGAGGAGCTAGCACACCTCCCTGACACCGGCACACACACGCATCACCATGACAGTCTGTCCTGCGGTGCTTGCCATGTCCACAGGCTTTCCCACCACGCTCAGGACCTCTCAGGCTGATTGCATGTCCCAAACTCCAAGCTGACCGACCGTGGTCTCCAAAGCCAACCAGTGTTGGAATACAGGGGAACAGATGCTCAGAGTAGAGGGACCTGTCCAAGGCCCCCTGCAATAGTGCAGAAAATTCAGGCTTGGGACTCCCAATCAGAGCTCTCCATTGTTGCTTTGATGAGGAGTCAGAGGTCTTGGGGGTCTAGTCTTGCCCCTCTTTTACTTGCTGTGTGACTTTAGGCAAGTTACTTCCCCTCTCTGAACTTCAGCTTTCCCATCGGAAAAATGGCTTTACCTCTACCCTGTTGTGAGGACCAACTGGGAGAATGTCTAGTTAACAGCATGAAGGATTTTTATGAGCCCCAAGACCCCCAGTATTAGTAGGGTGGGAGAAACCTAGTAGGACAGAAAAGTGGGTTCCAGTGGCACTTATGTGTGGATGGCAGGAACCTCACTCCCTGGATGATCTCATTCTTCTCCATTTGAGAGCTCCCACTTCCGGCCTTTTGTCCATCAGGCTTTGGCAATAACTCAGCACTGTTAGGTGGTCACCCTTCCACAGTTTGGTGCCTGTGATTCCCCCATTAGTGCAGAGTGTGGAGGACCTGCCCTGGGAGGGGGACTTGTGGCGATGCCACCCCGTGGGATACATCCCTGTTACATGAAAGAAGGGAGTGAAAACATGTTATTGTTTGGTATAAATTCATTTTACGTGCCCAGTGAACATGCTTCTCTACGTAAGGCAGGTTCACCTGTGGCAGAGGAGCCAGTGCCTGGGCCACAGGGGACGTGAATGAATGGGGGTCTGCTGAGCAGGCCGGCTTGGCCTCCCTCCTTTTCTGGCTCTCGCTGACCACATGACCAGGGAGGGCCTGCTGGGGCCCAAGAGAATCTGTTTCCCACCAGCTTTATCCGGGAGCTCACAGATCTGGGATTCTCATCATCGGACCTACTGGAAAAGGAAAGGCAGGAATTTCCATAAGAGAATATTGGGCGGGAAAGGAGACCAACAGCACCCACAGTAAAGGGGGCTGCATGAGAGGGAAACCTCATAGGCATCACAACAGTGGGAAGCAGAGGTGCCCACACTGACCTGGGAAGTGGGGACTCTACTCATCCTGCCCATCCCACAAAGGTTTAGTGAGCACCCACTCTGTGCCAGCTGCTACTCTGGGTGCTGGGAGCGAACAGAGGACAAGCCCTGGCCCCCCGCCCTCCTGCAGCTCACATTCTGGCAGTCCCCGGATTCATGTGGATTACACGCAGCAGTATAATCTATGGTGACTGGGCGGGGTAGGTGTTGGGGAGTGGTTCTCTCACTGAGACCGAGTGCTGGGTGGGTGGCCTAGGTGGGGCCCATGCCAAGGAGACCCCTATGTCTGCAGTGTGGGAGGGCAGGAGGTGGTGGGAGAGGAGGCAGGCCCAGGCTGCACCAGGCCTTGCAGGCTCCGTGAGCACTGGGGGGGGGTTTTGCCAAGGGCGGTGAGAAGTCAGGGAAGGCTTTGAAGCAGGAGAGTGAGCCACTAACTCCAGTCTCAGCTCTGCCTCCAGCTCCCTGGTGATGGCAGGTGCGCCCTGTTTTGGCTCTCTTCTCCATGGCCCACACCAAGGACTTGTTACTTTGGGCTTCCTGAACCCATAAAGACTTGCAGAGTACTAGCAGAGTACTTTGGAGCTTGGAGTACAAGCCGAGCTTGGAGACCTTTTCCCCCTGTCCCTCTTTCCAAAGTCTAGTAGATAAAGCCACACAGAGCAAGGACCAGAGCTCCCCAGTCCCACCTCCCACAATGTGTTATGAAGAGCTGAGGTCAGCCTCAGTAGAGGGCTGGCAACAAAGAACTTGGGAGTTGAGTCTGGATGAACATTTTGCTCAGCACAGTCATGTTATCTTGCTGAGCCTCAGCATCTTCATCTGTAAAATGGGTGAATTCTAAACATCCACTTTGTCGGGCCCCCATGTACCATTCTGGCACTCTGAGTGGTAAAGACCACCTACTGAGGGAATGGCTTCCTGAGTCTGAGGATTGAAATGGACCTCACAGAGCCCTTAGATTGCCCGTGAAATAGTGTGTATGAAAAATAGGTATGAGTACATGGGCATGGGAAAATACAGAATTCACGTGCAAAATAGAATTCACGTGGCATTGTATTTCTAATACATAAGAAATAGAAATTGGACTTTTTATGTATTTGTTTTTTGCTAAGCTCATGAAGTTTAATTCACTCAGGCTAAATGAGAGTATGATGGGTTGCCCCTGTATGGTTTTCAGTTCATCGAAATGGAAAAGGTAATTAATCGGCTCCCTCATAATCCCTCTCACTTCAAAGCCCTGCTCCCTGGCGGGCTTCGGGGGCAGGGATCCAGCAGGGGTTCCCCTGGGAGCCCAGCATGAGAACCACAGGGCCAGATGGGCTGTGAGGCCCCGCCTGGCTCCCACGCTGTGCAGCGGCCTCAGCAGGGGCAGTTGTGGGTTGCACATTGCTGAGTCATCTCTCCCTCAGCAGGTCAGGTCCTGTGTTGGCTGATGGGCCGAGGCTGGTGTTTTGGTGGCAGAATCCTGGTGCCAACCTTGGGGAGCAGACAGGGGCAGGGGCCGACTTCAGCCCCGGTCCGCTGGGCTGGGGGCATCCTCAGCTCTCTGCTGCCTTTCCTCCCACAGGGCAGTCCCCTCCCTTCTCAGAACCCCCAGGAGCCAGCCACCGTGGGGCTGCTCTCCCTGCGTGGAAGTGCCGCCCCACGGGCTTCAGTGGGCCTGGGCAGCCCCGGGCTGACCATGGGAGCTGGCACCGTGCACGCCGGCCTGTCGGGCATGACATTTCCTCAAATGCCATGAAGGGGCTGCCTGACCTTCATGCTCCTGCCAGGACCCCCTTTCTGCCTCTTTCTGGGTTATTTATAACAGTGTTAACAGTTTAAAAAAAAAGAGAAAGGAAGAAAGGGCTTCTCAGCTGAGCCCAGCTCCCTCAGTCTCTCCTGCCAGCCGGGGCGAGAGACATAGAAATAGAGCCAAGAACAGGGCCCTGCAGGACCCGAGAATGAACACCTCCCAGCGGAGTGCGCTGGGTGCCTGCTTCCTTCCCTCCTTCCTCCTTTTCTTTTCTTTTCTTTTCTTTTCTTTTCTTTTCTTTTCTTTTCTTTTCTTTTCTTTTCTTTTCTTTTCTTTTTTTCTTTTCTTTTCTTTTCTTTTCTTTTCTTTTCTCTTCTCTTCTCTTCTTTTCTTTTCTTTTCTTTTCTTTTCTCTTCTTTTCTTTCTTTCTTTCTACACTCTAACATTCTTTCAGATTTATTTTTATTTTATTGTGGTAAAATATGCACAACATACAACTTAACCATTTGTACCATTTTAAAGTGACAGTTCAGTGGCATTCAATACATTCAGAGTGTTGTTCGAAGTCACTGCTCTCCATTTCCGGAATTTTTTCATTATCCCGAAGTCAGGCACCTTTTCATCCACCTGACACACGAGGAAGGCTGGCACGTGCCAGTACCCCTACCCCCTGCCCCAGGGTATATTTAGATTTTGAGGAAAGGCCACACAAGGAAGGCGCCTGCCGGTTTGGGGTTGCCACAACTTGATTAGAATGTGGGCGGTGTGGAATAATGGTCCCATTTTCCAGGGCCAGGCCTGCCCCCTGCTTGTCCTTCCTTCACGGCAGGAAAGGCGTCAGAACCAGAATGAGTGGGATGGTTGCAGGGAGAACCGTGAATCTGCTCTTCTTTCTCTTCCTGAGCAAAAATCTATTCATTTAGGAAACTTCACTCCTTTCATTATATATAAATAGGTCAAGTGTTTTGCCGAATTGAACGCTGCTCACCACTCTGTTGGCCCATTGATTTTACCTTTGATAGAGATGTAATAGTTTCTTACGTAGGGACAGCACTTGAGAGTTTGCCCAGCTACTTTCCCACCCAAAATACCTCATTGGACTGGGCCGGGCCAGTGAATTCCACAGCAACCAGAGGGTACAGGCCCCACTGTAGAGACGCGGAGACCCAGGCATGAAGTGGTCTAGGAGGTCCTTTTAGTCGCCGGCACGTGTAGTGACTCTTCCACTGCCTCATTCCATCCCGGCTGGGATTAGGGGTGCCTTGGCTCACGCACAACCTTTGCAGAGATGAAAAAAAAACTCGGTAATCAAGATAAACCATATTTTAACGCAACATTTAAGAATAATAACAATGGATGTCAAAATATCCATGCCGAACAAAATACAAAAAAAAGGAACAATAAGAGCACCATGCGGAGGCATATAGACACCTAAAGTCAAAGGGAAAATCAGTACTACTGACCCTGTCTTTACTTAGAATTTTGATATTTTGCTCAGCACGGAATTTTTGCTTTAATTTTGATTTTTTAACAATATTGCATAAACACGATCTGTCTTGATTACTGAGTGTTTTGGAGCCCAAAGCAGGTGCCTATCTCATCTCCCCCTAATCCTTGCTCCAGTCCCACCTGCCAACCTCTGTGCCCTCCTGTGATCAAGGAGCCCCCTCCTGGGTCCCCAGACCTCAGGCCCTCATATGCTAAGGCCTTTCCAACCACCCCTGAGTATCGAGAGAGCAGCTGAGGGTGGCATTTGATCCGGGCCATCTATTTTTGTGTCTGCCCTTCAGTAACTGATAAAATGTTGCTCTCAGTAGAGCTGATGTGTTGAAATGGTGAGTGTCGATGTCAGGTGGCTTCTGTGATCGGATATCTTCATTCTTGACCTCGCACAGGGGCCTGGGACCAGAAAAGTAGCTCTTGGTGGTTTGCCACTGCCCCCTCCCCCGGAATTGGACAGAAAAGCCCAGTCGTTGTCTGGTGGCCCGGCGATGTGGTCTCGTCTTGGGGCTGTTACAGAAAAAATGTCTATGTTGGCATTTTCTTGCTTTTGTGTGCTGCCCCATTTTTCTCATTTGGCTTATTGAGTGCCTACTATGTGCTGGGCGTCATGCTAGGCACAGGGCAAACAGCAGCAAACGAGGGAGGCACAGCCCCTGCTCACACGGAGCTGTGAGCTGGGGAAGGCAGTGATACGCAAGTAGACAAACGCAAAACAGGAAACCATTCTGGAGAGGCCCAGGAGTGGAGACTCAAGCTTCACAATAGTCCTTGAGGGAGCTGGTGTCTGGAGATGCCCAGAGGCCAGGTGACTCCCTTTACTGAGCAAGTGAGCAGCCAGGGCAGCTCTGCCTCAACAAAGCTTAACAACAGAGACCTGCACAGGCTTGGCAGCTTGCAAAGCACTGTCCTGCCACTGCCCTCTGTATTCGAGAGGCCCTTGAATTCAAGTGCATATAATCGACTACAATCACAGACGCGCGCAATTGTGCGGATTGCACTGCCCCTACAACACTTTGGCTTGCTCGCTTGTGCTGCGGAGTGTGTTTTAAGCTTTTGTTTTAAAATTTAAAAAAAAAGAAAGAAACACACTCCATCTTCCCAGGCCTGAGGTGGCTTGCTCCTACTAAAAGGCAGCCCCCAACAGGTCCCAGGAACTGCAGCAGAGAGAGGGGTTAGCTAATGGCACCCTGAGACCTCAGTGTCAGGGAGAGGAGACTGGACTGCACAGCCACCTGCCAGGACACTCAGGGGCTGGCTGTCCCCAGTAACCTCACCTGGGCACAGCTGCAGAGACTTCACAGATCTCTGTTGGATAAAGGGCTGTTTGCAGGCAGCAGGGAGTAGGAAGGGAGATGCCTGAGCAAGATAATACCCTCCTCAGGAGGCTCTCTGTTCTTACCTCCCTTGCCTTTTTAAAGATGAAAGGAGCTAACACAAAACATTTTGGTGTACAGGCCACAGCTGTTGAAGAAGTGGCCTATAGTTGTGGAAAGAGCTTTGGATGGGGACCCTGGAGATCCTAGTTTGTGTCCTGGCCCTGCCAGGAAGGAGTTGTCTGTGTGGATCATAGGTGACCCCATGTTTGCTCCTTTTTCCCCTCTGCAGAATAGGCATTAGCTGTTCCAGGGCCCCAAGCCCAGTTCTGCAGCTGGGCCATCCACTGCGTGCATTTCCTCTGCACCGCAGAGGCGGGAATCCGTACACGGTAGTCATCTTACCCGATGAGAGTAGGGACCGCAGCTGGGGGCAGAGGTATGGAGAGGGGAATTCCAAGGAAAATGTCAGTGAAAACACACAACCATAAAGCATAATACTTAACATTACCTTTTAATGACGCCATGTGACATGTCCATTTATTTTGTCAGACTTCTGCTATAGGACTGCTTCTGCCACCATCACTGGAAATCCAGGGTGCCTCCCTGCACCATCCACGCGCACAGTGCGGGGCTCTGGGTCCCGAGAGGGGAATCAGTCAGAGGGGTCGGGAAGCGAGGCTCCTGTCAAGCAACCCGGGTGCAGCACCCTCCCAGGTTCTTGCCAGTTTCTCCTCATCTTTTATGGTCATCTCACCGACACATAATTTCATAGAACTTTTTTTTAAATGTCTCAACTTTTAAATCCATTTACAACCTTCAACTTAGTTTTCCTCCAGTTTGCTTCTTTGGTATTCATATTTTCTGTGCATGAACCATTTAGTTAAATTTTGTAATTATAGCAGCCAGCGGGTTTGGGAAGAAACATGACTGATCCCCAGTAGCCAAACAACCCACTGGAGGGAGCAGACGTGTGGGTGACCTAGACCATGTTCTCTGTGGCTCAGGGGCACCTTGGGTGTTTTTATGGGAGGAGTTGGAGGGTGTTGATTAGCCTGGCTGGTTGGTTAGGTGGAGGCTGGTTGTGGGAGCTTCCTTTGTACCAAGGGCCTGAGAAGGCCTGGTTAGGATTAGCATTGGCTGCAAGTAACAGAACCTCCCCCGCCCCCCAAATGACAAAAAGTTCAACGAGCTCCAAGTGCAGTCCTCTCACATCCTGAGTAGCTGTCCCAGGGCCAGTTTGGCATGTCACAGCATAAGGGACCCTGACTTCCTTTATCCTATTGTCCTGCCCACCATGCAGAGCTGCCGTCCCCGGGTCTCCAGTAACTAACTGGTCGTCTCCCCTGGCTGGCTGGGTCTGGCCTGGCCCTGTAGCCCAGTTCTGAGCACTGGACTCCATTTTTGCTTTCTGGGCTGGAGAACCGACTCTCACCAAGGCTGCTGACCTGTCGGGTTGCCTAAGCCCTGAGCAGATAGCCACGTGGCTGGGACTTAGGGCCCCACTGTAAAGGGCTGAGCGTCACAAGGCTGTACCCGGCAGGTGTGGGGCCAGATGCTTCCACCTGGAAAAGGTCTTGGATGCCAGGTTGAGATGTTTAGCTGTGAGTGTTTTTGTGGGAGATCCTTTCAATGATCTAGTTTAGCTCTAAGTTCAGGGTGTTTTGTCCTTTTCAGCAGGGCTCGGAGCCCCTCCATTTTCTACTTAATTTTTCCTGGAGCTAACCTTGTGTTTGAGGATCCCTAGTCTTATTTCAGAGGTTGCTGTCAGCATTCCTGTGCAGACTAAGAACAGTTAGTTTTCCTTGTTCGCCTAGAATCCTCTTTAGGAGTTTTGAACTAATTTAAAAGACAATAGAAATATTAGATTTTTTTAACGTAAGAAAGATGAATTAGTCATAACTTTTTCATTGATAGGTGATAGAAACTGCAACTGGCATGTAATCTAGAAAGAGAATTTACTCAAAATTGCAGAGCTCAGGGAGCAGCCTGGCTTCAGGCATAGCTGGATCCTAGTGTTTAAATTATTATTATTTTTTAAATCTGGGGAATGTACCTCTTTCTGTTCCGTGGGTCTGTACGCCCTGTGCTGGCTTCATTCTCAGACAGGCTGTTCCCAGGTAGTGGCAGAGATGACTGCCAGCCTCTCCAGAAGTAGATTCAACCAGCTGAGCCCCTTTGTCCAAATGCTCCAGCACATTCCTCGTGTTCACGCCGATCACCTCTGAACCATCAAACCAGTGGTTGTGGTCACTGAACAAAGCCCATCCATTAGCCAGATTGGGTTTACTTGGACCTCCTGGGTGGAGGGAAGGGGTGGCTTCCCTAAGGAAAATCCACGGGCTGCCACGGTTAGGAAGGGGGATGGGTGCGGGGCCAGCCAAGTCACAGAGGTAGGAGGAAAAGAGAAAAAACATTTGTAGAATGAAATGGGTTTGTGGAGACTTCACGAATACTTACCTCCCTTCCTTTCTAGAAGGTAAGTAGAGGCACAGGGCCATAGGCCTGGACCGGACCAGGCCAGGTCTCAAGGATCAGTAGTGGCTGCTCAGGTCCCATGCTGGGTAGGCTGGGGGCTGAGCAGGAAGTAGAGCCATGACCAGTTAGGTGTATCCAAGGTGAGCGAGCTGGGGTGGGGGCCCCAGTGCCAGATACCTGCTGGGGTGTGCAAGATGGTGGCCAAGAAGTCTGTGAGGCCCAGGGTCACAGAGGGCCCTGCCCCCACCAGCCTATGCAGGGTGGCAGAGAGCCAGTGTGGTCTGACTGTCAGGGCAAGGTCATTCCTTCAGTGGAAACCATGAGGGGTGGTGACACTGTGACCTTGGGCTGGTCAAGGCTGAAGGAACACAGGCTGAGAGAGCCAGTAGGTTCAGGACTGAGGGGAAAGGTCACACAACAAATTCAAGAAGCATCAGCCCTCTGAGAACCTCCATTTTCCCATCAGTCAAATGGCAATGCTGACCACTGACTACTTCCTGCAGCTTGGGAAGGTACCAGCGATACCATGGCTGTGAATTTCAACTGTAAGTGCTACATCTGTGATTATCATACGTGGGGGGTATCTGACACATCTGGGCTCCCACCTGTGTTACTTTATCTTTGTCAAAACCCTTGGAGGTAGGATATCTTCCCCGCACCCCCATTTTGTTGATAAAAACTGAGGTGGCAGAAGGGATGCTCTGACCTCCAAGCGTTGGCATTAGTAGCAAAGCCAGGGCCTCGCTCTTTGTCCTCCTTGCCCAGGCCTCTTTCCATTTTAAGACAGTCCTTTTCTCTGTACCTTTGTGTCTCCCTCTGGAAATTATTTGCTCATTAAATGCTGAATTTTATCTCACTACTTCCCTCGGGCCCAGTGGATCTCAGAAACTAGGTATGTGTGGACTTACATCAAATGCTAGAGCAAGAGGGTCCATGTGGCTTGTCTGTTTGGTGTCCCCTTTTCCAGAAGGAGCGGTGAGAGCCCGAGTGAGGAGGTGACTCACTGGAGGATGCACAGTGAGTAGGGACAGGCCCAATGCCGCGCTGTGTCACTGCAGCCACCCGCAGCCCCTCCTGCCTCCTTCTACTCGGTAGCTCTGAAAATGTGCTGTGGGCCAGGCACTGAGCAAGGCAATTTGCCAATCGCAGCCAGGAGAGCAGAGCCACCAATTTTCCTTGAAGATGCATTCTTTCTTAAGCAGGGAATCGATTTCCACCAAGATGCACAGGCTTCCAATGAAGCCACTTATGTGAATCTGGATGAAGTATCATTAATTCACTGCCAGGGGCATTTATATCCCTGGCTTGGGGCAGCCACAGCCCCTTTCAGAGTGGGGTGGGGTGTTGCTGGAGAAATGGATGGGGAAGGCCCAGCAACAAGGGGGGTCCCAAAGCAGGGGTGTGAGCAGGCCTGTGCGGGGGAGGGTGCCCTGGGGGCTGTCCCAGTGAGGCTGGTGCACAGTGCAGTACATCTAAGCCCGGACCTGTCCTGCTCAGCCATGAACTTGCCGTGTGACTTGGGTCTTTCTGAGCCCTCATTTGGAGGTCTGTCTCCCCACCTCTAAATGGGAATAAATGGTCTTGAATGTCCCTTCTCACACTCAGAACCAGGGTGTTCAGTGACAGTAGGTTTGCAGGGAGCGAAGTGACTTGTATTTGAATCTCAGCTTCAGTCGTCTGGAATCCTGGGTGCTGGGGGTTCCATCGCGTCTTCCAGAGAGTAAGATATGTCGGAGTCCTGAGCCTGGAACCCTGGACTGTGACCGTATTTAGAGGCAGGTTCTCTACCAAGGCAACCAAGCTGAAATGAGGTCGTTAGAATGGGACCTAATCCAGCACGACTGGTGTCCTTATTCAAAGGAAAATTTGGACATGGAGGCAGACAGATATGTGAAGAGACAGGGAGAAGACAGCCGTCCACAGGCCAGCACAAGAGGCCTCGGAAGGAGCCGACCCTGGAAACACCTTTATCTCAGACTTCTGGCCTCCAGCACTGCGAGGCCACCGACTCCTGTTGTTGAAGCCGCACAGTCTGTGGGGCTTTGTTACAGTGGCCCCGGCGCACTAACACAGGGGCTCGATCTCCGAGTTTCCTGAGTGCCACACGGGAACAGTGACACCTGCTCTGCAGGGTCGTGTTAAGAATCTGATGGAAAGGTGCGTACGGGGCCCTCAGCCTGGTCCTTGGCATACGGTGAGTGCTCAGTAAGAGCAGTGCTGTGGCCCCGGGCCGTGGCCTTCTAGTTCCGCGCAGGTGGGGTCCATGGCAGGCGGCCTGGGCAGAACAAGAAGGCCTGGAGTCAGATCTTTCAAAGAGAACTGGGTCATCCACGGCTCCCCTTCAAAAGCCTCTCCAAACCTGGAGAAGGCCGGAGAAATCACTGTGTGCAGCGCTTAAAGGTTTTTGGCCAGAACAGCCTCTGCCCTAATTGACAAGGCCACGGAGCTGAGGTTTCTTTATTTTTATGTCCTGAATACTCTTTGAGTGTGTCGAGCTGCTCTGGGTAATCGATAAGTGCAGTGGTCAAGGCCATTTTATGGGTGTTTGTAAAGGAGGTGGCATGGTTTTATTGGAAGGACACGCACTGGATGGCCACCTGCCTCTCTGAAGGCATCTGCACCCATTCCCCGCCTGCCCCCCTACCAAGCTCACCCAGCTGCAGCCTCGCTGACCCTCTGCATGCCCTGGGCTTGGTCCACACTTTGGCCTTTGCCTTTGCTGGGCCCTCTGCCTGGAACGTTCTTTCCACGTCTTCTACCACCTGGCTCCTCCTTCAAGTCTCAACTCAGATGTCAGCTCCTCCAGGAAGCCTTTCCTGACCCCGCTCCCCACTGAGAGAGATCCTCCCGCTCCTGACCCTCCGTCAGCCCACCTGGCTTATTTCCTTCTGGCGCTAACACGATCTGTAATGAAGGATTTGTGTGCTTTCTTCCCCCATGAATATGTCGACTCACAAAGGAATGAACTGAGTCTTCTGTGTCACCGTGCCTGGCTCACGGCATTTGATAGATGCTGGAATGCATCCACTAACAGGGCTAAAATTAAAATGAGTGACAGTACCAAGTGCCGTTGAGGGTGTCGACCACTTGGGACTCTCCCACAGTCAGTAGGCATTGCAGTCGTCTAACCGCCTTGGGAAAGTGTTGTAGTTTTTATAAAGTCACACAGACACTTACCATAGGACCTAGCAATTCCACGTCTAGATATTTACCCACGAGAAATAAAGACATATGTCCACATAAAGGTTCACACAAATATTGCAGACTTGTTCATAATAGCCCAAAACTGGAAGCAAACCAGTCATTCATTTAGAGCAGGCTGCATTTAGTGCAAGATGGCCGCATCTCCATAGTCCTCCTGGGCAAGGAAGAGAAGGACGTCTCCAAGAGGCAGCTGAGAATCCACCTGAGTGTCCCGGCGACCATGGCAGCTGTAGTGACTTGTGGCCGGCTATGGGCGGGGCCCAGAGTGACGCGGTGCTCAGAATTCGTGGTTGTTGCACATGGGTGGATTGGAGAAAGACTGGGCAGGTGGAGGCACGAGCGGTTGGGGGGCCCCTGGAGGCGGAGGCTTCTAGGCCTGAGAGCCGGGGACGGAGCGCTCCGGAGAAGTGGGCCCTGGTGCTACCCTGTGCGTGCAGGGTTCTTGCAAAATGCCAGTTAAGACATTTGACCTAAATTCGGATAAAAGCCTTTTTCCTGTGTCAAGTTGAGCTAATAATATACATTTATTCATAATTTATGAGGCCTAGTAAGTGGGAACAATTAAGGAAAAGGCCCAGCCAACATCTATTTCTTCCAAGTGTCACATAAAGCCTTTTTTTTTTTGTTCTCTAAGGCAGGTCCGCCCCCTCTGCCTGCTATGAAATGCTGTTGTTCTTGTTATTTTAAAAGGTTTTTGTTATCATTACTGTGAACTGCTGTTTCTTGGGCACTGGCCAAGAGAGGCTATACCATTCCCTTATTCCCTCTTAACAGCACGAGGCGGGCGGGGGTTCCCGTTTCACAGATGAGGCAGCCGAGCCCCAGAGAGGCAAGGGGGTTCGCCCAGGCTTTCCCAGCTGCTGAGCAGGGATTATGACTCAGGGCCACCAGACGCCGGGGCCTGCGGGACTGTTTCCGAGTTGGCCTCCCTGAATGGTCAGTGCAGCCCTTGGGCCGGTAACTGTTAAACCTACAGATCAGGATGGGATCGCGATCGCCTTCTGACTCAGGGGGCCCGGGAGAGGCCTGAGCACCTGCGCTGTTCCTCACACGGCCCCAGGTGTAGCTGCCCCTGCCAGTCCCGGGCCCACACTGTAGAAGCCTGGTCAGTCTGTGATGTTACCAGAGTCTGCACCTGCCACTGCCAAGAGGGCTGATGGCCTTCTAGACCTTTCTGTGTGCGTTGCAGTTGTGTTACGATGCACAGAGAAAGGCGTAGCCTGGCTTTTCTCTTTACACGTGTGGGGTAATATTCTTCCTACTGATAATCTGCAGTTTCATTTTTTATTTAATGTGTCTTAAACAGCATATACACCTGCCTCATTCTCTTCAACAGCACCGTAACATTTCATGGCACAGGTGATGTTGGTTTTTACTTGCCTCCGGTTTAGTGATGGGTTGCCTTCCACATTGTAGACTTCACAAATATTCCCGTAAGACCCCAGGGACCATGGGTGCGCCTCCACAACACAGTAACCACTTGATAATGTTGGTCGTTATTGTTTTTGCTGTTTTCTTGTTTATTATTCATACTGAGGGACTGTTGCCTCCGAGAAATCTCCTTTCCACTGGCGGCGGGTAGGCAAAGGAGTAGGTCTCTGTTTACGGATTGTAAAGGAGTTTTCAGAAACACATTGCTGGTAGGAGAAAAGGGCTGCATGGGCAGGGCCTTGCTGTGGAGGAGAGCAGAGGAGAAGGGAGAGAGCAGTGGGCAGGGTCGTACTGCCGGTGCCTGGCTTGGCTCCTGGTAGGTTCAACAGTTGTAAGAGAGTGGGGCAGAACTTTACATTTCCGGGCCACTTGGCAAAACTGGGCCTTGGCCAAGGGCAGCTGAATGTCCAAGCTGGCAGCATCATGAGTGAGAGGGTCCCCACCTGGGTCCAGCCAAGCTCAGTTCTGACCGGCCGCCTTCCTTCCTGTCTCCTCAGGGTGGGGTGTCCGGGGAGGAGCAACTCTGCGCCGACTTTCCAGAGCTTGACCTCTCCCAGCTGGACACCAGCGACTTCGACTCGGCCACCTGCTTTGAGGAGCTGCAGTGGTGCCCCGAGGGCTCCGATACTGAGCCCAGCCAGTACAGCCCCGATGACTCGGAGCTCTTTCAGGTACGTCCTTCTGGAGCCCTGCCCTCTGTCTCCTGCCTAGCCGTGTCCCTCTCTGCCCCCAAAAGCCTGGCTCTGGCTTGTACTTCCTTTTTCTGCACTTGCTCAGGCAAAGACCACCACAGCTTTTGGGGCCACGTGTCTAGCCCTGTATCTGCACTTGACCTTGGGCAGCTCTCTTTCCTTGCCAGGACTCTGGAAAGTGAGGGCAGGGAAGAGGCCAGCCCCTCTGTGGGTCAGGAGGGTTCCAAGTCCTCCCTTCTCTATAGCATCTCACTCAGTTCTCATCTCTATCCTGTCAGGCAGGTGCCATCATCTCCCCCTTTTGCAGATGAGGAAACTGAGGCTTGGAGAACTGAAGTCATGTGTCAAGGCATTTATCTGTTTGAATCAGATTCAAATCCAGTCTGCCTGCCTCCTCCAAGCCAAGGCTTTATGGCCATGATGACGCCATAATGAGAATGCTTCCCATTTACTGAGCCACTGCTCTGTGGCAGTACTGTCCCTGACTGTGGATATTAATGCAGTTAATTCTCTTAACATTGCTCAGACATAAGTGCAGTTAGAAGGTTTTTAAAAGAGGTAGTGCTGAGGACCAATACAAATGCCTCTGATCCTGCGTGCTCCTGCACCCGGCCTTAAGGCACATAGTGGGCAATGCCTCCTTTAAGAAGCCCTCTAACACGGAATAATGTGATGTCTGAGGTTTGCTTCAGAACAAACCAAGTTCTGTGTGCATTCGTGTGGGTGGGTGTATTGATGGCCTGCAGGGTAATAAATGAAAGAAGATTGGCCATGCTGTCGAAGCTGGGTGATGGGTGCATTTGAATTCATTATTCTTACCTTGAAATGTGCTCCCCCACAAAGATCGGGGGAAGAAGACCTAGCTCCCTGCACTTGTCTGGAAATACAGTAACAGCAACACACTGTGTCCGATGCCATGCCGGTGTGCCACGAGCCTCATCTCAGATACTCTCGAGGTTTATATCGTTGCTTTTAGGAATGTTTATGGAGTTTGCTGTGCTTCTGGCACTGTGTTCATCAGTGGGTGGGACAGTTCGAGGGAGACCGACCCTCAATCAGCTAACACATAAGCAGACTGCGGTCACTGTGATGGGGGCACAGAAGGAAATAAGCAAACCTGGGCTGAGAAGGGGCTCTAACGATGGGGCGGTCAGGGAAGAGCTCTTTGGGGAGGAGGTGCTGCAGCTGAAGGGTGAGAAGGAGCCTCGTGAAAACCAAAGAGCAGGGACAGAGCGGTCCAGGCGGGGGAAGCGGCAAGTGCAGAGCCCGGAAGCAGGAGCGCGGGCCGTGTTGGAGAACAGAAGCGCAGGGGGTAGAAGCTAAGAGGAAAATGCCAGGAGGTAAAGCCAGAGACGTAGGCAGGGGCCAGATCGAGCAGGGTCTTGTGGGCTATGGTAAGGAGTTTGATTTTTTCCCCCCCCGAGGCTGTTCTAATCTATAAGTAAAGGGCCCATTTTACAAGTGAGGGAAGTGAAGCTCAGTGAGGTTAAGTAACTTTCCCAAGGCCCCACAGCTAGGAAGGGCCAGGGTAACAACTAATCCTGGGACCCACACCCCCCGCAGCTGCATACTCAACCTCTCCACCGCCCCGGTGAGGACCAGCGGGGCTGGGCTCTAGGTCTGGGGCCATCTGGTGACCTTCATTCTTTATGTGAACATCAGGAACAGGACCTGTGCTCTGCTGCTCCCACCCACAAAGGGGCCCGACCTCCAGAGAATGCTTTTAAGTTGTGGAGCTTGATGCGCGAGAGGGGTTTAGATGCTGCCTGAAGGCCACCCCCCCTAAACTATATAGGCCCTGAAATATTCAGAGACTGGCTAGTCCCACTGACGTTGTCCTGCCAAGGTCCTAGTATGTGCATGCCGACATGGTCTCCCACACAAGTCAGCCTGCCGTGGCCCCGGGCTCCCAGGCCAGCGAGGGAGGCAGAGTCCTCCAGACGGGAGGGCTGTGCAGGACTCCGCCCACCCCGCCCCTCTCCCGTTCTGGGCCACCTGCTCTCTCAAGACGAGGCCAGCTCCACCCATTGTACTCACTGTGCCTGTGGTCGTATGACCAGTGCCTGGTTCCTCCCCTGCCACGTTGTCAGCCCCCGAGCGTGGGGGCTGGTACTGTGCACTGTTATTGTCCCAGGCTCCGCGCAGAGCCTGGCGCTTCTCGGGGCTTCACACACATGTATTGAACGCCTGCATCCTTCAACGCCCAGCTCTCCCGCCAGCCCCTTCTGAGGCGGGCAGTCTGTTGGTTGCTTCCTCCCCTGGGTTCCTGTCTTGCGTGTGTCTGTGTGAGCACACCCATGCATGCGTCTCTGTGTGTCCTTTAGACTTTGAGCTCCTTGAAGACAAATGGCACTTTATTCACTGGGGCTCTCAGCCATTGTTGGGACTCAGTCATATGTGTTGAATGAAGGCACCAATTGTAATAGTTTCTTTCCTGCCAAGTACCAGACATGACCCATCCCACAACCTTGAGCCAGGACTCAGGGACTGTGGGCTCTGTCCTCCCTCTGCCACGAGCTGGGACGGTTTCCTCATTTGACCAGCGGGACTCATAGAGCCACACTGCCTTCTGTCTGAGCTGTGTTCTAAGTCGAAGGACACCATTGCTACGGACACGGACTGGGGGAGTGGAGAGCAAGTCACTGCAACAGGTTTGAGAGCCCCTCGGGGGCGGGGACAGTGCCGTCCAGCTCTTGGGGTGCCCAGAGCCCCAGGGTCAGGAGCACGACAGGTGCTTTGTGAGCACTTTTGGAGGGGCAGGCATTTGGTCCTTCTGTCACAACGTGCTTTGTGGCCTTGGGCAGGTGGCTTCCTTTGGTTGGGCCTCAGTGTCCCCAACATGAGGAATGAGGAAGGAAGACAGACTCAGTCCGTGGCTCTTAATCTGTTAGGGGAGTCATGGGGCCCTCTTACCCTCGGGTGAAATCTGTGGACCAAATCCCAGTAAAGAAGGTGGGGGGCTGATTTCCTGGGTATCCTGAACCCCAGTTAAGCCCCCTGGACAGCAGAGGATTTCTGAGTGTTCTTCTGTCCCTAATAGCCTAAATTCTGTTCTGTGACATTCCTTCAAGCCACCCTGGGCCCAAAATGAAGTGTTTTCCCTGAGATTTCATAGACTTCTTTTCCTGTAGCTCGAGATCAGTTCAGGAAGGTTGGGGGTGGGGCTGAGTCTATTAATATCCCTTCCTCAGCTGATTAACTCTCCATTAATTTACACTCCGTTTCCAAGCAAAGCTGGGAGAGTTGAGCTAATGGGCCCAGGAAGAGGAGAAGGGTGGCCCAGCTCCCTGGAACATGTTACCCCAGGGTGCTGGTGGGACGGTGCTGTGGGCAGGAGTGGCCCTGCTTCCGAGGCTGGGTCAGAGCCTCCAGCCGCAGCTGGGGCAGCTCTCGGAGGGCTGAGAAGACGGCAGAGGCCTCTTGCTAGTCATTTTGTTTACACCAGCCCCTGGGGGGGGCGTCTTGAGGCCTCTGCCAGTTTGAGTTCACTTTTGTACAGTGCCTGGCACACAGGAAGTCCGTGACCCCTCCTCTCGCTGTCTCGTGTGACCTTGATGAGTCTCCTCCCTGGACCTTCATTCTGCCCACCTAAAAAAAAATGACAGATCAGTGTCCTGGTGAGTGCCACCTGTGCTGGACTGGCAGTGGTGGCTGGGAGGGCTGTGTTAAGAAAGATGCTGGCGTGGAAGGAAGAGCCACATCTGGTTAGCAGTAAGGGGAGTGGTAGCACTCAGGTCACATGTCTAACATCCCGGGTCACTCTGTGATCCCTGAGGGATCCGGCCGATAGTTGTGATGGGCTGCTCTTGGCCATAAGCTACCTCTGTGAAAGAGGAACTCTCATTCCATCCAATGCTGGGTGACATCATTTCTGAATAATGTCCCTCTAAGAATCTATTCTTTGAAACCCTAATCTCGGTCTCTCCTCGAAGCCAGAATTCCTTCCTCGGGTCATTCATTCTTCCATTCAGAAACTCCTGCCTGAGTGCCTCCCACGCTCCCGCCGTGGGCAGGCGTGGGGCACTTCTGCCGTTGCTGCCAGCCTCGCCTTCCTAGTAGACCTGGGAGGGAGGCTGGCCAGGGCTCATGGGCTCCCTGGTTTTTTAAAAGATTTTATTTATTTATTTTTAGAAAGAGGGGAAGGGAGGGAGAAAGAGAGGAAAAGAAACATTAGTGTGTGGTTACCTCTCACACATCCCCTACTGGGGACCTGGCCCGAAACCCAGGCAGGTGTCCTGACTTGGAATCGAACCAGTGACCCTTTGGTTCACATGCTGGCACTCAACCCACTGAGCCACACCAGCTGGGGCTCATGGACTCCCATTTTACAGCCAAAGCAACGAGGCTGAGAAGGAAAACACTTGTCCAGTATCACCCTATGGTGGCAGAGCCCCATGTAGCCAGCCCCAAGAGTGGTCATTGAGTGCCAGCTTTTAAGACCTTAATGTGCAGTCAGGCTAGACAGATTGCTCTGGGAACACAGGGGACTCTGGTCTTTGCATGGCAGTGGGGGTCGTTTAAGTGAGCTCCCCTGCATTCTTGAGCCAGAGCCCATGGCCCAGATCTACCCTTGGCTGCCCCTCCCCACCCTGGGTCAGACCCAACCAAAACCTTCTTTTGACCTTTCTTTTGTTCTTAGCTGTGTTCCAAAAATTACAAACCCATTTGTTCTCTTTTCTCCGTGTCCCCCCTTTGAATTACTCAGCGACTGCTCCGGCTGCAAGGCCTGGAACAGATTCAGTGCGGCCAAAATGCCGTCACGAGATGCGTATTTCAGATGAACTTCCTGAAGGAAGGATACACAGTCTGACCTGGGACAGGGAAGAGTGCGGGGGGAGGTGTCATGTGACAGAATGCGCTCTCCCCAGGGCCTGTCCGGCAGCCTGGGGTGACTGCTGAGGCTCTCACTGCCCTGCCTGCAAGCAGTGAGGTCTCCACACTGCAGGCCTCTGGCGTGGGGGCTGGGCGCGGTGCCTGGCTGGGCTGGGGGTGTGCTGGCTGACCCTCCTTGTTGCAGTTCCCAGACGTCAGAGAAGAAAGGGCCTCGGGTCATCTGTGCTCAGTGTAAGCCCTGCCTCTGCCCTGGATTTGCTGTGTGACCCTGGACACCTCACTCAACCTCTATGAGCCTCAGTTTCCTCAGCTGTAAGACAGAGGTTAGAATAGTGCCCCCCTTAGAAGTTGTTACGAGGCAGTATTTACAAAGCCTTCCTGTCCGTCTTCTCAGCCGAGCTCTTTGTCCCGGGCCTTTGGACTCCCTTTCCCCTGTGCCTGGAAACTTCTTTCCTCCGCCCTTTGCCTGACCACTGCGTCCTCATCTTTCAGCCAGAGTTTAAGCTTCAGCTGTGTGGGGCAGCTTTCTCTGACCCTCAGAGGAGTCCGTACGCCTCACTGTGTTCTCAGTCTTCGTCACAGCTTCCTCTTGTTCTCTTCCCAGCCTTTGTCACTCCCTGAAATGATCTTGTTTCCTCGTTTCACTCTTTTCTCCACTGGAGTGTAAGCTTTATGAGGGCACAGGCGGTGCCAGCTTTGGTGTGTTGTATTACCAGGGCCCCGGAAACACCGGGCCCAGGGTGGCCATTCGGTACATGTATGTTAGGGAGGGGGAGGGAGGGAAGAAGCGGGCGAGGGATTGTCACCACCACCACCACCCGTTCCATCGTCATTACCATCACCTTCATCATCATTATCATCATCACCATCACCATCGTCAGCAGCATCGTGGTCACCACCACATCGTCATCGACCTCATCATCATCTCCTCCATCATCACAGTAATTATCACAGTAGTGGTAGCAGTAGTAGTAGAAGTACCAGTAATGGTAATGAGTACTTTCCATTGTCAGGCACTGTTTGCTAAGAGCCTTATATAGGTTAGCTTATTCGGTCCTCAACAATAACCTTATGAAGTGGGTGGCATTGTTGTCCCATTCAGCAGGTGAAGAAACTAAGTAACTTGCCTAAGGACCCATAGTTGAAAAGTATTGCTTTTGGGATTCCACCCCAGCTCCCGAGCCCAAACTCTTGACCACCAATCTAACTTCCTCTTCGTGCGTGAATAAGGCGAGCAAGCCCTGGAAACCCGCCGGGACATGATAGCCATGGTCGTCATGGTCATGGTGGAACCCTGAAGCTTCCAGCCTTCCCACTGCCTGCCTGGGCCTGAGGGTCAGGGTCTGGGACCCACAAAGGGACGCTGCTACCAGGGGCATAAACTAGCCTTGGGGCTGTGTCCTAGGGGTTGGTGCAGGGGACTGAGGTGTGGAGCTGCTGTCGGGTGGAGCGGGCAGGTGTCTCCCATACTGATGAACAGGAGATTGGGACCCCACGGCAAGGTCGTTTTCAGTGTCACCTGCTGCCTGCTCGTCGACTTCTGAGGTTCGTGGCCTCAGTAACACATTGCCTGGGTATCTTCTACTACGGCACTGCTGAGAGAATCCGATGGGGGAGCACCCTAGAGGGGCTGGCGGGAGGGCAGCGATGGTGCAGCTGCGTGCACACAGCAGGTTTCCACCGAGAAGGTGGCTGGGCCCGAGGCACCGACTCACCGCAATTCCTCTCTGTTCCGCTGTGTTCCCTGCTCCAGATCATCGACAGTGAGAATGAGGCTCTCCTGGCAGCGCTCTCCAAGACCCTGGATGACATCCCTGAAGATGATGTGGGTCTGGCTGCCTTCCCAGCCCTGGACGGTGGAGAAGCACCATCTTGCACTTCAGTTTCACCTGTCCCCTCCTCTGCGCCCCCCAGCCCCTCCCTGGAGAGCCCTCTGGCTCCTGCCCCTGAGGGGGACGAGCTCTCACTGGTGAGAACCTATTTCCGAGTGAAGCAGTGGTGGAGGCCTGGGATGTGGTGCCTGGCGGAAGAGCTGGTGGGTGTAGGGAAACCAGTTCCAGCCCCTGCAGAGGTCTCCATGCATCAGTGGCAATGGGATTCACAGCAGACAGCCCCGGACGGGGCCTCCCTGGGCCTCACCTTTGCCACCTGTGCAGCTGGACTAGCTACCCAGTCTCCAAGAGCATTCTGTAGGCCCTTGGGGATTTCATGGATTGACCTTAATTGTGTGGCAAAACCTTGAAATCGCATGCAAACATTTTCCTAAATATGATACATAAACACACAGCAAGAATTCAAGCAGAAAATGTGGACGGTTAAAAGCGAAACTTTCCTACCCATCTCACAATTGCTTTTTCCTTCCCCAGAGGTTACCATGGTTACTGATCTGCTATCTGACTTTCCTTTTCCACCTTTTTTTAAATACTCCAAAAAGGGAGCCTGCGTTATACACTGCTCTGCACCTTGCTTTTCTCAGTGAACTGTTGCTGTTTTGGAAATAATTTCAGATGAGCCCAGGTAGCTCCATTTCATCTTTTTTCTTGGCTGCACAGTGTCCCTTTGTAAGGATGTACCATAGCTTGTTTAACCAGTCCCCTTGTTGATGGATGTTTATGTGGTTTCAACTCCTTTGTTGCTACGGCGCTGTAGTCAGCGTCTTGGTGCGGTGGCCTTTGCACATGTAAGTGGATAAGTTTCCCGGGAATGGAATTCTTAGGTGGACAGATACACGATTTTTCCAGTGGAGACAGATACTTCCCCAGTGCCCTCCAGAGGGGTCGGCCTGGTTTGTCCTTGCATCAGCAGAGGTTAAATGCTCTCCGTGTGAGTATACGTGGCACGTGGGAACCCGCACACGAAATCGCCGCTTTCCGAGGAGAGGGTCTCAGCATTTATCAGATTCTTTAAGGAGTCAACAGTTGCCCTTGAGTCAGACTGAGGATACAAAAGCTGAGATGTCACGGGGTGTAAAGTCCAGCTGTGCTCACCTGTCTTGGGCTCCTCACCTTGGTGCTAAGGTTGCCAGTGCCCGTGAGACTCAGAAAATCAGAGCCTGTGGGAGCTGGGGAGGGGTCTTGGGTCACGGACAGTTCTGAGCTGAAAAGGTTCTTGGCGACCATCAAGCCCAGCGATGGGGAAGAACGTGGAGACCCAGAGTGGGGAGGGCCTCCTCCGTGGTCACACAGCACGTTGGTGCGCCAGGGAGCACTAGAACCCAGATATGCTGCCTCCTGGTCCAGGACCCCTTCCTTCTTTCCTGCTTCCTTTGTTTTCCAAAGGTGCAAACCATTTGGTAAGCACCTCGTATGTGCTGGACACACAAGTGTGTTCAACCCCACATTGTGGATTTGCTGATAAGTAGGAGTCCTGCTTCCTCTCAGGCTGCAAATCAGACCCCTGGGTTCCATTCCCCACCCCACCAATTAGTGCTTGTGTGTCCCTAACTTCTCTGACTCAGTGTCCTGGTCTATAAGGTGGGGTCAAAAACAGTGCATACCTCAAAGGCCCTTAGGAGGAATGCAGTAGGTAATACATGTAAAGTACCTAGTGCAGTGCCTGGTACATAGTATTTGCTCAATAAATGCTCTCCAGGGAATAATCCAGGCTGGACCGGTAGTAGCAGCAATGAAAGGAATTCTCTGCCATTTCTCTGTGGGGCTCTGGAACGGGACCAGACCTCTGAGAGACAGAGAGCAGCCCTGGCTGGTCACAGTCTGTCCCCTGCGGTGCCTTAGGTTGCCCTCTTTCCACCCGTTTTTGAGCACCTGTTTCAGGCAGTGTGCTAGGCACACAGGAAACGTACCCTCCGGCCTCCCAGCACACTGACGGAGTTTGGAAGGTCTCTGCACAAAGCAGCTTCTCAGCTCTTAACCTGCAGTCATGATCACAGAGAGTCCACCATCGGACGGACAGGGACCCATGGGCCTCTGACATAACCGGTGCGTTTTTCTGAGCCCAGTAGCTTCTCGCGTATTCTTAGAGGGACTCCTGAGTCAAAAAAGATTCAGCTCTAGTCATTTAATCTGCCTGCCCCTGCTGTAGCAATGGAGAAACCAACGCCTAGAGGGGGAAAGGACTTGCCCCAGGTCTCGTGGTAAAGGGGGGCTGAGCCGGGTCAGACCAGGTCTCTCTAGCCTATAGGACTTTCTCTGTCTGTGTCAGAGAACCACAGATGTGTCTGTGTTGGTCTGGGGTCCAGGAGCGGTGGTGGGAACCCTCCGGCTCCTAGGGGAGTGTGGAATTTTTCTCTGCTTCCTGGGCCTTTGGCACTCCTTGCTGGGGTGACCTGTGGGGCATGACCCTCAAGAAATCCCTCTGTGCTTTGGCAAAAACCTGTCATACCTCCTGATCTGTTCGCAACCTCAGCTGTGAAAGGACCCCAGGTAGGACGCCAGCGGCACTCAGCCCCCCACTTTCTCGGCGGGGAAATGTCGAGCATCTGCACTCTGGGTGTGGAAGTGTGTCTGGCAATGTTAAAAAACTAGAAAAGCCAGACAAGCTCAAGTGTCGCGTGCTTCTACTTGTGTAGGAACAGCTGGGTGGCCGGAGGTGCCCTGTACATGATGTACTGAGCACAGACAGCCAAATGCCTAACAACCCAAATGCCCATGGACATCCCAACAAACTGTAAATCCTTTTCAAAACCAGTTACCTAAGAAGAACGTCTGTGACGTTGAGAACTCCCACAGGATCTGGGTAATGTCTGCCCATCCTGTGTGAAGCATGCGGATGCTTCACTGGGACAGCTGCCTCCACCTATAGTGTGCACGCATGCACACACTCACACACGGAGGACAGTCAGGCACCAACACCAACGCATGCACACACACACGGAGGACAGTCGGGCACCAAGGCATGCACACACACACGGAGGACAGTCGGGCACCACAGGGATTCTTTGCTGAGGGATTCCAGCTGATTTCCCTTTTGTTCTTTGTTTATTTATGTTGCTTTTTCAGAAAATAGTTTATTTCCAAAGTAATGCGTACCAATGGTGAGCACTGTGCACAGGTGGACGAGAGTGTAGGGTTATACTTGTTTGAATGGGAAAAGACCTGCGCCGACGATCAGTACAGTAGCTTGATTAGCTCGGGCTGCCATCACCACTGTGAACCTCCTTTTGCCCGCCCTGCGTACCCTTGTGTGACTGCATCCTACCTCCTGATAGGGGCACAGGAAAATGGTTCACAGTAGTTGCCTCTGGGAGGGAGAAAGTGGACCTTGGTGGGAGGGACACTTGCTTATATTGCCCACTTATTAGTATTCATGTCATACAGGGTGGGGCAAAAGTAGGTTTACAGCTGTAAGTACATGAAACAGTGTATTCTTGTGTTATTATTAATTAGTGTATTATTTTTCCACATGAACAACTTTAAACCTACTTTTGCCCCACACTGTATATCAGGAATGCATTCCAGGTCACTGAGTGTCGTCCATGCCGTCCCCGTGGTCCTGGGATGAGCCAGGTCAGGGCATGGTCAGTCCCGAGGGGCCGCCTGGGGTTCAGGCCTCGCCCCTTCCCCGTGTCCTGGCCGCGGCTCAGCGCCCCCTCTCTGCTTCGCTGCAGCTGCAGAAGCTCCTGCTCGCCACTTCCTACCCAGCATCAAGCTCTGAAACCCAGAAGGAAGGGACACCCTGGCGCCGGGCTGGCCTCAGGTCCAAAAGTCAGCGGCCTTGTGTCAAGGTATTTTTGTGCTTGCCCTAAAACATCCTCCACCCCCCACCCCCAGGCCCCAGGTGGCCCCTGGGGATGTGCAACCTTGAGTTCTTGTTAGGGGTTTCAAGTTCAGTCAGCTTTGAGTTTCCCTCCGTGCTCCTCACACAGTCCTGGTACTGTGTGCTGGGTGCTTCTCGAGACCCAGGCAGTCTGGGGTTCTAGAAAGAGCCTCGGACACTGTTGTACACACCCGTGTTCTAGGCACTGTGTTAGACACTGAATTAGAGCAGGGACAAGGAGGATATGGCCTGTCTTCGGTGGGCGGGGGGGGGCTTCCTCTAATGGGGAGATAGCCCGAAACACTGCATCTCACGGTTGTGGAGACTGAGCCGCTAAGCTCCTTGGTGAGCCGGCTCTTTGCTCTCGGGGAGGCTAGGAAGTGCCCCAGGGATGTGAGACACACCCGACAGCCCTTCTGGCCCCAGTGAAGTGGCAGGTGCACTGCAGGGAATCGGGAGCGGAGAAGGCTGGTGAGAGCCGTGGTCTGGGGCCCGACTGCCGAGGGCCCCGAATACCTGGCCGAGGGGCCTTCCCTTTATCTGATGGGCACTGGGAAGCTGTTGAATTTTTCTTCTTTTTATTTTTTAACAGCTTTATGGAGGTGCCACTTACCTATACAAGGCACCTGTTTTAGAAGTACGATCCAGTGATTTTTAGTAAGTTTACAGTCGTGCAGCCACGACCACAGTCCGGCTTTAGAGCATTTCCCCCGTCCCGGGGAGACCCCCGGCGCCCCCATTTACCGTTAATCCATGTTCCCGTGCCTGCCCCCAGCAACCACTAATGGACTTCCTGGCGCTCTCACTGAAGGCTGGAGTGTGGGCGTGGGGTCCAGTCAGAGCAGGGCTTTGCTGTGAACCTGGAAGGGGCACAGTCCGTGTAAGGAGGCCGATCGTTCCTTTGTTCCCCATCGCTGAGCACAGTCAGGTGCCAGGCTTTGTGCTGGAAGCTGGGGGAAAATGGATAAACCCTGGCAATTTTTTAGACCCTTGCTGAGCCCAGTGGGCAGCTGCGGGGGTGGTGCAGAGGGAAGGAGCAGTGGGGGCCTCCCACCTCACTCTGGCCTCCTTCCCTCCGCAGATGGACAGCATCCAGGAGAAGAAGGCCCCCGTGATGCAGTCTCAGAGCCGGAGCTGTACAGAACTGCACAAGCACCTCACCTCGGTGCCATCCTGCCTCCAGGCTAAAGCCCGCTCCCCAGAGAGGGGCCTGCAGTCGACAGCCCCCCTGAGTCCTCGGCTCCCTGCCAAGGACAATGAGGAGCCAGTAAAGGACTGCTCAAGCCCCCAGCCAGCTCCATCCTCTCCCCAGGACTCCCCAGCACCCGGCAGGGCAGGCCCCAGTGCCCAGGTTTCCCCGGAGGACATGCAGGCGATGGTGCAGCTTATTCACTACATGCACACCTACTGCCTCCCCCAGAGGAAGCGGCTCCCACAGGCCCCAGAGCCTGCCCCTCAGCCCTGCAGCCACCCCTCCAAGCAGGTCCAACCCTGGGCCCGGTCTCAGCACCCTGCCAGAGCTGCCTGGGCTGAGTTTTCCATTCTGAGGGAACTTCTGGCTCAAGATGTCCTCTGTGATGTCAGCAAACCCTACCGCCTGGCCACGCCTGTCTACGCCTCCCTCAGGCCCCAGCACAGGCCCAAGGACAGCCAGGCCTCCCCTGGTCTCCTGTCCCCCGCGGAGGAGGTGAGGATCTCGGCTTCACCCCGGAGCACCGGGCCTGGTCCCAGCCTGCGCCCTCTGCGGCTGGGGGTGAAAGGTCATGTCAGCCGGTTGGCCAGGCAGAAGCAAGAGGAGGAGGAGGAGGAAGAAAAGGAAGAGGAGGAGGAAGACGAGTGGGGCTGGAAAAGGCCGGGCCGAGGTTTGCCGTGGACCAAGCTGGGAAAGAAGCTGGAGAGCTCCGTGTGCCCTGTGCGGCGTTCCAGGAGACTGAACCCTGAGCTGGGCCCCTGGCTGACCTTCACCGATGAGTCCCTGGTCCCCTCAGAGCCCCAGGGAGCTCTGTCCTCACCGCATCTGGCTCCGGACGCCTACGACACAGGGCGGGAGCTGGGCGGCCCCAGGAGCGAGGATGGTAGCCAGGACCGGCAGCAGCTCCAGGGACCCCAGGTCCCGGCTCTGGAGAGCCCCTGTGAGGGTGGGTGTGGGGACACAGACGAGGACCCCAGCTGCCTGCGGCCCCCTGCCAGAGGTAGTCGGAGGTCGTCTTCGGGAGAGGGGGCGGGGTGGGACGTGGTGAACCTCCTCGTGCTGAGAGGCGGGACTCCCACACCGGGCGGGCAACTTTCCTCTCTGTGCAGTGGGCTGGTTGGGCGGACCTTCGGGAATTACCCACACATCTCTGAGTTTCCCATCATGCATGGGCCAGGTCCCACTTAATGAACAAGGAGTGAGGTGTCTGCCTTGATGGGGCTTATGATTTGGTGGGGAGCACAGGTGATCAAAAAGTAAGCAAAAAAGGAAGATAATTGCATATTGTGATAAGCGCCCCAAAGAAGACTTTGTGGGTGACGGTGTGACAGGAAGTGTGTCTGTAAACTCAGCTCCACGATGAAGGTGAATTTTAAGTTAACAGTAGTCATGGTAATAGTGACAGTTATCTCTCATGCACTGACTGTGCCAGGTGCTGGTCTAACACTGATTGTCCCCGCCAACTCCTCACGGGAAGTGGGTGTGGTAGGTTCTGTTAGAATCTCTGTTTTAAGACACAGAGATATCTAGTGAGCCCTCAGCTAGTTAGTCCTGCCTCTGACGTGGTAGAACCCACCGCCACTGGCCTTCCGCCAGATTCTCCCCGCTGTACTACACTGTGTGGCCAGGAGGGGTCGCCCTTGTACCTATCTGCTCTTTCTGCACAATGGAGATCTTCCCCAGTTCATGTTGCCGAGAGCCTGGGAATGCAGATGGCTTCGGGTTGTTCCTGCCCTTCCCTAAAAATGGCAGAGGCTATTGGGTCACATGCCTAAAGGGAGCTGTGGTTGGTACCAGTGGAAGTTGGGGTCTCCTCCTGAGGGAAATGTTTGCTTATGGTGCCATGTTGAGGAATCTTAACTTTTTTCTCTTTTTCTTCTTTTCAGACTCTCCCAGGTGCCTCATGCTGACCTTGTCACAAAGGTAGATTTTGGAAGTGATTGGCTTATTATTCTATGAGCCTTTGTGCTGTTGGGGGCCTGGGTGGTTCATCAGCCCTGAGCCTGGCCCTGTCTCCACACCTGTGTCCTCTTTGCCTGGGGGGGTCCTCAGAGCTGGACTCCCTTAGAAGGGAGTTGTTATCAGAAGCTCATCTCTGGGCCAAGGATGGGGCATCGAGGCCTCAGCCATTCTGTAAGCCGTCCCCCTTCAGGATCAGGCAAGGAGTTCTTTTCTCAACAGGGAAAAGCTGGAAATGCTGTGTAGCCTTGGGCAAATCTATCTCCCTCTCTGTTCCTCAGGTGCTCAATCTGTAAAATAAGGAGGCTGGCCATCCTTGTCCTCTCTCCATTCTCCAGCAAATCTCTCTTGCAGATTTGAGCTCCTCTAAAAGCCAAGATGGGAGGGGTCCCTAGCAAATTCTCTCCAGGCCTCACTTCCATGGGCAGCAGAACCAGGGTCTGTCACAGTGTCCCCTTGCCCTCCTTGCATGCTTGGGCAGGTAGGGCCTGCTGCTGACTGGCCTCTTTCCTTTCTGTCCTCCCCGCTCCCACCAGTGACCCTCCTTTTGGCAAGAAGAGCTTTGAGCAGACCTTGACGGTGGAACTCTGTGGCACGGCAGGTGAGCCAGGGGCTCAGCTGTGGGGTGCCTTTAGGGGAGCTGGCACGACACCCAGCAGCAAGTCCGCCACAGCAGGCAGCCCCTTGGGCAGTGATGGGTGCCGCGTTGAGCTATCCGTGCACTGCGGCACAGGCTGTGCTGAGTCTTGAAATAGGTACCAAGGGTGTTACAAGGAGGAGAGTCAGGGGCCGGCTCAGCCATTCAGCTGCCAACTGGCCTATGAGCTGACACCGGGTCAGAAAAGACAGAACCACACACATCTTCCCCAAAGGAGTCTGCACTCTCACGTAGGGGGCAGACTCACCCCGTGATGACTGCTGTGTTGTTCTCACTAGTTCCGAAGTATGCACTAGAGCTCTGGAAATACAGAGTTCAGGGGCCAGGGAGGCAGGAGTGGGGCCTGGGAGGATTTGCAGGGCACCCAGAGCAGAGGACATTCGAGCAGGATGAATAGGAGTTGGAGAGACAGAGAAGGGGAAGGGTCTCCCTGGCAGCAGAATGAGCAAAAACATGGAGGAATGAGAAAGGGCAGGTGCCCTTGAGGAGACTGGGCACCTGGTGCTTGTGACGTGGCCAGATGGGGTGGGGGGGGCGGTCAGGAAAGAGCACCCAGGGAATGCCAGGTAAAGGGGGTTGGCCTCGATCCTGTAGACTTTGGGGGCCCCAGAGAGGAAGCGCTCTGTGGCTTCATACCCAGTTCCCTCTGGTGCACAGGGGAGGGTGGAGGCCAAGGACAGATGCAGGGACACTAAGGACACTGGTGATCACACCCAGATTGGAGGCAGTTGGGAGGAGGGTGAGCAGGTCTTGTCGAATGCCTGGTTGTGGTGCAGGAAGTGATCCTGGAGGCTTCAGCTATCGTCGCCAGGCTACAGAAGGGATGGCAAATGGCTTCCATCACATATCATCTCCAAAAAGATGGATGGCGGACTCTGCAGTCCCAGGCTCAGCCAGCACTGCAGTAACTAGCGACACCTGCTGCTCATTGAGTTTGGAGAGTGGGGTCGACCTTTGCCCTCCCAAACTAGAGTTTCAGTGTCTTGCAAAGAAGGGGTCTGCCTCCACCTCATACATTTCTCCTCTTGCGCGGGTAGGACTCACCCCACCCACCACGCCTCCATACAAGCCCACAGAGGAGGACCCCTTCAAGCCCGACATCAAGCACAGCCCGGGCAAAGACATAGCCCCCAGCCTCCCCACCCCAAAGAGCCTCCAGCTTGGGGATGCCACAGGGGTGGCCCACAAGCTGCCAAAGAAGACCCCAGAGCGGAGTGAGCTCCTGTCCCACCTGCGTCATGCCGCAGCTCAGCCAGCCTCCCAGGCTGGCCAGAAGCGCCCCTTCTCATGTTCCTTTGGAGACCACGACTACTGCCAGGTGCTCAAGCCAGAGGGTGCCCTGCAGAGGAAGGTGCTGAGGTCCTGGGAGCCAGCTGGGGTCCACCTTGAGGACTGGTCGCAAGGTGCCCCGCAGGCCGAGGCACAGGCCTCGGGCAGGGAGGAAAACAGCAGCTGTGGGGCACGTGTACCCCTCAAGGACGGTCTGCTGCTGAGAGACCATGAGATCCGCGCCAGCCTCACCAAGCACTTTGGGCTCCTTGAGACAGCCCTGGAGGATGAAGACCTGGCCTCCTGCAAGAGCCCCGAATATGACACTGTCTTTGAGGACAGCAGCAGCAGCAGTGGCGAGAGCAGCTTCCTCCTGGAGGAGGAGGAGGAGGAGGACAATGATGAGGACTCGGGGGTCAGCCCCTCTCGCTCTGACCACTGCCCCTACCAGAGCCCGCCAAGCAAGGCCAGTCGGCAGCTCTGTTCCCGCAGCCGCTCCAGCTCTGGCTCCTCATCCGGCCGCTCCTGGTCACCAGCCATCTGCCGGACGTTCAGGTACGGGTGGGCGGCCGCAGGAGGGACATCGGCACCTGAGGACCTCAGTCCCCAGGGTGCTGGACAAGGGAGGAGCTTTGAAACGAGGTCTGCTTTTCCTTGTGTGGCCCAGGCCCTGGTTAGAGGCCTGAAGGTGGTCTCCTGGGGGAGTCGTGGGCAAGTCCTGGAGGGGAGCGAAGCCTGCTGAGTGACAGTTGGGAGTGGCCCACACCTCCTGGCCTCGGGAGAGGAGCAACAACGACTCTCTGTCACTTGGGGCCTTATGCCTAAATGAACTTACTTATTCATCTGTTTTCTGTTTATGTATTTGCAAAACAGATAGGTTTTTGAGGAGACATATGCATTCCCTCACAGTTTAATACCTATGTGACACATGTACACCAAAAGGAAAATCAGCGCAGTTCTATTGTGTGTTCTGAAAAATGCCTGGGTTTAAAGCAGCAGGAAGGCCTGTTCCGATTTCTCCATGCTGCTGAGCTGCACAACTGCGACTTTCCACAGTCAGCCGCCCCCGCTCTTTTATCTTTGCGTGGGGATGACTCAAAGATGCGTCATGAGCCTGTTCGCTCATCCCATCTTTGCTCGATGAACCAGACTGCAGAGGGAGCCCGTCCAAAGGTCAGCGGGGGGCTGGGCAGAAGGAATAGAGGTTTGGCATATTTTGCTGGAGACAGGTTGCTTCTCTCCCTGATCCCAGCAGGACCTTCCTGGGGGAGGCCCGAGGCGGATTGGTACAGGTCCTAGACGCTCTGCCTGAGGTGCACCCAAGTGACCACTAGATGGTGCTCTTGGCTCTAGAGCAGTGCCGCTGAGTCACCTGGAGGGCTGTGAGCAGCTGAAGGCTGGACCCCACCCGCTGAGCAGCTGATACTGTAGGTCTGGTGGTGGGGCAGATAATTTGCATTTCTCTCGAGTTCCCAGGTGATGATACCCAGAGTCGCCAGAGTGTGACTCTGAGAACCAGAAGTCAGTAATAGAAAGATATCTTTTCTTAGAAAAATTCAGCGTTCTATTTACATATCTACACCAAAGCTCTTAATTGTTTGAAAATCTGATTAAAGCAAAGGTTCCTCCTCCATTAAAGTGTGCACAGACATCTAACTTGGCCTACAACTTGAAGGGACTCCCAGACACTGAAGATTAGAAGCCTTGGACTATGTACTCAAAATGAGTTCTCCAGCGATTTCTCTAAAAGCCCTTCTGTGTGATACACAGGATGATCAGCAGGAACTGTCTTCTGTCAGACCTTGCTGAGCTCTCTTTCCAGTTCCATTCCTTTTTCCCAAGGGGTTGCTGGGAGCTAAATGACTCAGGTTCACTCTAGGCAGTTTCTCTGCAGCATTCACCCAGAGACCACCGAGGTTCTCTTCCTGCTGAAACCCATCCCTTAGGGTTTGGGAGAAACCCCATCCACAAGTCAGCGCTGCCCAGCCTCACCTCCCCCATGACAGGTCCGGGGGTGCTTAGGTAGGGCTGGCAGTCACAGGTTGGCTGGCGAAGCCTGGGGAGCCTCTCTCCAATCATCCATGACTTCTTTTACTCTTTTTGCTTTTGGGCCAAGTTCAGGCTCAACTCTTTGAGTTCACTGGAGAAAATTCATTGGTTAACTCAGTTCCTACTTGGCTGCCTGGCAGAGCTCAGCACCTGGTAAGCCTGAACAGCTAGTTATCAACCTTCTCCAGAGCCACCTTCCTTTTCCTGTGCTACCCAACATCAGTCAACAGGAAGCGTTTTGAGATGGTTTAACAATACAAACCTCGAGGCCCATGGTACCTTTCCATCACTCTCAGCTCTTCAGGGGAAACTGCCAATTCCGTTGTAAGTGGATGACGATACTATTTTTGTATAATGCTTTAGCACTTTAAAATGTACAGGCCACGTCCCTGTTTGAGCTTTGCAGATGCACTTATGAGGGCGCATCTGCTTCTTATCCCCATTTTATAGATGAAGAAGTGGAGGCTCCAAGAGGTTCAATAGAAATAACATAGCAAGTAGTTGTTGAGCAGTTCCTGAGCTCAGCAGTTATAGGCACTTTCTGACTTGGTCCTCACAAAGGGCTGAGGAGGTGGATACCTTTGATTGTCCCTACTTTACAGATGAAATGAGACTGAGAGGGTGTAAGGGCACACAGCAGGGATGTGGTAGAGCCAGGGTGCCAGCACAAGCTGTCCAACTCGGAGCCCTGCTCTTATACTCTGTGCTGTGTTGTGTTCCCAGGGACGTGGACAGTATGTGGCAGAGCTGGGCCACGGCCACACCTCCCATGCCATGTCCCCTCCGGAGGAGAGGGCAGCGTGCAGGCAGGCTTGCAGCCGCAGGCATGCGGCACCTATGGGCCTTCTCGGGCGGTGCGTCTGGACGAGTAGCCTGAGAGTGGTACCGGCCATGGGGCTGTGATGGCCAGGGTTCTGGGCCAGGCACTAACCACTAGAGGGCAGCGGTCTAGAGTCAGCAGACCTCCTTTTTCCTCTGGGTTCCCGCTTTCTGGCTTTCGCAAATCCCATACTGAACCTGAGCTTCAGGGTTTTCATCTGGAAAATGGAGAAACGTGAGACCTCATCAGGGTTGTTTTCAACAGTTCAAATATGGGAATGAGGTGGAAAGGCCTTTCTATTCCTAAAGTCGTAGGATGGCCGGGTTTGGAAGGTTGTGATGGTTCAGCTGTGTGGTGGTTCCCGGCACTCTAGCCCCAGAAGGTGGCAGGAGGTGTGTGGCAGTGTTCAGCCGCGCGCATGGTGCTGGCTGTCACTGGTGGGGGTGGGGGTGGGGTTCTGACAGTTACGCCCTCACGAGCCGGTCCAGAGAGAAGCGTCCCTTCCCCTGGGAGCGGCTCTGACCCCTCCCCATGTGGTCCCTCGGAGAGTGAGTGCCTCTGCTTTGCTTGTTCACTGACAGATGTGAGAGCAGAGGGCCGTGTTCAGACGGAACGCCAAGCGTCCGGCATGCCAGGAAGCAGCGGGAAAGAGCTATTGTAAGTGACCTGGGGCCCTGGAGCCCAGAGCCAATGGGAGCCAGCAAGGGTGTAGGAAGGGCCAGGACTTGGTCGGCCCGAAGCCCTTTGAGGCTGGCTTGTGACCTACAGAAGATAATTATATTTCTCTCATTTCAAAAAGCACAAGGGTCACCAAAGGGCGTCAAAGGTGGCACCGTGCAAAGTGACGGCGAGGGACTGGCTGTGATGCGTGCAGTTGTTGGTGATTTCGGGCACAGCATCAGGGGCTCCGGCAGAAGGCAGGCCGTGGCAGGGGGAGCAGAGCCGGGCCGGCCAGGCCACACGCCAGCCCCACCACCACCTCCCGTGTGCCCTTGGGCATGTGCTTCAGCTTCCCAGAGCCTCAGTTTCCTCATCTGTACACAAGCGAGTTGGGCCTTATGCTTTCCAAGGGTCAGATTGATTAGGTCTAAGGAGCCAGGAGACCCCATCTCTTGCTCCCCACTCACCTCCCTGATCTTCCACCAGAGAGAGTCCACGGGCCCAGCCCTGCCTGGTGAACCTAGTGCAAAGCACCTGCCCCACAGGGAACATTAACCAGGAGGCTGCCGGGGGTGGGTTGGGGTGCAGCCAGCCCCTCCACTAGAAAGGAGGGAAGGAATAGGAAGACGGAAGCACAAAAAGGCAGATAGATTCTCACTTTGTTCCTTTCCCGTGGTAGATGCTTTCGGGGGGGGGGGGGACCGGGGGGATCACATAGAGTGTGCCTGCTGCAGAGGTACAGAGCTCGTCTGCAAGCAGGCTGTCATGGAGCATCTTAGAACCTGTGTGTGACCATTCAGCAGTTGTGGCGTGCCTGGCACTGTCCTAAGCCCTGGATAACGACAGTGAACAAGACAGATGAGCTCCACTCCCCTGATCGGGCAGCAGGGAGAGGGAGAGAGACAACAGGCACATAAACAGGGAACAGACGCTGTAATTACAGACCAGGAGAAGCGCTGTGCGAGAATTCACATCACAAGGTCAATATCTGGCTCTTTTCACTGTTGGGGAGGATGTATTTGTACGCGGTCTGGCAGCAGGGGAGGGGGAGCTGCACCCTGAGGGACGAATGGTGCCGGCCAAGCAAAGATTTAGAACAATGGGGCCGAGTGCGGGGAGGCCGGGGGAGGGGACTCCTGCTGGAGCTTCACTGAGTCGCACCCCGGTGTGAGATGCACAGTCCCCAGACTGCTGACAGCACGGCCCTGCCCTGGACACAGGCCTTCCCTCCCTCCTCCCTGCCATCTGTGGTGTGAGATGGGATGGCTCCAGAATCACTGGCCTTGACCTATTCCCACAGAAAGCCTGTCCCTGCCAGAACATGCCAGCATCGCCCGTGGGAACCCAGGTTCCCAGGTTCCCAGGGACATGGCAGAGTTTCTCCAGCAGGTCACAGTGACTCTTCCCAGGGCAGTGGCTTTAACCAGACACAATCGTGGATGGGAGGTTACCACTGGGCTTCCCCCACCCCTGCCCTCTGCTGGGATTTTCTAGGGGACCTCAGGCATGGCTCCAAGCTCACCTGAAGATGGCTTTTGTCTCAGTGTGTGCACACTGCCCTGGGCAGAACCAAGGATAATGTTGGCTGCAGTAGCCCTGTGTCCTCTGCCCCATTGCTTTCCTTCCAGCCGCCTCTATAACCTACCTGCTGAGGCTGGTCCACTACCACCTTGCCTTTCCACCCCAGCACCTCCCTACTACCCATAAAAGTCTCAGACTCAAAACAAGTGTGGAAGCTACTGTGTTCTCCGTTATATTAACAGTGATGAGCCTCATTTCCTTCAAGGAAGCAATTGCTCCTGCTGGGGTGGGGGGTCAGTTCCCCATTCAATGCCCTGCTGCCCCCTTCTGCAGTGGGACAGGCCCTCTGGGATAGCGACGGTCACTGTCCTCTCTGAGTCCACCCCCAGCTGGTGTCACTCAGCCAGGCGTCATGGACTGGGGATGAAGAATCCATGGGAGCCAGACAGTGACTGGGTCCCCTCTGTGTCCCCTTCTCGAGCAGGGCGAAGGCCGAGTGGTATATGTTCAGAATCTCTCCAGCGACATGAGCTCCCGCGAGCTGAAGAGGCGCTTCGAGGTGTTTGGCGATATTGTGGAGTGCCAGGTGCTGACAAGAAGCAAAAGGTGAGTGGAGTCGAGCTCTGGCAGAGGAGGCAGGTTGGGAGGAGCGGAGGTCCCCACCCTGGGCCGGCCACACAGACAATGCCCTGGAAGGTTTGTGGAACAAAGAGGACGAAATCCACAGCCTGGATGTGGAGAAGGACCAGGATCATGCGGCCCAATAGCAGCAGCCAGTGCACCGTCGGTTTGCCGAGTAGCAGTCAATTTCCATCATTCTCTTAAGCTTCCCAGCACTGTGCCTGTGACGTACGCACTCACTCTTTCTCTGGCTGTTCTTTCCCGGGAGCTCAGACAAATCGCTGAGCAGATCCTCTGTGGCAGAGCCGCAGCCGCAGCCCCACGTCTGCCTCTGCCTGCTTCAGGCTCTCCACTCCTGGAGCTGGCGCAAGGCAGCAAACAGCCCCTGGTGGTTAAAGGCGCGCGTGCATTAGGACCTCCCCGCGCTGCAAGCCCCAGGTTGCTCGCGCCCCTCCATTCCTCTGCAGCAGCCACTCCCAGACCTTCCACTCTCTTGGGCAGCCTGGTGTTTTCTCACTCACCTGGGGAAGCAGCATTCCGTCTGTCAAGGAATAGGTCGTATATAAATACACAGTTTAGATGTCATAAACGTTGTCAGTTTTGAAACAGTTCTCAAGTATGTACTGTTATACCTTACAAGATGAGTTATTAAGGTTTTTAAATCCTAATTTAATAATAATTTTTGAAAGCACAATGAGAAAATAGCATCTGCATAAGAGTCATTACACACCTCACATCCATTAGAGTGGCTACAGAAAATAACAAGTGTTGACAAGGATGCAGAGAAAAGGGAACTCTACGTACTCTTGGTGGGAATGTAAATGTCACAGCCACTATGGAAAACAGTGTGGAGGTTCCTAAAAATTTGACACAGAATTACCATATACTCCTGGATATATGTGCAAAAGAATTGAAAGCAAGATTCCAAAGCTATTTGCCCACCCACATTCACAGCACCATTGTTCACAGTAGCCAAGAGGTGGCAGCAACCCAAGTGTCCATCCACAGATGAAAGGGTAAAGAAAATATAGTATACGCATATGATAGAATATTATTCATTCATTTTTTAAAGATTTGATTTATTTATTTTTAGAGAGAGGGGGAGGAAGGAAGAAAGGGTTGCCTCTTTCCTGCCCCAACTGGGGACCCGGCCTACAACCTAGGCAGGTGCCCTGACTGGGAATCGAACTGGCGACCCTTTGGTTCACAGGTGGGCACTCAATACACTGAGCCACACCAGATATGGTGGAATATTATTCAATCTTAAAAAGAAAGGAAACCTTGTCACATGCTTCAAGCATGGATGAATCTTGAGGACATGCTGCTAAGTGGAATAAAGCCAGTTGCAAAAAGACAGAGACTGTATAATTCCCCCTCTATGAGGCACCTAGAGTAGTCACACTTCTAGGGACAGGAACTAGAAGGGTGCTTGCCAGGGGCTGAGGAGAGGGGGTGAGAGAGAGTCGTTTTGGGTGGAGAGCTTTTGCAAGATGAAGTTCTGAGGGTTTGTTGCACAACAACAAGTGTACTTAACACCACCAAGCTGTACACTTAAAAATAGTAAAAGTGGTAAATGTTACATGTTTTCACCACAATTCTAAAAAAGAATCATTATACAAATTGAAGCATTTCTACACAGTCCTCAGGGTATCATATGGAGATAACACACAAAAGCAAAAAGCAAATTAGTCTTTAAAGGCAAGGGTCAGTTTGTTAGTATTTTACAGGCACATACAGGTCTCAGGCATTTAAAGAGGTAGAGGGGGATCGGCTGTGGCCTGGCTCAGAGAAGTGTCAGGAAATGTATGTAGTTCGGCTGAGTGTTCAGTTCACTCAGCCCCTACTGTTGGTAAGCCTGCCCTGAGCGGTGGGGACACTGCATGTTTTCTCTGCCCTTGAGTCTGCATAGCAGACGATGGATATATCAGCCAGGATCCTTCCTCTTGTTCATGGAACCGCGGAGCCAGGAGTGGGGGCAGAACTGACTTTAGGCTCCCCAAGCCTTGGCATCTTTTTCTGGTTAGGCTTCCTCATGGTGGCAAAGTGGCTGCCTCTACCCCTAAGCTTATCTCCTCCCAGTGGGAGCAGGAGTCTCCCTCGTGGTTCCAACCAAGACCTGCAGTGGATTCTCTGGGGTTCTGCTTTGGGTGACAGGCTCACCCTTGAAAAAATCACAGTGGCCAGGGAAGGCCACAGTCATGTGACATCCCCTGGTGCCCCGAGCCTGGCTGAGCACCTGATGCTGTTGTCTGATAAAGGGGCATGGTGCTGAGGTGGCCGATGTCACAGATGTCTAGCACAAAGGGTGGGATTACAGGGAAAACCAGAGATGTCAGGGAGGGCGAGACCCAGTTAGCAGCTAAGGAAATGGTGGCTGGGGTGGCATGATGGGATGGGGCGGAGGCGGGGCAGGTCCCAGAAAATAGGAGTCTCGAGGGAAATGGGAGTGTGGAGAGCACCAGCCGGTGGGCGGGGGGCCTGAGTGTGGGCACCCTGCTCTGCCCCCCGCCTCGGGCGAACTCCAGATCCACCGAGCCTCTTTTCTCGTCCCGCTCACAGGTGGTCTGACCTGTAGGTGGCCGGCACTGGCAGGCATTCAGTAAAGGACCTGCTCTTACTAGGTTACATTGCGGAGGTCACCTTAGCCGCTGTCCTCGTCTCTGTGTGGGGGGCCGTCTCTATTTGTCCCCATCTCTGTTTGACACGGTTACCGGATCACGGGCTTTCTGCTCCTTTTCTAGTCACGGGTGGTCTGACAGTGTCGGCCAAGCTGACCCAGTGACAGGGTCCCCTTGTCATCCCCCCGCAGGGGCGAGAAGCACGGCTTCATCACCTACCGGTGTCCGGAGCATGCCGCCCTCTCTCTGAAGAACGGCGCCACCCTACGGAAGCACGACGAGCCCTCGTTCCAGCTGAGCTACGGGGGACTCCGGCGCTTCTGCTGGCCCAGGTACACTGACTACGGTGAGTACCCGGGCCCGCTGTCCTCTGTAACCCAGAGGGCGGAGACCTCCTCCAAGGAGACCCAGAGCTAGTGCCGCAGCGGAGCGCCGAGTGCTGACCGGCTTGCCCTTGCAGCCACTTTGCCGGGAGGCTGCTATCTTGCTTTCCCTCTGCTATCTGGTCCGTCCTGTCCTGACCCAGGCCTGGTACCAGAAAGCCAGAGTCAGGTCTCCCGTGGCCTCTGGGAGGGTCCAACCCTGTGCTCACAGCCACATGGTGACAGAGCCACCACTGCTTTTTCTTTGACCTCACAGAGCCCGTGGCTGCCCGGCCCCATCGAGGGGCCCTCCATGGCGGCCCCAGCAGGCGGCAGCCTTGTCCATGGGGACACCTCGGGGAAACAATATTGTTGCCACGCCCTCGCCATTTGGGGCCAGGTTGGTGACGAAAGACAAAGAAGTACAATTGGGAGAGAATGATTTTCAGGGGAGAGCCTGACACACTCCTGCAGGGCAGGGCTGAGTGTCAGACCTCGGAGGGTTGCAGGCCAGGCAGCCTGCCACCTGGCCGTGTGCCCACCTGCAGGACGTGGGTCCGCAGCTGGACGGCGAGGGCATCGCCTCTGTAGGCTGCTTCAGATGACATCCGCGGCGGTTTGCCAGTGGGCAGGAAGCTGTTTGGGGAAGCAAATTACAGGCTAAAGGAGCTCTGGGGTGCTCTGTGTGCGGTTCCCCATTCCACCAGCAGCAGCCAGGGCCCCGAGACGGTCACGGCAGAATGGCAGCGCCGATGCTCACTGTCCAGCGCTGTCTGTGGCCTTGGGCCACATCCATTTTACGGTGGCAGATTTTCTGATGGTCTGGCTTTGCTGTGTTGCTCACTGCCTTCCCCACTCACTGCCTGCTCCACCCTCTGCCCAGATTCCAACTCAGAAGAAGCCCTTCCTGCATCAGTGAAAAACAAGTACGAAGCCATGGATTTCGACAGCTTGCTGAAGGAGGCCCAGCAGAGCCTACACTGATAACAGCCTTAACCTTCGAGGAATACCTCAATACCTCAGACAAGGCCCTTTCAATATGTTTACGTTTTCAAAGGAAATAAGTATATGAGAAGGAGAGAGAGCGAGCGTGTGAGAAAACATACATGAGAGAGAGAGAGAGACTTGAAACTGCTGTCCTTTTAAAAAAAATCAATGTTTACATTGAACAAAGCTGCTTCTGTCCGTGAGTTTCCATGGTGTTGACGTTCCACTGCCACACTAGTGTCCTCGCTTCCGACAGGTTGTCCCAGGTGCGTGTCCAAGTGCCGGGTCAGTCACCCACCTCCCCGTCTTCCCAACCGACTTCCCCTCGTAGACGTGCAGCTGTGTTCGCCATAACATTTCTTGTCTATAGTGTGTGATGATGAAATTGTTACTTGTGAATAGGATCAGGATTATAAACTCATTTTTAATTGAAGAAAAACAAAGTATATCCTTAAAATAATGTATTTATGGCTCAGATATACTGTGCCTGGGGTTATTGTATTGCTTCCTTGATTTCTAACTATGCACTGTGTGAGGTGTTTGCCACTGAGCTGCTCTGCTCCCTTCGCCGGAACGTCCCCGGAGGCACCGCACTGCCTCGAAGTGCGACCCGCAGCCGCGGCGAGGGGCAGGGCACAGGTGTTTCTGGGCCTGTGCTGCCAATTCCCTCCCCATCTCTCATCAAACGAGTTTGGGTCCAGTTACATTCAGAGCCTTCATCTGGTGCCCAGCTCACACTTAAGAGTTTCTGCCTGGCCCTGGGTCTTCGGATCCTCCGAAGGAAGGCAGGCAGGCAGTTCCTCGGGACTGAACCGACTTCCCCAAGGTCCCGTAGCCCGTTGGTGAGTAGGCAGAGCAGTGGCCCAGCCGGGCCTCCTGATTCTGGTCTTGCACTCCTGCAGCAGCTTGGGTGAAGACACAGAGTTTCAGAGCTGGTAGAGGTGAGTTCAGCTAAATCGGTCCACAAACTAGAAACCTACAGGCTCATCGTGGGGGTCAAGTAAACAGCTGATTTGCCAGGATTAGGTGAGGTCAAGCTCTGGCACACATTTCCATCTGAGGGGCCCTGTGGTTTGCCTACACCTGTAGACATGACATCAGAACTTCACTGACACACCTGGAGTGTCAGGGACAGGTGATTTGGGAGCAGTCGTCCTTTCTGGGCCAGTCACCAACTTATCTTACTCCCTTCAGCTTGTCTTTCCTTTTCCTAGGCTGTAAAGTTGTTCGGGTGGCAGGGGACGGAGAAGCAGAAAGAGGGTGTGAGGGTTGGGGACCGATAAAGCAATCTCCGATCTCCTTTTCAACTTAGAAAGCATTCTTATTGGAGTTTACTTTAAAATGTGTGTGCTTGAGTGATGTCAAAGCCGTGTCCCACTTGGGTGACCCTCAGGTGCCTTGGGGGCCATCCTGAGGGAGCGCGTGGCCAGGCAGGCTGTGAGCACATGGCCTTCTGCTCCAGCAAGAGCAGCTCCAGCTGGATCACTTCCAGAAGCCAGCGCTCCTTGGTAAATGTTCGTATTTTAAAAAGCAAAGGAAAGGAGTCCTGCTGCTTTAACAAAATTTGAAACTGTAAACTGAACAAGCTAAGTTAACCTATCTAATGCCAGGCTTAGTCCTTTGAGAATCGATAGTTGATTTAAAAAAAAGATTTTTCAAATACCTCAGTAGGTAAACTGAGCCAGCTGATGAGCTTGTCCTAGGTGGTAAGGAAACTCCAAGCCTGCAGAGAAGGCTGGAGGAGAGAGGGGGGACTTGAGGGGAATTGGACAAGTTGATCTCCATAGTCCCTGCCAGTCTTAGCTTCTGCTGAGGCGGTTCTAGCTCAGGATGGCCAATACACAGCCTGAGCACCACTGTAGCCACACCCTTGACCAGTGGCAGAGGTAACTAATCAACCACAGCACTCAGGTTCTTTGAGCCTGATCTGCTATTAGAATCCTCATCACAATGCTCTGGGCAGACATTACTAATTGATCAGAGGTTAACCTATTTGACGTCTTGGTCTAATCTAAAAGTTTCCATCACACATTAAATATGGTGACGGGGTTTCATGCTGGCCCATTCCTGTCTGTCACATCCTGACCTATGAGAGAAAATTTCTCTAAAGCCATTCAGTGGCACAGGACTCCCCATATTACTGTGACACACAGCCCATTAGGGGTGGGGGTGGAGAATGGAATAGAGGACATGAAGATGTTTGGGGGAGGCAGGGTGTATGAGATGGACCAAACAAGGGACTTCCCACAGCACAGACCCAAACATTCTAAATTCTTTTTATAGCTGTTCACTGCCTAGCACACAGTAGGCACACAATAAATGGTTATGGAATGGAATTTAAATCCATCTGCTGCCTCCCCGAGTCCTTGTTTGCACCGAGGAGTAACGGATTTCACCCTGTGGGAGCCGGTAGGAAAGAACTCTAGATTTAGAATTGGACTAGATCTTCTCTAAGCCCTCCCACTGGCTTCTTCCTCAGTGGGACTAGGCCAGAGGTTCTACCGTGGGCAAGTGGTCCTTTAGGTAAAAAAGTGCAGGTTTTTAGGGAGGGACAAGCCTCTCCCATCTTTCGGATCAGCTGAAGCTGTCCTTTCACTTCAGATCAATACAGGGCTCTTGAAGTTACTTAAACTTGGCCCTTGAGCAGAGCAGGGATCGAGCACAGCCATGGGACGCAATGGGCCTAAGGTCAGAGCTGGGGCTGCTGGTGGGAGAGGGATGCTGCGGAGGACAGCCGGCAGTTTCCACTCGGTGTCCTGTACGGAAAAGGCTGCGGGTTCTAGAGCTGACCAGCCCTGCAGACCACCTCTGTCCAGAAGACTCTTTCGGTGCTGTGTATTACTTACCAAGGAGACTCCAAGGTCTCTCCAGGAAAACTAGTCAACCTTGGTCTCTTGCCCACCAACTTAAGGAGTAATCCAGAGGGAGCAGCTGCCATTGGCAACCATCTCATCGTAGCTCTGTCCTAGTGTTTGCTCTCAATGATGTTTACATGTGAATGCCATAAAGCTTACTGCAGACTCTGTCAGTGGCCGCCCACACAGGGCAGGTTGCACTGTCCATCTCTGTGCTGTGCTGGTGTTTTCCAAAAATATCTGATCCAACCGCTAAGTGGAATTCTTCCAGCTCCTTCCTCAGTCCATGCAAGGTTGAATCAGAATCCTCACTCTCGGGGGCTCTGGTTACCGAAGGAAAATGCATCAAAAAGGTCAAAGATACGAGTGGATGGAGTGTAGCTAAGGCCCCCAACCCCGACCCCTCCACACCTTGTCCCCCAAATCAGAAAACTGCTTGGAGTCAAAAGCACCGTTTGGGCGGCCAGGTCTACTGTGTGATCTGGCCGTGTAGCATGTAGGGCGAGCTCAGGAGAGAGGCGGGGCTTCCGAGGACTGGAGAGTGGGGGCGGGAGGAATGCTCTGAGCTCAAAGACTCACTCAGTACCTAAGTCCCAACATGGAAAAGGATGATGCAGTGAGAAACTCTGAAGCCCATGCTTGTTGATGTTCTGAGAGTGATTTCTAGGTGTATGCCATCTGCATGTCCGGGCCACTGCATGGGTGGGGCATAGGTGGGGGCCAAAAAGACTGAGATTCTTATGTCTGGGCAGGTAGGTCAGAGCCCCATCCCAGGCCTCAGTTTCAGTTGAAATCACAGGTGAGCCTGCAGCGTGAGGGACAGGTCGTACCAACTATGAAGCAGAAGCCGCCCTAGAGGGATTTGTTGATCTGACTTGACATCAAAACTGCAGTAATTTTCTTAGCATTTGAGATTTAGCAGTCACCCTCGGATATGATCAAGGATGCACAGTAGCAAATAAAGTGAACCTAGTAGTTCCATTGGCCAAAGAAAAGGAGCCCCTCACCACTTCCCGTGGGGGCAGAAAGGAAATCGCTTAGTACTGATGTGCAATATGTTTAAGCTGGTCCCCAAGTCCCCAAGGCATTTGCACACACAGACAGGCTCCAGGGCTGTCTGCCAAACCGGAGCTACAGGGTAAATGGAGGGAGAACTTGGGAGCTGGGAAGCCCATGAGCACAGAGATGCCCTTGGCCCGAAACAGGTAGTGGGGGCAGAGGAAGGGCCCTTGGGAGCCTGCTGCATGACAGACACCCAGGAAGCAGGCACAGGCTGACTTAGCATTGAACCAATAAAAGCGCTTTGAGAAAACCACAACACTTCAGCCTGCCTCCATGTGACTACACTGGGTCTCCTGTGGCTGTGTGAGCTGCTCCCCTAGGGCCTGGGACAGAGAGTCAGGGAGGGGCTGGTGCGAGGGGGGAGGGCGCCAAGGACCTTCCGAGACAGCAGCAGCCCTAGAGCCCGTCCTAGGGCTAAGCCCTTTGCTGGCCTCTGTTGGAGGCTCTAGAAATGGAACCATGAGTTTAGATCTTGCTACCTTTTTTTTTTTAATAAAAAATTAAAACAGCCCAGCCAATCGAAATGGATTTGCACACCAAGTCATTTAATGATAAGCCATCTCGGAGTGAGAAAGCCGATGTTTTTTCCCCTGCTATGTGGCCCTGGGCCTGTATTTCCTCATCCAGCAAAGGAGAATGTTGGTTGGACAGGATGAATACTCCAGTCCCCTTCTTCTCTGATAGGCTCAGATTCCCTTCTCTGGCCACACCCAGCTCACGTTCAGGGTGAAGTGCTCTGCAAGGTGAACCAACCAGCAGCAGGTTCAAACCCACATGGTCCTGGCAGAGCAACCTTACACCAGAAGGCTAACTCCCCAGGACAGGTCTAAGCCATAGTTTCTACTGGGGATGGTGGGAATCCAACCCCAGCTTGGCTAGGTGGCGATGTCCAGTCTCGCATTAGCCTTGTCGTCACCCCACCAAACAGCTACTGTATTAACCTGAATGTTCTGACCACTTGGCTGTTTGTCTCTTGCTCTCAGACAATACTAGCAATACTCTGTTTTTCTCAAAACAGCTTACCTTAGGCACTTTTTACACATTTCATTTAAACGATTGTAAAAAGGGGCAACAGGAGGCCTCCATCGATTGCACTGCGTATGATTAGGGCAGCTTTTGTTCTTTGTTTCTTTAACAGTATGCCACCGGTATGCCGCAGTGACTGAAGCTTCTTTGTTATCAATAGGGGGACAGATTTTCAGAGACTCTTTCATCAGAATCCCTTGCACATCAAGAAGCAGCTCAGAAACCCAGCTGCCCGAATTGGGGGCTTGGAAAAATACGGTTTTGCAGGTGGTCCCTGGGCTCTGCAACAGCACCTCCCGGAGGTGCTTATGTAGCTAGAATCTCCTCTGTGCTGTATGTTTTGTTAAAGGATCCTTCAAGGAAGCATAATAAAGCCTCCTTTTCCACTTTGCTGGCCTTGCTCTGGGTGACTTGAAGGGATTGGTTCGCTTCCACTTCAGCACTTTGCCTTATCAACGTCTAGTCGCCATCTAGTGGCCAAAGACTGTATCCACCAGCTACCCAGATGAAAGGCAAGTAAATCCTTTCCACCACCTTGCTGTCCCACACCCGCTTTGGGAATGAAATGTAATGTTGCAAGTGAACTGTCTGTAATATTTAGAGCCCAGTGAACACTGCTCGGGAGAATTAAGAAGCAACCGTGCAGATGCACACAGACTGAGAAGCGCACCAGCTCTCCTGTGGGCAGAGGAGATAGGAGTGGACCCTGTGTCCAGATGCCCTGGAGGGGTTTACTGAAACTGCAATACTGGCAGCCAAGCTGCTGACCCTCTTAAGTGAACCTCTGCTGGGTGGGCCGCACTGCACCCTCGGGACAAGCAAGTGGGCTGGGTGTCAGGATGCTGTGTGGGGACAGGCCATGGCTTTTGATGGGGTCCACCAAAATAGCCAAACAGGTTATATATGTTTTTGTTGTTTGTTTGTTTTTGTTTCTATATTTTGTATATTAAAATCTTGTCAAGTGTTTTTGTGTTAGGAATAAAAAGTCATAAACTACTCCCAACTTTGTTTCTTGAGGGATGTTCTGATTCCAACGGAAACAGGTTGGAAATCTCCAGGGGGTGAGAGTGGTCAGTAAAGCAGGGAAGCGGACCACTCGGATTTCCAGATGGTTTCTGGGGAAGGTAACCACCCCGAAGTCCGGCTCGGTGTGGTCCGCTCTGGGAATTCACACCCACCCCCTTCACCTCCTGTGCCATGGTATCAGCATTGGCTTTCAGCATCCGCTTCTTCCAGAGCAGCTGCTGGTGGTGACACCAACATAAGATCTCTCTCCCCAGCCCCAGGTTTCTAAAGAGACAGTATTGGTAGTTAGCCTTAATTGACTGTGCAAGGTGGTCCCTCTGGTCCCTCCCAGCATTTCCAAATCTTGACTCGAATTATTTTCTCTCCATGTGACCGTGCAGCCTAGAGAATTCTGAACGGTAGGAAGCCGGGCTTTCCCTGGCGCTTGACAGGGTCACACCAGGGAATGGCTAGCCTTGTGAGGTCTGGGCATCCCCAGGGTACTCCATAGGGGGCATTTATTCGGAAACTCAACGAGATAACTATAGCCTGGGATGTGTGAGTGCAAGGCTGTGTGTGTGTGTGTGTGTGTGCGTGCATGCACCCGCATGCCTGTTTGTCTGCGTGTGTATGGAATTGCATTGATGCATTTCTTGAGAAAGGTGCAAGAATTTCACCTACACAGAGGGACACATTGCTTTGTTATTTATAATAGAAAGCTAAATTTTAATTTTTTAAAGGACACTGCTGATGATTGGAAATCGAGTTTTTAGTTTTGCTATTTTTTTTAATTGGTAGAGGATTTTTATATTTTTTCCATTTTGTTGGGTTGTGTCCTTATTTATATAAATGCTTTATCTGTGAGAGGCAAGGAAGAACCCTTCTTTGCTTTTAATTATTGTGGTTGTCATTGTCCCTATTTTATTTCTGCTGTGATTTATCTGTCTTACCTTCTAAATAAGAAAATGTTTTCCTGTATTTGTACATTGTCAGATTCTATAGTTTCATAGATAATTTAACCAAATTGCTCTATGTATTATTATCCTGTGAGTATAAAGTTCTATTTTAACCTCTGTAAATACTTCAGACTGGCTTCTTTTCTCAGACTCCCACTGTGGAGTTATTGTTTACATCACAGAAACTGTAGAATCTCTATGCTCATGTACTGTAAATAGTGAAGTGATCTGCTTATAAATAAACTTAACAAATACACTATGGAGATTAAACAGGAAACACTACCCGCAGCCCTGACCAGGTGTGTCTTTATTGGTCCTGCACGCCTGTCGAGTGACTGGGGAAAGGATGCTGTTTTCGGTGTCACCTTCTCAGATAAGACCCTGGGCAGCATGTGCCCCCCACCCATCCAGAATTTTCTGAGCTCGCTTCTCCTTCCTTCACAGCACTTTCCATGGATCATAGTGAATCATTCAGACTTACCTCATGTAACAGATGTCTCATCGCTGCTTTGCGCTGTGACTTACGCAGCTACACCACTCTCTGATCAAGGACTCCCTTGTTTGGGGCATCGACCCAAGCACACTGAAGGAGTGTGCCGAATGAGTATTTGTAGCTCCAGGCAAAAACACTCAGCAATGAACTCTAAAGCAAGTTTTGGTCAGAGGAGGTGGAGGACAGACTTGCAGTGTGTGCTGTGTGTAGGTGAACTAGAAATGTTTTCCTTTGCTCACTCACTCCCAGCCAGAGACGTGAGAGGCAGCATTTTCCAAGACCGAGACTTGGAAGCATGTGTCTTCCCTCAGTTTCAAAGCACTCTCAGGTTTAGCTTTTCTGTTGTCCTAAAGCTGCTTTAATGGTAATATTTTTTCCACATTAGTATTTTTAAGTACACTCTGAGTGCCAGATGCCCACGTGCCCCTATAGTGCCGAAATGCCAGTGAAGAAAACCATGTACAAACAAGAACAGAGACAGCTGTTTCATTTCGTCTTATGTGCAAACTGCTCTCAAATTGTCGTTTATTACTGACGGAAATGGCTTGTCATTGTTCAGGTGATTTATTTTTTCAATCGGAAATTGTTTGGATTTCATTGGTTGGAGGGGAACGCATAGTGGTTTTTTCCTTTAAAATGAATGGGGGCTTTGCCCTTAGCAGCAGGGTTCTCCGGCACGTTTGAGTCCTTGGGGAGGCCTTCCATGTGGTTGCTCAGTGGCTGTCACCCCTGACTAGATGCTAAACTCCAGGAGGACCGGGTGCTTCTCCATTCACTGAAGGTTGCCTGGCCAGGTTAATCAGGGACCATGAACAGTCAGGCGGGAGGCTCCCGGGCCACAGAGCCACAAAAACAGTCCCTTCAAAGCTGAGGCCAGTGGTGAAAAATAGATGGGGGGGTCAAGAGCTTCAAGACCTGTGTGTTGAGACCCAGCTCTACCATTTTTGTGCACACTTGGACAAGGCACTTTGTTGGCCTCTGCGGACCCCAACTAGGAAATAGGGTGGTTAGCTTAGATGAGCACCAGGGCCCTACAAAAGGCAGGTTCTCAGAAGCAGTGATATTGCAGGGAAAGTGGTTCCAAGCCAGGAGTCTGGTGTCAGGCTGCTTGGCTCTGCATCCCGACCTGCCCACCTAGCAGCTGGGTGTCCTTGGGCGGGTTTCCTAACCTCTCTGAGTCTCTTCTTCATCCTGTGTTAACTGTGGCTACTCATCGTTTCTACCCCACAGGGTTGTCGTGAGGATGAAATAGATCGTGCACAGTACTTGGGGCACTAGAGGCGCTTCGTTAACATAAGGTGCCATCCTCATCGTGCAGGGTCTCATTTGGTCAAACCGTAGCCCTGTGGCTGGCGTGGCAGAGATTGTGGTCCTCACTTGACGGGTGGGGAGGGGTGAAGACTAAGGAGAATGGAGGGAACCGGCCTAAGGGACAGAGCCTGGGCCGGCACCACCACCGGTATATACCTGGGTGACACTCCTCTTCTTTACCACTTCAACACTGCGTGTGACGTGCTGAGAGACACGCCTTTGCTTGAGAGGCCACTGCTCTGAGGGTCTCGGTTTCAGGCAGGCAGGGAACCTAGCTCAGGAGTTAAAAGATGAGCGTTCCAGACCCGGCTCCCTATTCGCATAATGACCTGAAAGTACAGGCAGGGCTCATGCGTCAGGAGCTCAGCCCAATCTGCTGTGGAAGTCACAGGGACGAGTGCCCTGTACACTGTGTTCTTGTGAACTTGGGTAGCTGCCTCTGGAAGGACACTGCCATGAACTTTGCACAGCCCATTCGCTTGCTGGCCTTCAATGTCCTCATTCATGTAAAAAAAGGGGAGGGGCAGTTAGAGTAGATCAGTGGTTTACCACCAGTTTGGAGAAACCACGCATTCCCTCTCCGCAAAGCAACGAGAGCCGACACCCACCTACAGGAGAACCAGGGACAGAGAAAGCAAATGGATACGTCGAGAGTATGGGACAACTGACACTTTCTGCAACAAGGAAAAAGGAAGCACTGTTATGGATTAAAACATACTTAGAGGACATAACAACTAAAAGTTTATGTCTTGTTCGGATCAGATTTGAGCAAACAGACAATTACAGACATTTGAGAGACGGTGGGGGAGAAGGACCCCTGTCCGAGTCGGGTTCCCCTGAAGGCAGCCGCCGCAGAGAACCTCGTGTACAGGGTGATTACAAAGGAGCCCCCAGGGAGAACACCTGGGGCAGGAGAGGTGGTGGGAGTGGGCAGAAGGGGAAGCTGAGCTGTAAAGCCAGCCCAGTGGCTGCCTCAGGGAACCCCACGAGGAGTCCTGGAGCTATGGCGGCCCTGCACAGCTGTCCCCTGCAGGACCAAGAGGACCAGACCTTAACACCTGGCATGGATCAGTCATTGCATGCAGGCCACCCAGGGAAAGGGTGTGACTTAGGGCAAAGCGTCTCCAAGCAGCTGAGGCGATCCCCAAAGGGGCCTGCGCGGGGCCCGTCTGCTGGAGCGCTCCCAGCTGCTGGACCACCAAGGAGCCCTCGGCTCTCCAGTAGAGGGCCTGACAGCTCGCCCAGCACCAACCTCAGCTGGGTTGTGGGTGCTCGTTTGTTGCATGTAGTAGTGATGGGTGATGTTAGAACACACGTCCCTTATGTCCAGAATAATATGTCTGGAATCGTCTTCTACGTACTTCATCCAAGAAAAAGTTGGAAAATATAAGAGAACAGGTGAAGCAGCTGTGGCAGAATCTCAATACTGGAGTAGGGTGGTAGGTGCGGATTCACTGTATGATGCTCAGCTTTTGAGAGTGATTGAAAATGGTTGTAATAAAATAGAAAATGAAAGCATGAGAACAAGAATCCTGAGTAGGCACTTGAGTCTGGCATTAATTATATATTTAATTGATGTCTACAAAAGCTAGAATGTTGGTTTTAGCTCAAGAAAAAATCCTCAAGGCTGGAACATTGTTTGAAAGCCCCTGGATAAGAAGTAAGCTAAAGTCTCACTCAGCTTTCAAATCCTATGACTCTATTACTTCTCAAGGAGGTGTCCTGTTTGCCGCCGGCTTGGGTGGTCTCTTCCTAGGATGGGCAGGGCCATTCTGGTCAGCAGATCCCTGTGGGCCTACTGGATACAGCATGACTTGGACGCCGGGGCGCCCCCTCCGAGTCCCGGGGTCCCGCCAGGCTGATTTCCTGCTGCAATCAGACAGAAAGAGAACACCAGTTGAGAGGGGGCTGCAGGAGGGCTTCCCCTTTGCCCTGGTATTGGCCAAGAGTCACAAATTCGGGGTTTTCCAAGGCCAGCAGCAGATAACCAGTTATGCTGAAGGCAAGCCGAGGAGAAGGGGGGACCTGATAAAGCAAGGATGTTGCTCTACACTAAGAAAAATAGCAGTCATGATGATACATGGCCACCCCCACTTGGCACCAATGTCTGAGAGGCAGCAGGGAGTGGTGGGGACTGTGCCCACTGGAGAGACGCCCTGTCCCACCTGAACAGGTGGGCAGAGGCTGCCACTCAGCCCCGGCTCACTGCTATCCTGCACAAATGCAGAGGCAGGAGGCCAGATCTCCGTCCTTCACAAAATATGCTGGAAATCTGGATTTTTCAAACTGGAAGTACCCCCAGTTTTAAATGTACACAGCTAGTTCACATTTTAAACAAACGCAGGCCAAACAGAAGACATCTCGCAGGCCAGAAGTTTGCAGAGACGTGCCACTAGCCCCTGAGACGATTTGGGCAAGTTAGAAAGAGGCACTTCTTCCTTTGGACACTCGACCGCCATTTCCTGGAAGATTGTAATTGTGATACAAACCTGGGGTGGCTGTAGTACCGCCCCACCTGGAGCTGGCAAAGTGCAACTTACAACACCATGAGGCATGGCCCCACATTTGTAGCTGCCGGTTCAGAATCACCCGCACTGCGCAGAGCAGAGCTGGCGACCTGTCCGTGCTGACAACCACGTGTAGAGGGACAGTGTGCACAGGAGCACGGGCAGGATGCGGTGAGGACCAGAAGCCATGTCCTGTGAGGGGGACAAGGGCCGCACAACCAGTAAAGGAAATGACTTGAGGGAGGGGGAGAATGCTGTAGACTGGGAAGAGATGGAAAAACACGAATCCTGTTTGATTCCTGGAGGCAGGCCTCTGTCCACCAGGTGGAAGTTTGAACAAGGGGAATAGTTTCAGTTCAAGGAATAGCTTTCCAATAGTGGCACTGGATGAGACTTTCATTGAAGGTAGTGAGCCCTCCATCACTGGTTAGCGTGCAAGCAAAGGCTCGTAACAGTACAGACAGAATTCAAACATCAGACAGAAGCCTGGAAACAGGACCTCTAAAATTCTTTCCAACCAATAATTTTAGGTTTTCCCCTTTTCCCTAGATAGGGCCCTAGGTCCCCAGCCTCCGAATTGGAACCTGTCCCACACTGGTCGCAGGGCAGTGAGGGGATCTGTGCTGGGAGCCTCAGCCTGGCGAAGCAGCCTCAGCCACTTACTAACGGTGTGACTGGGCCACAGCACTCCCGAGAGTCTCAGAGCCCTCCTGTAGAATGGGGACCACAGTCGGTGGTGGGAGGCCTGGACAGGACCCCGTGGGTGAGGCTCTGAGGCCAGGCCAGGCACACCGTGAGCACCCACGTGAAGGTCAGGGCTCCCCGTCCTCCCCGCGAACCTTGCTTGGCTGCCTGCTGCTTCTGCTTCTCCTCTTCCAGAGCCTTCACCTTGGCATCATACTCGTCAGCAAGTGCTTTCCACTCCTTGCGGTTGTTGGTGATCCCGTCGAGCATGGGAGTGATCTCCTCGTGGAAACGGGAGAATTCCTGGAAGAGGCAGAGCCTCTGGTGCAGGGGCCACAGCCTGGGGTTCAGGCTGCAGGCAGAGGCTGATCTGGGTATAACACAGCCTCCTCGCCCCCAGCACCCCCAACCCCATTAGCCTGTGTTGTATCAGAGGCCCGCCTCGGGAGCCTGTGAACTTCTTCCTCACAGAACGAATGCAGCCCATGCAACAGAAGAGCCCTGGACTAGGGGGTCAGGGGCCCGGGCTGTGATCCCGTTTTATGGCTGGCCCTGGTGACCCCGGGCCTGTCATTTCTCACCTGTGGCCTCTGTGTCCTGTTGTATAACATGGCCAAAGTCACAGGAACAGATGGGAGGTGAATGGAGGCACAGATTATATGGAATTGGGGGCAGTGGGATTCTCAAGAGGGAGACGTTAACCCTGAGCAAGAGCTCAAGGTCAAACTGTCATGCTTCCACCAGCTAGGGAAGTTGGGAGGGAGTAAATCTGCCCTGCTTCCTCCTCCCGAGTCGGAAATGCCTGGGCATTTGTCCCGCGAGACCCCAGAGGGCTGGCCTGCCGCTGCATTTGGTCCTCAGAAGAGCTTCAGAAAATACCCAAACTGGTCACTTACCAGGCCGTATTATTCCAGATGGCATTTGGGAAGCCCAGCTTTATTAGAGACAAAGGCAAAGATGGGGCCTGAGAAAGCAAGGGACTCACCTTGTAGACAAAAGTGCAGACGAAGTCAATGAAGCCGACCTGCAGCTTGGGGAGTTCATCCGCCTTGTTTCTGTCCATCATGGGCTGTTACGGGGGAGAAAGTGTTAACTGCCCTGGGCTCCTCCTGCCTGACGCAGGTGGGGACCTCACCCTCTCCATGGGCCATTCTTGATAAAAGAAAGATCAAACCTCAAACTGCTCAAGTTTCCATATCTAACTAGCAGTTTGCAGGAAATACAGGGATGGGGTAACACCATGAGGCTGTAAACAACCAAACCCACAACGTGGAAACTGCCCAACAAAACACCCACCTCTTCAACGAGTGAATGGCATGCAAAGGGAAAAAAAGGGGACGAGGAACTGACTCCTGATGAAAAGAGACTTAAGAAACACGAGAAGAGGGAGTTTGTTCCTTGATTGGATCCTAATTTGACAAGACAAGCTAAGTTATTTTCGTTACTTAATCAAAAACGAACAGACTGGAGATTAGGTGACAATAAAGAAACGTTGCTCATTTTGAGTGTGATAATGGTATTGTGGTCGTGTGTGTGTGTTTGTGTTTGAAGTTCTCATCTCTCAGAAATACACACTATGAAGTGTTCATGGAGGAAATGGCATCTGGGGCTTACTTTCACATACTTCAGCCAAAAGGTGAAGAAATGCAATGGGGAAGGGGGAATAGATGAAACCACAATGGCGGGCTGCTGCTCGTGGCCGGAGCTGGCTGATGGGTCTGTAGCGTTCACTAACCATTCTCTCTACCGTTTAAGGTATGAAAAGGAAGAAGAGAAGCACACAGCCCACAGGCCCTTGCCGTTCATGTTTGTTGCTGCTCTCACAGCCCACTGCTCTTCCTGGGGCCCTGCCCAAGCCTCACGTGTTACCACAGCACTTTTAGCATTTCACAGGTTTAGCCCATCCCTGTATCTGTGATTCTATCCCCAGAATGTCTCTCTCTTTTGCCCGACCTTAACTTCCTAGCCCTGCCCTCGCGCCGGGCCCTCGGTGAGTCCTCTACCTGGTCTCCAGTGGGGAGCTGGCTGACTTCCCTGTCAAGTTTAACTGTCACCATCAATAGATCTCAGCTTGGACAAATAAGATCTTCCTTCCCCTGCATGTTCTGTGCTGTTAGACCAGGGCCAGGGGAGACGGGCTCCCAGACTGCTTGAACTAGGAGGGAAATCCACATTCTGGCGTCCCCTTGCCAATCTCTGCCTAGCTGAGTTAAGGACGCATACATAAGAGTAGGGGTCCCGAACTCTAGGAGGGCATACGTCGCTGGGCTTACTCCTTGAGTTTCTGTTTAGGTAGGTCTAGGGTGGGGCCTATGAATTTGCATCTCTAATATGCTCCCAAGTCAGGGTGTTCACAGTGGTCTGCACTTTGAGAACCCCTGCATTAGCAAAAGGTCATCACAATGGTAAAGTCGCACAGCTGGGTGGCAGGGGCCGGGGAGCAGACACATTTCTCTGACATGGCAAAGTCACTAATGTCCATCAGGATGAGATCACACACCACGTGTCAGGCCGATGTCTCCTTTCTACTCACAATGGGATTCTGCTGTAGCACCGTGCGCTCCAGGTCACCCTGTTCCCAGAATTCAGCAGCAACCAGCAGAGCTACCTGCAATGGGCAGACCCCCCACACCCCCATGGAATCAAGCCCCAGTCCCAATCCTCCTGCTTGGTCCCTTGCTTCTCCTCCACTAGGATTTCCAGCTCAGCAAAAGCAGAAGCCCCACACATGCCCCACCACCCCCACCCTGCTGTCTCCATGGAAGGGGTCCTAAAGTGGTTTCCATGTCTTGCCAGAGGAGGCCGGAATGAGGGTGGGCTGCCTCTGTAGCTGGGACCCCAAGCTGCCTTGGCTGCTGTCACCTGTACTGGAATCCCCCTCCGCTTGGGTCAGGAGGGGTCCATACCTTGCTCTGCACCTCCCAGGGCTTAGTGATGGCTGAGAGATCGCAGGCGGTCATCATCATAGCCCTGGACACAAGGACACCATCTGTCAGTCCCAAGTCATTGATGGCTATGCATACTAGTCAATTGCATCTATCTCTTCTTTCTGTTCTCTCACTAGTAGGTGACCTCACCCCATTATGAGAGAGGAGTCACTTCCCCAGGACATCTTGATGTGGGGTTCTGGAGTCAGTGGTTTGAATCCTTCCACTGTCAATTACCAGGGGTTTGACATTGAACCATTACACCAACTCCTCCACGCCTCAGTTTCCCTGTCTGTAATAATAATGGTGAGTTCCTCATGGAGGGGGTGCAAGATTCAATGAGATAATGTGCATGAAAATTTTAGCATAGTGCCTGTACACAGTATGTGCACAATAAATGTTGGTGATTATCATGAACATATGTGGGGTTTTTATTACGTGTATCTGTTCTAGGCATTTCATAAACATCAGTTCCATTTAAATCTCATCACATATTCAAAGTTCCTTCTTTCCTGTCTAGCAAAGAACGATGTTTATCAACGTTTTCCCATCATCCTCCTCCTCTATTCTCAGACTCTTTTGAGACATTTTGTTTCTAAAATCACTCCACCATGAAATTTTAATACCACAGATATGCTGTATACCTGTTTGGAGATTCCAAGGACCATAGTAATATCTAAGGTTTTTTGCTGCTCTGAAGAACCACTGCTTGCCCCCTTGGACAAGGCATGGGGAGAATGTGGCTCAGTTATTGTGAGCAAGCCTTGCATTAAAAAGGAGATAAAGGATTTGTCAAAACTCAAAGATGGTACACCCACGAACTGTGCATTTCATTGTAGGCAAAGTTTGCTTTAAAAAGCTATAGACAAATACTGACCTCTAGCTACGATATCCATCTGGAGTATTTGAGGAGAAGCACACTGATGTTTGCAGCTTGCTCTGAAATGCATCCAACAAGCAAGCTGGATGGACAGATAGAGGGATGAATCTATAGCAATGTGTTAATGGCAAACCTGGATGGTGGGTATGAAATGCTTTCCACTCTCTGTGTGTCTGAAAATTCTTCCTGGCAAAATGCTGACACAAATTAAAAAGTGAACTGATGAAACAAACCAAAGAATTCGAGGAAGAGACTGGCTAAAGGAAGAATTAAAAGATAATCTTTTAAAGGAGTTTTACAACCATGGGAAAGTACAGTAAGTATGATTGCACAGGTAGGTGCAATATAAGATGGGAAGGGCGGGCACACAGACGAAGAATTGCAGCAAGAGAAGAATTCAAGAAGGCGTGTCAGAGACTGGGGCCTGGTGCCTGAGTGCCTGGGGTGGACAGCCAGGCCCAGCGGGTGTGGGCATTGGCTCTGCACTGGGAGTGTCGGCTGCATCCAGTGAGCACAGAGAGCTGTTGAACACTTCGGGCCCAGGCATGACCTCCTCAGAGCTGTGCTGCAGGGAAGCAGCTTGGCAAGACTTGTAGGATAGACAGGGTAGGGACGAAAAAGCAGAGATGCTGCAGTCATTCAGGCAGGAGGGTCCCACCTGCAGCAATGCTTGTAGGTGGGGCGGATGTGGGGCTACCCGAGTGGCAGCGTCACCTGCACTGGGTGAGGCTAATCGACAGGAAGGGGCTGCAGAGAGAGAATGTAGTTGGAGAAGGCTGGGGCTCTGAACCTAACTAGCTGCTGGGATGTTTTACAATTAACCAGCTGTATCTGCAATCGGTTACCTAAGCTGGTCTGGGAGGCCTAAAGAATTACCCCTGAAATATTAACAGGTTTAAATATCTTTAATTTAGTAAGCCCTCAAGTAAATAAGCTTTCAAAAATGCATGCATTTCTTAGAAACCACTTTATACTTTGTAATAACTTCAGAAGATGTGCCCTTTGCCAGTGTTAGATGTTGTAGATACGTTATGCTAACCATCAAATAGTTAAGCAAATGAACGTTCAGCAATGCATGCGAGAGTCCCTGGCTCCTTGCTCCCTGTCGGTGTCCACATTTTAAGTCCACAGGGGTGGCTTCAGGAGGGCACTGCATGTTTACTTTCCTTGACTGGAGAGATTATGTGAAAATCTCTCCCAGCTGCTGGGGAAACACCTGTTTTATAGATAGAGATTCGGTGTGTGGGTGGGGGAAGAGGGCAGGGAGAGGATGCCCGGGTACCAGAAAAGCCAATCTGAAGCTTCGTGTCCTGAAGACAAGGCATTGCATTCACTCCAGAAGCACCCCCTTACGTGCTCTGGGGACAAGATGCCGTGCTGGGCATTGGGGATGCAGTGAGGCCCACAGGGAGCTCACAGGCACGCAAGGGACAGAGAGTAGAAACATGATCGTTACAATACTCTAAGTGGGATGCAGAAAGGAGTGAGCACAGGGTGCAGAGAAAAAAGTAATCCAAAGGTGATAGATAGCAGCCAGCTCAGTTCAGGGGGCTTCCAAGAGTGACAGGGGGCAAGGCCTGGAGGGGTGCATAGGAGCTCCCCAAGAGGAGGGAGAAGAATGGTCATAGTGGTCAGAGGTGCAAAGGGAGTGCACCCATAGGGCAGAGGGCCATCCAGAAGGGGATCAGAGGGAGCGGCCTCTAGCCATCCTGATACCAGAGTATGTGTGCCAGGTGCCGGGCAGGGGCTCGTTCACAGGGCCCCTGCTCTCAGAGAGCTTGCAGGGGTGTTGGGGAGGCACACATTTATCACACAAATGAATGTGAATGTGTAAACATAAACACTGATCCGAGGGAAAGGAGTTCTAGGAGATAATATAACAAGAGAACCTGACCTAGGTCTGGGAGATCAGGGAGGGCTTCCCTGAGCAAGTGACTCTGAGCTGATATTTGTAGGAAGTATAGCTGTGAAGTTGGTAAAGAAGGGAGTGGGAAACACATTCTGGGCAGAGAGAACTTAGACTGCACAGGCCCCGGGGGAAGAGCCAGAAGGTGGGAGGAGCTCAGGGAGCAGAGCAAGTGGCAGAGGGAAAGACAAAGGCCCAAAAGTTGAGCAGGTGCAGATCCTCAGAGCCTGGGCACTGGCAGGGGGGATGCCTTCATGCTAAGTATGGCAGGAAAAGCCACTGAAGAGTTAGAGCAGAAGAGTGAAGGAGTCAGATCCGCATACTACAGAGACCACTGAGGCTTTGGTGTAAAGGGGACAGGGGTGGACGCCGGCAGAGGGGCCCACGAGGAAGCTGTTGTGGGACCTGAGCAGGAGATGAAGGTGAGATTAGAGTAAGTGTCCAGGTAGGTGAGGCATTTAAGGAGTAAACTCAACAGGGCTGGGGGACAGATCAGACAAGCAAAGTGAGGAAGACAGAGGAGTCCGGATGGAAGAGAAGAAGGGACCACATGGTTGTCGTGCAGAAGAGAGCTCAAGCAAGTCATGAAGCTTTTATGTGCGGAGATATGTGTGCCTTACCCTCTTGGCAAGCGAGTCGTTAAGAGCAGGGCGGGGAGCTGAATGGCAGAAGAGTAGGAAATGCTGTGCAGAGCTTTGGAATCAAAGCAATTAAATCCTCGGTCTTCTCCTTACTTGCTGTGCCCAGGGCAAGCCACTTAAGGCCTTTGGGTCTCCATTTGCTCATTTATAGAATGAGATCATTGTATTAGGTTGGATCATGTAGAGTTCTGATTTTATGGGTCAAAAGTCAGCAATTTCATATGGTTTGATGTAATATATCCATTCCAAGAGTGTTGTGGCCATCACATGAGACGACTTTTCTAGTTCACACATCGTCGTCATCTTCGTTGTCATTAGCTTCATCATCTTACCCTTTGGTTCAAGGTCACCCGGGTGAGTAGAGCCCGCTGACCAAAATGAGCTGAGCTCCTGCTCCCCTGGGCCTTCCCCAAAGGAAATGTCTCTTCCACGCGCTGTGCAGCTCAGTGGCACTTCTCCCTGACCCCCGAGAACATCCCGGCCAAACTGAACAGGCATTCAGACACTCCCTGGAATGACACCCAGCCCAGAGGGTGTGGCCCATGGGGGAAGGCCTGAGGGAGCCTGAGAGGGGTGAAGTGACTTGGGTTCTAGTCCTTGGTGCTCCGCTGGTGCCCATGTGACTGTAGGTAATTCACTTCATTCCTCTGATCCTCACATTCCCTCATTTCAAAAACGCTAGACCACAAACTGGCAACTTGGTATGACCATTATCCGCTTTGAGCAGATGAGGAAACTGAGGCACAGAGAGAAAAAGCAACTTACTCAATGTTGCCCCCCCTATTAGTGAGAGAGCTGAGGCTTGAACCCACTGCTGGGCGCCAAACACCCAAGTGTGTAACAGCCACACTCTACCCAGGTGGAGAGCAGCTCTTGCAATACGTCTAATCACCCAAGCAATGGGCCCTGAGATTGCTTCACAGCCGTGGCCTTAAACCAGGGCCAGGCTTTGCCACCAGCGGGTATTAGGCAAGGTCTAGGGTTATTTTTGGTTGTCATGACTGGGAAAGTGGAGTAGTTACTGGCAACTAGTGGGGAGATACCAGGGAGGCTGCTAAACATCCTACAATGCACAGGATGCAGTGTCCCCAGCAAAGAGTCACTGGCCCCAAATGTCAACGGTGTCGAGGTGGAGAAACCCTGCTGGTTCTTCAAACGTTTTCCACGGAGTGGCCACCTACAGAGTTTTGGAAAGTGCTGTCCTTCTTACACATGTTTAAGTTGACATCTAGACTATTTCATCAATAGTTCAAATATTTGCAAAGGACCCAACTTATAGAACATTAAAAATATGAAAATTTTAAAATAAAATGGTCACATCATTCCTTAAATACAAAGGAATCTAAACAGCATAGCAGTTTCATAACCATCAGCTTATCATCCATTTAAAAATACATGCAAAGCTTTTCTTTAAGGGTCTGGACTGTACATCTTTCCTTTTCGCCTTAAACTTGTATTCATACTTGACTTTCCCTACAGATTTTATAGTAATGTTTTTATATATGTATGTGTGTACATGTGTATATGTGTCTGTAGATATGTATATGTATGTTTATATGTATATGTATAATATATATTAAAGGCCTTTCATTGATCACCCTTTATTATATATCTGCTACCAATTATGTCCATTAATTGAACTTATATAAATGCTTTTGCTTTGACTATAGTCCTCTAAATGTTGAAATTTTTCTTTTGGATTAAGTTACTATTATCACACAATTAACCAAGACAATGAACTATACATATTTCCTGTTTTTTGAAATATTTAGTACTCAAAGTAAATTTTTTGGAAATATATCTCTTAATGAGACAGGATGGGACTATGTTTTAAAAAATCACTTAATGAATGAATGTTTCTTATTCTTAGGCTGAGATAGGATTTAACAGCTATTTTATGTAATTTTTACTTTTATAAGTGCAGGTAATTAGAAACCTTGGGAATGGAAGGAGTTCTGTGACAACGGTGTCAACCAATTTCTTGAATGTTTTCAAATTAACTCTTTAAAAATTGTACTGTGCTCTTTATTCTGAACGATCAATCAGCTGGTGATTCAATTAAATTGTCCTTTGATTTTGTTTAAAGCTAACATTACAACCTCTCACTTCCTCTGTTTCTGGGAAGGGTGCCATACAGGTTTGACCGTGACTTTTCCTGTGACTATAAATTACAGTCCTAACCATTTCTCTGTAGCGCTTTGGTGAACCCAAGGTACTCAAAATGGGTGAGCTCTATTAAAACATTGTTAATTATAATCTATCTTCCAGTATCACATTTTTATAAAGTGCTTTTATCTTATAACAAGTTTTAACTATGTTTCATCAAAACCTGGAAGCTGGGAGGGAGGTGGGGAGCACGGGGTGGGGGGGAGCTGGCATGGGAGAAATAGACAAAAAACTGTATTTAAAAAATAACTAAATAAAATTTAAAAAAAAACAAACAAAACCTGGAAGCTGCAGCCCTGGCCAGGTGGCTCAATTGGTTGGAGTGTCGTCTGCACACTAAAAGGTTGCAAGTTCGATACTAGGCCAGGGCTTTGAGGCAACCGATTCATGTTTCTCTCTCTCTCCCCCCTACCTCCTTTCTCTCTCTCTCTAATGAATAAATACATATCCTCAGGTGAGGATTTTTTAAAAAGTGTGAAGCTGCAGATTTGACTTATTTAATTTATGGGAATGTTTGTCATATCATATAATGGAAATGCCGATCTTTTACTATCAGCTAAAACAGGCAACTCGGATTTGTTTTTGTTGGAAAGAGTCTGACTTTATTTTTGAATTTAAGTGAGTATGTTAGAATGCATTCTGATGGCACCCACCTTATTTTTTTATTCTTAATTCTAAGGGAAGTAGAGGCAGGTAGATGCATAGATGTGCGGGGAGACTGGGCAGGTGGATAGATAAAGAGGTGCACAGGCAGGCAGATGAGTGTGGCGTGGATGAAATCAGGTGCTGCTTCCTTCGGTACATGTTTATTATTGGTGCACCTGACATCAGGGCCGTCCTGGACAGTGGCACATTCCCCAAAGGAATAAGGTCATTAAATGACAAGTGTCTCAGCTTCTGCTGCCCTGCTGTACAATCCAGGGCAAAATTCTCTTTTGCTAATGCCTTGTTTTATATGTGCGTGTATGTGTATGCATGTACACACATAAATAAATGATAGGGAAGGCCTGAAGCCCTTCCTTGGATTTATTACGCCTTGATTAAAAGAGGCTGAGGGCACCATTTCAAAGAGTCCCTCTGTTTGATGCTGCAGAGATCTTTCCTCCATAAGGAGATTCAAGAAAGGCAGAGTGAGGGAGCCGAAAATGCCTCCCCCACTGTGCGTTCTTAGGGAGAGAATATTAACAAAGAGACCACCATTCCCTGGAGGCCATCCACTCTCCTAGAGGTCTTGGAAGGCTTTGGGTTGGAGAGGAACAGGGAGGGCTTTGTGTGCCGCGGCATGAAGACTTCACTTAAGACTTCCTTGGCTTTTTCAGTCATTGAAGTCCTGCCTCTGGTTTTAAAAAATAAAACAAAACAAAGAAACAAACAAAAACAAAAAACGAAAAACAACTGTCTTTCTCTTGGAAATCCTTCCTATCACTTTTCTGTAAAGTCTGCATGGCATTCCATTGTATGAAAGTGCCATAGATATTTGTAAAAATTAGTAAAGAGAAGCTTCATTTAAAAAGAAGTAGGGAGCCCACAAAGGGCGCTCTCATGCAGGCTGCACTCGGCCCAGGATGGCTGTGAGTGGGGCCCAACACAAAGTCATCCATGTGCTTAAAACCTGTTTTTCTTTGCTCATCAGTTTTTGTTAGTGTTTGTGTATTGAACGTGTGTCCCAAGACAACTCTTCTTCTTCCAGTGTGGCCCAGAGACACCAAAAGTTTCCAACCCCTGCCAGGGAGATCTCTCTCTATAGCATTCTTCCCAACTTCTCCCCCTGGGAGAGTTTTAGTGGACTTGTACCTGACCTGCCATGGCTGCTGCTTCTGGATGTCAAGTTCTCTGTTGCTCCTGCAAAAACCCATTTTGCTGGCAAAATATCTGGCTGAATATTTGTGCCCATCAATGATATTTAAGTTGTTTCCAATCCTTTTTTGTGGTTACAAATAATGCTACAGTGACTGACTGTGCATACTCTTTGGCACACCTGCAGGAGCGTACCTGGAAGGGGCAGCCTGGCTGTGGGATGCTGGGTCAGAGAGCATGAGCATTGCAATCGTCGTAGGCGGTGTCTGCCGAAAAGGCTGCACCCATTTTCATTTCGAGCAGTGGAGACTGCTTGTTCCCCCCCACTCTGCCCAACCACACCGCGTGCTCTCAAATGCTCACCCTCCAATGGGAGGGTACACAGAGAATTCTATTGTTGGGTAGTTTGATTTTTGCATTTCTCTAAATATGAATAAGGTCCTCATCTTTTCAGAGGTTTATATCCCTCTATAACTCCTTTTCTGAGAAACATCTGTGTGTGCCTTTTGCCTGGTTTTCTACTGGATTAGTCTTTTTCTTGAATTGTATTAACACTTTATTTACTAAGAAAACTAGTGCTCGTTTCTTTGGTCAGAAGTGCTGCAGATATTTGCCCCCAGTTATCACTTGCATTCTGACTTCAGCTATGCATTCTTGTGTGTGTTGTGCAAAAAACCCCTAATTTTTATGTAGTCAAATTTATCAGTGTACGACTTTTGAACTTTATGTTGCACTTAGAAAAGCTCACTCTGAAGTTACTCTTTTTAATTCTACCATGTTTCCTCCCTCTTTCCCCATTTTTGGTTTTTCTTCTCATCATTTTAAAATCCATGATCCATCTGGAATTTATTTTGCTATGGGAGGGAAATAGGGATCTGGCTTTGTGGCCACCTAAGGGTATAACACAAAATATACTTAGTCTTTGTCCCTGGCTCCTGGCATAGAGCTTCTAAAACCCTTGGTGTTCCCTAAGTGAGAGGAGTATCTTTTGTCCTCCTTAAGAAGCCCCTTTGGGTTTACAGTCATGAGATGACCGACTTAGGTGTAGGTCCCCAGACCGACTCAGAGTGGGGCAGGTCGCCAGAAAGACCAAGTGAATAGAGAGCTGGAACTTTCAGCCCCACCTACCGACCTCTGTGAGGGGCTGGGGGTGGGGACTGCAGATTAAGCTCTATAAAACCTCCTGAACAACTGAGATTTAATGAGCTTCAGGGTCGGCAAACGCATCCACTTACTGGGAGTGTGAAGCACCCCAGCACCATGGGGATAGAAGCTCCTGTGCAAGGGACCCTTCTAGACCTCGCCCTTTGTGCCCCCCATCTGGCTGTTCTTCTGTGTCCTTTATCATATCCCTTAATCAACCAGTAAATGTAAGTAAATTGTCTGAGTTCTGTGAGCTGCTCTGGCAAATTAATTGAACCTGAGGAGGGGCTCATGGGAACCTCCAATGTACTGCCCGGTGGCCAGAAGCATAGGTAACAACCTTGACTTTGGGACTGGCCTCTGCAGTGGGGCCAGTCTGGTGGGACCTGGCACCCTCTCCAGTAGATGCGGCCAGAAGTGAATTGAGTGTGTAGGATGTCCATTCAGTATCTGTGGATAATTGGAGAGTTGCTTGGTAGTGCTGGACAAGAGCCCATCGGATTGCTTCATGGTACCAACCCCATTTACAAACTCCCTTTCTCCCCTGGTATCAAATCGTTAGCACAGGCACAGTTTTTAAGTCCGTCCCACTCATGCCTCCAACTGAACCGCCTTTAGTTTAGCTGGTCCTGTTATTACTCTTTTAATTCAGAATTTTCTGACTATTTTTGGATACTTTTTTCTCATAAAAATTTTAGGATTGGCTCCCTAATTATGCCAAAAAAGTAGATGCTTTCCTTGAAATTATCTTAAATGAGTAATTAATTAAGGAGAATAGACAATATTTAATATTCAGTCCCCCTATCTAAGAACAGAGTGTTCTTTCCACTTGTTCGCTTTTTCCGTTCTGCCACTTTGAAATGTTCAGTGGGCAGCTCCTTGTCTGCCCGTGAGCACCCGTAACCTGAAAGTGCCCCTGTTCAAGGGGAGCGGGTCCCACAGCCCCCAGGATCAGGGGACCTTCGTGGAGGCCTGGTTGGACAATGGCAGGGCTGAGGGAGTGACAACTTGCCACTTTTCCCCTCTTTCCTGCACCTGTCCCAGTGGCTGCCCCTTCTCTGTTGCTGGGGCTTTACCACATTTGTGACTTAACCCAGCCTCATCCCCACAGCAGCACCCGAGGACAAACCAACCGCCTCAAACTAACCACCTGGCACTCCCTTGGGGAGGCCTCGTCTGCCATGACCCAATGCCCAGGACCCCACACAGGGGAGCCAGGGGACCATGTGGCTTAGGCCACATATCCACCAAGAAGTGTCCATTCTGTGGACACTTCTCACCCCATCATCAACTGAGGGGAACCATGGAAGCACATCAAGAGAACCGAAAGAAGCTGTTCACCAGCAAACTTGAGTTTGAGTCCCATTACTGGACCTCATGCCAGCAAGGTGCTATAAATTTCATGTCAGTCATGTGACTGACTTGGGAATAGCACAGTAATGCTGTAAGACATTGCTATATACAAAAGAACACTAAGAAAATTAAGCCTGTATGTTCTGACTGACACACAGTTACCACTCAAATCATTATCAGTATAATGCTCTTTTTTAATAAAAATGCTAGTTACATCACTTTACCACCAAAATTCTGAATTTTATGACAGAAATACTTCAAGTATTATGTTTTTTGTATATAGAGAAGTAAAATAATACTATATTCTTTTGAATTTTAGTGCCAAAATAAAGGTTAAGCGTATACCATAATTTCTGCAACTCTGGTTTGGCATAACTTCAGTTTTTGCCGTATGAAGGCCTCCAGAATGGAAAGCGACCCCCAGGTCATCTGAGGACAGCAAAGCTGTCACTGCAGCAGCTCATCGTATGACCCTGGTATAAGAGGATCAGGGTTTAAGCCCTGTCTCAACTCACATAACGATTTCCTTCCGTGTCTGTTCCAGCATCATGTACTGCGTCCAGTCCTGCTGCGAGTCATATGTCTTAGATTGGTCCACGATCTTCTGGAACATTGTTCTCTTCCTACAAGAGACACCAGTTTGTTCCTGGAGCACATCTTAGAATAAGGCCACACCAGAGCTTCTGGTATTGACTGTTTCAGGCAGGGACTTATTAAAACAACATGATTAACAAAACAAGGTCAGAAGAACCAGAGCCTAGGAGTGAAGACCGAGGTTTCTACCCCAGACTCTTTCATGGGCTTATTACCTGATCTCAGCACATTTCTTCCCCTGGGCCCCAATTCCCCATCTACACAATGGGAGTAATAACATCCCACTCACAGAGCTGTAGTGACAGTGAATGGTCCACAGCAAAAGGTCTGTGCCTGTCACACAGTTCGTGTTAATTGATGGGGACTATGGTGTTTGTTACTGTTATAACCATTGCTATTGCTATTCTTCTCAAAATGAGAAGAAATACTAACTTGAAGTACAGGGCGAGGTCTGTGGCAATGATGGCAATGTCCATCATATGGATAGCATGTTCATGTTGCCTGCGATTGAGGTTTTGAAAGATATTCAAGCCCTAAAGAGAAAATCAGAGGAGAGATGTGAGAAGTGATGCTGGTGGTACACTCATCCAGCTACTGTGGTCACCCCAGATGGTAGGAGAGGCAGCCCAGGCCACTGGGAAGAGGGCTGCCTGGCCACACTGGGGCTTCATGTGGCATGGGGGCTCCTTTGCAGGCCCCAAAGCCTGTGCAGAGGGCCCTTACCCTACCTCGTCTCGCAGCAATGTTTTGCCAAACTCCAAGTGGTGCCTTTCCAAGATGGAGGACCCGTGGAGCTTGGCCAGTGGGTTCTGGGATCTGAGTGGGAGAGAAAGAGAGAAACACATGGACAGCATTGGCATGGAATGGCCAAGACGAAAGGTAAAGACATCACCCAGTCCCACCACCTCTAAATTCTGCAGGTAAGGAGGCTGAAGTCCCAAATGAGAGGAGCTTGTCACACAGGGAGAGAGTGGGAGCTGGGACTAGACATCACAGCTCCTGACTCTCAGGCTGTAGTTTTCTCCACCACTGATTCTTCAGGTCTCCTTGGGGTCATGGATTCCTCAGAGAATCTGTTGAATAGTGTGGACTCATCCCCAGAAAAAAATACAAACACACACAATGCCAAATGCAGTGTTAAAGATTCATGGATCTCCCATATCCAACCATGGACATTGGCTCTGGGCCATTCTTTAATGGTCATCCAACTCCCAATCCTCCATACCTGAGTCTTGGGGGAAACCATTACATTCCCCAAAGCAGTGTGTTTATTCTTGCCTTTATTCAATAAATATTTGTCCAGCACTTACTATGTGCCAAGCACTGACCTCTGTACTTAGCTTCTTACAAGATTTAATGCAACCACAGTCACTAGCCTTGGAGCAGCATGCAAGTATTGAGAAGACTCAGAGAGGCATGGTCCAGTGCTCGTTAATGACTTACAGGTTATGGGCCCTGGGCAGAGCCTCAATTCCTCATCTGTACTATGAGTATAACATTGTCTTTGCTCTGCCCAACCCACAAGGTGGTCATGAGCATCCACCAAGATCATAGTTCAAGAACTATGTTTTAGAGGCTGTCTGGAATATAAGCCCTGTGAGGACGAGGACTGTGCTGTTTTGCTCAGCATGGTACCGCCTTTGCCAGGTTTAGGGAATACAACACTTGTATTAGGAGCATTATCAATGCAAGGTGGATGAATAATGATCAGTTAACTAACTTCTTGGCTTAAATCAGCTCAGCAGGTAGGAAGGAAGGAAGAGAGTGAGGAAGTTTAATATATCACTTTCCTGTTGCTGTTATAGCAAATGACCACAAACTCAATGGCTTCGAACAATAAAAATGTATTACTTTACAGCTCTGGAGTTTAGAGTTGAATGAAAATAGCTCTGTAGGGCTGCCTTCCTTTTTAGAGGCTCTAGAATTCATTTCCTTGCTTTTTCTAACTTCTAGAGGCTTCCTGGGTTCCTTGAATTTTTATAACCTATCTTCCACTTTCAAGGTCAGCAGTGTAGTAACTTCTTTCCTCTTGATCTCCCACCTCCCTCTTATAAGACCCTTCTGATTGCATGAGACCACTCAGATAATCCAGAGTAATCCTTACATTTCAAGATCCTTCACTTCATCATATCTTTGAAGTCCCTTTCGAATTTGAGGCAATACATTCCCAGGTGCCAAGCATTGGGGTGTGGACATAGTTGGGGGTCATTATTCTCTCTGTCACAGCAGTTTACCTAGACCAAAAAGGCAAGAGGAAGTGGGAATATGGGGACAGTGGGACTTACCTCTTGGCCTATGAGCCTGCCTGGCAGCTGTTCAGACTTGGGTAATGAATCCTGGGGGTAGGAAGTAGGGAGGGGAATTGCTGGGTAAGGGCTGACTTACTTCATCTGGTACAGGTTGTTGGTGCCTCTGTGGTCGATGTCATGGCAGAAGGCAGCAGTGACCATGGCCAAGGCCTCCAGGTCCGTGAAGTATCGTTTCAGCTTTCCAGTCTGGAAGGGCAATCACAGGTGCCACTCACTCTTCCCTTGTGGGGTTGGAAGCAGAGCTGAGAGGGTAGGGGCAGGGCCCAGAGCTTGGAAACATAAATTTGATCTTGGCTCTACTCCCGTTGCCACAGGGTGAACAGATGTTTGCCTGGGATGCAGGACTTTCCATGCTGGAGCTGGAACAGTCCCTGGCAATGAGGGATGGTTGGTCACCCTCCCTACTCCTGAGTGACCTTAGCTGGTCCTGTCTCTCTCTGGGCCTCAGTCTCCCAGTCTGCATACTGGAGGTGGAGGGCATTGGGCTACTTGATTGTTGAGAAAATTGCAGCCTTCACATCATAAAATCTGGAGGGTTTGGGAACACGGCCAGACTGGTAAAGCTAGCCTTCCAAACCTGGTCTACTGGTTTAAGCACAGCCCAGAAGAATCCCTGAGCCTCCCTCAAACATGTAACTGCTTGTTTATGCTGGGTTTGGGAGCAGAGGTTGGGGCAGAGCCTACAGAGGTGATGCTGAGTCTGTGACTTTTAGGAAATGATTCAAGTCCAAGTGGTGCCGCTGTCACTTTCTTTGGTGACCTGGCCAGAATTTATGCCTCCAAGCTCTAGGGCCAGCTCTGGCCTGACCATTCCAGCCACAAGAAAAAGGAATGAAAAAGTGGTCAGACAGGGGCAGAGATATGCATCATAGTCTGGATGGAAAAACCCCTTTTAATGAAATATAAAGGACTCTGAACCCTGTAAGCCGGAAGTGACGGACACAAATACACAAATACAGGAGTATGTCCATCCAAGGACCTGTAGCATTGTCTGTAGCTGTGAAAGGTCAACAGCAATCCCGTGTCCCACATTAGGGGCCGAGTAAGAAAATTATGTGTATTTCAACAATACAGGATTCTCTGCAACCATTAAATTGTATCATGAACAAGCCTTGAAAATATTATGCTGAGTGAAATGAGCCAGAGACAAAAGTACAAATACTGTATGACTGTACTTATACGAGGTACTCTGAGGACTCAGAGTCGTAAAGACAGGAAGTAGGAATGGCAGTCACGGAGGCTGGGGAGTGTGGGGAGCAGGGAGTTGTTGGGGGTTTTGTTTACTTTGGTGGGGATAGAGTTTCAGTGTGGGGAAGTGAACGTGTTCTAGAGATAGATCACAGTGCTAGCCACGCAACACTGTGCGTGTGCTCCGGGCCTCCGAAGAGGGCATCTAGAATTGGTTAAAATGGTAAATTTTATGTCGTGTCTCTTTTACCACAATTAAAATATATATAAAGAGTGTGATTGGCATATTTATTTTCAAATGAAAAAATAATGTTAGAGAATAATACTATTCAATCTGCTGTAAACAAAATAAGGTGGTTGCGTGTGTGTGTGTACAAATATGTTTCAAAGTTTCCAGAGGAAAATTTGGAAGAAGCTGTGCCAGGGTTATCTCCAAATAACCAGACTGGGGCTGGGGGTAGATGGCAGCTTCCTTCACTTTTTATTTCATGTGCTTCTCTATTCCTGAAATTCATTAGTACTAAGTGTTTACTTCTTTGTGTAATTTTAAAAAGCAATAATAGAGAATAGCGATGCTGCTGCTGTCGCCGCCGTGTTGCAGCTGAACGAGGTCGGTCATCGGGTGTGGTGGGAGCCCCCAGCCACCGCAGCCCCACCGCCGTACCACCAGCAAGGAGAACATGGTCTGTCCCACGTTGAAGCCGTGCCGCCAGTTGTGGTAGGTGATCCTGCGGTAGCCCTTGCTCAGGGAATACATGAACCGCACCAGCGCCTGCAAACCCGTGCACATCGGTAAGTCAGCCTGTACCTGCCGGGCATCCTGCGCGCTGCGCCGGAAGGCAGGAACTCACCACAGATGCAACAATGTTGTGCAAACCCTTCGCAAATGGCTAACCCCTGTGGTAGTGGACCTTATGAAATCAGGTGGATGAGAGTCACTCCACTTATTTCACCAAATGAATTTCATCAGTGATGCCCAAACTGTGCCCCAGGGAGCTACTGGCCTGGGAGAAGCTAACATGAATTTTGCAGAGAAAGAAAACAAAAGGGGTCTTTAAATCAGTGGTTCTCGAACTTGAAGGCACATCAGAGTCACCCAGTGGGCTTGTTAGAACACAGTTGTGATTCATTAGAACTGGGAGAGAGTCAGAGAGAGAGAGAGAAAATCTGCATTTCTGATATATTCTAAGGTTGTGCTGATGTAGCTTAGGGTAACACTTTGCATTGAACAGACCTGGGAAATTCTGCAAAAATACACCTCCACCTTCTTTGTCCATCTCCATCCTGCTAGTCTGACAGTTAGAAATTCTGCAGGAAAAAATCCTCTTTAAACTGATTCGATCCACATTTCCCACCCTTCTTTGACCATAAGACCCTCTTTTTGCATTCCATGTGCTCACAGCCTCCAGAACCCAGTGCCTGAGAACCTACCTCAAGAAGCTAATGCACCCAAAATGCCACAGTGCAAAGGAACTGTGTGTTTCTTTTTTGATAAATGACTCCTGTGTGCAACAGGGCTAATGCTTTCAATCCTGAAAGCCAAAGGCATATTCTTTTTAAGTATTGATTAAGTTTAAGTTTACAGATTGCATTTTAAAAGGGAGAAAAGCAAGCAAGCAAGAAGCTTGGACCCTACCTCCTGGGGAATGTGAAATTTATCCACCACTTTGAGCTCATAATACATCTGTATCCCACATTTCACCAGCTCCAGTTCTGTCAGGGGCAAGTCGCTGAAGTGGAATTTGTTAATTTCATATTTCTCTGCATCTGGAAGCTCTTCTTGCTGTGCAAAGATCAGAGTCAAATGGTTAAGGCAAAGGGAGTGCCCCTGGGTCTCTCCATGTCTCCCCTCAGGCCCTGTGTTGGGCCTGGGAGTGCTGGGAGGACCAAGGCAGAGCGGGAAGGGTTACTCTTTGCAGAGACCCCCCCTCCCCACACACACCATGCTCTGGAGGGCACTCTGTGCTCATTCTGTGTCAGGGCCAGTGCTCACCAGGATCTCAGCCAGCTCCTCTTCCTCGCACTCCCACGGCTCCTTCCCATACACCTCTCTGGTTTTCTACACAACGTAGCAAAGGAAAAAAACAGTTAATGTGCTACATCTAAGATCTAAATATGCCTTCCTGTTCACATTTTTATTGTTCTCCTTCCTCTAAAGCCCTTGCAACAGAACCACAAACTCAGAGAAGTTGCTCAGATAAGCAAATTCAAGGTCATGGGCTTTGGAACTGGCAGCCAAATTGAGCTCTGCCACTTATGAGCAGGGTTATTGAATGCCTCTAATCCTCCATGACCTTACCTATAAAGTGGGGTTAATAAAAGTACTTAGCTGGTGGATTAAAACTAGATTATGCAAGGTCGTATTATAAAATCCTGTATACAACTGAATGAAATCTGACATGAACATAAATCAGTGCAGTGCTTGGCACATTGTAAGCACTAGAATTAAGTAATATTATTGTTGGCATTGTTGTTATTATTGACTGAGGGTCAAGAGGCCTTGCTCAAGGCCCTGGTTCCTCCTCTTGCTTCTGTGTGACTTGAGGCAAGTTCCCTCCCTCTCTGGGCCCATTCTCCTGTGTACCAAAGGAGAGGAGAACCTGGCCCCAGGCACTTGTTTTTGATTTCTTGACCCAGAGGATAGTCTATTAACTTTTAACTGCTCCACTGAGGCTAGGCCTCCACAGGGTTCACGGGTTCATTTTTTGGCTGAAATTATGGACAGAGACAAGCAAACCATTTATCCAGACTTGACTTTTTCCCCTTTCAGTGCATCAGTTACTGTGATGAAAGGGTCAAATTTGTTGGGATATCTCTCCAGCTTAAGAAATCACATCTGAAAACACTGTGCATGTTGTTTCAACTTGCGAGGCCTCTAAGCAAAGTTTTAGGAACTCAACTAGACATCATATCCAATTCCACTTCACTAACTCAGCTTACTTCTAAATTCTTGGTCTCTTTGAGACCCAAATCCCAAGAACAATGAATCACTAATTCTCTCAAATCTTGTTCAATTTCTCACACCAAATAGGACTCTCCTCTATAGTATCCCTGACATATAATTATCCAGCCTCTGCTTGGATACTTCTCTTTGGGGGGGGGGTCACTACCTTGTGAGGGAGCCCATTTGTAAGCATGGTAGAGAATTTGCTCATAATCCTCATAGAGTGAGACCAATTTAACCAACTGGATGATTCCAGGATAAGTTACTCCCCCATTCTGGGCCTCAATTTCTTCATTTCTACAATGGAAATAGAAATCTTTACATTGTCCACCTTACTGGGCCACTGTAAGTATCAAACAATATAGAGTGAAATTGCCTTCTAAACTGTAAAGTAATGGTATTATGTGACGGCTCCCTACTAACATCTACCTCCCTCTTTGCTCACTAAGCTTCTCTCTGACCTGACTGGCTCTTCTAAATCAGCCGACCCCATGGAGAGAGTCTGAGAAACTGCCTGCTGTCCACAGGTCAGTCTGATAGAGCTTTCTCTCCACAGAGGTTGTGTTTGGATGACTCCATCCAAGGTGCCAAGTCAGCCCTGAGCACAGTGAAAAATGGAGCTTCTAGAGCTGGTGAGCCAAGGTCTGGCCCCAAGACTGAAATAACCCCTCATGGGACAAATGTCCCCAGGCCACACAGAGCAGCCATTATGTACAACCCTCTGGCACTTGTCGCTCCATCTATCCGTCCGTCCCACCAGAGGGCCTGGAACACCCTGTGCAGAGCAGGGGAGCAGAGCAGTGAACAAGCTTGCCCTCATCTCTTGGGGTTTTAAGTCCCACCTAACTCTGGCACGCCTCCAGGGCAAAGTCTCCACTAGAGAAGGAACAAGAAAAGAACATGACCCACCAGAATTTTCTGGATTTCTTCATTGTCACACTTCACATGATATTTTACCATGTCCTGGAAAATATCCTTCCTGTTTTCAAGTTTGTTCATTGACTCATAGGTGTCAGGATTTAAGACGGACCAGCCTAGGAACTGAGTCAAAGACTGAAGAAAAAGAAAAAAAGAGAGAGAGAGAAAAAAGAAGAAATTAATTAATTAATTAAGAAAGAAAGAAATTAAGGATCATAGGCAGAACAGCCAGGTTCGATCCCACTTCTGTAACTTTGGGCAAGACTCTCTGAGCCTCCGTTTTCTCAGCTATAAACTGGGTTTGATAAGCCACGCACTGCCCTTCTCAAAGAGATGTTATGGTGGTAAAATAATGCATGGAAATGCACTTTCAGTAAAGCACTAACTTACATGAACCATCATTCATGTGTATAAAAATGTCACAAAAGGAAATGTGTTGTGTGTATGTGGGGACAGGCGGTAGACAGGAACTCTGTACCTTTTGCTCTCAATTTTGCTGTGAACCTGAAGCTGCTCTAAAAGATAAAGTTTATTACCTTTTCAAAAAGGGAATGTGGATTTCTCTGACAATATGTGGCAGTGCAGAAGTGAGGGCACAGAAGGGGGTCCTGGAAGGGAGTAAAAGTAACATTGACGAGGCGAGCTCCCCACCCTCCACAGGACAGGGCAGCAGTACCCTGGGGTCCTCACCACGCAGCTCCAGAAGCCATGCTTATAGCAAGCTGGCTCTGAATCTCAACATCAGAAGTCCTCCCTGCAAACTGTACCTCCATGAGGGTCTCATCCATTTCATCAAAGGGTTTCCCGTCTTTGCGATTGTAAAACGTGGCCACCCCAACAATTTCTTCCTTCTTGTTCACAATGGGCATAGAAAGGACATTTTTAATCATCCATCCAGATTCGTCCAGAGGCTCTTTCTACAAGAGAAGAACCAGAAAGGGTTTCCTTGAGTGCTGGGCCGCAGGGGCAACTGTGGCGAACTTTACACTGCATCATGACCTTGATTGGATGAGGTGACAGCAAGCGCACAGACCTTGCTGGATTTCACATGGTTTCAACCACCAAGCAAATGTCATGAGCCCGTAGCCAATCTGATTGCGGCTCCTTAAGCCAATCGTCAGATTGTTTTCATTCCTAAAATGTCAGGGCCGTTATATGCCGGGCTGTGCATTGTGCTGGAGATAGAATGATGTGCACAGATAGTTCAGGGCTCAGTGTTTCTGATACAGGCACTGACCACAAGTGACTGGCCTAGAAGGAGCTATGTTGGAGGTTCTCGTAACTTTGAATTAATTAAGTAGATAGAAACCTGTGCCTTTGCCTCTCAATCTGACTTTCTGTATTACTTTGGCATGTCATTGCATCTCCCGGGCCTGTATAGGCTCATGTATATGCCGCAGTCCAGCCGCAGCAGGGTCCAGGGGTTCCTGAAAGGTGCGTAAGGCGTCAGTGATGGGTAACAGATGACAACATGCCCAAAGGACAGTGAAGCTCTGTTCCGTTTATTGCAAGTACAAGCAGGTTTTTATATTTTCATTTTTGGTAGTGATTAACATTTGCAGGTGCATAGCATGATCAGTTTAGCAGAAAAAATCAACACAAAGGTAACCAGGAAAAGTACAAGAATTTCCATAGTTTCAGTTATGTTAAACAAAAGTTGTTTTGACCAGGAGAACCATTAATCAGACAATTTGAACTAGCTCTATATGCAGAGTTTGAATGTCTTATTGTTTATTAAAGGTCTTAGAATTTGACATGGGGCAAAAAGGTACGCTAGACCGAGCAGAGGTTAGGAAACTCATTATAAGCCTTTGTGATGTCTAACTTACCTATCTATCCTTTTCTGTCTAAAATGTTTCTCTGTGTACTATAAACTCTGACTCTCTAGTAACTGTTTCTATGTGTTTAATAGCTAACCAGCTTCTCTTATTTCTTTGGCAGTTTAATTGATATATATTCCTATTCAAGGTAAAGGAGGGGCTGTTACTCCAACAACTTTTAGACATACAGGGACTTTGTTCTCTGGTCAAGAAATTATTTTATACAACTTCATTGGAATTATGCTAATCAATGAACCTGAAATACAAGTGTCTAACAATCCCACCACCTTTTGATCACCAAAACAAACATGTAAGGAGAGGTAGACAGGAAATCCAGCCACAGTTGCCTCTGCCTTGCAGATGCATCTTAACCGTCCTGACCTTGTCAAGGGCCGCTGCTGGCCGGCTCCCGACAGGTAGAGATGGGGACTGTAGTAAGAGAATGTGCCTCGTGGAGCCAATGAGGAAGTAGAGGTGAAATTTCTTGGTCGATCAAAGGTGCCCCTTGTGATTCACTTCTCATCTGTATGAGCCTCACTTTCTTCACTTATAAAATGGGAATCACTAGACTATATAGTTTCTAGACTCTGCCCACTGATTCATCAAACATTTATTTACCAAACATTTTACAATGTGCTGAGCTAGAAGGAACTGAGCTAGAAGCTGGGGAAACCAAGGCAAGTAAGGCACAGACGGTTCCCTCAGGTAGCTCACAATCCGAAAGGTAAATGAGCAATTACACTCCATGTGGGAGGTTCTTTATGGTGCTGAGGGAGCCGAGAAGGAAAGAAAGTCAAGGAAGGCTTCTTGGATTTGGAGACTCTTCTGGCTCAAAAGTTTTAAGATTCTTAAGGTGGTGAGATGATGGTTGTTATTAAGTAACACTGGAACCCAGTACCTCGTGGGAGAGTGTCCCAGGGGAATAGAGAACATCCCCAGAGAGCTCAGGGCTGTGGTCAGGAAATGAATTTAAGACCTGCCTTCCCCCAACTCTTAACCTAGACTTCAGAAAATTCCATGATGAGGAAACAGATTATATTGAAAGTGAAATGGGAAAACATTAAAGATTTTGAAGCAGGGAAGTTACCTGGTATAACCTATGTTTAAAAAAAATCATTCATGCTACTTTATGGAGGATAAGTGGGAGGGAAAAGACTAGAATGTAAAAACAAGATTAAATTTGATTTACTAATGTTGGTAAACTGTAATTCATGGGATGACTTGCGTAAAGACCAAGCGCTGTTGTGGTTACAATCAGGGTAACAACTTTTGGCAGGAGTTTAGGCTGGTCACACTGATATGGTCAAAATCATGGCACAAGACATGCAATTTTAACTTTGGAAGTATGTTCTCCCCAAGCTCTTTTATAATGGTCTTTTTTAAAAGATTTTAATTATTTATTTTTAGAGAGAGGGGCAGGGAGGGAGAAAGAGAAGGAAAGAAACATCAGTGTGGGGTTGCCTCTCCTATGCCCCCTGCTGGGGACCTGGCCCAAACCAGGCAGGTGACCCTTTGGTTCACAGGCCAGCACTCAGCCCACTGAGCCACACCAGCCAGGGCTCACAATGTTCTTTAAGGAGTAAAAAATAATTTGCTAATTTTCTTGGCCCTGTTTTTGTTCCTTTCCCTTGTAATTACTTCCTGGTTGTTGGTGACTTGTTTTTCTTATGCCTAGTATGGGAAACCCAAATACTGAGAGGACACCTAGAGCTAAAGAAGTCAAAAAAGATAAGTCCCAACATTTAACCAAAAGAAGATAATATTTTACTGGGAGAAATTACTCTAAAAGCAAAGGAGGGTTCATAAAAGATGAGGGCAGATACACTGACAGAGAGAAACATTCCTTGGCGTGGCCTTCAGGCCCTGCAAGATCTGACCACACCCCCGCCCCCATCTGCGCTCCGCCTCCTCCTCTCCCCATCATTCTCTCTCTTGCTCAGCTCCCCTGGCCTATCTAGTTTCTCCTAGTAAGGCTTCTCTTTCTTGAAACCTTTCCTTTCTTTACTGTCGAACATAATTTCTCAGGGACACACTCCTTGATTCTTCTCTGATGAAGTCAGCCCCGCCCCTGTCCCGAGAGATTTCCTCCTCGGTCCCTAGGAGTTGTAGACCGCTCTGCCTAGTTCTAGGAATTATAACTCTACGCCCTGTGGCTAAGGAGGAGTCAGTGACCTCTGGAATGCGAGCCACAGGAGACAAGGCTCGTCTCTGGTAGCAAATGCTGCCTCAGTTTTCTCTCCCTGCCCCCAAAGCATGGTCGGGAGTCCATGATGGGCAAGACCCCTCACAGTGGGGGGCAACCTAGGCCAGACATGACCACTTGGGAGGCCATTATGGAAGGACTAGGGGGGGCCTGCAACAAAGAGCAATGAACTCTTGCCCCCCCACCTCCCCATCCCCTACCCCTCCACCCCCAGGTTTGACATAGCCCGAGTCCCCATATTCTCTGGGAGAAGCACTTCCTGGCTCTAATCCCCTTAAGCCTGAATACCTGTTCCAGAGAGGTGCAGCTCCTTGCCTTGCTAGAGTGTGTCCTGGGGAAAATCTGGCATCACAAAGAATTCCTGAAAAACCTGTGAAATCTGCTCTGCTAAGAGTACTTTCATTCATATGTTAAGGGTTTGAGCAGGAAACTCTAAAACTCTCTTCCTGACAGACTCCGACTCAGACTATCTACTGTTTGATCCTTGCTGCCCTGTGTTCCTGTGTATTACAACCCAATAAAAGCCCCTGTAGGAAGGGGCTTGAGGCCTTTTTTTCTCAGAGAAACTGGCTGCTCCTGGCCTTTTTTCCCCTGAGAAAATGGCCACTGATCGAGGCCTTTTTCCTCTGGGAAACTGGCCACCTCTCTTCACCAAGCAGATCACATCATCTCAGTCATGTTTACTCTCATCCGTGGCACACAGGGGGCACTTGTGAGGAAAGTCGCCCGCACACCTAGGCCCTTCTCCTGACCAGCTTCTTTCCCTAAATGATCAGAGCTCCCTGGAGACAAAGACCTCACCGGTCTGGTCCACCGCTGTACCCAGGGCAGCACTGTGTCTATATGCCTGGCACAGAGGCTACCCTTCACAAACATCTGTGGAAAAGACAAATACAATCTCCCTGGAATACTCCCCAATATTTCACGAAAATGCCAAGGAGGCAGAGATGATATTCGGCCAGGGAAAACGGAGTAAAGCTTTATCAAATTTCATAGCAGCTGAGGCAGTCGTTGAAGGGCGGGGGCTTGGGGCAGAACATGATGGGTAGGGGGAGACCAGCCCACGCAGAGGTCCTCCAGCCAGAGCACAAAGGGTGTGGATGTTAAACCTGAATGAGACCTTGGAATCTGCCAAAGTAACTCCCTTTTCTTACCTCCACAGGCACATGACATTTTCCCCCATTCATGCAGTCACTTGGTTGAAACTGCTTCCCAATAAAATAGATGTATTCTAATCCTCTCTTGGGGAAGAAAATAACAGGTGACCAAATAGAGAAAATAAAAATGTCTCACCTGGAATTCGAAAAAGTCCTCTGCGGGTGCATTCATGATGTTGCAAATCTGAAAGCCATGAAGGGGAATAAGGGAATAAGGGGAATAAGGCATTAGACTTGACCAGGTGCTGGGCAAAGCGATGCGTGTGTTTCAGAAACACTGCATCCTGGCCCATGGTGTTCACAGACCTTTCATCAGGTAGACACGCTAGAGGTGGTTGAGAATTATTAACTGAGGCTACTGGGCAGAAAAGCTACCTTAGAAATGCTACTTCTTAGCATTTGCTTTGCTCTCAAGTCATTCCCAAGCTTTGAAAAGGTAAAGACTATAATTTGTCATCTTTAAGAGCTATATAGTATCCTGCTTTGTTACCTCCCTTGGGCATAGTTGGGCTGTGTCCTATGTTTTGTTTTTATTAATATAAATAATGCTACTCCAAGCATCTCTAAATCAATTACACTTGGGTTCCATTTTGTTTGTTTTGTCAGGAAAGAGTTTTTCCTTGGGGTATAAACTGCAAAATGGAATAAAAAGTGTGTGGCTCTTCTGTACACAGCCAATCCCTCTCCTGGAACTGGACCATCTTGCCCAACCACGCAGAGGCCCTTACCTGGTCCCTCTGGACCCCGCCCTGGGGCTGTGGTGTGCGGCGGTGTGTTGTGTGCACTGCACAAAGGCATATGGCCGAGGGGGTGACTGGGAGTTGAAATCCTGTCTGGTCTCGACTTGCAGAGCCAAGCTCCTAGCCTTTCTCTTTTGGGCTATTGAGAAGGGACAGCTTTTTCTAGTTCTTAAAAAGACGCCATATGGGCTTGCAGTGATCCTGCCTGTCCCAATGGGCCTGACCTTCCTGTGGTCTCAGAGGCTGAGCTGTCCCTGTTCTTTGAGAACTGCCCACCCACGGCACCATCCCTCTGGCCTCTCCTTGGACCACTTCTGCCGGTTGTCACCATTCTCTCCTGATCTCTGCCCTCTCCAGGGGCTCTGTCCCTCCGCCAAGAGCACGCTCGAGTCTTTCCCATCTTTGATGGCGGAATCCTCCCTTGAGCCACCATGGTCCCCATTACCGCCCCCCAGACTTACTCCCCTTTCTCTCGCAGGCTCTACCTCCTCACTTCCCACCCACATCTCAGCAGACTACATGCTGGCTTCTCTCTTCACCTTGACACCAAATCTGCTCCCAATGGGCATGCTGATGTCCTTCTAATTGCCAGATCCAACCAGGTTCTGTTCTCATCCCACAGATCACTTTTATTGCATTTGGTTGTCTCCCTTGTTGAAACTATTTACTTCCTTGGTTTCCATTTTACTTTCTATGCTCTCCTGGGTCTTCAGACACCTCTGAAACCTCCTTCTGTTTCTGCGTGTGCCTGGGGGATGACACCGGGGAAACTAGGTTCAAATACAGGGGGGATGTGCAGCTAATAGACGTGACCCTTCTCTCTGGAGCAGGGGATGCTGTCACTCCACCCTTGACCTGAGGGGGTGGGGCACAGTGGGAGACAGAGCATCTGAGCTCTGCTATCCGTGGTACGGTATGGCCAGGTATAGGGCAGAGATGAGGGGATAGGGGTGGCAGCCAAGTCTCTGGTATGAGAGGTTGAGATTTAGTCTGTGGTGAGCCCTGAAGACCAGCCAGTCATGACTTTGTCCCTGACACATGCATAAGTATCCTTATTGGCCAGTGAGACTATGTACCTATCCATCTACAGGTTCTTTCCGTGTATCTCATGTCTTCTCAACTGTCAATTTTCTGTTCTTCTCCTTGGACCAACCCTCAAGTGAATAGAAAAATTGGAGAATCTGGCTTTTAGACATCCACACTTCTCAACATTTCGTCCACTCTCTTGATATGAACTCTTTTTACTCTTCCACCTGATTTAAAACTCTCCCCTTCAAAGTTGTTGTGTTACTCACCAGGCCGTTTTGGGCAACATAAGTGGGGAGACCACTGACTAGAGCCCAGTGGTCAGGAGGCGGATTCCTGTAAAGGCCAAGGACAAATGGTAACTTTTGTTGTAGGGACAGTTGGACTGCAAACTTGAATCTGGGTCTTTGCTCTCCCTCCCCTATCTGGCGGCTCCCAGCAGCTGCTTTCACTCATCACTATACTAGAACGAGTCCCAGATCTTCACTAAGCATCTTAATGTCCAAATTTAGATACTGGGGCAAGAGTGAAACTACATTCTACTCATTGCAACCTGAGTTTGACTAGCCAGCAAAAGCAAAACTTTCATTCAATAGATTGTTATCAACCAACTGCTGAGCACAAACAGACACCAGCGCTCCCCTCCGTTAATGCAGAGAGAGTTAGTCCCACAGAGACAGTGGGAAACACACCCACGGTGAGCTCCCACCACATACAAGCACTAAGCTAAGTGCTTTACAGGTTATTTATCCCTCACAACAATATCACAATTTTTGGAATTATCTTTTACTTGTTCCTTGTGAGAAAAAATACAGACACAGAAGAATGCATTAAACATTCTTAAACATCAAACAAAAGTGAACATCCTAGAAACCACGCTCACATCAAGAACAACCTTGTCCGCGCCTTGGAAGCCCCTGACCTGCCTTTCCGACGGCAGCCCTTTCTCTAACCTCAAAGACATTGCTGGTCTGACATTGTAAGCGACTTCTTCCTTTTCTGCATTTTTACCGCCTAAGTGTGCTTTCCAGTACACTCTAGTTTATTTTTGCCTGTTTTTTAACTTCGTTTGCGTGGAATTGTCCAATATGTATTGTTTCATTTGGCTTCCTTTTCATGTTGCTGTAATTCACTCTTTTTATCTACTTTAAGTTTTCCCTTGTATGAATGTAGCACAATTTATCCATTTAACTGCTGGCGGATATACCCCCTCAATTTGGGGCTTATCTAAACAGTGATGCTATGACCAATCTGATGTGTATGTGCCCTCAGTTCCACATGGTACATACCTGGGAGTAGAAATGCTGGGTCAGAAGATGTGTACACCTTCAGCTTTACTAGTTAAGGCCAAGCTGTCTTCTAAAGTGGTTGTACCCATTTACACTCCCATCAGCAGTATATTAGAGTCTCCTTTGCTCCACATCTCTGTCAATACTTAGTATTTTCAGGCATTTAAACAATTTTTTAAAAGATTAAGAAAGTTCTCTTCTATGAGGATAATTATGTTGTGTTTCTCTTAATGTGGCAAATTATATTCATTGATGTTTTAAAATGTTAAACCAACCTTTCATTCCTGGAATAAACCCAATTGGGTCATGATGTATAATTCTTTTTAGTGATTGCTTGCTAAAACTTTTATTTAGGATATTTTTATCTGTTTATTCAGGATTGAGCTTGGTCTGCATTTTCCTTTTTCATATAGCCTCTGTTGGGTTTGGGTAGCAAGTTTATAACAGTCACTTTTTTTCTACTCTCTTAGATAATTAGTTCAGGAATTATTTTGTTTTCTCTTTAAGTATTTAGTAAAACTCACCCCTGAATCCATCTGGGCCTGTAGCATCTTTGTGGGAAAGTTTTGATTTATTTTATTGCTATAAGACTATTATGGTTTTCTATTTTTTCTTGATTTGTGTTCAGTAGATTTTATTTTTCTAGAAATTTGCCTATTTCATGTAGTTTTAAAATATTTTTGGCCTAATGTCCCTTTGTTATCTTTTTAATATCTGTGTGGCTATAGTTTTCCCTCCTTTTCATTCCTGATATAGCTCATTTGATTTTCTGTTTTTCTTGTTTGGCCTTGCCAGAAATTTGTCAATTTTTTAATCTCTTCAAGGAACCAACTTTTGGCATTTGCTCATCATTTACCTTTTTCTAGTTCATTAATTTCTGGGCTTATTTTTATTATTTTCTTTGGTTTTATTTTTCTGTTTGTCTGTTGTTAATTTTCTGAGCTGATGTGATGAATAGCTTCTGCTTGCCCCTCTAGATCTGTTTGCCTTCTGCTGCCCCCTGTCCCAGGAGGCCAGTCTCCACGGGCGACTCAAGCAGGACTCCTGGCCTTCCAGCTTTTGGCTGAGTGTGGCCCAATGGGGAGACGTGGCCAGAGACCACGGAGGGTAGAACAGTGAGGTCAGGTTGTTTACTTCCCTGTGTCCCCGCAGCAAGGTTGCTTTGGCTCATTATGTCCTTGACTGAAGGGCAATGCTTTTTCTCAAGATGGCCTGCTCTACAAGACTCCTTCTCCTTCCGAGTCCCAGGAACATCCTGTTGGGCCCGGAAGTGGCGACAGCACCACCACAGCTAGCACATTCTCTAGGGCTGCCCTTCACTCCACCCACATCTCTGTAATTCATTCTTTTGTAGATAATCCCTCCTTGAGGCATCCTAATTAGAAGGTGACACCTATTATCTGTTGAGACCAAGACTGATACAGGTAGGTACATTGTTCATTATTTCTCAGCTTCTACTCTTTTCTGATATGTATATTTAAGGCTCCATGTTTCACCTTAAGCACAATTCCTCTTGATCACATAGGTTTTGACATGCACTACCTTCATTATTTTTAGTTCGGAATATATCCTAACTTCCATTGATTTATTCTTTTACTCATGGGTTATTAGGGAGTACATTCCTTTTTTTTTCCAGAAGAGTATTTCTTGGTTATTTATTTTATATGAGCATTTCAGATGAGCTTTTTATTATTGTTTAATTATGATTTAAATATTCTACATTTCATATTTTTCCAGTCTATTCCTCCTATAAATTAACAAACATGAATTTGTCCATATCTTACATTTTGTCAGCTTTTGCTTTTTCTTTTGAAGCCATCTTTTTTAGTCTATGCAAATTAAGAATTATAATATCTCCCTATAATATCAAGACAAATTGACCCCTTTATCTTTAAGGAGTGACTATCTTTATCTCCACTAATTCTCTTTGACATAATATCTATTTTTATCTGCTACTAATATAGTTACATCAGATTTCTTTTGATGGTATTTGTGTGGTATATCTTTTTTCATTCTTTTACTGTCAACTTGTTTCTTCATTTCTAGAAAGTTATCAGTTCTTTGACAAACTTGTTTATATGCAATACAGAAAGATAAAATGCTTACAATTAATTTGTAATGCAATGCTTTATGAACTTACAGTTATTACTTTATTAATATCAACATAGATTTTTTAAAATTTGGACATAGATTTTGATCATAGTTTGTACATTTTTCCTGTCTTTTGGTGCCATTCAAAGCAACCTTTGGTTTCAATGGTGCATCGTAGTATAATCTCCTGAAGTTCCCTTATATGGCAGTTAAATTCGATATCAACATGGATACAACCAACAATGCACGTAACTCAGATGAAGTCATAGCACTGCGAATGGTTATGGCCATTCTCTCATAGTCAGCCAATGGCAGCTACATCTGACTATTGTCTGAGTGACAACAATGGTACAGCGTCATTGATTTTATGTCATAAATGTTGAAAGTCAAAAACTGTACATCTTATGATCAATAAAATGGGAGAGATTTCTTTCTTATCCAACTCGGCAACCTTTGTCATTTAACTGGAACATTCAGTTGATTAGTACTTAAAGTAATCCATGATATATGTGGATTGAAATATCATCTGAATGTTCACTTTGTATTTTTTTGTACCTGCTTTACGTCCTTTCTAAACTTTTATTTTGCCTTCTTTTGGTTTGATAAAGCATTTATTTACCGTTCAGTGTCCTCCTTGATCAATTTAGATGGCATAAACTGGTGGTCATTCAGGATGTTTACAAATATTCTGATTCTCACTTCATTTTGGGAACATGATAAGGCAGCGTATGGCCATGTGACTTACGGGATCACTTTGATGTCTTCCTTGCCATGCAGGATGTAGTCGATGACCTTGTAAAAGTTGATTTCCTAGGCAAAAGAGATGGAGAAACATATTCATTTTACAGTCTGAGACAGAACTTCAGCAGGAGTGCGTCCAGGAGATAGGCCTTGTTTTTGACTCCGTGCCCACGGTTTTCCAGAAGCACCAGTCTGACTCTCTAAGGGTGTATCATTGCTGCCTTGCAGCTCACTGTCCTCAGCTGACTCTTAGGATTTAATGTGCTCCTCCATGGTCCCAGCTCACAGTGGCCGTGCAAGGGCTGGGATCTGGGGCTGGAAAGGAGAATGGAAAGTGTTCCAGGGGGATCTGGAAGTTGAGCCCTAGGAGAAAGAGAGAGAGAGGAACTGCTGCTGGAGTTGAGGAAGAAAGGGAGGTTGAAAGGAGGCTCCTGTTTCACTTAGAGTCGTTGAAAACCCAGCTATCCTCCATGCAGGGCTCAGCTCTGCATGGCCCCTTTTCTCATTCATTCCCACCACCCATCTTCTCTCTTTGCTATGTCAGCTCTTCTGGGTCCACCTTCTCCATCACACCTCATGCCTCCTAACTCACTTTCCACCTCGTTCATCCTTCCACTCCCCCATTATCTTAGAATAGATCTGTTCAATTACGTGACCCCCTAACCTATAGGTGCATACTGGCACATGGCTCCCTCCCCTCAGCTCTCCAGGGAAAATTCCATGACCTTATCAGGCCCTTTGAACTTCCTGATATAGCAGGCAAGTTAGCAAGTATTCAAAAAATGGAAAGAATGAGACTCGGAGAGAGGAAAGAACTCGTTTATAATGAACCAGGACCAGGACTTTGACTTTCATTTCAGTGCTCATGCTGCTATGTCACTTAAGGTGAATAACTTAAAACAGTGTTTTACCCTCCTTATCACTCTCACTTTTAGAACAGGGTGGTTCGAAGCATGGTCCCTGGACTGACACTTGTCTGCAGAGAGTTCATTGCTATTCCTTGATGACATGAAAACCAAAACTGAGAGTCTGCATTTAGAAAGGTTTATAGAAGTTTGACTGAGTTAAGTTAGATCCCTTGAAACTAATAAAAAATGGGGGGACTTGGTTTTTGTATCTCTTTTTTAATTTTTATTTTTATACTTATATATTTCACCACATTTAGAAAAAGGTTCAGTCCAAAACGAATTAGAATTTTTCAAAGTTAACTGTTGTTCCTTTACTCCAGGTATTTTGAGAATACTGCTCTAGACATTCACATGTAGATACCTGGGCCCCACCCAGGTCTCCTGACTTAGAACCTCCACAGAGAAAAATTCCTGATCCAGTAAAAGGTGTCTGAAGGTCCATTTGGTTGACAAGTGATCATGACCTTCTTCAGGCCATGTGGGAAAGGCTCTGCTCTTCAGTGACCAGCATTAGCAGCTCCTAGGAGGCACACTCTGGCCAATCAGGAGGCAGAAGGTAGAGCCCTTCCAAGGATGCCGCTGCCCAGGGTAGACGAGAGCTCCTCCCTCAAGTAGGAAATATCCAAGGGAAAACTAAACAAGCCTCACAGCTTGATGTGATGGAACTAAGAATAGCTCTACAGTGAAGACTGGTGCTCTGCTCTTGGTTTTACTCTGTGTACTCTCCAGGCCTCAGTTTCCCCAGCTGCAAAAATTAGTGGTATGTGTTTGTTGTTGCTGTTATTCACTAGAACTCTTTTCCCAAACAAAGCGTGGGACCGAGTCATAAAAAGCAGAAGTGAGTGGAGCTGCCCTAATGGCAGCACAGCTGAGGACAGAGATCCTCATCTTTATTCTCTCTCTTTCCCTTCCTGCCCTCCTCCCCCATTAGCCCCTGGCCAAGGCAGCCGCTGTAGAAGTCGAGGGTTCTAAGACAATCAGAAATTGGAAAACAGGACTAGGTTATCACTAAAGCCCCTCCCAGTTATGATTCTGAGATGGTGGTTGGCTAGTTAGCAATATATTCCTCCAAGATTAAAATGCACATATCCTTTGACCCAGTAGTTCCACACATACAATAGGAATGAATCCTATAGATAGTGGGTAGAAGTGCTGTTTGCCCCATCCAGGGGTCTCAATCAGATTGTTGTAAAAAGCCTGGAGACAGGTGATGGCCATCATTCCATGTGCGATTCTATTACGCTTATTAAATAATTGATTTCCATACATTTTGTTAATAACCCAGGAAAGGGGAGAAGGGAGAGGATAACACAGTTGGAGTGGAGATCCCTCCTCCCTGATACGTAACTAGTTATATTTCAGCAACTGGAAAATGCTGGCTCAGAAAGAGGCAGCAAGAATCTGGAAAAGGTAGAGGTAGAGGCCCCAGGAAAATGAACCACAAGACCTATTTCCCCCCTCACTCCATTCTCTGCAAACAAGTTGAGTTCCTACATACAGTAGCTACTTTGCATGTTCCAGATGATGGAGCTCTATGTGACTGAAAGAAAAAGATACCAAAATATGGTAAAATAAAAAAAATAAGGCACAAAAAATCATCATATGTGTAGAAGGTAGTAATGGTAATGGTGGAACACAACACACACATCCAGGAATATCTGGATATCCACACACATTCCTACAAAGACAGACTCTCTGCCTCAGGAGGCTAGATTTCTGTGGTGTTCCCTTTTGTACATGTGAGCTTTTCACTGTGAATATAAGCAAATTGTGCTAAGACCTTTTTAAAAAAGTAAAGTTGTACTGTGTAGGCCATTCTAGAAAGCAAAGGTGGCTGCATTAGCTGCTGAGACTTTGATGAGCAAGCTTTCTACCTGGGAGGAGAAGGAGGAGGCTGGCTTTTATGACCTTCTCGACCTTATGCAGGTCTTAGCTTTAGGGCCCTTTCTCCTTGGGCCTGGGCCACTCACTGTGCTCCTGAGCAAGCTGCTGGCTCCCTGGGCTCGCAGGCTGCCTATCGAGGGTGTTCAGAGAGTCCTTTAGAAAGGTTGCAAATGGACTTGTTGTTTTGAAACCTACAGGAGAATTCATTTGCTTTCACAGAAATCAACAAAAAGATCAGTGTGCCCTAGGTAAATATGGCTTTTTCCATACACTCTATCTCAGCCAAGTTGCCTTCAAGGCCATATTCATGTAGAAATTTGCCAGCCTTTGGAAAATCAAACTTAGCCATCAATGAGCACCTTTGTTACCTTCCACCCGAGCTGCTAAGGCTGTAACACAAGGGTCTTTGAAAAGAGCCACAGACACAGCCAGAACCAAGTCAGCATGCATGGAAATGTACCAGTTTTTAAATAAGTGCTATTTTTTCCTTTTTTCCAATAAAGCCTAATCAGCCTGTATAACTTCTCAATAATTAAAATACAGACATGAACAATGTTTTGTTTTTAAAAGGAGATGAAGCAAAGAGTAGCTGCCATTGGGGAGCTTTAGACCCAAGATCTGGGGAGGTTAATTAGTCAAAATCCAGACAAAAGCTGTATTTTGAGTGTGAATATGGCAGATAAAGTGAGGGAACGATGTCAAAAACAAAAGGGAATGTTAAAAAGCATGCCTGTAAGGTTAGTTCTCAGGAAAAAAAAGCATCCTGGGCTTGGATTGGGGCAAATTATTGGACCCTCTCCAGACCTCCCTCTCTTCAACTGCCAAACTGGGAAAGTGAGGGGCCTCTTCCATAAACTCGTTGAGAAGAGTAAATGGCATGATTCAGGTTAAGTGCCCGGCAGAGTGTGAGATTCAACTCAAGTGGCCATGACAACTGGAGTGCCTACTGTGTGTCAGAGCATGATCTATTTTAGTTACTACAGCCCTATGAAGTCAGCTTGATTGCCCAGGCAGTATCGATGGGGAAGGTGAGGCTTAGAGAGGATCCTCGAGGCCACAAAACGAGCTGGTGGAGCAGGGACGTGGACTCGGAAGTGTCCCTCCAAGCCCATGCTCTGCCCAGAAGGTCCACTTTTGGCCTATCCTGACAGGCTGGGCCTGGGCCCCAGCTCAGGCCCCTGTGTGCTTTCCTCACCAGCCGTGGCCCAGGCCTGCAGCTGACTTTGGAGATGGGTTCAATGACCCCTCCCCATAGCTGGGAAAATGGAAGGCCCAAGGAATTATTTGGCCAAGCTCACCTAACAAGTTAGCTGCCAACCAAATCCAAAGTCCTTTGCCTTCTGGCCTTTTCCATTTCAATGTAATGACATATTCTTGTGAGGACCAACTGAGGCCCTTGCTATCTGAGATGGAGAAGGGTTTGGGGAAAGACAGTTCTTGACCATGAATGTGCTAGTTACCTCAGTGAAACCAAGACTTCTTGAATTAATCACACAATGGGCAGCTCTTCCCGGAATGGTGCTCAGTGAGAAAAAGTCCTGTTCAGTTGAATCTAAAAGACTGGGGTGCTCGAGGACAAAGAGCCACACAAGTTAGAGCCTGACATTTCTCTGGCCATCCTGGAGTTAGAGGTGACTCCTGAGCTCAGGGCTTAGCCCAGAGAGCTGGATGTCAAAGCAGCCAAGGAAACTGAAGCTGGCTGAAGTTAGTGGTGTCTGAAAGCTATGGTGATGTCTATTCCAGTTCCTCCCCTTCTAAATTTCCAGAAGATGAAAATCCAGCTCAGATTTTGGAGAAAAAAACCTCAGAGGTAACATGTCAGCTATGCCAACATAAAAAGCTAAACTTAAAAAAGGGAAAGCGCACCCAAGTCATTTTGACAGTGGTACACGATGCCATCCTTGAAGACTCAGTCTTCCTAAATGGAATCATGAACTTGCGTGGGTAAGACTAGTTTGAAACTGGACACCAGCTGGTCACAAGGTCCTTTTGGACAAAGCACAGCATACAATGCAGATTACAAAGCTGAAGTCTCTTCTGGTGTGTATATGAAGCTCATGGGCAAGGGTGTTCATTCTGAATTCCCAGAGTTTGAATGAAAACTAAATTAAGTCTATCTCACATGCACACATGCACATACACAACCCTGTATTTTGGGTAGGGTCAGGGTTAGCTGTGTGGGATTAAGTCTCCATCAGAAAGTGATATCCATTTGACTCCCATTCACGAAAGGGCTTATTCGAAGAGCATGGGATTAAAGCTCAGTTCTTGCTCTGGCAAGACAGCTGCTTACTCATCCTGTGTGGCCTCAGCTAAGGCCCTTCAGTCCGTCTACAGGTTTGATAGGCAGTTTGAACGCCTGGGCTATGGACCCTGCTTCATCTCCGCATCCCCACACATACCACTCCAGCTTCTCTAGAGTGTTTGGGCCTCATCTGAAAAATGAAGCAGTGGTATGAGTCCAGTGGTCACAAACTCAAATGCCCGGAGGCCCGACAGAAACAAAAATGTGAGCAGGGGGCCAGGTATTCACAGGAGGCAAACTGGAGAGCTCAGGCCGCGTTCCAAGGAGGCAGTTGCCACTCAGCTCCAATCGAATTTCCCCTGTGGGATTGTGGGCCAGATTTTGATGGATCTGCTCTCCCAAAGAAATGGAGAATATGGATATTTATGGGAAATATCTTGATTTTTAAGTGCTAAGCTACCAATTTCATTTTTTAAGTAAAAAGATTTTTTTTTAAATGTATGCAGCCAAGCAAGTTTATCTATTCACTGGAATTGACCTCTGGCTACCAATTTATATGCTCTCAACTAGATATTAAGGATATTTCCAGGTCTAATAGTCTATAATTGGGACTCTTGCTGGGCCAATTCTTGAGCAAGTTGCTTCACTTTTCTGAGGCTATTTTCTCTTTTTTGGAAAGAGAATGTTGATTCCTTCTTGGTCACCCCCCATAGGTTTCTGTGAAACTCCAACAAGATATCAAAAACCCTCCCTGGCTGGTGCGGCTCAGTTGGTTGGAGTGTTGTCCCATAACCAAAAGGTTGCAGGCTCAATTCCCAGTCAGGGCACATGCCTAGGTTGTGGGTTTGATCCTCATTCCAGGTAAGTAGGTTGCCTGGCCTGGGTCCTACAGGAAGCAACCAATTGATGTTTCTCTCTCACTTTGATGTTTCTCTCTCTCCCTTCCTCTCTCTCTTAAAGCAATAAAAGTAAAAATGTCCTCAGGTGAGGATTTAAAAAAAGAAGTTAAAACACCTTGTAAATTACAGGCTTGGCAATAGTGAGAATTTATAACTTCAAGGGAGACGACTCAACCAAGAGAAGATAAATACTCAAGTGATAAAAAGAGTCAGCAGTTTTCATAGTGCTATATGTTTGCATTTCATTAAACATTTTATCAGATTGAGCAGGACAGAGAGAGACCTACCCTTCCATCTGGAGTCCTGGGACCAGTATAGGGCGGAACCTCACCCATCAGGACTGGCCACACATCAAAAAACTCCTAGGAATGAGAAAAACAACAATTACATGTGTTGAAAATACACGCTGGGAAATGCATGAAAACAATAATTACATATCTTGAAAATACATGTTGGAAAATACAATATCCCTTGCAGTATCATTTATAAGAGCAAACACTTAGAAACAACCTTAGTGTCCAATAAGAGGGGGCTTAAGACAGTAAATCAATTATAGTACATCTAGTAACAATGATGCTGCAGAGGTGTATGTATTAATTAAAAAGGTGCCTATGATACACTGATGAGTGAAAAATGCGGGGACAAAAAATATAGATCATGTGACCCAATGGTCAGTGATATTTAGAAAATGCTCAAAGAATTTACAACAAAGCATTAACAACTGGTCTTCCCTGGGTGATTGGAATGAGACTATAATTTATTTAGCAATTGTTCCGTTTTTTCCAGATAAGAATGAAAAAAACAAGGGTGGCAAATATGGATAGATAGCCTCGTATCCGAGAGTCAACAAGAAAGATGGCCTCTGAGACATCTGGCAAAGACAGGGGCAGGAAGAAGAGGAAGAAGGGCCAACACAGGCTTTGCCCCGCCACTCAGACTTGGGGGAAGAAACCGACTGGGATGCTGCAACAGGCGCTTTCCTGATGCCCTCAGCCGGTTTCCAGTCGTATACAAAGCTGTACAGCTTGGGTGGGGCCAACCCTGGGCCTCACAGAGGAGGCCTCTGTCCTCCAGTGCCCTCTCTGTTCATTTATTTGTTGATTTTTAGGGACAATGATAGAGTAGTGTTGGGTTATGGTGGGCTGAATGCTAAGCACTCAGTTCTTAGCCTCTCTCTTATTTAAACAATTTTGTCATGGTGTTTGCCAAATATCATCCAGAGGACAAGCAGAAGGGAGCCAGGTTTTTCTTGCCAGCTGACAACAGAGTGAAGCTCAGTTCTGGGTAAAACGTGAACTGGAATCCTACCTGAGCCCCACAGTGTGCTTGCTACCCAGATGGACAAGGCCCGGGGTGTGCCCTGGAGGAGCTGCCCATCTCAAGGAAGAAATAATCAAGTACTCCAGTGACTATAACAGGGTGGCTGGGGCAAGAACTGAAAGCATAATGGAAGGAGAACCTCTTTCATATAGAGAACCTCCTCTAAGTTAGAGGAGCCCAGAAGAAGGGCCAGTATTGTACTTGGGGCTGAGCTGTCTGTGTCAAACACTCAGCGTCTCTGAAGATTGTCCCAAGGAGAAGCGGAAGATGTCAGCAAGGGGTTGGTAGAAAGTGGGGCACATTTATGCCCGTCTTCCTCCCTCTCCTTCTCTCTCTTCTTCTCCCTCTCCCTCTCCTTCTTTTTTTTTTTATGCTTTTCTTCCACCTTGCTCTTCTCTTTCTCCTCCTTCTTCCTCGTTTTCTTCCTCTTATTTTTAAATAGTTTGGTTGAGGGATAATTCACCTATCAAACAATCTACCCAATTAAAGTTTAATTCAATGGATTTTATTGACTTCTTTCATAATGTCAATAGCTCAGGTAAGAGCTTAGCCACCTGGGGGATAGGTTCTTGGAGTGATGTAGGCAGCCCAGCCCACCTCTAATTGCTAGGTAGTCCCATCTTTTGGGGATGACTAAATTAGACTATTCCTGCTGAAATGAGACTTCCCCTTTTGAGAGGGAGTTCAAAAGAAACAGAGGGCAGAACCCTGTGGCACAGAAAAGCCTGCACCTGGGGGCAGATCCTTTAAGGTGCAAACCGGACACCTTAACATGGAGTTTCTTTAATTCAACTATTCAGAAATTCTTCTGATGTAAAACAGAGCCATTCATTTGTATGAATGCATCCATATGCTACCTTATGAGGGACCATCAAAGGGTTTATTGCCACACTAGATCTAAGGTCTTTTCCAGCCTCTGGTTCTGTGACTCATTTATTCATTCAACCAAATATCTGGAGAGTCTCCCTCGGTCTGTGCGCTGTGCTCAGCATGACAAGACAGAAAGATGAAACCAACAGGAACCTGCACTTTGAACCTTTGGGATAGGAAATCACAAATCTTAAATAACTCTGGAAATCCATTCCAAGGCAGAAAATGATTAGGCTTGGGAGGCAGAGACAAAGAGAGAAAGAGCAACATGAGAGTCAGTTCGGGGAAACCTGGCTGAAAAACAATGCTAGGAGCTTTATCAATAAGTGTTCTCCTCAGCCAGTGTATCTGGGACAAACCTGGCCCTTTAGCATCCTAAGGGACCAGACCTAAGCCTCCACCTCAATTGCACGAGTCAGCCCAGGGCTCTCCAAACCATAGGAAAGGCTCTTGTCCACCTCTGAGTGCGTTTTCTGAGAGTTCCTGAAACTGACAACGTTCCTCTCTCTGGACCTTCACCCTGCATTGAAATTTCTTATCATTCATCTACATCAACCCTTCAAGCCTTCTGCTCACATACGCTTTCTTTTCTAGTTGGCTGGGGAAGATATGGGTCCTTTTTACTCACCTGTGCCCTAGGCTGACTTTTCCCCTTTAAGTATGGATGTTCCTCTCTTCAGTATAAAACTACGACAAACTTTCTGCACCCTCCCACCGTCTTCCCTGTGTGACTGAATGGGTGACCCAAATCTGGGCTCCTCTCTGTGTGTATTTAACCTGTTCTTGCAAAGGTCCCCTTCTTCCTCACCTTCTGCTTGGTCATGTCTAAGAGCCCCACAGAGTATCTGTCGCAGTTGAGGAAGGCTCGGACTGTGTACAGGGCTTTGTGGAACTGTCTCTCGATGTCCGTGAGCTCTTCAAAGACTTTGCTCCCAGACCACAGCAGTATCTAAAGAAACATCAAAACATAGAGTTTTTTGAGGCACAAAGTAGCAGCTCCCTGAGCTAGAGAATAATAGCAACTCTGGAAAGTTCTCTGTAGGGTTTATCTCATTTAACCCTCAAAAGAACATGGAAATAGAAACATTATCCCCATTTTATAGACAGAGAAAGTGAAGTTCAGGAAGGTGAAATGACTGGCCAGCTTACAACTCTTCCCATTTATTCCCTTTCATAGGTTGTTTAGGAAAATAATAACAACACCCTCAATTGGGCACAAGCGCTCTACACACATCACCTTACTTACTATTTAATAATCTTTTGAGGGGGGAACCATAATTATCCTCATTTTTCAAATGGGGATACTGAAACTTGTAGAGAATAAGTGATTTGCTTAGGGTCTTAGAGGTAATAAGTGGTTTAGCAGGGATTCAAATGCAAGCCATCTGACTTGAAAGCTTGTGCGTACAGTCACTCTGGAATATGGTTTTATAAACACGCACTACCTCATAGCCCCAGGGGCGCTTTGTTGCAGAGATAGTTCTCGGGTACTTTTGTTACCACCTGCCTTTCTAGCATGATCTCGTCCATGCTTCAGGGGAAAAAAAGTGTGCCCAGTCCATCCCCTGGAGCCAAACCCCTTACCTGGCCACGCCGAGTCTCACAGTTGTGCAGGTAACTCAGGTGGAATACCTTCATGATCAGATTTGCAAAACTGAGATACTTGAGAAGAATCTGAAAATCAAAGAGCATAAGGGGAAATAGATGAGAAGGACAAACCCCTCCTCTGGCCAGTTCCACCATCAGCAAAATATCCCTGAATACATTAAAGCTTCATCAGAGGCAATCTGAGCGGGTGGACCATGGAATGCTGACTCATAACATGTTGCATGGTGAGAGTGTAAAACTCACAGAATGTTGAATGTCCATACTGGTAGAGGTGTGCTAATGAAGAACAGCCACTAGTCATTGAGTTTGCAGTCCTGTGATAAGTCGTTTATGTATGCTGCCTTATCTGATCACCACAAGCACCCTAAGAGATGAAGACTGTAAAAGGATTCCCATTTTAAAACTGTTTAAGCCCCAGAAATTAGACACCCTGCTAGGGAATGCCCACCATCATTATTCCTTACAAATAATATAAAGTAAAAACAACAGAGGTCCAGGAAAATTAAGTAACTTGCCCAAGTCAAATAGCTAGATATTAGCAAAGCCAGAACAATCGTCCCTGAATTCCTGGCTCCAAAGCTCAAAGTCTTACCCATTATCCTGCCCTGCCTCCCTCACAGAGCATGAGATTAACCACCCTGTCTTACTGATGGAGGACTGGGGCCAGGCCAAATAGCAAGGCTCGGGAGACTTCATGAGTGGGAAGGAAGGGCTAGCATAAGCGCCCCAGCAGTTCCTAATGCATTCTTACCTCTTCATCTCTCTTGGTGAAGTGAGGCCCATCCACTTTATTCACAGCCATGATTACAGCTACCACATCCTTGCCATTCATTATGGGGGAAGCCAAGATGTTCTTGGTGTGGTACTCGGTGAGGGTGTCCACGAAGTCACAGAAATGTTCATTCTGAAAGAAGGCAGAGAGACGAGAATGTGTGGGCAGATGAAGAGCAAAGGCCATAAAATACCCAGATCCCCAGGTGCCCATCGCAGGGGATGGGATGAGGGGGCTCCCTATCCCGTAGTGACGAGAGATGAAGACATTTCTGTTTTCGCCTCTTCGGCAGGGCAAGGCAATTGGAGATGATTTCTGCCCTAGAAGCCTCCAGAGTTGAGGAGAAGGAGAACATCTGAGGTCCACCCAACCGGGGGCTGTGGAGGGAATGTGAGCAGAGCTCTCGGGAGCCCTGGGACAGGGGCATGGAGGGGCTGGCTTTGCCTGGTTTAGAGAAGGCTTGCTTAAAGTGGTGATAGTTAGGCCCAAAATAGAAACTAGAAAAAGACCTTCATGAGTATAATAACCCCAGTTGTTAGCAGGTGTTGTGCCTGTCACTTTACCTGTATCATCTCACTTCAATCCTCCCAATCACCTGTGAGAAAGGGACCACTAGTGCCCATCTTACACAAGGGAGAACTGAAACTCAAGCTTAATTTTACTTGTTACTTGTGAGGTGATTCCCAAACCTGCCCTTGGCTCTGCTGCCTTTTGGGAAAACCCAGACGAGGTTAGACCTGAGTCTAGGGCATTGGACCAAAGAATATGTTGCTTTCAGCCTTTTTAACATTCCAGTTCTAGCACTACATAGCCAGCCCAATGGATATCCCCACTCTACCAATCTTGATGAGAGCCACACTATGCATCAGGCCTCATGCTAAACACTGGAGATACAGGGGAGACTAAGTTTCAGGCTTGTTGATAAATCAATAACAGTAATACAGGACCCAGTGGCTGGCTCAAAGCTGTGACCACACAGAGGAGCACACACTCCCACACCCTGCCCCTAAACCAGCCCGGGAGACCAGTAAAGGACAGTGTAGTCTGTGTGCTCAGAAAGAGGAGACAAATCCTGAATTGTTGTCTTAAATTCAAAAGAATCCACCTTTCTGTTTCCTGGTAGCACAGTGGGGTTTAACAACTGTCAGCATTGCCTGGGACACAAGCCCGGCCAGACGTGCACAGCTCATGCTTCTCTGGGAATGGAAATGTACCTCAAAGAGGCAATTCAGAGAGCTTTGCAAGAAATGGACATGTGGAATCTTTTGCACAATTCTGAAATTCAGAGTGTGTTGCTCTGCATCTTCGGATTTCTTCCAGAAAGGGTCGAATTAAATAAACTGGCAAGGGCATGGTTGTCGATGACGCTGTCTCAAACCTGGTGAAGGGGAAGGAATTAAGAGAAGCCTGTCATGCTGTACTTGAATTAGCATTGGCGGATTAAGCAAAGTCCATCAATGCTAATCCTACAGCAAATTTTCCGGGTCATTTTCAAAGGACACTGACAAAGTCCCTGAACCCAGGTCTGGGCAGGGCATGCTCAGAAGGTCAGTTCAGTCTTGCAGTATTCACTGCTCCTCTACCAGGGAATGCAAAGCGTGGGCCTCACCTGCATCTGAGGCAGATATTACTAAATCCACCAGAACCCTCTTTCCCTCTGAGTTCTCAGCCCTAAAACTCCCCTCACAAGTAACATAGCCACTAGTTGACTGGCACTCAGACATTCATTGCTGTCCTTATATTTTCAGCATACGAAGTATTCTAAGCCATATCATAGAACCTCATATTATCACAGGCAAAGCGGAGCTTAGAAGCATTTAGTTTAGACTGTTTATTTTAAAGCTCAGGAATCAGACGCCCAGCTCGGGAAAGTCATTCATTCATGCAGTTAACATTAACAGAACTCCTTCTGTAAGTAGGGTAGGTCTGTTCTAGACCCTGGGGCTACAAGATGGGTAACCTTCTCTCTGGTGAAATGGGGAAGGTAGACAGAAGGGGTGGGCAGACAAAAAGGAGTAAACACTATCATTCTCCCTCCAGTCTGTGTAACTGCTTTGAAGGAGAAAAAGAGGATGGTGCTTGAGAAGTGTTGGAAGGGATGGACGGATGAAGCTGCTTTAGTTATCCAAGGTGGGCAGGGAGGCTTCTCTGAGAAGCGATCCTGAGAGCCAAAGAATCCAAGGAACAGGGCAAGTGAAGCACATTCCAAGCAGAGATACGGAGAAGGCAAAGCCCAGCGTGGACAATGATCTGAGAAACAGAGAGAAGTTTCTGTGTGGATGGAGCAAAGGGAGGGAGAGGAAGAGCGGAGGGCAAGGAAGTTAGAGACGTGGGCAGGGCTCATCTGGCAGGGCCTTGCAGGCCACTGTACGGGGTTTGGGTTTTTCTTCCAGTGCAACGCAACACTGCTTCTCACTCCCATATTCCTCAACATCTGTTCACTTACACTCACGGGCCAAGGTCTGTTGTGTCTTCTGAGGAGATCTACTATTTATTGAATAATGACAACGTACTAGGCCCAGAGCCCAACAACTCACTTGTCTCCTTCACTCTCACATCAACCTGTCCCCTAGAACTGTCACTTTCCCTGTTCTATAGACAATTCCCTTGCCGGCAAGTGGTCTAGCCACTTCATTCACTGGCACACTGATTCATTCGTTCATTCACTCATATTTCCTGAGCACTAGCTGTGTGAGAGGCACTGGCCATGCCAAGACTGCTGGGAAAGATGAGGTTATCCTTACTGGGCTCTCACAGCAGCGTGGGGACATCATGTAACAGATGAACCCACAATTCAAACCATATTGTAGAATGCTTCCATGGAACGAGTGGTACCTGGAGCCCCAGGGAGGGAGAGACTTGTTCTCTGAGTGGCTTCAGGGACCGGTCAGCACATTGTCAGTAGTCCAAACCTCTCCAAGCCTCAGTTTCCCCTTTGGTAGAAACAGGGTGTTGGACCAAGTTCTTCTGGAGGTTTCTGTCTGGTCCAGAGGCTGGGTTCCCAGCCTCATAGGAAGAGAAGCAGAGCAGGAAAGCAGGACGACAGATACGAGAGTCTTTGAAACGACCGTTTTTTCAGGCTCAGTCTTCAGAAATGGGATTTGCTGGTGTCTAAGAAAAGCTCACTGTTTTACTCTCACGTTACCACTACGTTCCTTACACCACTTCTGACACCAGAGGTGTGGGTGTTTTCTCCAACGCTGACCAATTCTCTGATGCCAGCGGAGTGTCCTACAACTCAATTCAGTTTTGACACTACCTACCTGGAGCTAGCATCAGATCCCACAAGTTAAGGGCTCAGTCCCATAAATGGCCCCCACACAGACCCCAGTAACAAGTCCCAGGTTGTCATCTGTGCTTCTGACCAACCAACTGTACTGGAGTTCCCACAACCTGCTCTTGGGGTTGGGTAATTTGCTAGAACAGCTCACAGAGCTCTGGGAAACATGTACTTACATTGATGTATTTATTATCTAATAAAGGATCCTGATGAGCATCTACATGAAGAGATACGCAGGGCAAGGTCTGGGAGGGTCTTGAGCACAAAAGCTTCTGTCCACACGAAGCTGGGGTGGGCCACCCTTCTGGCATGTGGATGTATGTGTTCACCAACTCAGAAGCTTTCTAAACCTAGTACTTTTAGGATTTTTATGGAGGCTTTGGTATGTAGGTGTGACTGATTATACTCCATTTGTAACCCCTCTCCCCTTTCTGGATAATGGGGCGTGGGGATATAAGCACCTAATTCAAGCATCTGATTGAAAGCTTCAAACACAGCTTGGTCTTTCTGGCGACCAGTCCCCATCCTGGAGCCCACCAAGACTTGCCTCATTAGAAGAAAAGCACACTGCCCACCCAGCAAATTCCAAGAGATTTAGGAGCTCGGTGCCAGATGTTCCTATCACTCAGGAACCAGGACAAACACCAAATGTATCTTTCTGATTGTAGAGCACAATAGCACAGTCAATGAGGGAAGAGCCATCATCTGTTCATTCACTGAGTACCCACCATGTCCCAGGCCCTGGACTAGATGCCAGAAACCAGTGGTAAATAAGACAAGAAGAAACAGTCCCCATGCTTTCCAAATAGGAGAAGGGTAAGAAGGAACATGCAAACAAATATTGAATGGCAAAGAGGCTTGCTAGATTTAGCAGATAAACACCAAGGCCTAGTTACATTTGCATTTCAAGTAAGTAAATAGTTTTTTAGTATAAGGGTGCCCTAAATATTGCACAGGACATACTTACACTGAAATATTATTCTTTGTTTACATAACGGATTTAATGGGGCATCCTGTATTTTATCTGGCCATGCTAATGGCAAGTGTTCCCAAGGAGATCCCAAGGATGAGTAGGAATGGAATACACTAGAGGATGAGGAACTACATCGCGAACCTGAGAAATGTCTCCACTCATGGCTTCACATTTCACGAGTTCCATGATTGTACCCATTTCCTAGGTTTATGAGTGTACTGAAGGTTCAGAGTGGCATTTGCTGTTGGTTAGGGACAACAAGACCCCGTCTATACCATCTTCCTCCTCCTTCTCCATCCAATCCCCAGTCACAGTCAGAGCCCCATGTTGAGTATGATTTCCCAAGGAGGAACAAGAGGAGAAGCAAACACACGCAAATGTCAAGTACACAAGGACAGCCGGCCTGGAGCGACTTCACCCCCAGGCTTGCATCACCAGGCAGGGAGACTAACCAAGGCTGGAAAACTGCCACAGAAACACAGGTGCCACTTCCAGAGTGACCCCTGAGCTTGAACAGGAAATGGCAGGCTGTCCCTTAGCACAGGGCTTGGCAAACTCATAGCCTGGGATCTTTAAAATCAGAGAACTCCCCTAAATCTTCAGTCCTGCAGCACCAGGGTCCAGAGGAGCTCCAGCACCTATGTTCCCTGTTTTACCTACAAATAGAATCTATAGTGAGAGCTCCAGAAGGGCAAGACTGGCTTCTTCTCCAAATCCTATGCAGGTCTGGCACAGCATCCACTTCACCACCAACAAAACAGTTATAATAGAAACAAGAAGCGGGACCTGCCATTAGGACCCACTATAGCGTACCCAGGACCCTGCTAGAAGATAAATTCTCTCATCTAATTCTACAAGCACACTGAGAAGCAGGTATTCTCACCCCATTTAGTAAATCAGGAAGTGAGCCCAGACAAGGTAAACAGTTTGCCACAGCCATGTTCTTAGAGAATGACTGAGTCGTAATTCGCACCCAGATCTGACCTCAAAGCTTAACAAATTTCTGGCATACAGGTAAGGGGGGGGGTACAGAATAGCAGAGCAGAGGAGAGCGTGGACACAGGCCAGAGGACTTGGGGTTACATCCCCAGTCTGCCGCTTTCTATCAGCATGACTCTGAGCCAATTACCTAACTAACCTTTTGGGGTTTCAGTTTCATCATCTGTAAAATAGGTACAATCAAAGTATGTCATAAAACTGTGATGATCCCTGTGGCTACAGTCAAAGTCTAGGGAGACCTGAAAGGAGAACAGACTCCAATCTGGGTGTAGATCAGTCTCCAGGAAAACTCTCTGGGTGCAGAACCATTTCGCCTACCCCAGGATGTCCAAGAGGAGATGAGGGAGACAGGAATTCCATGGGAGTCCAGCCTAGTGTGTTTCAAAGAAAACCATCTCCGCCCTGTCTGGTGTGGTTCAGTGGATTGAGCACAGGCCTGTGAACCACATGATCGTGGTTCAGTTCCCAGTCAGGGCACATGCCTGAGTTGCAGGCCAGTTCCCAGAAGGGGACCCATGAGGGGCAGCCATACATTGATGTTTCTCTCCTTCTCTCCTTCCCTTCCCCTCTAAAGATAAATAAATAAAATCTTAAAAAAAAAAACCATTTCCCACGCAGGCCAAGGTCTGCACTTCCTAACTTGCCAAAAAACCCAAGTCAAAGGGGTGACCCGTCTGAATTCTGCATCCATGGATGTGAAGTCCTGGCTCTGTCCTAACTCCTCAGTGACTTTGAGCCAGTCCTTCTCAGGCTCTCCTGAGCCTGGCTTGTTTCATTAAATAAAGCCAGCTGGATGAGATGATCTCTGAAGCCCCCTCCTTTTAGCCTTACAACTCTTAATTTGAAATGAGGTCAGAGGTAAGGTGAGCATGAAGACACAGCTATCCAGTCTGGGTGTTGGAAGTGACCAAACACGGGCTGCTGTTTCAGCCAGTACAGTAATCAGTGAGACCTAAATGGGCCTTGCCGTCATGGGACAGACATTCTTCCAGGTGAGACGGGTGTTCAAGGAATAGAGTTGACCCTTGAGCAACACAGGTTTGAACAGCATGGGTCCACTTACACGTGGATTTCTTAAACCCATGCAGATCCAGTCGTGTTGTTCAAGGCCCAACTGTATGGCATAATTACTTGGTTGTGAGTCTTGTGCCAAGTATTTGATGAGCATCTGCTTTGAGCCAGACATTTGCTAGATTCTGGGTCTAACAAATGGAGTGGAGAACGAGGCAGGCAGAGTCCCTGGTCTCTAGGACTTATTTATGGTGAGCACTGGTGTTGGGAAGGGGACTGACTGTAACAGAGGCCTCTGGGCTGGCCTCCCTGAGGAAGTGGCCTTTAAACCGAGATCTCAAGGATCAGTAGGAGTGGGCCCTGGCAGAGGGCTTTCACAGAGCTGCATGAAGTGACTGGCCCCAAGAGGTCAAAGAGGTCTTTGTCAGGGCTGCCAGTAGACACCCACGGAACGCCAGACTCTTAGAAGAAAAAGCCAAGTGCTCAACCAAGTGATCGACTTTGGCATTTCCTGGACAGAATGGGACAGGCTGCCATCCCATGTCCCCTGATGTAATGCCCCAAGAAGAACACCATGTCACTTCCGTAATGTCGCTGCCAGAAACACAGAATCTGAATATAATCATGAAGACATGTCGGACAAGCCCACACGGAGGGACATTTCTGCATAATATTTGTCTTGTCCCCTTCAAAAACATCCGCATCAGAGAAAACAGACAGGCTGAGGACTCCTTGTGATTCAAGGAAGCTATAGAGACAGCACCATGTGGGTGCAGCTGAGACAACTGGCAAAATTGAATATTGACCGTTGATTAGATCATACTATTGTATCAATGTGACATTTCCTGAATTCGATCGTCGTGCTGTGGGTGGGTAAGCTCTGTCCTCATTCTGGAAATACAGAGCAGAGTACTTAGGGTTAAAGGGCTTGTGGTCTGCAACTGACTCCCAGGCAGATCAGAAAAAATGGAGACAGAAAGCAAATGTGGCAACTCAGAGGAAAGTGGTTTTAGCGAATTTAGATGAAAGATACACAGTTCTTTGTGCTATTTTAAAACTCAACTAAGTTTTTTTTTTTAAATAAAAAGACATAAGTAAAAAAGCAATGAAATAAAGACAAGCACCAGGCCATCACCAGCCCGGTCCGGCAACCAGCAGCTCCCTACCCCACTAGTGCCCCAGGACCCCATGGAATAATGCCCCCTGCCCTCCCTCTTATGGGGAAGGGATACCTCTTCTGTGTTGGGGACATTGACGAGCTTTTTAGAGTGTGCGACGTGTCCCACCACGCCCATGTCCAGGGGGAATACGATCTCCGAGTCGGGCATCACCAGACACTCCTCAAGGACGGCATCTTTGTGGACATTGAAGAGCCGGGTGGCTAGCTCTGCACTGCCATTTCGGGCCCTGTACATGAACAGGCTCATGCGGTCTGCCTGCAGGAGGAAGCACAGCTTCTTCGTGACATTGAAGATGCATTTCTCGGCCTGCAAGTTCTCCCGAAAGTCCCGCAAGAGGTCAAAGATGATTTCGCTCTCCTCCACGCTGCTCAGCGAGTGGTAGTTGCTAAAGTCCACGGCGGCCTCCTTGGCCCCCAGCAGGTCTGAAATGACCTTAGCCCGGTAGCGGAGGTTGTAATACTGTTTGGCAAAGCCGATGTTCGAGTCCAGGAACTTCTTCACCTCCTCTGTGGTCACCTCTCCCATGGCTGGGAAGTCCAGTGGTTACTTCTGTGGAGGGGCTGAGACTGGCCCTGGGGGGCGTTTTGCCGCGTGTGGCAGGCCTGAGTCGGGATGCGTTCTGCCCCGCCAGCACTTCGCTAGGTCTTATCTGTAAATCTCACAGATATTGCTGCATAGGACAGGGAGTGAGTTTGGGAGATTAAATCATTAATATTCCCCAAGAACAGGGATTATGAGGATCAGAGCGTTCCAGATGCTGCTGGGGCCCGGGGGGGAGAAGGCGAGGCTTCTCTTTTCACCTTGGCCCACTAACAGCTGAGGAGAGATTTCTGCACAGAACCGGAAGTGAGCTCAACTAAAAACAAAATGAAGCAAAACAAAAACACTAAAGCAGAGGGTGCAAAAGTGGTGGCACGAGGACCACCTACACTTGACACAGAACCCTACGTTAACTGCATGCAGAATTGTGTGGCTTCTCGTGGGGAATCGGAAGATCTAATGGCTGTGTTCACTTTCCTCCACGGCAGGACAGGTCAGAACCAAGAGGGGCTGCCCACCCAGCCCTTGGCCCTCACCCTACCCTCTCTGCCCCCTTCCCCGGGGCCTCCCCAGTTTGGGGCTTCGCCTTGCATGCTCACCCCTCAGTTGGCTTCTTCCGTGTACATTATGTGTGTGGCTCCCACAGACCCCTATCTCACAATCTCTGTATTAAAGTCTTCCCCAGCTTTAGATTTCAAAGATTCTCTCGTTTCAGAATTTGAAGGGCCTCCATAACTGCAATATCTTTCGTACTTTTTCTTTTATTACAAAATACATGTTCACTGTGGGAAATAAGCAAAGAAGACTATTAGTTGCCCATAATCCTGCTATTCAGGGGTGATCCCTAGTTAACATTTCAGTTTCTGTCCTTTTTATAGAGGCTTAACTTTATTTAAAATCTATCGAGCCCCCGATCATTCCCTTGGCTCTTTAACGTGCTTTTCCTGGCATAGTGCCTCCCTCTGGGGTAGTCAGTCAGTCAGAAGTGCACACAACAGTCTAGATGCTATCAGCTCCGGTAAATCTCGAAACACCAGATTCCTCACTGAAGTGCCGCTCCGACACACAAGGGGAGGAGGACACTTTCTTTGTGGGTGACCTGCACTTGTGAGCCTCCCTGAATGAATCTGCTGGAGCCCAGCATCGCTGAGTTGTAAACACTGAGGAATGAAGGATTATAGACTGGCTGGTACTTTGAACTTAGTAGATGAACTTTAATGCAAAGTGACTGCTTCCTTTGTTGTAGAGTATAACGAATTCTTAGGGTACTGTACCCATTCAGCGCTGCCCCCGGTCTGGGCAGGCCATGCAGCATCGTGAACGTCTCCAAACACACCCACCATAGACAACATGAGCCCTCTGTCCGAATGCTCTTCCCCAGCTTTTCACACACCAGCTCTGCCTCAGCCGTAAGGTCTCAGCGTGTCAGCTCATGCTGGTCATGCCCAGCTGTCTTATCCCAAGGAGCTCCCAGCTGCCCTCGCCCTGGTTCCTGCCTGCCATGCCATCTATTCGTTTCCTTTTCTGCATTTACTACTATTAGAAATTATCTTGTTTGCTTTTTGTTTCCTTGTATGTCTTCACCTGTACACTGTGAGTTCCATGAAGCAGGGCTGTTATATCCAGGGGGGCCACCTCCTAACAGGCCTGTGGGATGGTCCTGATTTTAAACATCAGTAGGAAGATATCAGGCTTCTTTCGTTGGGAGCAGGGCTGACAGTAGGGTTGGGAGAGATCATTTTGTGCAATCAGTCTAGGAAAGCCCATGTCCTGCTAGATAGAGGAAAACAGGATTGTAGGCCCAGCTCATTCTGTGACCTTATTGAGTCTTGTCGTCTCTCAAGGCTGTGCCTTTCCCTATTACCTAAATAGGGGGGTTGAACGATGTGTCTCTAACACTCCTAGACCCCGGACCCCAAATGGACCTAGAGTGACAGAAGGTTGGCCAGGAATGGCTGACCTCTCCGTTTCTGACCATGAGCCTCACTAAAGGATTCTCTTGGAAGAATAGTCAGGACTATTTATTCAGAATTATCGTTACTCTGAATTTCACAGGTGAGGAAACAAAAAAGCTTTGAAAAGTTAGCGTACTCAAATCACAGGTGATTTTTTTAGAATTCTTTTTATCGAGATATAATTCACAAAACATAAGATCCCCATTTTAAAGTGTGCGGGTCAATGGTTTTTGTATATTTGCTACACTGTGGCCAAAGAATCTATTATCTCTCTCTGGGTTTGCCTGTTCTGGATGTTTCACATAAATTAAATCATACAATACATGGCTTTTTGTGTCTGACTACTTTCACTTAATGCTTTCAAGGTTCATCCGCACCGTTTCATGTATTAGTACTTCATCCCTCCCTTTTAATGGCCATACAATATTCCATTTTTATCTGTTTATTAGTTAATGGACATTTGGGTTATTTTCGCTTTTTGGCTGTTATGAGCATTCGTATGCAAGTCCGTGTGAGCATGGTTTCAGTTCTCTTGGGTGTATATCCAGGAGTGGACTTGCTGGGTCCAAAGGTGACTTTAAGATGCTGAGCTTCAGAGCAGACTGAAGTCATATAGGGAGAGCCTGGGGTGGTGTGGTTTCAATTTCAGTGCGAGGTCTGGAGGGACAGCCACCAAGGTCCCTGTGCTGAGTCCCTCTCCCACAAGGTCCATAGATACCTTTTTTCCTAGGTCCAGATGACATCAGCCTAGGGGAATGTACTAGCCCCACCCCCCACCTCCCTGTGGCCCCACCTGGCCGAGGTCACGCCCTGCAGAGGAGTCCAGCCTGAGCCCATGATGCAGACTCTCCTGCAGGGCTCTGGAAGGGGTCCGGACCAGACTCAGGGGGTAGCAGAGACACACAGGGAACCCTCTTTCCACATAGCCAAATGAACTCTGTTTTAGCCTGATGAACTCTGTTGGCCTCACCCTGATGCCTTCCTGAGACCCTACCTGACCAAAAAGGTCTGCGTGGCCTGGTGGTGGAGGCTGCCCTAGGGGTACTCAGAGACTTTTGCTAAGTGGCTTCAGACTGTGAATCTCTACCAACCTGCTAAACACCACCCACTCCTACCTGGTGACTCACTGAGAATGAAACTCTCACACTGCCAGAGGCTCTTTCAGTAACTGCACCAATAGGCAGCTGGCAGCTGGAGGCAGATCTTGGGGATGCTGTGAGCCTTTTGCTGACCTGCCCCCAGGCTCTGCCAGACTTGGCCTGCAGCGTGGCCCCTCCCATGTGCACCCAGGCCCAGCAGAGGCAACCAAAACCTGTGGGCCACTTTGTACCTCCGAACAGGTAGCTCAGGGCCAGTCACAGCCAGGGCCTGACATGGCTATTGTGGATATTAAATAAGATAACATACTGTACAGTGCGGTATGTGTAGTGCAAAGCTATGCATCCAGTGCCTGTTAAGTTGACCTATGTGAAATTGCCCCGTTGGACTTTTTTGTCCTACATGAATGGCAATTTCATACTGTTCAATTTAATAGGAGTTATCCAGTCGTTATTAGTTATTATAACTATCAAAGATGAACAGGATTACCCTAAAGATAGTGAGATCTATGTCACTGAAAGTGGAGGACATGGCAAAGAAAATTCAGACATCAGTATTTAAATAAGAAGATGAATCTGGTGATAGCAAGTTAGTAAGGAGGCTGTTGCAATCTTTCCAGAAAATCTGAGGAACTAGCAAGAAGCAGGAAGAGTGTGAGAGACATTGGCTGACTGGGACAAGGAGGCCTGAGAAACAGCAGTGCTGGCCTGGGTGATCTGTGTGTCAAGGCCTCGGCAGGAGCTTCGGCACTGACTGTCCCCCTTCAGCAAATTTTAGTGGCGTTAAATGTGGATTTGGCCTCCGTTTCCCAGTCAGTGGCCTTTTCCCTCCTGGTGCTCCAAACCGCATGGCCTCTGGCCCCATCAGCTAGCCCTTAGACCAGCTGGAACAGCCTGGTTGGTCCCCACCCTCACTTTATGCTGTGCTGGTGCACTCCCATATTTCATTGGCTTTTACCCTTAATCTAGAGTTGACAGCAGTTCCTAATTGTCCGGCCACCTGTTGACTTAGTGACTTTATTCAGTTACCCGGGTTTCCTATTGGCTCTGTTCCAGGAGCTTGGCTATTCCGTGAAGTTCTGTTTGCTTTACCTTGGGAGTCTAACCTAAGCCAATGGGTGAGCCATGTAAAAGTGTCTTTATATGCAATTTTCAAAAGCTCTCATTCTGAAAGGGATCTGTAACTCAAAAGCAGTTAGGAACTTTGGGGAATCCTGAAAAGTCAGGTAAAATTATGCCCTAAAAACAAGCTTTGTGACCATACTAGTAGAAAAGGAACAGGTATAAGGATATACTTGGGCTTTTAGAACTGGAAGAGCTGAGTTTGACCTCTCCTGTAATTTATAAACTTTGACACTGGGCAAATTACTTAATCTCTGGTCTCAGTTTTCTCATTTGCAAATTGTGGGTAACGAGGATACTTATTTTGGAGAGTCATACTGAGCATTAGAGTCAGTGTACGGACCAAACTTGGTTGATGGACAGTTCTCAATAAAGGTAGCCATTAACAATGATAAGCCGAATTTGAGGCAGTGATGTTCAGTAAAAAGCAGAAGTAATACAAATGTATCTGTTTTCCTATTCTTTTTAAACCAAAATTTTTATTGTTCTCCTTAGAAAGTAATACATCTCTGTATTGTAGAAAATCAGGTAAATAAAAAGAATAGTTCCCACCCAGAGAAACATTTTGATATACATCCTTCTTTCCTAATCATATAAATATAATTTTTTAAACAAAACTGTGATTGTACAATATATATATTTTTGTCAAACAACATATGTAAACATCTTTACGTGCATTAAATATTTTTTGCTATGTGATTAATCGCATCATAGATTCCCATTGGGTGGCTATAGTACAGTTTATTTAACATACTTCACCTGTTAGTTATTTAGGCTGTTTCTAATCTTTTGACATTGTTAATAAACATTTGTGTTGTTAAATCTTTACACACTTGCTTGATTATATTCTGATATTCTTAATTTAAAAAAACTTATTCAAAAAGACAAAGCAATTTAACTACTAATTCTTTAAGAAGTTGTCTGGCTATTCAAAAACTGTGAGAGTTTTGTAAGTTAAAAAAATAACGGGAGAGTCAATATTGTATTGCAGAGACCGTGTTCCATTGGGAATGGCCACCTGCCCCAGCACCGAGCACATGTCCCTGAAAACAGATCCGGGTGCTGGGGCTTGTGGTCACCGTGAAACGTCAAATAATGGGTCACTTGCTGTATCTCAATATTTGTGGCAAGCGTGAATTCTGCTCTACCCCAGGTATGAGAGTCACATTTCTTTTCCAAATCAAATGTTATATGTTCCAATCCCTATCCCACAGTACTGGCAGGATATTCGATCCTAATAATCATGGTGACCGCTACCTCACCATAGGCTCAAGTGAACACCTCTTGGTCTAAGCAGGGGAAAGGCCCTTTGGCCATCAGGCCATACTGCTACCACGGATGTGCCTGTCATCCTAGCTGGTGTGGAGCCTAAAAGGCCAACCTTTCGGTTCTTTGCCTGGGATCAGCGGCTGTTGCTATGGCTCCAGCCCTCGGGGGGCAGAGAAAGGCCCAGATCCTTGCCACTAAAGGATCCTGCAAAGCCTCGGCCTTTGAAAGTCCTGGGAAGACTTTCAAAAATCTCCTCCCTCCCTGATTACATGACTCTCCATCCTTTTCTCCTCCAGGACAGTTCAGCCTAATTTCCCTCAAAGGTCCAAAGCAGGACGGGATCTCTTTTTGAGCCCAAGAATGGTAGCTTCCTGCTCTGCCACAGAGTAGCTCTGAGAGGCAAGAGATACAGAAGGGCCGGCCAAGCCCCTTCTGGGGACTGGGGCAGAGGGAGCAGAAAAAAATACCTGTAATCATTCAAAGTACTGTTTGTAAAATTTAAAAAAAGGAACAACACAAATTCCCTCAATGTTTAAATAAATGACAGCACACCGAAACAACAGAACACCACGCAGCTGCTGTAGCCAAAGACAGCTACTCCAGTATTTCCCATCCCACATGTTCTTCTTACAATTCATTTTGACACTTCACCCTTTGAGGCTTGGGGTCTATTGGCCTCCCCTTGAAACTGGACAGGCTTTTTATAACTTTCAACCAATAAAGTGCAACAGGAGTAAGGCTATGTGACTCCGGAGGCTGGATCATAAAAAGCTACACAACATCCACTTTGCTTGCAGGAATGCTGGCTCTTGAAGCCTTTAGCTGTCATGTAAGCACAGACTGCCCTGAAACTTCGTGGTATGAGGAAGCCCTAACTAGCCCATGCAGAGATGCAAGAAGCTACAGGAAATGTCCAGATGGCCCTCAGCTGCTTCATCCCCCACTCCCTCCCCAGCTGCAGCCACTGTCTCACCGTAGCTCTGTGAGACACCCCCAGACAAGCTTTCACCAGACTCCTGACCCGCAGAAAGCTTGGACAATAACAAAACGATTGTTGTTCTTAGAAGCCACTAAGTTTTGGAGTGATCTGTGACTCAGCAATATGTAGTCAGATATCTGTATACGCTGATGTGGGATAATCTTCAAAGAATATTATTAATTTTTTGAAGTGCAGAGTAGTGTATATTGTGTGTCCACTTGTTCAAAAAATATGTATATTTGTCGTCTGGTATATGCATAGATCGCTGGTTTGGCCAACCATGGGTATTCAGTAGAATCTCATGGGAGGGGAAACTCTAAAAATTAAATACATGCCTGATCCTACTCTACACCAATTCAATCATAACGTCTGGGAATAGGACCTGAACATTGTTATCTTTTAAAAGTTCTCCAAGAGATTCTGATGTGCAGCCAGAATCGAGAATTGCTGATCTAGAACAACCTGGAAGGAAGCACAGGAAACTGTCGCTGAGTCTGTTGCCACAAAGGGACCCTGAGGTAAGAATGGGGAGTGTGGGAGGGAGATTTACTTTTCGTCGTAAACTCTGATTTTAAAACTTGTTTATTCTACTTGTACATGTTACCTATTTCCAAGAACAATCAAACACCTATAGCAGTGAGAATGAATCAGAATAGCAAATTAGGAATAACCCACTCAATAATGGGAGTCAGTTTGGGGCCCACTATTCGGGGGCCTCAGAGGAAGTGACCTGTCCTTCCCGGGTCACTTCCCAGGGGGTGTCCAGAAGTGTGGAGGAGGTGAACCTTGAAGTGGCCTCTGACGTGAAATGACTTATTTGCTGGACCAAACACCCCCACTTACTATATCATTAGTTACTCTTTGGGAAGCTGCTCAAGACAGAGTAATGGCTATAGTTTGTGATGGTCACCTCGTGAACCTTAGACCAACAGGAGGACAAATGCCCAGGCTTAGGTGGGAGGGGTAAAAAGATCTGAGTTCTGGCTGGGCTACTGACCCGCTGTTATCAGGGAAGAGTAGATTATTAGCCAGCTCTCCATTAGCAGGGATTTGGTTATCTGTTTCAGCTCTTGGATTCCCACTGCAGAGAACTTCTGCATTGGTCTAGGTGAGATAGGAATGGCAGACCACAAGTGAGCTCCATGAGACACTCATGGAGATTGGGGAACCACGACACTAAATAGCAGCCTGGGATTCTGAACTGGAAGGGAGAGAGGCTCCAACCGCTGACCTAAATCTTCCTCTCTAGAACCACCCCCTTGCCAATGTCAATTGTCATTGACATATGTTCTCGGGTTTTGGCATCTGAAGACTCCCAGTTGGAAAGCCCACCTCAAAATCTACTATTTGTCAGTTGCATTACCGTGTTAAGTAATTTAATATTTTGAGCCTCAGTTTCCTCATCTGTAATGTAGAGTAAAATGTATGGGATAAGAAAAAGAAAATTGTAACTGTTATAAAATTGAGTCCATCTTTATTGGTGTCTATCCCCTGCAAACATGGGGTTGGATTCTTACACTTGACTAACACAGTGCATGACATGGCGAAGAGAGGCTTTGCAGTCAGATGTAACTGGATTAAACCCGTGCTGTTATGACTTACTAACTGTGGGACTGAGGGCGAGCCACCTAATATCTCTCAGTCCCCATTCCCTCACCTATAAAGGAAGAATAATAATATAGCACCTCCTTTTGTGAAAAGCTGCTGTGAGAATTAAATAATATAATAAATGTGAAGAGTTGGTGCATCCATAAATAAATACCTAGAAACTGGCAGCTGTTGCCAATCTGCTTGTCTTGCAGCCTAGGAACTGAAAAAGTACTTGACATCGACTGCCTTACTTGACCCTCTCCCAGACTCTGGGGACAGGTCATTGACTATCCTTTAAAGGGTGAGAACTTTGACACCCACTGAGATGAAGTGATCGTCTCCTGTCATAAGGGGTAGAATCAGGAGTAGAACCCAGATGCTTTAGTTTCCTGGAATAACTTGTGACTCTGGAAGCTCTGAATCTGGTGGGTGACAGAAACTTGAGGATCATCTCCAGATAGGACTGGGAGTTCCTTAAATGACTGTGAAGAGGTTCCCTGGAAAGGGAAGGAAAGGAAGTTAACCATTTTGCTTCCTTCACAAGTCTTCTCCCATTACTACCCAGTGGGCCTCCGAAGGCTTCATACAAGGAGAATAAACAACTTAACATGTACTCAACATCAAAATGAAGTTAAAGACATGTTTTTGAGCCCCAAATTAAGAATACCGTATCTATTTTTAAATTTTAGAAGGAGATACACTGGTGAAAATATAAAGATTCTTCAAAGAAAAAAAACCAAACCCACTCTAGTGCATTCTTGACTAAACATGGAAACAGAAGTCTGTTCTTAGCTCATTTTCAAAAGCATCGAAGTAATTCTGTAGTCTCCTGGTAAATTGTCACATCTGCCTGGAATTATTGTTAGATTCGAGTCATATCTATCTATTCATGAAAAGTTAAAAAACAAAAAGCTACCAATTAACTTTGGCCTTTGAATTTCAGTTCTCACAAAAAATAATAAAATATCAGAAAACCGACAGTTTGGGCTGATAATTCAATTGAGAAGTCATACCTCATAGGATGTGACTGGCAGGGAATGTGTCGCTGAAGATAGGGAGGGCCTTTAGGCTGAGACCTGAGACACCAGAAGACACCAAAAGCCGAAAGTCAGGCCCCTGGCAGAGGCCGGGATGGGTGGAGAGTGTTGAGGGAGGGATGCGAGGTGAGGAGGAAGGGGGTCAGGGCCTAGAGCTTTCAGCGCCTTGGAAGCATTGGGACCATTTGAGTTTTATCTACAATACACAGGTCAAGGAAAGCCACTGTGGGTTTTAAAGGAGGACTGGAAAGACATTTTGTATTCTTTACATTTTAATTTACATTTAAAGAGAGCCTCTGGCTCTTGGGCATTTCGATGGAGAATAAATCACACCCGGTTAGAAGCCTCTAATTTTCTAACTGGCCTTTTCCTTTCGGGGCCTCTATTTCCCTCAACGGTAAGGGGGAGGGCGGCAAGGAACCACATCGAAGAATCAGAGTTAATGATGATGTACGTGGCAAACGCAGAGCACTTCACAGCCCTATGCAGGGCGCTTCCGCATCGTTCTGGACACTTTTTTCCCTCGCTACACTCTTGGGATTACGGTGGACATCCCTTGAACCTCCACTTGATGATTCGCCGCCTCACTAGGAGGAGGAAGGACCTCCCGAAGAATCCGCGGGGTGTGGCCTTTTCGACCCAGGACAGCCAATCGCAAGGAGGAAAGCGGCCAACCGCGTCCAGTCCCGCCCAATCATTGGCTGGCGGCCACAGCTCACGCCCGCCGTGCTACGTGACAGCCCAGACCCCGGCTGTAGCTCAGAATTAGCTTTCCGCACACTTCCAGCGTATCTTGTCCAAGCGCCCTGTGCTCCCAACCGGCCGGGCCCCGCCTCCTCGGGGGCCGGGAGATGGGCGGGGCGGGGAGCGAGCTGGTAAAAGGAAGGTTGGCTCCAGACCAACCAGTCTCCGCCCGCGCGGTCCTGTTCTCTCATCCTCGCACGGCAGAGGACTCACGCGCGCGGGGTCTCATCGAGCGGGATAGCCCAGGTGAGAATTGGAGGGGGGGACAGTGCTGGCCTCCACGCGGTCAGCGGGCCGCTCCTAGGGTCGTCCTGGCCTCTGTTCTGGGCGTGCTGGGCGGAAACCCGGACCAACGGTCGCTGTGGGCGTCGCGGCCCTGGGGTGGTCGAGGTTATTTCCTGGGTAGGCAGAGGTGGAGGCAGGGCTAGTGTCAAAGCCCCCACTCCCCTACTTCGTCATCCCGGCCCCGCTCGTCGGGCTGAGGGCTTCCCTCCGCCCTCCAGCCCACACCACACACGGAGTGCCACCGCGCCTCGCAGATAAGAGTGTTGTCGTTGGGACCTAGATATCTGGGAGCATATATTTGAGAGCCATCTCGAACCCAGATATCTGCGAGCAGAACCCAGGAGCATGAGTTGCCACCACTACCTTCTCCCCCTGCCCCACAGTGGAGAAACTAGCCTGGACACTGAAGAGGACTTGATTATCTCGGTTTTTAAAAACCACACACCTGGTTAAGTACAAATCAGGACCTTCTTGGAGACTCAGAGACTAAGTTGAAATTCTTTCCCTGGATGGATGAAGACACTGAAAGGGCACTGGGAGGACCAGGGCCTTGCGCAAATTTACACAGCAAGCCGTTTGCAGAGCTAGATCTTACTCCCAAACTCCTATTAGACTGGCCCTTTCCTCGCACGGAGTGGGGACAGCGGTGAGTTAGAAACATTCAGGACTTAAACTCCTTTCTGGTTGCTAGACTAGTCCCCTCCCCCGCCCCACCCCACCGCCACCGGCCCTTGTCCCCAGAGCTTTTTATGTGAAGTCTGGAGCTAATGTAATATCCAATATTAGGTTAAGCAGAAGTTCTTGTTTTTGAAAATTCAGTCAATAAGAAAATGGAGAGCTAAACCTATTGGAAAGAAATGAGCACCCCCCACCCCTTTTCCTTCAGGATCCTCAAGGGGCAGAGACTAGCAGCTATAATTTATTGAGCAACAGCTGTATGTCAGGCACTGTGTTAGGTACTTCAGTTGTGTTAGCTTTACAACAACCCTGCAAGTTAGGTGATGCTATTCCCACGTTACAGGTGAGAAATCGATGTGGAGAAAATGAACTTTTTAATCCATGCCATACAGCTGTTGAACAGTACAGCTGGGATCTGTGTGACTCCACATCATTCCCAATATTTCTCCAAGTTCAGCCTTCAGCTCACTGGCTCAGAATTATCCAGGATGCAGTCTTCGATCACATCCCTAGACTTGCCTGAAAACTTGCATTTTAATAGGTCTCTGGTTTAATATCATTGTACGCAATATAATGTGCTGCCTTCTAGGGAGAAGATCTAGAAATGACACATTCAGGGCACTGCTGAGATCTAGATTAAATTTATTAGGGGCAGTTTTTGAGCATCGACATAACTTGTAGTGAACACAAACCCCCAGACAGACACTTACCAAACTGTCTAATTTCTTGACACAAACCTGGTTATTGTGTGTGTGTTTGGGGGGGGGAGGTGGAGAGAGAGGGGTAACTCCTTTTTCTTTAACACATAGCTGTTACAAACTATCATTTAATCCATTTACTCAGATTAAATGCTAAGAATAAATTACTCAAATAAATTGCTAAGAATTTATTTGGGGGTATTGATACAGTTGTGAATAAAATAGAGAAGGTTATTGCTCTCGTGGGAAAGACAATGATGGAAAAGTAGATGCTTAGTAGGAGATGATGAGAGGGTCAGGGAGAAAAATAGAGCAAAGTGAAGGAGACAGGAGTACGAGGCAGGGATGAGCTCAGGAGGGAGGCATGGTGGTGGCGGTGGTGCTCTTTGACACATACCGGGTTGAGGAAGGAACTGATTAAGGCAGCATTTGAGAAAAAAAATCCTAGCAGTCCAGTTAGGGCGCCGGCAACAGTGGATGGAGGCAAGAGCTGGCCTGGCTTGTTTGACTATTATCTGGGATACACCTTATTCTAATCAAAATGTAGCTCCAAATGTAAATTGTACATCATTGCTCCTAATAGAAAAAGAAAATGCAAATATTACCAATGCATGTGTATAGTATGAAAGATAAAAGTAACTTCATTTCTAATTCTTTTACCAAACCTGCTTCCAGCAGTTTGTCCCCATCACTAATTAAAATTAATAACTCAGAAATGACTTGGCCACAGAGCATTGCTTTGAACTATCTCCCGAGACCTCTTAGGAGTAAAATAAATTTGGGGGCCATATGGTATTTTTAGAGAGAGAGCTCGGCTTGGAAATTAGAAGATGAGGTTTGGGAACCTGGTTCTACCAGTTGAACAAGTGACTAAAGTTTGAGTTTTTCCCATATTAGACACAGGAATTCATATGTTGTTCTCAGATTTGTCGAGGAGGGCAATGGGAGGTATATATGAGATCTTTTTGAAAGCAGCAAATTACTGTGCAAGGAACTATTTAATTTTTTGATTATGATTGTACATCATTATTTTCTTCTTGAGTATTATTTTGCCTTCTGTTGTGCTTTATACTAGAATCAGTATAAGGAATCAGTATGTCATAGTGCTTGTACTGATACAAGCCTTATGGTGGGTCTCCTTGTTTCATCACGGACTTAAATGAACATTGCTAATAATTTGCGATAACAGAAAATAAGGAAGAGTTATTGTCTTCATTATATTTACTTGAAATTTCACCTGTATGTTCATTTCAACATAGATATATAGCCATTCACACCAAGTGTGAGGCATCGCATTGGTGCTCGGGTATGTGGAAATGAGAATGGCTTCGCGTCTGCCCTGAAGTGTGTACTCTAGTGTTCTACGAAAAGTTCAGCACTGAATAGTTATTTGTAACACATTGGGGAAGCACAGCCGGAGAAGTTTCAGCCCCTTGGTCCTCATTTGGACATCTCATAGAAATCTCAAACCTATGAAACCGAAAACCAAACTTTTTGTTGTCTCCTGTCTTCCTATTTCCTCCTCTATCCTTCCTTTTGTGTGGTCCACCTCAGAATCCATCTGAGATTTGTCCATTTCCTTTAAACACCAGAAGATGTAATAATAAATAATTATTTATCAAATGAATGACATAGTAAGCAATTTGTTTCAAAAACCTTCAGAGCCTATGCGCTACCTGCAGATTAAAGTCTGCTTTTCTGCACCTGCCACAAAGCCCTTCGGAATCTCCCCCAGGTAGCTCCCCTCCCACCAATCTCCCATGTGCTTTGGTACTTGAAACAAGCCATCCTAATCTCTGATTCCTTTCCTCCAACCTCAGAATTGTTGCTGTTTGTGCTTTCTTCTCCCTAATCAATTTCCCACGTTCTTATCTTTTCAACTCTGGCCTGACTTCAGAGTGCAGGTGAGATACGTTCTTCCCTTGAGGCTTTGTACAGAAAATCACAGCTCTTTGCAGATTGCTCCCGGCTCAGATGCTATGATCGTAGTCATTGGCAGCTTCGGTTTTATTCAACAGTGAGTCTGTAGCACACACACACACAATTCGAGCAAACCATTGTGTTTCAGAGGCAGACTTTACCATTCTACTCTGAAAACTGTTGTCCTCTGGAAAGGCATTTCAATTTTACAAATTGCAAAACTATTGGGTAAGATTATATGCTGTAATTATTTACCAAAAGCAGCCATTGTGTCACTTAAACATCTGCACATTTTCCGAAAGCAGTTGTCTGGCCCCATTGGGCTTACATAGCAGAGATGTCCCTCTCTTCTAGTCCAGGGCTCTGGGATGGTCAGTAATTCACATGGGAAATTGCACTGCTGCTGCTGTTTAGTCACCTGGACAAGACCGCCTTCTAGGCCGTCAAGTGCTCATTAAAGAAAAAAAGACAGATGTGTCTTTAGTGTCACCTAACCTGCCATTATACTTTAATATGTAAATCAATCTTTCGGGTATTTTATTGGTTTTTTTTTTCTCCTATTCCTAGAGGGTAACATGGAAGGTTCAAATGTTTTCCTCTTGAGTTAGCCCACTCTCAATTATTGATGATAATAGAGGGGGAAATTAGCCTTGATGATACAGTAGAATCCTGTTTTATTGAACTTCATGGAGTATATAGTTTGTATTCCAACCTTCTTAAGATAGGAGGGAGTCTGGCTGTAGACTGTATTCTAAGGGTAAACACTAATTTCTTAATTTTTATTAGCAGTTGGTGAATACTATAATTGAAAGCAGTAACAGGCTTGGGGAAGTGAGAGGATTTTTGTACAAAGGAATATTTGAAAGCTATGTCCTAAAGTAGGTATTTCCACTTGCAAATCAATATTGCTTTGCACCCGCCTTTCTCTGTATTTGAGTCGTGTATTTAGTGATCATTTTAGTTCCTATTTTGGAAAGCATAGTGTGGACACTTTTAAAGATGAACCAGAATGGAGCTTGTTCTCAAGGAGTTTAATTTGTATGGAGGGCATACCCACCATTTAGTTTAAGGTAATTTTTAATGTAGTTTCATATTGTTTGGGTTTTAAAAATACATTTGAAATGGCAATAAATATAATTTCAAGGGCAATTTTGGGGGGTAAGTGGGTAGGTAAGGAGACTATAGACAGTTTCTGGATCGAGACTGATGGCAGAATCGGGTCCACTTCTAGGGCCGTTTGTGAGTAAATGCCTATGTTTTCCAGAGCTAGAGATGGAAGAGGACTGCAGCCATGAGCTGTGGAGCAGGAGCTCAGTAAAGGTTTATGGATTATTCAGGGTAGCGGGTAAGTGGACCTAGGTTGTGTCAAGTAGCTAAATCCTAAAGTGCCAGCACTTAGAGAAAACTTGTTAGATAGGTTGTAGGAGTTAGTAGGTGCTGTGCTCAGAAGAGAGCTATTCTTGGAGTTCTGAAATCAGTACTTCATTACCTGGCTGAGTCACTTATATGTTAATATAAGTCAAATAATTTATTTCATAATTATGAAATTTATTATGAAAGTTCTTTTTCATCAAATAAATTTCATCAAATTTATTATGACAAGTTCTTTTACTTTATAATCTATGTATGTATTTAAAGTGGGCTTATACACAGAATGTAATTGGGTCTGATTGTTTTTATCCAATCTGAGAGCCTCTGTCTTTTCATTGGAATTTTTACACCATTCATATTTAATATGCTTATTCATTATATGTTTGGATTAAACTCAACCATCTTACTAGCTGTTTCCATCTAGTTTTGGTCTCTCTTTTTCTGCTTTATCTTGGGTTGATTGAGAGTTTTTTATGATTCCATTTTATCTATGCAATTATGGATAAAATAACATTTGACATTATGTATATTTTTTAAAAATTGAGTGGTTACAATATATATCTTTGATTAGAGCCTACTTTCAAATAATATTATATCACTGCACATTTAATGTAAGACATTACCATTCCCAATCCCCCCTCCCATTTTTCATGCTATTATTTTTATACATTTTATTTTGTAAGCTGTAAACAAAATGCATTCTTATTTTTGCTTTGAAAGTTATCTTTTAACCTTGGCTGGTGTAGCTCAGTGGATTGAGTGCTGGCCTGCAAACCAAAGGGTCCCCAGTTCGATTCCCAGTCAGGGCGCATACTTGGGTTGCGGACCAGGTCCCCAGTTGGGGGCGCACGAGAGGCAACCACACACTGATGTTTCCCTCTCTTTCTCCCTCCCTTCCCTGCTCTCTAAAAATAAACAAATAAAATGTTTTTTAAAAAAGAAAGTTATCTTTTAGAACAATTAAAGACTTTTAAAATTAAAAATGGATTTTATTTTCTCTTCACATGTTCCATTTTTGTTTTATATTGTGTAGACCCAAGTTTCTTCTCTTTGGTATATGTTTATATAGTGGTCCTGGTCTGCTGCCATTAAGTCCCCTTACTATTTGTTTGAGTTTCTCCTTCATTTTTTGAAAGCTATTTTTTCTGGGTATGGGATTCCGGGTTGACAGGTATAGTTCTATGATAAAGATATCTTCTGGGCTGTATGATTTCCAGTAAGAAGTTTGTTTATATTCTTATATCTGTTCCTGTGTATGTAATGTATGTTTCTTTTCTTTGGCTCTCTTTAGGATTTTATCTTTGTCTTTTGTTTTTAATAGCTTGAATACAAAATGTATGAAGTTTTATTTTATGTATTTATTTAGTTTTATTTGACCTTCTTGGTATTCTCTTGAGATTCTTGGATGTATAGTTTGCTGTCTGTCATTAATTTTGGAAGATTCTTGGCCATTTTGTCTTCAAATATTTCTTCTACCCACTTTCTGTTTTCTCCTTTTGAGATTCTAATTGTCCATATGTTAGATTGTTAATATGTACCACAGCTCTTACATGTTCTTTTACATTATCGTTATTGATTTTTGTTGTTGTTGTTGTTTTCTCTCTGTGTTCCAGTTTAGACAATTTCTATTGATATGGCTTCAATTTCATTGAATCTTTCTTCGGCTTGGTCAAGTTTACTGATGATTTCTCATTACTGTTACAGTGTTTTTTACTTTTAGCATTTCAGTTAATTCTTTCTTATATTTTCCATCACCCGGTTGCAGTTTCTGGTATTAATTTTTTATCTTTTTTCTTCCCAGAGGGCAGGGCAAAATGTGGATTTTTCTTTTTTTAGTTTTTCTTATGTTTCTTTTGCATATCTTAGGTTTATAAGAACCTTTTGGCCCAGAAATCACTAAGAGCTATTCCAGAGCAGAATGACAGGACGTGAGAAGTGCACTCGGAGTGGGCTGGCCTGATGGTGGGAAGTGAGGAGAGAGTTACACACAGGTTTCATTGAGGAATGAAGACCTACTGTGTGTATCCACCATTCTGATTGGCTTATTCAGGGTAAGTGCCCATCTAAATCTATTCATTTTTTCCTTATCTGCTAAACAAGGCCATGAAAGTAACTATTATTTACTCTAGTTTAGTGAGATGATGCTTCATCTTAAATAAAATTAATGTGGGTCACTTTTCTGTATCTTGGACATGTTGGTCATGTTTGGGTCACAGAACTTCACAAGGGCCTATTTTTCTGTCAGTTCCAAAACAGGAAACTTCCTGAGTCCTCAACATACTATATTTTATCTCTCTGGCTAGAGTCATAAATTCGTATATTCATTTATTCTTTCATTCATTCATTTTACAAGCCTGGTGCCTTAGAGTTACTAGAAGACATTCACTGATGATTACAGTGATGAACAAGATGTCCTTTCCTCCAGGGGCTGGAGAGACACCCACTTCACAATACAGAAGTGAGGTTAGCCCTACAAGGGAGGGGCAGATTGCTGTGGGATGTTTTAAAGGGTGTAATGATTCATTCGGGCTTGCAGAGCTTGGTCAGGACTTTGTGTACAAGGTTGCATTTTAACTGGGTTTTAAAAATGATTAGGATCTTGACAGGTGGAGAAAGGTGGATGGCCACTCGAAGTTATGCAAGCAGCTAACACAAATACACTGTTTTGTGAAGTATTTGATAAACAGTCTATTGCTTTGAGAGCCTGTTGCTTTTTCCTCCTCTTTTATGCTTATTATTACGATTTTTGTTGTTGTTGCTTCTTCTTTCTTTTGAGTTAACTTTACCTTCTTCCTTTCCCTATGGTTGTTAGTGGAAGGTCACAGGGCAGTAGTTCTGTAGTTTCGGGCCCAGTGATGCAGGGTCACCTGGTTACTGCCCAAGCGGAAGTGCAGGCCAACAGCATACTTCTGTTTAGAGCGTGCACATAGAATATGCAGTGAATCTGTATTTGCATGAACAGGGCAGATGTGGCTCTGTACTAGAAGAGAGGAGAACAGACCAAGACTTTCCAGAGCATATGATGGAGCACTTGCCCCATCAGCCCACCCCATGCTCTCGACATTTGTTTGCTTCACCTATCTCTTACCATCTTCCCTCTCCTCCTTCCTACTGAGCAAAGGAGTATTGTTCAAAGACCTAAATGCATTCTGCCCTAGTTTCTTTCTTTTTCCAAAAGTCTTATTTTTACTCTTTCACTTGCTTAATCTTCTTTATATTTATTTTCAACAATTAGAGAGTTACTTCAGCCTTACCTGCCCCCACCTCCAAGGCCATTTTTCTTGTTTAAGGGACTTGCAGGTAAGGCTGGAAGTTTGGGACCAGATTCTATTTTGCAGTATATCTGGGAGTGAAAAATCTGAAAATAAGACAGTTGATAGCGTGTAGAAAGAAAGAAACAGGCCACCCTGATACCTTTTCTGGAGAAAAAACTGCAGGGGGATCCAGGCGGACATGCAGAAGAATTTGTGAACAGTTTATACTCTGGGATGTCCTGTATCCAGTGAATTATTGGCTTTGACTTGGCTTTTTATGGTCTATTTTTTTTCCTGACCAAGACAAGTGAGGCTCAATTAAGGAAAAGAAGTATAAGATAACTACCCCAAACTGGACTCCTCTCAACTCTCATGAATGATAGGTAGGGCTGTCAAAATGTTGAGCACTGAGAATTATTTAATCAGTTGATTCTGTTCCTTTCTCTGGGGCAGGAGGCTAACGCAGCTGTCTCCAGAAATGTCTTCGGGGAGTGCAGAGCAACATGGCCTCACGCCCAACGACTCGGTTGAAGGAAATGACCAGTACAGCCCTCTGTCTAAGATCCATATGGAGCCTGAAAAGGAGTCAAGTACTGACTTCCAGCAATTTAAGACCACTGATCTGTGCAGACATTATTCTAGGATCCACATGGAATCTCAAGAAAAATCAAACGCCAGCTTTAAACAGTTCTTCATCAAGAAACTACAGAAGACTTGCCAGTGCAACCCAACCAAAGCAAAAGATACGATTTTTGGCTTCCTTCCTGTCTTGCGGTGGCTCCCAAAGTATGATCTGAAGAAAAACATTATAGGAGATGTGATGTCTGGCTTGATTGTGGGCATCTTATTGGTGCCCCAGTCCATTGCGTATTCCCTTTTAGCTGGCCAGGAGCCAATCTACGGCCTGTATACCTCTTTTTTTGCCAGCCTAATTTATTTTCTATTGGGGACTTCTCGTCACATCTCTGTGGGCATTTTTGGAATACTGTGCCTTATGATTGGTGAGGTAGTTGACCGAGAGCTGAACAAAGCTGGCTATGACACAGCCCATAGTGCCCCATCTTTAGGGACGATTTCAAATGGGAGCACCGCATTGGACCCGTCGTCAGATAGCATATGTGGCAGAAGCTGCTATGCAATTACAGTCGGCAGCACCGTAACTTTTATGGCTGGAGTTTATCAGGTAAGAAGCAGTGGCACGAGTGGTTGTTTCTAGCAAAAGAAATCACTATGCATGAAATCTCAGATCTGTAAGGGGTCTTAGATATCACAGTAATCAAACTAGCACTTGAATGCTCAGGATATGTGAGGGGTGGATCCAAGGTTCAAACTCTGGGTGGACTCTCTGAGTAAGATAAGGCTACTTCTATTTTCTCAACCCTGGGCTGCAGCTGCCTCTTAACCGATGAATGTTAGGCAGACTTTAATTATTTGGTTGTACAAATTTAGACCAGAAAGACTCCAGATCACCTAGCACAACTCCTTGATTTTCTATGTCAAGAAACATTGCTTTGCCTGAGGTTACGTGTGGTTGGTTATTGGCGGAGACAGCACACAGTTCAGCCAGAAAGGTAACAGGATGTGGGCGGTGCGAGGACATGTGCAGGGATTTTTCAAGCTGTAATCAGTGGTGTCCAACCTTTTGGTGTCTCTGGGCCACGCTGGAAGAAGAAGAGTTGTCTTAGGCCACACATTAAATGCACAAACACTAATGAAAACTGATAGGCAAAAAAAAAAGTTTTAAGTAAATTTACGATAGCCATCCTGGGCCACCTGAAGCCCGAGAGCCACGGGTTGGACACCTCTGCTAGATAATCACCTCCTTTTTCCTTTAGAATTTCTAAAGGTAGTAGTGTTCTTGGCCTGTTGAAGAGGGAAAACATTGAAGAATGCTATTTTATATTGTCAGCCAGGAGAAAGGATTAGAAATGAAATCCTTCTTGGGTCTCCCATAGAACCCACTAACCTGCTATTCCCATCATGCCCCTGTCTTTTAGCATGCAAGAGTCAGTAACATCATTACGTCTCCTTTACAGGCACTTGGGTCCAATAAGGAAAGGGGAAGAGTAGCTCGCTTTATCTGGTGCTTGGGTGGGGAGGAGCTAAGGTAGGGGGGTGTACAGAGTTGTTTTAAGAGCTTGAGAAGGTAGGAATCCTAAGGTCTTGTTCCATTTGGGCAAATGAGATATAGTGTGCTTAGCCCTCTGAATGTCAGCCTTGTCTCTAAAATGAGAGGTTTGATACATGATTGCATCCAGGTCTGACAGTCTGTGACGCTCTGCTTCCATGGAAAGTGTGCCTCCATGGAAAAACAGCCAGGGTAATACAGGGGTTAGAGGCTCTTTTCTACTTGTATTTAACGCTTATATTTCCTCCCTTCCAGGTAGCAATGGGCTTCTTTCAAGTGGGCTTTGTTTCTGTCTACCTCTCAGATGCCTTGTTGAGTGGATTTGTCACTGGTGCCTCCTTCACTATTCTTACGTCTCAGGCCAAGTATCTCCTTGGGCTTAGCCTTCCTCGGAGTAATGGTGTGGGCTCACTCATCACTACTTGGATACATATCTTCAGAAACATCCATAAGACCAATATCTGTGATCTCATCACCAGCCTTTTGTGCCTTTTGGTTCTTTTGCCAACCAAAGAACTCAATGAGCACTTCAAGTCCAAGCTCAAGGCACCCATTCCTACTGAACTCATTGTCGTCGTGGCAGCCACATTAGCCTCTCACTTTGGAAAACTGAATGAGAAATACAATACCAGTATTGCTGGACATATTCCCACTGGGTTCATGCCCCCCAAAGCACCGGACTGGAACTTAATTCCTAGTGTGGCTACAGATGCAATAGCTATTTCTATCATTGGTTTTGCTATCACTGTATCACTTTCTGAGATGTTTGCCAAAAAACATGGCTACACAGTCAAAGCCAACCAGGAAATGTATGCCATTGGCTTTTGCAATATCATTCCTTCCTTCTTCCAGTGCTTTACTACTAGCGCAGCTCTTGCAAAGACGTTGGTTAAAGAATCAACGGGCTGCCAGACTCAGCTTTCTGGTGTGGTGACAGCTCTGGTTCTTTTGTTGGTCCTCCTGGTAATAGCCCCTTTATTCTATTCCCTTCAGAAGAGTGTCCTTGGTGTGATCACTATTGTAAATCTCCGAGGAGCTCTACGTAAATTTAAGGATCTGCCCAAGATGTGGAGGGTTAACAGAATGGATACGGTTATCTGGTTTGTGACTATGCTGTCCTCTGCACTGATAAGTACTGAAATTGGCCTGCTTATTGGAGTTTGTTTTTCTATGTTTTGTGTCATCCTCCGGACTCAGAAGCCAAAGAGTTCATTGCTTGGCCTGGTGGAAGAGTCTGACATTTTTGAATCCATGTCTGCTTACAAAAACCTGCAGACTAAGCCAGGCATCAAGATTTTCCGCTTTGTAGCCCCTCTCTACTACATAAATAAAGAATGTTTCAAATCTGCTTTATACAAAAAAACTCTCAATCCAATCTTAGTAAAGGCAGCTCAGAAAAAGGCAGCAAAGAGAAAGACCAAAAAGGAAGCAGTGAGTCTTGGTGCAAAACAGGATGAAGTTTCAGTGCAACTTTCCCATGATCCCTTGGAACTCCACACCATAGTGATTGACTGCAGTGCAATCCAATTTCTAGACACAGCAGGAATCCATACACTGAAAGAAGTTCGCAGAGATTATGAAGCCATTGGCATCCAAGTTCTGCTGGCTCAGTGCAATCCCTCCGTGAGGGACTCCCTGGACCGGGGAGAGTACTGCCAGAAGGAAGACGAAAACCTTTTTTATAGTATACACGAAGCGATAGCTTTTGCAGAAGAATCTCAAACTCAGAAAGGAATGTGTATTCCCAATGGTCTGAGTCTAGTGATCAATTGAGTAAGTAGGTGGAAGGAAGAAGAATGTCCAGCCAGGAGCAACTCGCGTACTTGAAATTGTAACTTATTGGCTAGGCATTATTCTTCCTTCAAAGCTGATGGCCGTTGTAGATACACAAATGCAGCAGAGCTTATAGTTAGGCAGGATCAAGAAGAAACTATTGTGGCGTCAAGCTGTCTTGCAGAGAGCTGGTATTCTTGTACTTAAATATCTGTTGAATTGGACTGTGAAGTAGCCCTAAAATTTAACAACCATCCTCTCTTAGGAGATATACTTTTGGACTTTTCCTTCTCCAGAAGTGAAGGGGTAAAGTTGATGTTTACCTGAGACATGCCGGAGCCAACATGATTCAGCTCTTTGGAGAGAGTGGAAAGGAGGCAGGGAAAGGGTATGGTGCTGGCTTTTGTACCAGCAGATCAAGAGACCTCTGGAGCTCAAGGTAATAACTACACAAGTTCTTTCCTTATTTGTGCTTCTCTGTACCCAGTTATTTGCTCCCCAGACAGCAATAGGATCTCTAGCTTTTAATGGGAAAGCACTGTTCCTCACCTTAAGGCAGGGAACCACGGGCACCGGCCTGTCAGGAGCCTGATGGCTAGGCATGGTTGTGACATCCTGCCAGCCGACTTCCCATTACATAGAAGGCTCTGTCATACGTCTGATGTTTTGAGCCTTTTTGTTTATTGGAAGCAGGGAAGCAGAGAGCTCTTCCTAATCAGCAAAAATGAGGGGAATCTTCCCTGTCTTTCTGTGCTCTCTGTCTCTGTTTTTCAGTATTTCTCTTCCATTCAGCACTGTTTGCACTTTCAGTAATTTAGGGTGTTTGTCCTGGAATCTGTCCTGAACGGCTATGTCTGATTGGCAGTGACAGGCTTGCCAATAAAAGGCAGAATGCCGAGCCTGCGGTACTATACAGCATTTTAAAGGAACTGGAGGAAAACCCTTGTGGACAGATTGTAAATAGGAAATGCCCGGAAGCAGTCCCCTTCAAATGTGTGTACTTAGCAGTGATTTTTTTTGCCTTCTCATGGCATTTTAGCTAGGGCCAGTTGGGGATGGACAGTCTCAAGTAGAAGTTACTGTCCATCTCTCCTTGGCAAGAAAAATTATTGTAACCCACAGAAAAGAGTGTACAAAGCTGCCAAAGGAACATCAGTAATTAACTTGTAGATGTTTTAGTGAAGACTAAGATGCTTACTGCCATGGACTGTATTGATTTACAATGAATTTTGATGACAGTGACAGCTTTTCACTCTGGGCCACCTAAAACTAGGATGCAGGAGGATTTAGAAGCATCACATTCCTACAGCCCAATTATTTGTGATAGCCGGCCACAGGTTGTGGCTATAGGAGGAGTTGCTTTTGAAAAGCAAGAATGTCTGACATTGAAAGCTTATAGGTCTGGACCTTGATAGGTGGTGGAAAAAAAACCCCTGAGGTTTTTCAAAATTAGGACTAGCAGGCTAATTTATGTGAGGTTGAAACACTTAGCTACACCATTGAAAACAGACAAAATAATATTTACAAAAGTGCAAAATTATTTTTTAGCCTACCCCTACATTCTAAACAACTTAAATATTTATGAGAAGTAAACGCTAAGTGTTGGGCATCCGTAACCTGCAAGTGTGACTTTTCTATTGGTAGAGCTGTGCCCATCTGTTTACATGGAAAATACCTTTCCGTTGTTAAAGCACTTTCTCTGCAGAAAAGCTGGCTATCTGTCTTTGAGGTGACTGACATCATTATTAAATGTAATAGTGTCCTGAATTTTGACATCCTTTTAGAATGTAAGTCTAGAATTTCAGAAATGTTATCTCTTCTTTGTATTTTTGTTTGTTTGTTTTAAGCTAATATTCACCCATTCTATCCAGTCTTATGAATGGTAATAGTAAAATCACAGTATCTTGGTCTATCGTCTGTTTTTAATCCTTTTGCCTTCCTCTCCCAAGCCAGGTTTGAATCCACACCATTATAAATGTCCAGCAGGGGTGTCCAGCCTGCAGCCCAGGATGGCTGTGAATGTGGTCAGCACAAAATCATAAATTTACTTAAAACATTAGATTTCGTGTGTGTGTGTGTGATTACATGTCACAGTGTATTTAATGTGTGGTCCAAGACAACTCTTCTTCCAGTGTGGCTCAGAGATGCCAAAAGGCTGTACACCCTGGATGCTATGTGAGAGGAGAGTACGTGTTTACATGTTTGAGACAACTCTGTGACAAACACTGGCACAGAGGGAAAAAAAGAGTCCAGAGGGTTTGAAAAACCCTTTAGAAGAATGGAGTAACAGAATTTGACCTTTACCTAACATTTTTCTCTGTTTGTGGATATAGACAGTTCTGGAGCTTTGTGTAATTAGCTAATTCTCGAATTGTGCTCTGGTCTATATCTCTCCCATCCAAACAAACAAGAGACTCTGCTTATGGCAGCCAGTTATAAAAACAGTTAATATTTCCCTAAAATTTGCAGGGAATAGGCCATTGAAAAGACGGTCTCTGATGAAACAAGGGAGAGGACAAACGGATTCAGTTGAATGGAACCCAATCCCTGGTGAGCCCCACCCAACAGTAGGGAAGCCAGGAGTAGGAACCCCACCTTAGTTTGAGAGTGAGGTCAAAAACACTGTTTCTAGGAGGAGAGGGAGAGAGGGGCACAGATTCACCAAAGATGAAAGCTGAGGATCACGCAGCAGCCAGGGTTGGGACAAAAGCCCAGGCTGATCTACCCTGAAGCACTCGTAACTACAGTACTATGTGTGCCTCTGATGGTTGGTAAAATTGACAGACGTCTAGTTGACAATTACTTTTAAAAAATTTTAATACGGACCTTTGAAAGGATAACAAGATTTGGGTAGTCTAACTTAGCTTTTAAACAGCAGTAGACACTGAAGCCGAATTTGTTGCTAAATTTGCACTGTGGTAAATGGTGATCTTTATTGCACTCTCGGTAATTTGTCATTTAAGAACACATTGGGTGTTTGATCTTAATATGAAACTGAGAAAAAGGCTGCAGTGAATTTCTTGGGAACTTAAAATTGAGTATGGGAGTTATAATGACAAATTCAAGGTCTGTGATCCTTGTTAATTAATGTTTTGAATGAATTGTTTTCCTCTGTGTAGTGCTATAGATGAGCTATAGGTTCTTTTTGCAGTGATGCAGATAATTCCTGAAACACTTCCTGGGGACCTGTGCTGGAGTCTAGGGCTGGAGTGCCAGGTGCTGGGACTAGGATAGTAAATCCAGGAAGGCAGGTTGTATGGTAACTTTAGTGGGTGACACCCAGTGGCACTTGGAGGTATTTTATGGAGGAGCTGAGCCCGGACTGAGTTCTGAACAGGACGCAGGCAACTGAGGCAAATAAGGAGGCATGGATGCCCCTGGTATATTCAGGGAAAGATTTCACAGTGACATGACAAAAAACCAATTGATAGGATTTAGACTTTATTTAGTTTCTCTGCTCTTTAATGTTTCTCTCTTCTTCCTTCTTCTAATGGTTTCTTTATCCATTAGAGGAATGGATAGTGATGCCTTATTTGAAACTGGGCTTAAAAAACTGCAAAAGGAAATAATTGGGTCTAGAAAGCTTTTAGGCTCTGAAGTAATCTGGCTTTTTTCTTTGTATAAAGATTTTTGATAATCATGGATGTAATCATTAATATGAGTGCTAATAACATGAATGAAAATGATAATGGATCAGGCCAAAATAACACACCAGCTGATTTATCATAGCCTATTAGTAAAGTAAAATTCTATTGACATACTTTAAGTTAAAAGTATATTTTAGTTTTTAAAAAAATATAGTAGTAACTGGGGATGGAGAATTTAGATGTGGGAGTTGGGGAGATTTATTTTTATAAGGTAATTTTTATCCTGACATGGACTATTTTTAGAAGGGTTTTGCACTTCAAAGTAAACCTGTTAAATACAGTTAGAAAAGTTAAATAAGCATTATACTAAATCATGAGGTTTATTTGTTGTGTATTTTCTTTTTCTCTTAGTGATGTAAAGTGGGAAGGAGATACTTAATTTTGAAAACTTAAATAATGAAGGACACCAAATGCCTTCCTCGGAGATACCATGTGTATAAGTCTGGAACCATGCGTAAAACCTTTCTTGGACTTAGATTATGAGTCTGAAAAAGGCTGAATAATTACAATCTTATTACAAATCACCAGTGATTACATTTCTAACTGAAAGCTTTTCAGTTGGCAAACAGACGAGCAACCTAAGCCAGAAAGGATTTTTAACTGCAGGTTTAATAAATTTATTTTAAGGTTTTCTCTTCCCCCACCACCAAATTCCCCATCCCTAGAATAATAACATAATAGTTGAAGTCAAACAGCTGTTGCCTTTTAATTCAAATCAGTTGGGAAGTTATTGTTTGAATTCTAATGCTGCCATGATTTCTCAAAAATTAGTGTGACAGATCTATATAAAATGCTACCCTTTTTTGTCTCTTCTGAAATTTTATATACAAATTGAAACAATATCAGGGTAACACATGAATGAACTCAAATTCTGAGTCTTGTCTATTCACTAAAAATGTATACTGCCTTTTTTTTTTCAATTGTTCAAGACCAATGACTTTTAGGAACATGTTTTATACCACATGTAACTTTTTTAATCAAAGCAAGTGCCTTGATGCTATTCCACACAAATCATGCTTCACCCTCTGTAGGGTGAGGATGGCTTGTTGCCGATTGCAGACGGGTACAGGAGAGGGAGGGTTGGTTGTAGCAGATCCCTTTCTTCTGGAAGAACCTGTTCATGCTGCTTATTACCTAAGATCCTGTATGTGTTGAGATCTGGAGATGTTATTTCATTTGTTTGCTAATAAATTGTTATGCTGATAAAATATTCTGTGTTTAAATTATTTAACTGCAAGGGGCATTCTAACTAAGAAATACATTTAGATCACCAGTGAGCTTTAAAATACCATCTTTACCTTTGGAGAGTGATTCAGTCATTAATTTTTCCCATCTGTAACCAGAGGATCTACCCTTGTAGAAAGACAGAAAGTCTAAAGAAACCCAGTTCTTTCCTTTTTTTGCTCGTGGTCCTGAGGAGTAGGTTAACCCTTCGGGGACTCACTTTTCCCATCAGTGAAGAGGGAAGACCTAGATTGCATGGTCTTCCACTTTTCATGCTGCAAGACTTCCATTACATACTGTGTTGGAATCAGAAATCTAATGTTTTACTGCTGCCCAACCTTTTGAATTTTGTAAGTGAGTTTTGAGTCACATTCTTTTCATCAGTCTATTGAGGCTATATGGACTAAGAGCTGGGAGTGGAATTCCTAACTGGAGTACAACATTGTGAGAAATAATTGCCAGAGTGCCCCCACCATCTCCCCATACCTGCAGTGAAGCCTCTTCCCAAATGTCCTCCCCTTTCTGCATCTTAGCTTTGTGGAAGAAGTGGAAGAAGTGTGGGTACAGGGGGGAGGACAGTTTTCAGTCTTCCTTTTGTAGTACTTTCCCTCAGACTCTATGGTGTCAGAGAAGTTACAAGTGGCTGCTCCTAAGGTTCCTTCCAGTGGCTGGAATTGTCTCCCTTGTGGAGTTGTCCTCTGCCCTCTGGTGGCCAGAACATGCTACCACATTTCCATTTCAAAGAACTGGTCTCAGGTAGCAAGAATAGTTCTTTTATAGGTCTACAAATTTGGAATTACATTATCGGAGCCTATTTGTCCTTTTATATTATGATTTTCTGGAAATAGTAATAAGTGAAAGTGTTTGATATATAATAGGCAATCAATAACTCCTAGCTTCCTTTTTTTTTTTTTTTTTTTTGCTGTGAAGAACTCAATTGTTGACATTTGGTCCAAAGCATAGGAGAGGACTCTGGGATGGTTGAAAGGATGCGTAGTGGTTTCAGGGATTGGCTCAGGCAGAAGGCAGACACAGGTGGATGCAGAGGGGCCCCTCACAGGCCTCTGGGCTCCAAAGGCTCCTAGTCGTACCTGAAGGTGAACCTTTGTAAGAGATACTGAGGGTGAGCCAGCCTGCAGAGGTCAGTCAGGTGGTCACCCATCTCCTTCATGAGTTTTGCCTGCTCCTCCAGGAAGTCACAGAGGCGAGGGTCTGTATGGATGGAACCCAGGGCATGCAGATCCAAAAGGGCCTGGCTCAGGTTCTTCTCCAGGGCAATGGCAGTTTCCATGGCATCCTGAGTTGTACCCCACTCATCTGGGGAAGGCTTTGCCACATCCTGGAAGAGGGCTTGACCACCACACCGGTTTTGCATCTTCAAGAGCCACTGGGCTCCCTCTTGCTTCATCTCAGCCAACTCTTGGAAAACGTGGCCCATGCCCTCCAGAGCCCGTCTTGGCAGTGGAAATAGAAGCCCAGACAGAGGTAGGTGTGGGAGGCCTGCAGGATGAAACCTCCACCGAGGGGGAGTGATTCTGGCAAATTTGGGAGCTCGTGATTACATGGCAATAAAAAGTTCAGTTCAAAAATGATGTTTGCTGGTCTCAAGGATGGCTGAGATGGTTCCAAAGGTGGTGACTGGGAAAGAAGTTGGAGGCTGGTCAGAGGCTGGAAGAAGGGGTGTCCCTAGGTCTGTTCTGTCCAAATAACTATTGAAGCAAGAAACAAATCCAGGGGACCCTGAGGGCACTGCCAGCTTCTTTCCTTTTTAATTAAAGAGCCCTTCTTAGGTAAGACAAAGAAAACTCCCTGGAGTTTTATCTATTATCAGCCTGGGTGGTTGAAAGTGGAAGAAAGGGCTGGTAAGACAGGTCCCTATCTCTAGATGGTACTCGGTAAAATTCTAAACAGGGATGGGTAGTGATGACAATAGCGTTTATAGAACACTTAGTCTGTGTCAGGTGTACCTTTTTATTCTCATGACAGCGCAGGTGAGGTAGGTGTCTACTTCTGGAATATTGGCCTATGGAGTAGATTGGTGAACTGGTGCAAAACTAAGCTCTCAAGTGGGGTTGGAGGGATCCGAGAGGCAGGGAGAAGCCAGAGAGGGCATGAGGAAGAAAGCAGACTAAATGTGCATATCAACCTGTTTGAGTTTAAAAAACAAAGCATCAAATAACCCTAATGCCTAAAAGAAATAAGAGGTTTAGCCAATGTCAACCAGACTGCAAAAGCTCTTTTGGATATGATTCCCATCTACTGGGTTCAAATTCATATATGTTAAATGAGTCAAGAATGTGAGCTTCCTGTAATTTTTTTTACTGGATACTACTAATATAAGGCACTTAGACAAACCTTTCATACTAAAGTCTCGTGTGTTTAATTAGAGAACCCCTCAATGATGTTCAGTGGAGGGAAACAGGTTTAATTATATATTAGAATTATTCATTATCAAAGAGCAGGCTGTAATCTGGATTGCAATACTAGTCTAGGCAATGATATTCATGAAAACTTCTTGCTAATCCTTTTAAATAAAGGACAACTCTACCGTATCTCCAAGTTATTTCTTAGAATCAATGCTTCATGTACCTTAAAAAGGTGGCTTCAACACATTAGATGTTTATTAATTTACACTCAAGTGTTGATTGAAGTGCTTATTATGTGTCCAGCACAGTGCTAGGCATCATTGAGATCACACAAGACTGACTGAACCCTGCTCGCATGGAGCTTACTGTCTAGTTAAAGAGTCCCAGGACATTAATAAAAACTTTAAGTGCTGAACTCAAAAGTGAAGAATGGTATAGACAAGAAGTACTGAGGAGCTGAGGGTAAATAGGGTGGAGCAGGTAATGGAGTCTTCAAGAAAGGCTGGAAGAAAGAAGACTCAAGTGAGTTCTTGAAGAACGTGTGGGGCCTCGCGTGGCAGAAAGCAGGACTAGCGTTCAAGCCCTGGCAAGCTAGCCGACATGGGAGTGGAGTGAAGGAAGACAATGGCCTGTTGGGGCAGCACACACTCTAGAAATGCAGACTGCAGTCACTTCCAGAGGGTGCTAAAATTCAGCCAAATAATCTAGTCTTGTATTTTTTAATTTTTCATTGGTCACAAATTTATTAATAGAATTTTAAGCCTTTAATCAAATGCAGCAGATTGCCTTAAATGCTTTATTTTTTTAATTTATTGAATTTATTGGGGTGACATTGATTCACAAAATCATACAGCTTTCAAGTGTACAATTCAACAAAAGATCTGGATACTGTATTGTGCACCCATCACCCCAAGCAAGGTCTCTTTCTGCCCTCATCTGCTCACCCGCTTTGCCCACCTCCACCTACCTGACCCCTCTTTCCCTCTGGCCATCACCGCACTGTTTTCTGTGTCTATGTGTAAGCATCTGAGAACTACCACAGTCAGCTGGGCACAGGAAATGGCATGATGCCAGTAGATCTAACATTATGTGCAAAACAGATGTCAGGAAAAAGGTGAGAGAAGAAATGAGAAACTGAGTCAGTCATCCTGACACAAGATGATGAAGGCAGTTGAGGTACTGACCATGAGACAGAAACACAGGACTCAGCCAGAAGACAGTTTTCCTCTCCTAAGTGTTGCAAGTTGTAAATATACATAGTACCTTTAATTCAAATTATACTAGTTAAAAGGAAAAATAGCCAAAATAAGCTTTCGAAAACATCCATTTAAACATCTGCTGTTTTTTCTGATTGTTGTTGTTTTGTCCAATGTGGAAGCTGTATTTTCCATAATTAATCTTGCTTATACATGTTTGAACAGAAAGAATAACTAAATTGCTGTGTGTTTCTGAAACAGCCACAAAATTAACCTGAAGGGGGAAAAAACTATACTTTAACAGTAACAGGTACTGTGTATACCTTCTAAAAGATGAAACTGACACCTATCTGACTTATGGGGAATAGAAACTCATGTTACAAAGTATATTCAGAATGCCTTCTCTATAGGACAAAAGCTTTAATATAAATTTATGAATTTATAGTTTTAAATCATTTAAAATCAGCTCTGCTCTAGTGGACTTCTGTGAAGAACAAACACCAAAGGAATAAAGGTTATTTACCAGGTAATTTTAGTGAGTGAAGGCAAACACAATGTGCCCTCATCTTAATTATGTGGTCCAGCCTGGATTACAGGTATGGGAAGGAACAGTGTGAATAATCCAAATAGGGAACCATCCAAACACTCTCACACAGCTGTCTCATGCCGAACTTTCCTCTCACCTTGCCGATTAACAGGATTCTCTGAGAATATACCTGCCACCCAGATTGTATCATGCCTCTTCTTTAAGAGGTACAGGCACCTTATTCCCTGTACCTCAGCTCCCTATTCATAATAAGTCTGAAGCACCATAAGACATTTCAATAGCCTAGATGGCACCTGTTAATTCTCTGGGCACAGATGAACGTAACTCGACTGAATTCTCAGTTAACTGGCAGAGCAGTCAGAAGAGCAGCTATGAAGGTTCTAAAGTTACCAAATTAGCATGCAGAAGTTAACAGTCCTGTAGTAAGAACAGATTTTTTTTTTTTGACAGTGGTGGGGAGTATTCAGGTGGCCAACCTAAGAGGAAAGTGCTAGAATCTAGCTAGACCAGTGGTTCTGAAAGTATGGATCCTGGACCACATCAGCATCAGCATCACCTGGGAGCTTGTTAGAAATACAGATTCACGGGTCCCACCTAAAACCCACCGAATCACAAACTCTGGGGGTAGAACCCAGCAATCTGGGTTTTAGAAAGCCTTCCAAGTGATTCTGAAGTGAGCTAAAATTTGGAAACCACTGAGCTAAATTTACTAGGAAGAAGTTGGCTCCAGGCCCACAGTGTGCTCGGTTTTCCTATGGGTTATCTGGTAGTTCCCGAACTTTTCTGTACATTGGGAGTGCCTGGGAAGGTTCAAAAGCTGCTGCTTATGACCCGTTACCACAAATCACGATTTAATTGGTCTGTGAGAAGGTCTGGGCCTTGGAAAATTTTAAAAGATCCTCAAGTGGTCCTAATGTTCAGACAAGTTTGGGAGCCACTAGATAAATCGAGGGAACACACATCTTAGTCAAGTTTTATTTCCAAATTCCATTCAAAGAAGTTTCCTGAGGATTTCAGAAGACTGGAATGTCATTACAATAGTATAGCTTAAAACTTAAGTTCAATATCCTATCTAAAGAAATCTAAAGATTTATAGATTTTTATAAGCTACATCTTCCAAAATAGGATGTAGAATAATGCCTACATTATTTTGTCTGGAGGAAATCTGTAATTTTGGAATCAACAAATTTGTGTCACTGTTCTTATTAAATAGTCATCTATGTCATTTAGCTGTCCAAAAACAGCACCAGGGACGCCTACATCTAAGTTTTTACACTTGAGATGGCATTTGTGATGACTATTGGTAGCTGTGATGACTATCTGGCTGCTGTGGTAGCGATGCCCCTGCCCATATTCACTTCCAGCTTCATCAGCATTTTTGCCAGCCCCTGTGCCTAGACGACCTGTGTCAATCAGCTCCCGCAAGACAATGAGGTCATCATCTGTAATGACAAAGTCCTGGAAATTTACTTAATTTGGGACACGGGTGGCAATAACCCCCGAATGCCACAACTTTTCAATGGCAACATCTGGTTCATGGGCTGCTGCGTCTTTGTCAGAATCGGCCAAGTCCATCGGGACAATGCCTGCCTTCTGCCAGCATCACCACTGTGGACTGCGTGACTGACCACCATGCTGCAGTAATCATGTTGATGGCCTGCTTGATGTCCTTTTCCTTCACCCTCACTGCTGTTGAGCTTGAGGAAGAAGGATCTGTTTTAGAAGGTGGCTCCTGTACATCACTTTCATGGGGTGAATTATGCCAGCATTCAGTGGCTGCAGGATGGCAGCATAATTTGACTCCTTTCCAAGCACGGAAGCATGTTGTGAGCAGAGCAGTTGTCTATCAACAGGAGGATCCAGCGTTCTGCCTCCTTCATCCTGGCATCCATTTGCATCAGCCATGCATTAAACAGATCCTGTGTCATCCATGCCCACTGGTTGGCTCAATAATCACAAGGGAGGGAATGATGTTCTTATGGCAGTGTGGGTTGGCTGACCTACCATCAGTGGTCTCATTTTTTTCAGTCCCTGAAGCATTGCAACAAGAGTACCGCCAATAACTTTTTTGCTTTCTTGTCCCCTCTATAATGGTCCAGTTTAGCAGCCAGCATGTTTTGGGGAAGCACCTGGAAAAATACTCGTCTCGTCAGCATTAAAGATATCATCTGCAGTCAGCAATCGGTTTTATAATTTCCCCTGCATGCCACTCGTTAACCTTAGCTATTCCTAGACCATTCATTAATCTGCCACTATCCTCTCTACAGACTGTTTTTGAAGCAGTTCCGTGGCAATCCCTAAATCTGTTCAGCCAGCCTGCACCTGCTTGAAAATTATCATAGCCAAATATGTTGGCCAACTTTAGTGCTTTTTTTCAAGTGACAGAACCAGTCATGAGAATGTTTCTGGTATGGATTTCTTGAAACCAAACAAAAACATCCCTACTGATGTCAGAGCACATCCTCATCCTTTTCCGTTGGGGTCCCACAGACGCCTCCTCACCATTTCTTCCAATTTGGCACGATCCTTTAATATAGATAAAGCAGGAGTGATATGGAACTCTTTTGCCATATCACCTTTCCTCTTGCCCGAGTCTCCAGCTTTTACAAATTGTATTTTCTCCTCTAGGGAGAACTGCTGGCATTTCTTGTTCCCCTTGTTTGCCATATTTGCAGTATGAGGGCTGGTTTACAACTACCAGGGCAGTATCTGTCTCCTCATGGTTTGTTTTGCCACAAGTGTGGAAAACTGAGAAGACAAAAGAAATACCTATCAGGAACCTGAGATAATGAATTCCCTTTAAAATTTGGGTTTGGATTTTTAAAAATCCCATTAGGAAATGGTCATATAAGGCCAAACTCTAGAGAAGATAGGGTTCACGCTACTGACTTTTTGTAGACATTACTTACACTTCCTGAGCCTATATAGAAATAGTAACAATGTCTGCACCATCTACTATAAGAAAAGGTTGAAACAGTAGATGCTAAGACTGCTTTGCACATAGCAGTGCACTGTATAAATTCAAGGGATTATTATATGACTTGTTTCATAAATACAGACACAGAGGCCCAGGGAAGGGGCCTATCCAGGTTCATACAGCTCAGATTTCTTGACTCATGTAAGCGCTATTTCTACCACTCCACGGTCCTGCTTGAAATTCCACCAAAAGGGGATCTTCAAAGCTCTATCACCATTTGGCTGGGAAGGATGTTCACTGCAGGAAGCTGCTTCTAGTAGCCATACATTCATTTAATGAATATGTACACATGCCAAATGGTAATGACACAGTAAACAACATAGTCAAGGTCTTTGTCCTTATGAAATATATCATCTGGTGGGGGTGGGTAAACAGTAAGTAAACAGATAAACTAGAGTGTGATGTGTGCTACGAAGGAAACAAATACAATCGAGCAGTAGCGGTTTTGGTAATTGCCTACCCTAGCCCCTTTATTCTGAGAATCCTCAAAGGACAAGAGAAGCTGCCGTGACCTTATGCTCTGACTGCTTCTTCCTGAGGAATAACTTCTCCCTCCACCTCCACACATCCGTCTATACATTCATGGCATCCTCAATGTGCTAAGCATTGATGCCAGCCATACAGAGACAAATGGTGCATTTGAGGAGCTTACCAAGGAAGACAGGAAGTGCTGGGGTGTATGGAATACTGTAAGAGGTTACAAAGTACTTTGACTAGATGTAGAAGCAGGGATGATCGACTGGGAACACATGCATTGAAAGTACACTTAAAGGGGAAATGATGTTAGGCCTTAAAGTACAAATAGGAGTTCATGAGACAGAAATATGTGCAAAGGCAATGAAGTACTAGAGAAAATAAAATGGCATGGTGGGGAAAAACATGTCTTTGGACATAGAAATCATGGAAAAGCCTAGTAAGGATTCTAGCTTATTCTTGGGAAAATAAGAGCCCTTCAGAGGTTGATTTTGTTTGTTTGTTTGTTTGTTTGTTTTTGAATGACATGATCAAAGTCCTTTGGTTGCAAAGTGGAGAACCTAATGGGTAAAGTCCAGTGTCCTAAGAGGTGGCCCTAAATATAAAAATAAATGCAGGCTAGTCTAGTAGGCCACATACAGTTTGGACATGTTAATTTGAGTCAACAGGAAACTACTGAAGGATCTTAAGCAAGGAGAAAGATGACTGTTGTGTGAAGAACAGAACTGAAGGCATCAGAGAAAAAGCAACACTTGTTAGGAGGCTGTCGCAGGAATCCAGATGGGGAATAATGATGGCCTGGATGAGAGTAATAGTGGAGATGGTAAGAAGCAGTCTGTTCAGGGCTGTTTTTGCAAATCTTGCTGATGGACTGGATGTGAGGTGCAGGAGGGTAACTCTCAGATTTCTGGCCTGAGCACTATGTAATCGGGTGGCTGTTGGTGCTATTTACTGAGATGAGAATCAATGATTGAGGATCTACTGCTAAAACAATCTACATGTGGCGGGACTGGAATCCAAACCCAGTAAAGCTCACCATAAAGCCAGTGCTCTTAATACTGTAGACTGCTATATAGCTTGTTCTGGGAATTGCCAGTTTTGAGTAGAGACAGGGAAAGAGAATGAGGATCCAAATCAAAGTCTTGTAGATCAAGCTAAGAAGTCTGAATGTGTTCTAAATGAAGATTCAGGAGGGTTTTAAGCAGAGAATGAACTAATCAGACTGACAGTGCAAGATCAGTCTGTTGTGTGAACAGACTGCAGAGGGATGAGAGGGGAGGTGGGAAGAAACTGCTTCAGTTCAGGCAGGATATGACGGTGACTAGAAGGTTGGTGACAGTGGTAGCTAAAGAAGAGTAGCCATTCTGGAAATACATTTGCAAAATAGTGAGGGTCATGCGGGGACTTGTACAAATGCGGGACAATCTGTGACATCGGCGGGAAAGGACAATACAAGCCATACTGCTTCCAGAGCCTCTCCGTTCAGTTCGAATCAACCGGAAACTCACTATCATTACTGTGTGGGGGACGGTGGGAAGGGCAGGTCGATGGTAAATCACCGTGATGAGGAGGTCGCCTTGGTGCGCCACTAAGAAGAACCCCATTCTGAACGGGTAGGGACTGAGGAGGGCTGGGGTCAGGCCTTGTTCACGGTGCTGAGGCAGTTCTGGTGCTGGGGCCCCCCAGGGCCGGAGGCGGCTCTGACTGGTGAAGCGGAGCCTCAATCTTCCACGCTCGGCACAGCCCTGCCCCAGTTACCTAAACGCCCTACATCAATGACCCGGGGCGAGTGGTACGGACGTCCCACAACTGGCGTGCGCAGCTTCCCCCGGCTTCCAGAAATTCAGGCCGGAAGTAGTCCGTCGCATTAGCAGTCCCCTTCTCGACGTTGAAAGCAATTCAAAGACCCGCCCCTCAGTTGGGGCTGGGCTGTCGCGCTTGCGCGAGGAGGGTGGGGGGTTTGCACGCAGTCACGCGCCGCGGCCGCTTCCGGTGCGCCGCGAGGGCCGCCGGGACGGGTCTCCCAGGCGATTCGAGGTTACTGTTGCTGCTACTGCTGCTATTACCACTGCTGCTGCCGGTGCCGGTGCTGCTGCTGCCTAGCTAGTGCCGCGGCGACGCCCGTGTTTCAGCTGTCTTCCTCGGGCTCCCCGGGGCTTGACCCCCGGGGCCCTTGGCAGGCGTCCGTGAAGAGCCTACGGAGTGAACCTGTGCTCCCACACCCACCCTTCAAGACCTCTTATCCCGACTCTGAACAGCAGGAGCGAAAGGGGCTGTCGCGACTCCGCGCCGTGTGTCGCCGGGCGGGGCCGCGGGGCCGGGGCTCCTCCAGTCCCCGGGATGCGCGCGCGAGCCCTCGCCTCCACTTCCTTGTTGCCACTGTCACGACTGGAGCCGCCTCTCGCCGACAGCGGGGAGCGCGAGTGCGCGGGCCGGCCCGCTGGTCGAGCCCCCGGGCCCGGTGCCTCCGGGAATGTGAGCCGCGCGGCTTGCACGCTCCTTCGGGTAAGTCCCGCCCTCGAGCGCCTGGCTGTGCTGCTTAGCGACTTGCTTGCTGGGCGACCTGGAGCTGGTTGCTGTGGCTCTCTGAGCCCTGCTGCCTTCTACAAAGTAAAAGCTGTGAGCCTTAGTCTCCTCCAGCGTTTGGTACCTTAGGGACATCTGAGACCAAGGAACTAGCCCAGAGTCAAACTGTGGCCCATAGCTAAGCCGTCAAAGCTGTCAAAGCCATTTTATGAGGTTGGAAGGAGAACCTGATGGGACTGCGAAAGTGTCTTGCAAATATCAAGCGCTGCCTGCCCTTAACTCTGCTTTGCAGATGAGAAAACAGACTCAGAGCAAGTAGATTGCTCAAGGTCACAGAGCTCTGCGGGTGCTGTTAAAATGTGTAACTTAAATTAGAATCCTGATTTTCTGCCCTTCAGAGCCCTTGGTTTTAACCTTTATATTGTCCTGCCCTCTTTTTTCTTTTTTCTTTTTTTTTTTTTGGCATTGCTGTACCAAAGTCTAGGATCTGAAAACAGTCTTGGACTCAGGCTTAAAACAGGGTGGTCTCTTACTGCCCCCCAACCTCCGAGGTGGTTGTAATGAGTAAGTTTCTTAACTCGTTTTGCTCTGGGTGCTAAAACCCTATATTCCGGTTCTTACACCTGCACTCCTGAAGTTATTGCTTCTCTCTGCGACACTCTGAAGGGCTGAGAAGTCAGTTAGTAAGGGCAAAAAACCAAATTCCCCACATAGCCTTGATTTGAACTCTAGCTTTCCTTACCCAGTGAAGGCAACTGTCCTCTAACCCAGTCAAATCGTGGGTTATGTTCTCTTCCAGGGTTGCACTATGACAGTATGGAAGGGTGTGTGTGTGCCTTGTGTGTGTAGTAATGGAAAGGAAAGAACTTAGAGATGACGCAGAACTAGAAATAACTTTGGGAATAGAAAAATGTATTCTTATCCTGGACTATATCTTTAAAATCATAGATGGACTATTTTTTGCCTACGTTTTCTAGGGAAGGGTTTTTAGCTTTCACAACATTCTCAAAGGGATTCTTGCCTCCCAGAAAGCTAGGATCCAAGGATTTGAAGCCTCTTTATCTCACTTGAGGAACAACTGAAAGTTAGGATAGGAAATAGACTTGTCAGCGATGATATGGTCAGAGGTCAGACTTGAATCCGGGTCTCCTGACTCCACATGCTGTGCCATTTTCCTCATTGTACCCTGCAAGATACCTTAACGTTTGTGTAGTCAGGTTCAAGTGAGAAGTGAGTGGGCCTTGAAATACACAGAGCAGTCCTTTGTTTACTACCACAACTCCTTCTTCCCAGAATCCTGTGTTCTCTCAACACATGGACACATTTTTAGGAGCAAGAATATTATTTTCTTCTCATAAAATTCACGGGGATTCTGGGAACCTTTCTCCATCTAAGGATTGAGTCTCATGGGTAAAACTCCAGCTTAGAATGTGACCACAATTAGCTCATTCATCTGTTGAATGCTTTCCTTTTCTGAAAAGCTGTTAGATTTTGTGTTTCTTAGGGCAGTGGCCAAGAACTAAGGTTGGTCTGTCAGATACTGTTTACACCTGTGCTGTCTAAATGCCCTAGCCATATGTGGCTCTTTAAATTAGTTACAATTAAACAAAACTAATTCAATTCCTTAATCACACCAGCCATATTTCAGGTGCTCATTAGCCGTAAGTGGCTGCCGTGTTGGAGAGCACAAAGAATAGAACATTTCCGTCATCGTGAAAGTTGATGGAACTGTGCTGGATTTACAGGGTTGCTGTGGAGAGGGGGAACAGTGTACATTTCAGCCAGAGGTTATTCATCTTTCACAATAATCCTTTTTTCTTTGTATAGCACTTTACTATTCTCAAATAGAGTTCTTGTCTGTAATATCCTTGAGCCTTGCCACTATAAATCTCTGGTAAGATGGGTGAGGCATATCTTTTTTTATACATGAGAAAATTGAACCTACAGCAGCTAAAGGACCTACCCAAAGTCACACCGGTTGGCAATGTAAAGAAATTTCTTATATTTACGCACTTACTGCATGTTTGAATGAATGAATGAGTGAATTAATGAAGCATTTTGTTGAAGGTGATGAAACATGAGGGAGGGAACTTCTGACTTCTGGCCAAATGGGTTTTTTTTTTTTTTTTTTTTTTTTTTTTACCTGTTACCATATGCAATTCTTATAATATGGGATTAAAATCTTTGAGCCAGAGGATTGCTGTGAATATCCCATGAATGACTATAAGCAAAAGGGCTGAGCTGTGTCCCTACATTTGTCTGGTCAAAGGAATCACCTGGGGCACTTGTTAAGCGGGTGTAGATTTCCACACCTTCTGAAGATTCTGACTTAGAAGACCTGAGGGGGAATCCTGAAATCTGTGTGTAATAAGTACCCACCCCCTCAAGTACTTCTTAGGACCTGCAGAGTCCGGGAAATGAGTCAGCATTGCAGCCCTGGCAGAGATAAGGGTCATGTGCAGTTCCCTTCAGGGTGGGTCCTTGAAACACGTTTGTGTTTGACTGTCTTCTAGCCATGGATGCATCATATGATGGTACTGAGGTAACTGTCGTGATGGAGGAAATTGAAGAATCCTACTGTTACACCTCCCCGGGGCCACCCAAGAAGAAGAAAAAGTATAAAATACATGGAGAAAAGGCCAAGAAACCCAGGTTAGTCAGCATGCTGTGGTAACTGGCTTTCTAAGTTTCTAAGCAGTAGCTGCCCGGAGAGCCATGCTGGGAAACACTGGAAGGCTGCATCCAGACCCACTGAGAGTGCCCTGTCAGTAGAAGTCTCCAGGTGGGCATCGGAGGTGGGGGGAGGGAGATGCGGAGCGTAAGTGGGAGATTGATGTCAGCCGTTATCGTTCTTGGCCTCATCTTGGTCATGCGTCCAGGCTATCAGAGGAAATTGTCCCATGCAAATGGTCGAAGCTGTGTACAGCAGGTCCTTGAATAGCAGTGGTTTTTTCAACATCATTTCATTGTAACATTGGTGGGACTCTTATTTATATCTATTAGCCTATGGTAAAACTGGTTTCATTATACGTGTTTTGCTGCAGTTCCAAGAACCTGTCAACAATGTTAAGGACAGACTTACTGTACAAAAGAACTATGTTCTCTATTGTTACCATTGTTAGAATTTAAATATTTAAAATACAGCATTAATGAAAATGTGAAATTATAAATAGTACCAAAGATATCTATAAAGACTATCCAAATTATAGCTCTGTTCTCCCTCTTAACTGCCAGCACTTCAGATTTCTTGCTGTGATGACCAGCTCTGGGTCACTTTGATAGTTCTCCTTGCTGCCCTCTCTCAGCCTTGGTGAGGTTCTGACCAGTGAGACGACCAGAGTCTGTGTGGAGGAGCGAAGACTGCGTGCTGACCGGCTGTGTAATCATCCCCCAGATAACCTTTCTGAGGGCAGAGTGACAGGGCACTTGTGTCTGCCTTTGCTCTTGTTGGGGTTTAAAGCCAGCCATCCCTGCCGAAAGAGTGGTCCAGGGAAGTCAACCAGACAAGCCTTTGCTTCCAGGTTTCTGAAGAGAAACCTGTGATATACCATCTGGGGGTATTATTTAAATGTTTCTTTGCTCCAGTTCCTATTTAGTTAAATGCTTTGAAATGAAAAGCTGTGTTTTGTTTCTACTTCTTTACCACTCGGTCTCTAACATCGCAGTGTTTGCTGGTTAAATAAGAGAAAACTTTAAGAAGGCATTGCTTCCTCAGGTCGGCTTACCTTCTGTACTATTATGACATCTACCTGAAAGTGCAGCAGGAGCTCCCACATCTTCCTCAGTCTGAGATCAATAAGAAGATCAGCGAAAGTTGGAGGCTTCTCAGCGTGGCTGAGAGGAGTTACTATTTGGAGAAAGCCAAGCTAGAGAAAGAAGGTTTGGATCCTGTGAGTATGTTTTTTTCCAGCTGATTTTTGCATTGGTGTACTGGTGGAGGCCTTGGGGAGACCAACCCCTCTGTTCTCCTCTTTCCCTTTCTTGGGAAAACTTTGAATTGACTCATTTTTCTCTCTTTGAGTCCCATATTGCATGGTTCAATTTTGATGCTGCCCTGTATGTACTCTTTTGCCCTTGTTGGTTGCAGCAGTACGAGGAGCTGACATTTTTCTGAGTTATCTGCAGCGAGCCTTAGATTCCTTTTCTGAACTTTAGCCTATCTCGGAGCCCCTATGTTCTTGTGCATAGTTAGTATAATTTTTTTTAATATAGTAGCTTACACAGGGGTGGGCAAAAGTGGGTTTACAGTTTGTGTGGAAAAATAAATGGTACAAGAATAAATTCCGTGCTTTGGATACTTGTGGTGATGCACTTACTTTTGCTTTCACCATATAGGCACTTCTCCTGCATCACGAGTGTTCGTGTTATAAACCGAGTGTAGTGTAATTAATTTGTGTTGTGCTGACTACTGCCAGGGGTAGCGATCAGCAGCTAGGCTCTGTGTTTAGAGATACATACAGTTGCTTTGTAAAATACCGGCCACTGGTGGTTGTGAACTGTGCTAGAAGCAGACATGCAAGATTAAAGCAGAAGATGATGGAGGAGATGGGGGCTTTGAGCTCACCGATTAAAGCAGGGGTCCTCAACCCCCAGACCGGGGACCTGTACCAGTCCGTGGCCTGTTTTAGGGCCCAGGCTGCACGGCAGGAGGTAAGCAGCAGGTGAACAAGCAAAGCTTCCCTGGAGTCACTGCCTGAGCTCCATGAAAAATTACCATGAAACCGGTCCCTGGTACTGAAAAGGTTGGGGACGGCTCGCTAGATTAAAGAATCAGCGAGGAAGCGTTGGGTTTGTGTCTCTCAGCCATTTTGGATGCCCTGAGCATGATCGACACTGCTGTACTTTTTCAAACTAAAATTCCTGTGGGAAAATAATAACCCTGGTATTGCAAGCTGAAACCTTTTAATCTTGACTCCATTTTTTTTTCAATTGAAACAATTGTGCCTTAAGTTCTTTTTTTTTTTTAGATTTTATTTATTTACTTTTAGAGAGAGGTAAAGGGAGGGAGAAAGAGAGGGAAAGAAACAATGATGTGTTTTTGCCTCTCACACACCCCCAACTGGGGTCCTAACCTGCAACCCAGCCATGTGTCCTGACTGGGAATCGAACTGGCAACCTTTTGTATCACAGGCCAGTACTCAGTCCACTGAGCCACACTAGCCAGGGCTAACTCCTTTTTTGATAAGGTAGAGGAGAGGTTCCTCAGGAATGTAACTATGTTATAGCAGAACAGGCTCTATTTTTCCCTTAGTGGAGCCTGTCTGCCACTGCCATTTGGATACTTTGTCCTTACTGGCTTGGCACTCCTCTTCCAGGAACAGCTTTGTGTTACCTGCAGTCCTAGAGAGGCCGCTGTGTACTCCCTCCTCCCCGTGATTTGTTTACAGACCGTGCGCCTGGGAAGCAGTCCCTGTGCGGGGAGAGGAGGCCTGACCTGGAGTCCCAACTGTACTACTTACAGATTTTGTGTTTTGAGAAAGTTTACCTCCTTAAACTTCAATTTCTTCATTGTCAAATGGAAATAATAACAGTATCTAACTTAATAGTGTGTTTTTAAAGTCAGGAAATACTTTCTGAACTTGAGGATCCTAGGTTAGTGTTACATTCTTTTCACTCATCCCCAATATATTTAGGCCCTGGTCAGAATACGCCCTAAATGTACATTTTTTCATGAAGTCGCCTTAGCTTCATGATCCCTTCATCCTCTTTGTAAGTCTGGAAGAAACCCATAATGTTTGAATTCTTGCTGTCTTAAGTTCCGACTTGGCCTGTTGACTTGTAATTCAGGCTTTTTGGGTTTTTTTTTATTGTACATTATAAATTCTGGTATGGCAGTCTTCTGCTTCTGTAGGATCCTAAAGTATTAGAGCCAGAAAGGAACTCATAAATAGCCGGATTCAGCTCCCTCATTTTATAGTTCCAGCAGCTAGTCCGAAAAAGGGGAACGATTTGCTCTAGACTATGCCACACCTGTGGTTCCCATTCACAGTTTCAGGTGCCAAGGTCAGTGCCCTTTGCAGAGTCTAATCCATGTTATCTGTCTTCTGTGTGAATGAGTGAGGAAACTTCATTGGCTAGAGTGTGATTCAAATGAAGATGACATTGCTGTTACAGAGGGTGACCTTATTTAAGTCTTAGGTTAAGAGAGTAGAGTCTTTCTGGTCCTTTTTGCAGGAAAAAAACAAAAGCTCAGAAGTGTATATCCGTGTGGCCTGACTCCATTTATCTTTGCTCATCTCCCCTTTCCTGGCTTCCTCACCTTCAGAACTCAAAGCTCTCTACACTGACCGCTGTGGTTCCGGACATCCCCGGTTTCCGCAAGATCCTCCCCCGCTCGGATTACATCATCATCCCCAAGAGCAGCCTGCAGGAGGATCGGGGCTGCCCTCAGCTAGAGCTGTGTGTGGCCCAGAACCAGACGTCCCCTAAAGGACCGTCTCTTGTATCCAACTCTGCCCTGGAGATGGCGCCCAGCCACCCGGGTGTGGCAGAGCAGTGCCTGGCTGTGGAGGCCCTAGCGGAGGAGGTAGGAGCCCTTGCCCAGCCGGGTGCTGTGCAGGAGATCGCCACCTCGGAGATCCTCGGCCCGGATGTGCTCCTGGAAGAGGCTTCCCTGGAGGTAGGGGAGCACCACCAACCTTACCAGACAAGCCTGGTGATCGAAGAGACCTTGGTGAACGGCTCGCCGGACCTCCCCGCTGCAGGCCTCGCTGTGCCTCAGCCCCAGGTTGGGGAGAGCCTGTCAGTGGTAACAGTCATGAGGGTAAGTGGCTTTGGTACCGATGTCTCTAACTTTCTCTAGAATTACTGAAAAGGCAGCTGGCACCATGCAGTGTGATTCTGGAGCAGTGGTAATGACGAGCGCTGCTGGCGTGGCACCTCCAGTAGGGTGGTGGTCCTCTTCAACCTTTTTGCCCCTGACCTTGATCCGAAGTTGTTCTCTTTCTCAGGCACCGTCACTGGCTCCTGTGGCCCCCCCAGCACCGCTGGGGTTTTCTTCCTATGAGGTAGTATATAATGCATTATTAGCAGGCGAATAGAAATGATATTTGAGTTGTCCATGGGTTAAAGCCAGGATCCATCAGGGTATTAATATCGGTCAGGATTTTATGTTCCCCGAAGGTTGTTTTAACGAACACAGTGGCACCTTGAACGATGTAGGAGAATTTTTAAATGGTCTTCAGGGGCACAGGGCCAGTAGGAAGAAGGAAGTTCTCTCCAGGTTGATGGGACTAATAGCTGAGGAGGAAGAGGCAGTTCTCTCTCCAGAGCTTAAGTGTCATGCCCAGTGGAGGGGAAAGAGCAGTTTCAGTGATCGCACAGCCTCATCCCCTGGGAGGAAGAAGCTGCCACCCCGCCCGCTATTGCACTCGGTAGGATGGCGTCCTCGGAGAGGACCACCATGCTGTGGCCCCTCTGTCCTGTATAGGTGAGAACAGGTACCCCTGCAGAAGAATCCCTGTCGAGCCCAATTCACTGTATTGTTTGTCGCCCGAGTGCCACTTACGATGCCGAAGCACTCCTCTGGCTGGGTGAAGGCAGGCTGACACGGCACGGAGAACGTTCGGCGGGTCGGGAGGGTCGGGTCTTGCACTGGCTGCTTCATGTGATCGTAGGAACCCTACGCCTCTTAGAACCCGAGTTTTCTTCTCTGTAAAGTGAGGATAGCACATTCCCTGTGGTAATGTTTTTTTCCTGTATTATTTTTATTTTGAGATAGTTGTAGATTCATTTTTTAAAAAATAAGCACACTGTGGTTATCGGACTTGCTCTGCTCCTCCGGTGTTCGGGGCGGCCCTCGGCGTGGTTTTCCCTCCGTCTCAGAGAACTCTCTCCTCTCGCTGTGCCCGCAGGACCCTGGTGAGAGCAGCTCCTCCACGCCGGCCACACAGTTCATCATGTTGCCTCTTCCTGCCTACTCTGTTGTGGAAAACCCCACCTCTATCAAACTGGTCAGTGTGGGGGGAATGGGTGGAGATTAGGGCTTCCTAAGAATCCTCCCCCAGGTAGCTTTCTAGACACCTTAGATCTTAGGACACGGGACTGGCAGAGTGCTCAGAGCTTATGGTCCAGGCGTTCTCAACTAGGAGAGGGGTGGGTGAGTCTGTGGGTGGAGCTCCACAGCATCCCTGGGCTCCTCAGGCTACAAACTTTCTCCTTGAGAGCATCTTCCTGGAATAGGTCCCATGGATTTATCAAATTTTCTGAAGCATACATTATTTAGAAAAACTGAGTAGCCACTGATCTAATTCAGTTCTGGTATTTTACAGATTAGGAAAAAGGCCCAGAAAATATTTTACGTGAGATAATTCACAAGCACATTGTAGTTTTAGATATTTCTTCCTCTAGTACTATTAGTTTTTTGTCATATATTTTGACTCTGTTATTAAGGATATAAACATTTAGGGTTGTTATGGCTTCTAGATAGAGTGACCCCTTTCTCATGACGAAACGGCCTTCTTTATCTCTGGCAGTATTCTCTCCTACGGAACCTACTGTGTTCCATGGCCAGCTTTCTTTTAGCAGGGTGTGTCTCTCTTATCCTCCTACTTTTAACCTATTTATATCTTTGTATTCAAAGGGGTGTTTTTGTAGGTAGAATATAGTATGCATCTTAACAGTAAGACCCACCTGACAATCTCTGCCTTTTAATTTTGGTGTTAGGACATCTTTATTTAATGTAATTATTGATGTGGTCAGGTTTAAATTTGCCGCCTTAGTATTTGTCTTCCTTTTTTCCTTTTTTTAAATGTTTTCTTTTGTATTATTTTAATATTTCATGAGTTCTTTGTATCTCCTTTATTGGCTGATTAGCTGTTAACTTTGTTTTAATTATTTTTGTGGGTCTTCAAGAGCTACATTTGTAACTTATCATGGTCTATCTTCTAAAACCGCTCTATGGATAAACAGTGTATTCTTATGTAAGAAGTGGTAGTGTCTTAAAATAGGACCTGCAGACTGATTCATGGATAAACTACTCATTTCTCCTGAGCCTTCATTCTCCTGGAAATTACTATTCTTTCCTGGTCTAGTAAGTGTGAGTCAGACTCTTCTGGCAAAGTGATACTTGAGAATGAAACATCAACCTTGAACACCAGCATTTTTTTCTAAAGTCATTTTTATAAGCTGCTATTTGGGAGTACTTCCAAGTTCCTGGTAATTTATTTATAGAGCTAACCTAGCTTAAATTTTTATTCTGCTTTCTGGGAGTATTCAGAGTGACTATTCTATATAGGGCCACTGTCTGAGAAAACATAAGAGATATTTTGTATCTCATTATTACAGTCCTTCACATACCTGTAGAATCTTTTACAATTTAGTAAGTGACACATTTTCTCATTTCTTTATTTGTTCCTAAAGATATATTAATGGTATAGGAAAAACAGATGATTTTACAGAGGAGGAAACCCAGCTAAGGCGACATTTTCCCAGGTCATTCTGTGTGTCCATGGCAAAGCTGGAATCCAAGGCCAGGTCTTTTTCCCTGGTGCCACGCCACTTTACACTCCTTCTTGGCCTGTTACCACTATCATAGTCACCTTTTCCTAGGTGTCCTGAAAGGGATAGCCAGGTGGCAGCTTACTGTTTTCTCAGTAAGGGAGGTTCTTGCTTATTGGCCAGACCAGGAAGCTGGGATGAGTAGTGGAGTACACATTCATAAATGACAGAACAGATCCAGTGGGGAAATGGTTCATTTCCAGCATTAATCTAGAAATGGATCGTGGTTAATTTCTATTTGTAACTGAAATGCAGGAACCCACTATGATCTGTTCTGTTGAGAGGGAACTCAGCAGAGGTGGTAAGAGCCACTGGCTAAATATATTCATGTGCAAATACAGTTGGACCCTGGAACAGCAAGGGGACAGGGGCACCAGCCACCTGCACAGTTGAAAACCGGGGTATAACTTAAAGAAGCCTGCCTTCTGCAGACTTGGACTGCCAACAGAATCAGAATGGCAATTAAATGCTGTTGTGTCAAAGAACCTGGTTTCTTCTGGAGTTCCCTCTCATTTTCTGGTGACCATGGTCTACTTTTATATCTGTGAACTCCAGGTTCTTTGATTTTTTACTTAAACGAATGAAGGTGAAGCACATTCTTCGGAGTAGTCAGAGCCGTGGTGTGGAGCTGGGTGTGTGGAAAGAGTCTTGGACTAAGAATCAGAGATCTGGTTTCTGGGTCAGCTCTGCCACTGAGTCAGTGCACCGCGGTTTGAGGCAAAGCGTTTAACCACCCCGAACCTCAGTCGTAGTAATGCTACTTCATGGTATTGCTGAGAGCGTTAAAGGAGATGTCGTGTGAAGTGTTCAGTACTATATAGTTAATCGCTCAATTAATAGCCGCTACTGTCATCACAAGAAAAAGTTCATAATTATGTAAGATAATGCATGTTACAGACTTATGGTTACAGTTATTTTGCAACATATACAAATATTGATCATTACGTTGGACACCTGGAACTAATATAATGTTATATGTCAGTTATATCTCATTTGTAAAATAGCTATTACTATTTTTATTCTTCTGGTGCCTAACTGTAACCTTGGACAGCTGTCTTTTCTCACTTGAATTCAGTGTGTCCATTTCTGAAAAGGGCACTAAGTGTATCATAGGCCCTCACAACTCTGACCGTTTACAGCATGAACTGCCTGGCCTTCTGCGCACTAGTACCTTCCTCGCATGCAGGAAGGTGATGCAGGTCCTCAGATCTGGGGGGGTGGACGGTGGTGTTGACTCTGACCCGCTCTCTGTTTACAGACCACCACATACACCCGCCGGGGCCATGGGACGTGCACCAGCCCAGGCTGCTCCTTCACATATGTCACCAGGCACAAACCACCCAAGTGCCCTACCTGTGGTAACTTCCTAGGAGGGAAGTGGATCCCAAAGGTAAGGTCTGTTGGCCATCGCTGCTTTGGAAGTCCACAAAGCAGGTTTCCCTTAGGAATAGATATCTTTAGCCCTGACTGGTGTGGATTGAGTGTCTGACTGCGAAGCAAGGGGTCACTGGTTCGATTCCCAGTCAGGGTACATGCCTTGGTTGCAGGCCAGGTCCCCAGTAGGGGACGTGCGAGAGACAACCACACACTGATATTTCTTTCCCTCCCTCTTCCCTTCCTTTCTGAAAATAAGTAAATAAAATCTTTAAAAAACAACTTTAAAAATTAATATTTATTTTTACTTTCTGACCATATAAGTAAGTCAGTTTCATTGTAGACTGTTTTAAAAAGAATAAAATGTTATCCATAATTTTATGCCATCTAGAGAAAAGCCATTATTAACATTTTGGTCTTCTCTGAGTCTACAAGTTCTGTGTCTTGCTTTTTTCCTTTTTTTTTTTTAAGATTTTATTTATATATTTTTAGAGAGATGGGAAGGGAGGGAGGGAGGGAAACACTGATGTGTGAGAGATACACCCGCTGGTTACCTTTGCCCACAACACTGATGTGTGAGAGATACACCCGCTGGTTACCTTTGCCCACAACCCAGCATGTTCCCTGGCTGAGAATTGAATAGGCGATCTTATGGTTCACAGGCTGGTGCTCAGTGGACTGAGCCACAACCAGCCAGGGCTATATCTTGCCTTTGTCCATTTAACATATCATGCCATTACATATTCTTCAAAAACATTATCTGTAATCGCCTTATGATTTCCCATGGATGACTAAACTGTGTTAATTTACTCACTTCCTGTTAGGGTTAAATTTTTAACAGTTCATCCTTGACACTGACTGCTTTGTGATTCAAATGTATAGCTCCATCTTCTCACTCCTTAGCTCAATGTCTTTTCTGTCTCCTAGGCTCCTATTAAAAGTGGAGGTTCTGCCCTGGCTGGTATGGCTCAGTGGATTGAGTGTGGGCCTGCGAACCAAAGGATCAAGGTTCGATTCCCAGTCAGGGCACATGCCTGGGCTGCAGGCCATTTCCCAGCAGGGGACGCACGAGAGGCAACCGTACATTGATATTTCTCTCCCTTTCTCCTTCCCTTCCCCTCTAAAGATAAATAAATAAAATCTTTTTTTTAAAAAGTGGAGGTTCTTAACCTAATAATCAAGATCTTTCATAGTCTAACTTTCTAAATATATGCCTCTGTCTCTCTAAATAATTGATGCTCAGTAAATAAATGAGCACTAGAGCTGTGCCCCTGTGAAGTTCAGTCCAACACATGTATTTTGTTACCTGTTCTGTGCTTGGTACTTACTGTGTAAATCATACGTACTTACCACATTTTTTATTTTAGCCTATGAACTATGCAGGGCCAGAAAGACCAGGGATGGTATTACAGAGTAGATGGTCTTGACAGATCAGTAGAATCTGAGTAGCTAGAAAACGAAAGAGGGCATCGCTTTTGTGAAAACGACTTAGGCTGGGATCGTGTTGGTAACACGTTTCCCTCAGCATGGCCCACATTTATTCAGAGACAGAAAGTACGACAAACTCACATAGCAGTGCGCCTAATCGGTTTCTCTGTGGCAGTCTCCACAGAGCAGCTCCGTGAGAAACTGGGGTGGTGGCTTCTGCCCTCTGGCTGAGTGTCGGAGTTCAGGGCAGGACTGGCTCCAGGAGACGGAGCAGGATGACAGTTAGGAACACGATTCTTCCTCAGTTAGCTTCCTCAGTTCAGGCTCCTGCTTCCCAAGATTCTATCTAGGTGATCTTCAGTAATCTTCTGTCATTTTGTGTCTTTATTCTTGATTCAGGTTTCCTGTCCTTTGTGATGGGAAGTTAACAGCACTACTGAAATCTTTGGGGTTGTTGCCGTGTAAAGCGGATGACACATTCAGTCCTCAGTGAGGCTTCACTTCTGTCATTCTTAGCAGCAATATAATTATCGTCTCCATTGTAGCTGTTAACAGTGGTCACTTTGAGGGGCAGGAAGGATCTAGCGCTAGTGTCTCTCAGGGGATTTTGTCGAGTTTCTTGTGCCTGTCTCTGATGGGCCTCTGTGGGTCCATTCACTTCATTCCCACCCTGATTCTTCTCCCCTAAACGTACTTCCCCAGCTGCAGTGGGGAGATTCAGTGGGGTGGTAGTCAGACCCTCCCTGACCCTCCTTCACTCCTGCACAGCAGGTCTAATCTGTTGGCCTTATTTCCTGTGCTTTTCTGTGGCAGAGTCTTACTGGCCCTGTGGCCTGGACTTCTTTCAGATTATGTTTTACTTTGGCTTTCTTTTCTTTTTTGTTTGATGTCTTTTTTCCCCACCTTTGATTGAAATAACTTTTTTTAACTTTATTTTCATAAAATATTTCACATTAGAAAATCTCACAGTGGGAAAACAATTTATTACTGAAATCTTTGTATTTGTGGACATTTCAGAACACATGAAATAAATACATTTGAGGATTAAGTCTCAGTTTAGAATTGGTAACATTTTGATAGAAGGGGCCTCTTCACTACATGGAACTTCTCTACATTCAGAAGCTCTCCAGGCTCTTTTTTCCAGAATTTAAAGATTAGTAATGTGAAATATCAGCACTCACTGACTTTAAAGATTCTCACCATCAAGGACTAGTAGCAACTGAACAAAGGAGCGGGGGGGTTTCCAACAGTAAGTGCTGCCCAACTTTCTATAGTCTTTGCTTATGAATTAGTGGTTTTCCCTTTCTCTATCATCCCAGGGCAGATGGAGAAGTTTGATCAGGGATTGACAGTAGTAAAGCAAAGCACCCTTTAAGAGTTTGATAAGTTAAAATGCAAAGGCTCATATATACTGTTCAGTTACACCGTGCGTTTTGTGGGGCGCGGGAAGACAGCCTCAGTGACTCACTGGAATGTGGACATCAGTCTCACAATTGCTTGGGTACGATTCCTCTTAGACCTTTGTGTCATAGATTAAATTCCAAAACCAGGTGATTAGAAAGGGTTTATCTCACCAGTGGACTTACATGTTATTTCCTCCTGATTGTGAGGTGTGACAGAGCAATGAGGTGTACAGTTAGTTCTCAAGGTCGGCGCTTTCACAGCATGGCCATGGCTTTGCAGATGCCCACATCACAATAGCTGAAGTGATGAAGCCCAGCAAAGGTGACAGCCGAGAGCGCCAAAAGGCCTGCCTTGCAGCTTTGCAGTGCATCCATCTGAACATAGTAACAGCTTGTCCAAGGCCCTGGTGACCACGGAAAGTGAGGACTGCAGCCAGGGAGTAGTCTATCCTAGAGGAAGGATTCAAATAAGCCACTGGGCGTAGGCCCACGAACAAAACACTGACAGCCCTCTCTTACCGCTCCAGTGGAGAGACGCAGCCTCAGAACCAGATGGCGGCTGGGCAGCAGGTGAATGTGCTGTGTCCCACACCGTCCTGGTGCGGGCTGGTCCTGGGGAAATGCCGAGATTTGTGCAGGCCTGACCGCTGGGGTCCGGAGGAGGAGGCTCAGCCTCCGTGGCACCACAGAGGACACCTGGCCTCCAGATACTTGCCGTCTCACTCCTTAAGGCTCAGCGTTGTCCAGCAACCTGGGGTGATCGAAATAACTTTTGAGCCATGGTTCTCTTTGTTAAGTCAAACTCACGACATGAAAACAATATTTGTTTTAGCTACTTGTCCCCTATCATGACTTGCTAAGTCAGATTTTTTCCCCAGAGGTTTTTGCAAGAATTGCTATGTAAAGAGTAGATTCTACAATTTCTAAATCTCATAAGAACAGAGTATAAGATGAAAAAGTAACATTTTAGCATTAATGTGCTCAGAATTTTAGAGATAAAATTGATTTGTGTATCAGCTAGTTCAACTCCAAGTCTCCAGCTGAGGAAAAATAGATTCAAGGGAAGTGACTTTTTAAGTTCACTAATTACGCCAGCACCTTTTCCACTAACCCACTTTTCAAGCATTGCTAAAATTTTTTTAGTTCTGATTTTTGAAGTGAGTGTAGTTTCTAAAAGCTCCCAATGTGTTCATGCCAGCTGGAAATGACTCACCTTTTCTCGTGTTGTTCTGGAGCTCACACTGGCTAAAATTGGCCAGAGCCCGTAGCACAGTTCCCACTGAGCTGGATGAACAAAGGATGGCAGGGAAGCCTCCGTAGCTCAGGCCTCACTCCTGTAGGCTCTCTGATAGTGGCGAGTGAGGTCTCTCTGAGTGGGCACCTGGTGGTATGTGCCTTTCATCTTGAAAGAAAGGTGACATCTGAAAAAAAAGGGTAGGCTGAGTCAAGGAAATGGGAGAGCACCAGCTAGAATGTTTTGCTCTTATCACTTCAATTATCTAGTCCTCCTGCAAAGAATTTTTGTTCTAAAATAACCTCCTTAAGTGGGCAGTGTTTGGCTCAAAGATTTCATCTCAGAGGTTTAGCTTAACTTGTGTCCTGTTTTTCTGTCGAATTTTTCCTCTTTAGTAGTCAGAAGCCCTGCGTGGCTTACTTGGAATTTTTCTGTGTTTTTACTTATCCTCATGGGCTAGTGGGTGTTAGAGTCTGAGAATGCTTTATGGAGATTTTTTTAAAGGTCAGCTGTAATAGTTTTTAACTAGAGGCAGCATGCTGCGTGGGGAGCTTTGGCAAGGTGAGGGCTCTTGGTAGTCAGTGACTGGAAGATGGTAGTGAAATTTAATGACGGCCACAGATGCTAGTGGGGCAGCAGGGCTCTGCTTCGCTTGGGTCGCCCGAAAGGCTGTCTTGCTGCTGTTGACAAACACTGAGAGGCCAGCTCTTACTTACAATGGGGAGACGAGGGTTCAGAGGAAGCTCGCCTTGGGTCACTTAAGTAATTAGGGGTGAAGCTGAGCCTAGATAGAATCCAGCTTTTATGTTTATGTCTCCTAGTTCACAGTGCCTTTCACCATACACATGAAAGAGAAAACCTTTCTGAGACCTTTCCTGGAGACAGCCATTATTAAAAATGTGTTAAGGTGTGTGCATGTATATAAGTAAAGGGTCGGGCAAAAGCAGGATTACAGTGTAAGTATGTGAAAAATGACTTATTCCTGTATTATTACTTACTGATTACTGTGTTACTTTCCATGCAAACAACCGTAAACCCACTTTGCCCCACGTTGTATACACGTGTGTATATATGTGCTGATTGGATAAAAGCTAAAGCCCTAAAGGAATTGTTTAAAGTAGGTCTATCTGAGGTAGCAGCTGGTATTTTTAGTGATTTTGAGTATTTTCTGGCACATAACTAACATGTATGAGTTAAACTAACCCAGGGAGAAGTTTGCGACAAGCGTGTCAGTCAGCTTTATGACTTACCTGAAAGAATCTGGGACAAGAGGTAGACTTTTCCCCAAGAGAATTAATTAGAAGCTTGAGTATATTCCTGTGAGATCATGACCACATTGGAATGAACTGAGTCTCGTAAAGGGACCACCAAGATAAGGAATTTAGGACACCTAGGCCCAGTGTGGCAGCATGCCAGCCTTTTTCTAGACATGTGAGAGGTAGGCTTTGAACAACCAAAGGTCAAGGTAAAAAATGCCAGAGTTTATTGGCGGAAGCCTTAAGAGGAGTGCCAATAAGAAGTTGGTGAAGAGGAGAACAGCTTTACCCTAACTCAGGCGTTGAGTCCTGTCATGGAAGGGGCCTGGAGTCAGAAGACTTAGGGTCAGACCAGTTTTCTACTTGGAACTTTATGCCTCTTCCTCTCACTGGGCCTCAGCTTCCTTCTCTGTGGCCCATACATCATTGTTATGCAGATCAAATGAGAGACTGTTTGTGAATGTGTTGTCAGTTGTAAAATGCCATGTGCACACAAGGTATTCTTGTTTTTTCTAGGAAAAGCCAGCCAAAGTCAAAGTGGAATTGGCTTCTGGTGTCTCCTCCAAAGGCTGTGTGGTTAAAAGAAATCAGCAGCCTGCCATCACCGAGCAAAACTCCTCTAAGGAAAACACCTCCAAACTGACCCTGGAGAACTCGGAAGCTGTAAGCCAGCTCTTAAGTGTAGCTCCTCCAAGAGAAGTGGGTGAGGAGAACGAATGGGAAGAAGTGGTCATCTCGGATGCCCATGTTTTGGTCAAGGAATCTCCTGAGAATCCTGGCACAGCAGTCACCAAGATGTCAATGGTCAAGAGTGGTGTGCAGCCTGAGGTCTCTCTGAGGACAGCTGAGAATGACAGTCCTAGCCCAGACAACCCACCACCTGCCGAGGGGACCAGCACCTCCAGTTCACTTCCTGCTCCTAAAAAACCTACAGGGTAAACTAATGGGTTTATATATTATAGCATTCCATTTAGAATAGCGGCTTGGGAAATGTCTCGTGTGTGTTTTGTCCTGTGTGCTTAACAGCATTCCTGAGAAGCTGCCAAGCCATTAATACCTCCTGTTTTAGAGATAGAGAGACCAAGGCCTAGAAACATGGAATGGTTTACCTTACTCCCATGGTCTGCTGTCCATGACCTGCTGTTAGCGTCTTCATACGTCTCTTCCTGTAAGTCTCACTAAAGCAGTTATCATGGTCTTGCTGGAACAGGCTGGGGCCATATTATAAGCTATTGTTCAATCCTGACATTAGATTTGGAAACAGAAGCTCTACTACAGCACCTTATAGAAAGATTCCTGTTCATGGTGGTCAGAGAATTCAGTTCTGTTTGTGACTCTGTCCCTGGCTTCCATTTGACCTTGGGCATAGTCACTTCATGCCTCTTGTCTCCTCTGAAAACTCTTGAGTATTGAAAAAATTCTTATCTTCATTGGCTGACCATACAGATTGGAAAAGATTGTGTGCCTTGCAGGTAGGAGGAGGTCCATAAGTGTGAGCTAATTTTTTCCCTCTTTCAAGGCTTAACTGATTCCCCACCTAGCTCTTTCCCAGAGGCAGTTGTGGTCTTACAACTGATGGCCCATGCTTGTTTATGTCACAGTGGGGAACAATGTTGCCTTGCAGGGGACGTTGTTGCAATATTCCAAGGTATTGTGGTTGTTATAACTGGGTTGGGGTGGAGCTTACTACTGGCACCTAGTGGGCAGAGGCCAGGAATGCTGCTACATATCCTACAAAGCCCAATACAGTCCTTGGGACAAAGGATTTTCGGACTCATAATGTTAATAATGACGATGTTTAGAAATTCTGCTTTATTACTATAATTAAAATTTTTTATTGTTGAGTAGGACACCTAATTCACGTGGTTAAAACTCAGAAGGTATAAGGAATGTAGACTGAAAGAATCTCCCTTCTGCCCCTTCTTCAGTCATCCATTTCCATTTCCCAGAAGCAGTCAGCGTTCCCCACATCCTGTTTCTAGAGCTGACTTGAAGCATATTCAGATATATGTGTCTGTACCATTATGTGTGCATGTGTTTTTTAACAGTATACTTTGGTTCCGCATCCTTGGAGAATGAAGCTGTATACTTTGGACATTCCATCTGGGCAAGTGAGCCACTTCAGCACCTGTGTGCGGAGGTCCCCGTGGTGCAGGCTCCGTGCCACGTGGGGGCTGCAGATGAAAAGCAGGCTGTTCTCTTGGGCGGCTTACCCACTCTTATGTTGGAGACTGACACACTTTAAATACATGCTCTAATTGGAAGCAGATTTGATGTTAAACTACCGACATTGCTCTCTGTAGGCAGTTTTGCATTTTCTTATCTGCATAATGACCCCAGGAAGTACATATAATTACTATCCCATTTTACATATCAGGAACTGGAGGTTGCCAGAAAAGTGAAACTGCTTGCCCAGGGCCACACAGCTGCTTAAAGGTTTTAGATGGACCCCATCTCTCTAAAGCCTAACAGTCTAACCACTACATGGTCTCTCCAGTAAAGTGCCATTTGGAGATTGTACTTTTTCTTCCCCTTGGTCCTGAATTTACCCCTTATTGGTTTTGTTTGTTTGTTTGTTTGTTTGTTTGTTTGTTTTTTCCAGACTGGACCTGCTCACCCCTGGTCCCAGAGCCCCAGAGATTAAAAGCAGAGCACGGGGCAAGCCTTCATTACTGGCCGCGGCAAGACCCATGAGAGCAATCCTCCCGGCCCCAGCCAATGTGGGCCGAGGCAGCAGTGTGGGACTGCCCAGGGCCAGGCAGGCCTTTCCCCTGAGCGGTAAGGACTGGGACAGACTGGAGGAGGGGCTGGCTGATGGGGAGGGGACAGGAGTGGGGGCTTGTGAGTAGAGATGAGAAACTTGGGGAGACTGAATGCACGTAAGTTACCAGTTTGGCCCCTGGATCTCTCAGATAAGACTTCCTCTGTGAGGACCTGTGGCCTGAAGCCGAGCACGCTGAAGCAGCTGGGCCAGTCTGTCCAACAGCCGCCCCACACTGGAGAGGTGAAGGTAAGATGCCTCCCCTTCCCTGAGGAGGAGCCGTCTGCTCTAAGCACGAGTGCTCCGTGAGTGTCCCAGAGCCACAGGCAGAAAGCAGGCCCTTGTTCTTACACTTGGTGGGCCTTGGGAGGACGTTTATATGAACCCACTGTCTTTTTCTAGTTAATTAATTTTCTTACTGTTAAAAGAAATGCGCATTTTTAAACTATTTAGAAATAATTTAAGACTTAGGAAAACAGTTGCAAGAGTAAAAATTAGCAAAAACAGTGAGCACCCATGTGCTCATGTGTGTCCTCCTCATCTATGTATGTGTATGTGTATAAAATACACATAAGGCTACCCAGCCTTTTGCTTTTTAGTGCTTTTGTGTGTGTTTCCTAGGAATAGGGGAATTCTGCTGCTGAAACATTGATGCCTTTTGTATCCCAGTTCTGTCAGTTTCAGCCAGTTATGTTCTTTATAGCATTTCCCACTTCAGTATAGAGTCCAGTCTGAAATTAGCTATTGTTTAGTTGCCATGTCTCTTTAGCCTCCTTTAACAAAAAATGAATGCATTCTTGTTCCAAAAATACAGAAAATTTATTTCTGTATTTGTGTGTGTGTGTGTGTGTGTAAACCTGGCCCTCTACATACTGGTTCAGTTTAAGAATATAGTTATCTAAGATTTCCAAGATGTCAAAATTCCATGTACTCAAGCACGTTTATTCTTAGATGCTTTTTTTTTAGTTCTTTTGCCATATGTGACTGGAATGGTTACAGTCAAAATTTCCTAAATTAGCATTGTTCCCTAGACTGCTTTTTTTTTGACCAAGACCCTCAATAGGAAACACATTTTTATATCACAGCCCAGTAAACATACACATTAAAAGTTTAATGAGGCAGTCCCTTATTGTATGCAGTCACTTTGGTATTTTCCATTTCTTTTTTCAAAGTACTCCTTTCGGCCTGTTAAATTAATTTCACGACCCCTCAGTGGATTGCGGCTTGTAGTTTGGAAGCCCTTTCAGGGACCAAATTGGAACAGGAAAACTGGTCTGCACATCCCTTGCCACGTGCACTGTGGCAGGTCATTTCCTTTGATTGACAGTCCTAAATTTACACAGCAGGAGTGAACCAGCTTTCGCTCCGAAGGCTGATCTGCTGTCCACCCGGACGCTGTGTCAGCGCCAGGCGCCCGCTTCTCCGTGGGCTCCCAGCCCTCAGGCCGCGCCCCGAACTCGGGGAAACTCCGTCTTCTCCGCGGTTTCCTCCGGTTTAAAACTGGGTGTGTGTTCAGATGAGCCCTTTTGCTAGTCTGAAACCTGTTAAGTACGTGAAGTCTTGGATTTTTGTAAATCAACTTAAATTCAGTATTACAGAATACTTTTAGAATGCCGTTATCATCTTTTTAAAAATTTTGTAAGTAATATCTACATTCTGTATAGAGTGTTTGAAATTTTATAGGTAGTGGTAAAGGGGGAAACAGTTATGACCTGCCCATGCTCAGAGCACCTTAGCGAATAATCTTCAGACGTTCTGTGCCAGCAGTGTCGTTCGGCCACGTGTCTGTGTGCGTCACTGTTACGTGCCTTTTCCCCTTGACAGTCGTCATGAATCTGATTCATGGTATTTCTAATATGCAGTGTCAGGAGCTGCACGGAAAGGTGTGGCAACCTGGGGACTGGAAAGCAGCACTGACCCTTTGGTGGCTGCTGGCTGCTGACCAGCATCCCGAGGGCCTCACCTGGAGCATGGCCGTACAAATTCCCTGGGAAGCTGTTTTGTCAATCTGTTTCTGAACACAGGACCTAAGAGTCTGAGGGTCACACACACTAAATAATTTCTTCTGATCCACAGCTACCAAATGGCTCAGCCAACAAGACGTCGCAGTTGAAAGTTGTAGAGGTCAAGCCTGACGTGTTCCCTCCATATAAGTACAGCTGCACTGTCACACTGGTAAGTGCAGCCAGGTGATGTGTTGACACAGGAGCGGTTGGATTTTGTGGTCGAGGGAGAGAGGAGTCTGCGGTGGGTGGGGAGCGGTAGTTAGGAGCGAAATAGGGTCAGGAATACATCATTGATATGACGATCTCACCACTAATATAAATGATAGCTACTGGGTGTATCAGCTAGAGTCATTTTTTTCCCTAGGAGAAATCTGTAAAGCTGAGATCGGGACATTTTTACTAGAAGTAGTTGGAGAGGAGAATCTATTCCAGCTTTAGCATTCAATAGTCTTTGGACCTTTTAGCCTCAAAGGTGTGTTTCATAGACAAGTTTGGGAAATGTTGTATTTTTCCTCCCCAAAACAGAGTCACATTTAATACTAGTTTCTTAAAAGGTTTGAGAACTACTTTATTAGTAAAGCAACATACCTTGTTTAGCCTGGTGTTTCCCACCAAGGTTTTCCCTCTTCCTTCCTTTTATTTTTAACATAACACATATTAAGAGCCCAGTAACCAAATGTGTGACTCTGGGATCATCCTTTTGAAGGGCAGGCATCATGGAACAGTGGAATAAACACCAGATGTCAAAAAAAAAGCCTAGTCCAGAAGTGGATCTGGCTCTGTGACTTTGGGCAAGGCTCTTTCCTTCTCAGTTGCTCGGTGTTTATTGTCTGTAACATGCTGCATTGGTTTGGCCAAGTGAAGCCACGTCGGGTCTTCCAGCCAGATACCCTTTGACAGGTACTCTGGCTGGGTTGAGTAAGATGCATAGATTTTGAGAGAGCAGGATGATTATATTATTTTACTTTTTAAAAGATTTTCTTTTCAGAGAGAGAGGAAAGAAGGGAGAAAGAGGGAAACGTCGATATGTGACAGAATATTGATCAGTCGCCTTTCATGTGCCCCTGACTGGGGACCTGGCTTATCACCCAGGCACACGCCCTGACTGGAAATTGAACTCAGGACCTTTTGGTTCACAGGCCAGTGCTCAATCTACTGAGCCACACCAGCCAGGTAGCAGCTAGATTTTTAGAGATTCTTATCTGATAAAGGCAGTAATTCATTTTAAACATGCACATACGTGCGCGCGTGCACACACACACACACAAAGATTTATTTGAACACCTATTCTATGCCAGGCCTCATTCTGGAGATTCAAAGTGAACAGCACTGCACAGTATGGTGGGTTAGTACCCAGTCTGGCCTGGTCCTTAAGGAGAATGTGTCTCTTATCCTGAGATCTGATCAGGTTTCTTTTTTCAAAGACTGAATTACTACCTTCTGCATGCCATACATATTCTCACAACCCCCTCCCTTTGGCTGCAGAATGCTAGATGACTACCATCTGGTGGAACCTGCCCAGGACCTTCTCTTTGGCTGATCAGACGACAGCTTGTCATAGAAGAGCAAATGCCAGAGCCTTCAATTTATAGTTCAGAAGTTAAAATTTGTGTTTAGGCAGGGCTTGAAGTCTTTAGTTCACTGCATTGTTTTGGCACTCTTCATTAGAATAGGCCTGCTTCATTCCGCCAATGGTCTGACCCCTGGGAGGCATTTGAATCCCTGACCTTTGACACTTGTTTCACAGGTGTGTGTGAAGGGCTTGCCAAAATTACACAGGCTGTATTAGGATTAAAGCGGGTAACTGCAGGGAATGGGTCTTGATTCAAGGCTCTTTGGAAGTTAATCTAAATAAGGTTTTGCATTTACCGCCTTCTTTTTTGATTCACTGATAGCTGGTTCTTGGCTCTGTCCAGGTATACTTCAACTTTTGAAGAATTGAACATTGATATTACTTTTTTAGGATTTGGGCCTGGCTACCTCAAGAGGCCGGGGAAAATGCAAGAATCCATCTTGTAGCTATGTCTACACCAACCGCCATAAACCACGGATTTGTCCCAGCTGTGGTTTCAACCTTGCCAAAGACCGAACTGAGAAAACCACCAAGGTTCTTGTGAGTTCCTTCCCCAAACACACTCCTTGGCCTTGGGTCAGGTGCTGTTAGTGAACCTGTGTTAGTGGAAATAAAAGAATTTCTTAGTATATGACAGTAGGTGGAGCACCAAAACTGGAGCCAGGTTATAGTTTCTGAACCTGGTCCAGTACCTTCTTCTGTCTGCACCTCCTTGTCATCATTGCCAGGGTGAGGGGCTGACCAGATACTGTATTTTGCCATGTATAATGTGCATTTTTTTGCCCAAATTTTTGAGGGGAAAATAAGGATGCACATTATACATGGGTATAATTATGTGCCATGGGTACAGTAATGGGCATAATAATCCCATGTATAATGCGCACAAAAATATGGGAGCGAGTGCATTTTACAAGGCACAATATAGTTCTTTGATCTCTGAGACCTTTCTGGCCCAGTGAACTGAGAGTTCGTTTACTAAAGAGAATGGCAGCATACCTTAAATTGAACTCAGAAGAGATCACATCCTGCATCTCTGAGGTCTGGTAGAGGACCTGCCTATGGTATTCTGGTGAATAGAAAATGCCAACCCCAAGACCGTGATTAGATCACTACTCACATTCCTAGCGGAACTTTTGGCTAATCACAAAGCTTTTACTTCTATCTTGGCAAGCTGCATTCTGAAGTTGGACCAAACTATTTGAATAGTAGAACACATTCGGCCTGGCTCCTTTGGGCTCATTTTTATTATTAGAAACAGGAAAAATGGGCTTTTTCAGGGGTCCTCTGAATTTTCACATGTGAGGTTTTTTAAGTGAACAGACAACGACAGCATCGTGAGGCAGTGAGTGGAATGACTCGGATGAGAGTAAGGAAAGGAATGTCAGCTGATCTGCCTGCAGGGAAAGGAAGGCCCTCCATCAGGATCCGAGGTGTAGCCTGGACACTCCAGATCTAAGCTGGATCTTGGAAATGGGCAGGATTTGGAAGGAAGGGGAAGGCATGCTGTACTCAAGGACAAGCATGAACAAAAGTGTGGAGACAGGCAGTCGATGGGTGTTCACCTGGCCCGAGGAAAGCGGGTACGGGGAGGAGGAGTACAGAAAATAGGCTTGAAAGGCACATCGGGGCTGCGTCATGGAAGATCTCATGCTAGACCGGACAGTTTCTCTTCTAGTCACGGGGGTCCCACTGAATGTCCTTGAGTCAGAGAGAGGCCCGGAAGAAGGTTACATGAAGAGGGAGACTCAGGTTTGAGAGTGGATGGGCCTGAGATGTGGACAGAGCTGCCTCAGGCTTCGAGGTTTCTTTGCGTATGGGAAGGGGCCTTTCTAGAAGATGGATCTCATCTCTGGTCCCCAGGTCTGTGCCAGTCCTTGGGGTGGTATTCTGAGGTCATCATCTTGGTGAGAAAGGGAAGTGGACCAACCTAAAGTGTGTGGGCATTGACGGCTTAGTGGAAAAAACCCTGGGACTCAGAATTGAGAGACCTGGCTGGAAGTGACCCTGACCATCAGTGAAACAAGGCAGCAAGGTAGATTAGACCTGGGCATTTTATTCTCAGGGCGTGAGCCCTGACGCAGAATCAAGCTCCAAGCCACCTGTATACCCGGACATTGTATGTGAATGGGTCCATAGCTTTTATCACGTTTTGTAGTTCTACTGGGTGCCCTCTGCTGGCAGTGAGCTCTCTTCCTGAGTTGTCCATGTGGTTAATTGCCTCTCTTCACTAGCATTAACCGCACACTGTCTTGACTCCCTCTTTTTGTTCCCTGTGAGACCATAATCTCTTTTAGGGCAGATGCGTCTGTTTCCCCTGCACCTTCTAAAGCTGGAGCTTGCATACACAGTACAGTGTGTTGGTCAGTGACTATGGGATGAATTGCATTCTGTGTGGGTAGATGCTCTGAACATTCCTTTCTCTTTTTGTAGTTGTTTGTTTGCAGCATGGAAGTGGGTGTTGGTCTCTAGATCTTGGATGATGAGGTCACTTAATTTTTCAGGTCAGGCAGGAATTGTCCAGAAACCTCTTGTCAATTGATTTCAAATCCCACCCTTAATTCTATTCTTTTGTCTTGGGCTGGCTCACTGGTAGCTGACTACCCCAAGAACCCTCTTCTTTAGACATTGCCTTGCCCTCCAATCTCTTTAATTTGAGGGGAAATAAAAGGTCATCCCGGTTTTCCACAAAATAAAACACAGGCCAGAAACCCAGGGATCTTAGCGTGCATTGCTCTTCAGAGCCTCCAGGCGGCTATACATTCCCCATGCAGTTTGTCTTCGGCAGCCGTAATTAAGATTGTAACATCTTAGGGCTGGAACAGTCCTCATTCCTTTCCATCTTTCAGCTGTGGCTCAGAGCCAAAAGAGAGTATTCCTGCCAACTTATCTCACAGCCCATGGTTCAATATAGTAACGACAGGGAACACACAGCCTCCCAGAGCAACTCAATTCTAGTGTCACTCAGCTCTTCATTCTGTCTTCCAGCGGCATGTATTGAATGCCTGCTGTGGGTCAGGCTGTTGGAGATACAAAGATGAGTAGGACATGCCCCTTCCCTTGAGGAGCTTACAGTCTAGCGGTGGAGAGAAAGACAAGTCACCGAACTCTTAGAGACAGCAAGACAAGAGTTGTGATAGGATGCAGAGTTGATAGAAAGCCTCTTGTTATTAAGCATACAACTTCTACAATGCAATGTGTATGTCCAGTAACTGTGAATTGGCATCGTTCGAGTGCACCAGCCTCATGCCAGCGTCGGGACTTAGTAAATAAGCAGAGACCCTATACTCACTGTGGAGGGAGGGACAGTGGTTTACCAACTGTGAGTCAACGAATTCTACAGTAAAGGAATGGACTCCAGGAGCACAAAGAAGGGAGTAATTTGGGCTGCATTTGCACAAGGGGCCACCATTGAAAAGGGACCCACCTGAGACTCAGGACCTATTTTTAATGAGAATTTCAGAACCTTGTTCCTGGAAGCCTTTGGCTAGTATAGTATATAAAGTCCCCATTTCCTAGAATCCACAAAGCATTAAAGATAAATACTTTAATTAGTATAGGTATTTATTTATATATCAAAACCCCCATTCAATAGAGTTTTCATTGCAACCCAGGCACTATGCGAAGTTTTTTACTTAAAATATCTTGTTTGCTTTGTACAACTATTCTAGGAGATGACTAGTATTTTGATCCTCCATTTCATAGGCAAGGAAGTTGAGGCTCAGAAAGATTAAGTAAATTGCTTTGGGTCACACATGTACAGTTGTTAAGTGGCATATCTAGACCTGAAATCCAGGTCTGTTACCCTCTAAATCCCCTACCTGGTGAATGGGAGCTGACACTTGAATCCATTACTAAGAGGTGTGTATAGTCCTCTCAGTTAATTAATAGAGAAACTTAGTGCCTTAGGGAGAAAGCACCTGTCAAAGTCACAAAGTGAGTGACTTGTTGGCTGAGCTAGTTAGGAACCTAGGTTTCCTACCTCTCAGGCCCATCCCTCTGTGACTCACAGCCTCTCATGGTACACCCCGAGGTGGCTTTTCATGTCCTGGGTGCTAGGTCATCCATCCATCCACTCTCTTTCCAGGAGGCAAGCTCACCACTCCCAGATGGGCTGAGTGTCACAGAACCGCTGAGCGTGGCCCAGAGGGAGATCCAGCGCCAGTCCACGTTGCAGCTGCTACGAAAAGTCCTGCAGATTCCTGAGAATGAGTCTGAGCTGGCCGAGGTCTTCGCCCTGATTCACGAACTCAACAGCTCTCGACTCATCCTGTCCAACGTGAGTGAGGAGACAGTCACCATCGAGCAGACCTCTTGGTCGAATTATTATGAGTCTCCGTCCACACAGTGCCTTCTCTGTAGCAGCCCATTATTTAAAGGGGGACAAAAGTAAGCAGCCCTTTCTCATTGTTTGCCCCTAACTGCCCCTTCTCACTTGACCCATACTGCCCCTTTCTTCAAACACCTTTCAAGCTGTAACTTTTCAAGATGTTATTCTCTGCTTTTCTTAGGTTTTCTTTACTTTTCCAATTGCTAATTAATCATAATAATTAGTAATCATCTATTATTTCCAGTGAAAATGCCTCAAAATTATGTTACCACTTAAAGATTTAGTTTATATCTGGACTGCCCGGCATTATGAGCAATTTGGGAGTTCAGTTCAGTGGGATTGGTTAAGTAGGTAACAAATTGAGAGTTGTTAAATGTGGGAATGGTTCCCCAAAGCAGGTCCAACAAAGTGGGAACCTAGAAAATTTGGGGCACAAGTTCCAGCACCTTCATCGTCCTACTGTGGTAAAGTCTTAGGAATTTTGCTATTCATCACTGTGCCCTGGAGGTTGATTAAGTATTGAGAGGTTGATATCCCTTCTGTTTTTGTTGCTGATGTTTTGGGTACTAGCTCCCTGGCTGGGCCCCAGGAGTGCTGGCTGCTGACAGCCAACCGGCTGCAGGTGGTGACTGCCCAGGTGAAGATGTGTCTGAATCCCCATTGTCTGGCCCTGCATAGCTTCATGGACATCTACACAGGTGGGTGCCGGCCCTTCTTCTCTCAGCGAGCCCCCAGAGCAGGGTCGAGAACAGCCTCTGTGGGTCAGACCTCTGGGCCTGTGAGCACTGGACCGTCTTTCAGATGCGGCTTCTGAGGGAGAGAGGTTTTTCCTCCTGGATGTCTCAGCCCCGGGCACTCAAGTGTGGAGGTTATCCGGGGTCTTTAAACAAAGTTACTTTTTAAAATTTATTTTTCTTTTTAATCCTTACCTGAGGACATTCTTGTTGATTAGAGAAGAGGGGAAGGGAGGGAGAGAGACATCAGTGTGAGAGAGAAACATTGATCCGTTCCCTCTCGTAATGCACCCCAACGAGAGACCGAATTCACAGCCTAGGCCTGTGCCCTGACCGGGAGTCAAACTCGTGACCTTTGGTTTACAGGACAGCAATCCAACTGAGCCACACCAGGCCCTGGCTAAACAGAGTTACTTTTAAAATACCATCTTGATTGTAGAAAAACCGGAAAATGCTGACAAGTAGAAAGAGAAAACTGAAAGTCAGTAGTAATCCCGCCCTGAGATAAACATGTAATGTTGTGTCCTCTAATCCCAGGCGGGTTGTTTATCACTATAGAATATAAGAAAGTGTGGAGGGAGATCCAGGTTTATAGCTTTTCTTTCAACAAAAATGGGGTTATGCTGCAGGTTGTTTTGGAATGTGCATTTTGAAATTTAGCAGTGTATCTCGGGCATCTTCCTATGCCAGCAAGTGGAGAGAAATACACGACCAGCTTTAAGAAGTAAGTGGCACTCCATTTTAGAGTCTTCTTTATAATCAGATCTTTGTGTACAGCCTTAATTATTTATTTCCTTTGGACAAATGCTCAGAAGCATTTGCTGTGTATTGCTGCACATTCACCCACTTCCCGTCCATTCGTCAGTGTCAAACATTTATTGAATATTCACCATGTACCGTCCTTTGTGAGAATTTGAATCGTGAGTTTTATGTGTAGAATTGGGTGCTGAAGGTTAAAGAGTGTATGGTGCCCTATTCTGAACTCATGCTCTCAGCGTCTCGTGTTGCCAGACTGAGTTTGTACTGCTTTAGGCTCTTGCCGACAGGCAGTGGAATGCCGTTGCCCTGCATTCCGTCCAGGCTGGTAGTACCTTAGGGTTTTTATATATAACATATATTTTTTTAACTTCATTTTTAAATTCACACAGAGTCACATTTGCTTTGTCGTTGCATGGTAATGAGTCCCGGCAGAGGCACTGAAGCGTGTGCCACCACCACAGTTAGTGTCTAGAGCAGTTGCATCATCCCAAAACTGCCTCTTTTTGATCACGCCCACCCTTGACCCCAACCTCTAGCCACCAGTGTATCTGCTCTTCATTTCTATAGTTTTCTTTCCAGAATATCACAAATCCAGTCATAGCATTTTTAAGTCTGGTTTCTAGCCATAATTAATGCCTTACAAAGTCACTCATATTTTTTAGTATATCAATAATTTTTTCCTTTTTATCATTGAGTACTTTTGCATTGAATGGGGTACCACAATTTGTTTATCTTTCATTCATTGAAGCTGAAGGATGTTTGGATTGTTACCAGTTTTTGGAAGTTATGAATAAAGCTGCAGTAAGCATTCATGTGCAAGCTTTTCTGTGAACATAAATTTTCATTTCTTTTTGTTGAGTACCTAGGAGTCACATTATTGCTGGACTATATTGGTAAGCGTATGTTTAATTTTATAAGAACTTGCCAAACCGTTTACCTAAGTATCTGTACCATTTCGCATTCCCTCCCACAATGGCTGAGAGTTCTGGTTTGCACCACTGGCTAGCACTTGGTATGTTCTGTTTTTCCTTTTTGTATTTTAGCCATTCTAATAAGTAGGTGAGTGGTATCTCATTGTGGTTTTAATTTGTATTTCTTTGATGACTTAAGATGGTGAGCATATTTTCTTGGGGTTCACCATCTGTCTGTCTTCGGTGAAGTATCTGTTCAGTCTTTAGCCCATTGAGGCTGGTTGTTTTCTCACTGTTGAGTTTTGGAAGTTCTTTGTGTATTCTGGATACAAGTCCTTTGTCAGATAAGTGATTTGCAGATATTTTCTTAGGGTCTGTGGTTTGTCTTTTCAGTGTGTTAACAGAATCTTTCACAGAACACACATTCTTAATCATGATAAAGACTAGTTTGTCGGTTTTCTTTTTTTAATTTCATCACTTTTTCCTTTAAGGAATGTGCTTTGGTGCTCTAAGATCTTTACCTGGGTAGCCCAAGTCATTAATATTTTCTTAGGTTTTCTTCTAAAAGTTTTATAATTTTAAGGTTTACATTTAGATCTGTGAATTAATTTTTATATAAAGTGTGAGGCTCAGGTCAAGTTCATTTTTTGTTTTTGCCTGTTGACCTCTAATTGTTGTACTGTCATTTTGAAAAGTAGTTCTTTCTTCAGTGAACTGCCTCCATTTCTTTTGAAGTCAGTACATCACACGTGTGGGTCTGTTTCTGCCTTCTGTTCCGTTCCACGTGTTCCTGTTGTCTGTTCTTTTGTCAGTGTCACACTGTCTTGTTCACCGCACCTTTATGGCGGGTCTTACAGTTAGGTAGCAGTGAGTCTTCCACCCTCACATTTGCATGAATTGTTTCCTGAATTGTTTTGTCTCTATTCGTTCCTTTGCATGTCAGTATAAATTTTAAGAATCAGCTCATCACTGTCTGCACAATCCTGCTGTAATTGCATTAAATCTGTAGATCAGTTTTGGGAAGTTTGACCTGCTTAAAAATACCAAGTTGTCCTGTCAAGGAACATGGTTTGTCTTTTCATTTTATTAGGTTTTCTTTTATTTCTTTCATCAGTATTTTATGCTTTTCAGCATGTAGGTCTTGTGCATATTTTGTTATATTCATGCCTAAATATTTTTGTAGATTAGTACTATAAGTTTTTAAACCTTATCAATTTGATAGGTAATAATAACTGGTATATCATTTCTTAATTTTTGTATTTCTTTGATTACTAAGAGATTGACTATCTTTTGTGTGTTTTTTCTACTTCATGAATTAATCTTATGAATACTTCTATTCTTCTTTGGGGTTATTTTGTTGACAGAGTTCTTCCCCAGTTTATTAGTTGTGCTTTAAATTTGTGATTTTTGGGGGGGTGGGACACAAAGGGAGGGGTTTTGCTTTTCATTTAATTTTTATGTACCATATTTTGCTGTGTTTTATGCGCTCCCATGTATAATGCACATCCATGTTTTTGGCCAAAATTCCAGAAAAAACATCTTTCGTTTTAATTTTTTAATTCAATTTTTTATTGAATTAAAAGTTCAACAAAACTGATTATTGTGCTGTCCAGGGTATTATTTTGAATATGGATATCATTATTGCTTTTAGCACATAAAAGCAATAAACTTTTAGCACATAAGCATAAGTAAAAATGAAAGACATGTGTGTGTATATGAGAGTAGTACCACCCATGTATAATGCACATGCTTATTTTTCCCTCAAAAATTTGGGTAAAAAAGTGTGCATTATACACAGCAAAATACAGTAAATCATTTTGATCTTCTCCTTTACGGCTTCAGAATGTATCATACTTAGAAAGGTTTTACCTCTCCCTTATAGCCTCTTTTAATGGGAACACATATCCCATAATATGCTTTTGTGCAAATTAGTGCATTATTTGTCCTAAACTGACTACATTTAAATTTCTCTGAGTCCTTTTTCCCAAAATTTGGTAGAGGGGGGATTTTATGGCCATTGTCCCATTTCTTACGCATTCCTGGGCTAAAGGGTACTCCTGGTCTTTCCTTACAGTACAACTGTGAGTGGTCATGAGGACTGAGCTGGGTGCTGGGAGACAGTTCCTTTTTTATATTAAAAAAATTATGCCCTGGCTGGCATGGCTCAGTGGTTTGAGTGCTGGCCTGAGAGACAAAGGGTCACCATCCAAATGGTGATGGTCAGGATTCCTGGTCAGGGCACACGTGTGGGTTGGGAGCCAGACATGTAGGGGGCACTTGAGAGGCAACCAACCACACATTGATGTTTCTCTCTCTTTCTCCCTCTTTTTCCTCTCTCTAAAAATAAATAAATAAAATGTTTCCAAAAATTCTATACATATTTTATTATTTGCTCTTTTCATTTAATAATGTACTATGAACAAGTCCACGCCAGAGCATGTCGGTCTACCTTATTTTTTGTAGTGATGCATAGCTTGCTATTTTATGAATGCACCATAATTTATTTAACTGTTCCTCTATTGAGCATTTACTTTGTTCCCAATTTTTGCCATTGTATATGATGTTATAGTGAATTTCCCTTTTGCCTCTTCTTAACCTGCAGGTCTCTTTAATGTGGGGAACAAGCTGCTCGTGAGCCTGGACTTGCTTTTTGCAATCCGAAACCAGATCAAGCTGGGAGAGGACCCTAGAGTGTCCGTCAGCGTTGTTCTGAAGTCGGTGCAGGAGCAGACAGGTACAGGCCGGCTCCCTCCCTTTCCAAGGGTAGTCCTAAGCTCCCTGGAAATTTTCAGCAACAGGCTTTGTTTAAAAGAGTCGTCTTCGGGGGGAACATTCAATATTTTGAAAAGGAGAAATTCTTTGTCCCCAAACACACTTCTCTTCTTGAATTTTACAAGTGCCACACTAACTTTGGAAGGCGTTAGTCTGTCCACACATCCAGAGACCCTCAGGAGGAGGTTAAACTGACTTTTAGAAGCTCGTCCTTTGGCTGTAGGCGGACTCGGCTTTGCTGCATGTTATCAGACTCATTTCGACTCATATGCAGCTTCCAGAGGTTGGCTATGCGTTCCAAGGCTCACGCTGAGGAAACCAGCCTCCTTATCGTTAGAAGTTGTTTTGCCCTTGCTCTCCTTACTTACTTCTGTTTGTGCTTTTTCCATCCCATTCTTACAGACTCCAGTCCCCCTGCACCTTCCCTGCTATGAGGTTGGATGGACTAGAGCAGAAGTTCCAGAGTCAGACCACCCTGTGCTTGAGTCTTGGCTCTGCCACTGAGTGGAGAGTGATTTTGAGCAAGTTATTCTCTGTGCCTCAGTTTCCCCAGTTATAAATTGAGGAAAATGATAGCTTATGGTTCATAAAGACATGAGTTAAATGAGGTAATTTGAAGCTCTTGACACAGCATCTGGTGCCTAGTAGGTACTTAGTACAGGCAGGTATAACTCTGATTAGAATTGTCCTCTGGGTTGCCACCCCAGCACGTGAAGGCCAGGGTGCTTGACCCTGGAGTGGTTTGTAGTCTTGGGTGTTCTTAGGAGAGAAGTCATGTCGCAGAATCGCCGTTCTTGCTGGCCAATGGCTTATCCCCAGTGGCCTCAGAGTCTTAATCTATGACTGGCTCAGAGCTCTTGCTCTTCTTCCAGAGAAGTCATTGACCTCAGAGGAGCTGAGCCAGCTGCAGGAGCTGCTCTGCAATGGCTATTGGGCTTTTGAGTGCCTCACTGTCCGAGACTACAATGACATGATCTGTGGCATCTGCGGCGTGGCCCCCAAAGTGGAAATAGCCCAGAGGAATGAAGAAAACGTGCTGGCATTGAAGAGTGTGGAGGTAAGTGCCCCTTAGTCACCATGGGCAGCCTTTAGAACTGTCCACGCATTTCGCTGCCACCCTCCTGCATGCTATGTCCCCGGAGGCAGATGGCTCTAGTCATCCTGTGTGAGAAGAGTGACTTTTTCTTGCCACTGCTTAGGTTTTCATCTAAGGAGGGTCAGGTGGAAATAGAGGCATTGATTATTCATTCAACAATTCATTAAGCATGATCTAGTGTACTTTTTAGGCACTTGAGAAGTGAGAATAAAAAAAAACCCAGAAAGTTTTTCAGCTCATGGAGCTCACATTCTGGTTTGGGGAAATAGGAGACAATAATTTGATATTTTAATTTAATACTTCCATGTATATAAAATAAATGACAAGAAACATATCAGTGTGGTAGGAAGAGGAACTCCTGTTTTATGGAGGGTAGTCAGGGTGGCTCTCAGGTGCAGGGGGAGGAATAGAGATTGAAGTCCGCGCTCCTCTGGGAGAGGAACATGCCCGCGGAGGGAGCAGCAAGGAAAGGGGCTGAGGTGGGTTTGCTGGACAGGGCTGAGGAGCCGCAGCAAGGAGGCCCTGGTGGCCGGAGTGTGCGAGCGGCGGGGAGAGTGGCAGGGCCCGTGAGGTTTAGAAGGCAGGACTCTACGTGGGGTCACATGGGCCACTGTAAGGATTTACAGTGAGGGAGATGGAGGGACTCTGAAGGGTTTTGAGGATCTGATCTGATGTAGGTTCTTAATGAAAAAATGTTTGCACAAAGGTAACACCAGAGTCAGATAGCTGGATATTAAGTCTAACAGATCTCTAAGAAACATATGATCTTGGTCCTGACCAATGTGGCTTAGTTGATTGGGTATCATTCCACAAAGTGAAAGGTTGCCAGTTGGATTCCAGGTCAGGGCACATGCCTGGGTTGCAGGTTCGGTCCCCTGTTGGGGCATGTACAAGAGGCAACCAATCAATGTTTCTTTCTGTCATCGATATTTCTCTCTCTTTCTTTCTCCCTCCTTTCCCCTCTCTCTCCAAAATATAAATAAGTAAAATATTTTTTAAAAACCCATGATTCTAATTATAGAAGAATAGCAAATATACAACTCATTGTATTGTAAGGCCATGTAACTTTGAAAACAAAACCAGACATTTAGTATAATAGGAAAAATTGGAATTGGTTATACTAATGGATATAGATGTTGATGTCCTGAATAAGATAATAGCAAATCAACTCTAATAATAAAGTAATCCATTGTGACTAACTTTATCCTTATCAAGACTGCTTCAACTTAGAAAATAATGTGATTCACTACTTAACAGATGAAAGGAGTAAAGCTGTATGATTATTTCATTGGATGTGAAAGAGACTTTCAATATTATTCAATACCCATTTAATGATAACTCTCTTAGCAAACAGGGAATAATAGGGAAGCTTCCTTAATTTGGTACAGGGGTTTTTAAAGATTCCACAAGTTGATTAACTCTCCAGTGACCCTGTGCCTGGCCCCTGGCTGTAGCGTCCAGGGACTGGGACAGGAAGTGACTTCAGGCACCAGACATGCGGCTCACTTGGTCACCACCAGGGGAGGTGTGGAGCCTTTGGAAAAAAGTTTTAGTCCAGCCAGCTGGGCATATCAGAGATTTGATTCATATTCTCTCTTTCTTCTCAATTAAAAAAAGTACACATTTTAATTAAATATATACATTTAAAGAATGGTGGTATACAATAAGACATAGGAAAATAAACATACTGCTTCCTGGATCTTTCTAAGTATTCCTTGTAGATAAAATGAACTGTAAAAAATTTTGCTTTTTTTGTATTACTTCACCAAGAGGCTATTCTAGACTCATTCTAATCTGTTTGCCTAATGTAATATTAACAGTAATGCAGCTATGATTATTAAGCATTTTATTGCATATGCCAAGTTCTTACAGTCCGCTCAGTGCTTTACTGTATGACTCACTTCCCACCCCAACTCTGAGATTCGTACAGATGAAGGGACTGAAGCCTGCAGGACCTTGTCCGTGCTCATTCAGCCAGGAAGGGGCAGAGCGGGGACTGGACCTCAGTCTGGTTTCCTGACTCGGGGGTCTGAGCTCATTCATATGTGCTTTCCCAAACCTCCTGGGTTTCTGAGCTCTGGTTTTCTGAACACATCTGACTGCTCCGACTTCTGGTCTCCAGGGTGGACAGAAGCCCACTCCCTGCAAAGCTCACATCTCCTAGTCCTGCCGGGACTCTTCTTTTTGTTCTCAGTGTGCAGGCCTTCCCTTTTGTGCTACTGCATGTTTCTTTCTAGAGACCAGGACTTACTTTATATTCTGCCTTTTGTGTGTGTAGAGTGGGTGGTACGTATGGGGAGAAGAAGGTGGGAATTACCCTGAAGTCTATGAAATAAAACAGGAAGTGACTGAAGAAAATTAAATATGCATTTGTCTGTGAGGAGACTCTCTGGTTGGCCCCTCCCTTGAGGGGCTGTATAGAGGAGACCCCTCCAGACTGACCACAGCAGTCATGTCAGCTGTACGCACCGCATACTCTTTGCATTTCCTGTCCCTGTTCAGTGTGGAGGGTGGGCTCAGTACCTTGTGAAGGTGTGGTGGGAGACTGTCATTTATGTGCAGCGTGTGCTCATGCCCTGTGAGTTGGGGAAGGAAAAGGAGTGAGATGGGGGAGGTAGTGGTCCTCAGACTTGGTGGGCATAAGAATTCTTCTGGGCAGTGGTTCTCAATCTGTCTAGTGTGGATGGCTACCTCAGCCTCACCCACAGGGTTTCTGATTCAGTAGGTCTACAGTGGGGCTGAGAATTGCAATTCTAACAAGTTCCTGGCTGATTGAGGCTCACACTGCTGGTCAATGTAGGGGCCACACTTCAAGAATTGCACACACGGGGAGCCTTTTTCTTTTTGGTTTTAGAGAGGGAGGAGTGGGGAGAGAGAAATATCAATGTTGTTCCACTTAGTTATACATTATTGGATGATTCTCGTATGTGCTGTGATTGGGGATCCAACCGGCAACCTTGGCATATTGGGATGATGCTCTAACCAGCTGAGCTACCTGGCCAGGGCCTACATAAGGAACTTGTTAAAATGGAAACTTAGAAATTTAGTTCACACATAATGACATGCGGCTCAAGTATCAGCATTGCTAAGTAACGCAAATGACTCTGCTGTAAGTAATAGGATTAGGGTCATACCTTGAGGACCATGTAAGGGGGATACCAGGAGAAAAACTGAATAGCACAACCACTGGGTGCCTACAATATAGAAGTGAATGCTGCGTGAGGTAGAGGAGATAGCTGTCTGCTGGCAGGCCTGGGAGGCCTTCCTGGAGGAGGTCAGGAAGCAGCAAGGCCTTGGAAGTAGGTGGAATGCCACCGAATTGTATTCTGTTGATTCCTGCCAGCCAATAGAGGGACTAGGGTATGGGCTTTGAAACTAGACTGTATTACTCCAGTGGTCTCACTCAGACACTGCCAGGCTTGTGTGTGGCCAAAAGACAGGTATGGAGGTGTCAGATTTGGGGGTGCCCCAGCAGTGCATGGATGTCGTACCGAACTCCCTGCCCCCCAGCCTTGGTTGCCCTGAGTGTATCAAGAAGGTAGGCAATTGTGTTGCTAATATTCTGTGGCTCCTACCTACAGTTTGACCTTTTTTATCCTGACCTTTTAGTTCACCTGGCCTGAGTTCTTGGGCTCTAGTGAGGTAAACATGGAGGACTTTTGGGCCACGATGGAGACAGAGGTGATTGAGCAGGTGGCCTTCCCTGCCAGCATCCCTATCACCAAGTTTGATGCCTCTGTTATTGCCCCCTTCTTCCCACCACTCATGAGAGGAGCTGTGGTCGTCAACACTGAGAAAGACAAAAACCTGGATGTACGGCCAGTACCTGGTAAGGCCACCTGGTGGCTGGCTGGGGTCAGGGAAGGGCCCAGTCAAGAGTCTAGAACATTGCCCATGGCAGGGTGTGCAAATGGCGGAGTGGGGGCCAGGCCCACCTGAAGGGCTGGCTCCTTCTGGGAAGATATGACAACCTGTGGCAGAGTCCCCTGGAGATTATAAAGTCATGGTGCCAGTTTTGAAGCGCTGCCAGCTGAATTCTATAGGACTGACCCCCACAGCCCCCCGTCAGCCCTTTGGGGTGTGCTGCACTGAACAGTGGGAGCCCTCTGAGAAATGCTGATGATAAGGCTACAACCCCAAAGATTCTCACCGATGAACAGGGGGGCCAGGGAGTCTGCCTTCTAAAGTCTTTTAGGTGCTTCTGCAGATGCTCTGTGGATATACATTGAGACACCCTGGATTAGCTGTTGAGAGCATAGGTTTCCGACAGCCTGAGTCTGAGTGCCACTGTGCCACTCAGTGTGAGTAGCTATGTGACCTCCACCAGTTCCATTCATTGCCCTGAGCCTCTTGCTTCATTCACAAAAGGGGCATGATGTGGTTACCCACCTCCTGGGCTGTGAGGAAGACAAAGTGATCTAATTACTTAGCGTGATGGCCTTCTACTTTTTTCTTTTCTTTCTTTTTTGTTTTTTTTAACTACAATTCATAGTAAGAAATAGGTTCTGCATCATGACCCAACATGATCCTTATAGTAGTACATGTGTGTGTCCGTAACTGAAACAAAACTTTCATAAAACGGTATTTTTCTTACCAAGTGCAGTATACTCTATTTCCTGTTTTATTTTATTTTTAAAATTCTGGATATGACCCACTAAATTGGTTTTTCTAAGTATTTAGTATGTTGTGACCCTCTGGTTCTCAGGCAGTGCTTCCTGGCATTAGGTCCTGGGCCCACCTCCTGTTTGTTGTTGGCTGGGCCCAGGAATTGCTGGGGGTTTTAAGGTCCCCACACGTTTCTGTGGATTAGTCGGATTCAGGAACATAGTGTATAAAGAACCTTTTTAAATGGGAGCTGCTGCTTCTCATTTCTATAGTTGTGGAAGCATCTGAGATCTTGGTTCTGAACAACGTTAAAAGGTGAAAATCTGACCCATGTGGGAGTTATTTGCAAGGGCACTCTGCTGGATACATTCCCTAGCTGTTCAAGGGTGCAGAACCAGCGCTGAGAAATTACAGGTCTCTGCAGAACTCAGAGACCTGCCTTGAGTCCACTGTCCCTAGCACCCAGGGCAGCGCTCGGGGCAGAGCCTACTTCCACTCCTTGCCGTACTGCAGGCCTCAGCCCTTGTTGTCACCCTCGTGCACGAGGGACCGCCTGTGACCTCTGTGGGCTGGTGGCAGTGCCCTCCGCTCAGCACGGCCGTCTCTTGCAGGCAGCGGCAGTGCCTTGGTGAGGCTGCTCCAGGAGGGCACCTGCAGGCTTGAAGAGATGGGCTCCTACAGCGAGGAGGAGCTGCAGTACCTGCTGAGGCGGTGTGGCATCCCCTTCGGGGCAGGAGACTCCAAGGTGAGTGGCGGGGGTAGCCGTAGAGACGGGTGTGGGGAGTGGGCCAGTGGTCCATTTTTCTGGGCAGGACTATAGTATGGGTACCTGCGCCTGGGCACCCACGTTGGGTAAAAGGTGCTGGCAGGCAGGGTGGCTGGGGAAGTGGTTAGCAGCCAGGTCAGGGCATGTGTGTGAGGCTTCCCCTCCAGTCGGTCCCTCTGTTGGAGGTATCGGGTTCAGAACCTGACGTAGGGAGTCCTGCTCTCCTGCTCACCATTTGTGACCTTGGATAGATAGATATTTAAAGATTTTTAAAATTTATCTATTTATTGTGAAAGGGGAAAGGAGGGAAAAAAGAGAAAGAGAAATTTCAATTGGTTGCTTCTTGAACACACCCTGACCTGCAGCCCAGTCATGTGCCCTGATCGGGAATTGAACCAACCATCTTTCCCTTTATGGAACGATGCCCAGCTGAGCCACTGTGATCAGGGCAGCAGCACCTGATACTTCTGAGCATTGTTTTCTCATTTTGCAAAGTAGAAATGACTGAAATACTGACCTCACAAGACTGTTGTCAGAGGCACTCCTCGGTGTGTGCTTGCACCTGTCCGGGGTCTCAGGAAATGCGTGTGTGACAGTCCGTGGAGGGTGCGGGGAGTGTTGTCTTCATGTGTTGTTCGCTCTTCATACTGACACAGCTGTTGGACTTGGATGTTTCCTTCAACTTCAGACTCAGATGTCCGCTGTCTTTGAAGCTTTCCCTGCCCTGTAAAAAGCAGGAGGAATACAGGCCTCCAGGTGGCCCGGACAGAGGGGCAGCATGTTCTGTCCGGCTGGCTCTGTCCTGTGACCTGATCCTTTCAGGGCCTCAGGGTCCCCGAATGTCCTAGAGGATGTTGGGCTAGTGAGGCTTCAAGGTCCACTTTGGCTTTGACAGGTTATTCTTCCACTTTGGGTAATGACGTGAGCATTCGATGCTGTGCACAGGCCTGGTCCTTTAGGATTCACCGCTTTTTTTTTTAATCTTGACCTTCTGCTCCAGGACCAGCTCTGCCTTTCCTTGTTGGCCCTCTATAAATCTGTACAGAATGGAGCCAGAACTAGACAGCCCCCACCTCATCTCACAGGGGGTAAAATCTACAAGGTGTGCCCCCATCAGGTAAGACCGTAACAGAAACGTGGGGCGGGTTTGCTCACGTCATTGTCCGCAGTCAGATGGGCCTGGTTCACACTTGCAGGGGCTGGCACCTAGCTCAGCGAGCCATGCTCGGGCGGGCAGGGAGTCTGGTTGTCATCAGGGAGTATTCGCTGAGCGCCCTATTGCGTGCTGGCCCCTTTGTCAGCTACTGAAAGTACGTAGGTGAGCAGCAGTGTCTTTCCTTCCTAGGGGACCTCATTTTAGTGGGACACAAAGTCACACAGATTGTCATACGGGCCTGAGGTAGGCAGTGACAGTGAGGGGCCTGCTGTCCGTGGGCAGCCAGAGAAGGCTGCAAGGCCTGGTGATGAACCAGGGAAGGAAGGTTCTAGCAGAGGAAGAGCAACCCCTAAGCCCTCAGTGGGAGAGCCTAGCGGGCCAAGAGGAGGGGGGTTGCAGGGTCAGCAGAGGCCAGATCGTGTAAGGTCTTGCAGGCCAAGGGACACGATGGGTGAAGATGAATGGGAAGTGGGATAGACATGGTCTGATTTTGGTTTTAGGAAGATCACTGTGTCTGTAGAGGGTGTGGACAGGGTGGCCATCAGGATCCCTCCAGAAAGGTCATGCCGTATGACAGAGGAGGCCCAGGAAGACACTAGAGTGTATGCCACCCCATGCACAAGTACTGGATTGGGCAGGGAGATGTGTACGTGGGCAGGGCAGCCTGGCTGTCAAAAAGAGAACCAGGTCGTCAGCTCCTTTAACAAAAGCTGTGTCTGAGGAGATACTGGGTGCTCTGCCCTGGCAGATCAGAGCCCGCTCAGAGAGTTGTGTTCATGTGACTGCAGCCATCTCATGACAACAGAGGGACAGATGTGGGAGTTAGAAATCTCAGGGCTGTGATGGGAGAGCCGTACCACCTGGAGGTGACACCTAGGCCTGCTGGGGTGTGCAGGTGCAAGGTGGAGGCGGAGGCAGAATTCTCCAGTGTGCACGCAGCTGCCTGGCAGTGGGGTGACACGTAGGGATCCTGGCAGTGGAGGTGTTCGCTAAACTGTGTCCAGGTCTGGTGGGGAGCCGCTTAGAATGCCCCCACCCCAGAGGCTTCTTTAGGTCTGAGGTAGGGCCCAGGAGCCTCCATTTTTAACCAGCTCTTAAGCTGCCAGTGCTGTGCAGCCGGGATCAGGAATGACTGGATGGGACGGTGGTACTAGGTAGTGTTAGGTGGCAGGGGTGGCCGTGTTGGAACCCATGACCTGGGGGGTTTTCAGCCTCTGTTAAAGTTTGGATGCTCCCTCCTCTTCGTGGAAGCAGTCAGGGACGAGCTGGCGACTTCCTTTATGGACAGAAGTAGGAGGGAAGCAGAACGTTCAGGGCTCTGGAAAGATGTCTGCAGCTTCAGTTACGAAACCTGATTGTTCATCTTCCTGGGAAGAAGCGTGTCTGCAGATGAGCTTCTTAGCCACATGCTGTGCCCTCCGACTCTGCCTCTAGGTGATCTGCGGCTCCAAGTACCTTGTGCGGGGCGAGAGCGCCCGTGACCATGTGGATCTGCTTGCCTCTTCTCGCCATTGGCCACCTGTCTACATGGTAGACATGGCCACACCAGTGGCCCTGTGTGCTGACCTCTGCTACCCAGAGCTGACCAAACAGATGTGGGGGAAGAACCAGGGCTGTTTTTCTAGCCCCATGGAGCCGCCCGTGGTGAGTTTTCTTCTGAGGACCTGGAATAGATTCTGCAGGCCAACCAGGACCAGCCCCTGGTTCTTCAGGAAAGCCTTGTCTCCAGCATCTGTTCTCCCTCAGTATTTTGTCCTCATGCTCTGGAACCAGCATTTATTCCACACATTTTACTGACCAAGCCCTGTGTGTATGCAGTCAAACCCTCTGCAGCAAGAAACGGCAGCCGTACCCTCCAGCTGTTCCCCTATGGTAGTAGGGGGAAAGGGTCATCGTTGTCATCACTGGCTCTGTGAGCGTGTGCCCAGCGCTGCAGGAGGCGTTGAGCCTCGGGGAGCCGCCGCTCCCCACTGCCCTGCGGCCCTTCCTCAGTTGCCCAAGCACAGCAGTAAACGATGGCCAGCAGCTCAGTTAGTCTGACACGTGGTCTGGTTACTGTCCCATTCTCATGAGAGGAAATCGAGGCGCAGAGAGGGAGAAGAGGGGACTTGCCCCAGGGGATAAGCTACGTGTTGCTATGAGGATTAAATAGTGCTAATGACCCACAGCCTTCACTCTCTCCCACCACACAGGGCCCACTGTCATCATTCTGTCACGTCAAAGTGGCTTCTTCTCTTTCAGAGCGTGTCCTGCCCGGAGCTCTTGGATCAGCATTACACTGTGGACATGATGGAGGCTGAGCCCTCTGTCCAGCACCCAGTCACCAAGACTGCCACGCGGCGCATCGTACACGCAGGCACGGCGCCCAGTCCTGGCGACTGCAGTGCTGGGCACCGCTCTTTGACCCTGTGTCCTGAGTTGGCACCCTACACAGCTATCCTGGCCTCTCTCGCAGAGAGCAGACCGAACGGCGTCCGCCAGCGGCCCATCGCCTTTGACAGTGCCACCCACTATTACCTCTACAACCGCCTCGTGGACTTCCTCACTAGCCGCGACATTGTCAACCGGCAGATCCACGAGGTTGTGCAGAGCTGCCAGCCCGGCGAGGTGGTCATCCGCGACACCCTGTACCGCCTGGGCATCGCTCAGATCAAGACAGAGACAGAGGAGGAGGGTGAGGAAGAGGAGGTGGCCGCAGTGGCAGAATAAGCCAGGCTCTGGTACAAGGACTGCACCGTCTCTCTCAAGCCATAGCGAAGCCCTTCCCCGAGGCAGGCGCACCCGGGGGACCGGGAGTGCGCACCTGTGGGGAGGGCCTCTGAGGCCGGCACTGACCAAAGAGCTCCCGTTTTCTGAGCACGGTGGGGCCCAGGGTCTTTGGTTCTCAACGTCCCAGGGGTCGGGAAAGGTACAGTACATTCCTTACCAGCTCCGAGAAAGCACTTGGAGAACATTGTATGTTCAATAGAGAAGGGAGGCTGAGGGAAGGCTGGTGGCTCCCCTGGGGCCTGCTGCGGGTCAGGTGGGGAAGGTGGAGTCCGGCACTAGGTGGGCAGACTGCTGAGGTAGCCCTTCTGGTCCCAGGGAACACTTCCTTCCCTACAGCCGCAGGAGCTCTTAGCCTGTTGCCTTTGACTCAGGGCCTTGGGGGCTTCTTTAGCTCTGGGGGCCCTTTTGGGCTCTCCCAGAGGAGGGGTGCACTTCCCTCCTGCTTTTCCTACACCCTAATCTGGGGAAAACTGAGAAGGGAGACCCAGTCGGCACAGCCCCCCTCCAGGCCTGTCCTCGTTGCCAGCGCTGTGAGAAAGAGGACCACCTTCCTCTTTTCCCTGGCCGCTGCTGCTGCACTCTACATCCTCTGTGGGTCTCTCTGGACCCTCACCACAGAGGGGATGTGGCCCATGGCGTAACATAACCTGGCAGCAGTAGGAAAAACTCCCTTCCGTGAAGGGGAAGCAGACTGGGCCGCGCAGAAACAGTGAGACTGGCTCAAGTGCCCAGGGTTTGCTTAGGGCACGGGAATTGGCCGTGTGTTACTTAATTTATTCAGAGGGGTGGAGTAGGTGGCTTTTTTCCCCTCCGTCTTCCTCAGCAAGAATAAAGTTTATTAAATTATCTTGTTTGGGTGAAGCAAGAGTCAGTTCCACGTTCACTGTGTGGAGCAGCGTGGTTGAGCGCCGTGGTGCTGAGCTGGTCATTTGATGTGAGGGACAGGTGGCAGAAAGCCCCGGCAACCCACAGGCCTTCGCGAGAGGCAAAGAACCAGAGACCAGCTGTGTTAATGCTGTTAGTTTAATGCTGACAGAGACATATCCCGCAGCGTGACTGTTAGTTATGATGAGTCAGCTTGGGGAAGTGCGTGCTGCTTGCTTGGTGTGGCCAGCCACACGGGTGACGGGGCACAGGGTAGAATACCCCAGACTTTTAGCTGCCACCTGGCTCATTATAGCAGTACCAGGTCCAGGGTGGGATGGGGCTGTGGAGAGAAAACCAGAGAGCACAGACTAGGAGGTGCCATTGGATGTTTACAAGGAGCCGCCCTGGTCCAAAGGTCTCAGCCCCGTGCTGCCTCCGAGCACCTGTCCACTCTCGCTGCTCCGTGTGGCTGTGGGGGAGGGGTGGTTCCCGCTACTCTCAGGCCTAGGAGTGTCGTTTTCTTAATGTTGGGACAGCTCCTGGGGGCTTCACGGGTGTGAAACCAGTCCATTGACACTAGGAGAGACAAGGAGTGGGGGGGAGGGTTCCTGGAAGTGGGAACAAGGGTAAGAGGCTGTGCTGGGGGTTCTCCGAGTTGGCGTGGCGAGTGTGCAGCCACAGCCTTGAGAACAGTGGGGGGGAGGGGCTCAGCCCCAGCCCCTGACTGGCAGTGATTGATGGCCCAGGCCCTGGAAGTGGGGTCCTCTGGGATCTCTCGTGCGTCCCACATCCTGGGTTTCAGAGCTGGGCTGGGCTGTTGAGTGAAATGACAACGGCAGAGTCCGTGTTCTCCCCGTGGGGCCCCGTCCACAGAGGAGGTGACACTCAGAGGAGGGACGGACAGTGCTGCGCTGCCGTCACCTCAGCAGAACTGGTAGTTGTTAGGCTGCAGCAAGGGCTGGGCCATGTCCCCCTGCTCGCAGCAGGCCGGCGGCTCGCCAGAGCTCTCCTGCTCACTGCCGCCACCACTGCCACTGTTGCTGCCAGTGCTGTTGCCACTGCCGCCGGAGAGGTTAGCATAGTCCTGAAGGAAGGAGAGGCCAGGATGGTCAGTCCCGATTGGTCAGGACCAGCCGGGCCTGCCATAGGCACCTTTCCACCCCAAATCTGGCCGTTCCCACCTGCGCCCTGCCATCCACTTGGGCCTGTTCCTGAAGGAGGAGGCAGATCTGCTGGAAGGTGGGTCTGTGGGTGGGCTCCAGGGACCAGCATGCCTGCATGATGCTGTATCTGCGATGGGACAGAGGTCGCCGTGGGTCTGGGGGTCCCTTCACGTGCCCATCCCCTATGGAGTCCTGCCCAGCAGAGGTCCCAAAACCCAGTCAAGGTGAGCTCAGCACAAGGCTTGGCTGAGCCCTTGGCACGTGTTCTCTCACTTCATCTTCCCAGTAGCCCTTGGAGAAAGGTTCTCGTCACACCTGTTGTGACAGCTGTGGGGAGAAACTCAGAGATGCTGTCTTGCTCAAGCTCCTAAAATAAGAGCTGGTACTATTGCTACCTGCAGGCAGGTTTGACAGGTGGGCTGAGTGAGCAACAGACTGGCTGTGGCAGAAGACTATAGTGGCGAGTGGGCTGAAGGGCTGGAGAGCCAGCTGGGCGGCCCCCCTCCCCCAGCCAGTGACAGCCTGGGTGGGCACAGGGGGAGGCTGTGTTGAGAGGGGCTGGAGAAAAGCAGTGGGTGACGTTGTGGCCTGCTGGCCTGAGGAAAGACGGGAAGGCAGGGGTCCGTGAGCAGCTCGCTCGTGGCAGGCGGGCTGCAGTGAGCTGTCTGGCTGACACCAGAGAGCACCAGGACAGGAGAAGCGAGGCCCCTCCTTGAGGTCACAACAGTCTGAGTTAAAGATCTGTCATCCAAGTTAGGGCTTGCCCAATTAGAACCCTCTTCTCCGAGAACATCCCCTTCGCTGCCTGCTAAACTGAGGTAACTCCGGTAATGGGGGCTTGTTATATAGGCCAGTGTCAGGGAGATGAAGCCCTGCCCTTAACACTGTGGGTAGGGGAAGGTGGTCACATACTTTTCCATCCCCTTAAACCAAAGTCAGGGTGTCCTCCCTCCCTGGGGCCCTTACATGTTCTTTGTAGCAAATGCAGGCTGGGCCATTTGATATCCATCCTTGACCAGTTTGTAGAACTTGCTGTTCACCAGGATGCCAGGGTAGGGGTTCAGGCCTGCAAAAGCCGAGGTGATAGCATGCTCAATGCTCCCTTCCCCATCCCCACCCCACACACATCCTGGCAAGGCCGGGGTTCCACAGTAGAACAGCAGCTCCTCTTAGTAAGTGCTGGCTGTGTACTGGGCCCTACGGAAGGGTTAGGTTCTAGGAAACGGAGAGCCATCCCACGGCCTCATCATGCCACACAGTTCTATCCCGGGCTTTGGAATAAGGGGTTCTCAGAGGAACGCACTGAAGGTCCTATTAGCCCAGGTCCCTGCACCTAGCACTCCAGAGGTAGGAGCCGCATCCTCAAGGATACACGTGTTTCGGACAACGAGGGGAAACGGCATTCCAGGGAGTAGCAACTGCACAAGCAGACAGGTGAGGGAGCCGCTGAGGGAGTGCCTGCTGGGGGCGGGCTCTGCCCTGCCCATGCTGGAGCTGTGACACTTGGTTTAAGACATTCCACGTATCCCTCCATTCTCACCAGCCCTCGCTCTGTCCTGGGCACCAAACATCTATGACTTAGCATCCTCCTTGAGTTATAAGACACCGAAGGTGACCAAACACAAGTCGGCCCCCAGGCTGAGCCTGCACCAGGCCAGCCACTCACCAAGTGAGAAGATCTCCCAGAGGAGGATGCCATAGGACCAAACGTCACTCTGAACTGTGTAGACGCAGTCGAAGATGCTCTCTGGAGCCATCCACTTCACGGGCAGGCGGGCCTGGCAGAGTAGACCCCAGTCATCTTGGTCCCTAGTTCTCCATCCTCTTCCCCAGCCTGCCCATGCCCTCCCAGCACTCACGTTGCCCTTGACAATGTAATTGGAGTCATTCATGATGTCTCTGGCCAGCCCGAAGTCCCCAATCTTGGCCACACGGCCGCTGGTCAGCAGCACATTCCGGGCTGCCACGTCTCGGTGAATGCACTGAGGGGAAGCAGGTCAGGGTTAGTCCAGCCCCTCCCCTGCCTGAGCCCAAAGTTCAGAAGCAGCGGCCAGGGCCCTAGAAGGCCTCAGAAGTCCTTTGTGAGGGAGTGGGCATCAGTTCTGAACCTGACTCCTGTCCCTGCCTTCTACCAGGGCCCAGGACAATTCAATATCTAGAAACCCCCCTCCTGGCTCTTCAGCCCCAGCAACAGCTGGTTTAGAGCAGGTGCTCTGCTCGGGCCCAGAGGTGGGGAGCTCTGGTGCAGCAGCCATCGAGGGCCCACAATCAGCTTCTAACAGTGGTAGCTACCACAGCAGGGCCCTGCCACGCCAGGCCCTTCCCTGAGCATCTGCGCACATTCCGACCCTGTTTTGCCCACAAAACAGGTGTGATGGTGCCCACGTGTATCAGTGCAGAGACTAAGGCTTGGAGAATTTCAAAAGTGCTCAAAATCATGCAGCAAGTGACAGAAGCAGCAATCAAACTTGCCCCCTAAGTTGCGTGCGAAGGACAGTCACCAATCCAGCTCCTGAGTGTATCATACACATCACCTTACAACTAAGGGAGGCCCCATCATCCCCATGAGACCGTGTGCTTCACACCATCGACACAACTTGTCTTGTTCACACGGCCTGCTGCACTCTGGGGCCCTCCTGGCGGGGCTCATGCCGCTTCCTCCCACCCCCTCCTGAAGCTCTTTGACACTGCAGCCTGTTGGCTTCCTGGCACTCTGGCTCTGCTCTTGCCCCTTCCTGCTCCCTTTCCTCCCCTTCATCCTTCTTCCTCCAGCCTCATGGGGGTTCAGCAGACCCCCACCCCTCCAGGTGACTACATGAGGGACCTGGTTCTTGACTCACATTCTTAGAAGCGAGGAAGGCCATGCCCTGGGCCACCTGGCTCGAGAAGTGAAGCAGGTCCTGCAGCTCCAGTGGCCACTCGTCCTTGTCCAAATCTGGTGTGAGGAGAGGCATCAGGGCAGCCTGCCACACCCTGCCTTGCCCTTCCCAGCCCCCAGCAGCCCCTCTCCACTCCCCCTACCTCCTCACCTTGCTCAGAGGAGTGATTTGAAGAAGTGGAGACAGGCCTCATCTCCACGTAGGTGTCCAGTCCCTGGCTGGAGAAGCCACTGTCCCTACATAGAGAGGCCCAAGGGCCAGTCAGTCCCCACCACTGCCCAGCTCAGGCCTTGGCCTCCAGCCACTCGGCAGGGAAGGGAGGGAATTTGGAGTCAACTCGGACATCTTTTTGACAAGAAACCCCCTGCCACCTTTGGTCCGAGTGACCATTAATCTCTGGCCATCCAGCAAGGGAGCTGACAACCTGCTCTCTTGGGGCAGCTCTGCCTGTTAGGAAGTTATTCACGATCTGTGACGCCAGCTTGCCCCCAGGTTTTCCTCCCCCTGGTCCTTGCTCTGCCCTTGAGGGCCGCATAGAAGTGGGCTCCCTGCTCCCCATAACATCCCTGCAGAGATCTAAACATATTCTAGGGCCCCTTCTTCCAGCCCTCTCTTGTCTGGACAGTGGCGCTTACTCCTGGCTTCACACTAACATCATCTGAGGAGCTTTAAACATGCCACATGCCCAGACCACTTCAGAAACTCAAGGGGCAGAACTCAGTCCTCCGATGTTTCGTTCTCTGCAGGCAGGCAGTTCCAGTGTGTGGCCGGGGGGAGACCCATTGGTCTAAGAAGTGCTTCTGGAACTTTAATTCACGTGCATACACTCACCTGGGGAATCTTACGTACATGCAGTTTGATTCGGTAGGTCTGGGTGGCCCTGAGGCTGTGTGTGCATTTCTAACAGCTCTCTTGTGATGCCTGTGAGCCCATGCTTTGGGTGGCAGGCAGGTTGAGAAATGCTGCTGTAAAATGAACAGCCACTGCTGCTTCTAGTATTCCAACCACAGGAGCTCTGGGCCACTCACCCTCCTGTCCCCTCTGCAATACAGATGTGCACCTTGACAATGTCTATACTCACGTGTTCCCAAAAAGAGAACCTAGTGTTTCATTTATGGGCTGACCACGGCAAAACCTTCCTCCCCCTTGGTCTAGAAACTATATTCCTATCAATCTAGCCTGGGATCCCACTGGTAGGCTTGGTTCACATGTCACTTTCTCTTTAAATCACCCCACTCCATGAATCCTTTCCCCACCTGCAGATTTGAGGGTGGAAGCTAATACTTTACTTTGGTTCTCAAAACTGTTTTGATCTGTCCTGAGGTTCCAGCCTGCAGAGGCCCAATGTCAGAGGCGAGTCAGAATCAAAAGAGGAGGTAGGTGATCCCGCCAGCCCCCATATTCCAGACACTGGATGGAAAGGCAGCCTCCTTCCCCTCCTGCCTCCCCGGGCTTAGCAGCTGACAGCAGCTAGAACAAGGGACCCTTCTGTTTCTGATTCTGTTCCAGCTCCCGGTAGCCTGGTCCTGTGGCCCCACCACCCCCAGGACTGAGACTTCCAGAGGAGCACTGGACCAGGAGTCAAAAGAGCAGTCTGTAGCCCCTAACTCATATGCGACATGAAACTGACCACTTCCCCTCTCTGGTTCCCCATGTGGCTCTGACCATCTGCTTCCTCATGGCTTCCAGGAATCCCAGCGTTACAGAACAAAAGGGAAGGAGAGACCATGAGAGAGTCACCCCGCAGTGGCTGGCCTGGTAAACTGAGACGCGACGGGGACCTGGCTGTCATACTGTTTTTCCCCCTTTCCCCCAACAACCCAGAGACCACCCCACTTCTTCCTGGTGATGCGCAGCCCTGGCGCTGACTGGTCCTGCACGCAGTGGGGCCCTGGCAGCCCCTGGCAGCACATGCTGCGGGTGAAACAGGCGATTGCCCCCAGCGGCTGCCTGCCCCTGGCCAGGGCTCTCAACAGTCTCGGCTGATCTTTTGTATACATTAAAGGGAGGATTTCATGAGCATCTGTCTCCACCAGACTGTGAGCTGCCCACCTTTGCCTCAGTGTTCCCGGAACATAGTAGGTGTTCAAGTATTTGTCGGATAAGGAGAACGATTAGAAACCAGCTGTACGTCCGCCGAAGGCACGGATGGGGTGGGAGAGCCACGACCCCGAGGGGGCTTTGGGGACAGACCCGGGGCCCCGCCTCCCTGTTCTTGGCACAGAGATGCTACCTGTGGGCGTATTTCTTTTCCAGGTGGATGTTCTTGTAGCCTGGATCCTGGCCTGGACTCAGGCTGGGCCCCAGCATGGCCTCAGCCTTCTTCCGTAGAAAGTTGAGCAGGTCACCATAGCAACAATATTCAGTGATGACCAGGACAGGACCTAGAGAGCCAGGAGAGTGGGGGCAGTGTACCCCTTAACCCATTCCCTATGTGAACAGGAACATGGGGTAGGGGCCATGAGGCACCCTACCCCATCTGTCTAAAGCAGAGGAATCTACCCCCCCAACACCCCCCAAAAAAAACTGTAGCTAAAGAATTCTTTCCCCAAAGGAAATCTATGACAGCTTCATACAGATCAGAGGTCAAAGTTCCTACAGAAAAGGATGGGGTGGACTTGGAGTGCCAACAGGCCCTGGGGTGCCCCTGGGGACACTACGGTGAGTGTCCAAGTGTCTCTGGGCGGGAGCCTCACTCCAGACCCACAGGAGCAGGTGCCTGGAGCAGCCTGCCCTGGTAGGTCCCTCTCCAGGGGACTGACTGGCTCCCACTGGTGTCTGAGAGCCACTGCTCAGAGCCCCAGAACTGTCTCCATGCACAAGCAGTTTGACCAGTCCGGGTGTCTGGAATTTAAGGGACCTGAGACAGGGTCCTACCTTCATGTGGAGGAGATAGGAAGTGGAAGATGGGCTGAGGTGGTGCTGGGGACCTCAGACACCTGAGAAGCCCCAAGGCCATGCCCGCCAGCACCCCTCACCTCCGTGGGTGCAGGCTCCCAGAAGGTTGACTATGTTCTCGTGCTGGCCTAGATGACTCATGATCTTCAGCTCCGACATGAGGGCCTCCTTCTCATCAGCATGAGCTGTGGCTAGGGGAGGGATCGCAGGCCCCGCAGATGGGGAGAGAGCAGGAGGACATGGAAAGCCATGCAGACAGATAAGGGACACCCAGGAAGCAGGCAGGGGTACCCAAAGCAATCGGACCGAAAGAGGGAGAAGAAAAAATGCAGATACACAGTGGGGAGGGAGGCAGAGAGAGAGAGAGGAGAGATGGCCAGTCACTGAGCTGGTCTCAGATGGCAGGAAGCCAAGCTGTGACCAGGCTGTGGCCCAGGGTGGCCTTTGTGTACCCCAGCTCAGTCACCTAGGAGCTAGAGGGAGCTGTCGGCTCACAAAGGGATCCAGGTGTCTGCACCGCCAATCCCAGGCTCTGTCCCCCAGGCTCTGATGGCAAAAATGGGAGTGATGCCTCTTGTGACAACAGGGCGTGCCCTCCCTAGCATGCACCACCCCCATCAACTCCCCCAAATTCCCCAGGCTCCCTCCTCTCACTCACACTTCAGCATCTTCACAGCCACCTTCAGGACAGCATCTTCCTTGCCCAGACCAAAGGCTGTGGCCTCTACCACCTTCCCAAAGGCACCAGCTCCGAGGGTCTTACCTGCCGAACATAGAGGCTCCTTAGGTCCCTGGGTGCCAAAGGGCCCTTTGTCTAAGGGCCACTGGCTGCCTGAAGCCCATGCTGCCCTGCGACGGGAGGACCTGGTGGGCTGAGATCCCATCTCACCGAACTGCAGGTTGTTTCGGGGGAACTCCCACTGCTCGTTATAGGGCAGCTGGGTAGGATCGATGAACGTGTAATTGTTGCCCTCGTAGCTCTCGATGATCTTCCAGCGCACCTGATACTTGGGCTTCTGCAGAGGCAGAGGGAGGAAGCACGTGGCAGCCAGGCCCGGCAGGGTCTTGGGTCTTGATCTGACCCGTGAGTGCGGGCGAAGTGCACAGTCTCAGGGCCTTGGCAGGAGGAGGCAGCCATGTCTCCTCATGCCCAAGGCACCGAGGGTCCAGCCCCTTCCTGGTTTGGCCTCACCATGTGACTGTCCCTTCTGCATACCTCAGGTACCCTACCTGTGTGTTCAAAGACTTGGACGGGGCCACCTGTGAGGGCCTGGCCAGCTCTGGCAGTTCGGGTAATTCTCTCCGTCCTGTCATCCAAATGTTTGTTTTTCTTTTTGGTTGCGGTGGGATACACATAACATGAGGTTTATCATCTCAGCCACGCTGAGCGTGCAGTTCAGTAGTGTTGAATACATCCGCATTCTTGTGCAACCAACATCCAAGCCCCTCGACTCGCAAAACGTAAACCCCATGCCCTTGAAACAGCTCGCCATTTCTACTCCCCCCCAAGCCCCTGGCCACCACCATCCCACTTGTCTCATGAATTTGACTACTCATATAAGTAGGGCACTGCAGTATGAGTGCTTTTGTGACTGGCTTATTTCACTTAGCATACGGGTTGTCAAGGTTCATCCATACTGTAGCATGGGACGGAATTTCCTTCCTTTCTGAAGCTAAATAATATTCCCTTCCAATCACTTCTCTGAGCACCTCTCTGCACCAGGCACCGTTGATGCAGACTTGAACAGGACAAAGTCCCAGCCCCATGGGGTCTGCATGCCAGAGGCTAAGAGAGGCATTTCCCTGAAATAAGTAAATAGACTTATGGGTGATGGGATAGAGTGATGGCTACAACTGAAGATAAGTCGGGGAAGGCCCCCAGGAGCTGAGGAGTGTGTAACCATGGCAAGGAGCACTTTGCAAGCTCAGTGAACAGAGACATGGAGGCCTGATGGGGGAGGGGGGTTGACGGGGGTGGGTCCTGGCAGGTTTGAGTGACTGCAAGTGGGCGTGACTTGAGGGGAGCCAGGTTGGTTCCAGAGTCAGGAAGGTCCTGCGGGCTGTGAGAAGTCTCTGCCAACCAGGCAGTGAGTGTCTGGAGCACCTGCCTTCTTTCCCCAGCTTCACATGCTGTTACCAACCACCAGCTGGGGGAGGGGGCATCCTGCCAGGGGCAGCCCATGAGAAGTGCTGATGGAAGACGGCACTGGGGGAATGTAGAAGCTGGGCTGGCAGGGGTGGTGGAGGGCACCAAGGCATTGGGTCAGCAGTCCAACTCCCTTTCCTGTCAGTGACCTTGGGGACTGGCTGACCTGTGCTTTGCAGCTGGGCTCCTTTGTGGGCACCCAGTTCAGGGGAGCGACAGGGTGTAGGAGTGGGAGTTGGGGAGGAGGGTGGCCTGTGGTTGGGAGTCTCGCTGGGTTGAGAGACAGGACTCCAGATAGCCATGGGAAAGAACTTCCAACAGGTGGTAGTTTGGGAGAAACGAGTGCATTTAGGGGTAAGGGAGAGCTTCCCATTCTGCTTGCTCTGGGAGCAGACTACAGGTGAACTGAAACACCCCGCGTCAGGGCTTAGGAGGGAAGTCTGAGATGGGGCAGAGAACCACTTTCTTTCTTTTCTTTTTCTTTCTTTCTTTCTTTCTTTCTTTCTTTCTTTCTTTCTTTCTTTCTTTCTTTCTTTCTTTCTTTCTTTCCTTCCTTCCTTCCTTCCTTCCTTCCTTCCTTCCTTCCTTTCTTTCTTTCTTTCTCTCTTTCTTTCTCTCCTTCCTTCCTTCCTCTCAGAAGAGACATCAATTTGTTGATCCACTTATTTATGCATTCACTGGTTGGTTTTGGATGTGCCCTGACCAGGGATCAAACCTGCAACCTTGACATATCAAGTCAACACTCTAACCAACTGAGCTACTCGGCCAGGGCAAGGAGGGACTTTCTGAGTCTCAGAGGATTCAAACTTGAGTGTGGTGCCTTTCCAGCTCAAAAGACAGAGACAGAGCCAGGAGGGGATTCTTTGACCCCCACCCTCTGGGCCACTTCCATCTCCAGGAGCCTCTGTGGCCAAGGCCCGTTTGCCTCCTCACCACTTCTCCTTCCTCTGTCTCCTGCAGTGAGCCTGAGTCAGACCCCTCCGCCCCCGCTCCCCACCCCGCAGCAGGCAGGGGATACTGGAGAACGGGACTGGGCGGGTGGAAGGAGGGAGAGGTTATCTGGCTGGAATCTCAGATCTCCAGATGCCAGACTCTCTACTCGGGGCAGAAGGCCGCAGTCTCCAGGCTGCCCCGGCACCTTTGCGCCTCTTGCAGGCCCCCGGCTCAGCCCTTACACCACCCAGCCTTTGCCTTCTCTGGAAAGGGCTCACGTGTCCTCCTGGGGGCTTCTACCCAGAGGCCTCTCCTCTGACGGAGAACCCTTACAGGAAGGCCATAGTTCCCCAGTGATAGTGGTAGTGATTATAAGGACGGCAACAAAGCACTTCTCCACACTTCCTGTGACTGGGATGCTGGGCTGCACGCTCACAATGTGTCATCTCATGAATTCTTCACCACAGGCCCAGGACCTGTGCCCACCCCCGACTTTACCCCAACTTCCCCTTGTCAACCTTCCCCTTGTCAACAGAGGCGGGCAGGAGATTTCAAAGTCCGTGCGGCCCTCAGACTGGGCCTGCCGGGCTCTGGAAGGGTGGACGTTGCCTGTCCCAGGAAGGTAGAGGCCTCAACATTCCCACAGATACCTCGAGGACCCTCCACCTGCCTTATGTTGCAATTCCTTAAGGCGGCCTGGTGGGGCACTGCCATTATCAATCCCACCTGACAGATGGAGGCAACAGAGGCTTCGAGACACCAGTTTTCCCAGAGTCCCGTAGCTGCAGGCGGGCAGAAGGAGGACTCGGACCCAGATCCACCTAACTCACAACCCTTGGCCCTTAAACCAGACCATCGAGAGGCTCATGGAACATCAGAGAAAGAAGGCTATTCAAGGACACCAGTCCCATGGTACAGGTGGGGAAACTGAGTCCCAGAGAGGGCAGTGAGTCGGAGGTCAAATGGCAAAAGTGTCAGGGACGGACCCAGATCCCCAAAGTCTTGACTTGTGGCCCTGGGTCCTTGGGGGGATGTACTTCAGGCAGGGTGCCAGCATGAGCATAGGAAGCCAGACCCACGGGGTCCTGGGTGCCCCATGTCCCATCAGCCCGTCCTATTCACTTCAAGTCCTCTTCTCACACTGAAAACCCCAAGGCGGGTGTGGGGAAGATGTTGTTCACCCCTAAGTCACACCCCACCCTGTTCAGGCCCACTGACAGCCCTGAGCCTGCAGGCCGAGGTCCGACCCCTCAGGTCCCCAACCTGCCCCCATGTGCCTCCTCCTCTGGGTGCCACTACTTCCAGAATTCACCTTGATCTCCCCCACCCTTTACACACATCGCCCTCCCCCCCGGAGACCCGTTCCCTGAGTCTCATCCCTCCTCGCCACATCCTCCAAGGACTATCCCACCACGCGGAGCTGCCTCCTCCAAGCGGTCTCCCTTCCCTGCCAGCAGAGGAGAGCCCTCCGCTGCTGGCCTCCACAGCCCTCTGGCCTGGCCCTGTCGGCATCTGATCACACTGGGTACCACTTTTTTGTAGGGAGGCACCTTGACCCAGTGGTAGAGGCCACAGACCTGGTGTTGAGGGTGCCCAGAACCCTTGGGCAGGTTCTCCAACCTGCCTGAGCCTCGGTTTCCTTATTGTAAAGTGCTGACTGCTGCAGTCCCTGTCTCGGGTTGTTGTGACGGTAAAATAAGGTGATTCAAGGTTTTGCATTGTAGTTAAATCCATGGCTTTTGGAAAGCCAGCCTCTGCACTGACCTGCTGTGGACCAAGGGGACTGTCTCGACCTTTCGGAACCTCAGCTTCCAACTCTGTAAAATGGAATTAGTGATACTCTGCGTGTCGTGGCTGCAGAGGGCACTGAGTGAGAGGATGTAGACAACATGATTTATTAAAATGCCCCTAAAATGGCTATTACAGATTGCACCTTCATAGTGACAGGCAGCTCAATACTGTCAACGTGCAATAAATGGTAGCTTTGAGTAATAATATTAAATAACAATGAGGCTGGTGATGGCCAGGCCTTCCCCCTCAACAAGAACGCCCACCACCTGAGGGTGAGACACAGGCCTGGCTGGTACTGTCCTCTCTGTGTGCCTGTGAGCCCCTGGCTGGAACAGGGGTCCCATGCTTCTGCTCCCCCAGAACCCACTCCTCTCCCTAGAGCATCTTTCACCTTCACTTTGCTGGTCAGTTGATTATCATCCGTGTCCTGCACTAGACAGTGAACCCTGCGAGGGCAGAGCCTCAGACGCTCTGAGTTTTGGCCCCCCAGGATCTAGACCACATTGGCATACCGTTGGCGCCCACTAAAGAGCCACTGGCTGAATGATTGGCTGACAAAATGCTGGGGGCTAAAGGGGGAACCACATGGCCTCGCGGTGCTGTTGTCAGGGTCCAGCGCCACGGGGCCTGGATGTCCCACCCTGCCCAGGCTCACCTGCTTGTACTTGTACAGAAGCAGCAAGAGCAGCAGCAGCAGCAAGGCCATGATGGATACACAGGCCATCAGCACAGGTGTGAAGAGGGGCTCATCAGGGAGCTGTCTGGTGGTTCCTAGGAGGGGGGTTGCAGAGGAGTGAGTGGGAGATGGACCTCTGGGACCCCGCCCCCACTGAAAACTGGCCAGTGCATTGCTGTGAACACAGTCGACACTCAGTAAATGCTTTGACTGAGTAAAGTGTCCACGCACCCGGAAGCCCCCAGAGCTTCTGGGAGCCTTCCCGCAGACCCTCCCCCAGGCAGGGGTAGGGAGGGCGGACCCTTCAGCCCTGCTCAGATACAGCTGCAAGCTCTGCCTGAATCACAGCCTTTGGGGGAGCCCCACAGGTCACACAGCACCACCCCGCCAGGGCAGGGAGCCCTCTGCAGCAACCTGGCCTGCTGCGCAGCCTCGCCTTGCGCACACCCGCTGTGATCAGTTCACCACCAGCATCGTTGGGCAGCTCTAATGGAAAAGTCTTCTAGACATTAGATGGGAACCCGCCTTCCTGGCTGTTCCCTGCTGTTTCCATGGGTGCCCTTTGGAACCACGCAGCCCTTCCGAGGGGCCAGAAGCCAGGCTCATGGCCCTAGGTCTCCTCCTCCCTGATCACTTATCCTAGTTCTCTCTATGCATTTTGAAAGACAATTTACATCACCTTGCTGAGATCAGTAGTGTGGGTCTGGGGCCATTTAGGAGGTGTGTGACATTGAACCTGTGACTTCTCCCTAAGCTTAAGGTTCATCATCTCCAAAGTCAAAGGAAAATAGTACTGGCCTCCTAGCGAGGTGCCAGTTCATTGAGACAATGGCCAGCACAGTAAAACTGACAGCAGCCACAGCTGCTGCCGTGGGGTGGGACCCTGGCAGCAGCGCTGCAGGGCCAGCAGCTGGAGCACCTGAGGGGGCACCTCTGAGCCAGGCAGAGGCTCCTGCTCTGTCCTCTCTGGGCCCAGAGAGCCTTGCTGGGCCTGGCACACAGGGGCGCTCAGACCTGCTCGTCAGGAGTTTGGGGGTGCTGTGGGCCTCCGCGCAGAATCGGAGAGCTACCCACATAGAGCTTCCGTGTGGTGCGAGAAAGGCATTCCTTCCTCTCCACAATGCAGCCTGCGCCAGTGCGCAGGGCTGAACGGTGGCCCCTGAATGGATGGGACAGTGTCTGGCAGGAGGGGGCTGTGCACTGCATTTTGCCGTGCAAAATACGCACCCAAGCTTTTGGCCCAAACTTTTAAGACAAAAAATTTTCATATAATTTTTTAACTCAATTATTTATTTATTTATTTATTTATTTATTTATTTATTTATTTATATAGAGATACTTGTTTTTTGTACTATAAAGGAATTTTAGCATTTATTTTTCAACATTTTTGGTATACTTTTAATGCATAAGCATAAATAAAAGAATTAAAACCATTTATATAGATATGGAATCAGTAATACCCATGTATAATGTGCATCCTTATTTTTCCCTCAAAAATTTGGGGGAAAAGTACACATTATACCTGGCAAAATGCAGTACTTGTGAACTAATGCATGATGAGTTCAAGTGCAGGGTATGAGCAGAGGGGCCAGTGAGGCTGCACTCCCTTTCACCTGCTTTCTCAAGAGACACCCGCTTCCCCTCCACTCTCATCTGCTGTCTCTGGTTCTGAGGGTTCTGGATCCCCCATCTGGCTGCTTTGGGAGACCTTTGCTCTCCAGAAGCCTGGAGTGGGACCTAAGAGGTAGGTCTGCGTTCAGCTGTAACAAGCTCTGTGGTAGAACTCCTGCCGCACCCCTGCCCATCCCGGCCTGGAGCGGAGGACAGAGGCTCACCTACAGAGAGGGGCTGGAAGGTGAAGAAGCTGTTCCCTGCACTGTTGTGGGCCCTGCACTCATACGTCCTGTTGTGTTCCAAGGTCTCGATGGCCCGCACGCTCTGGACAGTCACCTTGTCGAAGGGCTGCTGGCTCAGGACCTTGGGGTTTGGGTCTTCAAAGACCAGCACCACCTGGGCCTCATCACATCTACAAAGAGCAGAATGTGGTTCAGAGTTTCAGGGTGCCCAGCCCCTCATTCCCGGTGAGGAAGGTGAGGGTAGGCCACTTACCTCTCAGTATGGCCCCTGCACTCGACCCAGGTCACATTGGGCTGGGGGTACCCAGAGGCGTTACAGAGCATGGCACCAGAGCCATTGATGGGGTCCCATGTGATCCTCACCTCTGGGGCGTCTGAGGAGGAAAGGAGGAGAGGAAGAGGGAGGGGTCAGCCCGAGGCCCGAGGCCCCTCGCCTGACCACCTTGCACTGAGCTTCCCCTCCCCCACCCTCTCCCAGCCTGTCTCTCCAGGACTCCATGTCCACAACCCCCACTCCATCACTCACACAGAAGGGTGAGCTCAAAGGTCAGGGCATTCTCGCCTCCGGCGTTCCTGGCCATTAAGGAATAGAGGCCAGCCTCAGAGGGCTTCAGGCGAGGCAGGAAGAGGGTGGAGGTATACCTGCATGGGAGGAACAGGATGTCTGAGGTGAGCCTGGGTATGGTCCCCACCCGGACAGTGGGCTCAGACGGCTGCCCCAACAGGCTTTGTTGTATTTTTGGTAAAGTGTCCAAGGCACAAAGGTCTTGATGGAGCCAGGAACCCAGGCGGGGCGCCAATGAGACATGGGAAAACCACCAACCCGATTTCCTTAATTGGCTTTCTCATCTGTGGAGCAGTTTTGTTCTGAGGTTTAGTAGAGGCGAGATGGGTAAAGTGCTGACTCTGCGAGGCACATCCCAGGCCCCACTGCATGTACCTGCTTCCACCACCATCGCTGGGCTAAGCCAACGCTCGCACCCAAGTCAGCTGCCATTCCTATAGTGCCAACCTCAATCACCCAGAGGGACTATAAGAGGAATGAGAAGCAGGATGTGGCCATGGGGCTACAGAGACCAGGGGTCAAGTCCTGGTGCTACCCGTGCTTAGCTGTGCAAGCTCAGACAAAGGTTGAACCTCTCTGATCCTTCTCTTCCTTCTCTGTGGGGGCAACACTGATGGAAATTAATTCACAGACTTGGCCTGAGGATTAAAGGGTTATGTATTCAGAGTGCTTGACATAGTAGCACTCAATTTAATTGTGACCTTTGTTACAGAAGTGGCTGGAAGCAAACACAAACAAGTTATCCTAAGCCGATCCCAGATCATTGCTTATTCTTTATTTATTTTTAGAGAGAGGGGAAGGGAGGGGAAAAGAGGAGAGAAACATCAATGTGATGTGTGGGGGCCTCTTGCATGGCCCCCACTGGGGACCTGGCCTGCAACCCAGGCATGTGCCCCAACTGGGAATTGAACCAGCGACCCTTTGCTTCATAGGCGCACACTCCATCTACTGAGCTACACCAGCCAGGGCTGTTTATTCTTTTCTTACTCTCTATTTGAAAACGTATCCATAATGAGCATGTATTGTTTAGGTAGTGAAAAACTTTTTAAAAAATAAATGCTAGCAGCATTTAGTTTTAAAATGCTGACAGGTGCAGCTCACTTGTTCGGAGCATCACCCCATGAACCGAAAGGCCGCCCGTTTCATTCCTGATCAGGGCACACGCCTGGGTTGCAGGTTAGGTCCCTGGTCAAAGTGCGTACAAGAGGCAACTGATCAATGTTTCTGCCTAGCGTCGATGTTTCTCTTCCTCCCTTCCCCTCTCTCTAAAATCACTAAGCATGTCCTCAGATGAGGATAAAAAAAATAATAGCATATTACCAGCTCTTCTCTGGAAGAGGTCTGCAGCCACCACTGGCCTAAAATGCAGTGTTCGGAGGGCGGTCTCCGTCAGACCTTTGGCGTGCAGAACCTCCCATTCTCTCTCCACGTGTCAGCTGTTGTCATAACTAACATTTACCTCTTGAACTGAAAGAATTCAACTTCTGTGCATGACTCAAAGTCACTGTGATGAACACGCCCATCGCATGAGCTCAGTTCGGTGGCTGTGTGGTGTGCGTGTGCCCTGTGATGGCCGGCCCCAGGTGGCCGTGTTTAAGGGGCTCTCCTGGTTCCTCTCGGTTGTTTCTGTTCCAGCAGTGTCCCTGTTGCTTATGGACCCTGAAAATCTGTCCGTAAGTCCTCTCTCAAGAGTCTACAGGATCCAGGTCCAGAACGTCTGCTTCAGGTGAGAGGAAGCTAGAAACCCTGGCCAGAAAGGATAATGGAACTGGGAGGAGAAAGCTGAGGACAAGGGCACGTCTTGTGGCTTATGGCTGACAAACAAGAGTCCAGGAGCCAGGGAGGTCTGGGCTTTGGGAGCTGGAAAGAGAACCCCGGAGAGTTTGAGACTAGGAAGGTGTCTAAGGGAATTACCTAGCCCAGGGCTAATAAACAGGTCTGCTCTCACGAGCTAGTGATGATGGGTTGAGGAGACTGTGTTGAGAAGGGCTCCGAGGCTGCATCTCGACTCTGCGGAAAGCAGTTTAGGGACGTCTGTCATGGTGGAGGGCAGGAAGCGGTGAGATCACACCCACACGCAATGTACTTGTTCTTGATCTAACTGAATGGTGTCCTTCAAACAGATCAGGGTAAAGCAACTGTTGTTCTAACCCCTTTGTTGTTAAAGAGCATCTGAGTTCCCCTTAGGGGAACCCTGAGCATCTAGTCCTCAAGGAGACAGAAAAAAAGATTCTAAAAATGTTGTGCATGCGGGAAAACAGGATTCTGAGAGAAGACGTCATCAGATGGCGTTTTATGAGAAGAGTTTGACCCTGTTGAAGAGTGACCAGTGAGGAATTCTCTGGGCTGGGTGACCACAGGCCTTTAAAGAATTTTTAGATGTATCTGTGATTTGGTGGCATGAATTCCCTCCATCCCACCCCCAAATCTGTGTGAGTGGCAGACTCACACAGATTTCTACATTTGGATTGGCCACAGAAGAGGAGAATGGATGAGACTGAGAGTTCTTGGATAACTATGAGGATATACACCCCCAAGAAATGGTAGAATTCTTGAGGGCATTTCTCAAGGATGTGGGATGGAGGGGAATGCAAATCTGATCTAAACCTCAGACACAGATGACTTCGGTCAGGGCCCACACAGTCAGGGAAAGTTAAGACCCACAGAGGGGAAGGGACTTACTCCAGGTCACACAGCAAGGTTGAGTCATGACACAAGTGTCCTGATTCCTGGTTAAAGCAGCCCCATCCACCTGTGGGCTTGCAGGTGGGAGCTGGGAGTTGGTACCTGTATGCACCCTTGTTGATGACAAAATCGAGATTGGGCTGGTGGTCAGAGAAGGGTCCCCCATAGGTCCAATTCAAGTCTTGTAGGTCCGGGTAGGCCTCCACTATGACTTGGAGGTTGAGCTTCTCACCCACGGCCACCTCCTGGAGGAGGTTCTGCTCAGAGGTCAAGTTCAAGTAGGCACTCTCTGGAAAGCAGACAGAGATCTGGCATTAGTGGGATGATGTCCTGGTTTGTTTGCTCATTTGGTCATCCACCCGTTGATCCGGTCATTCAGCTGGACCCTCCTGCATGCCTGCAATGTGCCAGGACGATAGTCCCCCACCCTAGCCAATGCCTGGCCTCTGATACCTCTCTTCCCACCACCCACCACAGAAGCCAGGGCTCCAAACTCTTCTCCTCACTGAGTCCCTGGGAGAACCTGGGAAAATTCCTATCCTCTTTGATGCCTTTGCCTCCTTATTTGCATAATTAAGAGGTTGAATATGTCTGTGGTAATAACCTTTTGAAAAAATATTTAGTAGTAAAAAAAGTCTGTTTTTTCTTTCTCTCATTCCCCCATCCACTTCTTCTTCTGATAATAGCTCAGTCAATGTGGCTTCCACATCCAGGACTAAAGTGGGAATGTGACTCAGGCCAGCCAATCAGAGTAATGCAACCTGTTTAGACCAGTGACTGGTTTGGGGTAGGCATGTGAGTCCATGAGCCCTGACACTTATTTCCATGACTTTTTGTTGGGAGTCTGGGAAAAGAGAAGACCTCATTCCACTGGGGTTATCATACCTGGTACTGCTAGGGGCTCCACAAAAAATGTAGAGCTGAGAGTTGTGAAAGAACAGATTCTCGTCCACATGATCTGAACACCTAGATCCAACTGTACCTGAAGCTCATGTCCATGGGCTTTTTAGCAATAAGGCCAATAAAATACTCTTTTAATTAGGCTAGTTTGTGTTGGTTTCTTTTACCTATACCCGAAAGAGTCATAACTAGTTTCTTGTAATTAAATCTTGCATAAATTAAAATCAAGCTACTCTGGGAGTCTGAGGAAGAAAGAAAGAGCGGAAGAGGGAGGGAATACCAGAAGCCCTAAGTACTCTCAGCATTCCCAGAATACCCCTCACCTCACCCATGATCGCACTAGGTAAGCATTATCTGTTCACATGTTTACATTTCATGAGTGTTGAGGGAAGGAAGGAAGGAAGGAAGGAAGGAAGGAAGGAAGGAAGGAAGGAAGGAAGGAAGGAAGGAAGGAGTAAAGTCCAGTAAGGAGCTGCTAGATATCGATCCCAAAACAGAACAAAACAATGCTAATCAGAAATGTGATGATGCACTTACTATAAGAGCTCCAGGAGGGAGAGGGGGTTCTGGGAAGGCTCCCCCAGACTTGGCTCCCTAGCTAGGCCTAGGATAAGGGGATTCTAGCAGAGGTATTTTTAACAGTGTCTTCTTCTCTGACATCAGCCCCTTCCATTTCAGTCCCCTTACGTACCTCCCTCACCCCACGATCCTAGCCAACCCTCCCCCACCATCCTGATGCTCACCTACCACCCGGAAGACCATGGAGATGGAGTGGGTGCCCTGGCCATTGGTCGCCACACAGGAGTAGTTGCCAGCATCCTGGAAGCCTACTTGAGTGAAGTTGAGGGTCAGGACTTTGTGGTAATGGTCATCGTAGTAGTCAGTGTCTACAGGGACTCTGAGCTGCAGCCAGAAGAAGCAGAAATGGTATGCCAAGGTTGTTTAGGGATCACGAAGATTTAGGTTCAAATCCTCATCCTTTATGGATTATTATCTTCTTTTCCTTGGGCAAAGGCCTGGTCTCTGGGCCTCAGTCTCTCCACCTACAGGTGTGTACCATTGGACTAACTCTGGCCCCCTGCTCCTAGGGCTGCAGTGAAGAGGAAATGAGATATCGCGTGCAAAGGGACGTGCCTGGCACACGGTCAGCACAGTGGGAGGGCACGAGGCTCTCAGAAGCAGCCTAATGCCATTCCCTCCTGGGAATACGCCCTCTTTCTCCCTCTCCCAAAAAAGTCTTTCTGAAATAGCACTCTCTGGGTGCTGTTATATCGCTGGGCTTCAAAGGCAGCCTATGAACCCCTTGCTAAGTCAGAAGTGAGCTGATAGCTGGCACTTGTCTGCAGGCTTGGGCAAAGGTCATGGGTCAAGGGGGTAGAGTACCACCTCCTCTACCCGCCCTCATAAGCCTCAGTGGCATGAGCCTAAACCCTGGTTCTTGACCAGCTACTGACTGCCAGTGAGCCCCTGAGTGAGTCCACTTCCCTCTCTGGACCTGGACCGTGCCCTCAGCCCAGATAGCCAGCTTACGGTGGGGCTGGGGGCTCCAGCCCACAGGGCCCGATGTTGTGGGAAGATGGGCAGATGTCACCCTGCTGTCTCCCCGGGGACTGACCTTGGTGTTTCCTCTTTGGAGGAGGACTTCAAAGTCGACGTCAACATCACTGGCTGAGCACACAATCTGGGCAGCCTCTCCTCGAATCCGCACTAGCTCTGTGGGCTCCAGTGTCACAGTCGGGGGCCTTAGGACAACTGGGGTCAGGGGAAGGGACCCATGAACACCAAGGCCAGAGCTATTGCTCTGCTCCCTGCCGTGGGCCAGGGTCCCCCACCGCGTTCCCATCCCAGATCCTGAGAGGCACCCTTGATGCTTCGATCCCCAGCCAGCAAGTCTTGTCTCCTAAATAAACCTTGAAAAAGCAACTTCCCGCCGTCACGCCACCTCTCCCCAGTCTCACTGCCGCTCCGATCTGGGTCCCAGCAGCAGCCACCCGGAAGGCCTCCCTGCTCCCTCTCCGACCCCTCTAATGCCCGACTCCTCACAGCAGCCAACGTGCGCACCCTTAAGAAGGGAAATTGGGCCCTGGCTGGAGTGGCTCGGTGGACTGAGTGCCAGCCTGCAAACCAAAGGGTCACCAGTTCGATTCCCACTCAGGGCACATGCCTGGGTTGCAGGCCAGGTCCCCAGTAGGGGATGCTCAAGAGTCAACCACACATTGATGTTTCTCTCCCTCTCTTTCTCCTTCCCTTCCCCTCTCTTGAAAGAAATAAATAAAATATTTTTAAATGAAAGAAAAAAAGAAGGGAAATTGGATCATGCTTTTCTCTTGTGCCAATACCAAGTGACTTCCCCGCACTCTCTCAGAAAAAAAAGCCCAAACCCTCCCACACCCCCGGCCCCGTTCCTGACCACCCGAACCCCCACCACCTACACTCACTGCGCTGCAGCCGCACCGGGCCTCCTGCCACAGAGCCGTGCTCACCCCTGCCTTCTGGGGTGCTCTGTCTCCTGCACTGTGAATGAGGACCTGCCCTCACCCTTCAGATCGTTAGCTCGAACATTCCTCAGACAAGACTTCTGTGAGCAGCAGTTAGCCTCACTGCCTCCCCCCTACCCACCCTCTGCAAAGCACACACATCTATCTTTCTCTGGCTGGGTTTCTTACTTTTCACAACTGGTCCCCAGTCACTAGCCCAGTGCTTGACATGTGGTAGGCACTGAATTAATATCTGTTACTATTGCTGTTGTTGAAAGATGACCTAATCAAGTTTCCCAAGTTCCAGAGACACTAAAGGACACATCCAAGGTCACTGAAACGTCATGACAGAGCCAGGGTCCAGGACAGCCCAGGCTCTGTAAGATGATCTTCAGTGAAAGTGCCCTAATGACTTCCTCTACCCACTGAGGGGGGTCCTTTGACTTCCTGGGCACATTTTGTCACCTCAAGCCCAGGTATCTGATTCCTGTCTCAAGCCCAGGTTCTGAGCCTGGGGCCTCCTTATTCATATCAGTCCTTCCAGTCCCTGGAATCCCATCTACAAGCCCAGCAGGTGCAAGAGGAGAAAAGAGTGAACCTGCGCCACCACTGCCCCCAGCCCTTCCCCCCAGTTCAAGCTGTACCACCTGCCCACCGCCACCTCCCTGCCACTTGGCTCAGCACCCCTCGTTCACGGGCCCAGGGCCCCACGCAAGGCCGGCACTCAGTGGGAAATCCACGTCTGAGGGTGTGCGAGAGCTGCAGGCCCTCCTTCCGTTCCTGGAGCATCGGAGTCTCTTCCCACCTGTTCTCTCTGCCGAAATGTATCTTTGAGAGCCACCTCCCTCTCACCATGCACATTTCCACTTAAATAGTGTCCCCAAACACTTCATTCCATCACCTCATTTAGTGGTTTCCCTAGCATGTGTTTCGTGACCTGAGCCGATTCTGCCCATTCAGTAATTACTTCAATGTGGTCTGTCTCCCTACCCAAAATCCCTTGCTTGTCTTGTCCCAGTTGGTGCCCCATAGGTGACTGGGGGACGATTGGAAGAAAGAAATCAAAGGAGGGGACACGTATTACCTCCCATCAGGGCTGGACCCAGCCACCGCTAGCTTGGTTGCCAGCTCTCTGTCCCCGCCCTCCACACCTGGCCCGCCCCCCCCGCCCCACGCACCTTTCTGCACTTTAAGGCGGATGCTGAGGGATGTCACAATCCTGCCGCCTACTTGAGCGCTGCATTGGTAATCCTGACTCTCAATGAACTTGGCCCTGTGGATCGTGAAGCCGCGCCGGGGTGAGAAGGAGTACTTGGTTTTGTTTAAGACGGTCCGTTTACGCACTCGCTGCAGCAAGACGCCCAGCTCCAGCGCAGGGTCGGTGAGCAGGCAGGGCAGCAGGGCGTCCTGGCCCTCTGACACCATCACTTCCTCGGCCAGCACATTCCAGGGCCGGGCAGGATCTGAGGTCCAGGGGGGATACAGGGTTACGACTACCCTCCCTCTCCAGGCCAAGTGTTCTCTGGACATTGGTGACAGGAAGGCTCAGAGATGTGGAGCATTTGCCTGAGGTCACACGATACCAGGGAAGCTCAGCTGATGCTTCAGAGTGGGAGCTTCAGAGCCAAGTCCAGCCCCACTGGACTTGATGCCGTGTGGTCTTGAGCAAATTACTCAACCCCTCTGAGCCTCTGAAAAATGCACATAAGTGTGGAACCAACCTCACGGGGTCATTGTGAGGACTATATCATATGAGAAGCACTGCCTTAGGTCCTTGTTCATGACAGGTACTCCAGAAATGCGGAGCTGCTTTTTTATGATTGGGACTGTTGAGGCCCAGCCCCCCTGCCCATTCCTCTTGAGAGTGGGCCCAGAGTCCTCACCTTTGACGTAGAGGTGAATGCTGGCGCTGCCCCCCAGGGGGTCTCCAGGCTCAGAGCAGCTATAGGTCCCTGTGTTTTTGAAGGTGGCATTTCTTGTGATCAGGATGCTGCCAGAGCCATCAGGCTCCAGAGTCCAGAATGGGAAGGCGGTGGGGCCGCCCCATTCCACACTGCCATTGCCCAGGCATCGCAGGGCCACCGTTGTGCCTGGCGTCACAACCAGCTCAGTGACATTGGGTTCTATCACCGGGGTCCCTTGAGCTGGTGGAGAGAAGACAGCAGACAGAAGTGAGGCCCCAGGAGATGCTCCCTGGGCCATTCCCTGCCTCTGAGATGGGTGCTCCCCTGGCAGGGGTGGTACTGGAGCTCGGGTTCCACTGTGACTTGCAAGATCACCTTGAACAAGTCCCTGCCCCTCTCTAGGCATTTGCTCAGCCCCCACCCCAAATCTGCTCAGGGACTGACTGATGGCTCCGGCCTCTCTCCACCTTTCTCCCAGCCGCTGCCCCCGGGACTCCCAGCTGTGATTGAATCCTTCTCCCCGGGAGCAGATTTCTTCTGCCTCCTGAAGCAGGCTGTGCACTTAGTGTCAAATCAGGGCCTGGCTCAAAGCAGGGGCTCAAACATGGAAAGGAGGAGACAGATGAACGAAGTTCACAGCAAAGTGAACTCACTTAATCCATATGGGGATGAAGAAGAGGTGTCGGATCTTGGCCCGGCAGGATTAAAAAGATTCTAATTCTTCTGTAGTGCCCACTCCCACCACTGGTCTATAGCACAGTGGAGTGGGTCAGAGGCTCTGTGCCTCAATTTCCCCACCTATAAAATAGGGACAATAATTGTACCCGTTTATTGGGATGTCAGGAGGTTTAATTGCATGGGAAGCCTTTAGAATGTCACCTGTCTCCAAATAAATACTAAGAGTGAGCCATTACATTTATTATTTAGTCTATCCCCACGTCCCGGCACTGCTGCGTTTACAGGATTGCCGATCTCTTTTAAGGAACATTTTCTTGAAGGAGAAAAGAGAACTTAAAACCCGTATCAGGCCCTCCGGGAAGAAGGCCCGTTGCCTCTGCAGGGTCAGCATTTCTCCAGGGCCTAAAATAGGGGCAAAGGAGGGAAGTGAGAGCCAGTCTGAAGCCCTGGAGGGGCTGCCAGGCGCGCTGGCCTGGGCTGGCGGAAACATATTGCTGGCGCCTGGCCTGGCCCCTGGTTTCCGCTCCGCCTGCGGCCCTTCTCCCTGGGATGCTCTCACTTCTGCTTCCTGACCCTCCTAGCCACTGTCCCCTCTCTGGGGGAGAGACTCAGGAGAGGCAATGCCACCTGCTGGGCATCGGAACACCCCAAGCTTCGGGGCCTGGCTCTGCTGCTAACCCCCTGGCAAGGGCAAACCCTTGGCTCTGAAGGCGGGAGCATGGATGTCCAGCCCTGAGGGCATCAGGGCTTCTCCACTATTCTGCACACTAGCTCCTTAGTTGACTCTGTTCACCTCTGCCCTGACCTTTGACCCTCGACTCAGAAAGATGTTCTCTGTCAAATGACTTCAGGAAGGTTTCATTTATGTTTTGATTTTGTGCCCATCAGAGGTGTGCAGCCCCTCTGGCTGAGCTTCCGATCAGCATAAAGGATTGGATGAACTGGTGGATGCTGCCGAGGTGTAGCCCTCCTGTGCCCTGTGACCACCGGGCGGGGGCAACGCCATCCCTTTCGGCTGTCTGCCCCATTCCAGCAGCAGCAACGCGGGCCCTGGGCCTGGACTGTGGGGTTGTACCATGTGCCTCTGAAACCTAGTTTGCCTTACAAGCCAGGTAGTTGTCATCAGCTCTCTAACCTGTGGGGATTCTTGGCTCCAGCAAGAGCCCTTGTCCTGGGCCACGCTTTCATTGCTCCATTTCTAACAATCCTTCTGGACTTGACATTTTGATAGCTGAAGTTGGTGACCTTTGTAGGTCAGAGCCTGTGACTGCAACACCTGTGATCTCGGATTCTGTGTTCCCCTTCTGCACCCATCTAGTCCCACAGGCATCTCTCCCGCCCCTTCCCCTGCCTGGTCCCTCTAGTCCATGCAGTGGCCTCCCAGAAGTGTGGTCAGAGAGAGGCATCTGTCCTGTGTTGTCCTGCCCAGATGTCCAAGATATTCACGCAGAACAAAGCTGATACCCTCAACTTCTGCCCCCGGTTTCCCTCCTGCAGCTTGGCTAGCAGAAAGGGAAGGCCTGCTCGGGCCGGTCCTCCCCTGGGCCGGAGGCTGGGGCATGGTGGACATGGACTGAGGCCACCTTCTGCACCTCTGCAGGTTTCACCCTCTCATCTCAGCTCCCAATTCTCCCCATAACCCAAACCTCCCGTCTGCCCACTTACCTGACAAACCCCTTTGTCACCAGCTCCCAGAATCTCCCTCAAGCTTGGTTCCTCTCCCCCAGGACACGCACACAGCACACCAAGGGTGGTGACACAGCCCTTGCTAAGACACAGGCCTTCCTCAGCCCTGGGCCTTAGTGAGCTTCTCCTCCTCTCGGGGGCTCCAACCCTGTTCCCCAACTCCCTTACTGCAGTCCCCCACATCCCCACTCACTCACCTCTTATTTCACCTTCTGACCCTTTACCCAAGCCTCCCAAGGAAGGACCACTGACTTTTTGGGCCTTTCCAACTCAAGTCCTGCCTACGGTCAGTGAGCGGCAGGCTGGCGGAGCTGGCAGAGCCGCCAGGGGCTCTCTCGTGTTCGCCTGCACCAGTGGCCCTGGCATCTCTTAGGAGCTTGTTAGAAAAGCAGAGTCGTAGGTTGCACCTGAAACCTACTGAGTCCCAATCTGCAATGTAACATGAACCCCCAGTAATTTATATGCACAGTCAAGTTTGAAAGGCTTTGCTTTCGTCTAGCCCACCATCTGCCATTGAATAGATGTAGACACTGAAGCCCTGAAAGCATCAGGAGCTTGTTCAGGACACACAGTTTGTCAACTGAGCTGGGACTGATCCACAGCCCTGGCTGGGCCGCTTCCACCCCTTCATCACCTCTCCAAAACAAAGAGCCGCACACCTGCTGTCCAAGCTGGGGAGATGGAAGCACAGAGAATAGGTACATCCGGTGAGGGGCTGGGGTTTACAGAGTCCTTACACAGGGGCCCCCGTCCAACCATTCCCTACCCCCACCCAGGGCCCTTGGTTCTGCTCTTACCATGCCAAGCTGTGGTCACCAGCACGACCAGCAGAGGTCCTGGGAACATGGCTTCTGTGGGGAGGCAACAGCCCGATGCAGGGCTTTGGGGAAAGCAGGCACTGGGCTCCCAGCTGCTCGCACTGTAGGGACCAGGAATGCTGGCTGGACGCGTTCCTCTGCACTCCACCCACTATTTGTCTTGTTTCCCTCTTCTTCCTCCACCTCCTCCTCCTTGGGCTGATCCCCTTCTTCCCCTTTTAGCAGGCAAGACAACCACAGAATTTGGAAATCTTGGGTCTTCAGAAGAAAACAAAGCCATGACCCCCAGGGGGCGGGGTTGGAGTGTAGGTCAGGGCCAGCCTGAGCCTGAGGGAGCCGGCGAGGTTTGGGGTCCTTCTGAAGGCACCTCCAAAGGGCCCTGGCAGAAAAGACACTCCCAAGATCAAGCAGTCTGTCTGTCAGTAGCACAAATGGGTGTTTTCAGAGTGGCCAGGTGGCTCTGGCTAAGCCCGAAGGGAAGTTAGGTTGGTCTGGGACAACTTGATATAGCAGCAAGAAGCTTCCATTTACAGAACACTCACTAGCCAAGCCCTTGACATTCATGATCTCCTCCTGTCCCCACAGAAACTTTATCTGGCAGTTACCACTATTATTCCCATTTCATATATGGAAAAACTGAGATTCAGAGAACTCAGGCACTTGAAACTTGCCCATAATTGTGCAGTTTCCAAATGGTGGAGGTGGGATTTGGCTTTAGGCAGCCTGGTTGTAGAACTGCCTTTTCATAGACTCACTGTTATTTATTTTAACAAAGAGTCTAATTGTGCTACTATAGTTCTTAAGGGAAAAAAAAAGCATTCCTCTGCCCCTTCTTTTCCTGGAGGAAATTGCTTTTACCCTTTTTAGTTGATCTCTTAATATTTCCTTTCTTGTTTCTAAATAACATGGTGGTAAAGTTATTTCCTGAAACTAAAAAGTCCCTGTATAACATTGACCCAGGAAAATGATCATTCTTTCCATGTACTGAGATATATGTCATAATTTTATATATAAATGTTTTCTTTTTTTTCAGGAAAGTGTTTTGAACTGTTAGTAATCATGAACACCAAAAACTGACTCAAGAAGAAATAGAAAAACTAAACAGACCTATAACTAGCAAAGACATTAAATCAAAAGTGAAAAGCTTTGCAACAAAGAAAGGCCCAGGACCAGACAGCTTCACTGGTGAGTTCTACCAAACACTAAGTAAGAATTATTCCCCATTATTTTCTAACTCATTCAAAAAACGGAAGATGAAAGAACACTTTTCAACTCAATGGGAGCAGTAGTACCATGACACTGAAGCCAGATGAAGACATTACAAGACAGACAACTAGACCAATCTCTCTTATAAATATAGATGCAAACATACTCAACCAAAATACTAGCAAACGAATCCAACAATATATTAAAACAATTGTACATATGACCAAGCGGGATTTATTCCCGAAATGCAAAGATGGTTCAACATATGCAAATCAATCAAATGCATCACATTTAGTAGAATGAAAAAAATCCCACATGATCATGTCAATTGATGCAGAAAAAGCCTTTAACAAAACCTAGCATGCTTTCACGGTAAAACACAAAATAAACTAAGAATAAAGCACATTATTCTTAACACAATTAAGGGCATATATAAAATATTTACAGCTAACTCAATGGTGAGAGGTGAGAAGCTTTCCACTTCCTCCACCCCCTCACTTAGGTCAGAAACAAGACTAGGACAATGTCATCTTCTGAGCCTCTTCTGTCCAACATTGTACTGGAAGTTCTAACCCAAGCAATCACAAAGGAAAAGGAATAAAAGGCACCCAAATTAAAAAGGAGAATGTAAAACTATATGTATTCATAGATGACATGATCTTTTATATAGAAAAATTCTAGAGAATCTACAAAAAGAAAAAATCAACACTACTGGAGCTAATAAATGAATCCACCAAAGTTGAAAGATATGATATCAACACAAAAGAACTCCACTGAACTCCACTGTGTTTCTATACACTAGCAATGAGCAATCCAAAACGAAAATGTTTTTATAAATTTTATTTGCAATAGCATCTAAATGAATGAAATGCTTTGGAATAAATTTAACCAAAAAAATGTAGGACATACACACTGGACACCCTAAAACACTACTGAGAGAAATCATGAAGACTAAATAAGAGAAAGACATTTTATGTTCATGGATTGGAAGATTTAGTACTTTAAAGACAGCATATTCCCCAAAGTAATCTACACTTTCCTATGCAGCCCCGATCAAAATCCCAATGGCCTTTTTATCAAAAATGGGAAAGCTGATTCTCAAACACATATGAAATTTCAAGAGACCCCAAATAGCCAAATCAATCTGGAAAAAGAACAAAGTTTGGAGTCATATTTTCCAATCTTTTGAACTATAAAGCTACAGAAATCAAAACAGTGTGATATTAGCATAAGGATAGGTATGTAGATCAACAGAATAAAATGAAAAGTGCAGAAATAGCCCTGGCTGGTGTGGCTCAGTTGGCTGGAGCATCGTCCTGTAACCAAAGGGTTGTGGGTTTGCTTCCTGGTCAGGGCACATACCTAGGCCGTGGGTTTGATCCCCAGTCCAGGTGCGTACAATCCCTGGCCCAGGTGTGTACAAAAGAAAGCTGATTGATGTTTCTCTCCTCACATCAATGCTTCTCTCTCTTTCTTGTCTCCCTTCCCTTCTCTTTAAAAGCAATGAAAAAAAATGTCCTCAGGTGAGTATATAAAAAAAGAAAAAGAAAAGAAAGTCCAGAAATAAACCTTTATATCTATGATCAATTGACTTTTAACAGGGCACTGAGACATTAAATATAAAAAGGTTCTGGTCAAGATAGTGGAGTAGGTGGACACTGTGCTCAGCTCCTCCCATGACCACACCAAAATTACAACTAAATTATAGAACAATCAACCTAAAAACCATCTGGAGACTAGCTGAACAGAAGTCCTATAACTAAGGATGTAAAGAATCCAGGCTGAGACCTGGCTGATGTAGCTCAGTGGATTGAGCACGGGCCTGCAAACCAGATGATTGAGGTCGATTCCCAGTCAGGGCACATGCCTGGGTTCCAGGCCATTTCCCAGCAGGGGACGTGTGAGAGGCAACCATACACTGATATTTCTCTCCGCTCTCCTCTCTCCTTCCCTTCCCCTCTAAAAGATAAATAAATAAAATCTTAAAAAAAAAAAACCTCCAAAAAAAAAAGCCAAGTTGAGATTAGTAGGAGGGGCAGAGATGCAAAAGAAGCTGACCCCACACCCCATGTGTGGTGGTTGAGAATCTAGAGGGAAATCTCAGCTGCAATGGTCCCTCTTCCCTTTAGAAATGAGGGGTCTCAGCTCCACACCAGGCTCCCCAGCCTGAAGCTGGGAAGAGCTGCCCATGTGACTGTGAAAATCAGAGGGATTTTGTCTGGGTGAGATGGAGGGCTGCTGGGAACAGCCTTCTTTTTTTTTTTTTTTTTTTAATATGTGTGTATTGATTTGAGAGAGAAAGTTAGGAGGTACAGCGGGGGGCGAGGGGAGAGAGAGAGAGAGAGATTGATGTGAGAGAGAAACATCAATCAGTTGCCTCCAGTATGTGCCCCCACTGGGGATAGAACCTGCAACCTAGGTATGTGCCCTGATGGAACTGAACCCCCTCTCAATATTTCACTTTACAGGAAGGTGCTCCAACCAACTGAATCACACTGGCCAGGGCCCCACTTGTCTCCTTAAAAGGCCAGTGCACAAACTGTAGCTTGTAGGCACTCACCTTGGGCTCCAGCAGAGAGACAGTGGCTCGAGGGGCACAGCGAGACACAGGGAGCTGTGCAGCTTCAGAGTGAGGGCTGGAGGGGCAACCCCCACTTTCCCCGGACTGGACCAAATCTGAACCTGTCGCTAGCTCCACCCTCATGAATTCCTGAGACCGTGGAAGGTCCAAAGGCCCTGGGCGGTGGTGATGGTCCTCTTTGTGCTCTTGAGACCTTTGCTGATTGGCCTTAGGCTCAGCACTGGCGAGTCTGTATGAAGCCGATAAATACCACTCACCACACCCAGGTAACTCCCTGAGACCCCACTCCACCCAACTCATACACAACCTGAGGCTCTTTCAACAACTGGCCTGGGCTCCCACAGACTTTCTTTGAAAACTGGAAAATCAAGTTTGGGGTGTGCCTACAGACGTACAGGGATAAACTGAGTTGTGTGGCTTCAGGGTGAAGGCTGGAGGGACAGCTGCCATTGTCCCTGCATTGCGCTCTCTCACCACATTGCTGACAGTTGCCATTGCCTGTGTGGATCCCTGTCGTCACAGGGCCAGTGCTGATCCTGCTTAGCCTGGTGAATTGGTGCAGCCCACCAGCTCCGCCCTGACGACTCCCTGGGTCCCCACCCCACCCATCTTGTGCACATCCTGAAGCTATTTTGGTGGCTTTGAAATCTTTCTTTAAAAACTCATGAGATATTTTGATCAAGCATTTGGGGAATTGCCAGAGACACACAGGGAGAGACTGAGTTTATGGCTCCAGGGTGATGGAGGGAAGAAAGGCCACCAGTCTCCATGTGGAGCCCTCACCCCACACGTCCAAACCTGATTCTGCGTTAGCTTGGGGACTCCACCAGCTCAACACTCATGACTCCCTGAGACCCTACCCCACTGCCAGCTGCCAGGTGGCAGCAGGTCTCAGGGTGCTCTGGGCCTTTTGATGACTTGTCCCAGGCCCAGTACTGGTTCACAGTGTGGCCTATTCTGTGCACATCCAGGCCCAGCACAGGCAGCTACCAGCCACGTGTTGCTTTGTCCTATGCCAGTCACAGGGAGTATCTCACACTGACTCGCCCTGGAGCCACCCAAGAGTCCCCAGAACCAACTCCACAGGAAGCACAACCACAGGGTTGTCTCAGCAAGCACCAGATGCTGCTGGGGTGACTCTGTCTGCCTGGAGTCTGCTCCGACGCAGCAGACCGTGTGCTGTGGTCGTGGCCAGTTCTCACAGCCAGGCAGCCTGAGGGCCAGCCCCACACTGCCAACAGCAACCAAGGCACAACTACAACAGGAGGGCAAGCACACCCCACACGAGAGACACTCGTGGAGCGCCCAGATCAGGTGATCAGGGAGACTGTGTCCCTGGGGCCCGCAGGACATCTACTACATAAGGCCACTATGCCAAGACTGGGAGACATAGCAGATCTACCTAATCTATCTAATAGGTAGAAACAAATACAGAAAGGCAGCCAAAATGGGTAGAAAAAGAAACATGTCCCAAATGAAAGAACAGGAGAAATCTCCAGGAAGAGAGCTAAATGAAATGGAGGCAAGAAGTTTGTCAGATACAGAGTTCAAAATACTGGTTATAGGATGTTTGAGGAACTTGGTGAGAATGTCAACAAAGAGGTAGTAAGCCTAAAAAAGGACACAGAAATCATAAAAAGAGAACTAGTCAAAATAAAGAATATACTTGGAAGAATCCACAGAAGATTAGATGACGCAGAGGGTCAGCTCAGTGATTTGGAAGACAAGGTATCAGAAAACACTCATTCGGAATGGCCAAAAGAAAAGAATTTCAAAACAATGAGGAGCGCGGGCCTGCGAACCAGACAGTCGCGGTTCGATTCCCAGTCAGGGCACATACTGAGGTTGCAGGCCAGTTCCCTGCAGGCCAGTTCCCAGCAGGGGATGCACGAAAGGCAATCTTACATACATTGATGTAAACATACATTGATGTTTCTCTCCCTCTCTCCTTCCCTTCCCCTCTAAAGATAAATAAATAAAATCTTTAAAAATAATAATAAAACAATGAGGATAACTTAAGGGACCTCTGGGACAACATCGAGTGTAACAACAGTCACAGTATAGGGGTCCCAGAAGAAGAGAGAGGACATGGGATTGAGAACCTATTTGAAGAAATAATGACTGAAATTTTCCCTAATCTGTTGAAAGAAATAGACAAATAAGTTCAGAAATCACAGAGAGTCCCAAACAAGATGAACCCAAAAAGACTGACACCAAGACACCTCATATTAAAATGGCAAAGTTAAAGACAAAGAGAGAGTCTTAAGCAACAGGAGGAAGAGAGTTTCCTATAAGGGGAGCCCCATAAGACTGCTAGCTAATTTCTTCACAGAAACTTTTCAGGCCAGAAGGGGTTGACACAAAATATTCGAACTGATAAAAATCAAGGACCTACAACCAAGACTACTCTACCCAGAAAGGCTATCATTTAAAATTGAAGGGCAGAAAGAAAGAGCTTACCAGATGAGAAAAAGCTAAAGGAGTTCATCACCATCAAACTAGTATACAAGAAATGTTAAATTTCTTTAGGAAGAAGAAAGAAAGAAAAAAGAACATAAATATGAATAATAAAATGGCAACAACTATATATCTATCACTAATCACTTTTAATGTCAATGGTTAAAACACTCCAATTAAATGACATAGGATAGCTGAATGGATAAGAAAACAAGACCCATAAATATGCTGTCTACAAGAGACCCACTTCAGATAAAAAAATAAAACACACACACAGAGACTAAAATTAAAATGATGGAAAGAGATATTTCATGCAAACGGAAACAAAAAGAAAAGCTGGGGTAGTAATGCTTGCACAAAAAAGAATTTTAAACAAAGGCTACAATAAGAGACAAAAAAGGACATTACATAATGATAAGGGACATAATCATAAAGGAATCAATCCAACAAGAGGATATAACCCTTGTAAACATTTATGCACCCCACATGGGAGCACCTAAACATAGGAAGCTATCTCGATGGACATAAAGGGGGAGACAGACAGGACACAGTCACAGCGGGGCACTCGGCACCCACTGGAATCAATGGGTAGATCTTCCAGACAGAAAACAAACAAGGGAATAGCAGCCTTAAAAGATACACTAGACTAGACAGATTTAATTTAAATTTTTAGGAAATTTCATCCCAAAGGAGCAGAATATACTTTCTTTTCAAGTGCACATGGAACATTTTCCAGGATAGACCTCATGTTAGGCCACAAAGCAAGTTTCAATAATTTTTTCTTATCCTCACCTGAGGACATTTTCATTTGCTTTTTCAGAGAAAGGAAGGGAGGGGGGAAGGGAGAGAGGGAAACACTGATGCAAGGGAAGCATTAATAGTTTGCCTCTGTATGCACCCAGACCGGGCATCTGGACCTGGAGCGGGGACCGTGCACGTCCAGACTAGGGTTGCATGCTCCCACGCCCAGGCTGAGCATGAACCCACAGTCTGTGTATGAGCCCTGATTGGGAATCAAACCTTCAACCTTTCAGTTACGGGATGATGCTCCAACCACTGAGCCACACCAGCCAGGGCAGTTTCAATAAGTTTTTAAAAACTGAAATCATATAGAATGTTCTCTGCATACAATGGTATGAAACTAGGAATGCATTATAAGAAGAATTGCAAAGCCCTGACTGGGTAGCTCAGTTGGTCGGAGCATTGTCCTGTGCACCAAAAGGTTTCAGGTTTTATTCCCAGTCAGGGCACATACCTAGGTTGCAAGTTCAATCCCTGGTGGGGACATGTATGGAAGGCAACTGATAGATGTTTCTCTCTCACATCAATGTTTCTCTTTCTCTCTCTCTCTTTATCTCCCTTCATCTCTCTCTAAAATAATAAACATATCCTTGGATTAGGATTAAAAGAAGAAGAAAACTGAAAAAACACACAAAAACATGGAGGCTATAAATAACACGCTATTAAACAATAGTGGGTTAACAATGAGATCAAAGAAGAAATCAAAAGTATCTGTGAGGCAGGATAGTAAGAAGCTAGAAAAATTCCTGGGCAAGTGGAATGGGGAAACAGACAAGAAAATTAAGTAAGGCCATACAGTGAGCAACTTACAGCCAGGTGATGAATCACAAGACCTTATCTCTCCTAACCAAGTACACTTCAGAGCAAATAGTTTATACCTCTCCTCCCTAACCAAAGAATACATAGCTTTAATCATGTTCTCTGGGAAATGGAGAATAGAGACCCAATTAATGCCACTTGTGCCTAAGGACAGATGAACTTAGGGAACAAAAAACAAAAACCCCATTTGAGCCAGACAGAGGTAAAGGTTTACTATTACCCAAGGTAAGCAGGCCAAAGAATAATCCCAAACTCCCCTATACACTCATTCTGATGCATCAGCATATTGAAAATGCATCTGGGGATGCTGGGAAGATGGCGACGGAGTAAGACGGAGCTGATGCTAGCTCCTGTACTCATGGGTGAAAATCCTGGCAGATCTATAGAGAAACAACACGATAAACCATCGGTTACCCAGCATTTATGAAATTAAAAGACCAGAGATTGTGACCGACGCCGAAACACCAGACAGCAGCAGAGTCAGCTACTGGAGCTGGGACACACGCGGCCCCTGTGCTGCCGCCAGAGCAACAGGCCTCGGAGCTGGGGAGTCAGGTACGGGAGCCGGACAATCCAAGCCCCTGTGACGGTCCTGGGCGACAGAGGAGTCAGGAACACCAGAGCTGGGACATTCTCGGCCCCTGTGCCGATGCCATAGCTACCGGCCTGGGCTACAGAAGAGTCAGTTGCAGGAGCTGGGACACGGGAGGCCCCTGTGCCGCTGCCTTAGCGATGGGACTGGACGCCAGGGAGTCAGGTACTGGAACTGGGACACTCCAAACCCCTGTGACAGTCCTGGGAGGCAGAGGAGTCAGCTACGCAGCTGAGGCATTCTCAGCCCCTGTGCTGCTCCCATAGCAACAGGTGTGGACGCTGGGGAGTCAGGCACCAGAGCTGGGACATTCTAAGCCTCTGTGCCACTGCCATAGAGACAGGACTAGACACCGGGGATTCAGGTACGGAAGCCGGGTCACTACAAACCCCTGTGACGGCCCTGGGCGGCAGAGGAGCCAGCTAGGGGAGCTGGAACATTTCCAGCCCCGGTGCCGCTGCTGTAGTAACGGGCCTGGGTGCTTGAGGAGGCGGCTACTAGAGCTGGGACATTCAGCAGTGGTAGGGGACCAACACAGGGACCAGCGCGAGGACCAGCGTGAGTGTAGGTGGAGACGAAGAACATCAAGAAACTTCAAGGAGTCTGCACCATTGAACTTCACAAGGATCATACCACAGAAGTTCACACAATAAAACCAGGCTTTCAGAACAGATCAATTTTAGAAGCAGAGACTAACAAGAAGAGTCTCAAACAATGGGAAGACAAAGAAACAGTCCCCAAATGAAAGAAAAAGCAGAAACTTCAGAAAGAATGTTAGATGAAATAGAAGCTGATCAACTATCAGACAGTGAATTCAAAGCACTATTTATTATGCAGTTCAAAGAGCTCACAGTGAACTACCAGAAACTACAGGGGAACTACAATGATCTCTCTGCAAACTACAGCAACATGAAAAAGGAAATGGAAACTATCAGCAAGGGATAAGAGGAAATGAAGAATACAATTTCCGAATTGAAGAACACAGTAGAAAGTTTCCAAAGTAGGATAGATGAAGCGGAGGATAGGATTAGTGAGTTGGAGGACAAGGTAGAAAGCATCTCACAGAAAGAGCAAGAAAATGAAAAGAGGCTCAGAAAGAATGAAGAGGGATTAAGAGAAATGCAAGACAATATGAAACGTAATAATATCCAAATAATAGGAATACCAGAAGGAGAAGAAGAAGAACAAGGGATAGAAAACGTATTTGAACGAGTAATGAGAGAAAACTTCCCTAATTTGATAAGAGAAAAAAATCTCACAAATCCAGGAATCACAGAGAGTCCCAATCAAGAGGAACCCAAGGAGGCCCACTTCAAGACACATCATCATCAAAATGGCAAAATTCCAAGACAAAGAGAGAATCTTAAAGACAGCAAGGGAGAAAAAAGAAATAACATACAAGGGAGCCCCAATAAGGTTAGCTACTGACTTCTCAATGGAAACACTTCAAGCAAGAAGAGAATGGCAAGAAATATTCCAAGTAATGAGAACCAGAGGCCTACAACCAAGGCTACTTTACCCAGCAAGGCTCTCAATCAAGATAGATGTCCAAATAAAGAGCTTCCAAGACAAAAGAAGCCTAAAAGAATACGCCTCCACCAAACCAGCTCTACGAGAAATACTAAAAGGACTGCTTTAAGGGAAGGAAGGATAAGAGGGAGACAGAGAGAAACACAGGTACAAAAATGGCAATGAATAAGTACCTATCAATAATAACCTTAAACGTAAATGGATTAAATGCTCCAATCAAAAGACACAGAATAGCTCAATGGATAAGAAAGCATGATCCACACATATGCTGCCTACAAGAGACCCACCTCAGGACAAAAGACCATCACAGACTAAAAGTGAAAGGCTGGAAACAAGTTTTCCAAGCAAACGGACAAGAAAAAAAAGCTGGGGTAGCAATTCTTATATCGGACAAAATAGACTTCAAAAAAAGGGCCATAAAGAGAGACCCAGAAGGTCACTTCATTATACTCAAGGGAAGAATCCACCAAGAAGACATTAACATTGTAAACATATATGCACCAAACATAGGGGCACCCAAATATATCAAGAAAATCTTAGAGGACTTCAAGAAAGATATTGACAGCAACACAATTAGAGTAGGGGATTTTAACACCCCACTATCAAAAATGGACAGATCTTCCAAACAAATTATCAACAAAGATATTGTGGCATTAAACAACACCCTAGATGAAATGGACTTAACTGATATATATAGAGCCCTTCGTCCCAAAGAAGCTAAATACACATTCTTTTCAAATGCACATGGAACATTTTCAAAGATAGACCACATGATAGGACATAAAACAAGCCTCAAAAAATTCAAGAAAATTGAAATCATACCAAGCATCTTCTCTGACCACAAGGGACTAAAATTGGAAACCAACCCCAAAGAAAAAAACCCAAAGCACCCAAAATCATGGAGACTGAATGGTATGCTATTAAACAACGAATGGGTCAAGAATGAAATTAGGGAAGAAATCAAAACGTTTCTGGAAACAAATGAAAATGATCTCACAACAACCCAAAACTTATGGAACACAGTGAAGGCAGTCCTGAGAGGGAAGTTTATAGCAATACAGGCCTACCTAAAGAAGATAGAAACATTTCAAACAAACAACCTAACCCTACGCCTGCAAGAACTCGAGGAACAACAACAAAGACAGCCCAGAGCAAGCAGAAGGAAGGAAATAACCAAGATTAGAGCAGAATTAAATGACATAGAAACTAAAAGCACAATTTTACGGATCAATGAATCCAGGAGTTGGTTCTTTGAGAAGATAAACAAAATAGACAAGCCTTTAAGTAGGCTCATCAAGAAAAGAAGAGAGAGGACACAAATAAACACAATCAGAAATGAAAGAGGAGAGATTACAACTGATACCACAGAAATAGAAGGGATTGTAAGAAATTACTATGAAGAACTGTATGCCAAGAAATTTGAAAACCTAGGGGAAATGGACACATTTCTAGAAAAATACAATCTTCCAAAACTCAGTGAAAAAGAAGCAGAAAATCTAAATACACCAATAACAGCAAAAGAAATTGAAGCAGTAATCAAAAAACTCCCATCACACAAAAGTCCTGGACCAGATGGTTTCACAGGAGAATTCTACAAAGCATTTAAGGAAGAGCTAACCCCTATTCTCCACAGACTATTCCAAAAAATCCAGAAGGATGGAAAACTCCCAAATTCTTTTTATGAAGCCAGCATCATCTTAATTCCAAAACCAGATAGAGACACAACAAAGAAAGAAAACTTCAGGCCAATATCGCTGATGAACATAGATGCTAAAATCCTCAACAAAATATTGGCAAATCACATCCAACAATCTATCAAAAAGATCATACACCATGACCAAGTGGGATTCATCCCAGGGATGCAAGGATGGTTCAATATTCACAAATCAGTAAATGTAATACATCACATAAACAAAAGCAAAGACAAAAATCACATGATCATGTCAATAGATGCGGAAAAAGCTTTTGATAAGGTACAACACCCATTTATGATAAAAACACTCAGCAAAGTGGGAATACAGGGAGCATTTCTCAAAATAATAAGGCCATATATGAGAGACCTACAGCCAATATTATACTCAATGGGAAAAAACTAAAAGCTTTTCCACTAAGATCAGGAACAAGACAAGGATGTCCACTTTCACCACTTCTACTCAATATAGTATTGGAAGTTTTAGCCACAGCGATCAGGCAAGAAAAGGAAATAAAAGGCATCCAAATAGGAAAGGAGGAAGCAAAACTGTCACTGTTTGCAGATGACATGATAGTGTACATGGAAAATCCTATAGACTCTACCCAAAAACTGCTCGAACTAATTAATGAATTTGGCAAAACAGCTGGTTACAAAGTCAATATCCATAAATCAAAGGCATTTTTGTATACCAACAGTGAATCAGCAGAAGCAGGAATCAAGGAAAAAATCCCATTTGATATAGCAAAAAGAAAAATAAAATATCTGGGAATAAACCTAACTAAGGAGGTAAAAGACCTGTATGCAGAAAACTACACAGCCCTGAAGAAAGAAATCAAGGAAGACACAAACAAATGAAAACATATACCTTGTTCATGGATTGGAAGAATTAACATCATCAAAATGTCCATACTACCCAAAGCGATATATAGATTCAATGCAATACCTATTAAAGTACCAATGGCATATTTCACAGACATAGAACAAACACTTCAAAAGTTTATATGGAACCATAAATGAGGCCGAATAGCAGCTGCTATTTAGAAAGAAGAACAAAGTAGGAGGGATCACAATACCTGATATCAAACTGTATTACAAGGCCACTGTAATCAAAACAGCCTGGTATTGGCATAAAAACAGGCACATAGACCAATGGAACAGAACAGAGAGCCCAGAAATCAACCCAACTCTCTACAGTCAATTAATATTTGACAAAGGGGGCAGTAACATAAAATGGAGTAAAGATAGCCTCTTCAACAAATGGTGTTGGGAGAACTGGACAGCTACGTGCAAAAAAATGAAACTTGAGCACAGACTTACACCATACACCAAAATAAATTCAAGGTGGATAAAAGACTTAAATGTAAGCCATGACACCATTAAAGTCCTAGAGGAGAACATCGGCAAGAAAATCTCAGATATTTCACGCAGCAACTTTTTTACTGATATGTCCCCTAGAGCAAGGAATATAAATGAAAGAATAAACTAATGGGATCTCATCAAAATAAAAAGTTTCTGCGTGGCTAAAGAAAACAGTATTAAATTAGCAAGACAGCCAACTGTATGGGAAAACATATTTGCCAATGATACCTCAGACAAAGGTTTAATCTCCAAAATATACAAAGAATTTACACGACTCCACTCTAAGAAGACACCCAACCCAATTAAAAAATGGGAAAAGGAGACTTCCGCTAAGATGGAGGTATAGGTGGATGTGCCGTACCTTCGCACACAACCAATTTAGGGACAACTAAATATTAGCATCAGAAAACACAACCAGAACACGGAAAACTGAACTTTTCGGAAGTCCGCTAACAACAAATTCTTCAGCCCGACCGGTAAGGGGTGAAACCGGCGTCTGGTGAGGAGTTGCAAAGGAGGGCCTGGTCGGACCCGGGCGCGGAATCCAGACGCGCGAATCTGGACGCGCAGGTTCCAGACGCAGGATTGGACCTGGTGAGCGACCGAGCGACCCACCGGGTGAGCGACTGCGGAGGAGACAGTGGGGAGGCGGTGCAGCGTGTTGACTGCGGTTGCCTGATTGCAAGCGAGCGAGGGAGTGGGCGGTTGGACCGGCCGGCGGCGGCGATAGAGGGCACGAGGCGATAGAGGGCGCCGCCATTTCCCCGTTCTGACCACGCCCCCACATACAGCGTCACAACCCAGCGACCTGGGAGTCCAAGGCGCCGCTTCTCACATTTAAAGGGCCAGAACAGACCAAAAATGTCGCAGGAAGACCTCAAAGCCCCAGAGATAAATCTAAGCGACGAAGAAATAGCAAAACTCCCAGACGCACAGTTTAAAACACTGGTCATCACCTTCCTCACAGATCTGGTTGATTATAGCCACAAATTAGAGAAACATATGAAGGCTAAATTAAGGGAAATGAATGGAATTCCACAGGAAACCCATAGAGATGAAAAGGAAACTGGGACTCAAATCAATGCAGTGGACCAGAAGAAAGCAAATAATGGCCAAACAGAAAAGAGTCAAGGAGCAAGAATTCAAAGAAATGAGGAGAGTCTTAGGAACCTCCAGGACATCTTTAAACGCTCCAATATCCGAATTATAGGGGTACCAGAAGGGGGGAAAGACACAACCACCAGTGGAAAAATTATTTGAACAAATAATAAAAGAAAATTTCCCCAATCTGGCAAAGGAAATAGACTTCCAAGAAATCCAAGAAGCCCAGAGAGTACCAAAAAAGTTGGACTCAAGAAGAAACACACCAAGGCATATCATAATTACATTAGCCAAAATTAAAATGAAGGAGAGAATCCTAGAAGCAGCAAGAGCTAAGGGGACAATCACCTACAAAGGAGTCCCCATCAGACTGTCAGCAGATTTCTCAAAAGAGACCTTACAGGCAAGAAGGGGCTGGAAAGAAATATTCCAAGTCATGAAATCTAAAGACCTACAACCAAGATTGCTCTATCCAGCAAAACTTTCATTTAGAATGGAAGGACAGATAAGGTGCTTCTCAGATAAGACCAAATTCAAGGAGTTCATCATCACCAAGCCCTTATTATATGAAATGTTAAAGGGACTTATCTAAGAAAAAGAAGTTAAAGAAACATGAACAGTGAAAGAACAACAAGCTCACAGTTATTAACAACCACACCTAAAACGAAAGCAAACTAAAAGAACAGCTAGATCAGGAGTGGAAATATAGAAATGAAGATCTCAAGGAGGGTTAGCAACAGGGGAGTGGGAGGAGGAGATGGGGGGAGAAGGTACAGAAAATAAGTAGCATAGACAGTAGATAGAAAATAGATGGGGGGGCAAGAATAGCATGGGAAATATAGAATCTAAAGGACTTGAGACACATGGACATAAACTAAAGGGGGGTAATGGTGGGGATGGGGGGCAGGGTGGAGGGGAATGAAGGGGGGAATAGAACAACTGTAACAGCATAATCAATTTAAAAAAAATTCTCATAGCATAAAGTTAATCATTTTGAAGTAAATAAAAAAAAAAGGGAAAAGGACTTGAATAAACACTTCTCCAAGGAGGACATACAGAACATTCAGAGACACATGAAGAGATGCTCAATATTGCTAGCTATCAGAGAGATGCAAATTAAAACCACAATGAGATACCACTTTACACCGGTCAGGATGGCTATCATAAACAAAGCAACAAACAACAAATGTTGGAGAGGGTGTGGGGAAAAGGGGTCCTTAGTTCACTGTTGGTGGGACTGCAGACTGGTACAACCATTATGGAAAATAGTATGGAATTTTCTCAGAAAAATAAAAATTGACCTGCCTTTTGACCCAGCAATTCCACTGCTAGGATTATATCCTAAGAATCCTAAAACATCAATATCAAAGAACCTATGCACCACAATGTTCATAGCAGCACAATTTACAATAGCCAAGAGTTGGAAGCAACCTAGGTGCCCATCAGTAAATGATTGGATCAAAAAATTGTGGTACATATACACAATAGAATTCTATGCAGCAGAGAGAAAGAAGGAGCTCCTACCCTTTGCAACAACATGGTTGGAACTGGAAAGCATTTTGCTGAGTGAAATAGGCCAGGTGCTGAAAGACAAATACCATATGATCTCACCTTTAACAGGAAGCTAAACAATAAAACAAACAAGCAAGCAGAAAAAAAAGAAAAAACAAAGACACCAAAATAGAGAACAAGGGGACAGTGACCAGAGGGGAGAAGGAAGGGAAGTTAAGGGGAAAAGGGGGGAGGAATTTGGAGGAACAAATAGGAAGGACACAGAGACAAGAAGTAAGGGGGGTGGAAATGGGAGGGAAGTGGGGAGCAAGGGGCGGGGGAGGCTGGGATAGGAGAAATAGACAAAAAACTGTACTTGAAAAATAACTAAATAAAATTAATTAAAAGTAAAAAAAGAAAATGCATCTGGAGAACTAATGAATATTCTGCTAAAACCCTCCCCTAAGATTCTCGCCCACAGAAGAGAAATAAAACTCCCAAAACAAAGAACATCAGGGCTGGCTCTGTCTAGAGCATGCCCTTGCCCCTTCCAGGGCATGAACTTTTTACTTTGTCCTAGACTCTAAGGGTCCCCACGAGACTTGCAGCCAGGGGGGCAGTAGGCAGTGACAGCTTGACCCAAGCTTAACTCCCTGATCCTGTCTCCAAGGCCCCCCTTTATCTCTGACTTCTCAGTGACCTAACAACAGCCCTGCCCTGGCTCACTTCTGTCTCTGAGAACTTAACTTCCCGGTGACCTGACAGCAGCCCCACCTTGGCTCACTCCTTTCCCAGAACATTTCCAGGGAGCCAAAGCAGAGCCCTGACTAGGCTCTCCTGTTACTTCTTCTACCCTAAGTCTTTCCTTTGTTTTACTGTCCCCAGCCTTAATAAGCATACTGTCAAAATCACCTGGACTCATATTATGAAATCTTTCCTACATGAAGTCAAGAACCCACACACTACAGGTGGGCCTGAGGCCGACCCGCTGCAGGCCAGTCCCTGTCCAGTAACACCTGGAGACAAATGAAAATGAAAACACAATGGCCCAAATCTATGGGACACAGCAAAGGCGGTCCTAAGAGGGAAATTCATAGCCATAAAGGCCTACTTTAGAAACAAAAAAATCTCAAATAAGCCTTTCCTTATACCTAAAGGAACTAAAATAAGAGCAACGAACAAGCCCAAAATGAATGGAAGGAAGGAAATAATAAAGATCAGAAGGGAAATAAACAAAGTAGAGTCTAAAAAAAAAATACAAATGACCAGTGAAACCAAGAGTTTGACAAACCTTTGACCAGATTCATCAGGAAAAAGAGAGGACCCAAATAAATAAAATCACACCTGTCAGAGTGGCTACCATCAATTAATCAGCAAACAGCAAGTTTTGGCGAGGATGTGGAGAAAAGGGAACCCTTGTGCACTGTTGGTGGGAATGCAGACTGGTGCAGCCACAGTGGAAAACAGTGTAGGGGTTCCTCAAGAAATTAAAAATAGAACTGCCTATGACCCAGCAATTCCACTTCTGGGAATATTCCCTAAGAAATCCAAAACACTAATTTAAAAAAGACTTCTCCTCTCAGCCATAGCCCATTTCCCAGCAACAACTGCTGGTTGGAGTTATGTATGCTCACTTCCCGATGTTTGCCCTGCCTGTACAGCCTTATCCATGTGTCCATCCATCTACCCATCCATTTATCCATACTCTACCATATGCTATTTATTGCACTGGGGCCCACATTTCTTCGCTTGCCAACAACACATCTAGAAATCCTTCTATGTAGAACACAGAGATCTACCTTGTTTTATAAAGTGCTGCACTGCAGACATGGTATGGAGACACCATAATTTATTTCACCATTTCTCTACTGAATGGATGCTTTAGTCACTTTAGATCACTTTCCCTTGCAAATGATGTTGCAGTGAACATCCTTACAATGAATCTTTGAGCAGGATCCAGTTCTAGAAGGATAGCTGGGTCAGCGCGGAACATTGTTAAATCACCCTCCAAAAAAAACCCCCAAAACGTGAGAATGTGTCCAGGGTGTGGAAAACCCAACTTCACTATATTCTTGCTGACATCGTGTATTATAGACTTTTAAAGTATTTCCCCAACTGATAGAAAAACAAATGTTATTTCATTGAGATTTTAATATGAATTCCCTGGATTAAGGGTGAAGTGAACATTTTTTCACTTGTGTATTGGCCATTTGGGTTTCTTCTACAAATATGAGTACTCTTTATCTATTTTTCTACTTGTTTCTTATCTTTTATGGATTTATTAGGACTGTTTATAGTCTCTGCATTATGTCTATTAATCCTATTGTCATATATTTTGGGAATGTTTTCTATCTGTCTATGCCTCTCTTTTGCCTTTCTTTCCTGGTGTCCTTACCTACACACATTTTACTTTACACGTAGTCCAATTTGTTGTCTTTTCACTTCTGGCATCTGAGTTACATTCTGGCTTAGGAGGGGTGAGCTGTTAACTGTTTGTAAGGCACCTTAATTTGATGTTTTTATATAGCCTAGCCACAGGGACTCGGGGGTGACGTACATACTACCTCCACTGTAGGATAAGGACGGGGAAGGTCAGAGAGGGTCACTGATCTTGCGTCACACTGCTACTGTGGGGAAGACTCAGATCCAGAATCTGGACTCTCGGCGTCTCACACCCAAGTCAGCACTTCCTGCTGCCCAGGCCATTGGGCCAACGCCATTTCCCACAGCTCCACAGCACTGCTGGCAGTCACCTGTGAGCCTCCTGCTGTCGGAGATCTGGAGCCCTTGCTTCCCTCCTGGGGGACACAGACCTGCTTCCCTGGGGCACCTGCCGGTAGCTCCGGTGCTGCCCTCTGGACCCTCAGGCAACTGTTCCCTAAGCATGGCCGGCCTCCAGCGATGTGGGGCGGCTGTGGTTTCCAGAGGCACTGTGTCTCCAGGTTGAGCACTCTGACCTCTTAGGTCCTACTTGGACGTAGTCTCCAAACACACCTGCTCACCCTCACTCTCATCAGGTCTTCAGCAACATGCAGCGTCACCCATGTGACATTAACTTTTTCAAGTCTAGCCCATTTGGAGGGAGCCCCTTGGTGTAGTGACAGGGACACAACCAGATGCCAGGGGGACACAGAGAGTGGAGGGGCCACCAGGGCCTCAAAATAGCAACTGTAGAGCTGAGCCTTGGATGCATCCTCCAGGCAGAAAGGAAATCCAGCAAAGAGGGTGAAAAATCAGGGCTCCCTGTGGCTGGCCAGAGGGGTGAAGCGGAGGTGGAGGTGGATGGGGGTGAGCTCCAAGTGCAAAGGGTCCGACGCACTGGCTGTGGTTCTTAACGGGAACTTTTGGAGCAAGGACCTCCAAGGACAGCCCAGGGACTCCAGCCTCAGAATTGCAGAGGTACCTGCTAAAATGCAGGTCCCAGAGCCTTCCTGGTCCTGCTGAGTTAGGGGCGGGAAGTGGGAACGTGCACAGGTGACAGGGATGCTGATGCTCCTTGGTGACTCAGAAGCTCGCGGACAGCCTCAAGGAAACCCGATCACCCCTCACGTGCAGGTCCAGCTGTGTCTGACCTCAGGACCGGGCACTCGGCTTGCCTGGGATTCTCACACAGGCCCTCCTGATGCAGGCTAGCAGAGACCCCTCTCAGGTGGAAGGTAATGAGGTGAAGAAGGGATGTGGTGGGCAAGGCCGGCCAGAGGCCACAGTGGCCCTGAAGGGTGGCCTAGGCCCCCTCAGCAGAGCCCACTTTGTCCCCAAGATCAGAGGAAGCTGCTTGCCTTGTTAGTTGGTCTACGCGGCTAACTCCTACAGCTCCTCAGACTCCCTGCCTCCAGGAGGCCTCCCTGCCCTTAGCAGAAGGGCGGGTGTCTTTCCTATGCATCCCGGGCCTCCCGACCTCACCCCTCTCCCAGTACTTGCCTCTAAGGTTGATCACAACCTCGCTGTGTCAGGCACTCTTCATGCCCACTGTGTGCCTAGCACTCTTTGGAGATTTCTCACTGAATCCTCAACCCTAGAGGTATGTGTGGTTACTACCCCAAGGCTCAGAGAAGTTAAGTCACTTTCCCAAGATCACACAGCTGGTGAGGATATTTCTTTCTCCTGAGCCTGTAGTGTGCCAGACCATTCTGATCCACTGATGTTAGATGTCTGAAGGATGAATGAGTCAAAGAATGAATGCAGTGTTGCAAAGCTCTGTGAGTAGGAGGGGACTCTGCCCTCCTGGGAATATGGCATTGGGAAGCCTGACATTATCTTAGTGTCATTTATGTGCCAGGCGCCAGGTCAGGCTCTCTTGTGTATTTACCTCATTTAACTCTCTCAGTCATGAAGCTGGTTCTATTAATTATCCCCATTTTGCAGATGAGGAAACCAAAGTCAGAGAGGTTAGGTCACTTGCCCAAAGTTCCAGAGCCAGCAGACAACATGGCTGGCTGTCCAGCTTGTGCTAATGACCGCCATGGTGCACAGGGTGACCCTAGGTTTTCCCCAGCAGCGAGCATGCTGAGCACCAGTGGACGTGGGGTGGAAGTGCAGTGAACCCTGACTGCGGAAGCCATAGCGATGCTGCCAGGATGGTGATGAGCAGGGATCCCAGGCTGACATCACTCCTTCCTATGGCAGAGGAATTTGAGACGGGTTTGCGTGTCAGCCCAAGGATTAGGAAATCCTGAGGCAACTGTGCGGGCCACGTCACTCTTCTGCACAGACTGGGGGCCTGACCCCCATGTCCTTGCCTGGCCCCCACCTCCTGGTAACTCCAGGCCCCATGGCCAGCACAGCTTAGCCCTACTCTCTTGATCCTTCAACCCCAGCCCTAGCCTGTGCCCTGGAAACAGCCCATGCCTGGCGGATGATGGGAACTTGGTCAGTGCTGGGTGCATGAATCAGTGAGTAAACGGATGAACAAATGGAGAGAGAGCAGAAGGAATTTTTTGCTCTCAGAAAACATTGGGTGATGGCTTCGTGGGCTGGGCCCTGTTTGGGGCCCATGAAGGGGCAGGCTCAGGGCTCTTCCCTGCTGGCAGGGTGCTCACTGCCCGGCTGGAAGGTAAGAAGAGTACCCAGGTTGGGGGACCACATTGCAAGTTATCACACTGACTTGGATTGATATTGACATGACTGGCCATCCAAGCGGGTACTGCTGAGGCCCAAAGGGGTGGCACTAATAATTGCACTAACCCAGGGGCATGAAGAGGGGCGTTCTGAGTCGCCCTGCCCATTGGGCCCTCTCTTTACGCCAGTCTCCAGGCTCAGCCCTTTGCACGGACTATCTCTTTTGGGCCTCACAACCATCTTTGGGGAGAGCTTACCCCACATTACAGATCGGGAAACATAGGCTCCACGACAATAAGTGTCCTGCCCTGGGTCACACAACTGATAAGTGACAGAGCTGGATTTGAACCCAGGAATTTGGCCCCAGAGCCCATGTATGTTGAACCAGATGCTTTTGGCAAAGGGTGGGGCTCTCAAATGTCAAGGTAGAGCAGGGCGGCCTGGGCTTTGGAGCCAGAGAGGCCAAGAATTGCATTCCCCACTCCCAGCTGTGTGACCACAGCCAGGCCCCTGGCCTCTCTCAGTTTCTTCATCTGTAAAGTGGGAGAGAGGTTACTGACTCGGATCCAGTGAGACAATGATGCAGGCAAAGTGCATTCAACAGATACTTGAGCATTTACTCTGTGCTTGGCTGTAGAAAAACAGTGGTGAACATGGCAGGCATGGTCTGTCCCCTCTGGAGCTCGCAGCCTGGCAGCAGAGCTAGAAGAGGAACCAGGACGTAGGGGGAGCTGCAGGACATCCTGGGAGCACTAAAAAGGGGAGTCCAGGAAGGGTCTGCTTAAGCTGAGACTGGAGAATGAGGAGTTGAGGGGAGGTACAGGGAGGAGTGGGGAGTACTCTGGGAAGGAGTACACATGGCAAAGCCCGGAGGTGAGAGAGTGCATCTGACAGCTAGGGTCTGAGTGTGTCGAACAGACATGAGGGCCGGTCAGAGGCACGAACACTGGACTAGGAAGAGAAGTCAGTTCCAGCTGCATGATCAGGAAGGCTTCTTGGGGGAGCCCTCCCCCCAAGAGGCTGGGGGGAAGCTTTGCGCTGGGGCCGGAAGTTAGAGCAAGAGTTTGCCCTTCAGCCACAGGGAGCTGGGCCTCAACAGAAAAGCACAGAGGCAGGGCTTCTGCACAGCAAACAGTGGTCGACAAACTAAACAGGCAACTTACAGAATGGGAGAAAATATTTGCAAACCAGAAGTCCGATAGTGGCTTAATATCCAAAATATGAAGTCTACATAGAAAAAGTCCAGCCATTGTTAATAAAACAAGAATGGTTTGCATGACATTGATGTAACCTGGCGGCCTAGGAGAGTGGACTGGAATGCGCACATATGTGAACAATGACTTCATTGCACTAGTCAGTGGAGGTGATAGATGCCATTGAATGAACATGCACACTGTGTGGCCTTTGCATTCAAACTGACTGAGTTGAATAAAGAATCTGCATCAAGTTTTGCATTAAGCTTGAACATTCCTCTGTTCAAGATTAGAAACTATTCGGGTGATTCAGAAGGCCACAGCTATGGGCAATTGGTGATCGGCAGCTTCATCACAACAATGCACCTGCTCATGCATCATGTCTCGTGCAGAGTTTTTGGTGAAACATCATATCACCCAGGTGATAGCCCCTCTGTAGCCCAGATTTGGTGCCCTGCGATCTCTGGCTTTTCCCAAAACTAAAATCACCTTTGAAAGGGAAGAGATTTCAGACCATTAATGAGATTCAGGAAAATATGACAGGACAGCTGATGGCGATTGGGAGACTTTGAAGGGGACTGCGGCATCATTGTCTCATGTACAATGTTTCTTATATCATCTATCTTCTATAATAAGTGTCTCTATTTTTCATATTACATGGCTGGATGCCTTCTGGATAGACATCGTATATAAGGAACTCATACAGCTTGATAGCAAAAAAAAAAAAATCTAGTTAAAAAATGGGCAGAAGAACAGGATAGATATTTTTTAAAGAAGATGATCCAGACGGCCAGATGCGCAGCATCATCAGGGAGCACAGAGCAAAAGCACAGCGAGCTACTGCCTCCCACCTGACGGGACGGCTGTTGTCAGAGGACGTGGAGGACGGGACTCTCACGTGCTGCTGGCAAGCCTGGGCCCACAGAGGGGCAGGCAGGCAGCATGAGAGGTGTGGGTCAGGTCAGGGAGGGCCCTGAAGACCACAGTAGGAAGTTCAGATTTTGCTGGGCCATGGGAGCCATTTGAGCAAGAGAGCGCCAAGATCATAGATTACTCCAGGAAGGTCAGTAACAAGGGAAGCTTTCGGGTGTGGAAGCTTCCATCTTGTTTCAGAAAGGGAACAAGCACTCTGAGAACTGTGGTTTTACAGAAGCTCTGTTACTTCCCTGTATTTGTAACTTCTTTAGTTCCTTGCAGTGATTACCCATGAAACCCAAAACTGAGACTACGCAACTGCCCCCAAGCCCATTAGGGGTAGGAAAGGAACCCCAAGGGGAGCCACTTGACAGGGCAGGCCAAAGGGGCCCCAGAGAGGAGGACAGGGACTGAGCCACTGGGAGGGGCTCACAGGGAGATTGGCATCTGGCTTCTGTGATCCCTGAGTCCCTGCTGGATCCTGAGAAGAGAAATGCCCTGCCCTGGGCCAGGCCCCCTCAGCAGGCTACTGATGCTGCTGGCAGATTGTACTCTAAGCTGTGGGAATTTGTCACAAGCTCAGACAGACCCCAGAACCCTACTCCAAGGAGGAGTCCACCCAGGGAATTCCGGGGCCACACCCTGAGTGGGCAGCCAGCACCCTGACCTCAGGGCCCAGCCTGCTCACCCTGAGTCTAGGAACTGGACATCGTGAGTCCCTAAGAGAGGCAGTAACAAGGGACCAGATCGACAGTCAAGAGCCTCCTCCTGTGTGTGACCTTGGGCCAGCACTTAATGACTCTGAGCCTCGGCTTCCTCACCCAGAACCGGTCTTTTCTTGTTTGTCTCATACGTTTCTGAGCCTCACTCAGGGCCACCGACAGGAACACACTCCCTAGACTGTGAGGGTCCAGAGCAGGGCCAGCACAGTCAAGGGGCACTGGGTTTCCCAACGGGCGGGACGCCCTCTCTGGACGTGGGCTGAGAGTCGGATGTTGGGAAAGCTCCCCCTCCAACGTTTCCAAGGCCCTTCTGGTCACACCAGGCAGGAAGTCGCCACATGGTGCCCTTCCGGCTCTTAACTCCTTTTCTACTGCTTGTCTGTGACTTTTTTCAACAAACAGAATAGGCACAGAACTCTTTTCAGGAGACCAGATCCCATGCCAGAATTAAAATATGTCATTTTCATTGTTTTTATGTTTGACTTTCTCATCCTCCCAGAAGCTCTATGATTTTCTGTGTTTTAAAGAGAACTTCAAGACCTCCGGCCAAGATGGAGGCATAGGTACACACACTGTGCCTCCTCACACAACCAAAATAAGGACAACAACAATGCAGAAATGAAATAATATCCATAACTGACAGAAAAATAGACACATTCATCCAGACCAGTAGGAGGGGCAGAGTCGGGCAGCTGGGCAGAGAGGGGTTGCAGCAAAAAAAGCATTGGCACCGGGTATGCAGGTCGGCGGAGGGTGGACCCTGGACACCCAGGCCACTGCTGGCAGAGCCCAGGGGCGGGGTGGCAACTGGCAGACCCAGCGAGGCGGCAATTGTGAAGTGGGGCACCATGCGCAAGGCAGCTGGCTGACCAGGCAGTCCCACGTTTATGTGCATATAAACCAGGTGAAGCTGGGGAGCGAGACAGACCACGCAACTCAGGGTCCCATCGTGAGGAAATAAAGCCTCAAAACACTGACTGAAAACACCTTTTGGGGTTGAGGTGCCAGGAGAAACGTCCAGCCTCACAGGAGAGCTTGTTGCAGAGACCCACAGGGTCCTAGAACATACACAAGCCCACCCACATGGGAATCAGCACCAGAAAAGCACAGTTTGCTTGTGAGAAGCTCAAAAGGAACTGAAATCTGACAGAGAGCAGAACAAGCACCATTGCTCCCTCTCAGACCCCACCCCCACATACAGTGTCACAACCCAGCAACTGGGTTGCCCTGCCCTGGTGAACACCTAAGGCTCTGCCCCTTGTACATAACAGGTGAGATCTGACCAAAAAAAAAAAAAAAAATGGCCCAAATGGAAGAACAGATCAAAGCTACAGAGCAAATATAACTGAGCAACAAAGAGATAGCCAACTTATCAGATGCACAGTTCAAAGCACTGGTGATTAGAATGCTCACAGACTTGGTTGATTTCAGTCACAAATTAGAGGAACAAATGAAGGCTACACTAAGTGAAATGAAGGGAAATGCACAGGGAACCAATAGTGATGGAAAGGAAACTGGGACTCAAATCAATGGAGTGGACCAGAAGGAAGAAAGAAACAATCAAACAGAAAAGAATGAAGAAACAAGAATTCAAAAAAAATGAGGAGAGGCTTAGAAACCTCCAGGACACCTTTAAACATTCCAATATCCAAATTATAGGGGTACCAGAAGGGGAAAAGGAAGAGCAACAAGTGGAAAAGTTATTCGAACAAATAATAAAGGAGAATTTCCCCAATCTGGCAAAGGAAATAGACTTCCAGGAAGTTCAGGAAGCTCAGAGAGTCCCAAAGAAGGTGGACCCAAGGAGGAACACACCAAGGTACATCATAATTACATTACCTGAGATTGAAATGAAGGAGAGAATTCTAGAAGCAGCAAGAGATAAGGGGACAGTCACCTACAAAGGAGTTTCCATCAGACTGTCAGCTGATTTCTCAAAAGAGACCTTACAGGCAAGAAGGGGCTGGAAAGGATTCCAAGTCATGAAATCCAAAGACCTACATCCAAGATTGCTCTATCCAGCAAAGCTTTCATTTAGAAGGGCAGATAAAGTGTTTTTCAGATAAGGCCAAGTTAAAGGAGTTAATCATCACCAAGCCTTTATTATATGAAATGTTAAAGGGACTTATCTAAGAAAAAGAAGATAAAAAATCTGTACAGTAAAATGATAGTAAACTCACGATTATTAACACATACACCTAAAACAAAAACAAAAACAAACTAAGCAAACAACTGGAACAGGAACAGAACCACAGAAATGGAGATCGCATGGGTGGTTAGCAACAGGGGAGTGGGAGGAGGAGAGGCGGGAAAAGGTACAAAGAATAAGTAGCAGAGATGGTGGGGAGAAAATAGACAGGGGGAGGGCAAGAGTAGTATGGGAAATGTAGAAGCTAAAGAACTTATGACACATGGACATGAACTAAAGTGGGGGAATGTTGCGGATGGGGGTGTGCAGGGTGGAGGGGAGTGAGGGGGAGGAATGGGACAACTGTAACAGCATAATCAATAAAATATATTATAAGAAAAAGAGAGAGAACTTCCAGGCTCCAGTAACATTTCCAATGTTTTTTTTTCTTTACTCAGCAATTCTGTGTCCAGGTATTTAATCCCACGGGGAGAAAATGCTTACACAAATGTGCGAATATAAACGTACTTCACAAACAGTGGCCACTCCAGTGTAATTTGTAACTCCGAAACACTAAGTGTCCATTGGTAGGGCCTGGTTAAATAGCTGGCGGCAGGGGCGTGCTTTTGTGTTACGTGATGCTCTCAGAATGAATGAACACCTGTAGCCCTGGTGAGCTGTGAGTGTGTCCATGGCGACAGCTCAGTTAGAAACAAAAAGATGCAAAGTGGCAGCGGTAACTTTGTTTAGAAGTATAATTATGTCTCTGTGTGCATACTACAGATACAAAATACAAATATTAGTATGACTGGAAGGGGTGGGGGAACCTAGAAGAATACAACAAAATGACTAACAGTGAGAGGCAGAATTTCCATACAAAAGAAGATAAGCATTTGAAATGTTACTGGAGTCTAAGATACAAAATATGCAAAGACTTTCTCTTTCTATATTATATGTTTTGGTTCATGGATATTTTTAATGCAGGCAAATGTTACATAAATGTTTTATAAAACTAATTTTTAACTATAATGATGCTGAGTAAGAAACTGAAATAAAAGAGGACTTTTAGAGACAGAGCCTTGTTTCAAGGAAGGCACGCAACCAGCACATGGCAAGGCTCCCTGTCAGCCGGGGCCCGGGGCCCCAGGAGCAGTGGTTTCTTTTGGCCTCTTTCTTTTTCCAGGAACGAGGGCCCTGCAGCGAGCGGGGTGGTGGAAGAACAGTGTAGTCCCTGTGGGTCATCTGTCTGGGAGGAAAATGCCAGCTCACCCGTTCCCTTGGGCACGCTTGAGGTTGAGAGGCAGGAGCTGGCCCAGGGCAGCCCGTGGTCCCTGTGTCCCCTACCCCATCGCCCCTCTGCCCAGGGCGCCATGAGGCCCAGGCCGTCCACCAGACGCACTTAGCTCCTTCCCACAGTCCGCACTTTCCTTCTCTGTCTCTTGGGACACAGCATCAGACAGGTCTGGAGTCAGGGGACAGGGGTTGCGACCCAGGCTTCCCCGGTCCTCAGCCTATATCCTTGGCTGGGTGCTTTATCTCCCTGGGCAATGACATGGGAGTTGGCCAGGCCTGGGTTCCTATCCCATCCCTGTCATACCAACCAGGTGACCATGGGAGGTCACTTTGCAACCTCCCTAAACTGGTCTCTCCACTGTAATATGAGAACAACAGTGGTGCTTGGCTCAAGGGTTGATGTGAAGGTCAAGTGAGATACTGTGAGAAGCAACAGCACAGCCTCAGCACATAGTACCTGCTCAGTAAGTGGTCACCACGCTTTACCATCCTTCGGCTCTTTATAGCACCATGAGCTCCCTTCACTGCTGGAGAAACTGAGGCCTGCTGCGGTGTGGTCCGCCCCAGGCCCAGTGTGCAGGCCTGAGGTGGAGGCAGCCATGTTCTCCTGACTTCTGGATGGAGGCTTTTCCCGCAGGCAAGGGTAATCCCCACCTGGAATGTGGCTGTTTGTCCTCTTTACAGGGCAGACCCAGGTACTGGCTTATTCACCCTCTGCCACAGCCAGGAGGAAAGGGGGGCTGGGCTCTGGATGTCCTCTGAAGCCAGACCCCAGGAGGGCGGGCTTGGCGAGGCTCGGCCCTGCCTCTGGGGGGTTCCCGGGCTGCTCCTGAGTCGGCTGCTCCTGAGTCGGCAGCGGGGCCTCTGAGTCAGAGCCACCTCATGTCTCTGTTCCTCTCTGCAGAGGCAGGCTAGGCAATGGCTCCAAACCAAGGTGCCCCTCCCCCAGAAACAAACTGAGATGCCCCTTCCTCAGCTCAGAGAGAGCAACGGGTGGCCAAGGTCACACAGTGAAATGTGACAAACCTCATTCTACCTCAGACGACCTCATCATTCCACCTCAGATGACCTTCCCAAAGGGCCCAGGTGGGAGGGTTAGGAAGTTCCAGTCTGAGTCCAGGACCCCTGTCCTTGGCCCACTACCCCTGGTAGCTCTAGAGCCCCTGGCCTCATGCTGCCTCCGGGGCAGGTGGTCTGGGTTGGGCGGTGTGAGCCGGCCAGCCCCCACGGGGATGCCTGCCTGACTCCAGCCCCACGCCACTGACCTCCTCCAGCCCGGAGGGGTAGGCGGCTACCAGGTCTACACCCTCTGCCCCACCTGGCAAGACTGTGCTCCGAGCCACAGCCAGAACCTTTCCCTCCCCGGCCTCACCCCGGGCACCGTCCTCCAGCACCTTCCTTTGTTCCTCTTCCTCCCTCTCCTCACTTCCTCCTGTTTTCTGCCCCTTTGGGTGTGGTGTCCGCCCTCCTCCTACTGGGACCCGTTTGCTACTCACCAGGGCCTGACTCTGGGCTTTAGTGGACTCGCGTTGTGAGCTACAGCAGACTCGGTCTGGCCCCCAGACCAAGGGGATGGGGGTGGGAGGCAGTGGAAAGCAGCTTAATAGCCAAAGCCAAAGCACATGGTGGAGGAGGTGGGCAGGGTGGCAGGAGGGGCTTGGGCTCCTGAGCCTGTGAACAGTCCTGTCCACCCCGGGGCCGGGCACCAGCACAGCCAGAAGAGCCTCCCTGTTTCCCAACTTGGAAAACTGAAGCCCAGCATCCAGGGGGCAAAAAATCCCTATCGTACGGATGGAAACCAGACCAGTGCTAAGAGGACCTGTGTGGGGACCCTGTGGCCGGGGCGAGCCCTGTCGGCCCTACTCCACTCCTGCCACCAACAAGGCACAGGGCCCCAAACCTGCCAGAGACCACAAACGTCTGTGAGAAGCACCGGGTTTAATATTAAAATCTTTCCCTTAAAAAAGGTACACAGATAGGAAATTTTGATGGCATATAAAATAGCACTTCTGTTGTATAAATGTGAGTTAATGTGAGTCCTAAAAATACTTGTAAACCTAGGTGATTACATCTTTGGTACCGTAGTGAGAACCCAGTTCCCTCCCCAACCAGTCTTGGGAGGTCCTGGGGCAGAGAAGTGCCACCCAGCATGGGGGTGGGTGCCCGGAGGGGCTGATCCCCCACCCCCTCTCCAGCCCTGCCCTGCCAGCAGTCTGGGCCACAGCCGTCCTTCAGCACCTCAGTGCCCGCTGGGCTGGGGGCTGGTGGACAGAGAGAGCTGAGTGGCCCTGGGCAGAGACGAAGCCGTACCCCATGGGGCAGCGGGCAGGGGAGAAGGTGATGCTCAGAGTACCCACCGCTTCCACCCCTTTCTCAGGTTCCCCATCCAAGACTTCTTGTCATTTCTAGGGCCCTGCAGGGGCTTTCACTTGTCCACTGTCTTTAGCACAGACCTGGATGGCGGGTGGTGGTGTGGGAGGCGCACCAGGCGGTCTGATTTGCCCCTCTGCCCCCTTGGCCCAGGACGGCTCCCGAGATCACTGTGGATACTGGAAGTGCTTCCGTGGTCTTCCTGTGTCCCTGAGGCAGCTGCTTGGGGCTTTCTAGAACACTGGCTGTCACTTTGTGTCAAGGCCTGGGCAGCTGGCCTTTTGGGACTTGCCGGGAGCCTGGGGAAGGAGAGTGGTTCCCAAATGCCCGGAGTGTGCTGTGTGGTCCGGAATCTCCCCAGCCCCAGCTCACCCCCAGAACAAAGTGAGCTTTACTTTGGGGTGTTTGGCTTTACACTCTGGGCAGTATGCACCCCCAGGAATATTCTAGAATGCTAGTGCTGGCAGGACACTGGAATTCAATGAGCTCAACTCACTCATTTTTGAACAGAGAAAATGGGCCCAGAGAGGGCAAGGTCTTCCTGCAAGGCCTCCGTGGGTCCAGTGCATACATGACCCACAAACTGGCCCACGCGTGTGGGTGCTTCACACGCACATCCGCACACTCCTCACAAATGTGGAGCCTCTGGCCCTGGAGACTTGTGGGTGGAATAAGACTCGCAGTGATGAGGGAAAAGACCCCAGGACTCACAGAGCCAGAAAGACAGAGACACGGGCACCGTTTACAGAGAGGGGCGCCCCCACCTGCCCGGGGTGGGGGCTGCAGGCGGGAGAGCCCTGGACTGGGCTCAGCCCCTAGCATCGGTGACACGCAGACGGCCCAGGCCAGCCCGGGCCTGGGAGAGTGAAGGCTGACATCGAGGAGAGGCGGCAACACTGCCCAAGGCCACGTCCCAGCTCAGCCAGCAGCCAGGGATACCAGAGTCCCTCCCCAGCTTTTGGGTGGAGAAAGTCCAAGGAGAGAGCTGCAGCTCCTTGAGGGGTAGCTGGCTGAACAGGAAAAAGTTCATTTACTACCTTGTCTACCTAGAGAATCTCCCCAGGGATTCCAAGCTCCCCACCTATCAGCTGTGGGGAGAATCCCAAACTGTGGGCCACCAAGCCCAAATTTCCCATCTTACAGATGGGGCAACTGAGTCCTTTGGGAGAACCCTGGCTCCGAGTAACATGGCCTCCCCAGAGGCAGAAGGCTGGCCACGGCCCCTGCAGGTCTCTTGCCTCCTAAGCCAGCCCCAGGGGTTGGGGTGAGGCATGTCAGGGCCAAAGCCTTCCAGAGGACGGGCCAGGAGACTCGGGGTGCTGGGAGGTAGAGGGGACACTTTGGGCAGGCAGGGTGCGGGCTGGCCCCCTACAGGAAGCTGTCCTCCACCTCAGCCCGAGGCCCGGGGCAGCTTGGGTCTGGCAGCCACTGTGGCTCTGCCTCTGGCTCCACCGGGGACTCAGGCGGGGGCCCCGGCTCTGGCTCCTCTTGGGGATCCAGGGGGCTGTCGCAGGAGATGGTTGAGGAGGTGTTGACCTCATTCAGGGTGGAGCTGGAGGGAAAAGGCAAGTGAGTGAGAGGGTGGGAGAGAACCACAGTAAAACAGCAACACTGTTCATCAGGAGCCCTGTGCGTGTCTGACCTTGCACACTCTGCCTCACTCAGGCCTTGTAAAGACGAGGCAAGGCAGGCATTGTGGGGAAGGTGCAGCCCAGAGAGGTTATATCATTGTCCTGAACTGCACAGCCAGTGAGTGTAGGAGCTGAGACTTCACAGCAGATCCAAGAGGCCCAAAGTGTATCCCTCACTCAGCGTCTGCGTGTCCCGCACTCCTGAGGGTTTACACCACCTTATTTCACCCTCCCAACTCCCTCCGAACTGAAGTGCTCCTGTATTTTCATTAACAGATGAGGAAACTGAACTCCAGAAGGGAACTTGTCTGAGGGCACACATCAGGGCCCGCCTTCACAGCCCAGGGTGTTTGAGCCCTGTGCGTAACCCTTCTGCACGCTGTCTTCCTGGAGCTGGGAGTACCAGCAGCTTGCGCAGGCTGGGAGGGCCTTCAGGGGCCTCCCGAGACCTCGCTGTGCTCCCAGTCGGTGCGCAGAGCAAGAAGGCACCTGGCCGGTCTCACAGCAGTGGGGCTCCTGCCACTGTACCACAGGCGGGGTCTCATTTTGGGGGGGATCTGGCCTCATGGAGAACCATTCTTTCTAGCCAAGGGGGGGGACCCTGTCTGAACATCAAGTCCAGGCAACAGACGGGACTTCCACCAAAGCCCTCCCCACCCTCTAACTTCACCGCATTCCAAGGCAAAGAAAAGCAGGAACCTCCTTCCCAGTCTGAATTCTGGCCTGGACTTGATGTTCAGACGGGGTCCTGGAGGCCCCTCTGGCTCCTGCCACATGTCAACGCCCTGGGGCCCCAAGGCAGGGCACACAGGCCAGGGGCTGACAATGACCCGCAGTGACACATGGGGTGCTGGGGTGTGAACTGGGCTTCTTCCTCTTCTCCCAGCGATGGTGGAGAGCAGTGGCCCAGGAGGGCTCCTTTATGGGAAATAGCTGTTGTACATTGCATGTAAGTCCCAGCCCAGTCTTTCTCTTACCGCCCTGCCCTTTGCACGTGCGGGCAGCAGAGATCAAGTAAGTTCAACTCTCTCTTCTATTCACTGACAGGAATAAGTGCTCACTCTAGGCAACTTACTTCTAAGGCAAGTCATACGCATGCGCACACACGCCGTGCACACTGGCACGCCCTGGCCACAGTGGCTACCTGTCCGGGCTGGGGGAGCCCTCCAGCGGGCCCTCGTCGGCACCCTCGGGCTTGGGGTCGGGCAGGGGGATGATGTAGTCGTTGTCACACTCATTGGGCTGCACGGCAGTATAGAGGACTGAGCTGGTGTCCAGAGGGGGTCGGAGGCCATGGAAGCCAGGCAAGCGGGCTTGGGACCGGAGGACAGCAGGGTGGTCGCTCCTCAGAAACTCCTCATCCACCTGCTGGTACCTCTGCTCCGAGGGGCAGGGAGCACCAAGAAACAGCGGAGGCCAGGATCAGAGAAGCCTTCAGGGACCGTCCGACAGTTCGATTCTGGCCCAGCACCCCCAGCCCTGTGTGAATCAGGCAGCCGGTGCTCAGAGGGCAAGGACAATGGCCAAAAGCCACGCGGCTGAGCTGCCCTCCCACCCGGCACCGTCTCACAAGACAAGGTGAGCTTGGGGCCACCCAGGCAGGGGCCGGTTTGTGGACCGGCACCCAACACCCTAACATTTTACCCACTTCAGATGAGGCGGGTCTGGGCTCTCATCCTGCCTCAGGCCCCTTCAGCGGGGGCCTCGGCTTCCCTCACTACTGACCGGGGGCAGCCCCACTCTGTTTCACTGGTCCCAGAGCCAGAAGCAGACCTGGGGCGGGGGCGGGCCAAGGGAAGGGGTGGTGTCTGTGTCCACGGAGAAGGGCTCCCCGCTCCAGGGCTGCGGAGGGAGGGTGTCGGGCCGGCTGGCTCCATTTGCCTCATCAGAGCCCAGAGGGGCCCAAGTGGTCAAGCCCTCAGCAGTGATCCAGCCTTGGGAAGTTCACCCCTCTGAAGGGGATCCGGGACTTGGCAGGTTGAAGCGGGCTGTGGGCTCCCTTCCTCTTCACACCTGTCCGTTTCCATGCAGATTTCACTTCCAAACACTCTGTGCTGCTGAAATGAACTAGACTCGCAGCTCCAGCCCGCCTCTTACCGATGCCACAAAGAAACAGAGGCCCAGAGAGGGTAAGGGGTGGCCCCTCGAACACCAGCAGGCCACGCAGAGCCTTGTATACAATGTCTGGCTTCTGGCTGGACCACAACTCTCGGTTTCCCTCCCCCGCCCTGCCTCAACCTACCTTTTTGTAACCCTCACCCAGCAGCCTCTCGAGAAGCAGCACCAGCTGGGAGAAGGGGGGGCGAATCTCAAACTTCTCTTCCCAGCACTTCTGCATGATCTCGTAGCTGGGGGGAGGCACACGGGGGTCAGGGCCTCTGACACCGGGCGCAGGGGGAGGGCGACTGCCCCCCCAGAGCAAGGTGAGCAATGAAAGGGCTTGTGGAAAGGGGGCGGGCAGATGCCGTTTCCCATCATCACACCTGGACATCCCCTCGGGAGGCCCTTCCCCACTCCTGGGGTTCAGTGATTCAAGGGGTTGACCACACCCGGGTGAGCACATGACCCAGGGCTGGCTAGTAGGGGTTGGCATCCTCTGAGCTCAGTGGCTGGTTCTGGGTGACCACACGACCCCAGGGAGCCCACGACAGTCAGCTCTGGGCCTTTTGCTGGAACTGTGGTGAAACAGCTAGGACGTAGCCATTGGGCAGTGCCAGGCTGAGTACGAGGCCAGTGCAGAGGAGAGCACAGCCCAGGAGCAGAAGCAGAGACTGCCGATGAATAGGCTGCACATCTAAAGCCAGCCGTGCCTAGGTTTTTCTAGGCCTCTGACCTAGTAAGTCTACCGCTGGCCTAAGCTGCTGCAGTTGGGTGTGTATCACTTGCACTCAAAACATCCTCCCAAAGGCGTCACTCACATCTCGTCCGAAGCGTGGGCAGGCTGGGCCATGCGGTAACCCCGCTTGATAGCATTGTAAAACTGCTCGTTCATGGGCAGCTCTGGGTAGGGCGTGCCACCTGTCGGGAAGCAAAGACAAGAAAAGAGATACACAGGTTCAGGGTGTTGAAAAAATGGTGAGAAACCCTCACGCCAGGGCTGGGTTGAGGGGACAGTGGCCTTGGAATTGGGAAATGTGGGCACCTGCCTTCATGGCTCTGGACATACCACAAACTCCCCCCAGAATCAGAGACCTGAAGATGTCACCATCCAAACTCCTCAGGACTCACATGGGAGGTAAAGAGACCCGGAGAGGGCAAGAGACTTGCCAAGGACACACAGCAGTACGAAAGCGGCACAGGTGGGTCTTGAACCAGAGCCCTGATGCCCGTCCCAGAGTCTGTTCACAGCCCCGCCAGGCAGGTCAGGGGAGTGGTGTGGCTGGATGCCGCGCCAGGCCGCTGCGGGCCGTGGGAAGCCGGAAGCATACCCAGGGTGAAGATCTCCCAGAGCAGGATCCCGAAAGACCACACGTCGCTCAGGGTGGTGTAGAGGCTGTTGAAGATGCTCTCCGGGGCCATCCACTTCAGCGGCAGGAAGGTCTGTGGGAGGGCAGATGGCCTGGGTGTGAGGCGGGGCTGAGCCCCGCTCTGCACCTGGGTGGGAGCGGGGAGACCTGGCAGTTCCCACCCGCAACTCTCTCCCAACTCCCTAAACCCTGAGAGCCTGCTTCTGCTGCACACGGTTCCCATGCCCACCCCAGTGCTGGCCGGAAAATCAGGAGGCCGAGTTTCTTTTCCCACAGGCTGGGGTCACGGTCACCCCAGGGTCTGAGGCTCCTCCCAGAACAGGCTTCCCTTCCTGACCCCAGCGGCGGCCCCCGACTGAGTTAGCAGAGGGGCGTGGGAGACAGGGCCATGCTGAGGCGCCACCCAGCGCTGACCCTTGCTGCCTTCCATCTCGGTGGCCTAGCGTCCCTCCAGCTCCGGGGTTCCCTGTCCCGGTGTGGACAGTGGGGACGTGACTGGGAGGTAACATGGTCATATTTTAACCAGACACTGCCTGCCACCTGTTTGTCTGTCTTAGCCTCTGCCTCCTGCTGTCATTTGGGATGACACATTTGGCCTGCTTCCCCTCCAAACTCCCAGGGACCACTTACAGCTGCTCCCTTGCCCCCTGTCATTACCAGCAAATCTGAGCCCCCGCTCACCCCCACGAACCCTAGCATCTCTGCCCCTCCCACAGCCAGGCGGGCGGGGCCAGTCACCGCTGGGCAGGTCAGACCACAGGAGCCCTGTTTTCCTTCTTCTTTTTTAAATATAGTTTATTGATTATGCCATTACAGTTGTCCCGTTTCCCCCTTCACTCCCCTCCACCCTGCACACCCCTCCCCCACCATTCCCCCCCTTTAGTTTATGTCCATGTGTCACAAGTTCCTTAGATTCTACATTTCCCATACTATTCTTGCCCTCCCCCTTGTCTACTTTCTACCTACTGTCTATGCTACTTATTCTCTGTACCTTCTCCTCCTCTCACTCCCCTGTTGCTGACCCTCCATGTGATCTCCATTTCTGTGATTAGCCCTCTTCTTATCTCCTCTGGGTCCAAGTCACGCTGACGGGGAGGGTCAGAGGTGTGCAGGGTCAGGGAAGGTACTCACGCTGCCTTTGGAGATGTAGTTAGAGTCCCGCATGATGTCACGAGCCAGGCCAAAGTCACAGATCTTGACCAGCTTGCCCTCACAGATGAGCACATTTCTGGCTGCCAGGTCTCGGTGGACACACTGGGGGTGGGTGGAGGGTGAGGGAAGCTGAGGCCTTTCGGGCAATGGTGGGGAAGACCCTCCGTGTTAGGTGCTTTGGGAAAAATGAATCACTGTCCAGGTGTGACAGGCCATACAGGTGAGAGGGGGTCACGTGGTGTGAGGGAATTGACGATCCTCACCCACCAGAGGGGACAAAGCTAGTGTGCAGAGCTGTGCACCTGGAGGACCCTGGCTGGCTGGGTGACCCACTGCCCCATGACCTCAATCTGCCCATTGTGACCACACGTACATTCTTGGAGGCCAGGAACTCCATGCCATTGGCCACCTGGTAGCTGAAGCCCACAAGATCCGTGTAGCTAAGCACTGGGGATTCGTTGATCAAAGTTGCTCGACAGGTCCTTTCAGGAGCTGGAGGAGGACAAAAGGTCACCCGCCACCTTGCATTTCCCCCGGCCCTCAGGCTCCCGGAGGCTACTGTTCAAGACAGGGGGCTCCCTGTCCTCTAAGTTTCCCCCCAAAGGGACACAATTTCCAAATATCTGCCTTAACCCTCTCCTACTTTGTCCAGAAAGACTTTCAGCCTTTGCCCCAGGCCACCTTTGCTCAGCCTGGCCTGACTGCTTTTCAGGGGCACCAGCCTGGGTCTTCTCCAGGCAGACCACTCTTCCCCCAGGGCCCAGGAGGCCAGGCACTCGCCCACCTAGCTTCCCCTCCATGAGGGCTGTGTGCACATCTCAACCCAGAAACTAGGGGTCATCAGGGCTTCCCTACACAGCAACTCTAGGCAGTCAGCTACCCTCAGTTTCTGAATCTACAAAATGGGCCCAAGGCCATCTCCCCCCACCCAGGGTTGTGGTCCAGCTGGGTGTATGAGAGGCTTTGAAAAGAGTGCATCACTGCACAGGTACGAGGGCCGTACAGGTAAGAGGATGCAACACCCACCGGAGGGGACGTAGTTATCGTAAGGAGCCATGTAGTTGGAGGACTCGAGATCTGCATACTTGATGTCTCCTTTCATGTCCAACATGGGCACATAGTCCACCGACTCATCCTTGTTCATGTCCATGTAGCCACCGTCACTATCCCCGGGCAGGGACATGTGGCTAAAGGTGAGAAGAATGTCCCAGGATGGGCAGTCACAGGCCTCCCCTTCTTCTCTCTGCTCCTGCCCCTCTGCTCACCCGCCAGGGCCTGCAAGACCCTGTCACTCAGGTACTTCTTCTCTGCCTCACTGATTCAACTCCCTCTACTGTGTCACTGTCAGGTGAGCAACCTTGTGGAGAGCCCTGTCAACCAACCCGTGGGGCCCTGAGCGGGGTCCTGGGGTGGCCGAGATAACATAAGACCCAGTGTGCGTGCTCAGAGAGTTTGGGTCAAGGGGCAGCTACCCCTCTCCAGGACAATGGTCCCAGGCAGGGTGTGGACAAAGGTGCCTTTTGGTGGCCTCTGCAGCACCATCCAGCCACAGGGCCCCAAGAGTGCCCGGCCCCAGCCCAGAGTGGGCTGGGAGTTGCCCCGTGTCCGCCTGCAGCATCAGCTCCCTGAGGAGCTTCGGGGCTGCGTCCACGTGTCCCTCTCGGGAGAGACTGGAAGAAAATGGAGAAAAATGTTGGAAAGGGCAGAGATGAGTTTTACTGTCTTTTAATGCTTTTCTGAAGTTACTCTTCTCTCTGCAATAAATACTACTGCTTTTGTAATCAGCAAAAGAACCAAGATGTTATTTTTGGAAAAGAAGAAGGGGCTCTGTTGACCTCAGGGTACCGCAGAGGCTGCTGTGCAGAGGGTGTGGGAACCACAGTGAGGGGTACAGCATAGACTCAGGCCTGGGACAGGAGAGCCCCAAGGGCTCCCTATGGAACTCCAGACAGAGGGACCATGAGAGGGATCAAGGGATCACACCAGCAGAGTGCTTGGCACAGGGCCTGCCATACTACAGATAGCCAGTAGGTGTCAGCCAATCCCACCATTATCATCCATGTTACTGTCTTTCCCCAGGGGCTGGCCAAACCCTGGGTCTAGAACAAACATGTGAAACAGAGCCGCTCTACCCAATCTGGCCTCAGCTCCTGGACTGGACAAGGAGGGAGCAAGCAACTGCTCCTTGGGGTTCTCTAAAGATTCAGATCGCCACCTCCCTCCAGGTACCTGGGCAGGGCCACCCCGAAGGGCAGGGCGTTGCTGTAGAGCTCGGCGCTGGGCCTGCGGTGCTTGTCAGAGTAGTGCTGCAGGAAGGTGTGCTTGTTTCGGTGCAGGTAGTCCACCAGGTCGCCATAGCGACAGTACTCCGTGATGATGTAGATGGGCCCTGCAAAGGGATGAGCTCAGGGACGGTCCCGGGGAGGCCTCAGGCTTCCCACCAGGGCCATGAGGCTAATGATGGGTTTGCACGTGGGAGAGGCGGCTTGTTAGAATGGCGAAGAGGCTTTGGCTCCAGGCAAACCTGGGCTCTCTGCCTGCCTGTGTGACCATGAGCAAGGTACTCAGTTTCCCTGAGCCTTACTTTCCCCATCTGTTAAATGGGGCTAATAACACCCACCCCATAGGGCTGCTCTGGGTGTTCATGGGATAATACCCTTGTCGGCTCCACTCAGTGCCTGGCACATAGTGAGCACACAGTGCTAGCTGAGGTCGACAGGTTTTCAAACTAAAGCCTATTTCAGAGCCCAGTATATGAAGTAAACAGTGGCAATTATTTATTTTCAGGTTGTGGTTTAAATTCAAATACAACACATGAACTTAAAGTCAATCAGTGGGAACTTGACGATGTCAATAAAAACACGAATTGCGAAATGGGGCGATGGTTGTGAGCACAAGCAGGCCTGTGCGTGCGTGTGCTTCTGTATTTTGCTCTGGTTGCATAAGACTGAGGAAAATCCCAAACCTCACAATAAGCAGCTGTAAATGGCAATAACGTTTTTTTTTTTTGCAGACTTACAACCTAACTTGCAACCAGAGCTGCAAATAAACAGTCTTTTCTGTTTAGTCAGAAAGACTTTACTCTCTGATCTGAATGAAGGCAGCTCCCGGTTAGCAGGCTGGTGGTCTCGAGTAGTGGGGACATAACTCAACTCGGTGTCGCACACGCTGTCATTTATTAGAGTTGTTAAGATGTATTGTATTAAGAAAAGCAGGCAACAGCATGGTGATCACCAAAGGGAAGGGGGCGGGGGAGGCAGAAGGCAAGGGCCGAGGGTAAATGGGGATGAAAGGAGACCCGACCCTCGGTGGTGAGCTCACGACACAGTGTGCAAATGATGTGTTACAGAATCGTACACTTGAAACCTGTTTGATTTCATTAGCCAGTGTCACCCCATAGATTCAATTCAAAAATGCATTGTGAAAATTTTAAATGTCGGAAGATGCCTCGGTTTGGGAATCCCTGGTACTGGTGACCAGGACAGCCCTTTGGCCTCGGCCCCGCTGCGACCCTGCGAGTTTCTAAATCCCACACACATGTGGCTCCACACAGTGAGGGTGCTGAACGGGGTGGGCGCAGACACTCCAGCTGGGGTGTCTTGCTGTCCCTGGACTGAGGGGAGGGGCCCAGCTCTGGCCACTGGCATTTCCCAGAATCCTCTGGGCAAGTAGGTCTGTACCTCCTTTGGTGCAGGCTCCCAGCAGATTGACCACGTTCAGGTGAGGCCCAAGGTGACTCATGATCTTCAGCTCCGACATGAGGGCTTGCTTCTCACTGCTTCGAGCTGTGGCTGAGGAAGGGAGGGCCTCAGGCCTGGCCCCATCACGGAGGCCCCGCGGAGGCTGCACCGGAGCCTCTTCTGACTCTGCCCCAGTTTGTGGCCAAGGGTGGCAAGGACCCACATGCAGAGGGAGGGGAGAGGGGATGGGAGGAAGGTGGGGGGAGAGGGAGCAGGTTGCCAGAGGAGAGGGCAGGGTGACAGAGCCGCTTTCCCAGAGATGAGGAGGGGGTGGCCGCCGGGTGGCCACACTGCTTGTGCCCAGTGAATCCAAGCCAGGCCTGGCCTGCTCTGGGAGTGCCTGGCCGTGTGGGGAGGGCCAGGGAGGGGTTGGGGGTGCTCCCAGGACTCACATTTCAGCATCTTGACGGCCACTTTCATTGTGGCCTGAGAATGGCTCAGGCCGTGAGCTGTGGCCTCCACCACTTGTCCAAAGGCTCCGGAGCCAAGGGTGCGTCCTAAGGTAGAGATGGTGTCTCAGCTCCTGGCCCACCAGGAATCTGCCTCCCACCCTCTCTGGGGACAGCGTACACATCCCTCAGCCCTCACCCTGGGCTTAAGGTGTTTCCTCCAATGAGACTCCTCAAGTCACGGCCTCTGTAGTGTCTCTAAGTGCTCTCTGCTTTCTGAACCGTCTCGGTCCCCGGAAGCCTTCCTCCCTCCGCAGAGGGGAGCACAGTTCCTCTGCACCCCTGGGCCTCCCAGCCGGGCTAAGAACAGGCTTGGTGCCCAAACCACTCAGTTAAGATGTCCTTTCTCGTCACCCAGGGGTCCCATCTCACAGAGTAATGGGAACATAGGACCTCAATGTTGGATGATTCTTGGGGGGTCGTTTTGTCCCCACACTATAGACGAGGAGACTGGGGGCCAGAGAAGGCAAGACACAGGCCCTAAGTCTCACAGCTGGTCGTGGCAAAGCTGGGACCAGACCTTGATGACCCTCTCGCTGCCTGAAGCCCACATCCCACCGCGTGAGGTGCCCCCAGACTGACCGAGCACAAGCTGGTCCCGTGGCAGCTCCCAGGTGGAGTCGTAGGGCAGCTGCATAGGGTCCACGTAGATGTACTCATGGCCGTCGGAGCTCACAGACTCGATCACCTTCCATCGGATCTCATAGCGGGGCTTCTGTGGGCCAAGACCAGGGGTGGGTCACCAGGGGGGTCCTGAGGCCCACTAGGTCCAGTCCCTTATGGAACAGATGGGGCAGGAGACCCAGAGTGCCAGACAGGGGCAGGGGCATAGGCAAAGTCACACAGCAAGTTCTCGACAGAGCCAAGGCCTTCATGGGTTCAGTAGGTACAAACTCCAGGGGCCCCAGAGGGGGAGCGGCTGGGGACTAGCTGGCAGCCGAGGGCCCCGCTCCTGAGAGCCTCCTCCCCAGCTTCTCCTAGAGCCTCAGCTGCTCCTCAGATGGGCATAGAGGAACGCGTCACCCCAGAAAGTCACACAAGGCAGGGGCACTCGGCTGGGTGTGGACAGCCCCTCTCCATGCTGAGTGAGTCACAGCAGGGATCTCCGGGATCTCAGAAAGAAGTGACCACTGGATGGTGAAACCATGGGGTACACCGGAAGCTTAGAGAGACAGACAATGGGGTACTTCAATCCTAATTCAGGAATCTTAATGTGTCAGAAGCACAGAATTGGGAAATCTCAGAACAGAGCATGGAAATTGCAGGTGTTGGAAGAATACTGGGGCCCACGGAGTCTCCCAGAAAGGTCCCAGACCCTGTGTCTGGGGAGGGCAGCAATGATGTCAGGGCCGGACCCAGACAAGGGAACAGTGCATCTAGAGGACCGTGATGGCCTGGACCAGGCTGCTGGGGACGGAGGCAGCTCAGACATCCAGCATCACTCTACATCATTTGACTCCTGAGCTCCGAGCTGGGCCCCAGACAACCAGGTCCTGCAGGTTTCAAAGACAGTCGGGGATCCATACGAAACAATGATGGGCTGATATGCAGGTCTGTGCCTGTTAGGGTGGGGCTTACCTTCTGCCAGAGCATGATGAGGATGATGAGGGAGATGATCGTGAGGACCACCAAGGCCAGGATGGCTGAGATCACCACCACCTTGAAAGGCAGGGCTGGAGGCAGAGACAAGAGCCAGCCGTGAGCCAACAGGGCACTTGTCCACTGCCTTCCCCCTCCCTCTTTGGTACCACCAGTCCCTGTCTGCCCACCCTGCCCGGAACAGAAGCCCCCTTTCACTCCCCTCCACAGCCTACAATGTCAGACCCTTGGCCCCTCCCTCTGGGCCACACCTTCAGCCTCTTCCATAAATGCTCCATGCCCTTCAGTAACTCCCTGCCCCACCCCCACTCAGATCACCATTGGCCTCTGTATCCCTTCAGCTCTTGCAGGACTCAGAGTGGCCTGTCTGCCGTAGCTCCAGACCAGATGCACGCTCCTGGCGGCCAGGCTGTGGCCACTTCTCCTCTCCATGTTTACAGACAAGCACCATGCTAGTTTGTACACATGCACAGAAATTGTACATGCATTGTTTGCACACTTATCTGGGGATTGTGCACCTGCATGTACATGCATAGACATACACTCGTGGGTTTACACATGTGTCTGAGGATTGTGCATTCCTTATTACGTGGCTTACAAATCTACATTTGCAGGGTTTACGCCCCTGCCTGAGGATCACATGTGCTCATGTACATGGCTTAGGACACATACACACTGGACATATACAGGCATAAGGAGGTAGTGCTATTCATAGCCATGGTTTATACACGTAAACTTGTGGATGTGCACATGTGCCACTATTGTGTTACTGCATAAGTGTGTGGGGCAATACTCTGGCAGGTTTCACAAGGCTCCTGGGTGCTCATGGACATGCTGACTCTGGCCTGCTGTGGGCAGATGGAGACAGTCACAAGTATGGCAGGCTTGAGGTGGGGAGGAGGGGTCACCGGGGGCCACTGGGGCTTGATGACTCACACTGTGGCACCAGGATGACCTCCTGCATGTCAAGGCTCAGCAGGTTGCGCAGTGTGCAGCGCACTGACAGTGCTTGATCCACGTGGCGCAGGCGCAGTGTGCTCACCACCTCGAACTCCTGCTCCTCCGCCCAGTACGTCACGTTTGTCTCCAGATGGCTCTCCTCCTCGGAACTGTTCCCCAGCGGTGTGGGAGGGAGCTCTCGCGGACATCTGCGCAGTGAGCCAGCCAGGTCAGCTTCCAGTCCCTCCCCTCTGCAGGCAGGGAAACTGAGGCCAAAAGCAGGCTACTTCCCATCTCCCGGTCCTAAGCTGGTTCTCCTGCAGTTCCCAAACTGACAGCAGGGGGAGCTCCTGTCCCACAACTGAAAAGCCGGATGGGCAAAATCCATTCCCTTGGTTTGACCCTCATAATAAAGGCGAGGAAAACAGGCAATTTAGGTCATGCAGGGCATCTCCCCAAGGCCACATCTTCTAGGACGTGACTCTAGCCTGGAACACGGTGCCCAGAGGAAAGGGCTGGACTAGATGATCTTCAGTGGGTCCTTCCAGCCAGCTGTGGGTACGCCGGCAGACTGAGGCAGGCGTTCTCACCTTTTGAGGTCACGGCAAGCAGACCAGGTGAGGTGCGGCTGAGGCATGCCCCGGCCGCGACAGCGCACTGTCTGCGCCCCATCGGCAGGATGGCTCTCGCTCAGCTCCAGCACTCGGGCAGGCACTGCATGGAGAGGGCACGGGGCGGGAGGAGGGAAGGTCAGAACAGACAGTGAGTGAGAAGCTCCTCACGGAGGGAGGACGCGGCCTGGAGTCTTCCCTGGACGGGGGAGGGGAGCTGCAGACTGCAGGTGAACATTAAGTGCCAGGAGTCACCTTGTGAAAACTGGCAGGTTCCCCTCCTGGGTACTTCAAAGGGGAAGCCTCAGCAGGGTACTGGTCTGTCTTTAACACCTTTCTGAGGCCTGCTAATCTTCCCTTCTAACAAAGCCAGGAGCGGCCCTGGGAAGGCAAGAAAGAGCACGGAGCTGGAATTTAACAGCATTGTCCTGTTGTCTTGGAGTTTATTTTAGTGGGTGCTTTATATTTATGACATGTAACAGTGATTTTCCATCTACAATCGAGAGGTTAAATTCTCTTTCAAACTGAATTTTTAGAAAGTCTACTGACAAAACATTAAATCACTATCATTGACATTCTGCTCCAAACCCTGCAGTAACTTCACTGCAGTGCAGCAAAAACCAAAGTCCATCCAGGAGCCCACGAGGACCTCCACACGCTGTCCCCACCCGCACCCAGCCCTGACTGCCCTGTCCCAGCTCTGACCTCATCGTCCGTGCCCATCCCCCATCGCACTTTCAGCCCCTCGGTCCTTTCTACCAAACTCCTACCTCACACTGCCTCGGATGCCTTTTCCCAAATAGCCACTTGACTAATGTCCTCACCTTCCTCAAGTCCTCCCAAAACTGTCACCTCAGTGAGGCCAAACCCATTCCCGCTATTTAAAAGTGCAGCCCTCACTGTCCCTGCCCCCAGAACTCCCGATCCTTCCCCTCCCCACTCCAAAGCTTTTTCTTTCTCTTTCAAGGCACTTGTTACATTCTAACCTCCTACGTAATTGGCTGGGCACTTTACGGCAACTGTTGAACATTTGTCTTCCGGCACCAGAACTTAGGCTGCACTAAGGAAAGCAGGGCCTCAAGGACCTTGAGCAGCTTGGTGCACTGTGGCTGTTCAGTAAACATCTGTTTAATTAGTAATGCAGTTCAAGTGGTGTGTGACAAGGAACAACTGTGGCACCGGCACAGGAATGACTGAGGTTTTGGAAACACTAGTCTAGACCAATGGCCAACTTGTATGGCTAGGGAAACTGAGGCCCAGAGACAGGGTATGCATAGAGCAGGGGGCCAGCCTTGGAGCCAGGACTAGAACCCAGTCTCCTGAGTCCCAGACTCCCTCCCTTGTTCTTCCTGTGGGTGGGCGGACGATGTAGGAAGGGAGAGGAAGTGGGAGTGGCAGTGGGAGGTAAGGGGAAGGACAGCAGGGTGGAGGGCTCCTCACCGTTGATCTGCAGCTGGAAGGAGACCTGGAGCTCATCGTCCTCATTGGAGGCCAGCATGGTGTAGAAACCAGCCTCAGCCACCTTCACCCGAACCAGGGTCAGTTCTGACACGTACCTGGGGGCAGGCCAGGCAGGCAGACCCAGCTGTCAGAGCTGGAAGAACTCTCACGGACCCTCCCCGCCCTCCTTGTACAGACAGAGAAAACAAGGCCTGGGGAGGGCGAGGGGCTTGCCAAGGTCACAGAGTCAGTAGTGGAGCTGGGACTCACACTGGTAGGTCTAGTCTCCTGAATCCCCAACCACGGGCAGCTCCACTGAGCCAAGAGGCTGGTTAGGAGGGACAACAGGGGTGGGGATGAAGGGACAGCACCATTTCCACTCTCCTCCAAATCTCTTCTCCTTCGGAAAGGCCCGACATGCCTTTATCCTAACATCGGGCGCCTCTGGGCTACCACCCGTGCACAGGTGGCAGCGAGCCGCCTGGTACCCTCTTTCCCAATCATCCTGCTTTTCCGCTGCCTCCCGATGGCTCCAGCCATTACAAGGACAGTTAAACATCCTGGTGGTCCTCTGACCAGTGCCTGGTCTCCCTGATAGACAGGAAGCTATAGGAGGCGTGGGACCGCGTACTCTGTTCTCTGCAGTATCCCTGGGCCTGGCACAGCCCCTGGAAGGGCGCCTGGCAAGTAGTCAGCTCTCAGGAAAGATGGGCCTGGTTTTCCTTGAGCAGCTGAAGGCTGTGGGCTGCTTGGCAGCTGTGGACCATAACTTCAAAAACAGAGTGGGCAGGCAGCTGCTCACCAAGTCTCTGACACGTTGCGCGTGGACAGGACAATCTCGCCGGCACTGGAGTCGCCCAGAGTGCGGTTGTCCTTGAACCACTTGACAGTAGGCGGTGGGTAGGCCTCAAACGCCACCTTCAGTGTCCGGCTCCGGTGCAGTTCTGCAGACTGTACAGCGTCCAGCTCTCTCAGCAAGTGCACGTAGCCACTCTCTGCAAGGGGGGACTGTCAGGGGTGGGGCTAGTGCCTCATGGGGAGGGGCTTCTGGAGGCAGGGCATTAGGCTTTGAGAAGTACCCGATCTGGGACTGAAGCTGGGGCTGGGCCTGGCCGAATTTGGAGCTGATATGGTTTGCAGGCCAGGTTTGAGATTGAGGCTGGAACTGTAGCTCTCCCTGGACATGTTCTGACCCAGGGTTGTGGCCAAGATGAGCTGCAGCCTGGTTGACTTTGGGGATGGGGCTGCCTAAGCCTGGGATTTGAAGGCCAGGATCAGAAATTGGGTTGGGGCCTGGGCTCTGGCTCAGAGGAAAGTCTAGATGGGGTTAAGGTTGGATTTGGGGTTGACCCTGCATTTTGGGTGGAGTTTCTCCTGGAAATGCAGCCCTGGTTGGCAACGAGGCTAGAACTGGACAGACATGTGGCCGATGGTACCCCGGGCCTATGACAGGGTGTGGATCCTGCTCAGAGTGAGGGTTGGGGCTGAGCCCAAGGCACGCACCAACCACCGTGACATTGATGGCTTTTTCGTCCTGGTGGTCGTACACACTCTCTGACACATTGCAGATGTAGGTCCCCGAGTCGCCCAGCTCAGCGCTGGGGATGTGCAGGGTGGAGCGGATGTAGAAGGGGGTATCGAAGTCAGTCACTGGCTCCACTCGCCGCCCACTCTGTAGGGACAGGTGGGGCACGTCCCCCAAATCAGGAAGCGTCCAGAAAGTCAGGCTGCCAGGCAAGACATCCACCCCTGCACGGCCCTTACGCCAACCCCTAGCACTACCTCCTCGCGGGGGTACATCCACTCGAAGTTGACCACCTCGTTCCCGGTCACCAGACACGTAATGGTGATGTTTTCGCCCTGGCGAACCACAGTCTGCACTGCACTCATTGAGACATTGATGGACGACGCTGGTGGAGAGAGACTGGCTCAGGTCTAAGGAAGTCGCCACCAGCTACCAGCACTTCAGGCTGGGGATGGGGCCAGGGGCCAGAGAGGGAAGAGATGACTGGTGGGAAGAGTCATTTATGCAACAAATATTCGTTAAATATCTACTCTATACCAAGGGCTATTCTAGGCTCTGGGGCTTAAGCGGTGAATGCAGAAAACAAAATTTCTGTCCACATGGTCCTGACCTTCCACGAGGGACCACAGTTTGGAAAGCGAAGTACTCTCCCCGCACCCACGTACAGGGGAGACGTGTGGGGCAGAACCGTACGCCAGATACCCCCTCTTCTGTCTCACGGGATTTTTACAATAATCCCACGAGGTAGGGAGTCAGTATTCCCATTTTACAGCAGAAGAAGCAGCAGGCTGGGGAGACTGTGTGCCTTGTGCAAAGTCACTGAGGCGGGAAGTGGCAGAGCTGAGATCCAAAGCCTGTGTCTTTGCCCACCACTCCACACAGCCCAGCTCTGCCCATGGCCTCAGGCAAATTCCATTCTCTTTCTGAGCCTCAGCTTCCTCATCTGTAAAATGGAGAAACGTGACCTGCCTTCCACGGCTGTGATGAGACCCCAGTGAGGGATGGAGCTGCACACTTGGCAAGCTGGAAAGGGCTGTACCTCTGTGAATGGTCACACTTGCCTCTGCTGAGCATCGGGCCAGAAGGGGGGCTCACCCTGGAGGCTGTAGACGTAGTAGGGCTCGGAGTCCACCTCCCTGTCCCCGATGGTGGTTCTGCAGACATAGGTCTTGTCCTCAAAAGTCCCAGAGAAGCCATGTTGGTGGTCATAGGGGACAGGCAGCGGATCATCCACCTTCTTCTCATGCAGCGTCACCACCAGCTGCGGGTCCGTCACTCGGCATGGAATTGTGATCTCGGTTTCTTTTGTAAGGAAGATGAATAATTCCTCGGAGGGGACAGGGAGGAAGCCCATGGTAGGATCTGCCAGGGGTGGGGGGCAAAAATGAGGGTCAGGGGGAGCTGGGTTTCCGGCACTCCTCTGAATTGCTGTGTGGCCTTGAACCGGCCTCTCCCCCTTTCCGGCCTTCAGCCCTCCCACTGCAGAATAAGCATGCTCTCAGGAGTCCCGTCTAGTGTTTACATTCAATATGGACAGCGCCGGGTGGGAAAGCCACAAGTTGGAAGGAAGCTGGTACCTGGAGCTTGGAGAATGGGGACGATGGGATGTAGAGGGCAAGAGGGAGCATATTGGAACCAGCTGAGGAAGCAGAGTTCTTGGGAGCCAGGAATGGGTTGGGCTGGCAGGGAGCAGGTAGATATTCACTCCAAGGGGTGGAAGAGAACGTACTCCTGGACTGAGCCAGGCTGGGTTCCTTGGTGCATCTGCATTTCTAAGCTGGCTGTGTTTTACCCTGTCACTAAAGCACTCCCTGAGCTCCCCCAGACACCCGCTGTTGAGAAGAGTAAGGGAGTGAGCAGAGGCTGGGGCCTCACCTGGCACAAAGATGTAGAGCCGTTTTTGCTCGTTGGGCTCCAGCTCATGGGAGTTATTGTAGGTACACAGGTATTCCCCTGTGTCTATCCCAGTGACATTGGTCAGCATCAGGACGCTGGAGAAATTGCCATCCGGGGTCATGGCCATCTCTTGTGGGGGCCTCTTGGACATTCGTCTCCACACCACTGGATCTGGACCCAAGCAGGTCAGAACCAAGGTGCTGGAGACATTGAGGATGAACTCGGGCCCCGGAGGTGAGATGACCAGACCTGGGGGGGTCTGTGGTCCCAGCAGCAGCAGCAGGGGCAGCAGCAGCACCCACCCTACAGGAAAGGAGGCGTCAGATGTCAGCACCGGAGCCTCCGTGCCTGCCCCCAGAGTCGACCCTGGGGGACAACAGCCACCGAGAAACACACCTCCCTCATCCAGACTCAGTGCCCAGCTCCCCGGGGCCTGCTGGCGAGACGCCTTTGGACCCCAGCCTCTGAGCCCTTCGGGGGGCCGCGCGCAGGCCGTGGGCACATTCTCTCTCACAAAGGCATCAGGAAATCCTTGGGAAGCAATTCCCAGCCTCCAGCAGTTCCTGCATTATTTCCCAGGTCACCTTTTGAGCCTCGTTCCTACAGCTGCCCCAGCTGCCCAGGTTCCACCCAAAGCCCAGAGGTGGCCCTGTTTGGGGAGGGTGGGGAAAGGTGGCTCAGAGTGGGGCAGATGGGGACAGGAGAGATGCTGAGGCCCCTGGGGACTCAAAGGGACTGGGGTTGGGGGGTTGTCAAGTGATTGGTTCCACTTTCCCTGCTGATATGCCCTGAGGGAGGATTCTGTAAGCCACGCCTCCTCGGATCGGTTGGTGCTCAGCCAAGCCAATCAGCCATCCGCAGCTTGCCACTGACCACTGATTGATTGCCTGCCTGGTCAGCTGCCCTGGCCAGCAGAGTGCATGTACCAGGCAGGGATGAGGGAAGGGTGTGCTGAGAGGAGCCCAGCTAGGACTTGGGGGTTCACAGCCAATGAGGAGTCCAGGCAGGGGCGGGGAGTCCCAGACTGGAGGCAGACGGGCCAGACCAGTCCCAGCGAGTGCTGAGAACGAACAGGAGGCTGGAGTGACTCCTAGTGAGTGGGGTGGGGACACCTGGTGAGGGGCATGGGGTGTGGAAGACCAACAGAGGATATGAGCTGACAGCTCCAGGCAAGCAGAGAATGTGCTGAGGTTTGTGAACTGTGGGTGGGCAGTGGAAGGGGGCCTTCACTGAGCCCCGCTGGAAAGGCAAGACATTGAGTCTCAAGAGCAGAGAGCAGTGCCCCTGGATTCTCAGGCCCCGGTGCAGCTTGCACCACCCCTTCCAGCTCCAGGGCCCTGCATAGTGGCTCCCCAGGGCCCTTTCCCATGTGCCCAGTCCACCTACCTTTGAGGACAGGAGCTGGCATGGCGCTCAGAAGCAGCATGGCGTCCTGTGGAGTTAAATAGGAGACGGTCAGGGCCCAGGGTAGGTAAAGGTGGTGCCAGGACCCATCTTTGCACCTGGGTCCTGCATAGTAAGCCCAGCCCGGGCCACCCAGCTTTTGTGTCCATGGGGCTGAAGTCAAAGGCTACCCGTGTCCCATAGCCAAGAGGGCCCTCGTGCTCACAGGTCCCCTCCCATTGCACCAGGCTCAGGCTCAAGGAGCCGGGGCCCTTCTTCGGCTCTGCCTCCACCTCTCAGGTGACCCTGGCTGAGCCCCCACTGCTCTCTGGGTCTCAGTTTCTCTGTATGTATAGAAAAATAGGGGGTTTGGGCAGGGATGGTGTCCAGGGGCCTGCCAGCTCTCAGGGCCTGTCCTCCGGGTGACAGTTCCAATACCAGGCTCTTATCTGCCAGGATAAATATTTGGGAAAGTGTGATGAGAGGCCTGGAGGAGAAGGAGGGGGAGAGCCGGGCCCAGAGAGCTCCCATAGCACCGCGAGCACAACAGGAAGTAGAGGCGGCTGTGGGAAGGGAAGCGGGGGAGTCAGGGCTGTGGAATGGGGGGCACCCCCACGCCTGGCCCCCTTCACTGGGTCCTGAGCTCCACAGGGATGCCCAGGGGAGAGGGGCCAGGGGCTGGGCCCCGGGGAGGCCCCTCGGCACCGCAAGCCTTGGAAGGTCCACGGATCGGGCCCCCCCAGCTCACCCCTACTGTCCAGATGGGGAAACTGAGGCCCTGGGAGGAAAAGAAGTTTGTCTAAGGTTACACAGCAGAGCTTGTCCAAGAGAGAAAGACAGACAGACAGACGTGGATGACAGAGGTAGAGACGAAGACCCAGAGATACGGGGAGAGGACACGCAGCGATGGAGACAGGAGGACACAGAGGCAGGGCACTCACCGGAAGACTGGACTGGGCGAGTCTTTGTTCTGTCCCTGCCTGTGGCCGCCCCATCCGAGGACCCCAAATAACCACCAACAGCCAGGCCTGCAAGGGTCTGCCCTGCGGCGTGCACGGAAAGGGGACCAGAAGTGGACGGGAGTCACAGAGCAAGAAATGTGGGCAGCGACCACGTGACAAGGCAGCAAGGAGCCTCTCGGGGCTGTGGGTCTGCTGACTTCGCAGAGTGGCTGCCCGGCCTGGCCTGCTCCGTGGCCACACCCAAGTCAGCCCCACGGCACCCCCGCCTCACCCCGTTTAGTTTCCAGTCTTTGGCTGGGGTCTGGTCTGAACCCCAGCAGGGCTACCCCTACGCCATTGCTCTCTCCACGGCCTCGGTCTCCCAGGATGATTCGGCGTCGACCACTCCCGGCTCTGCTTCCGCCCATTGGTGGAATGGAGAGAAGGCTCCTGGCCCATGGACCCGAGTCTCAGCCCTGCCTAGCACCCCAATAAGCTCTCTGAGTGAACCTGCTCTTCTCCTCCTTCTCCCCATCTTTCAGGCCAGCCTGCTTGTGGACCCCCTCATTTCTTCCCCTCCTAATTGCTTCAGACTGCAAGTCCAGCTCTTGCGATGTGCCCCTCCCTCTCCCAGCTCTCCTGCCCCAGCCCCTCCAGCTGGATGCCAGGCCTCCTCCGATGGGCAGGAACAGCCCCACGGTGGAGTCAGCAGCCCCTCAGAGGCCCATCTGCCCCTTGGCGGGTGCCCCTCTGACTCCCCCCTTCCTGCCCCAGATCTCAGCCAAAGAAAATCATTAGCAGCAGAAGCTGGGGGAGGGGGTCATTTCAGCCTCCCTGCCCCTCCCCTCTCAGCCTCCCTGGCTGGCCGCACTGTTTATTATTCTAAAGGAGGAATTCAGTCGGCTGGCCTGGAGATGGGAGGTCACTGCAGTGGGGGCTGGCCTGGCTCTGGGAGGCTGGGCTGTGTGGGTGCCGCCCGCCCCCACTCCCCCCAGCCCCCCCAGCCCCCCTGCAGCCCCAGGCAGGAGCAGTCTCTGATCCTGGCTCCTCTCCCACTGGGCCTGGGGCTGGGGGTCACTTAGAGTCTCTGAGACTCTCTGCCCGGAGGGGTCTTCCTGAACAGGCAGCAGATGCCCAGAGCTGGACAGAGTCATGGCCCAGTCACACAGCAAAGAGAAAGAAGAACTGGGCTACAGGGAGAGGGCGGGAGGCTGGTCAGAGGAACACAAGAAAGGGTAGACACCTCAGGGAGAGTGCAGGCGTCCCGGGGGTCTCAGGCTGTCTTCTCTCTTTATGAAGTGGGTGGTTTGGCTCTGGTCACAAGGGGCCTCAGACCCCCCATGGGACTGAGCAAGTCTCTTAGTCTCTCTGGACTCTGTTTCTCCATCCGCACAGGGAGAGGTACAGATGGGTCCTCTCAGAGAGCCATCCCTCTTCCAAAATGGCCAGGAGAAGGAGGGGCTGCATTCCTGCGGCTGCAGTCATGTGAGAATTCACAACCCCTCTCTTTTCACAGATCGCACTTCCCCGACCATTCAGTCACAGACTTGCTGTGTAAGGTTTGACCAGCCATTTCCCTCTCTGGGCTTCAGTTTTTCAGGTGACTCTCAGACAAATAAACTAGGGATTGAAAATCCAGGAGGTGGTGGTGGGGGGGGAGGGTGGCATGGACAATAAGCCATGGGACTGGACAGAACCAGAACGGGGATTGAGGCAGCTGGACATGACCTCCTGGGCCATCTCAGAGGAGTCCCTGACACCCCCAGTGTCCTCACGGACCTCTGGGCTTCCCAGAGGCTGCTGTGCATCCAGCCAACCCCAGAGAGGCCCAGGCAACTGTTCTGCGGAGGGCAGGGGGCTTGCCTGTGAAAGTTCCCTTCTTCAGAGGGAAGGCTGGGCTCCAGCGAGGAGCCACATGGGACCAGGAGGTGTCACAGTCAGGGGACAGACACACCCCTGCCTGCCACTCAGGGAGGCTCCTGAGACAGAGAGAGGAAGGGGGGCTCTCAGGGAGTGCCCCCTGTGCCCACAGGAGAATGCTGTGTGCCAGGAAGCCCTCATGATTCTCCCTATTTCCGCCAGATTGGGAGACAGAGGTCCAAAGATGAGGTAATTGCCCAGCTCCTCATGTGATCAGAGGAACCCCCTTGAGTGAGCAGATCGAGGGCCCCTGGTCCAGGGGAGCAGGCATGTTTGAGAAGCCTCTCTCTGAGCCCCAGCCCTCTCTCCTTCCTGTACACACGAGTCTCCACTCCTTTCCCACCGCCTTAATCTAAATAAATCCAGTCCATCTCGGCCACATCCGCCAGCAGCAGCTTCCCTCCCTCAGGGTCCTGAGGCTCCCACGACACAGGCAGGCCAGGGAGGGAGGGGGGCCTGCCCACCGTCAGCACGTGCACACACAGCACAGACTCGCCTACGCACTCGTTCACACACTCCTCGGGAGCGCAGCCATGCTGCAGAGACCATGTGTGCGCCTGGCCCTCGTGCGAGCACTCCACATGTGCATGCTGTGCACACACACACGTGCACACAGCTCCCACTGCACCAGCACACACGTACACGGCACAGATGGCCGTCTGTGTGCTCTCCCAATGCCCTCGTGAGGTGCACATGTGTGCGGCACATCACATGTGTACCCGGGACAGGCAACCTGTGCACACACAACACACACACAGAGTCTGGGCACCAGGGACCCCAAACTCCCCCAAACACACGTCCATGTGTGCACACAGACAGGCCACAGCGCCGGGGACTTGTGTGTTTGCTGTACCAGGTGCTATTCTAAGCACTTGGCATATATTGGCCCGCTTGCTCCTCAGCCAACTCTAGGAGATAGATAAAGTGATCATTCCCGTTTTAGGAGAGGAAACTGAGGCAGCACACACTTAGGGTACTCGCCTAGGCACAGAGAGCAGAGATGGAGCCAAGGCAGAGAGCTCCGCCTCCGCTTCTCTGTTTGCTTGGTTCGAGCTGGGGAGAGGCTGGTGAAACTGATAGAGACAGATGGGTCTGAGGTTTATTTAGCTGAGACTGACAGGACCTGTTGATTAGATGTTGGGAGGGCTGAGGGGAGAGGTATCGTAAATGAGCCACCACCCCCGTTTCTGGCTTGGTGTGTGCACACGGGGCGTAGTGCCGTTTGCTGAGATGCAAGCGAAGCGGAGGAGCAGAATTAGGGGCTGCCACCGAGGTGGTTGAGGATGTAGAGGGGCTGTGGGCACCTGGGGGGACAGAGGGACACTCAGTCTGGTGGCGGGGAACAGCTGGGCAGAAATAGCAAGGAGATGGGGATGGGAAGGAGCCCTGCTTCAAGGAGGAGGGGTGCTTGGGCTGGCCTGGCTCCGTCTCAGGCCAGGGATGCTCTGAATAAATAAGATGCCAGAGGGAGGAGGAGGTCTGGCCACGGAGTCTTGGGGTTAGTCTTGGAATGTTGGCGCTCCACAGCCCTTGGGGATCACCTACTCATTCCAACCCCTTCCTCCACCCCATTGTACAGATGAGGAGACTGAGCCTGAGGAGAGGACAGGGAAAAGGCCCCAGGGTCTTGACTGGGCTCAGGTGGCCCCTGGGCAGCCCTCGCCTCCAGCCCTGCCTCAGAGGTGAATGGGGCTCAAGGCTCCCGAGTGTAGACAACAGCTGCTGCCCCTCCCTCCCCAGTGTACCCCCCACTGCACCCCACTCTGTTGATCTCAAAGTCACTTTTCCTGCACTGTCCCAGCCAAGCTGGGATCGGAGACTGAGGGTCAGAGGAGTGACTTGTTAAGTTGTCGGCAGAAATGGGACAGACCCTGGTCTCCTACCAGCAGCCTAGTCCTCTGTCCTCCACACCAGGGGCACTCACAGCCTCTGGGACAAACTTCAGGGGACAGATCCCTGGCCGGGAGCAAGGGGATGTGGGTTCAAGTATCTGCTCTGTCACCCACCTGTAGTGCAGTCCTGCCCCTCTCTGAGCCTCAGTTTCCCCATCTGTACATGGATGTACACGGGAAACCTAGCACTTCCAGGACGACACTCTGGAAAGCAGCTGTGCTGAGTCGGAGTGCTGGGGTCGGGGTGGGCGTGGGGTGCTTGGGAGAGGCCCTGGCCGGGATGTCATGACTCAGCTTGCAGAAGGCAGCCAGCTCCAGGCCTGGGAGTGTGTGGGGGCCAGAGGCATCTGGAGCCAGAGACTGAGTCCTCCTGCCAGCAGCCGGGAGAGTACGAGAGTGATGGCGGCACGGGCTGGATGTGGCAGAGAGTGTGGCCCGTGTGGCTTCACCCCAAGTGGGCTGAGATGTGGGTGTGGTCTTGCAGCATGGGGGCCAGGAAGGAGAGCAGGGTCCGTTGGGTGGGGAGACTGTTACAGGTGGGTGGTAGAAGCCTGGGAAGGGGCTGAGGCCGTGGGGCTCCCACCTGCCCCCCTCAACCCTATGCCCCACTTCTACCTGTTAGGGAAGGCTCAGCATTCCACCCCAGCACGACGACTCTTCCCCAAAGCCTCAGGATCACGCTGAGGCCAGAGAGGGAGAGCGGCTCGGCCCAGGCCCCACGCAGCTGCGGCTCCATCACCCAGGCCTGATGCGCTGCCACGCTGCTTCTAGACCCGCAGGACCTCCACATTCCCCCGGGGCTTCCAGGGTCCCCCACACAACACAGAAGCTCAGTGGGGGCTGCACGGGCTGTAGCTGTTTTGGGAGTCCGAGTGGGTAAAAGAAGAATACCGGTTTCCCGGGCCGTCATCCTGATCCCCCTACTCCCGCCCGCTCCAGCACACGCGTCGTGGCCTCGGGCTGCCCCCTGAACCCCTCCTTCCATCTCCTCAGCCCCGGTCTGTCCTTCTCTACCTCTCTCACACCTCAACCTTTCTGAAATACACGTCGGACCCTCTCCTTCCCTGGCACCTCCATGGCTCTCCGTGACCCGCAGGCACCGCCGTCCTCCCTTATTCCCAGTTGTGCTTCCCGCCGTTTGTTACCACAGGTCAAAACCACTGAGTGAAAAGTTCCAGAAACAAGCAATTCCGGAGTTTTAAACTATGCACCATTCTGACCAGCGGGGGAAAACCTCGCTCCATCCCCCTCCATCCCACTCAGGACACGAGTCATCCCTTTGCCCAGTGTCTTCGCACGGTGTGTGTTCCCGCCCGCTGGTCACCCAGGAGCCATCTCAGTCAGGTCATCGTCAGTCAGGTCGCTCACCAGAGAGACAGGCCACGGTCACCTGTCTTTTCTCACAGTACAGGGTCCAGCACAAATAACGCCCCTTTCCATTACAAATTCTTTTATCACACAATCATAAGCATGTAATTCTGTAACCTAACAATATCACACTCACGCACACCACCTGACATTTTAGGTGAAATGATCAAATTAAAACTATAAATTATTTCACCCGTACCACTTACTACCCTACCGACCACACTCATGCAGCTGCTACTTCTGCCAGACCTGGTACATTGTTGTAATTGTTCTATTTTATTCTTAGCTATTGTTGCTCTGTTACCGTGCCTGACGGACACATTACTTTTTCACAGGGGCGGCTGTGCAGGGAAACACACAGCACGAGCAGGGTTCCGAACAACGCAGGGTTTCAGGCTCCACTTGAGGACGGGAGTGTATCGTGTCCCCTGTAGGGAAGGGGACACGACTCGGCCCCTTAGCCCCGCCTCCAGGGACCTTCATGCCCCAGCCCCACAGACAGCTCCTTATGACTGAGGGGGGGAGGCTGCTGCCCCCCCAGCTCCCCGGGGCCCATGTGAGGTCCCCACACTCGTCACTCACTCTGCTCCTCTCCCCAGGAGGCCTCCCCAGGGACGCAATGGAAAAAAAATGACCTGTTTTCTGGAAGTTCAAAATAAAATGAAACATCTGTCTGGATCAGAGCCAGGCTGATAAAGAACGGACTGATCCTCCCAGCCTGAGCCCCCCTCCTCTCAAACACGCCCTCAACCACCAGGGTGCGAGCGCTTGGGGGTAGGGGAGCCCCGCTGGCCCCGCTTCTTGGAACTGCTCGTGGGAAAGCACTCAGTGTGTGTCTCATGGCTGCTGGTGACCCAGAGGAGGGGGCCTAGGTTCCCACATAGGCTGGGAATCAGCCCGAGAAGGAGAAGGAGAAGAAGGTCGGTGAGGAAGGGAGGCCAGCTGCACGCCCCTACCCACCTGCCTGCAGAGCAAACACTTCCTGCCTCTCCAGGCAGGGCGCCGACTCCCTGCTCGTCCCCATCGCCGCCCTGCGGGCCACAGAGCCTGGCTCTGCCCGAGCCCAGGGGACCCCTGGGTCAGAGTCCTCTGGATGCCATCTGGGCCCCCGATAGCCCCTTCAGAAAAGAACAAAGACTTAGAAGGCCTTGACAATAACCACAAGAATAATAATAGCTACCCCTGACTCAGTTCATATCAACCACCGCCTAGGCTGAGCCTTTTATGTGAATAATCTCAGAGCAGTCCATGAGGCTTCTCCATGTCACAGGTGGGGAAAGTGAGGCACGCGGAGGTTAAATCATTTGCCCGAGGTTGTGGAGCCGGGCAGCAATGAAGCCAGTGCTCAATCTTGTTTGGAGTGACCCCAGAGCACACAGACTTAATGCCCAGGTGACTAAGGCAGGTGGCAAAGGTGACTGGCACCTAGTGCGAGCCCAGTACACGATTCAGCAACCTTGCTCTTTCACCCTCTTTTCCTGACCTCTTCTTCCAGTCTGTCTCTCCTTTTGGCCGGGTGAGGCTAAAGCTGGCAGACAAGTGGGGAGACAGCCACGCATCTTTCAGAGAGCCCTACAATCTCAGGGTTGGGAGAGGCCATAAATACTCCCTATTCACATCTCCCCTACCCTCCCTGCAAACCAAGGGGTTTGTTGTCCAGTCTACCCTTACACATCTCCCCGAGACACGGATCTCACCACCTCATGTGAGACTCATTCCATTCTTGGCCAGTTCGAGATCCCCAGATGTTAGGCTCTTTGAAGAAAGTCACTACATTGAGTGCAACCTGCCTCACTGAATCCTCTACTCGCTGGTCCTGCTTCTTTCCACCAACCGGCCCACCACCCCAGGACATCTTTCTTCTTATTCGTTGCCCTTGTGCCCCACAATCTGAAAAACGAACAAAAGAACCTAGGAATTTGGGACTAGGCACTCTGTAAATGAGAGGCGCTGGGGGTTTGGTTTTGTCTTCACAATTCCGCAAGGTGCGCACAATCATTATTTTCATTTCACGGAGGAGGAAATGGGTTCTGAGGGAGGTTTGCTAACTTGCCTGAGGTCGCACAGCCCATAAGCAGTGGGGCTGGAACGCAGACCCGACCCTCCTGACTCCAAACCCGCACTCTCTACTAGAGTTCGAGACTGCTCATCTCTTGCCCCAAAGCAGATCTGTTCACAGAGAAACTCTCCCAAGTGGGTCACCCTAATCCATGTTCTCAGGGGTAAAAGGACCCTCAGAGGTCATAGTCCTGTCCCTCCCCTCACTGAGGTACACAGTGACCAAGGGGTCTACCCCAGCTCACTCAGGAATTTGAAGGTCGAGCTAGGGGTAGAACTCCGAACTCAGAACATTTCTGCAAATTTGCTGCAGAGCCTGTGGGCTGACGCAAAGGTTGGGGAGAGGAGTCCTTCCTGAGGATGCGTCTGTCAGGGTCGGTGCCCAAACCGGGGCTCTGGTCGGCCCTGAGCCTGTCCTCTGCGGCGGAGCATCCGGCAGCTCCGCCATAGGCCCTCTGTGCTCAGGGTCCAGGGCCTGCCCCTGCCCGGGCCCCAGCACCCCTGCCACCGTGCAGAGGCCTGGCCTCTCTCTGCAGCTACGGAGCTCCAGGCCCTGCCATCCCTTGGCTACCCTGCCTCACACCCCACCCCCCAGAGCCTCATCTCCGGTAGCACCATGGCAACGGAGAGCGCCAGGCCTGGCGGCCAAAGGAGCCCCTGAGAGGGGTCCCAGGCTGAGGCTGGGGAGGGGGTGGGGGTGCGGCAGGCGCAGACAAGCAAACCTTCTGTTCCCCGGGCTGCTGCCAGCCCCGGATCAGCCCTGGGCTGGGGTGGGGGCCGCACACAGAATGGGTTCTCAGAGCCAAGTGGGCAGGGGCAGACAGGCCTCAGGCCATTGGTACTGACCCGCCAGCACGCAGCCTTCCTCCAGCAGCCTAGAGCCCGAAGACCAGGCCGGGGTAGCTAACTACTAATTGGTGCCAATTACAGAGCATTGAGATTCCCCTCAGCGCCCTCCTGGGCAGCAGAGCCCAGGGGAGAAAAAGCTCCCGCGTCTCATTTCCCTCTGGCTACCTCTGCTTCTGAACTTGCACCCGGTTCTTCAGTCACTCAGCCTCCAACTCTCCCATTTACTGCCACTCAGCCTCTCTGTGCCTTGGTTTTACTGGTCTGTGAGTGGGGACTTGTGGAGGCCTCGAATGAGTTAACACAAGTAAAACGCTTGGAGCAGGGCCTGGCACACGGCCCTCTGCAAAGTCAGTGGTCACGTTATTATTACTCTCTATTCACTCATGGGAGAGCAAGTCACTCACTCACTCACTCGCTTGGCACTGAGCGTACAGCCGAGACCCTGCTGGCTAGACTTGTCAGCAAAGGGCCGCCTGTGACGAATGGGTGGCAGGAGAACCCCTCCCCAGAAGGGCTCCGCAGGAAGGGGCGCTGCTGCTGTCGCTGGCGTCGTCAGCAGGCTCAGCTGGGGTGGCGGTGGGGTCTCCTCTTAGGTAACAGGGGATTCAGGGGCCCACCCTGGACCAGAACCCAAGTCTGATGACCCCCGACCCACTGTCCGTCAGTGAGCTCCTCCCTGTCCCTTTGTCTTAGTCCCTTAATTTGATTGCCCACAAATGAGGAAATGTTGTAAGGTTGTCTCCAGGTTCCCGAGAAGGGATTAGGCTTACAGTAGGTGCTCAATAGATGCTTACACAGCATGAGAGATCTGATGGCTATGTCGGGTCAGCTCTTCTGACCCTCAGGCCTGAGGCCTCAGCCACACGCCGCCCCCCACCATGACTCAGAACTTGGAAGGCTGGGGAATTGGGACGGGCAGGCAGTGGTGACCCTCCCCCCTAGAGAGGTGATGGGACAGGCGGGTGAGGGGGCAGAACAGACAAAGGGAAAACCAATGCCACCATGCTGTGCCTGCTGCCACCCAGGACACTGGAAGTGCAAGGGACCCCAGCCAGCTCAGGGCAGCAGTCCCAGCTCGAAGCCACTTAATCTGGAACCAAGTGCCAGTCCGACTCCCTCCTCACTGTGCGCCCTCTGAGTTTAACTTCCCTGAGTCCCAATTTCCTGGAAAATGACGTAAGTGACTCCCCTTTCCGTTGCTCTGAGAGTTAAACGTGGCGATGAAATGCACCTGAGATATCATAGGCGCTCAGTGGATGGTAACTATTATGACTGTGACTATCCCAGTGGAGACGGCGGGGGGTGGCCGTGAGCTGGGCCTTCAGGTGTAGGTTCTTTGGCAGACGGCAGCAGGGAAGGGGAGTCCACAGGTGCGAGCCAGCCGGGAAGGGGGAGAGCTCAAGGCCTCTGGGAGAGGTGGCAGGAGAGAGCTGTCAGGCTAGAACGAACTCTCTGGCAAAGATATAGGCGATGGGCAGGAAAGGAGGGTCACTTTGGGAAAGACTTGGGGTGCCAGATCAGGATTTGGGCATTGCCCTGGAGGCACAAGGGAGCCAGTTGCCAGGGCACTGATAGTGGGGGCGGGGCTCATTGCCGGCCGGACAGCCCGGAGGGCGCAACTCCAGCGCTCTGGGGCAGGGCCTCCACTAAGGAGAGTGACAGGAGCAGGTTGGCATTTTGTGGGAGGGCATGGTAGAGTGGGGACAGTGGAGGCAGGGAGTGCGCATTTGGGGGTGCAGCCGTCTCAGACCCAGCCTGAACTCCCTGGCAGGGCCAGCTATGTGATTTGTGGGGCCAAGTGCAAAGTGACAATGCAGGGCCCCTCGTTAAAAACTATGAAGGATTTGAAGTGCAGGGCCCTTCCAAGCATGGAGGCCTCTGTGACTGCACAGGTTACACGCTCATGAAGTCCCTCCTGCTCCCTGGACTCAAGGGGTGGCTGTCTGTCCATCAGTCCTTGCATCCATCCCCCCATCTGTTGGTCAGTCCCTCTGTGCCTGCTGAGGGCAGAGCTGGGTGGAACATCTACGGTCATGTGCTGCTCTTTGCCCCCTACTTTACATAAAAAGAAATTATGGCCAAAATGAAGAACTGACGTGACCAAAGGCTCCAGGGTTCACAAAACTACCCAGGGGGTTTCCCACCACTTGTTGTGATGGTATAGCTTCCTTTCAACCCACAGTGTGCCCTGTGGCCTTGCCCCAGAGAGAGCCACAGCCTGAGCCCTGCCCCGACAGCAGGGGAAAAGCCAGACCTACAGGCCAGGTCCTGGGCTCGGTGCTACTGCTGCCGCTCCGTGTAACCCAAGGTCCATCCTCTCCCTCTCTGGACCTTGGTCTCCAATCCACACAATAAATAAGTTGGACCAAAAATACTCTTCATCTCTGACCTTCAGGAACTGTCTGACCCCCTTGCCCTGCTGCCCCCATTTCCCAAGGGACAACCCTTTCCATCACAGGGCAGAGAAGCTGGTACCTCTTGCAGATGAAAGGTTTCAGGCACCTAAGACATCAAATAGCTCCAATCTGGAGTGAGGGAAAGAGAAGGTATTAATGCAGCTAAAGCAATACAGTTTGACTTTTCAACCACCTGCACCGGACAGGGGGTGGGGTACCCAGAGAGTGTTCGGGCAGAAGGATGGTCCTAGAGCCTGAGGGTTCAGGAAGCCCTTTTGCCTGGGGCGCTGGGGCCTGAAGTCTTAGGTGGGATTCAAAGTAGACTTTCTATACTGGAATCAACAAGTGCGCTAGTTCTATACCCCTCAATCAGAGGTGGGTCTCTGATCCATTCCCTCGCCTCTGGACCCCATCATTCGTCCATTTACCATGGGCAAAAGCCTTGCTTCCTCTTCAAATCAGAGCAAAGGAGGTTCAAAAAAATCCACTTTGAAAGGGCTGTAAAGGGGCACAGCACCCACAAGCCCACCCTAGCAGGGATGCCTCCTGACCCTCCTTGGCCAGTATCCCAGGAACACGGGCACACGGGGTCTGTGGGAGCACGCCTTGGTGCTCCCTGAGAAACTGAGTGCATGAACAGGCAGTTCTTACTTGTCAGAAAGTTCTTCCTAGTTATTGCACATAATAGTTTTCCATTAGCGGTCATTGATCCTGACTGCTTTCTGTAACATGTAGAAAAAGGGTAAGAAAATAACTCCTTGCACCGTGAAGTTAAATATGCATGATCCCTGAGTACACAACAGGGCTTGTGTGGCTGCCAATCAGGGCTGGCAGGGCCTGGAACCCTGGAGCTGTTTAAGGCTGGAAGGAGCTCAGAGATCATTCCGTTCAACCTCCTTGTTTTACTGATGGGAAAACTGAGGCCTGGAGAGGGACTGACTCACCCACAGACACACAGAATGGGTTCCAAGGTCTGATGAGCCCCTCTGGAACTCTGAGGCCGCCCCCCCCCCACAGCTGAGGAACATTCTCAGAGTTTATGCTGGATTCCCAGGGGTGGCTTCACCCGGCCTCCCATCAGGGCTCTGGGTCGGAAACACCCAGGTGCACGTCCCTGCTCCACGACTTCCTGGCGGTGGGACTTTGGGCAACTGACTTAACCTCTCTGGGCATTTCCTCATTCGTGAAACAGAAACAGTTTGTATCCACTCCTGGAGGTCGATGCGATGATTAAATTAGTTCGGCAAATATTTAAGCACTTACTGAATGCCAGGCCTATTCTAAGCACTGAGGAATACAGCAGTGAACTTGGCAGTAAAGGACGTAGAGCACAATGGAAGGGCTCAGAGAAGGCCGGTCCCTGTTATCTCATCCTGCACGTGCTGCCTTCCAGCTGAGGTGCTACTGGCTTCAGCCCGGGGAGGCTCCTGGGGTGAGGAGTGTGGCTGCAGAAACCAGTGGAGGCAAATCTCTTCCCATTCCAACAACCCACTGACCGCAGGGCACCAAACCATGCGCACAAAAATGGGGCAGCCAGGGGATGGGTGTCAGGGATGTCTGGGGACCCTCTCAACTCCTTCCTCCCTCTTCAGCACACTCATAGCCTATCCTGAGAAAAGTGCCCGGAGTCCCTCCTTCAGCCCAAAGGCAGCTGGTCTCAGAGCCAGACTGTTCCCAGAGGACGGAAGTGAGCCTTTAGAATACCCATGGTGGCCAGATCCCTTCCTTGGGCATAGCCCTTCGCAGATTACAGACCAAACTCACAGCCAAGCTGTTCTGTGCAGGAGGCAGGAGAGCAGTGGCCTTCTCTTAGCCGATGACATTAGATGTGGCCCGGGAAGTGCAGGGACCATGCTAAGTGTTTTACCTACATTATAAGGTCACGGAGCCTACATACTGCCCCACTGCTCACAGGGTCAGAGACTGACATCAGAGAGGTAGGGCACTGATGTCAGAGAGGCAGAGCGCTGACCCAGGGTCACAGTTAGCTAGAGGCCGAATCAAGGTTAATGTATAGTCAACTGAAGCCCAAACCTGATGTTGCTTAACTGTGGTGCCCACCACCTTCCAGGTATGCGCGGATGCAGCCCAGGAAGAAGACATGTGGGCCCGAGGTTGGCCGCAAAATGGATCCGAGTTGAGCCAGGGCAAGCGCAAGGTCTCCGACTCCGAATCCATGGTGCTTTCCACTGTCCCACATCTGTGGGCAATTACAAGTCTCAGCTCTTCTTCCCACAGAGGAGGGAGGGCCGCCTGAGCACTGCGGAGAGGAGGGTGTTGACCAGATGTCCCTCATTCAGGACCGAGCCGGGAGGCCGGGCAAACCTGGGAGCAGGTCAGGCCTGCCGCTGAGCTTTCTGCTGCTGGGGACGCTGGAGCCCAGGAGAGGCTCCGTGAGAGGACGGAGACCGGTGGGATTGAGGCGGACTGCGGCCTAAATACCAGCTGTATGGTGTGACCCTGGGAAAGTCACTTAGCTCCTCTAAGCCTTGGTTCCCTTGTCTGCAAAGCAGGGGGAACCATACCAATTCCAAAGGCCTGGCACGGGGTCGGCACTCGACAGTGACCAGCGTGGTCCTCCTGCCCCCGAGTGTTGTGGAGTCAGGGCCCTCCAGCTCGGAGGCAGGGGAGGACCACGTGATTTCAGAAGATCTTGCTAGAGGCCTCTGTGACCTCTGGGATCAGAGATGCGGGCAGGGACACGTCTCCCTGTTTGACATAGAAAAACACAGTCTGGAAGGGCACCTGAGGCCTGGGCTCTGGTCTCACACTTGAGGACAGAAGGTCTTCAGCCGGTCCCTCCTCCCTTTCACCAGCATGTTTCCTCCACCCCATTGCTAGTGGGGGGCATAGGGACCAAACACAAGGAGGGGAAGCCAGGGTCTGAAGGAACTCTGATGTGCAAACAGAACGCCAACAGGAAGAAAGAGCCAAGCAACAAGGCACCAGTAATAAGGGCACGGCGTGCACTGGGAAGCATGGGAGAACCTGGGAGGCTGCCTGGAGGAGGTGGACTGGGAAGGGGTACTTGAAGGGAAAATGCAGGGTGTGTCCACAGGCAAGCGTGCAAATCCCATCTGGGGTTCCTGGGGCCTGACTGGAAGGAAGAGGAGCACAGGGCCCGCGTTCAGACAGATGAGGCAGGGAGCTGTGTGGTATAGTTTTGTGGCTGCTTTGAGCCTCAGTTTCCCCACACATAAGGCAGGAGTAAAATCAGCCCTGCCGCTGGAGCTGCTGATTCCAGTCACAGGAAGCACACCTATAAAGCACTCCGCACGGTCCCAGCCTGCTGTGTCACTCAGCGACAGCAGGGTTGGGTCCGCGCTTTCTACCGGCGCCTTTTCTACACGGGCGGGGCAGAAGGAGGGAGATGGCCAGAAGGCCCGAGCAGCTGCCTGGGACCAGGGAAAAGGGCCCAGCAGTCAAGCACCCTTCTTCAGAGAGGGGCCCCCAGATCTGATGGCTGGACCCCAGACCCCCAGCCCCAGCTGCGTGAACATGGCCTGCTAAGCCCCAGCCCCCTCACCCTCGAACTTTCCCAGCCACTGGGGGTTTGGAAGGACATCTTAGGAATCTGGAAAATTTGCAAATCCATTTAAAACCCCAGAGGTTGCCTGGCTGCCGACTGGCCTAAAGCCAGGCAGATTCTTAGGGACACAAGGCTTGGCCCCAGGGACAGGGCTATGGCTCTGAGGTTGCCTGTCCCCTGCTAGGTCCCCTTTCCGTGTGCCCTGAATGCCATCTCCCAATTTCCTTCTCACTCCCCTCCCTGCTCTCCCCACCCACAAAAGGCGCTGCTATGCTTTGGAGGCCCCCACTGGGCCTGGCACCAAGAAACTTCTGGGGTCTGCCTGATGAGGGTAGGGGGCACCAGGGTTTCGAAGGCCTGGGCCACCCGCCCCGGAAGCAGCTGAAGCAGCAGAGAAGAGAACAACGGGTTCCTCCAGCCCGATGTTGCCCAAAGCCTCCGGTCTCCTCCCATTTGGTTTTGTTAAAAATATTTTCCATTTTTTGACCTACTTGAGAAGGCAGAGGCTGGGGTACGGGGACAGGGCAAGGAGCTGGAGTTCCCCCTTTAGGAGCACTTACCTTGCTGCTGATGCCTTCTAATGTGGGCAAGGTCCTGGGCTCTGAGCTATCACCCCCTCCAGGAAGTCTTCCTCACTGCCCCGTCCCGTTATCAGAAAGTCTTTGAGGGCCAGAAGTGGGGCAGCAGCTGGGTAGGAGGGCAACAAGGACCCTTGTAGGCTCCCGGAGCCTCAGCAGAAGGGAGGAAGTGGCGGGCTGCAGGGATGAGGAGTGGCCTCACACCCAAAGCATCCTTCGGGAGGAGCAGGGTAGCCAGGAGGGGCCGCCCGGGCTCTGGCTCTCTGCGTAGCTCCACACGGGCTGCTGCCCGGGGGGCAGCACTGATCAGAGCAGCTGCCACTCTCCTTGCTGTCCTTCTCTCGCGTTCCAAGTTGCTCAGAGAGTGATCCCGGGTCCCAGTCCCAGACGGGGCGGGCAGGGACTGCGGGCTGCTGGCAGGGGCTCACACCACTGTGGGCTTCCCTGCACCCACCCCCACTTTGGGGGAAAGGCTGCAGGGCGGCCTCTGATTGGCCCAGCCGGAGAAAGGGCGGGGGGTGGGGGTGCACGGTGGAGCCAGGAGGGTGGACGCGTGCGTCTGTTTTCAATTTGAGTTTTTTCCCTCCTCTCTTTCTTTTCCCCCAAGTTTCTTGTTTTTCTTCCTCCTTTCCCTCTGCTTGCCCCCCCCCCCCGTCGCCTGCTCTCTCAGGATGTGAGGGGATGTTTAGAAATTCCACAGCCCACGCCAGCCGCTGAGTCACTTTATTAAAGAGTGCCCCAGCCCCACTCGCCTGCTGCCTGTCTCGAGTGGCAGAGCCCCACCCCCCACCATGGCACCTGGGGACTGGTCGCTCCTCTGTGCCTCAGTTTCCCTACTTATAAAGAGGGGACCTCTGATCATTTACGCAGTTGATTCAGTCACTATTCCTTCATTGAACAGGTCTGTTGAGCACCTACTATGTGTCAGACACTGTGCTGGGGCTTGGGGATGCAGTAGTCTGTAGGACACAGTCCTTGACCTCAGGGGCACCTAGGCTTTGGGGAGAGAGACAGAGCACAGGCAGAGGGCTGGGAATGCAGTTGGAGGGGCATCTAACTGAGGCGGGCAGGGGGAGAGCGGGCTTCTGAAAAGGGGCGCCTTGGAAGAGATGGAAAGACCTTCCAGGATTATCAGTCACTTCTCAGAAGAAGAAACCGAGGCCCAGGGCCAAATTGGTGCACAGTGGGTGAAAGACTTGTCTAAGGTCAGATTTCCAGATACGTCCCTTCTCTGGCCTCAAAGCCCCTGGAGTCCCAGGAAAGGATTATTTCCCCACTTTACCGACAAGGACCCTGAGGCCCAGAGGAGTGAAATGACCTTCCCGCACTCACACCTCAGTGGCAGAACCAGAGTCAGGACTCTGGAGCGACAGGAAGGAATAGACACCAGCGACCTGCCCCCAGCAGAGACCCACATGCAGTGCAGACCAGCTCACCTGTCCTGCCGTCTGCCTCGGTTCTCCCTTTCCCTGCCTCTCACCCCCCCCCCCCGGCATCCACAGGTGTGTCAGAGTACCTGTTAGGTTCCGTTGCCATCCTCCCGCCCTCCCGCCCCACCAAGGCCTCCTCTGGGACAGCAGCTGGGCCCTCACCCCTCCCTTCTGCCCACCTCCTCTCTTCTGACGAGATGTCTGTTGTCACAGATTCCTGGTCCTTAGATCTCCAAGGGCGACATTTTAAAAGGGCCTAGAGAGTTCAGTCGCCCCCTGCCCCCACTATGAAACGCAAGAGAAACCGAGTCCCGAGACAGGAAGACAGCGTCCCAGGTCACACAGGCAGAGCCCGACTCCGCCCCTCTGTCTACACCCTGGCCTTCCCTTGCGCCTTGTCCATAGGGCCGGGTTGCTTGAGCTGGGATTTTGTGCCAACCACGGTAACCTGTCTTGTGGTCATTTCTTGGTCTTGTCCCAGTGGGGACTGCCCAGCAGAGGGAGAGGGGTTCTCAGACAGCCTGGGCCACAGGGTCAGGGCCGTGAGAGCCCCCCCGAGAGAGGGGCCCCGGTCCGGCTGCACGGCCTCGGGAGCGCCGGGGCATCTAAATACCATACGGCAAGCCTTCATAGGGGGTTTTATGCCCGAAACTCCCTGTCTTTACAACACCCCCCCACCAGCGTTGCCTCGGACATTCACCTCCAAAGTCACCTCCAACTGCAGGGACCAGGACAGCTCAGGGGCAGCACAGAGCCATTTCCATCCCTAGTCCCCCTGAAACTAGTCTGGGAGTCAGGAGACCCAGCTGTGGGCTTGTTGTGTGGCCTTGGGTAGGTACCTCGTCTTCCTCAAGCCTCAGTTTCCCCAACTATACTTTTCAGGAGGACTCACGGAGCTGGTAGGACCTTGGGCTGCTCTGTCTGCAAGTTCCTTAGACTTGGGCTCTGGCTAGGGAAAGGAGGCTAGTGGGCCCCAGGGCAAGGGGACAGCTGGGGGCCAGAGATGCAGCACAGAGGGGTGGGGATGGCTGGTGGTGGCTCCCCCGGGGGAAGCTGGCGGCCGCCAGCTTCCGGCCAGCCCAGCCATCCGGCTGGCCCATCTGGAATCACTTAGCCCCTACTACCATTAACCCTTGGTAGGCACCAGGGCCGTTACACCTCCCCCCATCTGAGATGGGGTTGGGGGATGCAGAGCCGCAGGGGACACTCTCCAAGAGCTGAACGGTTGAGGTAGAAGGGTCACGATTGACAGGGCAGGTTCCCCTTCTGTACTTCCAAGCTGCATGATCTCAGGCAAGTTATTTAAGCCCCTGAGCCTCAGTTTCCTCCTCTGGAAAATGGAGCTGATTCAAGGATTGATTCAAAAGACTGCTGCAATATGTAATGCAGTTAAACGGCTTAATGCAGCGTCTGGGAGTATGATTGATATAGTGGGTTTTCCTCATTTTGGTTGTAGTCCATCACTATGTGCCCTTGGGCTTCAGTTTCCCCTGTGCACTCTGCAGGAATGGGCAGTGGGCAGTGCACATGGGCAGCACAGTGCCAACATTCTGGGGTAGTCAGCGCGGCCCCCAGTCCCACTGTGGGCGGGAGCCATGAGCAGAAGCGGGAGACCAGTCCAGCCTCGAGCGATCCTGTCTTGGGGCGGGGCCGGGCTGAGAGTAGCTGAGCTGGAGGTGGGGGACACTGCCTGAGGAGGAGGGGGGTGCAGCATGGAGGGAGAGAGGAGGCCTGAGCCTTGGGGTGCTGCCCCTCCCCTCCCCACTGCATGGTGGCTCACTCAGGGTGAGCTGTGACATCCGCAGTTCCAACCCAGCTCTGCTTCTTCCTCACTGTGGGACCCTGGACCCATGTCTCAGCCTCAGTGTTTGCAGCTGTAAAATGGGGACACCTGTGCCTACCTCACACGTGAGAGGCCTGAGTAAGTGATTCACGGAAGGCATTTTATGCAAGGAATAGAGAAGAGCCAGAAAGAGCCACAAAAGGCAACAGATTCTCAAGCGTCTCTGGGAGCTGCTGTGGAAGAAGTCCGCCATCAGGACCGGGAGGGGAGCTAGGCCTCATTTTACAGCTGGGATGGCTGAGGCCAGGGACTGAGAGTGACTATGCAAGACCAGGACTGGAATTGGGATTTCTGTCTAGACTCAGGCCCTTGCTCTTCCCTGAAAAAGGAACCAGGCTGAACTGAACCCCCACCCCAGACCCCCACCCACGCTTGTCAGAGCCGGAAGCCACAGTCCTCACTGGGGTTGGGGGGGGGAGACAAGGGGGCCGGAAAGGGCGCCTGAGTGGGAGAATTCCCAGGAGGCCAGCTCAGCTCACTCAGGCAGGGCCAGCGGCCACCACATCTGGCTCTCCCACGCTCCCAGAGCTGCCCCCCAGCCACCCAGGCTCCTCCAGGGTGAGGAAGCAACACACACACACACACACACACACACACACACACACACACACGTCCCAGCATCAGCGCAGTCATTTTGGATATCAGGGCCCATGTTCTCCTAAGAGTGAGGCCATTATTCGGGCATGGGAAACAGGGCCCAGAGAACAGAGGGGACTTGCCTGAGCTTCGCAGAGAGAGAAAGGGCCTGTCATGCACGAACCCTGCCCCAAGCCCGTGTCCTTCCACCCTGCACACCCTGAGCAGGTAGGTGCTTGTAGCTGGGGAGCCAGAAGAGGCACACAGTAGGAACCACCCCTTTCCCTCCTGGACACCAAGTTAGTGGCTGTCTAGTTGGTCAAAGGGACCAGAGAAAACTTCAGGTCACATTCCTGCTCTCAATACCAGGAATACTCTTAACTGGGCCAGACTGTAGTTACCAAGGCCCAACAGAGTCAAGAGATAAGGGCTTCAGGACCCTGCCTCCCTCAGCCTCTCCCTAGCCTCCACTGGGCCTCAGCCCCAGGGCCCCGAGAAACAAGGCAATGTCCGTCTGTGTGTCCTACACAAGGACCACCAGAACAGCAGGATCTCAGAGGCCACAAGTCTCCCCGCACCGGACACTGGATTCCAGAGGTCAGAACCTGCTGGAAGGCACACAGCAAGTTGAGAATGGGGCCTCTGACTCCCAGACCATCCTGTCCCTCATGCCATTTCTCCATGCAACCAACATTAATCAAGCGACTACTGTGTGCCCTGCCCTCCTAGAACTCCCAAGCTAATGTTAAGGAAACCACAAATTAATAATACCAGACTGTGCTGTGTGACGAAAGAGGGGGAATATTGAGATTGCTGGAGGCTTCCCTGGGGAAGAAACATTTTAACTGAGACCTGAGGTTAAGAGGACACACATAATGCAGGGTCAGGAACAGTGTTCTAGATAAGAGGGAACAGCATGTGCAAAAGTGCAGAGGCCAGAAAGAACTTGGAGTCCTTGAACAGAAAGAAAAGAATGGGAGAGGATGTGGTGAGTATAGGCTAGAGAGGTAGTCAGGGGCCAGGTGTCAGGACCTGGTGCAACCCAGGGGAGTCTGACTTTTATCCTTGAGGGTCAGGAGGGGCCACTGCAGGATTTTAAACAGGGGTCTCATGAGAGCAGGCAACTGAGGTACACTGTGGAGAATGGGCTAATGCGGACAACGGGCTGGGGGAGGGGCTAGTGTGGACACTGCCAAAGTGGAGCATGAAGCCCCACCCACCTGAGAGGCTGCAGGAATGCACAGGACAGGGAGGTGGGACTTCTGGGCCCCAGCCCATGCTTGACCACTGACTCATCTTGGGATCTTTCTATCCTTCCCTGGTTTCTCCATTGCCTCTGAACAACGGGTCAGTCACAGTGCCTCTTCAGATAAGGACAGTCTATCCCCTCTGTTCCCTAAGTGACAGTATACTGGGGGACTGCCTCCCTCCTCCAGGGCACTGTTTCCCCACCGGGAGGGGAAGGAGAATCACCAAGGCCAGGTCTTGATGGACATCAGGCAAGCCAGCAAGCCTTCTGGTAGTACCCTGAAGTACCAGCAGGTGGCGCCCCCAGCATCTGGAGGGGCAGGAAGAGAAGAGGAAAAGTGCTACCAAGGAGGAGAGGAGGGGTCTGGAAGGCAAAGATGCCTGACAAAAGCCCCAGCACCCACTGGAGAGCCTCAAATCTGCCCCCTGAAGGTGAACAAGGCAGGAATTGCCATCACTGCTTCCACCTCAGGAAGAAAGGGAGAGTTCCTTGCCCACGGTCAGAGTGGAGTTGAAGCTTGGCTGGGACTGGCCCCCAGTCAAAGCCCTTGGGCTCCAGTCTCCATGGGCCTAATGCTGGCCCTGGCACCCACCAGCTACTCTTTAGTAAACCACCTCCAACGAAAAGCTGAGCCCAGGACCTTTTCTCTACCAGGGCTGTAAACCTGATTTAAAAAACAAATTATCACCAAGATCTTTATGAGGCCAACCTCCCTGCACCCCACCCCACAAAGCCCTGGTGGGGGTGTGGGAGCAGCCCAGAGGGAGGACTCCAGAGGGAAAAAGAGGGGCCCTGTGGGGAGCCAGAGGGAAGGAGCTGTCCAATAAACAGCCGCTCCCAGAGATAAGGGGCTGTCAGAGAGGAAGAGGCTGGGACTGGGGGCTGGCAGGCAGCACGTGGTGGATGGACGGGGGTGGTGCTTCTCCACCCACACATGGTCACAGCGCCACGGCTGGACCACAGTCTGAGCCTCCCGGGCCCTAGTGGTCACATGGGGACACTGAGGTCCAAGTAGGGAAGGACCTGCGATTTCAGCCATCCAGCCTGGGACTTTTAAACAAGATTACAGTGTCCTTGGGAGGGAGAAGCTGGGGGTGGATCACATCAGGGCTGGCTCAGGTCTCTGATGGGGGGTGGTCCACCTAGAGGTGACCATAAGGAAGAACTGAGGCTCTTTTGCAAGATGAAGCCAGAGGAGGAAGACAAACCAGGAATTTGTTTAAGCAAAACCCCTGGGTAAGGGTGGGGGTTGGGGGCAGAGAGGCACCCACAGCTCACTGTCCTCCCAAACCCACTCGGCTGGAGAGGCAGAAGAGGATAGAACTTGCACGCAGGCCACTGACTGCTGGGTGGCCTCAGGCAGGTGACTTCACTTCTCTCAGCTCCAGGTGCTTCATCTGCAAAATCAAAATAACAATCAAATTCCACCTCATTGGGATGTCCCAGGTAAACTGGTCCTGCCACCCCCACCAGAAAGGAGAGTATTCCTATGAAACATTTCTTAAGCTGAAATAGTGTAAAGCAAAGAAACAATTACCTTACCTTTTTGTGCTAACAGATGCACAAAATAAATCGGGACGAAGCACAGACGTTCACAGGCCCTCGCAGACAAAGGTAGAAGCTACGGCATCTTGATGCTGGGGTGAGCGTGGCTCCCGGGAAGGAGCTTGGTGAGGCCGCGCTCACTGCTCAGGGTACCTCTGCCCTCTATAGGGGCTCGCCACAAAGCAAAGGCTGAAAGCTACTTTTGCCTTTTTTTTTTCATAAAAGTGAAAATCCACTCTTTCCATTAATAAAAACTGATACTAATGTAGGTCTTTCCTAAAAGTACAGTGGCGTAAACTTTCAAAAAGCGGAGGATATCTATACATGTGAACAACTTGGCGTGACGCCTGGCACTTAATGTGCTCAAATAAATAGTAACGCCGCTGTTGTTCTCTGGCACAGGGAAAGGGTTCCGGTCTGCAATCTCAGAGAAATGCAGTAGAGGGCACTGTCCTGGGAGTCAGAAGACCTGTTCTACTTCCAGTGGAGCACTGAACTGAAAAAACAAACAAACAAACAAACAAACAAACAAACAAACACCTTTCTTTAGGCTTATGAGTCTTTGTTTCCCCATCTGTACAAGGAGTGGGTTGGCTCTCTGAGGGTCTTCCAGCATCAGAATGCTATAGATCTTCAACACCACTGCTCTTCTACCCTAGGTGGGCTGGAGGATCAGTGGGGCTGGGTTGAGGACCCTTCAGGTAATCTGTCTGGGCATTGAGAAAGGCCAGTGGGGTTAAGAGACCCAGCTTCTGAACCCAGCCCTGCACCTGTGTGACCCTGGCCAAGTCCCGGGACCTCTCTGTGCTCCCTTTCATCATCCAGCAAATGGAACCAATATGCCTCATCCTTCCCAACACCCAGGACTCAGGGAAGAGCAGGCTGGGGAGCAGGGGGTGGGAGGAACCCTCCGAGGGTGTCTGTGGGGTAGGAGGCACGTCTAGCCTCCACCCTGAGAGTGCACAGCGCCGGAGGGACCACGGAGCAGCTGGGATAGCTCCCCTAGACCTCAGGGCTCCCCGGCTCTGCACTCTCCCTCATCAGGGAAGTAGATCCTGCTTTGCCTGCAAAGTTCCCCATTTTTCAGCCACCACCCACGTCAAACACCTGGACACGGTCTTCCTCACTCATAGAGTCCTGCCCGGCTTCTGTGATGCTCTCTGCCCCCTCGACCTTCCTCTGGCTCCTTCTCCACACGCCAGCCACCGCCACCTCCCCACTCACACCCCATAACAACTTCCCACACGTCCCCCATCCTAGCTCACTGGGCCTTGCCCCACCCCTCTCTGGACTCATCTCCTGTCCCCCCCTACCCCCACCCCCGGTTTCATGCCCCCATCACTGAACTCCAAACTGGTCTTTGGGTTCCAGAGGACCAACCTGTGTCCCCTTGGGCCTCAACACTGTCCCTCTGCCCACAGTGCCCTTCCCTACTCCCAGGGCCTTGTCACCTCCTCTGGCAAGACTTTCATATCTCCTCCCTTTAGGTCAAATCTCTGGATTCCTAGCCCTCACCAAGATATAACTTCACCTTTATTCATGGTTATTTGATTCATTTCTGCCTCTTCCCCTTCCCATTCTGTAAGCACCCTGTGGGCATGGCCTCGTTCTGCACGGAACACGGTGAACACAGTGTCAGCACAAAGGAGGATGGTTCACACGTACTAGACAAGTGAGTGAACACACAGGACAATTGAATACCTATACCTGTTCCCAACCTTTAAGCCTTCCAGCTAGGTCTGATTTAGCATATTCTTGGAATCAAAGGGAACCTTGGGGGCACTGACCTTCCCACACCATCCCCGACTTTCTCCCCCTGCCCCCCCCCATAGGCATTCTTTCTGCAGCCTGACCAGGGACCTCCAGCAGTCACTACATACCTCCTGTGTTGGTGAGTTCACTCTTTTTCTTCACAACCCATTTCCTGGTGGATGGCCCTTTGGTGAGCCCTTTGTTATGCGGGGGTGGGAATCTGTGTCTGTGCCTGCGGGTTGCTTTCTGTCTCAGGTCCAAGACCTGCCCTGCCCCACACCCCAAACTCAGACCTTCAAGTCCCCCTCCAGGTCTTCTCTTCCTTCCCTCTGAGCAGTCCCAGCAACATCAGGTCAGGGAGTGGAGCCCAGTCCTCCTTCCTCTGTACCCTTTCCAGTTCCTCCTTGACCCCTTGAAAGATTTTTACATGACTTCTGAGCTAAATCTCACCATCGTGTCCACTTCCCCACGTGGGAAAGGGGACCTGTCCTGCCGAGGCAACCGCACGCTCATCTGCATCAGCCGCAACCCAGGCAGCCCCCCCCCCCTCGTTTCCAAGAGCAGCCTGCACTTCGCTGCGGAAACTTGAGCACAGCCTCTTCCTGTCTGGGCCACCGTGTCCCCACCTATGCAGTGGAGAGAGTTCCTCTGAGCCGGGAGTGGAGCCTTGGGCCCACTGTCCCTGCTCTGTAGCTGTAGAGCCCCAGAAGAACAAGATCTGACTGGGGCCTGCTTCACGGGTGGGTCACACAGGAAGGGTCCGGAGTTTGGTTGAACACCCTGCTGTCGCCATCTTGAAAGCCTCAATCATCTTTGAATGAGGGATCTCACTTCGTCGATTGATCCTGACACATCTGGTCCTGAGCTGATGCTGCCCTGCCTGGGGCCAGTGACTCGAGGGAGTCACTGGTGGAATAGATAAGACCCTCTCTGATTCTGTCTACCCCTGGGGAGTGGAGAGGGGGACACAGGTCCCTGCACATCTGGGGGGTCCCAGGAGATATCGGAGGATCCAACCCGGAGGGCGCCCTTCCGCCCCAGACTTCCGACCCAGGGCCCTGTCCTTCACGAATTCTTCCCCAGACCCTTCCACCTGGCCCCCCACTCCCAGTTCACTCAGGATCCCTCCACTGTGTCCCCACCCCCCTCCACCTGGGCAGCTGTGACATGTCTGCCCCTCTGTAACTGGGGGGAGTGCTCGGCAAGACCCAGGAATTTGTGTTAGTTTTGTTAGATGCGATAATGGCCTGTTATGTAAGAAAATGTCCACGTGTTTTAGACATGCATGCTGAAGTATGTGGGGGTAAAATGACATGATGTTTAAAATTTGTTTTAAAATTCTTTAGCAAAAAAAGAAGGGGAGGAGGCGAAGTAAATCCTGATACCGGTTCAAGCTGGGTGAGGGGCACCTAGCGGTTCTGTGACACAGCTCTACCTCTGTGTGTTGGAGACCTGGAGACCGCTCCTTACAGTAAGGGGGCGGGGTCGCCGGGAGAACCCGGAGAGGCTGCTCAGAACGCTGCCCGGAGGCGCCCCTACCCCGCCTCGTTAAGAACTCGTGTATGTGCATATGTGCATTTTCCCGGAGAAAACTTCCACAGCTCTCACAGGGTGCTCAGGAGGGTCGTGACCCCTTTCCCCAAAGATTAAGAACACCGCCACCCCACAGACAGGAACGGTGTTTGAAGTCAAGTTGCCCCCTCACCTCAGGCTGGTCACTTGGGAGTGTGCCACGGCGGGTGTGGCTGTGCGATGCTGGCCTAGGGTCCCCCCGCCCCCGGCAGCCTCTAATCCCTTTTCTCCCCGGAGAGATCGAGGTATTCGGCTCCTAGGCTGCCAGCCTCTCAAGAGACTCCCACACCTACCGTGTTTGTGCCCCCCGCGTCCCCACCCCTTCAGGCCCCGTCCAGTCCCGTCCACCTCCCGCTTGGGGTGGCAATTTGTCTCCTTTTGAACCTCCCGCCCCCGACGGGTTTCCCCCTTTGATTCGCAGCCCGGAGGCTCCCCCCTGCTTTGAAATGCAAACCCGCCCCGACTGGGGCCGAGGGCGTCCTGGGGTTATAAAAGGCCTGGGTGGGGCATCCCAGCGGCGGGGCTGGCGAGTTCAGGTGAGCAGTTGCTCGTTGGGGCAGCCCGCGGAGGCGGCTCCAGGGCCCAGCATGCGCGGGGGTCCCTGCAGCCACCATGTACGTGGGCTATGTACTGGACAAGGACTCTCCCGTGTACCCCGGCCCCTCCAGGCCCCCCAGTCTCGGTCTGGGCCCGCAAGCCTACGTGCCCCCGCCCCCGCCCCCCGGACCCCCGCAGTACCCCGACTTTACTGGCTACTCTCACGTGGAGCCGGGCCCCGCGCCCCCTGCGGCCTGGAGCGCGCCCTTCTCTTCTCCCAAGGACGACTGGGCCGCCGCCTATGGCTCGGGCCCTGCGGCCCCGGCTGCCAGCCCAGTCCCTCTGGCGTTCGGGCCCCCTCCGGACTTTAGCCCGGTGCCCGCGCCCCCTGGGCCTGGCCCAGGCCTCCTTGCACAGTCCCTGGGCAGCCCAGGCGCACCATCCTCACCCGGAGCGCAACGGCGGACTCCCTACGAGTGGATGCGGCGCAGCGTGGTGGCGGGAGGCAGCGGTGGCAGCGGTAAGGACCCTTCCCTCGCCCCGAGCTTCGGACGATTCCCCTGGGCACTGGCAGGTGCTGGCGAGGCCCCGGCCGACCCCTGTCTGACCTCTGCCCTGGCCGTGCCGGGATCCCTGGAGTGCGGCCTCCCCTAGCACTCTCCTCCTGCGGGGCTGTCGTCCCACCTTCCCTTCTGAACCCCCAGCCTGAGTGAGCACAACCGGCCTTTCTGTCTGGACGGGGAAACTGAGCCCGGAGAAGTGAAGTCCTGCGCCGTGCGTTACATGGCAAGGCCGCAACCAGAAAGCTGTCCCCAGACTTTCGTCCTCGGCTCTTTTAGAGACACGGGCCCTGCATCCCAACCCCAGGCAGCGGCTGCAAACCCACCCCCTGGGAAAAGGGTGCCCTGGTGGAAGGAACGCGGTCAGCTCACTTTCCTTTACAGGTCCCAGCCCCACAACCCGTACGGCAAAGAGATGGGTGGGTTATGTCATTTGGAGCAAAAAAAAAGCCCTCTTTGGTTAGAGCAGGTCGGGGGCTCCTTACCTTCCCACCCCAGGGCTCTTCCTGAACTCTTGACCCTGTGGGAGGGGGAGCAGGAGCAGGAGCAGTTGGGAAGGTGGCTGCTGTTTGGCTCCTGAGCCTGTGAACCTCCTGCCCCCAGGCAGGCCTCTCTGATCCACCCTCTTCAAAGGCAGGGGAAGGGGCCGGACAAAGGCCTCGCTTTCATGAGGGGCAGCCTGACCTCCTTTATAGGTCCCCCCTTTGTCATGTAACAGGCGGTGCCTGGGCTCGGTAGTGACTCCTGTTGGCCGGGAAGTGAACACGACGCCCCATTGTCCTGACTGTGTCAGGCCTGTCCTGACAAAGGCCACCTGGCCTGGTGGGCGGGAAGGTGGCCTGCCCACCCTTTGATGTCCAGCCCCTCCTCCCCTCCCCCCAGCTGGGACTGAGCCTGGGACTTCCCCACCTCTTCTCTCTCTTCACCCCCCTGCCCCACCCGGGGCAGATGCTGGGGTGGGTTTGATCAGTAGCTACAGGTCTGGCTGTAATCGGACCACCTTCTTGGGAGTCCCAGGGAAGAACCTGGTATCTGCCTCCAGAGGTCCCAGAGGACTGGGTCATGTGACCCGACTCTGCCCCTTGTCTCTGTAACCTTAGCTAAACTATGATACTTACTAATAGACCCAGCACTGACCTAAGTAAGATCTTGCGTGTGTTAATTCATTTAATTCCTACAGCATCCTAGTGGGAACTGTTATCACCCCCAGTGTTAAGGCAAAGAAATGATGGTAATAGAGAAGTCGAATGTTTGCACAAAACAAGTATTTATAACCAGTAAATGGGGAGGCCGTGGCTGGAACTCTGGCAGACTGACCGCCAAGCCTGTGGGCTGGTTTTCTAACTAGCTTTCTCTTAAATCAGTCGTCTTTTCAACTGGGTCTAGGTTTTACCATCTGTGACATGAAAGAGAAGGGTCTTGTAACTTATTTGAGTTACAAAAGGACCCCTTTGAAAAATCTGATGAAAAGTACAAACCTCCCTAGAAAAGAGTGTTACCTAATTCGGCGGACAATCTCAGGAATGCCAGAGGCCCGGGAGCTTGTTCCCTAGACCCCAGTGGAGAACCCTGCACCAGGTGACACGGGGGAAGGTGTCCGGGGCTAGTGGGCCCCAGGGTCCTGCGGTTCTGCAGTCCCTGGAGAAGGGAGCCAGACTGTCCTGCTCCTCGACTCCAGTCCTTACTTCCTACTGATCAGGTGACTTTGGAGACGGATGGGGCGGTTCCCCGGGGGCGGTTCTTTGAGAGAGGCCATCACTGCACGAGGGGGAGAGAGTAGTCACTGGGGGTCAGAGGACCAGAGAGGCCTGGAGCCTTCCAGGCCTGTGTGATGTCAGGCAAGTCGCCTCATCTTTCTGGGCACAGGAGCTGCCAGCCCAACTCAGTCTCTGGACTCAAAAGTCATTTGGATGCTGCTGTTCCCGGGCAGAAAAAGGGCCTAGGAGTAACTCTGCCCAAAGGCAGGAAGCTTTTCTCCCTTGACTCCCAGAGAGTAGAAGGAAGGGCGAAGGGAGGCGTGGGGGCTCCCAAGGAAAGCAGCTGCCCCCAGGAGTCAGGGTGGACCTGTTCTGCCAAGGAGTCTGGAGGCCTGGCCTTCCGATAGCTAGAGGTTGCTGCCTGTCTGCCTGGGGGGCATTTAATTCTGACCAGAGCTCCCCCTCTGGCTCCCGGGTCACCATATCATACGATGCAGGTTTTGGCCAGCCCATATTTCCTCCCTTCTGAGACTCTAGCTTTCTACAATATCTGAGCTGGACAGTTAGAGACCAGGCACAGATGGGGAGCTGAAGACCAGAGACTGGAAGGAATGTTCTAGTTTCACACAAGTGGAATCTGGACTAGAATAGATGTTGGATGAGTCAGTTAAAAATTTTCCAAAGGTTTTCCATCATTTTTACGGGAAAATCTACTCTCCTTCCTGAGGTCTCTGAGACTGTAGAGCAGCAGCACTTGGCCCTTGCCTGTTTTCCTGACCTCGACCCGGGCCACTGTCCCCTCAGCCACCAAACTCTGGCCACTCCAGCCCTCTTCGTGTTTCAGACATGCCATGTCCTTCTGCAGGTCTTGTGCATGTGCCGTTCCCTCTTCCCAGAAACCTCTTTTCCCTCTTTGCAGGCCTACCTCCTTCTCACCCTTCAGGTCTCAGCTTAATGCTCACCTCCTCAGAGATGTCCTCCATGATTTCTCAAGGAAGGCTTCCACTTTAGCCACCAATAATCTTTGCCATGTTTCCTTTAGAGCACTAACCCCAATGGCGATTTACTCACTTACTGGTGTGTTTGTGTGTGTCTGTTCCACTACCCACCCACCAAGGTAACACCCATGAGGTCCAGAGCCACGTCTGTTTGACCTGCTACTACATTCTAGACATCCAGCTCAGTGTACAGCATTTTGCAGGTGCTCAATATATTTTGTTGACTGAATAAACAGGGCAAGTGTGAGCAACAGTAGGATGACTCTGGAGGAAGAGGGGAGAGAGGAGACCTTGGCTTTGATCCAGATTTCTGAGGTCCCAGCCCTGGAGACAGACCTGTGACTGTCTAGCTGAGCTCTCCTGCCAACAGTGGAAGGCTGGTGGCTCCCCTCTCTCCACCAGGACAGTGAGGCACCATCCCTTCTGGGACATGGGCATAGTGAAGGCTGGGACTGAGACCCCAGCTTCGTTCTGAGGAGGGTCAGTGCGAATTGGGACAGTGCAAATAAGGGACAGGCTCTGGGCCTTGGCCCCACAATCAAACATGAAACAGTTCTGAGTGTTTACTGTCACTTGACTGAGGCCAGGGTAGAAAATGACGACAGGGATTCTTTTTTTTTTTTGCCTTTCCCCCTTTGCATCTATAAATACCAGTGTTTTCAGAAAGAGGGCTCTAAACCATCCTGTTAAAGGTCCAGCAGCCGTCCCTTGTGAACAAACAGGGCTTCGCGGGTTAGTGGCCCATGAGGTAGCTGAGGTGCCACACCAGCAGGGAGGTGTGCACCCAGGTGATGAGACTGCCGCAGCAGGTTTAGATCTCAGTCCAGCCCCTTCAGCTTTTGGATGGAGAAACTGAGGCCTATGGAGGATTGGCCCACACCCCCTTCCCTGCCACATTCCAGGCTCTCCCTCACTCCGTTGCCATAGCCACCAGCCTGGCCTCTCACCTGCAGCCTCTCTGACGCCCCAGCTCTCTTCTACACCATGAACAGATTCACCTACTCAAGGCACACCCCTGCTCAAGAGCACCCCATGGCTCCCCACTGCCATGGGACTGCCATTTTACTTTATGCTTTTTTACTACCATGAAATACAGCCCTGTTTCTTTGGCATTCAGAGCCCTCTTGAGAACTGGCCCCCAACCCACTGTTCAAGCTACTCTCCCACTAGTTTGCCTGGATACAGAGATGCTTACTAGCAACAGTTAAGATCTGGACTTTAACTGTGATGGTATTTCTGTTAGAAGCTGGCTTTGCATCAGGGAAGTTAATTTGGATCATTCCTCTGAGCCTCAGCTTCTTCCACTGTAACACTCGATGACGACAGAAGTGCACCTTCAAGCCACGGTGCTCAGGGCCCTGGGCCTGGTGCAGTAGGTGCCCAGCGTACTGTACCTGTACCGTCTCCTCCAGCCCTCAGCAGGTGCACTTGAGCACACACCTCACACACCCCGCCTCTCCAGTACCTCACCAAACTCCTCTCCCTTTCCTCTTCTACATTTTTCATCAGTTCGAATGCTGCTCCTTTTTCAAGGCCACCTCTTCCTGCAAGCCCTCCTTGGTTCCCCCCCTCTCAGCACTCTATCAGGCCCTTGAATTAACAGCACTTAACCACCGACTGTGTTTATTCCTGTCATCTACCATCTAGTATCCCCTCAGGGACCAGTCTCAGCCAATCCCACCCTTCTCACCATTCCTTGCCCATAGTAGGGGCTCATGGTAAAGCTGATGACTGTGGTCTTGGCTGAGTCCTTACCGTGTGCGGGCACTGTGCCCTTTGCATGGGTGATTTCACCTAAGCCTCATAACAACCCTAAAAGAGTGACAATCTATTATTAGCCTAATTTTACCAATAAAATTAACGAGGCTCAGAGAGGGTAAGGTAGGTTGGCAAGCTCACACAGCTTGGATGCAGCAGCACAGTGTTCAAACCCAGACACCACAGGCCTGTGGAGCATCTGTCAGGTAAAGCAACACCCTGGCACAGGAGCCCGAGCCCCCCTTCCCAAGTGCATCCCCGCCCGGGTGGGGAAAAAGGAGGCCAGTCAGGGAAGAGCTATAAAAGGCTGGAGGGGGAGGGTGGGCACAGCAGGGGCCAGGCTGTTTAAAACTGGTTCTCGAGGCAGAAGCTCCATGTGACACCTCATCGCTCAGATGTAGCTGGGAAGGGGAATGACCCAGTTAGAAAGTGGCAGGAGGCTGTTTTTGGTTGTTTTTCCTCCACCGCCCCCTGTTTTGGTGGATACTGCTGCCGAGAGCCGAGGGAGCCCTGCCCAGATTGACTTTGTTAGGAGCCACAGTGTCTGGCTGGTCAGGAGACAGTTACCTGAACGGGCTGCCTCTGGGATTTCCGTCCTGCAGCTCCTGGGATTTTGAAACAGTTGCGTCTGGAGTCAGGTCATCATCATGTTCACATGCTAAGCCCTCTCCACCCCACAGTCGCCACTGGGTTTGTGAGGGGGGGAGTCTAGATCCGTCTGCATCAAGAGAGAGGGAGCAGGTGCTAGTGAAAGCCGAGACTGATGCTCTAGCCTCAAAACTCAGCTCTGCTGGCCTCTCCAGCCCCATCATGTGCCTCTCTCATTCATTCATTCAGCCAGTGGGCAATGATATTCCCAAGTGTCTCTTCTGGGTTCTGGGGATCCCAGCCAGAACAAGACAGACACAGTCCCCTCAGGGAGTTGCCACTGTCTGCCCCTGATGTTGCTACTGTCTGCCTCAGGGCCTTTGTATATGCCGTTCTCCCTTCCTCGAAGGTCCTGCCCCACTGGTGATGCAGAAACCTCCTTCTCAACCTTTAAGTCTTGGCTTAGACGTTGCCTCCTCCAGGAGACCTCCCCCGAGCTGGATAAAGCCTGCCCGCCCGACCCCCACTGCTGAACCTGGCTCTCAAGTCTTTGCTTGCCTTCCTTCATGCTAATCACAGTTTGTAATTATTTCATTTGTTTGTTTTTAATCAGTGCCACGGGCCCCCATGAAAGAGGGGAAGGATCTATTTAACAAACAAGCCCAAAGTATCCATCATAGTAATAATATAAACTAGCATGTATTAGTGCTCAGCACTGTTTCCAATGTAGGTATCTCTGACCCCAGGACAGCACATTTCTGCATTGGATTAGTGCCTTTGACGACGGCTGTGGAACCAGTGGAGCTGGACAGACGGACGGATGTCCTTTGGAGGTTGAGCCGACCAACTGATAGATCAGACGTGGGGAGGGGAAGGTGCCACCAAGGCTTCTGGCTCGAGTGGGGCTATTTACTGAGCCCAGGAAGACCAGACCGCAGTAGGTTTGGGTGATGTATTCAACAAGAGCCAGCAAGCTCTTGCTGCGTGCCAGCCACTGTAACAGGGCCGGGTGAGCAAGGGGGCATGGTGCCTGCCGTCAAGGAGCATAGAAGGAGCCAGGCACCAAGGGGAGGGGACTTGCCAAGGTCACAGAGCAAGCTAGAAAAGGACTGCAGTCCAGAGCTCTTCTCTACACCACCATCCAGAACGGACGGCTTCCAGGGCCACGCCTGCAGACCACTGGGCAGGGACCTCACTTCCCCCCAGAGGAGGATGGCTCGTGTAGGGCAGAAGCCTGGACATTCCACCAGGAAACATCTCAGAGAGGCCTTGAGTTGTTCAGCCTCGGAGGAGATTTGCAGGGACTCCACTGCTGTTTGCGGATTTTAGAAGGGCTGTTCTGGACCAAGGATGTCCCTCGTTTTGGGGGCTCTGTGGAAAAACCTTGGAAGAATAAGCAGGTAGTGGGTGCCAGAGCAGGCTCTTCTGCAGATAGTACAGGCGCCGTGCAGGTGCACGGCATCTGGCCCTTTACAGGAGTTCGGTCTCGCTGGGCTGTTCAGTGGCGAGCACACCCTGAATCTGCATGGCACAGTACGCTAGCTGCATGTGTCTTTTCGAGTGCTTGAAATATGGCTCGTGTAACTAAAGATTTTACTTAATTCTATTTACTTAATGTAAATATAAAGTGCCACTTACGGCTAGGAGCTGTCATATGGGACAGCGCAGGAAGGTCCTTCTCAAGAGTTCTTAGCGTGGCAGTGCGCTCCGGATGGGCTCCTTCCTCTCCAGTGTGGAATCTCTCCTGCCTCTTCCACCTCTGCAGTCGTCTTCGTCCTCATCATCATCGCCACAGCTAGCTTTTGTTAATAATGACCTTACTGAGTAGATTGTCACTCTGTGAAACTACCGTATGGAAGGAGGAGAGAATAAACTAGGATTCAGAGAGGGTCGGCGGCCCGCCTGGGCTCACACCGCTGGCATGTGGCCGGCCTGAGCAAGGGCCTGTCTGGCTCCGAAGGCTCTGTCCTCTCTGCTGTCTCCCAGGGTGAAGTCAGACTGTGGACCTTCAGGAAGAACAGAGGGCGGGGGGTGACGCAGGGGATGACGCACGGGTGGCCTGGGAGAAGGAGTGTGCCGTGCTGACTGAGTGCTGTGACCGGGAAGGAGGGCAGCAGGGGGGAGGAGAACTCGCCCACGACTGCAAGGCTCCTACGTGTGGCTGGCCCGGCCATCCCCCTACCCCACACCAGCCTCACCCCTGCCCCAGGGCTTGAGTGAGGGACTGTGATGGAACATCTTGGGACTCACAAATCAGTAGGAGCAAGGACCCAGTTGAGAGCCCACAAGAGACATCTGTCCACCCATCATCAAACTGGCCAGATCAGGGCTGAGGCCGCAGGGGTCCCATCCCCTGGCAGTGGAGATGAGGAAGCAGACCCAAGCTGGCCATCACAGGTGCCGCGGGTGGCCCAGCCAGCCCCCCGACGCCCGGGCCAGAGTGTCCTTTGCCCTGCCGTCCCCCACCAGGCCGCATTCTTCTGTCTCCCAGGGGAGCTCTCCAACCTCCGCTGCTACAAACAGCTCAGTTCTCCCTGCGTCTCCACAGCTCTTTGCCCTTTACAGGTCGCTCTCACATCCCTTCTGTTCCCCGGGGGGAAGGAAAGCCCAAAGGAGTTCAGCCACTTGTCAATTCCTTCAGCTGAAGATGGCCAGACGTGGGCCAGGTCTCCGCCTCCAGCAAGGTCTGGGGATTCACTTCCCATGCACAGGACCTTCCCGCGCTTCCTGCAGTGGAAAAGCTGGTAGGATCAGGCCCCTCCACAGAAGCGCCACCACCTCGGGGTTGCCCCCCACCCTGCCACCTTCACAACCCTTCTCTATGTTGTCTGGATAACACCTCACGTGGTTTATGTTAAAGTTAACTGCATGGTCAACATATTTGCACTTCTTGCCTCCTCCTCGTTATACTGAAAAATGCCCACCATCCTTTTAGCGAAGTGTGTCTCCTTCCTTCCCCGCTCCAGTTTCAGGACTCGCTGCAGTGGGCTCTGTGGCTGCCCTGGCTGGTCCTTCCCCGTTCTCCGAGCTCCCTCCTGCTGAAGGCCCCAGGGCTCGCATTTCTCTCTGTCCTCACCAAACCAGCACTGTAGACATGGGTGACTCCCCAGTGCCTCCTTCCCTGCATGTGTCCAAGGGACTTGGCTGGAGGAAGTGTGGGCCACACCCTCCCTGTGGGTGCTGCCAGGGTGGTGGACGGTGACAGGGTGTGGGGTGTCTGGCCCTTATGGGAGAACTCAGAGCTGCACAGAACCTACAGGGCCTTCCGAGCTGGCACCCCAGCCCTCTTCTGATGCATAGGAGAAACTGAGGCCCAGAGAGGAGACAGGCATTATTCAAGGCCACACAGAGGGCGCAGAACTGGGGCCAGGACCTGCTGACTCCGGCTGGTGGTGCAGAATCCCCCAGCGGGCTTGTTGAAGATGGCAGGGAGGTCAGGATGCAGTAGCCCTGGGGTGGAGCCTGTGCGCGTGTGTTGGGGGAATTCTGATGCACAGCTGGCAGGGGCTGGACCACACAGGGAGGGGCTGCAGAGGGTGCAGGGCTGGATCTGTGTTCCGAGCCCTGAGGACCAGGGCCGGCAGTGTCATCCCTTAGGACGCAAACCCGGAAGGAAGAAGGTAAAGGAAATGCTGGCCCAGAGGCCACTTGATTTTCTTAGAGCCACACACCTCACCTTGGCAGCAGTGACTGAACTCTGTCCTTGCGTGGTCCGGGCCGGATGGGGAGGTATCACTGAATGAAGGCCGTGTGGCTCCTACCACCTGTCCTCTAGCTGGGCAGGCTCTGGGTCTAGGCTCTCAGACAGGGAAACTGCTCCCAGAATTCTTTTAGACAGAAACAGTAACAGACACAATCAGAGGATCAACAAACACTGGGAGCTTCGTGTTTCCAAGTTGGAAGGGACCTTATAAATAAACAGTCTCATCCAGCACCCCACTCACTGCACAGATCATTTCCAGTGTTCCTGCCACGTGGCTGTCCTGCCACTGTTGGGAAGGAATGAGAGCCACCCTTCCCCACACACCTGTGACGTGCCAGCTTCTGTGGTAGGCATTGTCCATCTACCTCCACATTGTCCACCCATCTCAAGTGGTCCCCCGTGAACCCCACAGTTGGCTTGTTATGGGAGAATGTACACTTTGTGACAGGTGCTAGTGCTGTTTCTGAGGCTGGACAGACCTGGGTTTAAATCTTACCTGCCAGACACATGGACCCCTCTGAACCTCAGTTTCCCCATCTGTAACATGGGGATAACAGTCACTCAACTTCATAGGCTGTTGAGACATGACGTGCCCAACACATAGGCATGTTGGCATTTATTAGAATAATCATCATTCCTATCTTGTAGATTAAAAAAATAAGGCTCAGAGAGGTGGGGCGACTGCCCTGGATCACCCAGCCAGGGAGGAGCTGCGCTGCACAAGCCCAGAGGCCTGGCAGCCTCATGTCGGGGTCACCCAAGAGCTAATCCCTGAGCCCTGTTTCAACCCCCCTGGCTTTGAATTTTCGGGCTAGAATCTGTGTGGGTTTTTTAATTAATTTATTTATTTTTAGAAAGAGGGGAAGGGAAGGAGAAAGAGAAACACCAGTGTGTGGTTGCCTCTCGTGCGCCCCCACTGGGGACCTGGCCCACAACCCAGGTGCATGTCCTGACTGGGAATCCAGCCAGCAACCCTTCAGTTCACAGGCCCGCACTCAGTCCACTGAGCTACACCAGCCAGGGTACAATCTGTGATTTTAAGACCAGGTGTCTGGAACCATTAGCCTGTAGCTTCTCTGCAGGGCACACTGTGGGGGTGAAGAACTGGCTGTCTCCAGGGCAGGCTGGTGCACGCAGGTGACCCTTCCTCAACTCCCAAAGCCAGAGCAGAGAGAGCGCCTCTCCCTGGGTGAGTTATCCAAGGCTCTCCCAGTAGTGCTTGCCCCTGAAGAGGTGGGGGCCCCGCACCCTTTCCCATCCTCCTGCATTGGCATTGGCCCAGAGGTCATTTATTATGTGCTGGGAGCGGTGGCCCCTGTCACACACCTGCCACAGGAGCCTGGACTTCCCCCTGAGCCCCAGCACCCCAGGGCCTGTAAATCATTGATCCAGGCCCTCTCCCGCCCTGCCACTCACACATCTCCCAGCACCTCCCTCCTGGGCTCCCCGGGGCACAGCCCTCTCAGGAGGGGGCAGGGGCAGCAGCCCAGGGCTCCTGACTGTCATTAAAAATGCAAGTTCACATGTGCACATGGTAAAATCTTAAACACCCCTCATATTCCCTCCCACCTGTGGCTCCCCAGCCTCCAGAAGCCCTCTCCAGAGGCAGCTCCTGCTAGTGGCTTCTCGTAGAGTCTTTCGGAAAGAACTCTGTAGGTGCACAAACACAGGATCGTGTATGAGTCTGCAACCCCCCATTTTTATACAAAACCAGAAACATATTATTCACAACATTCAATGTCTTGCTTTTCCTTCCTTAACAAAATATCTTAGGCATTGCTCCATATTGGTGCATATGGAGCCTTGCAGTCTCTTCAGAATGATTGCATAAGGCTCCTCTCCGTGGATGGACCATCTTTTTTCTAACGTGCTCCCTACTTCTCAGCATGCGCATTGTTTTCAGCCTTATGCTGTTCCAAACAGCTACAGCTTTGGGCGTTTCCCTGCGGGATCCATTTCTGGAGGTGGGATCAATGGGGAAGGGTCTGTGCATGTTGGGCGAGGCTACGAATCCCCAAGCCGGGCTCCGAGGAGGACGCTTCAGCTCTCACTCCACCGACAGCCTGTGGGACTCCCTGGACCACACAGTGGGACAGCAAACATTTTGTTCTTTGGCGGAGCCTTTTTCTTAGCAAGAGAAGGGTGTGTTGAGTAGTTCTACCAATAGAAGTTGGAGGTTTCTGGGCCCAAAGGAGGAAGGGGAGACCGGGAAGACTGGGCCTGTGGGCTGGGCCTGCACTGGCAGCTAGAACAGAGGACTCATTATGCAGCTAGAGCCCTGCCTCCTGTCCAATCCCACCGGCCCCCCAACTGCCCACCAGATCTATGAAATGGGTGTGATGGACCCCTGCTTGCTTACCAGAAGGTAAGGGAGTGACAGCTGGGTTCCTGAGGGGACAGGCGACTTCATCATCCCTGCATGGAGTCTCTCAGGCTGTGGGTTGAATGGACAGAGCCTTGTCCCCCACCTCAGGCTGGGAATCTTCTGGGGCTTGTCCAAGCCCCCCACCCGAGGACCCCACAGCCCAGGGCTCTCGGGAGCCTCCTCTCACTATGGGCGGGACCCTTCCCCAATACGAGTAGATGATGGGTGGTCAGCCGTTTGAGCCTCTGCTGCCAGTACTTACAGCAGACTCCCTGGTGGCAGTTCTGCAGCCCCTAAACCTGATGGGCGAGAAGTTGCAATGAGAATGGGGAGTGAGAGCCCCAGGCCAGGTGACATGGTCTTGGGTGAGTCCATAACTGCCAGGGGGCCTGATAGCATGGGGAGCCTGGACTAGGAGGACTCCCAGGCCTTGTTTACTTAGATCTTGGCAGCTGTGTAACCACCCTGAGCCTCGGTCTCTTCATTTACAGAATGGGAGGAGACTAAACTCCCAAGACCCCTCTGGGTTTAGCACAGTGAACCCAGTGGGCTGTGGGTTCAGAGCTCTCTGCTGGGCTCTGGGGGAAGGGCAAGAGGCAGCACTGTTTTGGGGCGGGCATTGAATTTTCTAGGCCAAGCAGGGGCTCCGTCTGGACCAAAGCCTTAGTGGCCACTCCCTTGTCCCTTTCTTGGGCCAGACTGGCTGCGGGCCGAGGTTGTCCCGTGCTGCAGCAGGCAGTGAGCTGAGGGCAGGGGATGTGGAAGCATCCAGGGCGGTTCCGCTGCTCTGGCAGCAAACCCGAGAGAAAGAGCCCAGGGACATGTGTTGTCTCCCATGCTCCATAAAAGCGTTTGGCTCCCAAGGAGCCCAGTGCTGTCCTGCCAAGCTGTGTGGGCTTGGTGGAGGGGCAGGGGCTGGAAGTCAGTGCTGGGGGGTAGAGGGGAAGTCAGACAGGGGTGCCGAGGGACAGGCAAGGCCAGAGCTTGCAACCCAGACAGAGGTGAAGGTCAGGCTGTTGTGGGGCACGCGGGTGGGGCCTGAGGGGACCGGTGGTTATTCAGAGACCTACCATGCCCTGGTGGGACGCATGCGTGGGTCTGAAAGTGCTTGGGTGTGCCTCCTATTTATAGCCATGTGCTCGGCTTCTTACAAAGAAAGCTGGTGTTGAGTCAGGCCCCCACACCAGCCTAGGCCAAACATGACTCTCAATATTCTCTCCAGACAGACCTCTGATCCCAGCCCCAAAAAGGCCTTGACATTAACCCCAGTTGGTCCTCAAATCTGATTCCTGGCCCCAGGCCGAAGCTCATGTAGAAGCCAAGCCACCGCCTTCTCCTGGGTTACTGCAGGTCTCTGTGCTTCCTACTTCTTCGCACCAATCTGTTCTGCATGCAGCAGCCAGAGTCATTAAAATGTAATCAGACCTCATGTCTCCTCTGCTCAGAACCCGGTGGTGGCTCCCATTCCAGACAGAGAAAAACCCAGAGTCCTTCCTGTAGCCCATAAGCTCTGGGCAACCTGCCTGTCTCTGCTTGCTCAGTGCCCTGCAGCCGCATCCCACTGCTCCTCACACAGGTCAGATGTCAGACACACTCCTGCCTCAGGGCCTTTGCACTTGCTCTTCCCTCTGCCTGGAGCCCTGAATTGTTTCAGTTTTGTTCTTACTGATGGACACAGAAGCAGCTCTGTGGACTGAGCAGCCACTCTTGCTCCACGCCTGTGCACGGGCTAGAGTGGGGATGCATCCAGGCACACCAGCACCTACCCACCATGCAACCCTAGCTCGGGGTATGGTGGCCAGGGCTAGGCCTCTTGAGGTAACTGCCAGGTCCTCAAAGATCACCAGCAGCCATGTTCAACAGGAATCAGGGTGATATACACCCTGGAACAGTTCAGCAAACTTCCGCCCCTGTATACAGTAGGTCTTTTCTGCTCTCTTCTGCACAGTGGAAGGGAACAGCCGCCATCACTCATCTCAATCTACACTTGCCTGCCAGGTGCCCCTCCATGTCACTGGTATTCACACCTGTGGTCTGAAGACCCTGAATCCGAACCACCTGAGGAACTCACTAAAAATGCAGATTGAACTCCCAGGCTTTCTGACTCATGTGGTCTGCTTTCCACAAGCTCCTGCAGTCTCAGTGGTACAGCCACATCTGGAAACCACTGGGTCAGAGCTGGAGGAGCTGGTGATCTGAGCAGGGCTCTGGGGCAGGGGACCAAGACTGAAACCCCAGCTCCACTAGCAGCTTGCTATGTCACCCTGGGAGAGTCGCTTCCCCTCTCTGTGCCTCAGCACCTCCCCAGACGGGCGTGAAGCAGGCTTGCCGCTCGGGAAGTCTCCAAACTTCAGCCTGAGGGAATGATTGCCACCCCCAAGGCTGGGGTGTAGGCCCTCCTCACCTCGGGGTCCTTCTTCAGGGGGCTGGAGGCCCCACCTGGGCCTTCTGCAGGCTCCTCCTCCTCATTCACCTCCCCTCCTGGCCCATCTGCTTCTTAGGTAAGACCCGGACCAAGGACAAGTACCGCGTGGTCTACACCGACCACCAGCGCCTGGAACTGGAAAAGGAGTTCCACTACAGTCGTTACATCACCATCCGGCGGAAGTCAGAGCTGGCCGCCAATCTGGGGCTCACTGAGCGGCAGGTGTGTGCTTTCCCCACCTCAGCCACAGGAGCAGCACGGGGACTCTGGTCTCCAGGCTGCCAGGCAGATGACAGAACTCAGTCAAGGGAGGAGAACAGAGAGGTGGAGCCTCCTGGCCATGGTCACACAGCACAGCAAAAGCTGAGCTGCCGCCAAATCCTCTCCTGCCCCAACAAAACCCACTATCTCTAACCCCCCAAAGGGAGATAGGGGATCTGATTCGCTGTAGGCCACGGTGGGCTATGATCAGTGCTATTTAAACCCAGAGGAGGGAGCAGTCACAGGCAGAACACGGAAGGCTTCCTGGAGGAGGGGTGTTAGGGAATGGCCTTGGAGATGAGGAGGCAGAAGGTGAAGGGAGAAGTTGTCATGAGAGTAGAGAATGTGCTCAGGTCCTGTGGATGGTCGGGGAGGCTGGAGCTGGAGGCAGGCTGCAGAGGCCGCACTGAGAAGTGAGGGCGCGGCTGTCTCCCCCTCCCTCTCACTGCCACTGCGCACCACCCCTCGCTCTTCTCCAACCACAGGTGAAGATCTGGTTCCAGAACCGGCGGGCGAAGGAGCGCAAAGTGAACAAGAAGAAGCAGCAGCAGCAGCCCCCGCAGCCCCCCCAGCCACCACCGCCAGACCACGAAGTCACCCCCACCACAGCTGGGCCGCCCCTGGGGGGCCTGTGCGGCAGCTCCGCCAGCCTCCTGGGTGCCTCCTCCCCAATGCCTGTCAAGGAGGAGTACCTGCCTTAGTTCCCAGCCCTGCCACTGACCTTCTGGGTCACCTTGGACAAGTCACCCACCCAGCCCCCCATGTGCCCTTGGCCTGTCTGTGCAGTTAGCTCTTTGGATAAGGACGTTTTCCTGTTCTTGGTCTCGGGGGTAAGGGAACCCAGGGTGGGAGGTCTCAGTCCCCATCTCCCTCTCCAGAGGTTCAGGGGCAGAAGGCTGCTACAGGGACTAGACTGACCCTGGGGAAGGAGATGGAGCTGAGGAAGACGGAAGGCTTGCGCACCGTGAGCTACGGGAGGAATGTGGTCAGCTCCCACCTGCCTGGCTCCGCAGCCTCGGTTTCACCTGCCCCCACCCTGACACGACCCGACCCTCTGGGCTGATGCAGAGCACAGAGCCCACAGGATGGGGCCTGACTGTCCCCTCTGGGTTGCAGAGCCAGACCTCCTCACTAGCATTCTCAGTGGGGCCTCCAGGTTGGGGAGAGGCCCCCTGGAGAGGGACAAAAGGGCAGAGTCCCTCTGCCAAGTTCCACCCCACCAGGCTGTCCGTCAGGGCCCAGGCCCCACTGGGCCCTCAGAGGACTTTTTCTGAATGGAGCCGAGCTCACAGCTGGGCAAGTGTGTACATAGAGTGGAATCTCGTGAATGCAGTTTCAAGAATAAATTTTTCCCTCTTTTTAAAAATGTATAAAATCATTATGCATAGCATTAAAGGCAAGTGTTAAGTATAAATCATCCTCACCCCTCCCTAACAATTACATAACCCCTTTCAGTCTCTGTCAGCCTACAACAAGGTCACCTTTAGGATGCATTTGAATGATCAAAACATGACATTGTTAGAGTAAGTCTATGAGGCTATGTAAAATTTTAAGTCCATTTTATGAGGGGAGTCATCAGACCCAATTTATCAGACTTTTGAATTTTTCAAATGCTTTCAGCTCAGGATTTTACAATGTTCATTGGCACCCCCATGTGCCAGGCATGGCTGGGCCCGGTGAATGCGGTCCTTGCTGCCCTTCCCCACCAGAAGTTCCCAGTTCGAGCTGTGCTCCAGGCATCAGGGAACAGAGCATTCAGGCACTTCTAGCTTCTCTTGGAGGGCCCGGAAGGCTTCTTGGAGGAGGTGAGGTTTGAACTGATGCCTAAAGGACTAGTGGGTGGCGTCAGGCCATGAAGTGGGGAACGGTAACAAAGTATGAGCAGTGTGAAGTTAACATAATTTTTGAAAACCCTTGGGACAAGCTGCTGTTCTCACCTCCCTTTTAGGAGCCTGCTAGCTGGAGGGCTCTAGTGCCAGCTGCCTGCCCCTGCTGTTTACTGTTCTGGGAGGTGCCCCAGCCATAAAAAGTGCACACAGCCTGCCCTTTGCTCCCGGAGCACATGACAACCATGCACAAGGTGCCTCCCTCCCGCACACGAGCCCCTGCAGAGCAGCAGGCCCTCCCGTCCTACTGGGGGTGGCCTGAAAGATGTCACGGCCTCTTCACTGAGGGTGGTGGGCTTCTAGAGCATGGGAGCCAGGCAGCACCAGGGAAGGGACCTGGGCAGCAGCAGAAGAGGGTTGCTGGAAGGGTGGCTGGCAGTGAGTGAATCTAGTTTTCTGATCATCAAAAACATTTGCTGTGTGGCCCTGGGGTAACTTCTTCCCCTCTCTGGGCCTTGTTTCCCTGTCTGTAAAATTGGGGAGTTAGTTTACCAAGAAAAAATGGCTCTAGCCAAGTAAGTTTGGAAAGTCCTACAGACCCCACCCTTCTGGGAGAGTCAGGGTGGCACATTAGCCACCAAAGGCTCTGACAAGTTGCATGACGAAGAACCGCCTGGATCTTCTTTAACCCGGCATTCTCCATGCCTCACCCCACCAGAAGCCCCCGCCCCAGCACTACCAGCACCCCACCAAACACCCCACGCTCTGACAAGTGGTGACTCTGGACTGGGGGGCCATAAACAGCTGTGACTCAGTGTTTAATAGCAGGTTTTGTCCTCAGGTGGCCTGGGCTGCAACCTAACTACTAATCTGTGAGACTTCAGGCAGGTTACTTAGCTTCTCTGAGCTTCAGCCCCCTCCTTTGTCAAATGGGAAAAAAGTGCCCCAACCTATCTCAGAATTGGGCCCAGGGCCCAGGGCAAGGTGAGTTCTGGGCTTCAGCCACCTGCTTCCAGGGCTGCTGCATCCTCATGTGACAGGCTGTCAGTCCTGACTGATGTTTTAACTACCCCACCCCCCAATGTTGAGGACAGATGGTGGCTGGGAAGATCTGAGGCAGGACAAGCCTGTCCCCAGCTCCAGGAAGCCTTCCTGGCAGGAGGTCAGAGGCCAGGCCTGGCAGGTGGGTGAGCTGCAGCTGCTGTGCATGTGGGAGGTCAGGGGTTGGGTGGGGCCCATGCGTTGGGTCGGTGATCTCCTGTCAAGTGGTGTGAGCGCTGGGAAAAGGCAACTTCATCTAAAACAACTTCCAAGCAGTGCCGTGGGCTGGCAGGTGAGGCGTGAGTTCCCTGTCACCTAGAGACTTCCACCAGAGGCTGAGCATTATAATGACCCAGGAAAGGGACCACTCCTGTCCCGTTAGACCCCAGTGCTAAGAGATGGCCCAGTTTTCCCATCAGCTGCTCCTGGTTTGCATACAGAGATTTTCAGCATCCCCCACTGCTGGTGGGCAGGCCCAGGCTCCCGATGAAAGTCAGATATGGCCTAGCCTGGCCCCTGAAGACCCTGGTTCTGGTCATGGCCTCTTCAGAATCAGAAACGTGCCCATCAGCGTGTTTTGCAAATAACTTCCCCTGTAGGCCCTTCATGCCACAGTAAGAACCTCAGTCTTGTGGAGGCCATCAGTGGTGGCCGAGCAGAGAGGGCCACAGCTCAGTTCTCACAAGGCCTGAGCTCAGGGCTGGGAGTGGAGTGTTCTCACACCAAAGGTCTCCAGCAGCCTGTGTGTGTGTGTGAGTGTGTGAGTGTGTGTGTGTGTGTGTGTGTGTGACAGGTTATAATGTGGGGGGAAGGTGGACAGAGAACCGGAGCTCCAAAGAAGCCAGCCTGCTACTGGGTGGCTTAGAGGCCCAGCCAGTAGGATGCAGGGCCTGGGTGAACAGCTGGCCTAGGGCAGGCCAGCAGCGTTGGAGGGCAATCCTGACCCTGCCCGGCTGCTCCGGAACCACTTCCTCAGAATCACACCAGATGGACTAGTGGTCTGGATCCTCATCTTTCACAGTCGCCACTCGGCAGGCGTAACAGAACACATGCTCCAGAGTGATAAAGTCTGACATTAAAGCAAATTGAAAATGTTTATTTATGTGCACTTAAAAATATCTTCCTATATAATAACAGGAAGTACATTTTCATCTAACACTTTCCTTAAATTAGCACACATCTCCATCTTACTTTTGATGTGAGATCAGAAGAGGGTGGGGGAGAGGAGAGAATGGGGGAAGGGCGATAGACAGAAGCACTGGTTGGGTGCCAAGTGGCATTGGACTTCCTCTGGGATGGAGGAGGCGGAGACAGTGGTGGCAATTGTCTAGCATGCTTGGTAGCTGAACTGGTCTCGTGGTCAGTTGCACAATTAGAAACCTGGGCTTCTGTGGACAGATGAACTCACGGGTCTCCCAGTGTTGGGGTGTTGTTTTCTAAAGCACAGACTGTTCCAGCATTGGCCGTGGTGGTGGGGAGAGGGCAGCCGAAAGCGGCGATCTGAGGGTGCAGTCTGGGTGGGGTCAGACTCCTAGATTCCAGACCTGACCCTGCCTCCACTCCCGAGTGATTTGCCAACTTCCTACCTCTTCTGGGCCTCAGTTTCCCCATCTGAAACTTACAGGCCTAGACCCAAGTGCACTCAGCCCCAGTGACTTGTGCTTGAGGAATTCTAAAGCCCCAGTCCTGTTCCATCCCCCTACCCCAGGCTGGGTCCCTCCTGGGCTGGCTCTGAGGGGAGCAGGTGCTGCTGGGAAGAGGCCATACAGGGGCTCTGGAGCCAGTGCCTCAGTCCTGCTCTGAGTTCCATGGTTCTCTGTGCCTTCCATAGGGTCCCATGAAACCTGGGCACCGAGGAGAGGGGCTGGATCGGCAAAGCTGCCTCCTGTTCCGTAAGAGATGTGACGGGCCCTGCAGAAGGCTGGGGGTGGGTCCTGTGTGGGCCTTCCTGGAATCAGGCGCCACTGGCTTTTGTCCCTCCCTAGGCATAGCCCGCGGCCCTCTCGGCTTTACCTCCAAAGCCCAGAGAGTCAGTGCTCTGTGTGGCACCACTCCTCTGAGACAGCTTCCTCGGGTGGCCCAGGGGGTGCACCAGCCTGCCTTCCCAGGCTGTTAGAGAGAATTAAAAATTAGATATTTGGTCTGAGTGCATCTCATACACAGAGTTGGGCTCCATGAATGCTCCTTCCTTCACAGTCATGGCCAATGGGCTCCTTCTTCCCGTCCTGCTCTGCGAGGCCAGGATGCAAGGGAGGAGCAGCTTGGAGGAGAGGTGGGCCCAGGGTGGGCCAGACTGAGCCGTGCATCCAAGCTCTCACTTTGATTTAATCCCTTCCCACCTCCTACCAGGCTCCAGGGGGACCGGGAGCAGCACCTAACTTCACTCTCCCCAAAGGCCTCCCCATGTTGGCTGATGGTAGGGTGACCCTGTGAAACAGAGTCTCAGCTGGGCCACTTTGAAGGGTAAAAGGGACACGATTTATAATGTATTGTATGTACTGGGTTCACTAGCATATACTGGTTCAGTCCCCCACGCCAAATTTCCCATCTAGCCACAGGCTCACCAGACCCACACAGCCTTCTAAGAAGTCAGCCAGGCGAGGGCTCGTTGACGGCACACTTAACAGATGTGCAGTCCTGATGTCGCCACGGTCCTCCTGCTGGTGGACAGGAGCCCAGGCTCATGAGCTAAGTGACAGGTCATGACGACAACACAGGGGCTCTCATCCTGTCCCTTCTCCTTGCCCACACCTCCCTGTTTTACTTTCATCCCAAGAAAAAGAGGAGTGTTCAGGACCACCACTGGTCTGGAAGGTCTGCCAAGCCTGACTGTCCCTGGTGTCATTCACTAGCCTTGTGACCTTGAGTGAGTGACTTCCCCTTTCTGTGCTTCAGTTTCCTCATCTGTACGATAGGGGCAATACCACCTGTGTCTCCAGGTCACTGTGTCAAGGAAATAAGATCCTGTGCAGGATCTGGCACACTTTATTTTGTTTGTTTTTTAAAAAGATTTACTTATTTATTTTTAGAGAGAGGTAAAGGGAGGAAGAAAGAGAGGGAGAGAAACATTGATGTGAGTGAGAAATAGCGCAGGAACTTTTGCTTTGTGGGGTGAAACCCAACAAACCGAGACACACCAGTCAGGGCAGGGTTTGGCACACTTCAGGTGCTCAGTAAGTACTGATGGATTGGATGATTGGGCAAATATCTGACTAATGGTTGTTTTTCCTTTTTCGTAGGAATGGGCAACCCACAGTCTGTCAATAGATGTTAACTGAGCCCCTACTATGTGCCCAGCTCCATGCTAAAACTTTTCCATCACCATCTTCCTGAATTCCCCCCATCCTCATTAAGGGAATAAGATTCTTATGCCCATTTTCCAGATGAAGAAGTGGCAGTGCAGGGAGGTTAAGCAATGTGAGCAAGGTGTCACACAGCCAGGTGAGGAGGAACCAGGATGCTGGAACCCACCACTGGCTGTTAGTGTCCGCGTGCATAGCCTGCCTTCCTCGTTGCCCAGCTGGAGAGAGGCCTAAGAGAGGGCAAGTAATTTGCCCAAGGTCACACAGGAGACTGTCATCAAGGCCTCCAAACCTTCAAGGGTTTCGCTCGCAACCCCCACCCCCACCCCACTACTCCTTACGCGCTTGGCCCCTCCAATCACAGCTCTGCGCGAGGGGGCGCGCGTCCCCCCCACACCTCCACCCTTCAGCTGTCCATCTGTCTAGGTGTCTATGCAGGCGCAGCCGTGCACCCCTCCCCATCCTCTGGCCCTGCGTAAAGAGAGGCAAGCAAGCAGTCCGCAGCGCCCTACCGGTGCCCTACACCTGCGGCCGACAGGCGGCAGCGCCTGCGCTCGCGGCTCCCCCCACCCCAGCCCCACTCCCGCCGCCCCCCCCCCGCCCCCACCCCAAGCGGGTGCGCGGCAGCCGCTGGGGCAAAGACGCATTGCCGGCCGGCAGCACAGCTCCTGCTCTCTCACTGGCTCTCTGCGCTGAAGGGAAGCCGAGCCAGGAAGCCCCAGCAACCTGTCCATCAAGATGAAGAAGCTCCAGGGAGCTAAACTCCGAAAGGTAGGGCAGGAGGGCGGGCTAGGGACTCACCTGAGAAAGGGGTGCAGAGGCCCGCCCCCATCGAGGTCCTGGGAAGGTAGGGAGGGCACCTGGGTCCAGCTCAGAGCTCTGGTAGAAGCCAGGCTGAGCTGAATTGCACGGGGGGGGGGGGGGGGGGTCACTGGTCTGTGCCACCCCATACCACCCCACCCCCGTCTGAGGGTCGGGATGTAGTGTGATTGGGCCTGGGGTTCATTGCACCAGGTCCTACGAACAGGTGTCTGCAGCCCCAGGAGGCTGAAGGTAGGGGTAGCTGAGGCCAGGCACCCACCCCTCTCGATCCCCATCCATTTCCCCAGGGGCTGACGGGATGGGGGGCATGTGTGTTAGAATAACTGAGCACTAGCCTGGAACACGACAAATTTCAGGGTAATGGGTGGAGGTGTTGGTCCAGGCCTCCTCTGGGTACTCTTAAGCTGAAGTGGCCCCCGAGATCCAGCAGGGGTGCAGGCTTTCCTGCTGGTGCTCCCCACCACCTGCTTCCTCCCTACTCTGCTCCTCCTGGCAGCTGTAGTGTCCCTGCTAAGACCCCAGGCTGCCCCTAAGCAGGAGAAGGAGGCAAAGGCATGGAGTGAGGAACTTGGAGCCCTAAGGAATATGGGGGGGAGCTGGCAGGAGAGGGGCAGCCAAGTCCTGAGGCCCTGAGCCCAGACCTCGGCCCCCCCCCACCTGGTCCTGTGGGGTGGCCCTCTCAGCCAAGTGGTATGGGCATGGGGAGGAGAGTAGTGGGGCAAGTGTTCTGGCTTTTGGCTTAAAAGTAGCAGTCCCAGCCAAGGAGTCAGAACTCCAGGGTACTATTTCTGCAGGTGCCCCGTACTCAGTCTGTGGCAAGTCCATTCTGGAACCTGGACCATTGTCCGTCCATCCTCCGTGTCAGACAGCACCAGAGCAGGCTCCCCTGTCACAGGTGCTGCTTGTAGGGCCTGCTGTTATTGACCACACCCCTCTGCCATGGGCCTCCCCCATTTACTCAAGCTCTCTACCCTTGGGCAGCTGCATGGAACCACTGTGACTCGTGGGTCCTTATTCCTGACGTGAGTGACTTGTTAGGGTCATTTGTGGGTCTCTTGGGCTTCAGTTCTGCCTGGTTCTTTTCCATTCTCCTCCTCTCTTCCCTTTCCTCCCCCTTCCCGTAAGATCCCCTGCCCCTCGCTGCCACAGGGCCACACATTATGTAAATAGCCCTCTTTTGTGGAGCCTTATCTTATACAATCCCCCAACAATTCTGGAAGCTAGGGCTTATTATCCCACTTTATAGACTAGGAAACCAAGGCATAGAAGGGTGCAGCTTACTGCTTTCCTGAAGGTGGGCTCAGCAACCTAGTACCAGCAGAGCGACAGGAGGGGCCGCCTAGCCTCAGGTTACCCTGCCTTGGTCTGAAGGAGAGGGGGCAGGGAGGCAGGAAATGCCAGTTATCAGCAGTGAGCACTGGGCTCAGACTCAGGGGTCTGGGTCCTAGCTTTGCTCTGCCCTTGATTTACTGTTTGACCTTGGGCTCATCTCTTTCTGCCCCCGAAACTCAGTTTCCTCGTCTGCACAGTGATGAATCATTGTCTCTCTCACCCTGAAGAAGGTATGAGAGCCTTGGCTTGGGCAGTCCTGCCTCTCCCAGGCCCTAGTGCAGCTGGTAGTTTATATCTGCTGGTCCCTAAAAGAGGGGGTGCAGGTCTGCCAAACTCAGGTGTGTTCCTGTGTGACTCTGGGTGGGGAGTGGGGATATCAGGGGTGAGAACCTCACACCCAGGTGGAAACGTGAACTGACTCCTTAAGCTTCCGGCCCTGCCCCTGCTTCCCGATGTCTTCTGGCTGCTCCATCCTCTGTTCCAGCCTCCTGGGGTCCACTCCAGGGTGGGGGTTGAGGACTCCAGGTGGGCGTCTCATTGGCTCAGCTTTGTAGGACCCCAGCCCTTGCCCCAGGAGCAGAAACAGGCTTCCCTCTGATTGGAGAAGGAGGGGAACAGAGAACTGGCAGCATCCCGCTCTTGGAACTCTTGTCACCATGGAAACAGAGAGCTGGGACCGGCTCTGTGAACACAGAAAGGGCAGCAGCTTCTCAGGAGGGATCAGAGGAACCTCACTCCCGGGCCTTCCTGCCCAGCTGGCCTAGATGGGGATGGGGGATCCCTGGTGGACCGGTCTGCCTCACCCCCCAGCACCAGTGTCCGCTGGCCCTGCCCCATCCCTCCTGGAGCTTACCTAGGAGGGAGTGGTTCCAGACGGCTGCTGCTCACCCACCCGGTGAGGGAGCCTTGGGGGCAAGGGCATGAGGGGAAGGGGCAGGTTTCAGATGGGTCTGAGGGCCGCTGCTGCCCTAGCCCCCGCGTGCCCGAGGTCTCGGCTGAAGAACCGCCAGGCGCATAGTTGTTCCAACCCTGGGAGCCCAGTTACTTGAAAAGCAGCTTTTTCCTGCTTTTCATTGTTGCCACCATCACTCATAATCCGTCCAGGCTGCCCCAGTCCACAAGCCAGCCTCAGGCAGGACCACCCCCACTGTCGTCACTGTCACTGAGAATCAGGCCAACACTGTTTCTGCCACCAGAGCCCAATGTACCAACCCCGTCACCACAGCCAGACACCTCCAGTCCTGTGACTCCTGCACTCTTCACCCCAGCAATGCGCACATGACAAATCCTCGGCAAATCCTTCTCTGTTGCCGCCTGATCTGTGTATAGACACCTGCTTGCTCTGGTGCCAGGAAGGACAATTTTAGGAGAACGCACAAACCTGGTCGCAGCAATGTCCTGAGACCCTGGGCGTGAACTGGGTCTCGTCCTCGACCGCTGCACGTGTCCCCAGTGAAGTCTCTTTGGAGAACCTCGCCTCACAAATCAGAGCCGGAAGACTATTAGAGGGGGATTGTCCAGACCTGCACTCCCCAGGCGTATGCTAGCAGGCCACCTCCTTAAGACCCTTTTCTTAAACAGGACTGGGAAACACTGTCTACACCAGCCCCTGTTTCGAGAATCACAGTGCTTATTGGGCCATTAAAGGACCCCGATGAGTCCTGTAAGAAAGAACCCTGTTTTACCTCGTGTTAACCCAGCTTTCCCCGAACTCCTCTGAATCAAGAATCCTTTGTTCCTCTGAACATCCCAAAGGGTATGTTTTTGGAGACACTGACCTATCCAATCTCCACAGTGTCCAGATGGGGAAACTCTTCTGAGGCTCAGAAGACTGGTTCCCAAAGTCTTACAGTGAATTGGCACAGACATGGGACCAGAGTTGTGGTCCCCCGACTCCCAGTCCGGTGGAGTCACTGTCCCCCCAACCATTCCTCAGCAGGCAGCAGGCAGTCCTGTCCCTTCTCTCTGAAAACCCTGGACGTCATTTGACAATTTGCCTTCTTTGCAATTCCATCTTTTTCTGCCATAAGGTGAGACTTACAGAGGCAACGGGAGAGGTATGGCTCCCCCTTTCTCCTGACTCATTCCTGCAGTCACTTCTAGAAGCTGCGGTCTGAGTTTTAGGTGCCATCCTAGGACCTTTGGTATTCTTTCCAGGCCCTAAGCCCAGACAGCCCATGGCTCACATCGCTCAGGGCCAAGATTCCAAGCAGCTGATCAATCTCTTAGCCCCGGCCTGAAGGGAGAATGCCCATGGACATCCCCACCCTCTTTGAGTCACAGGAGGGGGGGCCCTTCGGGACAGCTGGCCTCCTCTCGCCTCTACACACACATCTGTCCACCAGTGACAGCAAGATTATGACTTCGTGAGACAGATCTGTGTTTAAGTAGCAGCCTCCTGCCCAGGAACTAAAATGCACAGCCTCTGTAGGCTCCTTGAACATAAATCTAATCCCCCCTCCGGAGGAGCCCAGGGTCCCTCCCAGCCCTCTCCTCTTTTGCTCAGGGATCCCAGCTTCTTCCTCTTGTCCTCACGTAACCGCTTTTCCTGAACAACCTCCAGTTTGGCCACCTGCCCTTCGGACACGCTCCAAACTGTCTGTGTCTGTCTTAGATGATGGTGCCCAGAGGGGAGGAGCAAAACTTCAGTGCTGGTGTTTGGAGACATGGGCTTGGACGTGGGCAAGCTCTGGGCTCAAGACCCAGTTCTCCCCCTGGCCAGCCTTGTAAAAACCTCAGGTGTGTTAGGGCTTCTCTTCGACCCTTGGTTTTCCCCGTCGTTAAATTGGAACTTAGATGAACACTTAGCTCACAGGGAAGAATGAAATCAGGTAATGTGAGTGAAAATGTTGAGCGCACCAAGCACATGTAAGTGCTCAATACATGGTGACTATCGTTAAGATTGTTGTCATCATCTTCAAAACAGGACCGTGCCTCGATTTCACCTCTGTGTTAGCCAAACTAAGAGCGAGGTAGCTTTGTTAGTGCCTGAGCCACCCTGCTGGTCTCATGAGTTTGCTGTTACCTAAAATCTCAAGGAGTTCCTGAATGTGGACTGTGTTCAGCCAGCTGACAGAAATTGATCGTCGGAACCAACAGACTATCTTTCCTGTAGCCCTAGTCAAGTCCATATACTTGTATTGGTGGTCACAGTTCCAACCTGACCTCACCTTTCTCCTCCACCCTTTTGGTCTCTCTTATTGGCAGCCCATCACCCCAGACCTGCTGATGACCCCCAGTGACCAGGGTGATGTAGACCTGGATGTGGACTTTGCTGCAGACAGGGGGAACTGGACGGGCAAGCTGGACTTCCTGCTGTCCTGCATTGGCTACTGCGTGGGCCTGGGGAATGTCTGGCGTTTCCCCTACCGAGCCTACACCAACGGAGGAGGTATGGGCCTGAGCTCGCTGCCAGGTGATCGACAGCGCTCTGGGTGGATTGAGGTTTGAAGTGGCCTTAGCCACCGTCTCCTCTCTGACCTTGAACAGAATTAATTGAAAGTGGTTTCATAGCAACCTGGGGCTGGAAAGAGGGAGCTCACCTGCCTTGTCCCTTTTCATCACCCAGGCCCCCCTCCCTCCATCGGTCCCAGTGTGAGTACCCACACAGTGAGTCCTAAGCACTGGGACTTCCTGGGCCCCGAGCGATGGGCAGGGGGCTGCCTCTGCTTCATGGTAAAGAGCTGTATCTGCCTGTCGGTGATCACTGAGCTCTCAATATTCTCCCCACCTCCACCCCTCCCTCGCCTCCTCCAAAACCTTGTTCTATCAATAATTCCTGCTCGTGAATCTTCAATCTGTCTTCTGCTCCTGGTTCCTTCCATTGTGACTGCAAATACAGAGTCTCCAGTCTTAAACAGATTCTCGGATGTCCCTGCTTTTCCATCAAGTGACCCTTCTAAGTCTTATTAACTAGATGGGGTTGAACACTCACCATCTGCCAGTTCTGGGCTTGGGGTCTCCACGCCTGTCTCAATTAACCCTGATGGCAGCCCTCCCAGGTGAGCACCGTTGTTCTGATGAGGAGGCCCGAGCTTGGAGAGGCCTGGTTCCTTGCCCAAGGTCACACAGTGGCCAACCCAACAGCCCACATGGGACTGTCTTCTGCAGAACCAATGCACACCCACCAGCACGCCTTATCTCTTCCACCTCTACCAAACTTGTGAAAGAAGTGCCTGTTGGCAGGGAGACAGAAATCCAAATAAAACTAGATGAAGCAAGGACAGATGGGCCAATGCGGCTGGGAAGTGCAGGGCTGGAGCTGGCCTCTAAGCTCCAGACACTTCGCAACACCCGCCGTTCTCTCTGTTCCATCAGCACCCCCCCCCACTTCCTGACTCGTTCCCTCTGTATGCTGACCTCATTTTTTCCTGGGACAGGCTTCATCTTTACAGTTGGGGTGGCCAGAGACAACTCTGGAATGACTTCCTTCTCAGAACTGCTGTCTCTGAATAAATCTACTTAGAATTCCAGGGATGGTCTCTAATTGGCCTGACCTGAGATCTGTGCCCCTCGGGAGGTGGGCAGGGGTTGACTGGTATGACTGCAGCCCCTCCAGAGTCATATGGTGGTAGGAAGGTTCTCTAAAGGAGTCGGCTGCCAATATGAGAAGAAAGGGGGAAGGGATGTCGGGCACATGGGACCACAGGTGGCAGCCGTGAGCATCTGGGGCGGCACGACGGGGAAGGGAAAGGCAGGGAGATCGGAGGGTTGACTTCTACACTGAGGAGTTTGTACTTTCTTCAACAGGGAACTCACTCATTCATTCAGTCATCCGTTCATTCACTTACTCAGTGTCTGCTCTGAGCCCAGCCCTGGTCTGGGCACTGGGGCTACAGAGGTGAGTGAATCCCCTCCACCCTCTCCTTGGCCCTCAGTGATTGGTGGTTAAAAAGGAAGAAGACGAAGAAGACAGCCCCGAGCCACAGGAGAAATTCTCCCTCAGGTCACAGGTGGTGGCCACTGGTCAGGGAGGGGCAGGGCCGGAGCTGAGCCTTGGGGAGGCCGGCCCACTGAGGCCCTGCCCCCCCCCCCATTCCCCCCACAGGCGCCTTCCTCGTGCCCTACTTCCTCATGCTGGCAGTCTGTGGCATCCCCCTCTTCTTCCTCGAGCTCTCCCTGGGCCAGTTCTCCAGCCTGGGGCCCCTGGCCGTCTGGAAGATCAGCCCCCTCTTCAAAGGTGAGGCCTCTGTGGCACCTGGGGTGCTTTGGGCCTGGGGGAGGCAGGGCAGTTGCCCCTGGAAACCTCCAGAAAGGGCTGGCCTCACAGAGGAGACACAGCCTCACCCGCAGGAAGCGTTGGCCTGAGGCAGCGCCCGTCCCCCGTGCCAGGTGCCGGCGCGGCCATGCTGCTCATCGTGGGCCTGGTGGCCATCTACTACAACATGATCATCGCCTACGTCCTCTTCTACCTCTTCGCCTCCCTCACCAGCGACCTGCCCTGGCAGCACTGTGGCAACTGGTGGAACACGGACCTCTGCCTGGAGCACAGAGGCTCCAAGGACGGCAACGGGGTCCTGCCCCTCAACCTCACCGGCACTGTCAGCCCCAGCGAGGAGTACTGGAGGTCTGGGGGCCCAGGCCCCGTGGGTCGGGGGAGGGTGGGAATGAACCCGTGTCCCCCAGGGGCCCGGCATGTACCACAGAGCAGCTGGTGTCCGGTGGACTCTGGGTTCTAATCCCAGCTCTTCACCTGACCAGCTCTGCAACCTTGAGGAATGTATTTGGCTTCAGATGCCTTATCTTTAGAGTGGATACGATGACAGTGTTTCAGACGGTTGCCATGAGGATGAGAGAAAAGAAGGCACGTAAACTTCTCCATCCAGCCTGGTGGGCGGCAAGTGCTCGGTCAATGCCAGCTGATGATAATGATGGTGATGATGATGATAACAATAATGGTAACCTTTTGGAGCCTCAGCTCCCACCTCTGTAAGAGGGGATGACAATAGTCCCTACTTTATAGGATGTCATCCAGCCAGTCACTCATGTATTTATTTGTCCTCTAAGTATTAATTAATACTTACTGAGCAACGACTGTCGTTAGTAGGTAAAGAACGTAACATCAGCCAGGACCACGTAGTAAGGACCCTCTCTGATTGGCTTAGTAGGAGGGAAAAGACTATGGTAGAGGGAGGGACTGCTGTGAGGTTCACACAGGTAATGCAGGGAAGACCCTGCCACGGAGCCAGGCAGCTTGCGAGCCCCCATGAGTGGCAGGTGCAGGACGTCACTGCCCATCAGCCTGTCCCAAAGCCCCACTTGTAGCTGAGAAAACTGAGAGGCTGGCCCAGTACTTGGTGGAAAAGGCCGTCCTGGAACCAAGGAACCCTGATTCTTGATCCTGTTCTGGAACATTCCTGAGTGGCCTGGTCTCTGGGTAGGGACCATTGACGGACCAAAGGACCGTTGGCAGACCAGACACCCCCAAATCTTCACTTGCCAAGGGCTGCTCTTGGGAATCTTCCCCCAAGTGGACCCCATGTCTTGACATATTTTAGTCTCCAACCTACATTTATCAGCCAGTTCATCTATTTATCTGTCTAAAGTCCATCCAAAGTGTGTATACCTGCCAAGGAGTATGTCTGACCAGTGGGAAAGGATGAGCTTGGGTCTGCAGCGTAAAAGCCAAAAGACGTGCAGAGTCCAGCAGCTGCTGGGGTCTCCACAGAAACAGCACAACCCCCTGCCTCAGTGGGAGCGCGGGCAGAAAGCAGGCGGTACTCTCACAAGGCTTCAGCAAAGGGAGTTTATGGGGGGACTTTACAGAGGTGAGGCAATGCACACAGAGAGGTGAGGCATCGGGACTTAGCTAGAGGGCCTGGCCGTCACCCCCCTGAGCTAAGGGGGCAAGTGGAGGGACTGGGGGTAGTGAAACCAGACAGGTTTGGAGCCTTGGAGGAAAGGCTGCCCAGTACGATCTTGCTGTGGAAGAAGGAAGTCACAGCCGCGCCTGCTGATGGTGTGCTTGCACTCACCTGTGCATAGGCCCATGGACGTGTGTGTGTGCAAATACCCCAGCCCCTCACTCCTCCCAGCCCCCAGTCTCCTGCCGCTGCCTCTCACTAGCCCAAACCCAAACGGGAATGGAGTGTGAAGGCAACCTGGGCCAGGGGTCTGTGCAGATGAGCCTCCTGGATGCAGAGCTGGGCAGAGGGCAGACCGGAATCAAATGGAAACTAGCCAGGACTGCCTCACGGGCTGGCCATGGCTTTCCTCCCATCAGTGGAGCATGGTAGTATGACCAGAGGACACTGAGACCTTCGTCTCCCACAGCCGATATGTCCTCCACATCCAAGGCAGCCAGGGCATCAGCAGCCCTGGGGAGATCCGCTGGAACCTCTGCCTCTGCCTGCTGCTCGCCTGGGTCATCGTGTTCCTCTGTATCCTCAAGGGTGTGAAGTCCTCAGGCAAGGTGAGGCCTTGGGGCCAAGAGGCCTGAGGGGCTGGGAGGGGCGAGGACTTCCTGGAGGAGGCAGGACTTCCTGGAGGAGGCAGGGTGTGGACTGAACCTAAGAGGATGAGTAGACTTCAACTGGGAAGAGGGGAAGGGAAAGGGCATGGAGCTGGGGATGGAAGGGGACACTGCCCAAAGATATGGAGGTAAGGATGGCAATGGCTAGGCTAGTTCGCTAGAGTAGAAACTTGCCAAGGGCAGGACCTATCTGTTATTCAAGTTTGTATACTTATCCAGTACTTGGCACTCTGAAAGGGCTCAGCAGGTATTCTTGAATGCTTTGAGGGTGGTTATATGAGTCAGAGTTCTTTGAGATGCCAGTGACCAGAACCCAGTTATCGCTCTCAATTGGAAAGTCCAGAGTGTGTGCTTCAGGCATGGCTGGATCTAGGGCTTCAATTAATATTAGGAATGTGGTTCTCACAGCCTCTCAGCAGTGCTTTCCTCTAGAGTGGCTTCCTTCTCAGGCTTCATTCTTCATGCAGTTGTCCCAGTAGCTCTGGGCTGCACTGTACCTGCTTAGGGAAGGATTCTCCCTTTCCCCAGTTTGCAAAATCCTACAGTTGAGTCCCACTGGGTAAGCTGGGTTGCAGTACCAATCCCTGAAACAGTTACTGTGGCCAGGAGGATGGAGTGCAGGTCCTGGGTCCCGGGCCCACGCCCGGAGCTGAGAATGAAGTTAGGACAGGTAGGAAAAGTCAAGGAACTCTTATCCAAAGAAGATCAAGGAGATATTGAGCTGACAAAGCCACAGGTGTCCACTTCAGGTTATAAAGGGCAGGAGGGCCATAAAGCCGTTTCAGAAGGACTTGGAACCCTGAATGGTTTACTTAATCATTTATAAGTGAGAACTTGTCCCTCTGCAAAGTGCTCAGAAGTGTTGTCCACTTGGAAGAGAACCAATTCAAAGCCGGAGAAGAAAGCATTTAGAAAGAAGGGAGAAGTAATCATAGCGCGAGCTGAGGGAGTGAGGAGCCAAGACTCAGTGGTGTCTGCTGAGGGTGTGGCTGGAGGTTTGGAAATGGGCAGAGAGAAGTCAGAGGGGAGACTGGGAATGCGCAATGTCTGAGGGTCATGCTGGCTGATGACCACATGGGGTGCGTCTGCTGGGGACAGTGGGCGTGCGGGGCAGGAGGCTCTTCTACCCTCAGGGGAGGGGCGACAGTGGCCTGGACTGGGCAGCAGGGGAGCTGGAGGGAGCGGATAGTTTGGGGACTGCCTTGGTAAGCGGTGACAGGACTTTGTGGATGGGATCAGTGTGTGGAGGGCAAGGAGGAGGAAGGGGGGGAGGGAAAAAGAAGCGTCATGGGTTGATGACTGTTCTCGGCTTGGGAGTAAGATGGGGATTTCTAGAGGAGGAGAAGGGTAGAGGAAGTCACCCAGCCTCCTGTCCCCACTTACCGACTCTCAGGTGGTGTATTTCACGGCCACGTTCCCCTACCTCATCCTGGTCATGCTGCTGGTCCGCGGGGTGACCCTCCCAGGGGCCTGGAAGGGCATCCAGTTCTATCTCACCCCCCAGTTCCACCACCTCTTGTCTTCCAAGGTAGGGCCCTCGGGGCTGGGGTGCAGAGGCGGGGTCAGGCCTGAGCCGGGGAGTGGAAACAGGGTTCCCTGGGGAAGAGAGTGGGCAGGGGGTAGCAACCCCTGATATGGTGAGCCCCCAGGACCAGGCACTGTCTTTTTCATTAATTGTTCTTGATGATGCTACGAAGTAAACCATATCCTCCCATTTTACAGATGAAAAAACAGAGGCCCGAGAGTCAGAGATCAGCTTTCACTCATGAAGCCAGAAAGTGGCAGAGCTGGGATTCTAACCCAGATCTGTCTGAGCCCAGACCCCACGGAGGGCCTGAGGAGTAGTAACAGCCACAAGAGCGGTGCTGACAGCTGCCATTGCCCCTTCATTGACAGATGACTATGCCTGGCCCCACTCCTAGCACTTTGCATATGTGTGGTCGTTTAACCCTGCCACCGCTCTGTTCCAGATAGGTGAGGTGGCTTGCCCAGGCTCTATGACTAGAGAGCGTTAGAGCTGTGGCCCAGACCCAGGTCCCTCTGCCTCTGAGAAGGAAGTACAGGGGCTACATGGGCTTCTCATCCATGTGAATTTACTGAAAAACTTAGATAAGGAACTACATCCTTCAGAATGAGACCAAGCTTAGAGCTTACCTTCTAGGTCCTAGCTGGGGAAACTGAGGCCCAGAGAGGCAGACGGTAGGCGCGGAAGCTGGGCTTGCTCCCAGCCTACGTCACTTGTGAGCCAGGCCCCGCCCCCACACCGTCCCCGGACCTGCCGGCCTGCTGCCCGCATCCTCTCCCTCCTGTCTCCTGGCCCTCTGGTACCATGCTGTGCCAGCCGCTTCTCTTTGCCCCTGTCTGCATCCTTCCTGCCGCAGGTGTGGATCGAAGCTGCCCTTCAGATCTTCTACTCCCTGGGTGTGGGTTTTGGGGGTCTCCTCACCTTTGCCTCCTACAACACGTTCCACCAGAACATCTATCGGTCAGTGCAGCCTGCTGGACCCCAGGGCCGGAGCCGGGAGGAGAGAGGCTAGCCGGTGAGGGCTTGTGGGGTGAGGCTCACTGGCCTGCGCCTGGCCTCCCCCCTGCAGAGACACTTTCATCGTTACTCTGGGCAACGCCGTCACCAGCATCCTGGCCGGCTTCGCCATCTTCTCCGTGCTGGGCTACATGTCTCAGGAGCTGGGTGTGCCCGTCGACCAAGTTGCCAAAGCAGGTGGGCAGGCTGCCGGCCCTGGTGGGCGAGGGCCCTGGCGTGTGTCAGGGGCTGGGGAAGCGAGCCTATGTGGGGCCCAGCGAGGCTGTGGATGGGTGTGTTGAGTGTGTATGTGCATGTGCACACAAATTAACATGTCTTAGCTGGTCTCTGGATGGCTGTGTGCAAATGAGTGTGCTTGACCTCTGTCTGGAGATAAATGAAGTTCTGTGTGAGACTGTCTTATGTTTAATCCCATCTTAGTAACTCACCTTGCTTGTCTAAATGAATCATGTGCTGTACTGAGATATCTGTGTGCAAGTGAATCGGTGTGAGTGATGGTGTGCTTTAACTATGTGTGTTAGTGGGGTTGTTTGTGCAAGTGGTTGTGTGCGTAAGCGTACTCAACTGAGGTGTATCTGGGTCTCCTGTTTATTCATGTACTCATTGTTGGTGCATTTATTTTATCAACTTCTGTTTGCTGAGCACTGAGGGTATGCTGGCCTGTGTCCTAGGAGACCAGAGAGTATCAGAGGTGTGCAGTGAGTGGGCACCTTGGGGTTTGCCCAAGTGCATGTAAGCGACCATGTGTGTCTGAGCGTGTGTGTGGGGCCTGCCGAGTGCCCCAGGCTGCTGACCCCGTGTGCCCTTGGCCCAGGCCCTGGCCTGGCCTTTGTTGTCTACCCACAGGCCATGACCATGCTGCCTCTGTCCCCCTTCTGGTCCTTTCTCTTCTTCTTCATGCTGCTGACTCTTGGTTTGGACAGTCAGGTGAGCCTTGTGGTGCCTCATGGTGTGTGTGATGTGGGTGTGCTGTGGGCATCTCTGTGTGTGGGATGTGTACCTGTGTGTGTCTGTGTGCGATGTCTATGTGTGATGTGTGTTTCTGTGTGCGTGTTTGTGTATCTCTGGTGTGTGATGTTTGTGTGTGTGTATCTGTGAGTGCGTGTGTGGTGGAGGCACAACTCTGACCTTCCCCCTGCCACTCCAGTTTGCCTTTCTGGAGACCATTGTGACAGCGGTGACAGATGAGTTCCCATACTACCTGCGACCCAAGAAAGCCGTGTTCTCAGGGCTCATCTGTGTGGCCATGTACCTGATGGGGCTGGTCCTCACCACAGACGTGAGTGGCTTTGCAGGGCAGGTGGCTGGGAGGCGAGGCTGGGAGGATACCTGCAGCAATGTCCGTGGCCAGGCTGTGCATTCCCCAAGCCACCCATTTCCTTGGACACCTTTGGGAGGGACCTAGACCACCCCAGACCCTCTCTTCCAAGGGCCAGCTTGGTCTGTGACCCAGAGTCCTAGCTTTGGAGTCTGAAAGACCTGAGTTCAAGCCTGGCTCCTGAACTTGCCGAACAAGCTCACAACAAGTGGCTTCTCCTCCCTGCACCTGCTTTCCCGTCAGCAGAATGGGGTCTGCACCTAGGTTGCTGTGAGACTCAGAGAAGGTGATGCGTATGGAGGGCCCGGCAGGTGGACAGCCCCACGCTGTCAGCAGCTTGCTCAAGGGGCTGCAGCAGGGAGCCAGGCTGTGGGGAAGGGACCCCAGAGTTGTGACTTGTATTCCAGGGGGGCATGTACTGGCTGGTCCTTCTAGACGATTACAGCGCCAGCTTCGGTCTAATGGTGGTGGTGATTACCACGTGCCTCGCTGTCACCCGGGTATATGGTGAGAGGGGCTGGGGAGAGGTGGAGACGAGGCTGGGAGAGGGGGGAGTGGGAGAGGGGAGTTTACCCTGGAGCCCCCCCAGCAACTGGATCCCTGGTCCCAAGGGCCAGGGTTTCTGGTGGGGGCCGTTGGGGTGGAGGAGAGGCTGCTGGGTGTGGGCGGGGCCTGTGGGTGGGGCCATCCTCCTCTCCTCCCCTGTTCAGGCATCCAGAGGTTCTGCCGGGACATCCACATGATGCTGGGCTTCAAGCCAGGCCTCTACTTCAGGGCCTGCTGGCTGTTCCTGTCTCCAGCCACGCTCCTGGTAACTGGGCTTGGGGGAGGGCTGCTGTCTGGGCGCCCAGGGCCAAGAGCAGGGCTCCTCTGGGCATTCAGTGTGGTAGGGCTTCCCTGACCCAGAGCGGACTTCTGTCAGAGTCTCGAGGTGGGCTGGGCCCCAGGATCAGCTCTGCACCCCTTCCCCTTGATGCCCCCACTTTGGTGTCCGTGCTCGGCCTAGTCCTGCATTTGGTTGGCAAAGTGAGTGGGGCTGCCTCAGGCCTCAGGCACTAGGGAGGCCTAATGTTTCCCTCTCTCAGCCTTGGGCTTGGAGCAGGTCAGGGATAGATCGTCTCAGAAATTAGGGTGCTTTAGAGCTGGGCTGTCTCAGGGCTAAGCTTTGGGTGAGCTCAGAGCAGAGCTAGCTCAGGCCTTGCCAAAGCTCCAAAACAAGCATGAACCATCTCAGGCTCTGATACCTCTTAGGACTGGGCTGTCTCAGACACTGGCTGTCTCTGGGCTGGGCTTCCTCGGACCTAAGGTAGCTCAGACCTGGGCTATCCTGAGCCCTGGGGCCAGCCCAAGGCCCACTGTGATGCTGGGAGCCCCCTACCTGCAGGCCCTGCTGGTGTATAGCATCATCAAGTACCAGCCCTCAGAGTATGGCAGCTACCGCTTCCCAGCCTGGGCAGAGTTGCTGGGCATCCTGATGGGCCTGCTGTCCTGCCTCCTGATCCCAGCAGGCATGCTGGTGGCTGTGCTTCGAGAGGAGGGCTCACTCTGGGAGGTAAGTCAGCTGCACCCCTGCCCACCCCCAGCCTTCCCAACCTGTGGCCTGGCCCTGGACCATCTGCTGAAACAGAAAACATTTGTACCAACACCATACCCAGGGCCTTGCAGGCTTCTTTGAAGAGCAGTTTTTCTAACCAGTAGCCTGAGCTATGCATCAGCTCAGACCCACTGGGGCTGAGATAGGCAGGGCAGGCCTGCCCTCATATCACACAGGGCCACCGGGGGCGCTCAGTCCAAAGCAGACCAGTGTCAGTCAATGCCTGCTTGTCATGGGGAGAAGACAAGGGACCCAAGGCCCCATGGTGAGTAAGGCAGGGGTGAGGATTTGAACTGTGGTCACCAGCCCAGAGCTTTCCTTTGGAACTCAAGGTCAGACGGCAGCACTGGGGACCCCCAGGCAGTGGGCTGTCACCCTCCTCCTGTGTCCGGGAGCCCCGCTGTGGCCCCCAGGTGACCTGGGAAAGGGATGACAGCGTGAGCCCGCCTCATGGCCAGGGCTTTGTGGAGACACCCGCAGGGATCTGCAAGGGGAGTAGTGACCTTTTGTGGGCTTGCTGTAATGCCGTGATCACAGAGCGATCCTGCCCTCTCTGAGCCTCAGGGTCCCTTCTTTAAATAGAGCCCTTCACCTCTCAGGCCATGGGTGTGGAGTCCTCTGGTGGCAGGAAGCTGTCATCATGAGCAGAGCTGAATGAGCCTGCTGGCCCCAGAGACAGCCCGGGGACCCCCTCCTACCCCTACATCCTATCAGATGTGCGTGGGATCCAGCTAGTACTGCCTCATGAGAGCTGATTATTAAATATTCAGGAATGTTGTTAGCTAGTTATTAAACCATTCATAGCTTGAGGATGACACTGGTGGGAATATTTGTACCATTGAAATCGGCTGTGAGTCAGGCCTCCTGTACCCTGCGACCCCTCCCCAGCCTGCTGCCAGCCCACTACTGCCCCCACTCTCCACACGGCTCCAGTGGCCCTCAGCTGCCCCTCACCCACCTTCACGTCTCCACTGGGACAGGCGCTCAGAAGTGGGTTGTAGCCACTTCTCTGAGTAGTCCAGACACTACTCTGCCTCCAACTGAACCTCAGAAGCCCCACCTGTGCTGTTTGTCTCCTTGTCTGAGAGCCAGGTGTCTGAAAAGGGGAGGAGGAAGAGGGGCTGCTCAGGGTGAGGGGCTCCACCCCCCAGGAAGCCCATGGTTCCCAAGCCTTGCTGTGCCACCTGACTGCTCCGCCGCCCCAGCTGCTCACGGCCGGTTGGAGAGGCGTGTTGTTGGGGGTAGTGAGCACTGCAGGGGAGCCATTGCCCAGCTCCAGAGCTCCACATTGGGGGACCAGTGCTTCCAGTACCGGTGGAGACCCAATCACATGGACAATGGGATCAGTATCAAAATCTAAGGAGAGAACATTCCAGGCAGGACAGTGCAAAGGCCCGAGGCAGGAGGGGCTGGCATGTTTGAGGACAGCAAAGAGGTCAGCGTGACTGGATCAGAGAGGGTGGAGCGAGAGTGGCAGGAGCTGAGGTCAGGGAGGTAGACCGGGGCCAGCGCCGCGAGGCCATGGTGAGCCCTTAGGATTTCATTCCAAGTGAGATGACAAGCCCTTGGCAGGTTTCTGAGCAGTGAGGTCTCATGGTCTTCAAAGATTCTATCTGCTAGGCCCTGGGCCAGGGGTACTGCACACATTCTCTCCCATGAATCCGCACCCCGCGGTCTCCACTTAATGTGGGTTGTGTTTCCTCCTTGAAGGGTCTGGGGCAGGGCAGATGGCTTGGGGGTGTGGTTTGAGGAAGCAGGAACCCCAGAGTGTGTGGGCTTAGTCATTATTTTAGTCGGCTGCCTCCTTCCATGGAAACTGGGGCTCCAAGAGAGAAGGGTCAGACATCAGAGTCGGAATGAGGCCAGAGGCCAGAGGCCAGAGACTGGGAAGGTCAGCGGTAATCGCACCTCAGTTTTCCCAGTGCGTGGCTCCATAGGACTCAGCTCCAGAGTGGGCTCCTGCACTGGCTGCCACGTGATCATACCCACAGCCACCGCTCGCTGGGCTTCACTCAGATCCCGGCACCCTGCACAGCCCTAACTCAGCCTCATGGGTCCTGAGTTACAGACAAGGAAACAGCTTAGATGCTCTGCCCGAAGGCCACCCAGCCCATGAGTGGCTGAGCAGGAATCTCGTACAGGCATGTGATGCCGTCCCTGGGAAGGTCTCTGCCAGGTGTCCAGCCCCAGGAAGCTCTCCTGGAGCACGACCTGTGTTCACTGCCGTCTTTGCTCTGTCGCAGAGGCTCCAGCAGGCCAGCCGGCCGGCCATGGACTGGGGCCCATCGCTGGAGGAAAACCGGACAGGCATGTACGTGGCCACGCTGGCTGGGAGCCAGTCGCCCAAGCCATTGATGGTGCACATGCGCAAGTACGGGGGCATCACCAGCTTCGAGAACACCGCCATCGAGGTAGACCGAGAGATTGCCGAGGAGGAGGAGGAGTCTATGATGTGAGGAAGGAAGCAGGGGGACTGGAGGCCCCGCCCCCGTGCGAAGGCAGCCATGCCCTCTGGGGTTCTGGGAGGCCTGAGGCTTTGGGAGGTTGCCATGGTGATGGCCTCTGCCTTTCCTGAAATCTGTCCCCCCTTCATGTGCGTGCACACACACACACTCACACACACACATTAGAAAGCTGAGAATGATCTGGCTCAGCCCTCACTTCACAGGCAGAGAAACTGAGGCCAGGGAGGAAGACTTGCCTGAGGTCTCACAGCAGAGGAGGCTGAAGGCTGGGCCTCCTGACCAGCCAGGTCCCTTCCCCACAGGGCAGCTGCCACCACACTCCCATCTGTGTGCAGGGCCCAGGCCCCTTCCTTTTCTCAGGGAGCCTGTCCTCCACCCTCATCACAGCCAGAATCTTGAGCTGGACAGGGACACTCAGGGCGTCTTGAGCCCTACCAGGCCCCAGGCATTAAGGGTTAGCAAGTCAAGATGGGGAATGACCCTGTGGGTTCAGGTGCTCCACCAGGTTATCTGAAGGAGGTGAGACCTGAGGGCTCTGGGGAACCGGCAAGTTTGGAAAAGGAGGAAGAGGAGAAAAGGGTGGGTGGGGAAGGCCTCTGGGTAAGGGGCAGACCCAGCCAAGGCCTGGGTCCGACTGTAGCCTCTTCCTCCTCCCCTGGGGCCAGGAGGAGGCTGCCAGCCTGGGCCAGAGACCAAGGGCTGGAGCAGGAAGAGTAGAGGGAGGAGCAGTCACCAGGTTACAGCAGGGGGCAAGGAGGAATGCAAACTACTGGGGAGGGGGAGCCAGGGACATGGGCTGGGCAGGGGACCTGCATGATCTGTTTGTGCTTTAGATAGAATGTTGTTCTGGGTCAGTGTGCAGGGTAGACTAGGGGGGACAGGGTGGAGGAGAGGGGCCTGTGGAGAGCAAGAGGGCCTGGGGTAATGGAGGTGGGGGTAGGGAAAGCAGAGGGACCTCTGTGTAGGGAGCCCTGGACATGACAACCACAGAGGGGAGAGATGCCCGACACACACAAGCTATGGAGATGGGAATGAGGGGCTATAACCAAGACCCAGGGCTCCTCTCTTCCCTTTTGCCTTGTCCTGGTGGTCCTCACTATATGCCCCAGCTCTGGGCACTGCTAGAAAATTGGCCTTGGCTGTGGATGACCAGGGCAACTAGGAAACTCGGAGATGGCCCACACACATGGCTGCCTGGTCTCGCTGCTGCCCACTCTGCTCCAGGACCTGTGGGGCCCTGGGCCCCGGCACGAGGGTGGGGGAGACAGAGAGCAGAGGGCAGCTGACCGCCCCCAGGCCTGGGGTCCCTCCCTCCCTGAGAGATGAGGGTGGGGCGTGAACGCCCCCCCGAGCAGGTCTGCCGCTGCATGTGGGGAGCTCCAGTGCAGCTACGCCAGCCTCTGCGCCGCTCTCCCTCCTGGCGTCTCCCAACCCATCTGTGTTCTGCCGGTTTATTGTTAATAAAACCCAATGAGGTCATCCTGCTTACCCTGTCTCCTCACTGCTGAGAGCCACGAGGTGGGCAGCACAGGGCGTTCCCACTCCCGTAGGACAGATAAGGAAACTGAGACTCAGCGGCCCCTGTCCTGGCCTTCCTGGCCTCAGACACTTCACTCCTCTATGGCAGTGGTGGGTGGGTGGGGCTGAGGAAGGCTGTTGAAGAAGATGAGGAAGGCCCTTAAAGACCAGTCTGTCCCCCGTTGTACATATGGACAAGGCGAGGCCCACCGAGGGGAAGAGACCTGGTCAAGGTTGCTTGAGGCTGGCAGAGCTGGGGACAGACCAGGCATGGCAGCAGTCCCCTCTCCCTGGCCAGCTGTTCTCCTGCCTTCTCTGCAGGTGACTCTGAAGCTGGAAGACCCGGGCTGGCAGGAGCCTGGGCTGGGAGGAGCCTAGACGTTCCCGGGCTGGAAGAATTTCCTGGTTCTCCCCACCCTCTCCTGGCAGGACCTTGCCATATAAAAGAGCCTTAGAGCCTTTCAAATGTGAGGCCCAGGTGTCTGCAAAGGCTTTGCTTGGGGGCCTGCATGCTGCATATTTCAGATATTAATAAATTTCCCCTAACAAAGGACCAGGCTCCCCTCCCACCCCTCTTTGTTTGGGGCTTTAGTAGGGGAAGAGGCATGGGTTTGCTAATTTGCAGAGGATGTAAGAATGGACCTCGCAATTCAAGAAGCCTCTTCCCACACCCAGGGGGTGGGCTCCAGCCTCACAGAGCCCCTGGTGCCAGCCCTGAGAGTGACCCTGAGCCTGTGCCTCTGTCCCCGGCTCCTCCTGCTAGCACTAAGACAGACCCCAGGCCCGGGCCACCATGGCCGTGTACGGACTCTTCACACAGCTGCTTCTTGGGAGTCAGGAACAGAGGATCCTAAGTCCAGGCTTCTCCCTGGATTCTGAGTCTGCAGTTGGAGGACTCTAGGAGTCTGTGGACCACCCCCGGCTTCACCTCCCCCCGCCTCACCGCCCCGCCTTGTCTCCTGCTGCCTCTCCTTCTCCCTGCTCACTACCCTGTGGCCAGGCCTGCGGTTCCTGGACTGCCTGCCTGGCCCAGTCTCCTGGGCTGTCCTGCTTTTCCCATTTCTACTGCTCCCAGACAGCCGTCCTGCCACACCACCTGTCCCTCCCCCCGGCAGCCCGCACCATCTCCCAGTTGCTCCCATCATAGCCCTTTGATTGACCCCTGGTTCGGAACAGATCCCAGCCAGGTCCCAACCATGGTGGGAGCTGACTAGGGTCCAGGGACCCCAGGCTAGAGGACTCCATGACAGCAGAGGAGGCACCTGGAAGGAATCACAGCTCTGTCTGGGGTAGAAGCTCAGCCAGGAAACCTGGGCTGTCCTACCAGGTGATAAAACCTGATGTCTGCAGGACCAGGCAGGGAGCCCAGGGGTATAAGGCTGCAGGGTTTTGAGGAGAGTAAGTGGCAACTGACAGTTAGTGGATATTGGAGAGGCAAGAGGGGGTGGTGGGGACTGTGGTGAACTGGCAATGAATGCAGGTTGCAAGATATCTTGGCTTTTTTAAGAGAAGTTGGAAGTCTGAACTTTTATGAGAAATTTCCCATTTTTAAACACAAGCAACTGATTCAAGAGAGGGAAACCAGCGTGGTTCCCATGGGGCCTCCCGCCTGCCTCTCTGCCTTCATGGGGAGCGAGCAGCCGGAGGGGCCGGGCTTGCCCGAGGTCCTGGGTGACGACAATGTGCTGCTGCTGAGGCCATGTCCGGGGTGCCCCACTCTGATCAGCGCTCTGTTCTCCTCCTCAGCTAATCTCTGTGTCCATAGTCCCTTGACCTTGAGGGGTTGGTGGTGGCCCCCGGGAGAAGGCATCTGGGTCTGGCTGGGGTGTGGCAGAGGGTACCCGGGGCCCTCCATCCCTGCTTCTGGACTCGTCGGAGAAGGCATTCTCTCAGGCAGTGCTGGGAAGCACTGAGATGGGGCACTGGGCTGTCCGTAGTTTCTTCCAACCTATGATTTGAGAGCAAACATGAGGGGCGGGACAGAAAGGGGAGGGGCATTTTATCATTAGGGTCTGCCATATCACCAAGGTCAAGTGAGGGTCAACAGAAAAAAACAGGGGTCACAAGGGTTACTGTTTGATTCTCAGCAGCCTGTGCCCTCTGTGTTCTCCGCCGCCGCCCGGACAAGTCCATTCTTACACAATGTCCTGTGCAGGCCTAGGATGCTGAGCCATTGTCTTCCCCATCCACCCATGGGAGTCCTGCTCATTCTTTTGGGTCTCAGCCCTATGTCTGGTGAGCCCTGACAGCCCAGCCCGCATGCGCAGAGCACTTCACTCACTTCCTTCTGAGATACCCCATTTCGTTTCCAGGTGGGTAAGACTCTTACATCACGCTCCTTGGACACCAGAGGTCTCGTGGTGAGGGTGTGCAGGCCGCTCGGCCACACAGACCTGGGTTCCTTCCCAGCTCTGTCCCCCCTTACATGTGTCCTTGGGGACCCACTGCACCAATTCACAGCTTTGCACAATGCAGCATTGTGCTGAAAGCAGTTTTTTGGTGGCTCTGGGGACAGCCAGCAAAGAGTTAAGATGGTCCCAGCCCCTCTGAATTCCACGTGACCTTGGGTTGCTGAGCCTTCAGGTCTGCGGTGGATGCTCTTCTCCAGACTCATTTTTTGCTGCTGGGTCATGGAAAGTTTGGCTTCTTGAGCTTCAGGCCACTCCCTCTGGGGCTGAGGCCTTGCTGACGCTGGTCCTGCCTTGGAAGAGCATCCAGGGCCTCCCACCCTCCTCCCCTCCCTCAAGTCCTTGGGCAGCACCCCCTGGTTCTCCCTGAGGGAGGACAGAGCGGCAGCCTGCTCACTCCAGCCACACGGAGGCCTCTTTCCAACAACCTCATCCAGGATCACTTTTTATTTAGGGAAAAGAAGACATTTTCCTGCTAAAAAAACAACAAAAAAAGGTTCCACAGCATCTGTGAGCTGCATTCCTCTGAGAACTGTAGTGGGTAGTCAGGAAGGCCAACTTGGACGTCACTGGTCAGAGCCCGTCTCGGCCCCACTGCTCCAGGCTGTGTGACGCAGCTGAATCTCCTCCTTCACCCCCGAGCCCCGTATCTTCAGATGCATAATGGGGAGAATGACTTTCCCTTAGCGGGGGATTAGATGAGATAATACAGATGCTCAGTGCAGATTTTCAACAAATGATCAGAGTGCTTAGAGCAAAACAGGGCACGTAGAACCCTCTGGGTGGGAATAGGTTCGTGAGCCTATTGTCCTTTGTATGGATAAAGAAACTGAGGCCCGGCTCCTGCCCCCACCAGCCAGGGAGAAGGAGGTCAGAGGTGACATACTGGGAGCCAGAGACAGACAAGATGGAGCCCCAGGGTTTGCCGGCACCATTCAGTTCCATGGCAAGTTGCCTTGGAAGCTGTGCCTCGGTGTGTGCATCTGTAAGATGAATGGGCAGAGCAGCAAGAGTGTGCCCCACAGAGGTGCCATGGGAAGAAGGGAACCACCTGCCCACTTCGGCCTTCTGCTAGAGATCATGCCATGGTGAGCCACAGTGGGGAGCAGAACCCCCTTCTTTGAAGCTGGATTTGGGGTTCAAGAGGAGTTCATGATTAGGAGCCCTCTGGCTCCCCCAGTGAGCCCAGATGCCCTGCCAAACCAGCAAGAGGTGGAAGATGTGGGGTGGGAGGAGGGCACAGCTATAAAACCCTCTGGGCCTCAACCTGGCTTTAACCTTGACTCTGCTGACCCAAGGTCAGGGTCACAGCTATGAGGGCTTTGGGGTGTCTTGGGAGCCAGAGGCAGGGGTGGAGCGTATGGTCAATATTGACCAAGCTGAGACAGGAGAGCAGGACAGGGAAGCGGGAAGGCCGGGGTGGGGCTTGCTGATAACTGAATCTTCCCGCTCCGGCATGACTGTGGGAACCGGGGAAGGGGGTGCTCCATGCAGAATTCCCAAACTGGGTGCTTACTAAAACTGCGGCTGCCTGGAACCCTGCCCAGCCCTAACATAGTCTACTCTCTTGAGGGCAGGGCCTAAAACATCTGTATTTTTAGCAAAGTCCCTGGGTGACTCTATAGCAGCCAGCCCGGTTCCCTTATTTGGGGACCACTGAGATCCAGAGAGGGAAAGTAATTCACCCAAGGCCACACAGCAGGGGTGGTGGGGGTGGATAATAATTCTCCCTTTTTTGGGGGGGGAGGAATAGTCTACCTCTAGAGCGCTCCATCCACCCTCAGCTGTGGCCCAGGGCCCAGGAAGGGATGGCAGGGCCAGGCTGCACAGAGGGAAGTGGCCTCTGACCTTGGCAGGCCCAGATGGAAAGGGAGGGTGGGGCTCGTCCAGGAAGAAGGACAAGGAGAGGGGCCATTCCCACAGGACGGGACTTGCCTGGCCTTGCCCTGTGCAAACACTCCCAGCACTTGCTGAGGGATGTGTCCTAGAAGATCTATCAGGGCTCCAGTCTGGGGAAGGCCATCTCCATTGCTGGAGGCCCACCCATGCCCTCAGCACTGTAGACTGAGGCACACGTGTGCTCTGGACATTTCTCAGCCTCCTCCCCAGCCCTTTCTCCTTGACCCCTCAGCCTTTGCCTCTGCTTTCCACCCACAACCTGTCCAGCCCCTCACAAAGCCTCCCCAGAACCCCCCGTTGCTGCCACACTTCCTGCTCCTTCTTCTGGTTCCTTCATGCTTTGCACCTCCAGGTCCAGCTCCCACCCCTGTCTGCTCTGAGTTCTGGTTCTCTGTGTGGCACTTGCTCACTGGGGTGGTGTCGAGGACTCCTGGGACAGGAGCCCAGCCTGCTACAGCCTGTTAAGGAAGGCACTCAGCACAGCTAAGATTCAGCATCTCACCTCCCTCCCTCACATCCTGGACCACCAAGGGCTTAGTCCCTTCCCTGTGTGCTCCACAGGCTCCTTGTTCACAGAATGGAGAGAAAAGGGGAGCCCAGGGAAGGCTGAGGGCACGCGTGGAAGTGGCAGGGTGGGGTGGTGCTTACACCCCAACAGTGTCCAGTCTTCCTTCATTCCAGCAACAGGTATCTGCCGGGGGCTGCTCTGTGCAAGAGCAAAAATGCCTGCTGTATGTGGCCTGAGCGTGAACAAGATGTTGTCATGACTTCAAGGAGTGCCTAGGTTTGCAGATGCTTACTCAGGTGCCTTCAAACCAGGGGGCTGAGGGAGACGGGTCGCGGAAACCTGTAGGAGGGCCGAACCCAGGGTGTGCTGGGAGAGAGGAGGGGACTTCCCGAAGAAGACACCAGTGCTGATTCCTGAGGACCAGGAGTGTTGAGCAAAAGAATGAGGGGTAACCCGCCCTCTCCAGCGGACTTGGGACTCTTAGGTGCGGTGAGGAGGTAGAGCCTGTAGGCATGGACAACTGAGATACGACACAGTAGCTGTAAGAGGCAGAGGGTCAGAGGCAGGGGTTCCTGAGAAGCCCCGTCGTTATATGCTGGCTGTCTAGGAGTGGGAGACAGTGGGGGAAACAGAGCTGTGCTCTGGAGCCCCGGCCGTGTCCACTCTGCACTGAGTCTCATTGTCTTCATCCTCAGAACAGTGGCTATCGCAGCTGGGACAAGAGGTGCGGTGAAAGGCTCTGAACTGTAAAAGGTCACGTTCTATTAGATAATAATAGTGTTTAGGTGGAGCTTGTACTTTTTGAGTGTTCAAGGATACGTCTTGAGGTGAACTGGGAGCACCCACAGCCCAGAACGTGGTAGCCCCACAGGGCACAGTTCCTCCTGTAACCTGCTCCTATGCTTCCACCTACTGGCGAGTGTCTGCAATGGCATCCCAAGCCTCAAGCCCTTCCTCTTGCCACGGCAGGAGAGCCAGGGCTCCTGAAGGCAGAGCTGGGTGGCCTGGTGCTAAGATTTGCAGGTTCAAGGGCAAGACTGCAAATGGAAGCGTCCAAGTTCCTCTGCAATAAGCCTTGGCCTCTGCTCTCGCTGTGAAGGTTGTCGCGTGTACAAGGGTCCAAACCCGTTTCCAAGAGCTCTGAGGCTTGGGGGCTTGTCTTTGAGGTTGGGCTGAGGGAAAACAATGGGTGGGAAAGAACTTCTGAAACAACCTCCTCCTTAATACAAGGAACTGAGGTCTGGAGGAGACATGCCCCAGGTCCCTGAGGGAGACTTTGCTATTTCCTGATTGTGACAACCACTTTGCTTTTGTTACGCACCCCCCCTGCGGTGTGCCTGAGAGCTCCACCCCTGGCTGTGAGATTGGGGAATGCGGCCCAGGCATTTCACAGTGATTGGCTCAGCCTTGAGCATGTGACCAAGTTGGTCCAATCGGAATGAAGACCTGGGTTTTTATTTGGCAACTGGGGAGATCTAGAACAGGAAACAAACGACCTCCCAGTGGGTGCCTGAGCCAGACAAGGAGCCAGCATGCACAGAAGTTTGTAGCTATTTATTGCACTGAAAACACCAAGAATAAAACAGACGCCCCTCTTTTCCCCCCTCCCCCCCTTTAGCAGAAAGTTTGAGCAGTGGTCATTCAAGTTCACAGCCACATATTTTTAAAAACAGAAAAAAACAAGAAAGAAAAGAAAGAACCAAAACAAAACCCCAAACAGATAGTAACAAAGAAACCAGCACGGGGAGTCTACAAACACATCCCCCCAGGGGGTCTTCCCTTGAAGGAAGACAGGAGGCCGTGGTCAGGATTAACACACAGCGGGCATGAACCCGGTGAGTACTTTCCCGTAAACATGTTTGCATGCCGGAACCTAGGTCTTGTCTTAGGTCTAGATTTTTTGCATGGTCAGGATGTTCTGAAGGAGTAGAGCTGACTGGTGGGGGTGGGCGCTGGGCTGCTTTGTCTGTGGTCCCCCCTGCCTGCTGCCTAAGGGTCACGCTGGTGCCTTCGTGGCCCGCACCTGCCAGCTGCCCACCCGCAGGTGTGGCCTCTGCGGCGGGGCCATTTCGGCCTGGGGTAGGGACCTGCCTCCACTTCCCTGGTACTTAGAGATGGACACAGTGGGCAGGAGGTGTGTCAGCAAATGAAAGGCAGGATATTGGTGTCCTCCACCTCAGTTTTTTCTTGTGGGAAACTGAGGACCACCGCAGGGAAGGTCTTGCCCAGGGTTTCACAGCCAGCCTGGTCAGAGCTGGGAATGAAACCTACTAACCCCAAAACCACGGCTCTTGCCCCACAGTTCACTGCTGAGAAGCAGTTGACAGACACCAAAGAGGAGAATGAGGGGCACACGGGTGAGGGGAGGGGACTGGCCAGGCTCAGAATGGAGCGGGAGTCCAGCCAGTGACTAACCCTATTAGTTCTCACAGATGTATTGGGCTTCACCTCACCACTCCATTTGATCCCCCATCAGCCCTGCCACATAGGCTGGGCAGGACTGTTTAACTGAGGGGGGACACCGAGGCTGAAGGAGGGACCAGACTTGGCCTCGGTAGTTGCAACATCCCCTGGTGAAGGCCACACCTTTGGCTTGGGGATGGCTGTGGGAGCTGGCAGCTCCCAGGGAGGCAGGCAGCTTTGCTCCTGGTGTGCTGGGATCACTGGGCTTTACCAGGAAGCCCTCTGGGCCAGGGGCAGGCCAAGTGCCCACCCCTGAGCCTCGGCAGCGGGGTCTCTGCCAAGGCTTGTGGCCAGTGATCGACCAGTTTGGAGACCAGGAGGCTCGGGCAGCCCGTTTCCTGGCCGGTTGGCCCTGGCCTGCCTGCCTCACCTGTCCCCAGGGCAGCAGCAATTGAGAGAAGGGCCCAACAGACAGCCCACGGTCAGGGAGAACTCAGAAAGGTCTGGGCCAAACATCCCCATCAGTCCTATTCCACCCACCACCCAGGACTCCGCAGCGGGAATCAGTGCCTCCTCTACAGCCGTGGGGATGTGGCTCTTCCTCCCCTAAAATCCTCCAGAGGGGACAATATCTCATGCTGGCAAAACACGGCCACACAGAGGCCAAAAGCACAGAGAGGCAGCAACATATTTCCAAGTTGGACACTGAGAATACAACCTCTATTTCTTTTTTTGTCCAAAACATGTAGATTGGTTTTGCTGAGTGTTTTTTCTTCTTTTCTGGGTTTTTCAACATACTTACTGCATATAAAGTCATGCAAAGAAAACGGTGCAGACAGCAGATCCCAGTGGACGTGCCGAGGCTTCCACGTCAGAGTCAATCTCGGGGGAGAGGGCACTCGAGGAGGGAGGGAGGGAGCGATGCCAACCCACAGCTGAAGGACGGGGGGTGAAGAGTGGACGTTCCAGGGCTCTGCTGGGACCAGCAGACACCGAGGGGGCGGACGATGGAGACACATGCTGATGAGCCACCCCCAGAGATGGGTGGGGGCGCTGGGGGTGGCACACGAACCAGGTGGGATGCAGTCCTGGAAAGCGTGGCAGTCAGGACCCCGAGTGGGAGGCGGGCAAAGAAAAATCCGGGCGTTTCCATCCCGATGACTTCCCTCACCCTGCCTGCCCTGAGTTACTGCTGCTCCTCAGCAGGAACAACTGATCTGGTCCTCAAAGGAACCTTGGGACCAAAATTTCAGCGAGGTTCTTCCTGCAGGGGTTGAGTCCCGCTGCCAGGGTAACCCCTGGTGACAAAAATCCATCTCAGAGATGACATTTAAAAATAAATACACAAAGGACCTAGAACGAAAAAAAAAATCATCCTTCTGCCCTCTCCCCACCTCTTTCCCAACCCAACCAACCTTCTTCGCACTAATTGAGAGGTCTAATTATTACATAAATATCCATTAACGCGAAATCTGTTTACGAAACACACAGGAGTTTGGCTGTAAAAAGGCATGCGGTCCAAGTAGTGATACCTAAACATTGCTTTCTTTTGCCCCCGAAAAGCAATCAGGTTTTCTCCCTCAGAAGCAATGAAGCTGGAATTCCCCAGGCCTGATGGAGGGAGGGGTGGAATGGGCAGGTAGTGTTGGAAGTAAACATCAGAGAAGGAGGAAGGAAAAAGTGGGGGCACCCTGAGAGGATCGAGCTCCCCCCTCGAGGGAGAAGTGGCAGGCAGAGACCTGGAGGGAGGGCAGGACGGGAGAAGAGGCCGGGCCCTAGTCTGAAGCAGGGTGAGGCTCCTAGCATCTGCTCTTCTCTCGCTCTCCCACAGCGGAGGGGGCCTTCCTCTGCCTTTTCCGGGGGCGGGGGTGGGGGGGAGACCCCTGGAAGAGGAGTGATCAGGGGTCTCCCAACTCTGCCCCTCCTTCTCCCCAGCCCCTGGGTGAACACACAGCTGGGCTTTCTGGCCTTCGGCCAGGGGGGGGGGTCCTGGGGGCCCGCATGCAGGGCACCCAGGCCTGAGGAAGCTCTGCCCTGGCTGGGGACAGAGACTGAGAGTGCCAGGCCGGAGGCAGGGAAATGTGGCCGTTTGCTTTGAAGACGTGGAGGCTTTGGGGGGCAAGTTTTCTTGCCGCAGGTATGAAGGTGACAGCAGTGGTGGTGGTAGCAGAGTGATGTGGTTGGGGGAATTCCAGCAAAATCCAAGGTGGGAGAAACAGCAGCGACATTCCAAGGCTGAAGAGTAGCTCTCTGCGGCGCTGCGCCCCAGCCCGGTCCTTCAACTGGAAGACACCGATATGTGTGATGGGTGTGCAGGTGCACCTGGGGGCGCCCCGTTTTCCTCCAACAACCACCCGGCCTTCCTGCTGAGATGGAGTTCCAGCTGCCACCTACGGGACCCGCCCAGCTCTTCCCCAGAGGCCCGCACGCCTGGTCTCCTCCTGTGGTCCTCCCGCCCCACCCCATGGACTTCCTTTAGATGGTCCTAAGGACAGATGGCGAGAAGGAGGGGCTCTTACTGGGGCAGGACAGAGGGCGCCCCGGATCTGTGGAAGTGGACGATCTGCCATTTGCCGTCCCGGCGGTGCCAGACGCGGGTCTCCTCGGACTGGGCCGTGCGAGGGATGCCGCCGGCGTCCAGGTACTGCGTGATGCGTATGTAGGCGATGCAGGCCGACTCGTCGCCCATCAGGTGGATGTGGGGGTTCAAAATGGTGGTGTGCACCGGCTTGCTGTTCCGGGACCACACTGCAGGCGGGGACGGGAGCAAGCAGAGCCGGTGAAACCGGGGGCTTCCCACCTGACTTCCTTCACTTCCCCAACTCCCAGCCACCTTCCCTGCAGAGGCCCCTCTGCCTGCCTCGTTTCCAGAGAAGCGGTGTCTGTGACAGGGCTCAGCTACCTGGGGGGCAAGGTTGAACTTCTAGGTGACTGGGTCATATCCCAGCTTAGATATGATGGATCTCAGACACTGCAAAGTTGTCAGGCCCAGGGAAATGGAATTTAGAACTGTAGTGTCTCAAACACACAGAAATATAGGACGAAGATGATTATAGAATCAATTCAGTGTAGACTAGAGTTTCGAACCCAGATCACTATTCAGGCCAGGCAACTACATGTATGAGGGGCTGAGCTGGGTATGAGACGCTAAATGACGCCTGACCATTTGCCTCTGGATCAGGGATGCAATAGGGAGTGGTGGAGACTGTGGTGAACTACTCACCACATCCCATCTACAGAGGGTAACTGGGACCCATTTTGCCCCACTTTCTGACTTTTCAAAAAAAATCTAGAAATCTGGATTTTTATGTGGAAATGTCTCATTTTTAATTATGGGCCAAATTTAAAACATCATGCAGGCCATGTGAACATATGTGCAGTCCAAATACGGCCTGTGGGCCACTCATTTGCCACCTCTATCCTCGACATGTAGAATCATGGAAACTTGGGGAATATTAAGATTGTGGACTCTCACAGTCTTGGAGTTGTAAGGGTGGCGCTTGCGGTCACAGGGTGCGGTCATGGGGCATTTCAGAGTTAGGGAGGGGTGCCTAGCTTTTACAATTGTGAGAACTGACAAAAATATCTGAAGCTTTTTCTCTATGGGGATATTATCCACCATTGCTATTTTTTTATTTTACCTATTTTGATTGTAGGAATTGTTCATGTTTTTTAGCAAGACAGAAAACAAAACACAGAGAGACGATGACCCAGCAAGGGGCTGGACACGAGCCACAGGCGTCTTGGGCTCCAGAGCAACCCTGTGCTTTTCCTTAGCATTGCCCAGATGCAGGTCCAGACCCCACAGACAGCATGTTTGCCCCCTAGAGGTCCCAGTTGAAGAGCTTATAGCATTGCCCTGGCTGGCACGGCTCAATTGGTTGGAGCTTCATCCCGTAAACTGAAAAGTCGTAGGTTTAATTCCCAGTCAGGACACATGCCTAGGTTGAGGGTTCAGTCCCCAGCGGAGGCACCTGCAAGGGGTTCCCCATTAGGGTGTACATAAGAGGCAACCAATTGGTGAACATATCAATGTTTCTGTCCCTCCCTTCCCCTCTCTCTAAAATCAGTGAGCATGTCCTCGGGTGCGGATAAAATAAATAAAACATTTAACAAAAACAATCTGTAGAATGTAAAAAGAACCCCCCCCATCCCCTTTCCCACCCTCTCTGATTCTGATGCCCAGCCAGGTTTGTGAGTCACTGATCTCCTGAAAAATCTGGAATGCCTTTTTTAATTTTCAAGACTGCAGAAAGCCTCCAATAGTACCCATTCTAAGATTATAATCACATTCTACTCAGGCTTTGGATAAAGTACTCAAAATCACTGAGTCTTAGATGGGTAGACTAACCGACTCTTACAATTCTGGGCTTACAAAGAGAATGTCCAGCTTTTGTGTTGTAGGCTTGGAAATGACTCAGAGGTCAGAGGTCACCCAGTGGCCCTCCTGCAAAATCCAAGGAGGCCTCCGTGAGCATCCTCGACAGCACCTAGGGCTGAAGACACTTAAGATGATCCAGTTCAACAGATCCATTTAGCAGATCTGGAAACTGAGGCCCAGAGAATCAATGTCCCAGGCTAGCCCAGTTTCTAAAAGAAATGCAGTAGGACCTAAAAGAAGTCAGTCTCCATGTGCAACTGAGTTAGAACAATCTAGAACAATCCCAGAAGGGACAAACAGAGCTCGACATCATTGAGGGCACTTGACGAGGGTGGGGGCCCCAAGGGGCATCTGTAAAGAAACAACCACCCTAATGTGCTGTCCTGAACGCACTGCAGGCTTTCAACATCCACTGTAGCAGAGAGCACAGGGGAGGAAGCCAGGCGCTCCAGCAGGAAAGGGTAGGCAGGAGGGCGGGGCTTGGCCAGGAGTGGGCAGTTATGTGTAGGGGGCTGGTGCTATGACCTTGGCCCAGGTGTAGGCCAAGGGCTAGCACAGGCTTCTCTCTGTGTTCTTTTCCCTTTTCCCATCCCTGAGCCTGGAGAGTCAGCTCAGCCTAGTCTCTGCTCTGCTGCGCTCTGCAAAGACTGTGGAGTGTACACCAGGGAAGCAGCACCCCCAGAGACAGACCAGTGGAGAGATAGCTGTGGTGATCTGCCAGGGGGCTCCAGGGCGATGGGCACTGTTGGGGGGCCCAGCCATTTCTTTTCGCATGACAACTCAGCTCCCACTGCTAACCTTGGAGAATCAGAGTTTGATCGATCGAGGAAAAATGCAGCTTCCTTCTTCACAGCTCTTTGGGGGTGCTCTTGAGCCCCTGTACTCTATAAGATTCGGTCAGATTGGGTGCAAGCGAGATCGTCCACCTGGTGGCCAGGATGCAGGGATGAGAGCAGCAGCACGTGGAAGGGACGGGCACCGGGGTGAGTCAGGCCCAGGGTCTGCCACTGACTCTCTGGGTTCTTTTGGACAGGTCACCTCCCCTCTCTGGGCCTCAGTTTCCCCTTCGGTGTGATGAAGAGTTGGACTAGATTCTACTTTAGTCACTTAAATTTCACCTTTATGTTAACCTACAAGGACCACCTGTACTTCATTAAAATATTTTCTTAAATCGATGCACGTTATTAATTTATATCAATGTATTTTACAAGAGAACATTCTGGCACAATGATTAGTGAACACCCAGTATCACAGAACACAACTTTCCTAAGTCCAGCGGAAACGAACTGAAGTTACGTAACCCTGGCTCCACACTCCTGCCTGCACGAGGTCTCAGCCCGAGATGGCTGCTCTCTTCCACGAAGAGGAAAATTAGAAAGTGTTAAGAGGCATCCAAGACGGACTAGCACCCAGTGGAGCCTTCGCCCTCGATGGAGCCGGACGTACTGAAGAATTTGGAAAGGGACCGGCGTTCTCACTGAGCGCCGGTGCACTGCCCACTCGCACTGGAGCCATCGGAGGAAACGCCAGTGGCCCAGGCCCTCCCTTTGGAAGACCCTGGATATATCACCTCCCAAGGCCTTCCTCCGAGTTCTCAGCTGCATGATCCTAACTTGCAGGGGCCCCATCTGACCCCTGGCCAAGGTGAGACACAGTGAGAGAGTGCCCAGGCTCAGCCCCCAACAGCCCCCGGGTGCAAAGCTGCTGGGTCTCTCCTGCAGAGGAGGGGCCCAGGAAGGAGACACGTGGACAGGGACCTAGACAAACAGGCAGGGCACAGCAGCGTGAGCTCGGGGCCTCTCTACCCAAGACTGCCCACCCAGAGGGGGACCCTTGCATAATAACCCATGAGCCAGCCTGTGACCAGTAGGGCAGCTGGGGTGGTCCCAGGTGTTAAGATGCCTGGAACTTCGGTGTGTGCCCTCATGGGGAGGCTTCCTTATCTGTAAAATGGGAATAAGGCCTCCCTGGGGAGGGTCACAGGCCGGAGAAGGCCGGGAGGGCTTGTCACGCTTCTCCCAGGTCCCCATCCTCAGCCACAGGAGGGGCAGCTGGCAGTTGGATATGCCAAGGTTAGGAGAGGGAGCCAAGACGGTACCAACCCCTGTCCACACGGGGTCTTCCTCTTCGCTGGCTGCTGAGCCGCCCTGGGTGCCCTGCCCGTCACCCTGCTGTGCCATCCAGCAGGACATGGAACAAGAGCAGACAACAGGCCCCCAGACAGAAGGGATTGCTCACGGTTTTCAAAATAGAATCGATGGAAGTCCAGGCCCTCGACCAGGTTCCCCAGGGCCTCGGGTTCGAAGGCAGTCATCCCGGGGTCACACATCTTCCTGGCAGGAGGAAGTCAGAGGAAAGAGGGGCTGGGGTGGCCTCTCAGCACCACCCTCTCATCCTGGGCCTGGACTCAAGGAGGGTGAGCCTGTGAAACTGGAGTGATTGCACCCACCTTACAAGATCAGTGAGGCAGATGGATGGGAAAGGGGCTAGCAAACTGTGCAATGTGGGGCCTGGCTGGTGCCATTTAGAACTGGGAAGCCTGGGTTCACGTCCTGGCTCTGCCATTTTCCCAGCAGGTGGCTTAACGCCCCCAAGCATTCATTCATTCTGCATGAATGGTGTACAGAGTCTGCCCAGCACGATTCAGCCCAGATGCTACGCTCCACATCAAATCCCATCCTCCCTCTCTGCCCAGGGCAGCAGATCCACAAGGGGGGTTTCTTAGTTTGTCTTCCTGGGAAGGAGACTTTTCCTTCATATTAAAGTGACTTCTGCTCGCCAGGAAGGTCTGTCCTTAGACAGGGTACGTTGTGCTACTTCAAGCGAAGATTCCCTACTGTTAGCAGCCCTCACTGGAAGCCTCTTTCTATTCTGGAAGATGAGGAAAAGAGTGGTCCACAAGGCAATGCTCAGGGGGACGGGGAGGGGGCATGGCCGTGGAGGCCCTCGGCCAAGGGTTTGCAGGGCAGTGCTCCCTTCCAGGTCTCAGTCTCCTGGCAGACCCTGACAGCTGGGTGGCAGAGGGAAAAACTGTCTCCCCTATCCCCAGGTCTCCACGGCACGACATGGACTCCTGAGAAGATGACAATGAAGCCAGGGACAGAAAGTACCCTGGGTAAAGCAAAGACCCCCATATGGGGGTGGGGGTGAACTGTAGGAGGGTGCCAGGCTCAGCATTTTCTGAGCTGGACACCATGGCCAGTGCAGGGTGCTCTGTCCCAGTGCTGTCCTGCGACTGTCCTGTCCCTGTGACCCAGGCAACCTGCTTTTCTACTCAGGACCTCAAGTTCTTCAGGTGGATTAACCCGGGGCTGGGAGGCTGGGCTCAGACCACAGGGGATGCTCAGGATCCCTCCAGCAGCAGAATCCTCCGAGCCTGGGGGCCTGAGCTTGAGCCTCCAGGAGGCTGAGCACCCGCACTGGGGAAGCCCCTGTGGTCCCAGGAGGTCCCAGGGCATCCCTGCCTCAGGAGGAGACCATCCACGCCAGCTGCACTGTGCAAGTAGGGAAGCCAAGGCTCACGATATGAAGGGGCTTATCCAGGGTTACACAGGGCCAGACCCAGGGCACCTCAGGCCCCAGAGGTCATGGAAAGCTGTCAGAACCTAGAGTGAACTATAGATGCCAGAGAAGGTGACATCACATAGGTGGGAGCAGGCCCCAGAAGTGGCATTGGGAGGCTTGGGGCCCACAAGAGCCACCTCTTTTTCTCTGTCCCTGGCTGTGCCCTACCAGAGCCACTCTCTGGCTCTCCCATGGCTGACTTAACTCTCTAGGGCCAGAGCAAAACCCATTTAGCAGCACATTCCCATGCTTTGAAGCAGCACCCAGTGCACACACACCCGTGCCACCCCCGTGCACACAGCGCAAAGGTGCATGCCAGGACAAGTGCATGCGCACCCAGGTCCGTGTAGCCTCAGTCTCACACCTGCACCTTCCCGGGTCCTGTTCCTCCAAAGACCACCAGTAAACTGCCGGGGCTTTGGCACCCCCTGCTGTGGGAATCCTCACACAGTGACCTGCCTAGCCTTTGGGAGACACACTTCAGTTCCTGGGCGTAGTGGAAACCAGGAATAGGCTGCCCAAAGAGCAAACCCCAACTGGGTTGTTCCCACCTCACCTGAACCCAACAGGTAGGGGTCACTCTGCCTTAATGGGCAGCTTTTGTTCACTAAAAAGCGTATGTGGGGTTTCCAGATGCAGGCCTTGTCAGCCCTGGCCAAGAGACTGAGGCTTCATTCAGCCAGGGATCCAGCTGAGGGCAGTCTCAGGGCCCACTTCTGGGCCAGACAAGGAAGGGTGTGTGGGTGACCACCAGGGGGCGCTCCAGCCCAGCCTTTGCACCCAGCTGCCCCTCCAAAGGCTGGCCCAGGTGTGTAGGGAACCTCTTACACCACCTGTTTCATTGTGTTATTTTTGTGCACATTGCCTTACTCTCCAAAGGATTTAAGGTTCCACTTTGAGATTCTTTTGCTCACCCTTGCTCAGTGGAGGTGCACACCCTATGGACTCCTGCCCACTGCTGCCCAGCTGAGGTCAGAGGTCTGAGGAGGTCCGGATTGGAAGACCCAGGCCCATGCAGCAAGACTAAGGAAGGGCCTGCCTTTCTCTCCTCCTTCCCAGCTTATCTCCTGGGGAATTCGATATGAGGAGCAGGAGGAGCAGGACTGAGATATGGAGAAGTGTTATGAACAGAAAGCTTAACAAAAGCATAAAGTCTGAATGCCAAACGGAAAGACGAGTTCATTCTGATTCACAATACATGCAGAGTGAACGACTGGGGATCAGACATGAGGATCCCTGAAGTCAGCCGCCAGCCCCCCAGACAACAATCCAGGCAGGAGGACATGCAGGATGGGCCCAGCCAACTCACGTGTAGGACTCAAAATCTCCATTGCTTATGGCTTCAATCAGCTGCTCTGTCACTTTTATAATTTCCTGTTTCCGCACTGCAAGGCAGGAGAGGACACAGAAATAGCAGCAATCTTGACAGTAATAAAGCACCAACTACCATTTCCTGAGTCCTCCTCATGTGCCTGAGGGCCCCCCACACACTGCCTCATCTGTCCTCAGGGTAGCTGCGACAGGTAGGTGGTATCACTCCCATTCCACAGAAGCAGCTGAGGCCTAGACAGGTGGGAAAGGTGTGGAGCTTCCTCAACTACAAGGACAGATCCAGTGTCTTAGCCAGCAGCCTTTGCCTCCAAAAAGCAACCATGGTGGGCATTCTGACCTAGACCTGTTTTGATTCCAAAATACACTTCCCTGTCACCTCTCTTTATCCACCGAATCAAACAAGGCAAGTGTGGTGGTCGCCACTAGCAGTCATGAACCAGGGGCTCTCTCCTGGCCCAGACTGGGCTGCTACAGCATGTCTCAGGGCTCACTCATTCCTTAGGTCTGGGGGAGCCTTTTGCTCCATTGGGGTGCCTGTGGAAATCAGGCACTGAGCTTTCCAGAACTATCTAGGCATAATGAATCCCATTTGCTGTGAGACCTGGCCTCCCTTGCCATCCCCAAAACAACATGAACAGTAGCTGTCTTTCTGGTAGAAGAACAAACGTCACTTTTCTCAGTAGGTGTGTCATGTTCTGAGCCCCAGTGGCCCCATCTGTCAAATGGAGACACCATCACCTCTCCTTCATTCAGTGCCACAAGTGTTATGGAAAGAACCCAGACTTCAGGATCAGACAGGCTTTGCCTAAATTCCAGCCCAAACGCTTACAAGGTGGGCAACTATGGGCTGTCCTATGAGATGACAGTGTCCCCACCCGGGCTGGGTGTGAAGGTGGGATGATGGGTTGTGCACAAAGCACTCAGACCAAAGCCTGGCACACAGTAGGTATGCGGTGCAAGTGCCCTTTACTAACCCCCCCACACACACAACTGCTCCTCGTGCACACCCTAGGAGCTGGGCAGGGCCGGTTTCCCCACCCGACTCCTGAAGAGACTGAGCCTCAGTAGCAAAGGAATTTGAAATCAGGTGTCCTGGCTCCCAGGACAGTCCTACCAGAATGGACATGAAGCCCATTTCTTGATCTGGGAATGTGGAACAGAGAGGTTGCCTGGCTAAGGCCCTGTCCCTGACCTTTTCCGCACCCCTTCCCAGGACACTCCACCCCAACTCATACTGGGGAGCTCACCTCAGACCCAGAGGACACAGTGTCACAGAGCAGCCAGGCGGGAAGAACCCCTGGAGACCAGGGACTCAGCCTCATTATCAAACTATTGGGGAAATAGAGGCCTGGTAGGGGGTTACGACTTGTCCAAGGACACAGAACACATAAGGCGCAGAGGTGGGCTCCCAGCCGAGGACCTTAACCGCAGGCTCCAGTGCCCAACACTTTCCCCGCCACTTTGGGCCTGTATGCTGTCTATTCCCCAGTCCAATACCGGCTTCACGGAGGCTGGGCCATGGCTGCCCTTGACTGCCAGACCCGGGAGCCTGGCACAGGCCTGCCCGGAGCGTGCCAGGCTCTGTGTTGTGTGCCCAGCCTGCAGAATCTTACGGCTCACAGCACACCTTCCTGTGGTTATCACTTCCACCTAGGAGATGAGCAAACTGGAGGTGAGAGAAGCCAAATGGCCTGCACCAGGGGACCAGCCGCCCAGTGTCTGCAGCTCCAGAGCCCATCACACATCCCCAACCCCACGCACACCACTTCCCCTCAGACAGGGGCCCTGCCCAGCACAGTGCTTGGCACGCAGTGGGCGCTCAGCAGACATGGCAATCATCATCTTCAATGTCTGCTACCATCGTGAATGACCAATTATTTCTCTCTTAGCTCCACTATGAATCCCCAGGGCTGGCAAGGGGTCCCTCTTAGACCCTGAGCTCTGCCAGGTCCCTCTTGGGCCATGCCTGGGGCTGGAGCGGAGGCAGCAGGAACAAATGAGTGAGTGGCACCAAGCCAGGGTCAGAGGCTGCCGTCTTTGCCCTGCTTCTTGAAATTTCCTAAGTCACCAGGTGGCCTCTACCCCCGGGAACCCAAGAGCCCGGCCTCCTGGCCAACTCTGCCCTCCTTCACAGAAGCTGGAGGCTGAGGGTGGGAGAAAACCCACCTCTGCCAGGAGACACCTCATTCCAGCCTCTCCCACCTGGAGTCAAGGTGGGTTCACCGAAGGCATGGAACTGGTGCCACCACCCTGCCTCCTCCATTTGGAAGTCACTCCCTGAGCCTGTGCTTGACGCCCGGCCCTCTCTGGGCTGCTCTCCCTGCCACCTTGACAGGCCAGCGAAGTGGTCAGTTCTGTAGCCAGATTCCCTGAGTTTGGATCCTGGCTCTGCCTCTTAAAAACTGTGGCCTTGGGCAAGGGGTATCCCCCATGCCTCAGTTTCCCCATATGTATAATGGAGCTACTAATAGTACTTACCTCATGGGGTGGTTCTGAGGACTGACTATGTGACTTAAGAATATATCAGAAGAAATAGCTGGTACATATGTGGTCCTCGCTAAGAACCAGCTACTGTTCCAAGCCCTTTGTATCAACGTCTTTATATAATTAACGATGCTTTATGTCGTTAAAATAGCAGCATCTGGCGCTCCACAAGTGAGGGCTCTGATTACTGTCACGTTCAAGTCTTTGAATGGGAAGGTCCTCGGAGGACAGCCTCTCACTGCAGGCAGGGATACTCCCCAGCAGCCCCGCATGTGGCGGTTCCGTCCGGGCCAGCGTTTGGGGGCTCCCAGCCCCCTGGGCAGCCTGCTGTGCTGTTGGGCAGCTCCTGCCATTGGCGCCTGTCTCCTCCTTTGTTCAGGTTGAAATCTGTCCCCTGAAAGCCCCTAGTCACTGTCCTTGTCCCTTTCTGCCTTCCGGGGCCCTGCGCTGAGTACCTGCTCCCTGCACCCCGGACTTAGGCCCTTCCCCTCCAGCAATCTTCTCAGGGCTGAAGGCCTCCAGGATGTGGTTTGCAGGGTCTGACTCGAGGGGCCATCTGCTCTCCCAGGTCTTTGGGCGATCTGGACGCCTCACTTAGCGTAAGCACACAGTCCCGGGGTGGCTTGGATATGACAGAATACCAGGTCTGGAGTAGCACTCTATCCACTCCACATTCTGGACACTATACCTCTATCAATGCAACCCGAGGCAGTGCCTAACTTGGCTGTTTCAGTCTCTGGGAAAAAGATCTGGGGATCTAGTGCTCTGTAAATCAGGGGAAATCCACTCTGGTTCTGGGCCCTGCCCACGCCCTCGGCAATCCCACTGCTGTGTGAGGGGTTCGTCCAGCAGCTGCTCAGACTAACCTGTGGCATTTCTATCTGCCAGGCATTCGCCTGACAGTGCCGGAGTGCCCCCTGACAGATGGGAAAGCTGAGGTCCCAGAGAGGTTAGGGCTCTCTCTCCAGGCCGCACAGCATGCCAAGGCTGAGATGAGACCAGTGCTTCTGGCTGAAATTTCCCAGAACGTCTCTGCCAAGATGCTGAGGTTCCTCTTTGGGTTGCAGAAGAAATTAATTTTTCCTGGAGCTGACCCGGAGGAGGCAGGGGAGTGGGGAGAAGCCCAGCAAAACTCGGGGTGAGCGGCCTGGGGATGAACCCCGAGGTGCTCTGAAATATTAACGTCCCTCTCTTTGCTCAGGAGAAAGTGTTCCCTGGAGGATGACATTTCTCATTAACTTTAATGTTAGCTCAGCATCCACCCCACCAGCTGCCATTCTCACTTAGGAAGAAGGCTTAACAAATTAGCACCAGAACAGGGCTCTCCGGAACTTTCTCTGAGGCCTCAGGAAGGCACAGTGCTCCTCTTCCTGGCCAAACACGGGGAAAGCTCCTGGCTGAGCCGGCGTCGTGGCCTTCGCATGTGGGGACACTGAGGCAGGGAACGGGGCCGGTTCAGCATTAATGACCCCATGTGACCTTCCTCGTCCACGAGCCTCAGATTTCCTCCAGGAAAAGGGGCCTGGATGAGCTAAACAAGATTCAAGACCACAGATTTCCCATCCCGCTCTCTCTAAAGCAGAGAACTACCTCGTGAAGGTGGGTCCTCGAGGTGCAACCCCGAGAGCCATTACCCCAGGCGGCAAATGTCTTTGGCAGCTTTCATTCTGCATTTGCAGCACATACAAATCTTGCATTCCCTTCTAAATAGTTTCCTGTCTGTTTAATATAGAAATATTTGCCTTGAAATAATCTTTCAGTGAAATCGATGTTCCAAAAATGTCATGTGGCTTCCTGTTAACCACAACTCTAGTTTTTTTTAAAAATCAAGATTTATTAGACAATTACCATGTGCCAAACACTGTGTAAGCACTTTATATGCAGCCTCTCATTTCATCTTCACAGCAGTCCTCTGAGGTTGGAACTATTATCATTACCTCTGTACTGCTAAGGAAACTGAGGCTCAGAGAGGTTGAGTAAGTTGTCCAAGGTCAACCAGCAAATGCACCCCAGTGAAGAAGCACAGAACTAGCTTGCCTCTGTGGTCCCTGTCTGCTCTGAGACCGGGGTTATGGGGCCACAATGAGTCTCCTCAAACTCTCAACCTTACCATTGTGACAACAAGCCTCAAATATGGGGACCATCTTAGAAACACCATGTCTCAGCCCAACACAAAAGTACAGAATCAGAATGCACAGGGGCAGGGCCAGAATGTGATTAGAAAATCATTCTGGGAGGGACTTAGAACACTGACTTGGCCCTAATAGGGAATTCTTTTTTTTTCCCCTATTGCTCTCCCTTGCTCCACCCCCACCCATTGGAATTCTTCTTCAAGATAATATATATTTTTAAAGGTTGTCACTAATGCCTTCATAGAAAACTGGTTTGCTCTAGTGCCCGGCTATGGCGTTAGTCACCACCCCCCTTGCCCGATCTGGGACTGACCAGAAAGGGGCATGAACAGGGTGGGCCTGGTCTTCCAGGGGGTCCTGGCAGAGTCCAGAGGTAGTCACGGCCTTTATCGTATCAAAACAGCCCTATAAGCCGGAATTGCAACTGTGCGAAAACATTTATTATGTAACAAAATGCTCTTTCCACATCACTGTATCCTTTTAGAGGCAAACTATCTGAACATCTCTGACCCAGGCCCAGATGCTCTGGCCTCCCCATCCCAGTGGGATGTGGAGGGCTGGGTGCGGAAAGGACACAGAGTGTCCCCACCTCATCCGAAGGTTTGGCGTCCCCTGACCGGAAGACAGTGTTCCACCCTCCATTCCCCATACTGCACACGCCACGGCCTCCAGAGCGGTGGTTATGAGCGGGCCCTGCAGTCACGCTGCCTGGGCTCGAGTTCTAACTCTACCCTTACAAGCTACCGGACCTGGGGACAGTCGACTCCACTCCTCTGTTTCCGGGGCTGTGGAAGGGGCTCCATCCCAGCATCTACCCCACCAGGGTTGTTATGAAGTTCAGGTCGGTATGAAGTACTGCCAGTCTGGCCCACAGCGAGCATCCCCACGAAGGCTGCCGTGTGCCCATTACTGTCCCGACTACTTCCTCCCTGACCCTCCAATCACAGCTAGCTGGCGGTTTGCTCCCTCGTCCACGGCAGGGCTTTGGAGGACGGTCGGTCGCCAGCCGCAGTCACTCCCACATTCTGGATGGCTCCTGGCAGCAGTGCCCATACTTCCCATGCACCTGAACTTTTTGCATCTTGGCTTTCTCTTCCTTTACGATGATTATATCATGGTGTTTTTTTTTTTTAAATCAGTGCACTTAATAAATGCAGAAAACATGCACTTCGAAAGGAAAATACATACCACTAGGATACATTTATGACATGAACATGTTAAATTAATTTTTTTTCTGACACATATTAAAGTAAATACATAGTCCCTGCAATAAGAAACATCCAGCTCGGTACAACTAGCAGGCTGAGCACCCCACCTGGGAAAATGGTGCGCTCAGTCTGGAAGGAACCAAAGCGAGTTTCCGTCCAGAGGAGCAGGATGCAGGCTTGGCGATGGGGCTGTCAGTGAAGGGGCCCCAGGAGGCCCGGGGGCCCCGGTGCTGGAGGCAAGGTCCCCCCTACCTTTGGTGTCTTCATCCTCAATGGTGGTATTGGTGCTCTCTGAAGATTCCTGCCAGAGAGAACAGAGAGTGGTGAGGCCAGCCCGGCCAGCAGGACGGGCGCGGCCAATGGAGGGCTGCCCCAGCTGCCTGACGCTGTGGCCCGGTCTCTGGGAGCCTCATGGGCTCTCACATCCAGATGGTCCCCTGAAAACCCTGGCAGACCTTTGAGCCTAAGGAGGGGAAGGGTCCAGCTAAGCAGACGGCCGGTGGCGGGGCCATGGACGGAGGGATGGATGCGAGGAGATCCCTGGCCTTTCTGGAAGGGCTGGGAAGGGTTCCTGGGCTCTCTCTGCTTCAGGGAGCAAAGAGGAGGTGTCAAAGAGCAGAGAGGCACATGGTGGCCCCGGAATGGGGAAGGGATGTACACATTGGCAGAAAAGGAAGAGAGAGAGGTAGGGGGACGGACGCCCGGTGCAAGAGAGCTGGGCTCTTCAGGGGAGAAAAACCACACGAGTGAGGGAGACAGCGATGGAGTCAGAAGAAGAGGGCGTGGGCCACCGTGCCACCGCTGGAACATCTAGACCAAGGCAGGGCTGGCGGCTCCTCTGCCACCGGCAGGCCCCGTGCGGCCTTGCTCAAGAAGGGCCTCCACAGTGCCCGCTGCTTTGGCCACACTGAGCCCCTCCACCCTTGCTGCACCTGGCACAAACCAAGCCCTGAGATGAGTTCTAGAGCAGGGGGCAGGAGAAGCAAGAAGCCAAGGGCTGGGTGTGGGATGGGGGTCAAATCCGCCTTCGTTACCCAGCGGAGCTCTCAGGCCTACTATCAGGCTGCGTGCTGGTTTGGGCCATGGAGGTGGAGGTGTCAACAGAAACACGCCAACAACACACACACACACACAACGCACAAAGTGTCACACGAGGCACACATACCAAGCACGCCCTGAGCACCCTCTCCCCGCCCCGGGTTCCCCGTGCAGCCTGCAGGAGGGAGGCAGGAGCGAGGGGTCGAGGCCCAGCATTTACCGGCGTTTGGGAGACGGCAGACACTCACCATTAACTGAACGCTGGAACTGGACTTTCTTTTCTGGAAAAACAAGGAGAAGAAATGGGACAGAAAAAGACACAGCGTGAAAACGGCAGGGAGCAGAGGAACGGATGACAGGGGAGGTGTGGAAGGAGGACGGGCCTCAGGGTCATCCTCTGTGGTCCCCTGCCAGCACGGGGGCAAGGAGTCAGGGCCACCAGCATCAGCTGATTTGGTGGGACCAGTCCTCTCTCAGCCTGAAGTTCTGGGGCCTCGTGCACAGCTGCCTGCGTCTCACAATCCAATCGCCAAGCTCCAGGTCAAGCCCCCTCAGCCCAGGGCTCCCTCTGCTCCAGGCTCTGATGGGGAAGTCGACCCTGGGTCTTGGACCCAGGTGCCCAAGGCCTCCAGAACCCAAAGTCACTGAAGGACAAAGGGGCGCTCAGGTCTTGAGACAAGGACCAATCTCTCCTTCTAGACTCCCCATGCGTCTCTGCTGAAAGGACCCCAAGTGTCATAGTCACCTGGGAAACTTGTCGAAAACACACAGAACCAGGCCCCTTCGAGGAGTTTGGTAACTCAGTCTGGGGTGGAACCTGGGGGTCTCCGTTTTAAATAATCTCTCCAGGATACTCCGGAGCAGGGCCAGGTGTGGGAGCCGATCCTCTCAGTGGCCTTGGCAATTCTGCCTGTGTTCACAGCTTCCCAGTGACTGGCCTAGCCAGCTCCTTTATGCTGAGAGAGGAACTGAGGCACAACCAGACGCACAGAGAGCCCAGAATTTCAGTTCTCGTGCCCTGCCAGGTGCCCTGTTCTGACTTTTGGCGACTCTGTAGCTTTCCTTGTGTTACTGGCTGTAGAACCAAGGGGAGGAGAGAGAGAGCAAATGGGGATTCTCTTCTCCTGCTTTTAGCTCCAAGCCAGGAGTCTTAGAGACTCGTACTCATAGAAGCTTGCAGGTCAAGATGACACTTGAATCGCGCAGATGAGAAACTGGGGCCCGGAGATGATCGGCCGCAGGTCTCTCGGCTGGCTGTCTGCAGAGCAGAGGCTGGGCCCTGCAGCGCCGCTCTCTCCTCTGTCCGGGCCCCCGGCTCCCACAGCCTGGCCACTCTCCAGTGGCTTATACTTCCCAGACGATTTACGTCTGCGGTCCGGAGGCTGCCCTCCTTGCTGCCCTGTGGGGAGAGTGGAGGAGACTGGAGGTGCCCCTGGGGCAGGCCTGCAGGGAGAGGCACTCAGTATTCTCTGAGGGTCCTCAGGTCTAATGCTGGGCTTTCTGACTCCAAGATCACCGGGCATTTCCCATGTAAATGCTCACAGGCCCTGCATCTGCGCCAGCTGGGCCTGACGGTGCGACTGCCAGAGCCGGTGGCCGGCAGTCAGCCTCCCCCTTCTCTCCTCCTCCCCTCCTGGCCAGGCACGGAGTCTGTGGGAGGGGACGGGCCCTCTCACCTCAGCTGTCAGCGGAAACCTGAGGAGTGGCCCGGGGATGCCGGGAGGTTCCAGGCAGGACACAGGAGGCAACACAGAGCAGAGACTGCGTCAGATTCGGACGTACAGTGACAGGATGGGACATGGGGGAGAGAGGTCACAACGGCACGGATGGGACACCAACAGGGGCAGTGAGTGGGGTCGCGGGGCGGGAGCAGTCGGCCCCTCCACGTGGCAGAGAGGTCTCGGGGTGGCTGAGAGGGGACATCGCTTCTTGGTAACAGAAACGCTAGTTCCCCTGAGTCACAAGGGCTGACAATACCAGTCATAACCCCCACTGACCGGCAAGTTGGAGTTTAGTTTTCGGGGGCTTCCACCGCAAGCAGAGTCATTTCTCTCAGAACCGACCACATGGCGAAAAGCATGGCTCTGAGGTCGGCAAGGATGGCAGGACGAAGTGCGGCCGAGCTCAGCCTCGAAAGGCCATTGTCAGTCCCTGAAGGGCGGCACTGTGTCCCACCCCACTCCCACAGGCCGGTTCCCTCCGGTGTTGGGACCAGTCACTGGGAATTCAGTGAAGCCCTGGCTGACACCAGCAGTTTGTCTCCAGGGTGACATTGCAGGAAGAATCTGTGTCCCCACTCGGGCCGAATGTGTGCCAGCCAAAGAAGCACAGGACGACTGTACCAGGGCCCCGGAAGACCGCCACTCTCCCCTTGCACAGATGACAGAAGTGATGACGCAGGCCCCAAGGGAGGGAGTGGTGGGGCCCAGACTCAAACCCTTGGCTTCTTGACTGGAGGCTCAGTTTCACGCACAGAGAAAGTAGGACCGGGCCCTCGAGTGACAAATTGCAGGCAGGGCACCTCAAGTCCTGGACAAGGCCCCTGGTCTTGACTCTGGTCTGCCAGCCAGATTTCCTCCTTCTCAACCCCAAGGAAGGGAAGAAGGATGCCAAGACTGTCTGGCCAGCAGCAGCCTTTGAGCTCCCGTCCATCCACACTCAGGCCACCCCTCAAAGTCACTCAGGGCCTGTTTGAGCTGCAGGAAGGAGGGCACTTTCTTCAGCTGTGCCTGCTGGGAAGCCCTGTGACGACCAGCCAGAGCCCCACCACGCCATGTCCTTGCCCCCCGACAGTGTCTGCCTCCTGGCCTCGCTGGAAGAAGAGCCAGATCAGAGAGAGCCTTGTTCCAAGACCCCGCCTGAGGGAGGCCCTGACCTCACACCAGGAGCTCTGAGTTAGCCTTTGCCACGGCCACACCCACGAGCCAAACAGACAGGACAGCCGGCCCTCTGCCCCTTCCTCCTCCACTGACCAGCTCCTGCGGCCTCTGTCCCATATCTCCCAAATACCAGTTTTCCCCCGGGGAACCCAGCACCCCAGCCAGAGCCAGAGAGGGCCCCAGCAGCTCCAGACCAGACCACCCTTTCGATGCACAATCCCCTCGTCACCCTTTCAGATAAGGGGCTTGACTCGTGGGTGACCCAAAGCAGCAGGCAAGCCAAAGCTCTGTTCTGAATCCCATTACAGATTTGGGATGCACGCCTGTTAACTTTAGAAACTGTGTCGGCTTTGCATCTGTGGACTACCAAATATGTTCTTGAGCAAACTTTGTTTTCAAGACAAATGTTAACCCGAAGTCCGATATATAAAACAGAGAGGACAGTGACACTGAGCACACGTCACATGCCCCGCACCACACTGGGCCCTCAGAACAGCTGCCGTTCTCCCCTCGCACAGATGACCTTGGCTCTTGCTCACAAACATCCCTGTGAGGTGGAAACCCCTTCTACCCCCGTCGCGTGAACGAGGAAATGCAGGCTCAGGGCATCCAAGTGACCAGCAGAGGTCTCGTCTGCTAACCCTGCCCAGACTCTCTTAACCATGGTGCTGGCTCTTACTTGGATCCGCTCTTGTTGGAGTGGGCGTGGGAAGCCCAGAACCTTCTCTGCTGGCCCCCACTTCCAATCCCACCCGACCCCATCTGTTGCTGGACGTGCCTCCCCAGAAGCTTTGGGCTCCAAGGAATTCAGTTTGAAGACCACCAACCTTAGCTGATAACCAAATAATTATGAATTATTCCCCAAGCACCCAAGATGAGAAGGGAGAGTGATTAGATAGGGTTTTGTTGGGTTTTTTCGTTCGTTTGCTTGTGTGTTTTTAAAGCTAAAACCCTGGAAATCATGGAGTTCACACCCCTTTCACCCACCCATTGTATCTTCTGGAAAACTCAAGCCTGTTGAGGGGTGACCCCAACCCTGGCCTCCGACAGCCAGCCCAGACACCCACTCACATAAACCTGACTGACCAAAGCCAGAGGCCTGAGACCATAAATGCCACTACAAATGAAGCCATGAAGCCACCTTCCCACCTGGATGACCGGACAGCATCCCACACCTTCCAGTGTCCTGGGCAAGCCCAGCCCTCAGTCCCTGGCCAGGCAGGGCTCTGAGCCCAGAGAAAGGCAGGGTCTCGAGAGAGGAGGACCCACAAGGCGAGCCAGTGGCAGGGAGAAGGGAGCTGCAGAGAGTGGGCATCGGGCCCAGAGAGCAAAGGGAAGAGAGAAAGGGGGGGAGACGGGGAGGAGGGGAGGAGAAGTCGTGGGGTGTGTAGGGAAGTAGCTCGGGCATCAGGCATGGGGTGGGCAGAGGGCAAGCCTGGGTCGGGGGCGGGGGGCTTGCCTAGCGCTGAACCAGCAGGCCTTGATGGAGAGGGGCTACTTCTGGATCCAAACTGGAGAGGAAGGGAACAGCTGTCCGTCCCCCACAGGCTTTGTGGGTGGGACTGAGGTGTGCCTCGGGCAAGGGGCCCGTCCCAGCCAGCCTGCACTCAGGAAAGGGAAGGTCGTCCCTCGTGACCATCTCTGTTCCTTCTTTGTACCCTCTCACTCACCAGTCCTCCCGCCCTGGAGCATCCCCAAAACCCCCTTGGGACCTGCCCCTTTCCTTGTGCCCGCTCCAACCCAAGGCCACCTGCCTCTCCCACCTCTTTTCAAACCTCCCCCTGCCCCGCCTGCCCCCGCCAATCCTGGTGAGAGGGTGGGCGCCCAAACCCAGGCCTCTGGGTCTGGGGGTGACCCGGCCGCAGTAGTGATGGCATCAGCCCGGAACACCATCAGCAAGACCTGGGTCTCACCCCAGGCTGGAAAGCTGGGCCCTCCTGCCGGAAACGCTGGCGGAGCAGGCCCTGGCAGGCTCCCGGGGGGCTTACCTTCACACCGTCATTCTTCTTGTTTCCTCCACTCTTCCCTCCTATAGAGGAGAGAAAGTAGAGGGTCACCAACACCAGGCAGGGCACCAGGGCCCACAGGGCCAGGAAGAGCAGCATCTACGGGCGGCCGGAGGGCGGGAGCCGGCTCCGCGATCCGGGGAGACCGCTTCCTCCTGCTTCTCCTCCCTCCTCCGGAGCCTGGGATTGCCGGTGGCCCACTAGGTGGGCCTGGGCTCCCCCAGTTCTCAGGGATCTCGAGTGTGACCCTCTGGCCCCATGGGTTGAGGTCGAGGAGGGTGTCCAGTGCGCCCCGAGACCGTGGGTTTACTGTTTCAGCCTGGGGATTCCCTCCGGACGCCAGTCCCCACCGGTGCTGGTGGTGGCCAACCCGGAGGCCCAGCCGCCCGGCGCAGGGCTGGACCCTCCCTCCCCAACCCGCCGGCTCTAATTTTAGCCCCATGCTGCTGCAGAGGTCATGTGTCAGCCCTGCCTACTCGAGCTGGACAGCTGCGAGCCGTGTTTTGCCAGTGACAAGAAGCAGATGCCCCCTTCTGAGCCCACCCCTGCCAGAGCACCCATCCTGGCAGAGGGTTCCCCACCCTCAAACTCCAGAGTTCCAGGCTGGCTCTGGCCCTGGTAGCCAGGAAAAGCTGAGCAACAGATTTCAGGGAGCCCCCACCTCCGTCATTCCCCTCCCCCTCCCCCACCCCCTCCTGGCCAGAGCCCGTGGAGAGGGAGGGCACCAGCTAGGAAGTGCCCAGCCCTATCCACCCTGGTATCCGGCTGCTCAGATCTCAGACAAATGCCTCAAGTTAAATGAGATAGGCTATCCATAAAGTGCTCACTTAGCACTGCACTTGACCTCTATGCTGTAGATGCTCAGTAAATGGCAGTCACTTGTGCTTCTGTTGGCGGCATGGAGAGGGTGAGCCAGAGACGGGGCAGGGGAGTACAGGATATTGCAGCCCCAGGGGCTCTGAAGGATGAAGCTTACAGTCTGTCTGTCCAGCTTCCCAGGCACCCTCACATTTCCAGTGGCCCCCGCCAGGCTGCCGTTCAAAGTCTCCCTCTTGTGAAGCAGGTGTGGGGCTGGGTACCTCTGGATCCAAAGCCGAGGGGAATGGCTGTCCTTCCTCCATGGGCTCTGTGGGCTGGACTAGGCTGTACGGGGGGTGGGGGGTGGGAGGGGGTGGAGGGAGTGCTTGCCCCTCCGGCCTCAAGGTGCCCCTCTGGTCTCCAGCCCACTATTGTCAGACAGTGGGCTCTGTGAGACCACATATTTTGGTTTTCAGGAGAAGACAGAGACCTAGGCTCTTCCATGAAACCTCCTGATGTTTCAGAGCTGAAAACTCCCCCCAAATTTTTTTACAAACACCCCTGGCCCTGTGCACATCTAGAGATTGGACCTAACCCGAGGGCGTCGTTTTGCAAGTTGGGGATTAAGTTCTCCAGGGGCACTTCAGCTGTTAAAAAAAGACTCTGGCTGCGGGTGGCTCAGGTTTCAGTTTAAGGAGCTGCAGGGTCCTTGTCTTGGGAAGGGATGGGAAGGAAGGCCGTTTGGGCAGTGGCAAAAGCCCAGGTCCGAAGTTCCAGGGTCTTCCCACCCCTGGTCTCATTCTTCGAGCTGGTGAAGTGGGTAGGTGGACCCCCTCTGCGAAGCCTGGGAGGTAGCTGCCCGGAGCCGCGCCCTGGCTGCAGGGCCGGCCATGTGACCGCAGCAGCCCTCCCGGGTTGCTGCAGCCCAGCCACAGGCAGAGGGCCCCTCAGGTGAGCTTTGCCATATCTCCTAGGATGCCCCGCCAGCCTCCGGCTCACCAGAGAGCAGCCTTCCGCAGCCCTAGTTCCAGAGCCCTCCAATGTGCCAGGGGGAGCTTCTTGCTAAACCCCGACGCTAATCCCTTTCCCTTCTCTCTTCAGGGCCACATGCCACAGGTCACTGGGCACTCCCCACCCTAACCAGCCTGGCTTGGCCAAGGCCAAAGGCTCCTTCCTACCCTGGACTCTCTAGTGATTCACCCTTGCATCAGGGTGGGTCTAACCTGTGCTGCAAACAGACTCCGCCTCCCCTTAGCGATGCGACCCGAGGCCCATCACGGTCACCTCCCTGTGCTTCAGTCTCCTCCTTCAGAAAACAGGGATGGCAATGGCCCCCACCGCCTCGTCCTGCAGGGCACGTGAGTGAAAGCACGGGGACTGCTTAGCGCAGGGCTCGGGGAAGGACAGGGAACAGGAGCACTGCCACTCCCCGAGCCTGGCTCAGTCCCGCCGAGACCGGGACCCCAACCTTCAAGAGGCCTTCCCCTCTGGCTGGCCTGGCCTGAGAACCCCAGCCCTGCTGTGAGTCGGGGGAGGCAGACAAAACCTCCGACCCTTCCTGCTGGGCCCTCAGCTTGCTGACTTTTGACCTTTCACCACTTCTGGGTGCAGTTTGCATCACGTGAGCTAAGCTGCCAGTCACGGGGTCCTCTGGAGCCCCCAGTCTCCCCAGGCCCCCTGGCCTGAGGGTGCCCAGGTAGCGGACATGGCAACGTCTCCACCTCCTGCAGGAGATATTTGGGACTTCGAGGTCCCGCTACCTACCAGAGAAGTTCCTGGTGGCCAGCATCGTGGTGAGGATCGCTCCCTGAGGCAGGTAAGCAGAGAGGATGTGGAGGAGAGATGGGGGGGGGGGCGGGAGAGACAGAGAAATGGGTGGTGGGTGGGGAAGGAGAGGAAGGTGCTCCATTCAGACACAGGGCCAGAGCCTTCTGCCCCTCCACGTGCCCCCTCCCCCACAGCCCAGGGACCACCCTCCACCTCCCTGGAGAAATCAGGGCGAGCTCAGCCTTAGCTGGAACCACACCAGGGACAGGGCCACCCTGGGGGCAGATATTAATAGGTTCCAGCGGCCTGGCCGGAACTGGCCGACAGGCCCGGGCCACCTGTCCGTGGAGGCTGCTAAAGACCAAAGGAGTTTCCTGCCTGGGAAAGGACAGTGGACCCTGCGCCCTGGCCCCCGCCCCCGTCCTCCCGCTGCCCACAGCACTCAGCACCCGACTCTGGCACTCATGTGTCCCTCCATCATCCCTGGGTTTGGGAGCCTGGAGGATTATTGTGGGGAAAACCCTCTTCTGTTAATGAAGGTGCTGGGGACAACAGTCCTTCAGTCCTGACACTGCCTCATTTGGACATTCTCTGAGTACGACTGTCCGCGATTTTAAGAATCGCTCTTTCTGACATTTTGAGACTTCCGGGACTGTTCCCTTTGAGGACTAATGATAATTTTCCCGGCAGCGTGTTGGCTGCCATCCTCTCAGCCGACGTCCTTTTCCTGTGCCACCACGCCAGGCTTGGGAGCAGTTGGTGAGAAGGTTCCCAATGAGCTGGGACCTCAGTATCTGTCACTCAGCATGCTGATGGCTTCTCTGTTCCGACCAGCTGGGGACCCCCTGGTGGCTCTTCCTGCCTGCTCGTGGGATCACGGGAAAGGTCCAGGCCAGGAGCTGTCCCGGCCCTGAGAACACGCAGGACCTACTCAGGCCACAGCTCAGGGCCCGCCTAGATCCCGCTGCACCTTCCCTGGAGTCACGACCCTACCCAAGTCTCTGGGCCATTCCTCTCTCATGCTTGGCAGCTGGCGCCTCACCCTCATCATGGCCTCTTGCCCTGTCACATGTCACCTCCAAACCCTCTCTCCAACTGTGCTGAAACACTGCAGTTCCCCTAAGGGATCCAGCCCACGCTTCCAGACTTCTTACATGGGCTTTTCTCTGTCCGGAACATCTGCCCACTCTGACCCCACTCGCACCTGGTAATCCTCTGGGGTCTCGGCTTTAATGTGACTTGCCCAGGAGGACTTCCAGGGTCCTTCCCTGGTCCTTCCTTGGTCCTTCTAGACCTGGTCATGGCCTCGCTGTGGATACTCACAGCCTGGGGGCGTGTGATCACAGCACCGACCACTGCCCCACAACGTCCCGGCGACACGTCTGCCTCCTCCACCACTCATTGCCCAGCCTGGGCACCGAGTGTCCAACAGGTCAATGAAGGACAGACTCAGCGAGCGGTCTCCTGGCGGCTGTGGAGACCCAGGCCAGGCCACTCCCACGTCTGGGGACATGCAGGGTGAGGACCTGTTACCTTGAGTTTTCTCCTGGCGTTGAACTTCTTCAGGCAGTCCACGGTCTCCTGCCTGTGCATGCAGGAGGCCACGGTGGACCGGTGCTGGAGGGGGGAAAGGTCTATGAATGGGAGGCAGACCAACCCCAGGGCCCCTCGGCAGGGAGTCTTGTGGATGTGGCTGGCATCTCGGGGGAGTGAGTCTCTGTTCTAGGGCGGCTGTACACACGGCAGGGGACCAGACATTCAATGCCAGTAGCACCCAGTCCTGATGCCAGCATCCCATTTCCACCTTCTTCCTGAGAACCGTGGCATGCTCGGTGTCTCTTGGATCAAGCCTTCTTGGTACCAGGCTGGGCCTGAGAAGCCAGGGACAGGGCTAGGACTCCACGAAGGACTTAACCTTGAGGTCTGGAGGGGCTCCTGGGAAGGGTCTTGCTGAGGAAGGCTCACCGAGATCCAGGGGTGCTTGAGGGCCTCGGCGGCCGTGATGCGTTTGGACGGGTTGATGGTCAGCATCTTGTTGATCAGATCCTTGGCTTCTGGGGTGACAGTGTCCCACTCTGGTGATGGGAACTGAAAGGGGCAGAGGGGCCAGGTTTGCCCAGCCTACCCCAGGCCACCCCTGCGATCCCCCAGCCCCTGACTGGCAGGGGAGCAGGCAGGGGTCCTACTGCCTATCTACTCAGGCATCCACAACCAGGAGGCGGCGGGCCAGGGTCCTCTGACCCAAGGACAAATCGGAACAATGGCCAGAGGGTTACCCTCTGCTCTTCTGAGTCTGCCTTATTTGGAGAGCAACAGACCTGTGGTTATGCCCCGACTCTGGGACCACAATGCTGGGTTCAAGTCTGCTACCCGGGCTGTGTGACCTGTCACATGACCCCTCAAGCTATCCCCAGAGGTGTAGTGAAGATTAAATATGGTATAAAATACCAGGCGCATAGCGTGATAGAAACCAGCCATGTAGAAAAGCAGTATAGCTTGTAGTTAGAAGCATAAATGCTAGAGCCAAACTGCCTGAGTTCAAATCCCAGCTCCACTATTTCTTAGCCATGTGACCTGGGCAGTTCTTCCATCTCTCTGTGCCTTACCTGTAAAATGAGGACAATAATAGTACCTATGTCATAGATTGGTGTGAGGATTAACTGTAATGATATATAGAAAGCATTTAGAAGAGTGCTCTATGAATGTGAGCTACTATTATTTGTGTGTATGTGGATTGATAGGTTGATATCTAGAGAAAGAGAGAGAGAGAGCAAACCTGACTCCTGGCACCTGTCCCCTCCCCCACTTCTCATCCCACTTTGCTGCTGCCTCTGCCCTCTGGAGTCTCACAGCTCAGCCCCATCACTCGGAGGCCCCAGTCATTAGGCACAGCCAGCTCACCACTTGGCCTCAGCCAGCCCTCAGGCTCCACCTGCTGTCCAACCCTGGCCCCACAACTAGCAAGTGGCAAAGAGACCTAGATGGGGGGGGGGGGTCATCCTCGGGACCCGACCTCGCTGGGCATTGGCTTTCACTGGAGGGGGACCCAGGGATGGCAGGGCAGCTGGAGAGAAGAGGAACACTCACATCATAGGCACCGGCTTTGATCTGCTGGTACAAGCGGTGCTGGTCCTCATCCCAGAACGGGGGATACCCAACTAGCAGGATGTACAGGATGACCCCTGGGGAGACAACCGGGGAGAAACTTCAACCCTTGTGAGCAGGAGCGGTGGGGGAGGGGAGTGCTGGGAAAGAGGAGAGATGGCGCTGGAAGCGCTCGTAGCAGGGGTTCGAGGGCCTTTGCAAGGACTCACCGCAGGCCCACAGGTCCACGGGCTTCCCATACGGGTCCTTCCGCAGCACTTCTGGAGAGAGGTATCCAGGGGTCCCTGCGAACCCTGCTCCCCAGACACACAGACAGGCAGACACACACATAGAAGGTAAACCAGAGCAAGAGCCTGCTGGGAGGGGGGTGAGGGTTGCCCTGGAGGAACAGCAGAACCACCCGCTGACCCCAGATCGGGCCCCAGACCAGGGCAGAGAAGCACATGGGACATTGTCACCACCCCCTCTCCACGGCCTACGGCAGAAGTCACTGATGAATGCCAGAGTCCTTCCCATGGGGCCCTGACTCAGCACCACAACCTAGCACAATCCTCCCAGCAGTCACTGGCCATCAGTTGCTGGTGGCACTCAAGATGAGATGTCCTTGCCATCGGAGCCCCAAGCTGAGCTGAACTCTTGCCACTCCCCACATCTTCTAGGAGCAGGTCCTGGGGTGGCAGGAGACCTGTCCCTAACTCCAGTGACACCTTCAGTCCCCTGGGCAGGGCTGTGCCTTCTAGGCCTTAGTTCCCTCATCTGTCAAATGAGGGATTAGGGGTTCTTATCTTAAATACCTCCCAGCATTACTGGGAGGATAAATTGAAGTAATGAACAGCCCTAATATTTGTTAACCAGTAATCATAAGAGTAGTTCCTATCTCCCGGCAGGGCCCGGCTCTTTCTGCTCCTGATCTCATTTAACCCTCACACAGCCCCGAGGAACATGCTATTATTATCCCCACTTTACAGATGAGAAAACAGGCTGGGGGAGCTGAAACAAGGCCCAGGCACACACCTCATATGCAGCAGAGGTGGGATTTTAACCCAGAGCTCTGCCCCTTAACCATTGATCCATACTGCCCGCTAAAAAGTATCCCCAGATGGCCAAAAAGGACTCACTGATGCCAAAATCTCAGAGCCTGCGGGTCATCTGAGTTTAAAACCTGGTTCAACCCCTTTCAGTCTCCCTTGACCTTCTCTGGGTCTCTTAGCCTCTGTTCCTCATCCGTAATCTCTGGCACTTAGGGCGTCAGGGAAACCCCTGGAAGCCTCCGGCCCACAGTGAAGATGTATGTGCATGTGAAGAAGCTAGGTGCTGTTTGAATAAGTGTGTTCCTGCACCTGAACCTCAGGCAGAGGGCGACACCCACTGACCCAGAGGCTGGGTGGAGAGAGACCGTTAAGTCTGCTACCTGAGCCCTGGTGGCACAACACCCTCTGCAACCTGCCCCTGTTCAGGCCGAGGGTTCCTCGAGGCCAACATGTCAACACAAGGCTGGACCCCAACACCCCGCCACCCCCAGTCCCCACTCACCGAACCATGCCTGCTGCTCCCCCTCCACCTCTATGGCCAGGCCAAAGTCTGCCAGCTTCACCGCGGCGCCCTTGAGCTTGGAGGCCAGCAGAAGATTCTCCGGCTTCCCAGGACCAGAGAGAGAGAAGAGGGGAACGGTGGGAGGAAAGGGCCAGAGGACAGTGAGCAGATTCAGAGACTCACCTCCAGGGGCCTGGGCTTGTAGGTGGAACAGCTGGATAATGCAGAGGCACCCCACCCCCACCTTGAGCTCCAACCCAGGACCCTGGCCTTAGCCTCCAGAGAGAGGACTGCCCCACCGCCAATCCTCTGTCTTCTGCAACAGGAAGACCCTTCCTGCACCAGCCACTCCCTCCTTCCCGTCCTCCCCCTCCTCTCAGGGTCTGGAGCTGGGGCCAAGGTGAGGGTGGGGGATGGAGGTTGGTGCAAAGAGCCACCATCACAATAAGAAAAAAGAACCGATATCTATTCTGTCCCTATTATGTACCAGCCACTAGGCTAAGGGTTTTGCCTACATCACCTCATTTACCATCTCAACAACCTTTGGAGTAGGCATCACTAGCCCCATTCTCTGCAGTGGCCTGATTATAGTCCATAAAACAGTCATGCTCATTTCCACCTCAGGGCCTTTGCACTTCCTGATCCCCCTGCCTACTTTGTATCCCTCTGAGCTTCACAGGGCTAGCTCCTTCCCTTCATCTGACTCTGACCTTCATGTCTGCCCCTCCAAGAAGCCCCCTCCAAGGCCACTCTATCTAAAGGAGGAGCCCCCAGGGATCCTCTGTCTTAGCCCCTTGTTGTTACCTTCATAGATCTCCTTACAGTTTGTAACGTTTTTCCCCATCTGTCTATGTGCCTGTTCATTATCTGTCTACTCGGTAGTATGTGAGTTTCTAATCTGTCCTGTCCATCACTGTATCACCAGCACCCAAGACAGTGGCACGTAACAGACACTTTGTCATGTGTAGAAAGAGAAGAAAACTGAGGCTAAGAGAGAGGTTAAGCGACTTGACAAAGATCACAGAGTTGGTTAAGAGACAGATCCAGCATCGAAGCAGAGTCTGGATCCCAAGCCGTGCTCTTACCCACTCTAAACTCGGAGGCAGGGTGGGGAAGCGGGGGTATAGAGGCCTCTGACATGCCACCTGGCCTCTGGGGTGCTGAGGCTGCTGCCTTTGGGGGCTCTGGAGGACAGGAAATGGCCCCAGTCAGGGCAGAGAGGAGTTAAGGGTGTGGACTCTCCAGTTAGATAGAGAGCTGCAGCTTCTGATTCCAGCTGTGGCATTTGGATCAATGATCTCACTTCTCTAAGCTTCGGTTTCCTCGCAGGAAAGTGGTGAGGATGCCCACATCCTGGGCTGGCAGACAGATTAATTTGAAAGACCCAGCGCTTCCTAGGGGCCCACAGCAAGGGCTGGGAAGCACCAGCGCTCGTGTTTTCTGTGTGGGGTGGGGGCGGGGCTCCAAGTCTCCAGAGACAGCTGGCTTCCTCGGACCCCCATACCCACTGAAATTTCCAAGGGAGTCCCACATCTGGCCTTTCACTGCCCAAAGCTAGCCAGGCCACAAACAGATACAGCTTGTTAAGGCCCCTTCTGTCCTCTGGGGACGGTGTTCTCCGCGTGTCCTGAGTCTCAGTAAGCGTCCTGCCCTGATTTGATGAATGCGAGACTAATTATTCTCTCCGCGGTGGCCTAAATCTGTGCTGCCTCTTCTCCACCCTCCTCCCATGCAGGGCCGCAGCTAGAACGGGAACAGGCCTTCCGGGAGAGCCACCCTGCAGCCTGGCCAGAGACCTTCCTGCTTCTGAGTCTAGACTGAGCCGCGGGGAGCTCGCCTGCATTCAGGGGAGGAGCCATGGACTCCTCATAACAGTCAGAGGTGGGCAGGGGTCCTGCACAGAGCATTGCACCCTAAAGAGGACTGAGTGGAGGAGGGCGCCTGAGGAGGGTCCAGGGTGAGAAGGGCCGGGAAGTCCTATCCTGGGTGGGGATGTGAATAGCCTGCCGGTGACTCAGGAGCTACTCCAAAGCCACCCAAGTGCCTCCAGGGCTGCTCTGAGATGGAAGCTTGATCTGTGTGGCTCCAATGGGTAGAACTGGTGTTCGCGGGGAAAATCTCCACAGCAGGAAAGAACGAAGGAACATTTCCCAATGGTGCAGGGGGCTACCCTGTAAGAAGTGAGTTTGTAGTCACAGAAGACCAAACAGCAGAGGTTTGATACCCAGCCGGGTCACCTAGAAGGGGCTAGTGCGGAAGCAGGAGCTGGATCGACTGGTTTTTTGGCCCCAGACCACCCAGGGCCTGGGATCTGAGGTCAGAGGCCAGGGCTCCAATCTTAGCTCAGGCACAACAGAGCTGCATGTTCTCTCAGGCAAATCCCTGGGACACTTTAGGCCTAGTTTCCTGCTCTGCAAAAAGGGAGAGATGTGAGCTACCAGTGACCCATGAGAGATATGAGGCCATGTGACCCAGCAGAGGGGAGCTATGAAGTCTGCACTGACCAGGCCGATGCCAACCCTGGACTCCACAGCTGCTTGTCCTGTCCACCTCCTTCTTCAGGGGGAAGAGAGAGGGCTCCAGGGGCCTCAAGGCCTCTTTGTGTTTCCGCCCACCCTCCACCTGCCAGAGACCCGGAAACAAAAGTAGTGATGCATCTATAGATCAGGCACTGTGCTGTCTCCTTTGACTTGCTCGCCAACCTGGGCAGAGGTTGCTATGGTAACTCCTGATGTAAAGAAGCTGACACTGAAGCTGGAAAGTGGCCCTACTGGGATCCGGACCAGGCCATAGCCAGTCTCGGCTTTCTAACCGTGTCTCGCCTGGCTTGGCTGGGAGTTAGGAGGCCTGGGTCCTGAGCCCAGATGCTCGACCTCCCTGAGCCCGGTTTCCTTATCTGAACAGTGAGGGAAGCGTTCTCCACCCAGCCCAACTCGCGGAAGTCAAAGAGAATCTGATGACATCAGTGGCTCTGCAGGTGAAGGAAAGGGCGAGGAGCAGAGGAGCAGGCTCTGGGGAGCTGCGCTCTGTGGGGGACTCTCACCTTCAGGTCCCGGTGTACCACCCCCATCTGGTGGCAGTGCAGCACAGCCTCCAGGATCTGCTGGATGCAGTGGCTGGGGAGAGAAAGGCAGGGGTCGCTGTGGGAAGCTGGGCCTCTCTGGGGAATCTGGCAGGCGAGATGCCCTATGCCCTGCACTATTGCCAGGCCACACCTGGAACTCACCTGGCATCAGCCTCACTGTAATACTCCCGGGCCACGATGTCCTCAAACAGCTCCCCACCAGTGACCCTGCAGAGACAGGCAGAGTCACTCACCCACGGGCCCCAGGTGCCCCTTCTTGGGAAGAGTCTCCAGGAAGCTAAGGGCAGGGCCTGAGGACCTCAGAAAACTCAGCCCCAAAGGGAGGGGCCTGGGGGGGAGAGGGATGTCGCCTGCTACAACCCCCTTCCTGGCTTCCAACCCACTCTTTCACTAACTTCCCTCCCTGCCCTCCTGGCTCTTCTCCCCCAGGGGGCCCAGGCTGGAGTGAAGGTGGGACCCTCTGAACCCATGTCTGGGATTTGTTAGGTCCCTAGAAGCCCGAGGGCTAGGTCTTGTTTATGGTTTTTAATAGACTTTTAACAGCACACTTGAGGGGCACTTGTGACTGCCCCCCACTTAGCCAAGGCACTGAGAGGTCACCCCTGCCCAGGATGCCTCGCTACGTGTTGCACGTCCCAGGGTGGGCCCGAACTCACAGGTCGAAGATCAGGTAATGGTGTCCCTCTTCGGAGATGCTGTCATGGAGCCGGACTGTGGGAGGAGCCAAGGCAGCCAGTTGCATGAGCTCACACAGTTCCCCACCTGGCCCTCCCTCCCATGGTCCAAAAGCCAGCATTGCAATTTCTCAGAGGCTGAGCACAAGCTAGGTACCAGGTGCTGTGACAAATTCAGGTGAACAGGGGCTCACTGATTTTGGGTGTCGCCAAAACAGGCCTGGGCTTTTAAAGACAACAGACCCTTTGTTTGGTCAAACTTTGGTCCCCTCCCCCCACAACCCTCAGTTTCTTTTCTGGGCAAACTAGCAGCATGGAATGAGCCTGTGGCTCAAATCTCTTCCACTTGCTAACTGTGTGACTTTGACCAGGTCGCTACATGTTCCTGAGCCTCTCTTCCTTGCCTGGACAACCAGAATGAGATTCTTGGGCTCAGAGGCACAGCCAGTGGTCACTCAGTGTTGGCCGTGAGCCAACAGCCCTGATCTGTGTCCAGGTCTGAGGAGATAACTGAGCCAGTGGAGGCTGCAGTGACTGCAGTCCCCGAGTTCTGCCATGCTGAGAAACTGTCATCCTCTCCTACCTCATTAACCAAGAGCAGAGCATGGCTCCCAGGAGCCCAGAGCTCCCGAAATTATCCCCTGAGCTCCTGAAAGGAAGGGCCTGGAGCCCGGGGCTGACTCCGGAGCCTGTACCCTGCCAGCCAAGGGCAAGTTTCCCCTGGACAGGTTCATGTCCTCCCCTGCACCACAACCTAAAAATGCCCACAGCAGGGGTGTGGGCCGGGAGGGTTAGGATGCAATGCACGATGGAAAATTACACAGCTGCGAAGATCATGCGGCAGTTACGTATTCACTGGTTCAGAATCATCTCTCAATTATGTCGTCTGGAGAAAAGCAAAATGCAAAACAGTGTGCGTAGCCTTCTTTTTTTTTAAGATGCATTTAAGCTTGTGTATGTCATAAGTCTCTCTGGAAGGATACAGAGAGGTGGGCATCGGGACACCTTGGAGAGGGGAATCGGAGGAGCAGGAGTCATGGATAGGCGAGACTTTTCACCCTAAAAGTCTTTTCACTGTAAATCTTAATGTGCTTGGAATTCTAGCCAAGTGCATGTATTTCTGACTCAGTACTGTGCCCCCTAAACTCCTCATGGCTCTCGTGCCTACACATGAAGTTTGGAAAAACAGGCATCAAACACGCCAGACTGGGCGCCTCCCGCAGGGGAAGAAGGGGAGATAGAGACCAAGATGTGGAGGAGGAGAAAAGGAACACACATTAAAAATTTTTTTAATTTAAATTCCTAAGTGATATATTTTTATAAATAATGACTGAAAGGTATTTTAAGTCTCTTTTAAAGCAAAACTAAAAAGTAGGCAGCCTAAAAGTACATATAATAATGTTGATAATTCTGCTTGGATTTTTTTAAATCAACATTTTATTATAAAAAAAATTCAAACATACGGTCAAGTGAACCGTGTGTCCCACACGGGTGTGTGCATACCACCTGGGTTTGCATCTAACGTTAACGCTTTTTCCTACTTGCCTTCCTACATTTCTATTCATTCCCCATCCATTCATTGATCTTAATCTTTGACTGCATTTCAAAGCAAATGCAGGCCTAACTTCTAAAGGGTCTGTGTGTGTTGAACGGAACACCCTGAATTTTGTGTGCAAACTGTAACAAACTTACATCTAGGCCCTGCCCAGACCCCCTCAGCAAGCTCCTGGGAAGGCGGGATGCCCAGAGCTCACAGTTGCCCTCCTTGTTCTGGAGAACTGCCCACTGCAGACGAACCACCTTGCCCACCAGGCTGCCTGCAGCCTTCAGCCAATGGCCGAGGAGCGTGGGCAGGTGAGACTGTGACAAGATCCAATCTCCTTGCCTGAAGGAGGGACAACTCCAAAATGGCACTTACCCTGCAGAGGCCTCCCCACTGCACTCTGCTCCTGCTTCAAAGCTGGTCAAAGGTGGACTTGACCTCGGGCCACGCTCCTTCCCCTTCTCCCTCCTCCTCTCCCACCCCACCCCTCACAGTTCTCCTCTGGGAGCACAAGTGTCCGAATCCCTACCCAGGGCTCTGCTTCTAGGAAACCTGACCTGAGGAAAGATGTGTGCAATGAACTTGCATTGTTAATGTACCAAGGTCAAATTTTGGAAAAGACCCTTTTCTCTGTTCACCTTCCTCCAGGTGGACTCTTGGCGACAGACTCCTTCCTGTCTATTCTGTCCCAATGGGCTTGAGAAGCTCTGAGAAGCCAAGCTGCAGCCAGAACCACCTCAGAAAGGGCCCTTCGGGCTGCTCAGCTGCCATCTGGGGGAGCTCCAACAAAATTGGGGTCCCAGGTCCTCCCTCTGACCAGGAGCCCCAGACACTTCAGAGAAGGTCCTTGGGGTTCAGGGAAATGGACAGAATTGAAAGGGGCAGGGGAGGTGGGAGAGGATTCTCCAGAGCTGCCTTTATCTGACGGTGCTTTCCTGCTGAGTGTAAGAGTCTGCCTTCCGCCGCAGGGCACTGGAGCCAGTCTCCGCCCCTGAGGGGCCGCTGACCACGGCTCGGAGCCCAGGAGATGGGCCTCTTCCTTCACCGCCATTCGAACAGACAAAACTTCCCCTCCAGTCGGCAGACGCCAGAGCCCAAGAGGAAAGGCAGAATCCCAGGGCCACAGGCTGCGTAACGGCCCCACTCCTCCCCAAGCCCTGCTTGCTGCCGAGATGGGCGTGTCTGTTGCGCCTGTTGAATTATGCTGTCACATTTAACATTTTGTCATTGAACAAAAATTCTGTAACCTAGTTTTCACTTATGTAGCCAAACTCACGAATTCCTGACATCCCCGCCCATATTTCTAACAGTTACTTTTTTCTTAGAGGCTGAAGGGTAGTGCTTGTTCCTCTGGCCACATGGGCCCCGACAGCACACACCTGAGGCCTGCTGGGGAAACTCACAGAGTGGCTGAGAATGGGCCCTGCAGTCAGACTTGCTGGGTTCACCTCCCCGTGATGCCTCCTACAGGCTGTGTGACTTCGGGCAGATTCTGCAACCTCTCTGAGCCTCCTCCCCCAACAGCAGTGGGGGCTTTCTACAGTCATGCCCATAAGGCACCCAACACAGTGCCTGGTGCCTGGAAGAACTTAATAAATGGACACATTGCATCCTCATCATCAACCAACCTCACCTCCCTTCCTCACCCTAAATCATCTGCTAGACTCTCAGGTTGTCCCCTCTCCCTGGGGTGGCCTAATGGGTCTGCCCCATCATCAGCTGCTGATGGGATCTGTCCGTCCCAGAGCCTACGACTTGCTGCTCCCCATTAGAGCTGGGAGTGAGAAGGAGAGGGGTGCAAATGGGAAGAGGGAGCATTGACCTGAAACAGCTCCGACTGTGCAGCAACACACACTCACACACACACACACACTCATGCCTCCTTCCTCCGGAGCTGACAGCCTTTATAAGAACCATGGGATTTTGTAGTCAGAGACACTCACAGCCTCTTTCATCATACAGTTGGGGGCTGGGGGGCTAGGAGGAACCACACAGCGAGGCCCGAAGCAGATCAGGGACTGGGGTACAACCAGAGTTCCTCCCCGCCAGCCGCCAGCCTCCCCTTCCCTGATTCTGGTGATTCTGGCGCTGCTGGTGCAGCTCTGCTCCCTTTCCCAGGCACAGGGAAGGGGAGGTACCTTCTGGGTATAAATAGCTGATGGAGATGCTTCTCGCTGGCAGGAGGGTTAACCCTTGGGGCCCTGGGCACAGGAAGATGCTCCCTGGGAGAAAGAAGCAGTGGTGGCTACAGAGTTGGAACATTCCCTGGAGGGCACCTCGACCTTGCCCCTCAAGGTGTGATCTGTGGGCCAGCAGCCTCAGAGTATGCTAGAAATGCAAAATCTTGGGCTCCACCCAGATCCCAGACCTGCTGAACCAGAATCTACTCGGTAACAAGATGCCCAGGTGGTTCACACAGCCCTCTACTTGTGACGATGGAGGAAAGTGCTCAGAGAAGGTCATGCTCCTACCAAGGTCACACAGCCATTTTCTGACAGAACTATATCTAGAAGCTGTACTTCCTCTCCTCATGACTCAGAACCCTGATGGGCAGGGACACAGCCCTCACCCCCACGCCCCCAACTGTGCAGGAGAGGGGGAGGGGACGTCAAGCCTGCACTCAGTCTATCCCTGGGGCAGGGGCCGCCTTGGACCTTGCCTCCAAGGGGCAGGCCAGCCACCAGGCTAGGCAGGCGGGCAGGACCACCATGCCAGACTGACTCAGCACGGGGGTGGGTTAGGCATGTGGGCTGCGTTGGTCAAGGCCAAGCTTGGCCTATTTTTGTCTCTCTGAAGAGACGAAAGTCTTCGGGAGTTTTCCTAAAACAGCTTTTCTGAAGGAGGCTGCTGGCAGCATGGGCTGCGAGGAAGGGCTCCTTCTTCACCTTCCCCCCAACCAAGCTGGTCTCTGAGGAAACTGGAAACCATCGGAGACATCTCTGCTGCCGCCATCCCCAGAGAAGAGAGCAGCTGACTTCCCACCCCATCAGCAGAAGACCACCAGGGTGGACAGGGGAGTGGGGGAGCGGGGGAGCCCCACCCTGTACCCCTCACTTGTCCCCTAAGAGCTTACCGATGTTGGGGTGCTTCAGCAGGCGGCAGATGCGAGCTTCACGCTCCAGCTTCTGATGGTCTGAAACACAAATAGATGCTCAGGTGAGTCCCAGGTTGGGGAGGAACCTCCACCGGCTCCATCTCTCCCTCCTACAGCTTTTTACAATCTCCATCTCCCAGGGCAGCCCCTGGGCAGGGCCTCTGGGTTGTCCAAGGAGACAGTGAGACACAGCAGAAGAGGGAGAGGACCAGAGTTGCAAAGATGCAGAAGCCCCTTCCTCTCTTGGGACCTCAGTCTCCAGGGCCCTCCAATGAAGCCTATCCCTGAGCCCCTTCCTGTGTAAGACCCAAACTCCAGGAGGCCTGGGCCTCTCTGCAGGCCAGGCTCCTGCTGCCCTCCTCCAGCCCTGCCCCTCACATTACGCCCCAGCCAGACAGCACTGCTCACTTCATTTCCCCAGATACACCCAGCTCAGCCCTCCTCTCATCCAGACCCTCACACACCAGTTCTTTCAGCTTGGAACGCCCCCCTCCACCTCCAGCGCTGGTCCTCCACTGGCCAGCACTCACTCCTACCCATCCTTAGATGCTGCCCTCTCCGAGCAGCCTGCCCTGACTGCCGGGCTGGCAGGGGCCCCTCCGCTGTGCTCTCGGGGACCCTAGACAGAGCATCCCACTCTGTCTTGTTGATATCTCTACCCCTGAGGGCGGGACTTGGTCTCTGCTGTGCCCCTGGCCTCTACTCAAATGCCTGGCACATGTGGGTACTCAAAAGTAACTGAATGGGAGAACAGATGACAAGAGGAGTGAGCCTTTCTAAGAGGGTCGGTATTCTCTGCAGAAAAGCCGCACCAATTTTCAGAAGCCGCCTCCCTTGTAGAGACGCAGAGAGCCCCAAAGAATCTGCAGGGCAGACTTTGCATGCGGCTCACCCGGGGTTTCTGCTCCTGCCTTCCAGGACATTTGTCCAAATCCCCTGGGTCTCCCCACCCACCTGGGAGAGAGGCCTGCTTCGGAATCTGCCACCCGTGGTCTAGGACTCCCAGGCTGCCAGAAGTCATACCCCACCGGGTCCTCCCGACAGCCCTGGCCGTGGGCATCGCTGTCCTCATTTTAGAGATGAGGAAACTGCAGCCTCGTCGGTGGCAGAGCTGAGACTGAAAATGTATTGCCCAATTCCCTTCCTGGTGCTTGTCTCACAGGCTTTAATTTAAAAAACAAAACAGTAGAGCAGGAAGCATTTATGAAGGTAGAATAATTACCGAGTGCTTTTTGCTGTGCAGAGAGCTTTATGTGCATCTCAAGCCCTCACTACAACCCTTTGAGGGAAGTGTGATTACTGTTTTGGCGTTTAAAAGGAAGAACCAGAGGTTCAGAGAGGCTAAGTTCCTGGCCCAGTTACACCCATAGTGAGCAGCAGAGCCAGGCTTCAGACCCAGGCAGCCAGACTCCATGGGTGAGCTTTAATACCCTGTGCCACGCTGTTCTCCGTGCCCTCACAGATCACCGTCACCTCTACCTGCCCCCAGCTCTCAAACGGGAAAACCAAGGGCCACTGGAGGGTCCTCACTCAGACACTCACAGGCAGAGCTAGGACAAGAAACCTTGTCTCCCGATAGCAGAGCAGGCAGGCACCGGGAAGGGGGATGAGGATGGAGAATGTCCCAGCCCCCGTCCTCTTTCCTCACCCCCTTTATTAGGGCAATCACTGGCCAACCTCCAAGGGCTACAGAAGCCAAGATCAATACTGAAACGTGGCTTTTCTGTCAGCAAAGCAATACAATCTAATCAAGTTTTCATAGAGTACAAGGTTAACTCCCCAGCTAAAGACCTGCTGCAGGCTAAGGTGGGCAGGCGGACCCAGGGGCATCCCCCTAACATGAGTCCCTCGCTGCCTCCTTGCACATCCTTTAGGGTGGGAGGTAGGTCAATTCCAGGGCAAAGGAGGGGAATCCCCATGGACTAGCTGAGGCTCCTCTGTGGGCCGAAGAAGGCTGGGTCCACCCCCTGCTCCATCCCCTGTCCCTCCACCCCCAACAAAACCAGAAACCGGGCAGGTCAAAGTCAGGCCTGTCAGAGGGGGCTGAGGGCCCTCTGGCTCAGGCCACGCATGGAGAGGGGCAGATTTAGAACTCTGTTTTCTCCACACCACCTTAACAGGAACAGAGTTAGACTGACAGGGGTGGAAGAAGAAAGAGTTGATCACACGGCTTCAAACGTGTGCCTGGTTACCAGGCCCCACTGCTAGAAATGCCAGGAACTAATTGTTTTTATAAATCTTACACTCATCGTGTGCATAGTACAATGACACTGCATTGCAACTTTCAGTGCTGAAAGCAATAGTTTATTGAATGGAAGCATACACGTTACACAATGATTTTTATAACTCTAAAATAATTTGACTTTCTCGTACTGTACAGGGAACCTAAAGAAATGCAGGGATTGTGTTTGTGTTGACCTCTGAGGCCTTGCTCTGTTATGTAGGTGGGGGAACTGCAGTGGTGAAGGAGCAGTCCCTTTATCAAAATCACTCATTGAGATGGTCCAGCCTTATAAGAACTCAGAGCTTCAAGAATTCACCCTGCACCATCCCCTGGCCCCCACCTGTCAAGTCCTGGGCATCCAAGGAGGTCTTATTAAAATATGAAATAGATTCTGTCACTCCTGGGCTTCAGACTCTCCAACAGCTTCCCAGTGTACTTGTAACACTGTCCAAACTCCTCATTAGACCCCGCTGGGTCCTGCCTCATCTTGGCCTTGAAGCTCCAGCCCCACTGGTCTTAGTTTGGGCCTGAGGCACACGGAGCCCTCCCCACCCCAAGGCCTTTGCACTTGCTGTGCCCTCTGCCTAGAGCGCTCTTACATCCTGGATCTTATCCTTCGCATGGCTCCCTTCCCCTCTTTTCCTGAGGGTCCCTCGTGCCCACCACTTCCCCACTGCCCTGCCTTATTTCCTTCACAACACACATCACTTCCTGGGACTACCCATCTGTGTGCTTCACATTTTTTTTGGTCTCGCATCCTAGAAAGCAGGTGCCATGAGAGCAAGACCTTGTCTGTCGGTCACTGCCACGTGCCCAGGGCCTGGAGCCCAGCTCATCCAAGACCCCATACCTAAGGGGTGGCTGAGCTGGGATCTCAATCCATGTTCATAATTACTATACTATGTTGCCTCCCATTCTAATAATTTATTAATTGTCAAATCAATACATCCCGCTCAGTGGAGTCCCACGATGGGGCGGGGTCTGAGGGAAGCAAGTCGGCAGTCCCCGGCCTGGGTGCCTGGGTGGATCACCCCCAGTGCCCACAGAACACCTTGTGAACATTCACCGTGCCTCCTTAGGTTTTGGGGGGCCGGCGCTGCCCAGAGCGCAGCAGGTAGAGGTAGGAGGAAACTCCGGGGGCGGGTTACTGCAGTCAGGAGGGCAGGGTGGGACAGAGGAGAGGTCGGAGAGGGGTGATGGGGAGAGCGCAGTCAGGCAGCTTGGAGGGCTCTCTGTCGGCAGAGGGGCCGGGTTCCAGCGGGCAGGTGGGCAGCAGGAATCTGACCAGAGGCACAAGAACCAGGAGAGAAAATAGGCCTCCAAGTCTGGAATAGCAAATGCCCCGCCCTCCATGGGGCCTCCGCAGGGCTCCGGTCCTGGGCGAATGATTCTGAGGACGGAGAGTGCCAGGCAGGGGTGGGGAGGAAGATGAGGAGGGCAGGAAAGATGTCTTCCTGCCCTCTCACAGGCTCCCTCAGGTGGACCCGAAGCTTGGGGCAGCCTGAGTGAGCTCACGCTGTGCTTCCCAGCCAGTGTCCGGAAACTGATCACCAGGGAGCCGAGGAAGTGACCCCTCAGTGCCAGGATGGACGCTGGGGCCTGTGGAGGTCCCTGTACCTGGCCCAGTCACCTCCCGCTGCACCAGCCACGTTAATGAATGGTTCCGTGTGTGCCTGGTGAGCTGGGGCTGTGAAGCACACAGAACCCCCGGCAGGGAGGCAGCGCCGAGCCCGCACTCCGGACAGGAATTCGTCAATGCCGGCACTTGGGCCTCACCTGCCGAATCCAGCCCTCCGGGGTGGAACTGCTGGGGCAGCTGCATTTTTAGAAAGGTGCCCAAGGGGGGTTGGCAGGGGTTTGGGCAGGCAAAATTTTTACTTTTCATTTCATGCCTATATGGTTTCTCAGAAGTGTTTATTTCATGAGCATTTTATTTAAAACACTAGTTTAAAAATATGTACCAAAAAAATATCTCCTGGATTTGGGTACCTGCTGGGTAGAAGGGGCTGCTGGGGTGGGAAAGAGGAAGCCACAGCTCCCTGGGGGTTGGACAGACGCCCCGAGTGGGTACAGCCCCCCTGCCCAGAGCTGCCAAAGTCACCCGGGTGTGCCAGCAGGAGAAGCTTAGAGTGTGTTGCCAAATATTCTGTCTCAAGCCACTCCCCACCCCGGGCACCTTGAGTGGCAAACAAAGAAACCTGCTAAAAAGAGCTCTGCTCTCCTCTCCCGCGGGGGAGGGGGCTCTGACAGTTGGCAGGCTTCTGTGGAAAGGTTCCCCTGAGAACATCGCCACTCCCATCCTCCACGCTCTCCTCCCTGGAGCCCACCAAACCACCAAACAGAGGAGGCCTGGCTGGCACGGCCGCCTGCACACACTGCCCAGGACTGCTTAGTCGCCTCCTGGGGAAGAGGCAGCGTCTCCCCTCTTCCCCACACGCATCTGCGTGTGTGTGTGCTGAGCTGACCCAAGACCCCCAGCACCAAGGAAGGACCTGACTTCCCTCCTTCGAGGTCAACCTCAACCTGTCACCTGGAGTCCTGGTTCTAGTCCTCCCCCACCTTTTGTCAAGGGTTGGGACATCTCCTTTGCTCATGAGAGACACAGAGCAGAGAGAGGGCCCTAGATTGCCACCTGTCACGCAGCAACAGCAGGCCAGTCCCAGTGTCGGGACTCAAGGCAGCGCTCTGGCTGGCCACACTGCCACCCCGGCCCCGGCCCTGCCCCTGGCTCTGGCTCCAGCCCTGTCACAGGTCTCTCCCTTTCACATCGACTTTCACACTGACCGTGTGACACTGGGGACCCTGGGCCTTCACAGAACACCCACTCCCACCCCCAGCCTTTCCCTGCTGCAGAACACCAGCTGCCTACAGGGGAGTTCAGTAACTAAGACGAGGTGCTGGGCTCCCAATAACACTGAGCCAGAGGGATGAAAAGCAGCAACACAAGGGCTGACATGGGGCCTGCTGGCAGGCCTGTGGGACACGGCGTGAACATCCTCTACCAGCCATCGTGAACCTCACACCTGCCGGGCCCTGGTCCAGACGCAGCTGCTGCCTGTGCCAGGCAGACACCTGGACACTACACCAGCCCTGCCCACAACGCCTCCCACAGGGCACAGGCTGCACGGCCTGCACCTGTGCAACCTACCCACCAGAGTTCCCTCCACCTCCCAGTGGTCCCCGGAGACCACTTAGACACTGTCCGTACCAGGGGCTGAATGTTTAAAGACAAGTCTCCCTGACACACTGGCCATGGTCCCCGCCAATACTCCCCCAATCCCTGCTAAAGTCGAGAAGCAAGACTTCCAGGCAGGCTTCCCAAGTTTTAGAGGGCTGTCTTGTGGAAAGGCAGACTCTGATTCCTTAAGTCTGGAATCAAGAATTTGCATTTTTAACCATCTCCTGATGACGCTTCTGCTGCTGGTCTAGGATCGCTTCCAATTAAAATTCCCTGGGGGTCTTTTCCAACTCTCAGGTCACACACCAGGCTAATTAAATCACAACCTCTGGGAGCAGGACCTGGGCAGCAAGTGTTTAAAGCTCTCCAGGAGATTCCAATGCAGACAGGTTTGGAAGTCACTGTCCTAGGTAGTCTTAGGGACCAGAGTTCAGCCTGGTGGTGTTGAAGCAGAGCACCCGAGTTCCCTGGACACTGGCTGAGCACCTGGGACATACAGGGCGCTGTCCCAGGTACTGAACATATCACAAGGAATGAGACCCATCCTTACCCTCTTGGAACTTCAAGTCAAGAGGAAAGATAGATGTTAAACAAGGAACCAAGCCAGTAAATAAGTTAAGTCCAGGTTGGCAGAAAGCCACAGGAAAATAAACAGTAATGAGAGATATAAAACGGGAGCGACGCCCTCAGATTTGGGGGTCAGAGAAGCCCCTCAAAGTAAGTGACATCAAGCTGAGACCTGAGGTTGAGAAAGAGTCAGCCTTGTAAGGGGCTGGGTGAGGGCATCCAGGCGGAGGAAACAGCAGATGCAGAAGTCTGGAGGTGGGAATGGGGTTGAGTGTCAGACAAGCAGGGGAAGGAAGCCCCACCTAGCACCTTAGCACCCTGAAGAGCTGGGTATTGAGGCAGGGAGCTTCCCCTCAGAGAGGCTGTGACTTCCAGTCTAGGTTTCTTAAGGAAGGAAAAGGGAAGAATCTGCTCATAATGCCCACAGGGAGAAGAGCTCTCACACCTGCTGGCAGCACTGCCCATGGGGACAGACTCAGATCCTGGTTCTAAGCCAATGGGTAGAGGGAGGGGCAAAGGGAAGGAGAGCCCGGAGGGTAGGAAGTCATGGATTCCCCACCTACCTCTGGCTGAGAGTTTCTTGGTGTTGATGATCTTGGCAGCATACTCCTGGCCAGCCAGCACCTTCACACACCTGCGCACGACGGAGAAGGCTCCCCTAGGGGGACAGAGAAGTCAAAAAGGGTGAGGGGGGGTCCCAAGGGTGGATGTCCCCAGGAGACACCGGAGGCCTTGCAGCTGCACCGTGGTAGGTAGAGAACCCTCCTTCAGGGCTTCTTGGGCTCATAGGGACTGCTGTGGCTCACTCAGGGACAGAGCAGGGCCTCGGGCCCTGGAGAACCCCTGGTGGAGGATTATTAGAAGCTTGGCCTGACAAGAGATGAGCCTTCCAGAGTCTAGTGAGTTAGGCCCACCAAACTGTAAAACATTAGAATCAAGTCATGTTAGAATCACAGACACTAGGTCCCTGAAAGTTTTTAGTGTTTTTATTCTTTGAAAGTTCAAGAGATACAAAAGACTTCTTCTCACCCCTGTGCCCCAGTCTCCAAGGTCCCCTCCCAGAGAGAGCCACAGACACCTTCCTCCACACATGTGCTACTGGACCTTACAAGCTGTTCTGCATCCTACATTTTTCAGTAAATATTTTGGTGAGTCTCCTTGCATTCCACAAAGAGCTCTTCATGATATCACATTTAGTCATGCGCCCATCCTGTGATTTCCCTAGCCAAACTCCTGTTGACAGGCCATTGGTTAGTCCAACCTATAGCCATGACGAGCAGCACCGCAGTGACTGACTCACACATGTGCTAGCATTGCATTTCCCACGTGTGCAAGTGTTTGCAGGTGAATTTCTAGAACCACTGTTGTCTGGTCAAAGGGTAGATGTGGTTTGGGTATTCTGATAGATTATGGGAGATTTTCTGTCTCAGAGATTGCATCAACTTATAATGAAGGGACCACGTTCCTCCACTCTTTTCTGCGTGGCGTGCTATCAAACTTTCTTATCTTTGCTAGTGAGACAGGTGGCAAGTGGCAATTCGGTGCAGATCTCATTTGTGATTCTCATGTTAAGAGTGAGGCTGGGCATCTTTTCCTGTGATTTAGGATGTTTCTGGGATTTTATTCTCAAAGTATTGGTGGTTGGAAGAAAACCTGAAGCAAGTATTTATGTGAAATTTCTCCATTTGAAAATACTGGCACCTTATTTTTTTTAAAAATGTGAACATAGCATCTGGCCAAAGAGAACTAGTTTGAGGGCTCAGTCTGGCACCTAGGTACGGTGTCGTACCCTCTACCACAAATCCCTTCATGTCACAGGGGAGGCCCCTGGGGGCTGCACAATGGCCGTGGTCACCAACATTACCACCCTAACTACAAGCTAATGGCAAGAAGTCAGTCTGAGGGGCAGGCCTCCCATTTTTCAGGCCCACACAAATGACCCGGTGTCTGGCTAAAAGGCGGATTTGGATTCCTTCCACCTGGAGTGCAGCTCAAGCCTCCGAGCTCCAGTGCAGCTCAGTGTAGATGGCAGAAGGCCACCCAGCTAGTTCCAGGCAGGACTGCACCTAGAGTTCAGGTATCTGCACTCCCAGGTTTTTCGTTTCTCCCCCACCAGTGAGCCTGCACATCCAGGCTCCTGCCGTGGACACGCCCCATTGTATCCTCCAAACTTCGATCCCCCTGCTAAGCATACAAGCAAGTCCAACCCACCAAGATGAAGTTGAGAGAAACATGGATGGGCACTGGCAGGCACCGAGGAGGCCTGCAGGCTGGTACAAACACCCTCTCTGCACAGCCCCTGGCTTCACGTCACTGGCTTTGTGTCTGGGCAGCATGAGGGGACTGGTTGGCAACTGGAGAAAAATGAGGAAGAGAGAGCTGGGAGGGTGGCTGGAAACTAGAAAAGGTGACCTGGTAGGAAAACTGGAGAAAGCCAGAATTTATGGGCAATGACAGTCTCGCACAGTGACAGACCCTCTGCAGGGTGCGCAACCGCTGCCTGTCCCCTCACTGGAGGAAAGCAGCAAGAGCTGTCACTGTCCCCGAGGAGCCTCCTGTTACGGGGCCTCTCGCTGGCACCCCCGGACACCACGTACCTCCCCGGTTGTCTCTCCCACCTGACAGCGAGTTCCCCTAGAGCCAGGACTTGAACTTTATTTTCCACGCCCCCATGCCTGGGTACCCAATGTCCGCTGCCAACTGGGACTCCACAGATGTCACTAGCAGGAACAGGAGGTCGATTTAAGCAACAGTGAGAGGGACTGAAAGGAGATGGGGAGAGGACTTTCAGTGACAGGTGGTGGGAACATGAACAGGCATCTGAGGAAGGCAGGGCACCAACTGCAAAGGTGCTCATGCTACCCAGACCGAAGAATGGACCCAAAGACCATCAGGTCCCTGCTCCGGTCCCTACCCAGCCATGACTTTCAAAGGCCCGGGGAGAGAGGGTGACTCAAGTGGCCACTTCTAGGAAAGGTCTGAGAACTCCAGGGAGTGGAAGGGCAGGGAAGGAGGGAGGCTACAAGCTCCTAAGTGCGGGGCTAGGCTTAGGTCCTGTTCACCAGCACCCAGTCCATGCCTGGTCTGAGCTGGGGTTCAATTAATGTGAGAGAGAGGGAGGGAGGGAGGTAATTTCTTCGATAGAGAAATAAAACTCCATTCTAGGTAAAGACCTTAAATCAATGGTTATCAAACTGGCTGCTTCAGAATCCCTTGGGAGGGGGGTCTTTAAAAAATACCTATTCTAAGACCCTGTTCAGACCTACAAAATCAGAACCCTTGCCTGTGGGCCCAGGGAACCTGTATTTTAATTTAACATGCTGTCCCATGCAGCTTGGCAATGCCCACTTTCTGGAAAAGTCCTGCCTGATGTCCACCCCGCCCTGGAAGTCAGCACTGACAGGGGGTCACTGGGGCTCTGAGCACGGGGGCTCCACGGGCCCCACAGCCTGGCTCTGTTCCAAGAACTCGGGTCCCTAGAGCTCTGCCTGTAAACTGGGAGAAGCACTAAATTTCCTCCTCAGAACACAGCCCTGAGCTGCTGAGTAAATCCCAGGTTCTCACTCAAGGTCCAGACCATGGGTGGGCAGCCACAGGGGCTTGTACACCCGAAGGACATCCTGTGCCTGTGAGTGGGCATATGTGCTTTTTTTTTTTTCTGGAGCAAGGATGCCTGGCTTTTAACAGATGCTCAGAGGGAGGAGTTTATCAAAACCAGTTCAGAGCTACAGATCCAGAGGATGCCGGCCTCCCTTCAATGCACGGTCACCATAAGCTCCCTCTGGGCCCTCACGGTTGGGGAATTCTGATCTCCCGTTTAACAGATCAGGACCCTGAGGCCCCAGTGAGCAGGCATATTGCTCCTGAGGCTGTGAAGAGAGCCCAGGTCGCCTGCACATGCTCCTCCGACTCCACCAAAGGCAGGAGAGTACGACCCTCAGGAGCGGAGCCTCTGGGCTCCCAAAGCCCTGCGGTCTGATCATGACTTACTCTCACTGTGAGTTGCTGAACCTAGCGCTGCACGTCTCCGTCCCCTCTATAGAATGGGGCAGTGACAGCCTCTACCTCCTTCCTGGCTGTGTTGGGGAGATTAAGGGAGACAACTCCCACAAAACCCTGGGCACAATGCCAGGCACGTGAAGCCTCCAAAGGGGTGAGGAAGGGCCCGAGCCGAGCAGCCCCTCTGCCTGTGCAGCCTCAGACCCGCATCCGCAGTGGGAGGCTCCTCCCCTCCTGCCGAGGTGCCACGGCCAGGGAGACGAAGAGCAGGGGAAATCTGCAGCAAAAATGAGAGTGGGGGCAGCAAGCCTGCTGCCCTAACTTCCTTCTCTCTAATCTGCTGTTGGAAAAGGGCATTTTTCTGCAGTCTCATCCTACATGAGCGAGTGGCCACAGCGCAGCTGCCTTGGCAAACAGAAAAGCAAGCCCACTCCTCCCCCGGCCCTGAGCTGAGCAGGTGGCCAGCAAGTGGGTGGGCAGAAGCTTGGAAACAGGACAGAGTGTGAGAGGGGAGGAGGTCCAGGTGGGGAGGGCAGGGCGGAGGGAGTGACCAGGGCTCCAAGAGGAAGGGATGCAGCCTGCATGGGAGGGCCCTGCCGAGTGTAGGGAATGAGAGGCAGGTCCTGGGAGTGCTTGTGAAATTGTTTTTGGGTGCAAAGGGTTCAAGGAAACAGGTCTGCCCATGGGTGGGTCGGCAGCCTGGCCAGTGTCCTGGTGTAGGGGATGCCAGGTGCCTCTGGGTATGACAGAGCTCAGATGTGTCGTCATGGGTGTGAAGCATGTGTCCATGTTATTCAGAGGGTCACAGAAAGTGGGCAGGAAGAGGCGAGGGTGTGAGACATGCAGAGGCCAGAGAGACAGAATCTCAGGTCTCAGCCGTGCTGGGAGGTCTTGGGCAGCGGTCTGCATCTGTGTGGCCTCAGTTTCTCCATCCGCAGCACAGGATGGGGTGGGGAGGAGGCTGAACAGCAGAAGCCCTTCCATCTTTAATTGTCTATACCAGCACCATCAGCAGGACTTTCCATGGTGATAGAACTCATCTGTGCTGTCCAGTGTGGCAGTCACTAGTCTCATATGACGAGAGCACTTCACATGGGGCTAGCAGGGCTGACAGACAGAATTTGTAATTCTCTCTCATTTAAATAATGGGATGTGGCTAATGGCCTCCTATTGGAAAGTGAAGTTCTATGCGGATAACAGCAGGCTCTCCAGAACCAGGCCAACCAGAGTTCAAATCATGGTTCAGCTGCTTACTAGCAAGTTCCTTAACCTTGGGAAGCCTCTTTCTTCCCCTGTAAATTAGATAAGAACAATGCTACCCTGTGCAGCTTTTTCAAGGATGCAAGGAGAAAATAAGGTGTGCAGTGGGTTAGTGCAGTCCCTGGAGTATGGCCCACGACCAGGAAATAACACCTTTCATTGGCATCATTACCTACAAAGCAATGAGAACAGCTGGCCTCATCAAGAACAAGAGGGACCCTGTTTGTCAAGCTCAGGGAAGAAGCAAGCCAGGAGAAAAGGTGGGGCCGTGATGAGGAGGGGACAGGAGCTGCTCCCCTAAGCGGACCAGAGCAGCCTGCCCCTGGGTGGGTGTGGGCATGAATGTGAGTAGGAAGGAGGCCGTCTCCAGCTCTCCAACCGACAGATGGAGAGGGTGCGGTAAAGGTGGGTCCAGCGTGGCTGAGTATGTGGGATTGCACTAATGGGCTGTGAAAAGCAAGAATCACACTGGGAAATTGCTTGCTGGATGCCTGGCAGGCATGGTGTCCTGGGAATCGCTGGCCACCCGCCCACAGGGGCTCACCACCAATCTCAAGCCTGAAATACCCCCTAATGCTGACATGGCAGCCAGGTGCAGCTCGATTGTCCTTCTGGGCTTCCAGAAGGACAATTTCTCTATTCGAAAGAGGGAGATGAGGAGCCCCAGCCCCACTTCCCTCTGGGCCGTCTGTGAGAAGTCTCTGCTACGTAGGAATGGGAAGAGATTCCTACTACCCAAGGCTGGTCACTGCCGATGTCTCTGAAATAACCTCCGACCTTCACCCTGAGTGCTCAGAGCCTGTGGGTCTCAGCAGACAGGAACACTGTGGATGGGGGCCTGCTGGGGACGGCACTATCACCAGCCCCCCCTCTACTCTGTGTTCCTTGGGGATCCGGTTGTCAGGAGTCCTGACAATCTTTAGGGTCTCCGCTTCATTGGCTGCCTCCTCCAACATACTCAGGTCTCCTTCATTCTGGAAAAACAATCAAGCACTGCTCCCCAAAAATAAAAAATACATATGTAAAAGCTAAGAACCTTTCTTTCTACCCAGCAGCCTGGGCTACTTCCTTCCTCCCTTCTTTGCTGCCAAACTTCCAGAACAAGTGTCCGACCAACATCCGCCGCCTCCTCTTCCCACCTCCCACACTCCATGAACCCACCACAATCTGGCTCCCACCCCCCGGCTCCCTGGAAGAAAAGCTGTGCCATGCCCGCCCACCCAATGCCCCCCACTCCAGTCTCAGCCCCACTGGTACTGATCCACCTTGCCTGCCCCACACAGGTGGCATTTGGCCCCACTGACCATTCATCTTTGAGGCTCCTCCCCCTTTTTGTTTCCGGGTCACAGCACTCTCCCTGGCAACACCCCTCACTAACACTGTGTTCACCTCTTCAACTTCCCCCCAACATCACTGCCCCCTGTTCTCACTCCACCATTCTCTTACCACTTCCCCTCCATCCCATCTACCCAGGCCATTAGCTGGGATCTCTGGGGAGGCTCTGGGCATTCGGGAGCACTTTAACAAAATCATTCTGTGTCTGTGTATTATTTTGGACAGAAAATGCATACTTTTCTTCAGCCTCACAAAGGATTCTATGACACCCCCCGCCAAAGTGGTGAAAGCCATCAACCATCACTCACAATGGAACTCTGCTTCTAGATGCCCCCTCTCCCCAGAAGCCCAGCCCCAGATTTCCAGCCCTTCACCACCATGCCTGGGTGCTCGGGGCCTTGCTCCTCATAATCCAACTCTAGTCTTCTACCCGAAGGCCTCCCCACTGTCGGTTAAGACACCTGCACATTCTGCCACTCTGCCATGAGCTGGGTGGTTTCAGAAGGGCCTCGCCCAATGCAGGCAGACCTGCTATTTGGGGCAGGGTTCACATCCAAAACCCCCAATGGCCAGTAGCTCATAGCCCATGCAGCACAGAAAGTCCCATGAGCACAGAGCAAGCCAGGGGTGGTGGAACCCAGAGCAGACAGGGTAGAACTTCCGGGAAAAGGGACAGCAGAGTTGGGGTAGGCCGTGGGAGCAGCCCCACCCAAGGGCCACCTGTGGCAGCACCAGAAGCTGGCATGCCTGGTGATATCTCACCACAGAGGCCCCCCGTCTCCCCATTCCACAGAGGGAGAAACTGAGGCTCAAACCTTGAACCCAGAACTCCTGCTTCATCTTCCGTTGCTCTTGCCAATACCCCCTACTCTCAGATCAGAAAGGGCCTTAATTTGGGGTCCACAGGCAGGCTTCAGATTGGGGGGATCTCTGAGTTGCAGTGAGGTGCATTTTTCTGGGGACCGTGCCTGTGGCTTATCTGAGATTCCAGGGGGGCTCCGAGATACCTCAACCATTGAAAAGCTGGTGTCAGAGTTGTTTAGAAACAAAGGACTATCCACAACACCCACCTCTATGTACTTTAAACAAACCCCTTCACCCTTATGGGCCTCACTTTACCCATCTGGGAAATCACCTGTTAATCAGCCATGTTTAAGCCATCTCTCTTTTTTTATTTCTTTCTTTTTAGGCAGTAATGCCCTTTCTTAATAACAAACAAGCAAACACAGCCATGCAAGTCCCCAAATGGCACATACAGCAGAGGAGATAGAGGCTGGGGGCTCAAGACCACCTTTGCTTGGTTTCCTCTCTCTTCTCCCTGGCTCACCACAGCAGCTCTGCCCAGAGCTCTACAAATGGCGGCACTTTACAGCCAGAAAATCCTAGGCACAGCCCTCCTCCCAGCCCAGGCTGCAGCCACCCACTCCACCGGCTCCAGAAGATGCCGTAGGGGCATCGTGTGTGGGAGCTGCCCCGCGCCCCCCAGGCCTGCTCCACGCCAACACGGCAGAAGTCATGTGGGGGACACAGAAGGCCTGGGGACCGGAAGATTCTGTTTGTTGCATTGAACCAACCGAAGTTCCTGGTTTGGGCTGTTGCATGGGTTTTCTTGAATGGGTTACAAAAAGGAAAATGAAAAAAAACATTCACAGAACATGGACACAGGACCAGAGCAGGCAAAGCAGGGAAGATGCTGAGCCTCAGAGGACCTCCTAGCTGGCTCTGTCCACCTGCACACCCTGAAAGCTCTCTAAGGTGCAGAGAGACATGCTCCAAGAGCCGAGCACCAGCCCAAAAAGAGGCTAACATGCCCAGTTCTTGTATGTAACTGGCTTATGTGACCTTGGGCAAGTCTCTGGCCCTCTCTGGGGGGTGCAGGACAGCCCCAACATCCTCAAGAAAGGGAGCACTCCTCACTCCAATATTCTGAGTAGGACTGAGGATATTCTGGCCCCTAGAACATCTCCTACTTCACGCACACAGCAAAGCATCTACCTGGGCCAGAGCAGGGATGCGGGACAGGCAGGAAACAGGTGCGGGGGTGAGAGAGGACCGTGAATGTGCGTATATCCGCTCCTAGACTGCTCACCACCCCCTGAGGACGCGTCCATCTACGGGCTAGAGGAGCAGTTCTGACCATTAAAAGGTTCTTCCTTACGTTGAGCTGAAATCCACCTCCTTGTTGTAACTACGCATCTGGCCCCGCTCTGCCCTGCCACCCTCACTTCAGGGGTCTCTTCATCCTGCTGAAGCCCCCAACTCCTCAGCCCTCTCTCACTTGATTTGGCTTCCGGACCTTCGTCACCCTGTTGGGCCCCCCTTCTTGACAACCAATGGGTTTTTAATATTCCTTCTAAGCTCCAGGCATTCAAAGGTTGGGAGCAGGCTGAGCAAGTCTAAGAGAGACCCTCCATTTCCCCAGGACTGACACGTTCCATCACATACACACCTCAGAGCCTTTGCCTGGGCTGTTCCCATTTTGAGGAACACTCTTCCACCCTCTTCCCTCTGATTCACTCTCATTCAGCCTCCAGCTCCTGAGTGGCGCCTCCTCAGGGGAGCCTTCCCTGATACCTCCCCCACCCCGAATAGCTGAGATCTCTGTGCCACTCATAGCTCCATATTTGTGCTCATAATTCTTGTCCAGTTGCACTTAAGTAATTTCTGAAGTGATTTAATTAATGTCAGGTTCCCACTAGACCGTGAGCCCCCTGGGGACAGAGACTACTAAGTCTTGCATGTGGTATCTGCTGGGCTCTGGAAATTCTTATCAAATCGATGCAAGAGTCATAGACATTCCTCCTTTTACAGGATCCCCGACACCAAAGCTTCAACCTTCTTCAGCACAGAAAGTCCCAGCAGCCTGAGAGCCCCTCCTGACTTACTGGTGGGAGGCCAGGCCCCACAAGCTCCCAGAAGGCCCAGGCTATGCTTCAACAGGTTTTGACATGCTCTGGGGGCTGCACCAGGCTGGCCTGGGATAGGGGCTTCTTACTGAGCCACAGAGCAGCTCAGAAGAGAATGTACATGGGCGACATGCATGCAAGAGAGGGTGAACTGTGGCACAGGGACCCACAGAAAGAAAGGGAAGGGAGAGAGAGAGAAAGAGACCAAGACCAGAGAGACACAGAGAAAGAGGGAAGGGGAGATAGCAGTAGAGGTAGAGGTAGGGGTAGAGACATAGAGACATAGAGGCAGAGATAGAGACATAGAGACAGAGACATAGAGATGACCCAGAAGGCAGAGATGAGATGACCCAGAAGCCCAGCTGGCGTCCCTTGCTGCACAGGGAGGTAGATTTGTGCTTAGCCTCCGGTTGGAGCCCATATGTGTGTGTGTGCACACGTCCATGTGCACGGGTGTGTGTACACTCGCAACAGGATGCCGGGGTTGCATTCCAAGAGAGCAACCCCGCCGAGAGAGTGGGGCCCCAGACTGCAGGGGTGCTGGCAGCAATGTCACCGTGTGCTTGTTCTGGGAGGCGGGCGAGCGGAAGGCTCGGCAGAGTGTCAGTGAGTCTCAGCCTGTGCGGGGGCGGTTGCGTGGGGGTGGAGGGCTGCCGCATGCACCAGAACATGTGCGCGCCTGCGGCTCAGATGGCTTGCAGGGGGAGGGAGGAAAGGCTGTCCCCTCCCATGTCCTTGCCACCCCCTCCTTATGGACCTGCTCCCCAGCTCTTCACTCCTGGCCTCTGGCTCCTGCACATCACCTGGTCCCCTCACCTGGCCTACCCTGGCCCTGAGTGGGCATCACTGCAGCCTGCCTCCCAAATAGCTTCTGTGCTCCTGAGAGGCCACTGCCTCCCACTTGGGCCTTGGGCGAACCATCTCCCTCTGGTGGTTGACTTCACCACCTGTGCTATGTATAGAGACAGTGTCCAGGGTCCCTCCTGTTCTGAGGTCCCGGGAATCTGAAGCTTCACATGTGTGCCTCCCACAGAAGAAGCCGAAAGAGGGCAGCAACTCCAGTGGGCCATTTTAACACCTGCAGAGCTATTCCAATCCCATTTTACAGGTGGTAAAGTGGAGGTACACAGAGGACAAAGGATCCACCCAGGATAGCCCAGTAAATGAGAGGCAGAATCGTGGTTGGAAAACAAGCTCAGAGTCCTCTCCCCTGCCGGGCCACTACCCCCTTCAGAGTAAGGTTCCCCAGACACAGCACCAGAAGGGGACCCTATCATCAACGTGCCCCCACATGCAGGTGCTGGAGACCTACATGCAAGTCTGAGCGCTGCCACCAGTCCCCGAGCCAGTCACTCCACCTGCTCAGCCTCAGTCTGCTCATCTGTGAGATGGGTGAGTAAGCCTTTGGCCTCCTGCACCAATCAGCTCGCGAGCCCCAAAGTGCTGAGGATGTGATGGGTTATTAGAAGCTAAATAAAAGCACAACACTCATCTTTGGGTGGTGTGTCCATGCCCAGGTGTCTTCTCTCTCCAGTGTTATGTCATCGACCCTCCTAGCAACTCTGCCAGGGAAGAGCCAGATAGCTAAATGCATTTTGCAGGCATTAGCGTTTGCGTCCCCAGAGGGAAACCTAAGCGCTTAGGACCCTGCACACCCAAGTGCAAGGAGCTGCACACCCTTGAGTCACTTCAGATCTGTTTCTAGAGAGAAAAGAGTGGGCTGCACCCGCTCTCCTGTCTTCCTCTCTCCCTCCCTTCCTCTCCTCTCTCAAGCAATAGCTCCTTCAGAAGCTCTTTCTGCTCTGCCTGCTGATTACACAGGCTGCAGGGCAATTCTCGGCCTCCCTAACCTTTCCTGGGAGTCGGTCCAAAGCCCAGAGAATGTCAGAAGCTGGAGGAAACATCCTCCTTTTCCACCTCCTGGAAACTGACCCCTTCCCTTCATTCTGGTCCTCGGAGAGCAGAGAACACAGAATGCTCACCTGTCTGGTCCGCCGGAAGCTATGGCCTGAGTACCTGGCCCACCCTGGCCCTGAGTGGGCGTCACCATAGCCTGCTTCCCAAATAGCTTCTGTGCTATTGAGGTCTGGGCTTCATTTCTCTCATCCCCTGGAAGGAAGTAGGATTGGGGCCAAAGGAAGGAAGAGTGAGCTAGGCTCTGAGTCCCAAGAGACAGCCCCACCTTGCTCCTCTAGGGGACCTGAAATCAATTCCTGGTTTTCTGAGTCTTGTGCAGTGGGACTGTCCTCCAGTAGCATCAAGAGGTCCCACCCATGGCACTGACTCCAGTCTCCTCCCCGCCAGCTGGCTGCCCACCAGCAGAGAGAGGGACGGCTTCTTTTACATCCCCAGCTAGCGCTGCCCCGGGGCTCCTTGAAGGAAGGCCCGCAGTCACAAGCTAGTCCTCACTGGGGAGGCACCAGGAAGCCCTGGAGAGGCACATGCCTCCTCTCCAGCTGAGCAGCCCCGATCCTTGCAGAAGAAGGCTCAAAGGCTCCATGTCCCCTGGTAGGGCCCACTCAGTGGCCTCTGCCAGGCTCCCTGCCAGTGGTCTGAAGTGGGCTCCTGGAACAGGGGCTCAGCGTCTGGGTGGTGGCTGCCGAGTCCTGGCTGGGATGAGCCCCGCAGGCACCTTCGGTGCTCCAGTCCCCAGGAGCCGGGCTGTAACTATGTCCTCACGTGCACTATCTCCTCTCATCCTCACAGCACTTCTGCATCTCCGATTACAGGTGAGGGGAGAGCAGTGCCCTAGCCTGCCCCGTGTTGTTGAGCTCTGGGTAGTGTCGGTCCGGAGCCTGTGCCCTCTGCGGGCACTGCCCCTCCCTGCCCCACTGGGCTCCTAGACTGAAGCTGCCATGCAGAACGGAAGAAGAGCCCCTCCCAGTGGTACCCTGGCACTTTTAACCAAGGCATGTGAGGTGTGGGTCCTCATCCTCTTTTTTCCAGTGAAAGCATCCTTAACCTGAGGCCTATCCACAGCCTTCCTGATGTCCTGCTAGCTCCTGGCATTGCATGCAACGTATTTTAGGTTTGCGCATTTTCCTGAGGAATGTAGACTTAAGCCTTTCATCAGACTCCTAGAGGAATATGTGACCTAAAAAAGGTTAAGAGCACTGATGATTCTGGAAGGAAGAGGTCTGAAATTGTTTAGACAAGACCAGGCCATGCCTGCCACCCTTGGTTTTTGTGCCATTGACACCCAAGGTCTCCCTGGCTCCTGAAGCGCTGCCATGGCCTGGTCCCCTCACCCAAGGTCCCCCTGGTCCCCATGGCCAGGTCACGCTGGCAGGCAGCGGGGATGAGGAGGCTTCTCTGCCAAGTCACCCCCACAGCACCCGGTCTTCATGATCTCCATCTCCCCTTGGGGCAAAACATCCCTTTTATTGTCATTTTGAGCACCTGAGTCATATTTTAAGTCCATTTCACTGCACTCTATGACACAGTCCTCCCAGACCAAGCCTTGGTCACACCCTGAAAGGCAGTTCCCAGCTAATCAGGGCACCCTGGGGTTCCAGTGGGCACTGGGACCTAGCTGAGAAGGGGTCCCTGCATGAGTTTGGCAGACAGCCTCGGTCCCCCAGAGCAGCCCTAAGCATTTTGTGCCTGCTGCCCACCCCCAGCACAGAAACCCACTCAGAAAGACAGGAAGCCTGCAGATAAGGCTGAGCACTCATCCGCACACGGGTGTATGTCTGCAGGGGTCGGAGTTTCCCAGTGTGCCAGTGTGTGTGTGTGTGTGTGTGTGTGTGTGTGTGTGCAGGCAGCCTGCTTGTACACAACTACAGGCCCACCTCCGCACGTAGGCGGACACCAGCATGAGCTCACAACCCCAACATTCCCACCCGAGCCTATGGGTCCAGGCTTTCCATACACACACATAAACCTTCCTGTGTTCATGCCCCCACGTCCCCACACAGACGTGCATGTCCAGACCTCATAGGGACAAATATGCCCAAGTCCCAGATGTGCACCCTTACACAAACATATGTTTGCACATGCCCTGCCCTCATACACAATTGCTAGCTGCTATGCACGCAACTCTAACTTGCCATACATGTGACTCACATTCACACCTTCACTCCCATGCAAACCAGCCAACAAGCACCCCTGTGCCACTTGCATGCATCTATGCTTGCAGGGCACACTTGCATTTTTGGGCTTTACACAAGAAGCACACAGTAGCACCTCCTCCTGGTGCATGCACCTCAACACTTGTACACCCTTTCAGTGCTCACCAGTGTACCCCAGAGTCAGTCCTTATACAACACATATCAGAATGCACACTTGTGTGTGCACTTCCAGGCCTCACACAAGCACGCATCTGTTTAGAGGGCCCCTCTCCCCTGGACCCCTGCTGCTACAGAAGCAGCCACCCGGGGCATTGGAGCTGCTTTGCCCACAGGGAAAACCTGCCTCCCAGATGTACCCTTACCCTGGATCCATCCCTGCATCTTCCACAAACCCTGCAGGGGGCAACCAGAAATGCTTCCCGGACCCTCCACAGCCCACTGGGCTATCCCAAGGGGCTCTCCTCTCCCCCATCCTCCAACCCTTCTCTCCACAGCAGTCATCACAGGCAGAAAATGAGCTCTGGGGCAGGACAACTTTGCCGAGGGACCCGAGCTGGCGCACCCCCACCCCACTAGCCCTGCAACAGCACTGCCCCTCCCAACAAGCCTGATTTCTGCTGATTGCCCTTCCCCTCCTCCCAACACCCAGAAAGCCTCATCAGTGGCTCGGTTATTAACCCCTGCCACACCAACGCCCTCCTCGCTCCTCAGAGGAGCTGGAAGGGGGCAAGTGAGGAAAGATGTGCTTGCAGGGAGAAGTTGGCCACTCTGCACAGTCGCCTCAAGGTGTCATAAGTCAGAAAGGACTACCTGGGAGGTGGTGAACTATTACCAGAGGAATCCAAATTGCTGGCCACCTCAAGAGAAACTCACAGGGAATTCCAGCCTTGGACTCAGCTGATGGGAAAATCCCTTTTTTAAACCTTGAGTTTCTAAGAATCTGTGTGTTCCCAGATCACGTGCATATGTGTGCATGTGTGTGCGCTCACTGGCACGCGCCATCAACCCTTCACCCCATACCCACACTCGCCCAACTGGCCCTGGCACATCTGTGTACCTGCAAACATGCCCACGCCAGTTCTGGGCACTCTGCACATGTCAGAGCCCCTAGACACAGAGAGCCTTCTTCCCTGTGTGAGAACAGGAAACCCCGCAGGTGCACACCCCCGCCCGTGACGCCTACCCTGCCCCCCCCCACCCTCCAGAGCTCTCTGAGGTGTAACTCACTTTCCCAGTTCCTCGAAGAGCTGGTACTCTTCTGTGAATCGGGTGCAGGTGATGGTGGCCATCCTGGTGCGCTGTGGGCAGGCGAGGCTCTGGGCTGGAAAACCAGGGCTGGGGGCACTGCTGTTCTTCTCCTGGAACCAGGGGCCACTCGCCTGCCCGTGCTGCCAAGTGAGAGCCTAGAACCAGCTTGACTGATGAGCCCCGGGCTTCTGAGCAGGGCACTGTGGCTGCTCACAGCCTCGCGAGCCTTCGTCAGCATCCAGGTCGCCATGGCAACCACCTCAGAAACGCCCTGTTCCCGTTGCCTCGGTAACTGCCTCCCCAACACCTGCCTGCCTTTCACTTCAAAACCTGCTCTAGGACACCCTGGCCCAACCGCACACAATTCCGCAGGCATGTGTGAGCCCCGGGGGCAGGCGGACCAAACAGCCCCAACCCCCAGGTGATGGACCAGGGAAGGGGCTGCAGGAGGGGGAGGAGAACAAACTTAGTCCACAAGTGATCTGCTTTCTTCCCACCTCTCACACCTCCAACTATGGGCCCCTCAGATGGGATTAAGTGGGGCAAAAAGGCAGTTGCTATGGTAATGGTGGGTTCCACATTCCACGATGGTCCCCAGGAAAGACAGGATGCAGTTACCCTGGCAACTTCAGTTCCTCTGGAGAGACAGGTATTGCCCCGTTGCCCTGGCAACAGCCGGGTTCTTAGGTTTATAGGGAAATGATGGCTAATTCATTGGAATGTTTCTCTCTATCTGTCCATCTCACTGTAGTCTCTGTAACGGTCTCTCTGCTCCTCTCCATTTTTCGTTTTGCTTCTGCCTTTGTCTTTCTTATTTTGCTGTGGTTCTCTCTGCTCTTTGCCACTTTGTCCATCACACTGGCACCCTAGCTTGGAGAAGAAGTGCAGAGGAGATACCAGGGTTCTGGAGGGAATAGCCCTGGTGACCTGCCCATCCCCACCTCTCACAGCTGCAGCAGTTGGTCCCCTCTTGAGGCCTCTTCCATAACCTCTCTTCCACCCCGTACCCCCAGAGGGACCGTGGAGATCTGGTCTCCTGGGGCCTGTGTCCCAGTTTCTGCTTGTGCTTCAAGTCAAAGCGAGAGAGGTGGGGGAAACCAGGGGAGGAGAGCATGGCCTGGCATGGAGGGAAGTGGCAACGGCCTGCCCCGAAACCCTCACTCCCCAGTCTTGTGGGCACTTTCCCTGCCAACTTCAACTCTTTAGGGCAATCACCATTATCCGTGGCCCAAAATCTCACCCCAGGGTCTGAGTTCAATTTCAGCTCTGGCATCTATTGGCTGTGTGACCCTGGGAAAGTCACTGCCCCTCTCTCAACCTTCAACTCCTTTGCTACAAAACAAAACAAAGCTGCCACTACAGAGGAAGGCTGTGAGGATGGAGTGGACTGATGCACAGCACTCTAGCCTGAACTTGGAAGCCCAGACTCTTCACACCCTGCCCCCTCCACTCAAGCACATTTCATAGCTCAGCAGACTGAGGTCTGCTGCCAGCATTTGCCCACAATGAACAGAGTTTGGATATCTGGATCCAAACTCTTTGGGTTTCTAGCCCACCCCCTTGGAACCCTCAAATTGCCCTACTGGTCACCTCATTTGCTGGACATGGCATGTGCTTGTTAGTAATCCCCAAGCCCAGCAGGTCCTTGACTCACATCCATAGATCCAGGGGCTGCTGGAGACATCAGGTACACCCTCCCCCAAATTCTACCCCTTTTCCTGGAAGTTGAGGGTGGAAATGATGGGGCTGGCTCTCCAATGCAACTACTTATTCCCAGGACAGGAGCAGGAGGGAGACTGAAGGGAAGGAGTGGAGGAGAGCAAGAAAGGAAAGGTAATGGCTTAGCCACTAATTGCACCATTACCACCTTCGGAAAAAGGAAAAACCACTCAGTTTTGTTTCTGTGAACAATGTGCTTCCCGCTTCTGCCGCCAACGTTGCAATTCAGAGGCAAAGAAGAGAAGCCTGAGCTCTGGGCTCACAGCCTGTGGGCAGCAGGCAGGGTGCAAAACTCGGAACACGGTTAGAGGCTAGATATGTAAGTGGGGAAGTACGGGGAGGGCTGCACCGTCACCTCCCACCGCAGCCCTTCCAGCTGGCTCCCAGGCGGGCATGGCTTCCACACATGAAAGTGAGTGCTGGACAGCCCTAAGGACCACGGAGGGCCTCCCAGCTATTGCCCAGGAGAGAGGAGCGTGTGCAGTGGTTAGAGCAGGTCCATGATCTGCAGGCTGTGGGATTTAGGATGAGTGTCCTAACTCCTCTGTGCCTCCATTTCTTCTTCTGCAAAACAGATGTAAATATGCTCCCTACCTCCAGTGCCGTCGTATGGGCTAAATGAGGCTCACACTGTACTTGCTCAGTAAATAGGCATAATTATTATTGAGGGATTCAAGAGACTTCCCTCTCCACGGTGCTCTCTCTGCACCACAGAAGCTCAGGCCACCATCTTCAAGTCCCAGCACTTTGTGGATGTCATTCTCTGAGCCCCCACTGGAGCCGAGCTGGTGGTTTGAACATCACCTTGCCCAGGCCTGGTTTGCAGCAATTCCTGTAGTGCAAAGGACTGGGGCTGGAGAGAGAGGGGCCGCTGGGCCCGAAGCCGTATGAATGGGACTCTAACGTCCTGAACAAAGGAGGTGATGGCTTGCCTTGCAATGGCCTGACCAGCCTGTTTCCTAGTCCTCGCCACCCCGCCTCCCGTGACATGGAGCATGTTCAGAAGAGCAAAGCACCCATGTGGTGGGGGAGGTACTGGCATCATCTCAGGGGGAGCTAGCAGTGACTTGGGAGAGGACATGAAGAGACAGAGGCACAGATGACCAGCTTTCACTCTGACTCTGACAGGGACCGTGGAGGTGGCCTATGTGGCTTCAGGGGGCAGGGCCACTCCAGCCTATCACCACTGTCACCCAGCTGTTCTTCTCCACTGCCACTGCTCTCTTCAGCTCTTCTTTCTTTCCTGCCTTTGCCCCATTTTCTTTCTTCCCTCCCTCGGGCCCTTCTTTCTCGGTGCCCCCCACCCTCCATGCCATGCCTTTCCACCTCCTCTCTTGTTTCCCTCTGCCCTCCTCTCTGTCCTCCTCTCTGTCCGTCTCCATCACTCTTCCCTCCCACCCAGTGCTGGTTGGACCCTGTGCACAGGGTCCTGGGGGTTGGGCAGGACCCAGGCTGCAGCATCCTGAGGGTGGAGCAATGGCTAAAGAGGAAGCAGGGGGAGGAAGCGGAGGGAAAAAAGGAAAAGATCTCCTTGGCAACTCTCTCTTACACACACACACACACAGCTCCAAGAGCCTTGCACAGGGGTGCGGGCACTGCCTGGGACCGACACCCCCGTCTGGAGTGTAACTGCCCACCCTGCTGAGGAGGTACCACTAATTCACTGCCTCCCTGTGCCTGCAAGCCTGGCAGCTGTGCCCCGTGGTGGTGAGCAGCAAGGAGCCGGCCCCGCCTCCATGGAGCAGAGAGAATGAGCCGATGACTGCAGTGGGGGGCGACTGTTCCTGCCAAACTCCCCCCTCCCCAGGGTCAGGACAGGCCTGTGAGCCAGCACACGTGCCCCCATCTGTGACCTGTGTGCGGGACTCAAGAGCAGGACCGCATGCCACGGGCTGGCGGCCGGGGGTGGGAGCCCCTCAGTCACTGCACGCAGCCGTGCCACACCAAGATGAGGAACGTGAACCGGGGTACAGGCTGCACCCCTTCTACGTGGGGAGGGACAAATGAGAGGAGGGCCGAGTTCCTGGGCCGTGGTCGGGGTAAGGGTGGAGAGACACTGAAGTCTTGGTGGCATCACGGCAGCCGACCTTCCACAGCCCACACATGTGCTCACACGCACACACCCAAGTGGCTCAGGGTCCTGCTGGGCCTGGGCAGGCACCACGGAAAACGTGCCATCCATACGGCCCCCAAGGGGCCTGTCCCACTAAGGGCAGTGAGCGTGAGGGGGCAGAATCAGTAGAAACTGGGCCAAGAGAAAAATGATCCTGCAGAGGGTCTAGGCAGAGGGTGATTTGGTTAATTCATTGCAGTAAGTAATACCAGGCTCTACTCAAAAGGGAGAGAAGTCAGGAGTCAGGGAGCAGCACTGTCCCCTGAGGTGTCCCACATAGCAGAGGGAAGCAGAGACCCAAGGGACAGGGGATGACAGCTACTGGGCCGGTGTTTGCACAGCATGACCTACAGTTAGAGGACCCAAGTTCAAGGCCTCCCATTGGCTCCAAATGCTCATGGCACATCTCTTTCCCATGAGCCTTCACTTCCTCCTGAGAAATATGGGGACAAGATGTTCCTTCACAGACTCCAAGTACACTTCAGAGGGAGGCCCTATGCTAAGCACTTGACCTATTGCACTATTAATACCTCACAAGCAATGGCCATGAGACAGGTACAGTCACTGCCCGTTCTGCAGATGCCACATGACTTAACCATCTAACGTCTGTGTGACTTCAGCACCCTGCCCTGTGTTCGTTGGCCTCCGCTAGGGCTGTAAGGGCCCTCAGGAAGCCCATGCTCCCTACAGATGGGGGACCGAGGCTTAGAGAAGGGAGCTTCCCTCTCACAGTCACACAAGTCAGGTGCAGAGTCAGGGCCACACCCAAAACCCCTGACTCCCAGAGCAGGGCTCCTTCCCTCACCTCGCCCTGCCTGCCCCCTTCCTGACACTGCAGGCCTGCTTGCCTAGGTCCCAACGTAGCCAGTAGGCACCGAGAGAGAGGAAGAAATGGTGCCAAGGCCCAGGGTGGGTCTCTTAGTCCCTCCAGCCAGGTCTGGGTCTCTCTTCTGGCTCCTAGGAAATGGTCAACGCTGCCCAGGATTCCATAGTCAAGGCCCAGCTAAGATAGGCCTGCCCCTCGCTTAAGCCTGTCAGCCTGGCAGAACTGCTGCCATCTGGCCCAGACAAAGGGCAAAACGGAGCTTGTCTGGCACCTCTGGGCTCCACTCCCCCAGACTAGTGACCCAAGGAGCCAGAGTTACCTCTGGTCTGCCTCCTCCCGTCCTTCCCCACCACAGGTGATGTGAGCACCTGCCTGGCGACACCAGTCAGAGGCCTGACAGAGTCCAGACCCGGGTGTCCTGGCTGAGCGGATGCGGGGGGCCACGAGAGGCAAGATGGGGGCCAGTGGGAGCCATGCCGATGGCTGGGCAGAGCAGGAGCCACAGCACGCGGGCTGAGCCTCTTGTCACCACGCCCTGAGTCCTGGTCACTTCTTATTTCAAACACCCTCTGCAGATCTCAGGTCAGAGCCGCCACCAGCACCCCCGTTAGGCAGGCTTGGGGACTGCTGGGCTGCGGACTAGGTTGTGGGTTGAAGCTCAGGTGGGTCTTCTGGGCCGTTTGCCAGGCTCTGGGTCAGGTAAGACTCAGGCAGGTGAGCTCCAGGCTGGGTTGGAGCTTAGACCGAGCCTTCTCCTCGGGGATTCAGGAGCAGGAGCCAGCCCCCAGCCCCAGCTGGCCTCCCTGTTTGGGGCCAGGTTGGCCAAGGGAATGGGCCTTGGCAGGTAGGAAAGAGCAGAAAGGACATTTGATAGTTCTGCACTTGTGGCCCCAGAGGGCAGGGGCCCAGGAAGAGAAGCAGGGCTGGAGCCGGAGGCCGGGCCACCTGGAGCAGGGCTGACTCAGCAGGAATGGGCAAGCCTGTTACTCAACTGGTACCAGCCTAGAGCCACAAGGGAGACCTGGCTCCTGCCACTTTAGAGGGCCCCGTCCACACAGCTGGGACAAGCCCCTGCACAGCTGGAGTATCCTGGGTAGTGGGCAGACTGTGAACAACCCCTCCCTGGGGGACACCGGGCCTGGGGCACTGTCCCAGTGGGTGACTTCTTCCAAGTCTCCCTCCTGAGCAGGTGAAGGCTCTGGGGCTGGCAGGGATCGCTGACCTCTGCCAGTCCCGGTCCTCGCCCACCCTGGCCCTGGCATCAACATATTGGAGAAACAGAAAGGTTCCCGCTGCGGGGGCCCGGGTTTGGGAGGAAGGGGCCCAGGACATGAATGCTCACCTCCACCCTGCAGCCCTAGGGCAGACCTCCACTCCTGGGCTGAGCTGCCTCTGCAGCGGGGTTGCAGCTCCCAGCTAATCCCCAAACCCCTCCACCGCACCCACCCCGCCCTACCCGGCCTGCTCATCCACAGGCTGACGAGTCCTAACAGGCCTCCTTTGCCAGTGACAAAAATAACTATTTTCAAAATTCACAGCAGGGCTTTCGCCTACACACGCTGTGCCGACTGGAACCTGAAGGGAGATACTCGGAACGCAGTGTGCGGATGGAGGCACGCTGTGCAGCAAGGAGGCTCGGAAACCCCCACCCCACTCCTCCCACCACTCAGCTCATGTTCCCCAACACACACACATGTGTGCAGGAGCCCAGAGTGCCCAAGTGGGAAGGGCTCTTAGATCACCCACGGTACACAGGCGGCGGTGGGCCCAGAGAGGATCTGGGATTCACCTGAGGTCACACTGTGGATCCGCGCCAGGACAAGAGCAGAACCTACACGTTCTGCGTCCAGGCCAGGCTGCCCACCTCCTCTCCCATACACGTAGCCAGCGGTTCGCTCACACCTGCCCCCAGGACGCACATGCACACAACCCCGTGCTCACAGACAGCACTACAGCCTTTGCTTCGGTGTTACTGCATTTTAATCAAGTTCATGGGCTCCTCCACAACCACTAGCCTGGCCAGTCCCCTACAGCCGTGTGAGGTAGGCAGGGCCAAGTCTAGCATCCCCATTTGCAGATGGGGAAATTGAGGCCCAGAGGGAAAAGGTTGGGCTTAAGATCAAAGCAGAACCCATATTTTCTGATTGTTGGCTCAAGGGCTCTTTTTATAGCTATTTCTACCACCCTGGGTCCTGTAGCAGCTTACAGCCAGGCCAGTTCCCCTGGGCGCTGGGGACAGGAAGGAGAGCTTTCTACCACAGCCCCCACTACCAGTCAGGCCCCAGGACTGGCCCAAGCCATGTGAAGGACTGGTCCGAGTCACCTCCCTGGGTCCCTGCACCTCCACCCACAGTGCTCAGGGATCTCTTCAGAGCGTGGCCAGAGTGCCATGTCTTGGCAGGGGTCCAGGCCTGGACTTGCCTCCATGTGACCCCTTACCCAAGCAGTTCTGCAGAGGACAGGGTTCATGGACGAGAACTTAAATGAGCTGGGAGGTGGTAAGGTCCCAGGAACTCTACCATGGTACCAGGCACCAGGTCCATACAACAGAGCCACAATGTCACTAGAGTCATCTCACAGATGAGGAAAGGAAGGCCCAGAAAGCGTGTGCAGGTCACCCGAGGCCACGGAATAAGTCAGTGGAGATGTAGGACTGGGATCCAGCCATTCCAGTCCAGTTTATTCTACCCCCACCCCAAGCCAAGATCCCCATTCTCCAGCAGTGGGGCTGCACAGCCTCCATTTCCCTTCAGACGGACACTTGACCTCAGGCCCCTCCCTGGGAGAAGCAGGACCAGGCTTGAGTGAGGCAATATATTTAGGAGGACAGAGAGCCTCACCTCCCCCACTCAGATTTGTTGGGACATCCATCTGGTGTTGAGTTTACGAAAAAATGATCGCAGCTTGCAAATCTTGCATTTTTTCTTGCGACGCCCCCGGGAGAAGCTTCGAGTTCTGGCTTCCTCCTCCTCCTCCTCTTCCTCTTCATCACTAGCCCAGGGCCCCCAAGCACCCCCATTAAAGTCAGGATGCGCCCGGGGATTCTCAGCCGGGTAGCGCACAGGGATGGCTGTGCGGTTATACTCTGCCAGGCGAGCCAGCAGGGTGCGGACCACGTCGGGCCGCTGGCCAGCTAGGTCTTCCCGTTCATAGGGGTCAGCACTGATGTTGAAGAGCCACACAGCCTGGCGGGCACTGGCCATCCTCTCCAGGTTCCACCAGCTACCAGGGAAGGCAGCCAGCGTCTGCGGTGGGATCCAGTCGCCATAGCCAGGGTCCCCCGTCAGCAGCTTCCACTCGCCCACGCGGATGGCCGCCTGCACAGCAGTGTTCCAGATGCCGAAGCCACCCTCGAGGGAGCCGTGCCGGGCGTGGTTGTAGAGCGGGTCGATGTTGTGCAGGATCTCTGTGCGCGGCGAGGCCCGGCCCTCGCTGATGGCTGGCCACACGTCGTAGCCGTCTAGCCCATCGGCTACAGAGGCAGTGCCACCTGCCAGACTCACCAAGGTCGGGTACCAGTCAGTGATGTGCACCAGTGCCCGGCTTGTCCGTCGTTTTCTCTTGAGTAGGGGGCTATGGACGAAGCCGAGGCCCCGCACACCACCTTCCCAGTAAGTGCCCTTGCGCCCTCGCAGTGGCCAGTTGCTGCCCCCCGAGAATGTCTGGCCACCATTGTCACTAGAGAAGATGATGACACTGTTGTTGTAGAAACCATAACGCTTAAGGGCCCAGGTGATGTTGCGCACGGCCTCATCCATGCAGGTCACCATGGCCGCGTACTTCCGCCGGGCCACGTTGCCCATGGTGCGGTAGCGGTACAGGTACTCACGGGGGGACTGCAGGGGCGTGTGTACTGCCTGGAAGGCCACATAGAGGAAGAGGGGCTGCCGGGGGCTGTGGCTGGCCAGGATGCGGCTGACGCGCTGGGCATAGAGCATGGTGGAGTACTGGCCGCTGAGACCCCAGGCCACGCTCTCGCCCTCGTGCAGGTCAAAGCCGCACACCCCGGGGCCGTCACAGTTGTCGTAAGTGTAGTAGTCCACGTTGCCCGTGAGCGAGCCCAGGAAGGTGTCGAAGCCCCGACGGGTGGGCAGGCACTCCTTCCGGTAGAAGCCCAGGTGCCACTTGCCCACCATGTGGGTGGAGTAACCTGCTTCCTGCAGCTTCTGGGGCAGGGTCACCTGGTCCAGGGGCAGGCAGTTGGGCTGCCGAGGGCGGATGATGGAATGCTGAAGTCCCGTGTGGATCTGGTACCTGGGGAGAAGTGCAGAGGGCACAGAAAGCACAGGTGAGCTACCACCGCTGCCCCGGCCGTCCAGCCCCGAGCGATACTCACCCTGAAGTGGGCTCTGGTCCCAGCGTGCCGGCATATACAGTAACAGCAACCAGCAGGTATTGTCAAATGTGCTAAGCACTTCAAGCGCTTTATCTTTTTGAATCATCAAAATCAACTGAAGCAGATATTATTATCATTTTACAGATGAGGAGATTAAAGCTCAGAATGGTTAAGCCACTCACCCAGGGAAACACAGCTAGGAATTTGGAGAGTTAAGAGTCAAACCGAGGTCCATCGTGACAACGAAATAATAACAGCAAACACCAAGCCCTCACTATGTGCTCGGCATTGCACTAGGCCCCTATACACATCACCTCACTAACCCCTCACTGCAGCCTAGAGGGTGCATGCCATTGTCCTTCCCATTTGCCAAGTAAAGGAACTGAGGCTCAGTAAAATAAGTCACTTGCCCAGTGATTCATACAACAGCGACTGGAGTTGAGATTTGTATCCCCAGCAGTCTTTACAGACTTCAGAGTCCCTGAGTCCTACGCCACTAACCTGCTATGGGGCCTCAAGAAGTCCTGCTCCCTCAGGCAAACTCCTACCGACTCGTCAGAGCTCGGCCCAGATGTCACCCCCACTGTAAAGTCACTTCAAGCCTTTCGAAAAATGAGCCACTTTTGCTTCTGAGTTCCCCCAGATTTAGTCCACACAATTATTGTCACACCCGGCCATGAGATTCCACTTAGTGTACGTGCCATTGGGCCCACTGCATTCCTCTCAGGTGGTGTTCAGAGAACACTCAATTACTTATGGAATGAATGAATGAATGAATGAATGAATGAATGAATGACACTAAGACGATCTCAGAGTCAGAAGGGACCCAAGTCATCTTCTACCTTATCCACCTTGTCCTAAAAAAGAACTAAGACCCAGAGGAGGGAAAGGACCTTCCCCAAGGTCATTTAAGGCCAGGGCAGGACTTGAACATAAATGCAAACAGAGTCCAAGCACAGATGCTTTTCCAGAAAACTAGGCTGCCACTCCCTTCCCCCATGTGTTTGCTCATGTGTAAGAGTGAGTTAGTTGAAATGGGAGATCTTTAAAAATCCTTCAGTTCTCAAATTCTGTGAGACTGATTCTTCTGCGCCTGTCTGTAAATGCATGTGGCCCCTGGATCTGGGTCACTTACACAGGCTACCACCTCAAGGCAGAAGGAAATGGTTAGCAGAATCCTCATTCATTCATTCCGGTCCCATTCTCCCTGATGTGGTAAAAGCCCCTATGTGATCTGCTTATAGGGTCTTGCCTTTACTCAAGTCTTAAAAGTCCAGAGTAAATAAAAAGCCGGGAACTTCACCAGTGCTTTAGAATCCCAAACCTTTTTTCTACCCCCTCCCCCCCCACCCCAAGGAATCCAAACTAAATCAAGACCTGACACCTTTAACCCCGACACTGGGGTGGGGTGTTTATTTTGGTTTCCTAATCTTATAGCTGTTACTGTTATCCATCATTAACTACTACTGCCATTTTTAATTGTGTATGCCACATACGTTATTTCACTTAATCCTCATAAAAAACCTACAGGGAAGACTATCACTCTGCAGATGATGAAACTGAAGCTCCCAAAAGTGAGGAGGCCACAGGTCCAAGTTCAGACTGCTGGCAAGCAGTGGAGCTGCACTGTGAACCCAGGTCTTGAAATTTCTCAGTGATGAGGCCCCTGAGGACCTCAGTCAAGCTAATGAATGATTAGATTTCATTCAAGAAGTACTCTGGAGCCCTGAGTCAGGGCCAAGCCTCTCTTTCTAGGGGCTGGGCACCATGGAGCACTGTTGTGTAAAGTGGGTGGGCCGGCTCAGAGTCCCTGAAGCCCAGTGCAAACAAGTAACATGAGAAACGCTGGCTCTCTCCAGCTTCACCAAACACGACTGGATTTATTAACAAACACTAATGAGAGTCGTCAGCATCAGTCAGATGCAGCCAGATGTAGGGGGTGGAGGGCAGATGCCGCCCAGCCATCCTTTACAGATCAGGGCGGGGGTGGGGGAGCAGCTGGAATACTGCCCCGCTGGCTGTTCATTCCCCTGCTCAAACCAAAAGTCGCCTCTCGGGACAGAAATGATAACTCGTGCACAAATCCCGGTAGTGCAGACTCTTCCTCCCTCTTCTGGAGGTGAGTCACCATTCAGTCTTCACCACCAGTGCCACCCGAAACACATACAGGGGCCCCTCTTCCTCCTCCTCCCGGCCTCTCTCCGTTCCTGGACCTGAACGCTGAGTGCCACACTGAAGGAAGGGAACGCAGCTATTTGACTCCCAGCTTCAGGACCCCTGCCAAGTACCTGGCCTCTCAGCCGCCCTCTCTTACAGAACCCGAAGTTGGGTACGGGCTTGAATGAGTTGGGCCCCGCCTGACTCCGTGCCTCAGTTTCTCCCATCCAGGAATCAGGGAGATTACAGCTCTGGTTCCTGAGGTCACACAAGTGGCTTTTGGGTGGAACTTGGGAGAAAACAGGCCTTGGACCTCATCCAAGGGGGATTAGCTTCAGCCTTGCCAAAGGATTTTCTCTTAAGTGGCCAGTTTGCTTTCCGCACCCCCACCTCCTGTTCCCCTGCTCTTTCAGTCCTGTCATCCTGCCACCTTGCCCGTGGACAACTCCTGTGGAAGCAGCATGTCTTCCTGGGACTCCCAGCCAATTTGGGAGGCTTTTGCAGATGAAAACCCGAAGGCTTGGGCAAAGGAAGTCACTAGCCTAAAGCTACTGAGGTCATGGCATCCCACGTGCATCTCTCACCTCCGCCTGTCAAAACCTGGGTTTCTTCCCAACAGTCATCATACAATTTGGACACCCCAGCCCTTCCAGTGACATAGAGGCTGCGATTCATTGACAGCCAAGCAGGGTACACGAAATTCATTCCATCCTTACTGCTGTTTCTCAAAAGAGAAACTGTTCTTCACCCCATTTGATGGACAAGAAAAGTGAGGCTTAGAGATATTAACTAGTTTGTTCAGGGCCTTGGAGTGTGTAAACAGAAGCACCATTCAAACCTAAGTGTCGGAGGCTGCCATATTCCTTTCACAAAGGGAAGATGTCTCCTTCACAGGGTGTGGAGTGTGAGTATCCTGCAACACGAGAGACCTCAAAGATGATTCAACTGGAGGCCCAGAGAGGGCAAAGGATTTACTAATGATCACACAGCTACCTGAAGACAGAATTGGCCCCGAGCCCTGGTTTCCCGGGTCCCAGAGGGGCGATGTAAAGGCAGGGGAAATCCACAACTCAGTTTATCTGGGGCTTGGACAGCCAGCCCCAGGGCCTGGGTCATGCCTACCTGCCAGTGAGAAGTTGGCTCCGTGAAGGCGTGCAGATGGGCTGGATATAATAATTCTCCAACTTGACACCCTCGGCGGCCAGCCGGTCTAGCGTAGGGGTCTCGATATCTGAGCCATGGTAGCCTACGTCGTGGTAGCCCTGGTCATCGGTGAGGATGAAGATAATGTGGGGAGGCTGGGGTGGAGCGACCGAGGGCTGCTCGCTGGCCTCGCTGGGCCCGTCGGCCACCAGGGTTGGCTTGGCCCAGTCCCAGGACAGGTAGCCGAAGCTGAGCAGGCTGACTAGCGAGAAGCCAGTGAGGGCGTGCATCGCCAAGCCGGCTCGCGCGCGCGTCTTGGCATACAGAGCTCCCCAGGCCTCACCGCCGCGCGCGCCCAGGGCGCACAGTCCTCCGCACGCCGGCCGGCCTGCCGGCCCGCCCGCCTGAACGCTGCGAGAGCGCTCAGCAGCCCCGAAGTGCTGCCCAGTGAATGGTCTGAGACAGGCGTTCGGGAGGCGAGGCCGGACCTGTGCGGCTGCAGCGGGGCGCCCTGGGGAGGTCAGTCCCGCGCCCAGCTGCCTCCCACCGCTCTCTCGCTCACCCTATGCCGCCCTCGCTCCCTCTCCCCCAGCTCAACTGGGCCAGCCTGAGACACGGCGTGGTGACTTCCAAAAAGTGCTCTCCACCATCCTCAAACTCTCCTCTTCGATCTACCCCTTGATTTCTCCCGCCTCCTAATTTCTCTCGCCTCTGCTTTCCCTTTCTCCTCCCTCCCGACCCTCCAGCCCCAGGCCCGGCCTCTCGCCCCGCCCGGAGTCTTGAGAACAGTCAGCCTCCCAGCAGGGAGGTGGGCAGGACCCCAGCGGGAAAGGGGAGGGAGGCACGGGTTGGGCGGGCCTGGAGTTGACACCGCGGAGAGAATGCGAAAAAGTTGTAACATCTGCCGGGCCAAGCCCCAGGTGGAGGGGCGGGACGCGCAAAGGCGGCTCCGCCCCCGGGCGGGAAGCCCAGGCTGCTCAGCCCTCCAGCTCCAGCTCCAGCCCGCCCCCCCCACCCCCACCCCGGCGGGATTGGGAAAAGGACGGAGGGGGCTGCTTGGAATTCGAGGGAACAGCTCCGGAATGGCCGGGTCAGACATTCCTAGATTATGGAGTCTTAGCATCTCTGAATACCCTCCCTGGAAGGAACGCGCATAATTTTCTCTTCCAACCCGCTCATCCACAGTAAAAGAAACTGAGACCCAGAAATGGGCGGGAACTCGTCTAAGTCATGGAACAAGTTAGTGGCTTCTTCCCTTGGCTCGCAGTGGCTGTTTGAGTGGCAGTAGAGAGAGCAATGGAGAACAGGAGGCGACTTTGGAAAGCACCAGGCGCTGGAAATCGGGAAGCTAGGTTCTGGCCTTGCCAGCTTCCCTCTCCACCCCTGCCCCCATCCCTAATCAGCAACTCATAACGGGAACCTTAGAATGCCAGCGCTAGAATCCAAAGGGCAGGGGCTGTTGTATACATCATGTATCCACAGGATCTAGAGGTTCAATCCGCATATGTAACGTGAATGGATGAATGGGCCCCAAGGGTCATTCAGGCCAACTCCCACCCAAGAAAGTCTCCACTGCTCAGAAAGCAAGTCTGGGGAACTCCTGGGCCAGGCGAGTGTTATAAATGAGTAAAGCAGCGGGCTCGCTGTGTTGCCAGATGAAGGCAGTGGAAGAATGTGGACCCATGCAACTGAGTCTTCTGATTTTTTTTTAAGAAAACCCAAATGTAGCCTATTATGAGAAATATTCCAGTTGTTAAGTGTTAGTAACTAATTTAAAGAAAAATGTAAGCACTATACAGTCTAAATCAAACCTACCGGAGGACCATTTTAGGCCATTGGGTACCTGTTTGCAACTTCTGTGTTGCTTTCCAAATTTTTACAAGGCTGCATTTTTAAATGGGAGCACTGAGTTAAACGAAACCAGGATTTCAAACGTTTAATATGCTAATCTCCAGAAGGGAGGCTGGTGAAGCTGTGTTCCCCAACTTCCTGTGACCAAGAACCCTGTTTTTCACAGAGCCCCTCGAAGGGACAGTGTTTTGTGAACTTTAGGAAACGCAGAGTGTCCAGGTGTGACTTCTCTCTTGGTGCCTTTCCCCTGCCAGTATTCTGGCAGGGGATCTTTCCCTGTGTCACGGTCCCTCCCTGTGTCCTTAAAACCACCCAGTGTGGGGAAAGACACCAGACCTCCAAAATAGCAGCCGGAGTCCATCTGCATTTTGAAACGAGGGCTGCGTGGGGCCACCACTCAACGGCCCATATTTAGGGTGACCAGATTTATCAGAAGGGAAAACTGGGCCTGTTGTTCTGGCAGCAGAAACGTTGAGGACAGACAGGGAAAATGCAGCCCCCTGAGGGGAAGGCTGCTGAAATGATGCTTTGGCAGAGGCCGTCCTGGGGGTCGAAATGGGACAAGTCACAGGGGGGTCGGATGGACCTGAGTTCTGAATTATTTTGCATTGTCCCAGATCTTGGTCAGGAGGAACTGGAGAAGTAGCACAAGTATAAATGGCAATGGGGATGAGGTGGGGATTCAGCCCCGCCCCCAAAATAAAGGTCTAGGAGGCTTGCAGGCTGCAGATTTCTATGATGCTGTCACAGAGACAGGACAAGCATGGTTTCTGAGAGTTCACACTGTGGGCTCTGACGTCAGATTGCTTGAGTTCAGATCTTGCTGCTTATTTGGGGTCGGGCCTTGGGCCAATTATTTAACCTCCCTCAGCCTCCATTTCCCCGTCTGTAAAATGGGATAATGATATAAATGAGATACGATGCAGTGCTCACTAATGTGCCCAGCACATCGTAAGCACTCGATGAATGAGAGCAGTTTTCCTGCTTGTCCTCTGTGGCTCTGAGAGAAAAGACGAAGTTCCTGAGAGTGAACGTGACTGGGAGACAGATTCCAGGCCAACCGAAAGGATTACTTCTCTAAGTCATCTGGCAGCTTAATACAAGGGTGACAGTGATGGGTGAATCACTATGCGGTGACGAATGGGTGGAGCTCTTGGACCTAGCTTTTTTTTAAAGATTTGATTTATTTTTTAGAGAGCGGGGAAGGGAGAAAGAGAGGGAGAAACACAGCGATCCGCCCCCAACCGGGGACCTGGCCCACGACCCAGGCATGTGTCCTGATGGGGAGTGGAACCGGTGATCTTTCGGTTCGCAGGCCAGTGCTCAACCCGCTGAGCCACACCAGCCAGGGTGGACCTAATTCTTGTTTCTCAATAGTCACATTTCTTTCATGAGTCCCTCAGTAATCACCCAAGCCCACAGTGTTCTCAGAGAGCACCATTCCCCCCTTTCATGCCCTAGGGAAATAAACACTGACCTTTGGCTCTTCTTTTAATGCCATTACACAACAGTGCCAGGCTGGAACGTTTAAACCAGGCCTTTCCAAAGGCAAGGAGGAAATAACCACAAAGGGTGAGGAGAATTCAGGCCATACCGCTTTTAAGGTGTGACTCACTCATCTTCCTTTTGTGTCCTCTGCAGGGTGCCTACCTGCCTTCTTTCCTAGGACAATGTCCGTCCGCCCTCCTCTCATCCAGGTAGACTCTCAAGAACTCTTAGCTGTATCAATGTCAGGCCCAAAAAGCATGTCTCAGAGAAACAGAAGCTAGTCTTCACAGTTTCCATCTCAGGCCCTAGCTGCTTCCCAGATGATTGACATTAGGATTATCCACCTCATACGGGTAAGATCCGTCCATTCGTTCACAGAGGTGAGCACTCTCCCCCCAGCCCCCAGAGGACAGCCACACCAGAGCACTGGGAGGAACCTAACATCTGCACACAAAATGCAGGTCAGATGTGGGAGGGATACTGTGGATACTGTGGATAGCGTGGCTACTTCCTGTCAGAAATTTCCATTGATGAAAGCAGACTTCAAACAGCACTGAGCTCCTCCACACTGGAATTATGCAAGAAGGGGATAAAGTGTCTGTCTGTCCAGGAAGTAACGGAGAAGAGCCCTAACCTAAAAATCAGGGGCAAAGCTCAAGGACCTTAAGATTCTTTCCTGCTTGAAAATGTTATGATTCTAATTATTTATCCTCAGAAAACTCTTTAGGACACAGATATAAAAGTGAAAAACTGGGTGAGCTGGTTCTGTGGCTTCATTGTTGTGCATGGTGTGTGTGTGTGTGTGTGTGTGTGTTTGGCCACCTTTGAACTAAAATTATCTTGGTGCAGATATTATTTCCTTCTGACTTCATGGACCTTGGCAAAGATCTCATGCCCAGATTATGCATGCTGTCGTCCTCCAGAGGTCGATTTGTTGAGGCTGGATCGAATCAAGGGCCTGAAAGAAAATGAGGATGGCCTCTGAGCAGTCGAAAATGTCAGGGTTCAACCCTTTGACTCAGAAGGGAGCTCCCGGGGCTTTCCTCACATCAAGCCTGAGGACTCTTACTTCATACACAATTCTTACAGGGCTTATGGTTTCATTTCCCAGCCCAAGAGTATTGGGAACAGCTCAGAAAGAATACATAAGAAGGTGGCTTGAGGCAGCTGCCTGTTTTATACTAATACAGTGTCAAAGTGAAAACATTAGGGAGAAACAAAAGAATAAACAGAAACATCAGATTGGTCCAAAAGGCTAGGAGTTTGGGGCCACTCGTACAGGAGCAAAGAGCCACATTTATCTAAACACACCGAAGGCGTCACCAAGTCACAGCCCAGCACAGACGTGAATGATGGATGGCTTGCCCTTCAGGGTGTCAGTGCAGTTCAGGAGCCTCTCTCTAATAAAGCTAGGGACAACCCGGGCTATTGTTTAAGTCTTCCATCCTGAGGTGGTTACTATGACAAGTTCACGGCATAAGCTCAGCTTCAGTTCTAGAGCATTCTCCCTGAAGAGGCAGGCTCAGGAGGCAGCAACGTCTGCAGTGGGCTCTGTGGTGATGAGGATGCTGGAGGTCAGGCTCGGGAACCCAGCAACATGTTCCACCCCAGTGGCAGGCCCAGCTCATCCACCTCCTGCCTCCTCTTAGCAGCCCTAGGGGCCAGCACGGTGCTCCCAGCACTTCAAGCCGCAAAGCTTCTGTGCCGTGAAAGGGCGAGTGGGCCCTGGGTAAGCAGCCCCCGGAGTGGAGCACAGGATTCCAGCAGTTTGGCCACATCCTCCCGCCGAGCAGCTTCTCTCTCTGGGAAAGACCTCTGCAAAAGAAAACTCCACAAGTTCCCTTGGATACCTAGTCTAGTGACCACTGGTTCCCATGCTCTCCACCAGGGCATCATTAATTAGAATTAATGGTTAATGGAAAGGCTGGAGATGTTTAAGAAAGCCACGTGGCTACATGATGGAGAATGTATTGCAAAGGCCCACGTTAAGGGCCTGCGTGAGAAGGCCAGGTGGGAACACGCCCGCCCACATGAGCTGTCCTCGCCAGTGGACAGGCTCCAGGCATCTGAGACCCAGTTCTTCCTGGATATTGCTTGGGGAAAATGGTTCTAAGAGGAGAAACATTTTCTTCTTTGATGCTGGGGCATCCCATTAGCATTTCCGGGAGAGATACACATCCCCCCCACCCCCACCATTGCTTCTGGTCCTCTCTGTGGTCTCACTGAGTGCCCCTTGTGTCAGGACCCCATATCAGACATCGCAGCCAGGAGTGTCAAGAGCCCGGGCACCCACAGCCCCTTGCCTTTAACCCTTCACAGGGCCCCTGCCTGGGCATTTCAATGGCTCCTTTCTCTGGTGCTCAATGAAACATTCTTCCAAGTAGATTATTGAAAGCAGAGCTCTGGGTACACAATGGGTGCTCTGTGCTCACAGCCGCTGCCCAATCTGTTTGCCCAGCCTGACTGCGGCCTCACCTCTCCACACGTTCCCCACCCTCCACCTACCCGACCCCGGCCCCACCTCGAGGCCAGCTCAAAGGGAGGCCGTATGAAAGGACTTGTTCTCCACCTCCTCAGAAGTACCCGCCGGGGCTCTGCCAGCCTCAGGAGGAATCGGCCTGATCCAGGCCTGCCTCCAGCCCATCCATCAGGGGATCTGCCCACTCTGATGTCCAGAGGCTTCCATCCTCACCGATCAGCTGACATTGCCCTCTCTCTACACACACGTGCCCACAAACACACACACACTGAGTAGGGGTGCTGAGATCCAGGTAAATCGAGGGGCTCCTACAGGTGAGAACGGCAGGCTGCCCACCAGCACCTCCTCACAAGCCTCCAGATTTGAATTGAGGTCCTGGTTAGATGTGAGGCCCCCAGAGCTGGGTTGCCTGTGTTCCTGCCCAGCTCCGCCGTGTGCTAGCTGCGTGACTTAGCTACGTGCATTAACCTCAAGGCCCTATTTGTAAAATGGGAATAATAATAGTACTCACCTCATGAGCTTGTTGCAAGGATTACAACAGACAAGCCGGGTGAAATTCTTAGCACAGTGCCTGGTGCACAGTAAGCTCTCGAGAAGTGATAGCTATTGTTGTTATTGCTACTGTACTTGGATTCCATTGTCATGATCCCCGGAGTCTATTCCTACAAGTGCACAGCCTCGGGAACGAAAGTCTGTCTTCCCCTGATCAAGTCAGTCCTTGCCTCCTAGATTTTCAGTGGCTACCAGCTGCCTGCAGCAAGAAGCTCAAGTGTCTTGGCTTGGCATTCGGTGACAGTATTTTGCCCTCCTTCTTCACAGTAGCCACTGGTTCTGTGGAAGATAACAGGTCCCCTCACATTTGGAGAAACCAACTTTTAGCACAAGCTGTAAGGAGACCCTGCCTAGGAACAAAACCCTGAATCAACACCAAACTGAAATTTGAAAATAATAATAATAATAATAATAATAATAGCTTGTATTTCTTGAACATCTACCATGTGTCAGATACCATGCAGGACTCTTTACTTAATTCTCACACACTCCAATGACACAGGTGACGTTATCATCATCTACATCTTACAGATGGAGAAACTAAGAAGCAAAGAAAGACTAAGTGTGACTTTTCCCAAAGTCATACATCTAGAACATGTCAGAGACAGGATTTGAACCTAGGTCTGGAACCTAATGTCTGCGGTGTTAGGTACCCAAACTTTTATCCTCCTGTTAGAGACAGCCAGGCTGGCAAGGGGTCTTCACTTATGGTTTCCCTTGAACTTGAGTGGCTACATGCTGCTCTGGTCCCAGAGCATTGGAATGGCCTGAAAGTCCCCAGGGGCCCTGGGAGGTCTGAGTGGGGACAGAAATGACACAGACTGATGATTTGGAGGCATCCAGCGACATCCGGCAACTTTTGCACTGCTCCACTCCTTGGGCGCCGAGTGGGAATGGAGCCACCTCGCCAGCCTGCTCTCATGTGCGCTCCCCGACCTCCACATCCCCTCCGCACCCCACCGCACCCCCTCCGCACCCCCTCCACATTCCCTCCATGAGGCCCCAGTGCCTGCTTAGACTGGCTCCTGTGTGTCCAAAGGCCTTCAAGGCAGGGGCCTCCCCTAGCTGTCTATCTTCTCAGGCCCAGATGTCACCAGATGTCAGCTCTGCCACCCTGGGAAACAAGAGTCAGCCTCCTGGGGCAGCAATCTCGCTGGGCATTTCTTCCAAGGGGTGGCCTTGGCTAGACAGCTCGAAGCCAGGGAGAGTCACGAATGACAGGGACTGTGGCTTGCCTCTGTTCCCATGGCAACGGCTGTGCTCCACTTAGTCGATCACTTTTTGAAGCTCCTGCTGGTGTGAAAGTTATTTTGCATAGAGGTGCTTAACTCTTATCCAGGAACTCTACTCTTGGTCTTTAGATCCTTCCAGGTTCCTTATAAAATTGACTTTCTCTTTCCTCCCTTTGTGGAAGTCCCTTCATCTTTAACGCTCAGCTCCAATCCCACCTCTTCTAACAGACCTTTCCAGATCCCTTCCCCTCCCCTGCCCACGTGGAGTCAATCTCCTGCTCCCCACACTCCCATGGGGCGTGTTTATGGCTCTACTAGATCACAGCCTGCCTGTTTCACAGTTATTTATGCATCTCCTTCTGAGCCCCTGGCGAGCGATCAGTCCATAGTAGGTGCTAAACAAACATTTGTTTGAATTTATTTGAATTTCCTTTCAGAGTTTTTAAAAATTACTATTATTAACAGTACAGACCATTACTAATAATCCCTTATGCTTGTAAAATTATTTACAGTTTATATATAGCTTCATGCTTGAGGGCACTGCTTTAAACGCCAGCCCCACCCTTGCTCTCTGCGTGACAGTGTGCAAGCCTTGTAACCACTCATGACCTGCTTCTCAGCAGTAACGGATTGTTGTAAATATAAAAATAAATGTGCACATGGTTTCCTTAGCCCAGGGCCAGATGCCTAGCGATGCCTCGGCAAATGGTAGCTCTTATCATGACTCATGGTCCCTTTTGGGCCTCGCAAAAGGTCTAGGATGTGAAGAAGGCAGGGGCTGTTGTCAGCGTTGTCGCCGTCGGCGACGTGTGAAGAGATGGACCTCAGAGAGGGGAAGACGTGCCTCAACATTCAGGCTGCAGTTGGATGCTGTGGTGGGTCTGCCTCGGATCCACCTGCTTCCTGGTGACAGACCCCACTGGGGGGTCACCTGCAGGAGCAGGCTTGGACAATCCAAGCATTAAATGTCCCCGGTTACCGTGATTACCATGATTAGTTCAGGGAAGTGACCCAAATCTGTCCAATGAGACTCAATTCTGAGATTTTCGTTTGAATTTTTCAGAACAAGATTGTCTCTTTTCTGCTGGACTGTAAGCCTGGACCTGCCTGGGGCTTATTCAAACAGAGAGGAAAGCAAAATGCAGAGGTGGGGACAGATAGATTCATAATATCCAGTGAGCACAGGAACCCTAGAGCTAGAATTCCCCTGGACTTCGGTGATGTGAACTAGTTAACTGTCTCGTTCTCCTGCTAGTCTGCATTGGAGCCCGACATTTGCAACTGAACAAGCGCCAACTATTACAAGTCTACTGTCTCTTCCACACAGAAGTCAAGGGTCTCTTTGTTCCATTCATTCTCTCAACAAACACTTATCGAGCACCTGCCATGTGCCTTCTACTCACCTGGGCTGAGACTACAGCAGGGGAAAGACAAACTTGCCCGGCCCTTCTGGAGTTGAAAGCCCATTGTCACTTCACTAGACATAGGAAGCAGGCTGGGCAGGAGTCGAGGCGGGCAGCTGGAACTTGTCAGTCACTGGCAGGAAGGAATGGTTTAGGCTTTCAGGAATATCTGCTCGTCCCAGATCAAAGCAGGAAGGTTCTAGACCAAGGTCAGAGGCTGGACTGATGGCTGAGGCTCTAGTCCTCTGGGTCCAGGACTCTGGGCAGAGGAAGGTTTCTGGGGGCGGCATAGCTCCAAGGTCTGATCTCAGGGATTTGACCCCCATGCTCTTGGCTTAACAGATAACCTCTCCCTTTGGGCTGGAACTCTGGTTGTTGAAGGCTCTCCAGCCTTGAGAGTATCCTGGGAGGATGCTTCTGCTCCCAGGAGCTTCCACTACACTTCTCAAGGGGAAAGGCCCCACTTTCTGGCCTACACTGAGGCTAAGTTTTTCCTTTACCCAGTGACTCGCCCCTGGGAAAACCTGTGTCTCCAGGGCCGGGCTCCTTGGGGAGGCTGTGATGTCTACAAGGTGGATTTGGACTTCTCAGCTGGCTCATCCATCTCGGCCTCATCCACCTCTAGCACAGCATCTGGTCCATAGGAAATGGATTGGTTTTTCTCAAATGAATGTTTGTGCGGTTTTCAAAGACAGAGACAGGCGCCATCCCGAGGCAGGCTGGTGGTGAGCCTAGTAAGCCTAAGTTCAGGACCTCTCCAGGCACGGCTCCCCTCTGAGTCCCAGGAGGGGCCCTAACAACGAGTTCACATGGTCATGTGCTTCTGCGAAATTTGCACAAGTCATTTTAATTAAAAGCAGCTGGGATCACTGACTTTTCCCACTCTGACCTTCTTTCTCACTGTCATATTTTCCTTGTGTCACATGGCTTTGGAATGGCCATGGCATTTTTGGGGTCTGGTTAAGGGAAGTTCAAGTCAGGATATGTTTAGTTTGCATCTGGTGGCTTGTCTAGGTTCCGTGCGTAGTTAGGTCGGCTCTCTTGATATAGAAGTGTCTTGCTGTCCACTGAGCTGACTCACCTGGCACACCGACACAGAGGTGCAGGCTCAGAGCTCGCGTGGTGATGTGAATGTGTCATTCGGCACCTGGCAACAGGACTATGTGTGTTGGAGAGAAGAGATGGTTGGAAATCTAGGGAGCCAGAAGCTAGGCTGTGGAAAATTCTTCTAATTATCAGCCCTGCACAATTGTAAGCAGACGACTTGGTGTTCAGAGATGCTCAGACAAAACAGAGGTTATTTCCTGTCAGGAATAGTCTCGGTGATACAATGGGTACAATTTTAAATGCACCGTAAAATTTTTTTCCTTTCTGATGGGAAGCATGTTGTTAAGGGATTGACTCATGTCCCTCCAAAGAGATATGTGAAGCTCTAGTCCATCAATACTTCCAAATGTGACCTCATTTGGAAATGGGGGTCTCTACAAAGGTAATCAAGTTACAGCTAGGTCTTTAGCAAGGGTCTAATCCACTATGATTGGTGTCCTTATGAAAAGGGGAAGCTTATTTATTTTGATTTCTGATTTTTTTTAAAGATTTTATTAATTTATCTTTAGAGGGGAAAAGAAGGAGAGAGGGAGAGAAATATCAATGTGTGGTTGCCTCTCATGCGTCCCCTGCTGGGAACTGGCCTGCAACCCAGGCATGTGCCCTGACTGGGAATAGAACTGCGATCCTCAGGGTCACAGGCCCGCACTCAATCCACTGAGCCACACCAGCTAGGGCTGATTTTTTATTTTTTTAGAGGGAGAGGAAGAGAGAGAGAGAAACATCGATGTAGGAAATAACATCAATTGCAATGCAGGCATGTGCCCTAGCTAGGAACCAAACCTGTGACCTTTCGGTTCATGGGACAATGCCCAGCCCACTGAGCCACACTAGCTGGGGACAAAAAGGGGAAGTTTAGACACATATATACACATACATGGGAAAGTCCCCATGTAAAGATGAAGGCAGAGTGCGTCCGCGTGTGAATATCTCAGGCATTCCAACTATCAGAAATTAAGAAAATTTCAACTAACCACGTAAGATGGGAGAGTGGCTTATCTCTGCATTTTCTCTACAGGAAACGAATGCAGAACCGTTCTCCCATCAAGAGCACACCTATGGTGGCACCTGTGGCCTACACTCTCCCCCAGTACTACGCTGTTCCTGCCATCTGAACCTTTCTTTTATCCTCCACAACTAGGACTTCCGGACCTCCACCTCTGCAGCCCCCACCCAGGAACTCACTGTGTCCCCCAGATCCTGTTTAGAAAAACAACTGGCTGGGCTCTGCTCCCAAGAACCCAGTTCCCAGATTTGAGATCCTAGAGAATTCAGACGTCAGAGCGGTTATCTCCACAACTGCCCTTCCCCTTTGCTTTCCACTCCTTCCCCCACCCAGAAAACAAAATCAGAGCTTTCCCTCTCGGAACCTGAAGGAACGTTGCCCTCATGCTTGGCCCCGAACGCGCTGTCTCAATTACCCTGGAAAGGCCATCTAAACATTGGCGATTCTGCTGGGTTTTTCTTTCCACCTTTTCCTCCTCCTCCCCACGGCCTGGCCTCCAGCCTCCCTTCCACTTCACCCGCTCCAGTGTCCTCAAGGGATCCCTGCCCTCTCCTCTCCTGCAACCTGGCTCCCATCTGCCCTTCCCCACCGGCCTCTTTGGCTGACTCTCTCATCAGATGACCAGCCAGGGTCAAGTCTATCTTAGAGGTCTGTCTGGGGGAACTGGGAACTTAAGAGTGGATCAACTGCAGGGCCCAGGTGGGGATGCAGTGACTCACAGTGTGAGGGCAGGAGGGGTTCTACCTAGAGCACCCTAAGACACAACTTGAACCATTAAGATTCTGAACTCAGTCCTGAGAAGAGGGTATTGGTCAGGACTCTTGAGGTGACAGAAACCCGACTTGGCAGCTTGGGGAAGAAGGGAGTTTTCTGACATGCGTAACCATGAGGAAGGGGATGGGACAGAGTAGAGCTTCAGGGGTGACTTGAACTCTTCCCACTTTTCACCTTTCCCCCTCTTTGGGTGCCATTTGCAGTCTTCCAGACAAATAGCACCCAGAGTCACCAGAATGAGACTCAGAGCCACGCTTTTTTGGTCTAAGTTACAAAGTCCCAGAAAGCTCATATTGATACATTGGTGACAGGAATACAAAATGGCGCAGTCACTGTGGAAGACAAGAAGTTAAACATAGAATCACCATATGATCCAGCAATTCCATCCACTCCTAGCTATTGGCCCAAAAGAACTGAAAAGAGGAACACGAATGTTCACCTGTATGTGAATGTTCATAGCAGCACTACTCACAACAGCCCAAAGGTAGACACAGCCCTTACGTCCTTGTATAAAGACTGTGCAGTGGAATGTCGGTCCGCCATATGAAGGCCTGGCGTACTGGTAGCATGCTGCAATGTGAACCTCCAAACTGTTCTGCTGAATGAAAGAAGCCACACACAAAAGCTCCTGTATTATGTTACTCCATCAGTGTGAAATATCTAGAATAGGCAAATCCTTAGAGACAGAATGAAAATTGATGGTTGCCAGGGGAAGTAGAAAGTCAGATGTGAGAGCAACTGCTTAATCAGTATGAGACTTCCTCTGGAGGCGATCAGAAGGCTTGGGAACTATGTAGAGTTGGCAGTTGTACATTTGCTTTTAAAAGGTGAATTTGAGGTTGTGTGAATTTCACCACAACAAATTTAGAAGTCCCAGAGAAGAGCTCTGATTGGCCTTGCTTGGGTCAGGTGCCCGCCCTAGCCAATCAGTAGGCACTAGCTCAGGATCTGCAAAGAGACAGCATCTCCCATTCTCCAGTGGACCACATGGCTGCGGTCAGGGGCACTTACGTTTCCGGAAGAGGTTGGAGACAGGGTGCTCTTCGGAGAAAATGAAACTTTGCTTCAATACACAAGAGAACCATCAAACATCAGAGCTGAAAAAGAGTTTAGAACTATACCATCCGTTTGGTGGCCACTAGTTCAGGATGGCTATTTCTATCTAAATGAATTCAGTTTCTAAATAGCACTGGCACCTTTCAAGAGCTAGTGGCAACCATATTGGACAACATAAATATAGACCTTTTCCATCGTTACAGAAAGTTCTATTGGAGAGCACTAATTTAGAGAGCGAGGACTCCAACCACTTCATTTTTTAGGTGAGGAAAATGAGGCCTAAAGAGAGGCAAGAATTACGCAAGAATTTGGGGCCATGTCCAGAACCAGTGCTCAGGCCTCCAGACTTCCCTTCCCTCTGTCCTTTCTCCCTACGCTGGCGTAGTCGGTAGGGCGCTGATTCTCTTCAGGGAGTTTTCAGTTTCCCTGCAGGGCAGACGTGCCCATAGGAATAGCAAGGCAGCCCCTTCGGTTCCATTCATAAATATTACTGAGAGCCTGGCAGGGGGGACCCGGCGCCCAATCATACTGGGAAAATCAGTGTGTGCCGGTGAGGGTAACAGGCAATCAGTCACACAAATACAGGAGAAGCAGAGAGGACGTTTCTAACTGGAAAGAAGCTCTAGTTTTTCTCTTTATAAAAGCAACATGCTTACTGCACACAGTTTAGAAAACCTCAAAAAATTAAGAAAAAATCACTATCACCATCATCTTCGTGACTCAGAGACTGTTGTAGTTAACATTTTTATTTATATCCTACAAGGCATTTTTTCCTATGCATTTCCAATTATAAACACACATCTATGGGGAAGTGCATTTTATGCATTTTATCCTGTCTCCTGCTTTTTTTCCACTTAATATACAAGCATTTTGGACATTTTTTTATGTCATCGAATGTCGGTTCATGCTATCATTTCAAAATCTGTGAGAGATGGATTTTGAATGGAAGGGTCTGAAAGGCTCCTTTGATGAAGTGGCTTTTGAACAGGCCCTTAAAGGATCAGAGGCAGAGATGGCAGCCAGGGCATTCTCAGCAGAGGGAACAGTGTGGACAAAGTGGTAGCCCACTCCACCCACCAGAAGCTGGCCTTTGATAGATCAGGGAACTGGGGCCCAGAGAGGGGAAGTGATCTCACCAAGGTCATACAGTGAGTTGGTGTTAAGGGCGAGGCTTGAACCCAGGATATTCACTCCCAGTCCAGCCCAGGGTCTTCACATTGGCACCCAACCACATTGGCGCTGCATCTCCAGATCTCGTCCACTGTCGTTATCTTGATCGCAGATGACAGCCCATCCTGGATCACGCTCTGCCTCCACTCCCTGCACAGACAGGAAAATCAAGGCCCATTGAGGGAAGGGCTGTCTGAGGTCACTGAGCCAGAGGTTAACAAGAGCATGTGTGGAGAGAGTCCTCACACGTGTCAGGCCATGAGCTGGGCCTGGCCTGCGTTCCACCTCGAGACCCTCTTTCTCTCCTGGAAGCTGAGCCTCCACCACCCTGAGTCACCGTCCCCCGCCCGCCTGCTGTGAGTCAGCAGCATTCTTTTGTTTTCTTGGGCTGAGAGCTTTACAGCGCAACCACAAGGCTGTTCCCTGGACCCCAGTGAGCCTGGTGTATCCCCAGTGAAGCTGGACTAAGTCAGCCAGATGAGTGGCCTCAGGTCATGGCCTGACAGCCTAGGAGCTAACCTAGGGGTGGGGATGACTCAGAGAAACCCCAGCTGCCTGGGGGCTGCAGGAAGCTGGGTGCTGACCCTGTGTGCTCCCTGAAACTGTCTGGGCTGGGCGAGAAGGGGAGGCAGTGAGGAGGTTCTCTGACACCCTCCACCCCTCCCTGGGCAACTCACTGCCACCTACGGTTGCAGGGGGGATGTAAGGAGCACAGGTTTTGCCACAAGACAAACCCGGCTTTTGGGTGGAGTCCCAGCTCTACCTGTTACACACATATGACTATGGCAACTCACTTCACCTCTTTGGGCTTCTGAAAATGGAGAAACCTGTATCCACCTCAGAGGATTGCGTAAATGACGTGATGTATGCAATGTACTTTGCCCAGTGAACAGAGAAAGCTCTTAGGAATTTCAGGCATTTTCCTTTCATTCATTCACCCATTCAGTCATTCATTTATGTAACCAGTGTTTATGGAGTGCCTATCAGGTAGGGTCAGAGCTGCGAACAGAGTTCTCCAGGGACTGGAAGGTTACCCAGTTGCTGATGTTCATGGTCAAGACCTCAGCTGAGCAGAGAAAACACAGATGCTGACAACTGGCTTCTGCATCATGGGGCTCAGGGTGTAGTGGGGGAAGTGAGACTGGGAAAAGACAAATGGATAATGAGCAAGAACATTACAGATGTGTTGAGGGTGATTGGAAGAGGCCACTTAGATGAAATGGCCTGGGCGGCCTCTCTAAAGGGATGATGTTCTGTAACTGAGACGTGAGGGCTGAGGCAGGAGGAGAGGCCAGGTTTCTGAAGAAGCAGGAGGAGTACTTCCACCAGGGTGAGAACAAGGTCAAGTACAGAGCCAGGAGGTCTGCTGGGGTAGGAATGGCAAGGAGGTGAGTGGGGCTGCCGTGAACCCTGTGACTACAGGGAGAAAGGGAGCAACACGGGACGAGGACAGGGTGCGCCCTATTGAAACATGTTCGTTCTCTCTAAAGGCAACTCCGTGCCTCCGTAGACTGGGATTCCAGAGCAGCACCCACCCCTCACACCCCACCACACACCCTGAACGCCTGAATCAGAACTAAGTTGGAAAGAATTTGACCATTTTTCCAAGGGGACAGCCTGTATCCCATCCAGGCGCTGTGTCCCTCAGCTCTCCCAGCACCAGCAGGGCCCCTGGAGGTGAGCCCTCCCTGGAGCAGGGAGACCACAGCAAAGCCAGCCCACCGCTATTTCTGGCAGGGACCCGGGCCCTTCAGCTGCATTCCAGGAGCAAACCTGCCCCCTCTGGACCAGAGGAATTCAGAGCCCACCCCTGTCCTAGACACAGGGAGCCTTTTTTGCCCAGGCCCCATGCATTGGTGAGGCTTTCAGGGGGCTAGAGGTCACCCAGTTTCTGTTGTATATGGTGAAGGCCTTTGCTGAGCAGGGAAAACACAGCTGTCTGCCAGAAGCCCAGCACAACACCTGCAGGAGGGACCAGTGGGGAGCAGGGGGGCTGCTGGACTCACTGTGGTCCTCTCCCTGCCTACCAAATCAGTCACACCGACTTCAAGGACTGCATCCTGACCGCCCTGTGTAAGGGTGACCACCTGCCGTAGATTTTCCCCCGAACCCACTTCAAAGACAGGGAAACTGAGGTCGAGGGGAAGGGGCCGCCCAGTTGGATAGTAATAATTGCTAACACTGAGAATGTGTCACGGATTTGGCAGTGTGGGAAGAGCTGAACCAGCACTTCCTAACAGCCCAGTGATGTGGTCACTCGTGTGACCACCATGTTACAGACAGGGAAACTGATGCTTAGAGATGTTCAGTTACGTGCCCAAGGTCAAGGAACTAACTACTAAATGGAGGGATTTGAATTTGAACCCAGGCCTTTGGATTTTAAAGCTCACTCTGGTTTTTTAATTGTGTATTCTTTACTTTAATTCTTGTCTGAAAGGTAACTTCTTATTTCTGCTGTTAATAAAAAAGCCCATATGGAGCAAAGGTAAAAATAATTGCAGCAAAAAACAGATAATGTTAGTAAACTCGAGCTAAAGTCTAACTAAATATACTGCGGCTGTTCGAAGACCTCTGAGCCTGAGAGGCGCTCTCAGCGGACGGAGAAGACAGACTAACGTGTGTTGGGAGGCTGGCGATGACCCTGAAGGGGTGCTTTCTCCCTGAAAGACTGCGAAGGCTAAAATGGGATTGAAAGGGAGCTCAGTGTCACACTGTGTGCTCCCCTGTCATTTAAAGCAGCTCAGCTCTGTGATCCTCACTGGTGCTGTCTGCCAAGCGCCTGTGGTTTTCTGCCTCCCCCGGGCGCGAGGAAGGATGACACCTCCGGTCCCTGTGTGGTTGGGTGGGGCCGCGTGGTCAGTTCTGGTTCTGAATTGTACATTATCATGGGCTGGAGCATTTATAGTGGCTGGTGTGAGGCCCCCGTCACTCTCTTGTGCAGAGAGTGGCTTCCTCACAGCCTGGGGTTCCAGAGGGAGGGCAGCGCAGAAGAGAGGGAGAGAGGTCCCAGGAGAACCACAGTGAATAGGCAACACGAGCAAGAAATGAGCCTTGATGGGAAAGCCTTCGAGACTTTCAGGTGGTTCATTGACTGTAGCATCACCCAACTATTCTGACTAACACAGCGTGTCAGGAGAATCACGCTGAAGACGCCGCCCCCTTTCAGAGCCCACGGCCCTAATCACTGGGCCACACAGACATGGGCCAAGCCCCAGCCTCCGTGTTCCTGCAGAATGCTCTTACCCTTACCGTGTCACCTTCCCCGGGTTCACTACCTTAGAAAAAGAACTACTTCCCTGAGGTGCCCCCTCCTGGAGCTATGCTTATGCATTTCTCCTTGGCAGGAATGACTCACACCTCCACCTTGGCACTGGTCGGGGCGACCCTGACCAGTGCTGAGGTGAAGGGCTGCTGCCCATGTTTGCACGGGGGCTCTGCTGTCTGCAAGCCATGGGATCCTAGGACAGTCACTTCACCCCTCCGAGAATCAGTCTCCTCGTCCATAAATGGAGACAGCGAAGGACTGGTCAATGGAGTCCTAAAATGGACAGAGCAGTCAGACTCTCCTACTCACAGAGCTGTTGTGAGGATCCAACGTAAGTGTCCGTAACATCTGTAAATGTTAATATTTGGCAAGCACATAGAACAGTGTAGGATGTTTACAAGCATCAAACTACCAGCATTATCTTTGCTCATTGAAATTCTGCCTTGGCTGCGCCTCTGGCCTGTGCGTGGAAGGCTTTGGACCTTCCCCCTTATTTCTGAGGGTCGCTTTCGATAAAGGGGGAAAGATTGGATACCAAGCATATTAGTTTGCCAGGTCCTCCATAACAAAGCGCCGCAAACTGGGTGGATTAAAACAACAGAAATTCATTCTCACACAGTTCTGGACACTAGACATCCAAAGTGAAGGTGTCTATAGGGCAATGCTCACTCTGAGACTCTGCATGGAATCCTTCCCTACCGCTTCCTGGCTTCTGGCAGTGGCTGTAGATCCTCGGCATCTCCTGACCTGCAGCTGCATCACTCCAACTCCTGTCTCCATGTGTCGCCTGGTGTTCTCCCTGTGCGTCTTCATGTGGCATTTTGTGTGTGCCTTGTCTTCTTATAAGGCTAGTAATTGGATTGGATTAGCACCGCCCCCCCCCCATTCAATTTGACCTCATTTTAACTTGACTCTCTCTGTAAGACTTTATTTCCAAATAAGATCACATTCACGGGTACTAGGCTTAAAATGTCAACATCTCTTCCTGGGGAACACCAGAAATGAGGAGACGCGGCTCCATGACCCCTGGCTTTCCCCAAGGGGGCCATGTTTACTAGGAAGGAGAAGGGAATCAGGAAGGTCTGGCCTGGGCACCAGGATACCTGGACTCCACCTTCAGCTCCCAGCCAGACCTTGGGCACTCCCATTTTTCTATGCCTTCTTCTTCTTCATGGTAAGATGGGGTAAAGCAGCCTACCCCCGACCAGGTGCTTCTGAGACTCCCAAAGGAGGCAGGGGATGCGAAGGAGCTCTGCGGCCTGAAAACCCAGCCCAGGTCAGAAGGCGTGCTCTCAGGCCTTGACTTCTCTCGCCTCTCACGGGAGCTGGGCGGTTACTACAATGGTAGGTTTTCTACCAAGGCTCCTAATTGGACACGCCCAAGGCTGGGCCTTCGGTGCTTTACCCTCTCCATCTCCAGGGTTGCGTCTGTGAATTCATCTTCCTCCTGGTAGTCCTTAGTTCAGTTAGCTGACTCTCCAAGCATCAGTTTTCTTCTCTGTAAAGTGGGAAGAGTGTTGGCCATTCTGTATGGTTATGGCAAGGCAGTTAAGTGAGCACAGTGCCTCACACAAGATCAACACGTATTGGGAACCACCCTGCCTGGTTTCAGGAGCTGTAACCGCCCCCCTCCCCATGGCTAAGGCTGAGTGAGCGACCTTCAGACCATAAGCCACTAAAGAGACAAAGCTTATCTCCCTGGCATGAGTGCCACTTCTGCTCCTTTTTTCGTAACTGGCCCCCAGTGCTTGGTCAGTTAGCCAATGACGGGTAAGATTCCCCAAGGGGGGAACGACCTAAGACAGGCATGATCATGTGGAGGCCCCAGGGAAGGACTTGGGGGGCTATGGAGAAAGGGGATGATGGACCCTCGCCCCTCGGCTTTGACGAAGCTTGAGTCCTCATTTCTCCTGATTCCTTGGCTATCTTGCCTCCTCTGCCTGACTTAAGCCTGAAACAATGACAGAGGGCAATGCAGCCCTGTGCTGGAAAGGGCAGCCTCCCCGGGTGATCTGGCCTGAGAAAGGATATGTAAAATCCTGTGAAGCCTGCTTTGCTAAGAATGCTCTTAGTTAAATGATAAAGGCCTGAGCAGGAAATGAGTTTGTTTCCTAAAATTTTGTAGCTTCTTAGCTGATAGACCCTGACTCAGAAGAAGCCCTAATAGTTCTTTGTATGCTATCAGTTGTTTGATCCTTACTGCCTGACAATGATTAATGAGCTGTACCTGTATTCCTGCACAAATTAAACCCAATAAAAGCCTGTCTAGGCAAGGGTCAGCGTGCTCTCCCCTTGGGAGAGTGGCCAGGCCTCTCTGAGGCGCTTCCCCCTTGAGGGAGTAGCCGTGCTGTCCCTTTTCCTCCACAGGACTCAGTAGTCCTTGTGAATTGGTCTCATATCTCATCATGACACCATGGGCACTGTGGGCTGGTGTCCACATCAAACATGAATAAATATTTGTTAATATTGATTGAATCATCACCAGAGGGAAATAGCATGTACAATATATAGACAGGCAGCGCACCATAGCCGTTGCCTCTCCCTTTAGCCAGTGGGCCTTCGGTCATGCATTCACCCAGCAGCCTTTGCTTCAGCTCCCTACTCGGTGTCTTGCCAGGTTTCAAAGAGGAAGGACCTAGTTTCATTAAAAACCCTGTTGGTTAGGGTTGCTGTGTGGCTTGGGAACGGCCCTCTGTCTCTGGTCCTTAGACTTTTCATCTGCACTATGGGGCATTAGGCTAGGCAATCTCTGAGAGGCCCACCGGCTTTCCTGGTGTGAGACTCCAGCCTGCAGTGGTCCTTTAGGACACTCTGGCCCCAGACCAGGAGCGGGAGAGAGCAGGTACAGTGAGCAGAGCTCAGACAAAGGCCAGGACCCCTGGTTCTACTTCCCACTCAGGCACCAACGTGCCTGGGCCCCTGCTTCCCCTCTGTGTGACTCTCTCCTCCTTCATCACAGAAGAGGCTACCTGAAATCAGAGCTCTGCACTCAGGTCTTCAGCATTCAGCCGAGCCTTCCCTCTGCACCCTGTGTAAAGGCACACGCATGTTCACAGCCCCGACACTGTTTGTCCCAGAAACATTCATCCTTGCTGATGTCAGACCACATGTTTATTTGTTGTAGCTCGCTTTCCCTCAAGCTCTCCCTAGAATATAAGGCCTATAATGTCAGGGACCTTCTCTGTCTTGTTCAGCTTGGTCCCCCAGTGCCTAACGTAGGACACATAGTAGGTGCTTGATATAGTATGGAAGGAAGTGTGGGAAGAAAGGAAGGAAGGGAGAGAGGGAGGGAGGGAGGAAAGAGGAAAGGAGGAAGGAAGAGAGGGAGGAAATGTTACCTACATCCATGGATTTAGCCTAAGGTCACCTAAAATCCTTTTTTCTCACCATTGCTGTCACTAGGCCATGTCTTTTTAGCTTGTATTGGTCTGTTTAACAAACATTGATTGCCAGCAGGCTCTGCCCAGGCAGGGAGCTGAGCCCAGGGGAAATGGAGGTGAGTCTGATGCCTTCTCCTCCTGGATTTTACATCTCTTGAAGAACACGCAAGTGAACATTTAACTCAACAATCAACCAGGCTTGCCGCCCCCGCCACAAAGAACAGGTACCACAAGACGGTGGGATAGAGCAGAGGCAGGGAAAGGGGAGGAGTCAGCGGAAGGCTTCTCAGAGGGCAACCGTGTGCCTGAGTGGTTGGTCAGGCTGCGGAGGGAGCCTGGGTGGAACTGGACTGGCTCCCTGGTGTGGACCATGGCAGTCTAGGGACAGGGCTCCGCTGTCCCACCTGGGCCTCATCTACTTGTTTCCCTGAGAACCCTCTCTCCCCAGCTGCCAAGTTGGACTGCCGCCCACCCCCCGTCCTCCAGCCATTCAAGGCTCCTTTCTTTACTCTCTGCACATAGAGGTGGCCCCTTCTTTCTCTCTGAGCTGTCCCTGTCTTGCCATGGACTCCCAGCTGCCTGACCCCCACGGAGCACTCCCTCCTCTCCCCTTTGACATGCACCAGGGTCAGGCTCTGGGCCCCCTCCCCGGCCTCTGCCCTTTACCTCCCTGACCTCTGCTTTACCTCTGGGGCATCACCTGTCTGACTCTTCCCAGGCCTTTCTCTCCCTCCTCATCCTCTGCCTTCCCTGGTGGCCTGGGCGCAGCCCCATGTTTCTTCCCAGAGTCAGCAGCACCTTGCTGATCTCAGGTGCCACGTGAGAACATCCATGGAGGCCATTGTCAGGCAGGCTCCACTTAATAATAATAATCGTAATAATAATAATATAATGAGGGGGAGGAGGGAGAAGGTGCTTCCCTGCACTACACCCCTTACACGTATCATCCTGTTGCATCCTCAGCAGGGACTCTCTTGTTAGCCCCATTTTACAGGTGAAGACCTTGGCAGGTGGCAGAGAAGGGGCTCCAAGCCAGGGCACAACACCCTCTGTGCCCACCACTCCATGCCCCTCAGAAGAGCAGGGTCCTCTCCTGCCGGGGCCACTGTGCGAGCCACGGGCCCGTTGCTGTTCCAGGGGTCCAGCCCTTTTGTGTCGTGAAGGAGTGGGATAGGGTCAGGAGACAGACAATCAGAATCAGAGAACGTTTCAAGTTCGGCCAAAGCCTTGGGGAAGGGAATCGGATAGCCACCCTGCCCTCTGGAAGTCTTCATAAATAATAAAAGGCACATGCACCCCGTGCCTGTATGTGCCAGGCACTGTTCTAAACAATTACACAAGCATCAACTGGCTTGATCCTCCCCCAAACTATATCCTCACTTAACCGCTGAGGAAACCGAGGCAAGGAACAGCTATGTTTGTCTGCACAGCCACCAAGTGACGGCGCTGCAATTGCAGCCAGTGGACTCTGGAGCCGCGCTCCTTGGCTTGACTGATAAAGTGTTTCTCAGTCACTGACAGCCTCACACACACAACACCCCCGGCCCTTGTCCTCCACCTCCTGAGCGTTCGTCCTCCAGACCTGAGGCCGTTTTCATGGTGATGGGCCCGGACGGATGCCTTTTACAAGAAAAATACGATTTTCTTTTCCACTCAGCTGAGCCCATGTTTCTCTCTCCTACCTCCAGCCCAATGTTTATTTCGGCAAGGAAAGGGCCTTTGAAGTCCTCGCTCCTTGAACGCCGAGAGGGAGAGGGAGGCACTACAAACATTTAAAAGCATGTCCACATTTGGCTTGGAACGTGGATTTCTTTTAAGGATTAATAGCACTTTTTGGAATCCATGGACCCTGCTGCTCTTTCAAGGTGAAAAAATAACCCCTTGAACAGCATGGTGAGGGCAGGGAGCAGCGCCAAGGGCCTCCTTGGCAGAACTAGGCAGACTCTGATGGGGAACAGGCCCAAGTGCCGGTCCGAGGGGAAGATTGCACCAGCCAACAGCAGAGTGAGGGGAAGAACAAGGTAGTCTGTCCTAAGGGCCATTTATCCCGTTTAAAAAACTTTCTCTCACTCAGTGATCACGCCCTTGGTCCTTTGATGTCAGAAGTCCTTTCTTTAAGGAGACTGTAGCTGTATTAAAAAAATCATCTTTTAAACATCTCCTTAGCAAAAGAAAATAGTTGCCAATCTTATCTCAGTCTTCCAGTTTTTAATTTTTTACATTTTGGGGGAATGTCTAGTCTATGACATCCCAGGTCAGAGAGTACAGATGGGGAGAAGGAAAGAGCTGGGCACAGTAATCAGGGGGCCTCATCAGACACCGCCCAAGTGCCCTGGAGGTTCAGAGGAGGTGTGTCCAGGCGCAGATCCTGGGGAAGGCTTCTCAGAAACAGGGGTACCCACCTAGGCTGGGAAGGGCAGGGACCTCCGCACACCCCGGGCCAAGGGACTGCTCCAAGGAGAGAGCAGGAAATGAACAAAGCTGCAGAGCCCTGAGGGGACACCCCCTGGGCTCCCCCAGAGGTGGGGAGCTGCCCCCTCTGCCTACGGGCTCCCCAGAAGCTGGCTTCAGTGACTTACTTCTCATGACAGCCCTGCAAGGAGCGTACTGCGACTGTCCCTGCTGGCACCAGAGGAAACAGAGGCACGGCAAGGTTAAAGTCATGCCTGAGGTCAGGCAGAGAGTCGGGCAGGGCTGGGTCCTTGCCCAGACCACCTGGCATGACTGGGCGTTTGACCCTGGGCACAGTGGCAGTGGCAGTGGCAGTGGCAGTGGCAGTGGCAGTGGCAGTGCCCCTGGTTCCGACAGTAGTAAGAATTTCAAAAATGGTGACCACAGAGCATTCAACCAAGCACAGTTCGGGGACCAGCGTGGCTGCCAGTTACACCACCACGGGGCCCGCCTGCCACCCAGCCTTTCCACGGGGCTGCTTCCCATTGGGTGGGGCTGCTGGGTTACACAGAGAAAGCACAGCCCAAATCTGCAACCTACCGTGTTATTCATCGATGGCTTTTTGGGGGTGAGGCCATAGGTGAATTTTTTCTACTTTTATGTGTAATTAATTTTTTAAAGTTGATTTTGAGAGAGAGAGGAAGGGAGACAGAGATTGAGAGAGAAAGAGAGAGAGAGATCTGTTTGTTGTCCCACTTACTGATGCATTCATTGGTTGACTCTTGTATGTGCCCTGACAGGGGCTCGAACCCAACTTCTTGGCTTAATTGGGACAATGCTCTAACCAACCGAGCTACCTGGCCTGGGCTTATGTATCACTAATTGTAATGTAAGTGTCAATTTCTTTGAAATAGAAAAAAGTAGATGATTTGCTTTATTGCATTTTAGCGGTTTTACCCTTATGACAGGAAAATTCTGCAGTTTCCTGGCCATTCTCTGAGTTTCTTTTCTAGACCTACTTGGTTCCTCTTTGTCTGTCATTCCCTCTGGTTCTGGACCCCCACCCACCCGCTTTGGGGCACCCGCCTGGCCCTGGCCCGGGGCCAACTGACAGGACCAGCGTGTACGTGATGAAGCACAGCATGTGAACCAGGGAGAGACCACAGGCCTGGGAGGGACACTGGGTCTTCCTCCTTGTCTGCTGTGAATATGCTGTGTGGCCTTGGGCAAACTCTCTTCCCTCTCTGTGCCTGATGTTACAGTGATGTCCTTGCATGTAGAATGGCCTACAGCTCAGTAGTTGCGATGGTCGAGAAGACAACCCTACCCGCCAAAATCTTCCTTCCATTTCCCCTTTTTCCACAAAAAGCAGAGAATGCCCTGGCCCGGTAGCTCGGTTGGTTGGAATGTCATCCTGCTACAGCAAGATTGAGAGAGAGATATCAGTTTGTGGGTTCGATCCCCAGTCAAGGCACATACAAGAATCAACCAATGAATGCATAATGAGTGGATCAACAGATCGATGTTTCTCTCACTCCCCCACTCCACTGCTGCCTTTTCCCTTAAAATCAATTTTAAAAAGTTCTTTGAAAGCAGAGGGGGACAGCCTGGGAGAAGCAGTGCGGGACAGTGAGAAGCGCACTGGGCCTGCCGTGAGGAACTCTAAGTTGGAGGTTCTCTATCTAGGTGGGCAGTGCCTGCCTCTCCCCGCTTGGCACCGTCTTCCTCCCTCCTCCAATCTCTCCATGGCTTCCAGTTGCCCCAGGAACAAACCCAACCTCCTCACCATCACCCTACATGGCCCATCTCACTGGCCTCGTCTGCCCCCATCACTGCCTCCTGCTCATGCCTCTCTTGCCACGCCAGCCCCTGCCTTCCCCGCACAGCTCATTTGCCCACGGGGCCTGCACCCTGGCTCTTCCCTCTGCTGCAGCTCTCCTCCCTAGACCTGGCTGCCTCCCTGACGTGGGGTGGGAGCCAGGCAGGTGGGAAAACTCCTCTGAGGAGCTCCTGCTGAAACATCAGTCCTCAGAGTTTTCCCAACCAGCCAGCCCCCCCCCACTAGTGTCCTACAGCCTTCATCACCATCTGAACACGGTCTGTCCACGTGCTCACAGCTTTATTGTCCTTTCCCTCGCTGTGACAATCAGCATCGTGCCAGCAGGTCCTTCTCCCTGGTTCCCGACAGTGGCCTCAGCACAGACAATCAAAAACATTTGATGCATGAGCGAATGAGTGAATAGAAAGAGCTTCCATTTACCTCTCAACACAACAGAGGGCAGGTATAGCTCTGGTCACAGATGCGTTTTAAAATACGATGCAACGCAGGGACCCTCTCCCCAGGAAAGCACAGGCACACGGCATTTTGCATCCAGTTTGGAGAGGAGGGCCTGCCCCTGCGGAGGCCCCTCTACACTCCTCTCTGAGGTTTTCAGATTTGGGGGCAGAACACAATGAAGATCAGATGGTGACTCCTTGGGCCTCCAAAGGTGCTCAGGGTTTTACACTCCCCTTCTGTGGAGTTTCTGTTTTCTTATTTGGAGGCAAACGTGACTCCGGGTGCCCCTGTCACTTCTGTCCCTAACTCAGCAGATCCCCCGGTGGTCCGGCTCCTTCTTCTTGCTCCTGGGTCGGCCTCCCTTGCTCCTCCGGCCTCTCCCCTCCTCTTCTTGCCGCTAGGATCTTAAGACAGCAGAGCGGGCCCCCCAGAGACGCGGACTCCCTCAATGCCACACAGCCCCCGTCCATAAAACCTTTCACAATCATAAACTCGTAACTGCAGAAATCTGTCCAAACATTCCAGGGCAGTTGTAACTGTTGGTGTTGGCTCGCAGACCGGAGCCGCGCTGCCAGGGCTTTAATGAGGAAATACTTAACCGGCCGGCCCGGGTGGTGGCCAGGTAGGACGGGAGCCCCGCACAGGGGTGCCCGGGGCTGTGAGCTGGCCTTCGCGGCACCATGGACAACACAGGCTTTCGAGCGTTTTCTCAGAAAAAAGTGACGTGGACGAAATCCTGTCATTCTTCCTGGGTGTGGGTTGAAGAGGCTGCAGGCGTGGGAGACGGGGGGGTGCGGGGCCGGCTGTCATGAGCGGGAGTGGAGCCTGGATGGACTTTTGTGTTGAGCCCTGCGCAGCCAGACAGATGAGAAAGGCGCTTTCTCCCTCCCAGGCCGGGGCAGGCTGCTTTTCCATGATTAATGTGGAGAGAATGGCTTAGCCACTTTTGAGGGCCGGCCGTGAGAAGTGGGCCTTTCTTCCACCTCCTCAGGCGCCTGTCTGGGGCACAGTGAGCCAGGAAGGGTCAGCTGTGCTGGTGGGGCTGCCGCCGGGCCGCCCGGAACTCGCACAGAAATCCACATCACTGAGCGCCGGGCCCTGGCGCCCAGGAGGTGACCGCGGCCGCTCGGCCGGCCAGGTGGCCACAAAGGAGCAACTTGGCCTGGAGTTTCCCCTCCCGGGGGCCACATGAAACAGTTTTGGGGGACAAGGGAGACAGAACCCACTTCAGAAGTGGGTGTGAACATTTGCGCCTGGCAGATGAGGTGCTTTCCGTGAGAAGAGGGCATGAAGGCCGTGACCTCGGATCTTCTGGCCACCAGAACAGCCCCCTTGGGCCTGGTCCTCAGGAGAAGGGGGCCACTGGCCGTGTGGCAGGAAACTGCTGCCCACCTCACCCCCGCCATGTGAGGGGTGAAAAGGGAGTTCCTTCTCCCTACTGTGTGTAGAGGGCCAGGACGGGGATGGGGCCACACCATGCGCCTGCGGCTAGGTGGGCAGTTCTGAAAGCTGGGCACCCACAGGTACCCAGTCAGAGCAGCATCGCTGACCTTTCCGAATGGTCCCGTCTGTCGCCATGGCTCAGGGCCCCAGTTTTCAGGGCAGCGGGCCTTGGGCCACGGAGAGCCCATCAATTCCAGGAACACAGAGAAATGAAGCTGGGGGCCTGGGATCCTTTCCGACAGGGCGATGGGTCTCTTTTCCCTTCATCACGTCTGCAGCTCTCAAGACCTCGCCTTGCCTACTGTCTGGCCCCCACCGACACTCTCCGAGATGCCCCACGGGACGGAGCCCCGCCCTCTTTCCAGATAAGACCGGGGAATTATGCTTACGGCCCTGGGGCAGGGAAGTTTGAGTTGAGTTCCTGACTGTTGGATAAAACAAGAAACTGAGGCCCCAGAAACAAACTGAGTTAGAATCACAAAAGAGATTTTCCCTCAGAGGCCTTCTGGCAACATGCTGGTTTTGCAGGCGGGAACCCTCCAGCCTCCCCTTCCTCTGCCCCCCTCCCTGGAGGGGCCACTGGGCCATCCTTCTGCAGATGTATGTCCCCTTGGCTCCCAGCAGAGGCCTGGCCTGGGCCAGAGGAGCCGCAGGGACCTCATCATAGCGGGGGGCAGGGGGCAGGCAGGAAAGCAACAGCTGTGGAGACAGAAGTCAAGAAAGCCAGCCCTGGCTGGTGTAGCTCAGTGGATTGAGCGCGGGCCTGCGAACCAGAGTATTGCGGTTCGATTCCCAGTCAGGGCGCATGCCTGGATTGCAGGCCAGTTCCCAGCAGGGGACACACGAGAGGCAACCATACATTGATATTTCTCTCCCTCTCTCCTTCCCTTCCCCTCTAAAAGATAAATAAATAAAATCTTCAAAAAGAAAGAAAGAAAGCTGATGCTGGTCCCAGTTCTCTGCTGGAAAACCCAGTGACCTGGGGGTTCTTTTACGAATACCCCTACCACTTGAAGAACATGCTACGTTTTACAATGCTCTTTCGAGTGTCATTCCATTCTACCCGGGAATCTCTCGGGGCCTCAGTTTCCCCACATCAAAATGCAGGGAGTGAACGGACCCAAGGCTTCCACCCCACACGCTTGTATTTTCTGAGAGACAATGTCTTACGGTCCCTCATATACCATATGGTTTGTTTTAGGACTCATGGTGCTCGGATTCTGTGTTCTGGGATCCTGGAACCCTGGGCTTCCACAGTTCCGTGGTGGCTGACGGAGAATATATGAGTTTTTTGTTCCACGGCTGCCTGCGTCGGTGTTTTCCAGGTTTCGGTGGCAGCTGAGCCACCTTTACCGCCCCGGCTCTGTCTGCACGCCACCTGTAGTATTATTCATTTAGTACTTTTCTTTAAATAGACTCTTTTTAACTTAAATAAATGTCTTTAAAATGGAAACTTTATATCACTACTGCAAATGGAAAACCGGTCTCACCTGCCATAAATAGGAGCTAAAAGTAAAAATAAATACAATAAAAACAATGTTATTAAATTCTAACTAGATACTGTTGCCTGCCAAAGGCTCTGAGCCCAAGGCCTGCTTTAAAAAAAAATAAAATAAAACATCTTTTTTTAATACATACAAGCAAGCAAGCAAGACTTAGAGAGGTTTTAAAGACATACTAGCAACAAATTAAAACAATATAAGGACTGAAAATGTAACAGAGCTTTTCCTCTCTTTCTCATGAAGTGATTCTGTATCCAGTGCCCTCCCTGGGTACCACCTACCTCCGTCCATCACGGAGCGGCAGAGACAGCGGTGGTCCCAGTGGGAGCTGGCCAGGAAGAAACACACTTGCTCCCGTGCAGGCCTGGCGGCAGCTGGGCCTGAGGATGCTGCCTTGTCCTGCGGGGTGGAGGGAGCCAGGCACGGCCCTGGGCTTGCTGCACCCCTAGAGTCTAGGAGGGTGAGGGGCTGTGGAGGAGACCCTCACACCCCTGGAGGTTCTTTTGGACTGGCTACAGGGCTAAGGAGGCATCGGGAAAGGCCCTGAACTGTGTGCAGGAGGACCCAAGTCCCAGTGCCACCGACGGTCAGCCTACTGTGGGGCCTTGAGCATGTCCCTTGTCTGTGAAGCCACTCCCTCACTGTGAAATCAGGATGGGTAGACCGCTGGCTCACAACTCTGTCTTCAGTACACGTGTACACGCAAATAAATGGCTGCCTCTGTTACTGTTATGACAATAATTATTATCTTTTGGTCCTCATGATTCTTTGAGAAAGGCTGGCATTAGCAGCAATTTTCTGATTGAGAGGGTCAATGCATATAAATGTTTTGAGACACAGAAGGACTTCGTAAATTTGATAACAATTCTTTTTCCCCCCTGCCAGATCCCTGGTGCCTGAGGGCAGAGTCTATCCCTGGCTGCGACCCAGCTTCCCGAGCTGACCATAAGGCAGCTTTTCTGTGATAGTGACCTTGACCTCACATTCAAAGGCAGCTCCTCTTTGACTCCAGAGCAATCTGCGGAAAGCCAGGGCAGCCTTTCTCCCTGCTCCCCTCCCCCCATGTGCCCTCCCCCTGCCCTTGTCTGATCCTGAGGACCAACAAGGTCCTGAGGACCAGCCCTGAGGACCGACCCGAGACCCAAGAGACGGTCCTGGCTGGGCCCCTGATTCTCTGGTTGCTTTGGGCAAGTCCCAGTGTGGCTGCTCTGAGCCTCTGTTTCCCGATATGAAACAAAGCCTTGAACTGTGTGACCTCCAAATTCCCTGTCGCCCTAGCACCAGGAATGGCAGGTGCAGTCGTGCCAGTCACGAGGAGGGAACGAGCCTGGCTCCTTGGATTCCTTTGGCTCCTTGAAGACCTGTTGGATTTGCAGACAGGAGAACGGGGCCATTGGCTTCATGGCCTGTGCAGTTTTATAGCCATCGGTTCACAGACTGTGGGCGACCAGAAGATAGGGCCACGCCCACATGTACGGACCCTCGCATCCTCAGCCCGGCACACTGCTCAACACGCAGAAGTTGCTCAATAAATACCGATCGAATTGATGCATGTAAGCTGGAACAGCGGTGTGATCATTATTAGGACATGAGGTTGGAGTGAAACAAACACAAGCTAGGGCTCCTTAACCTCAAGTTCCAGAGGGAAAAAAGGAGACCTCTCATCCTCCTTCACCTTCTCCTCCAGCCTCAAACTGCTCCATCAGTCCAGTCTAGGTGTGTGTGTCTGCGTGTATGTGTGTGACAGAGAGAGAGAGAAACAAGACTCTATTCACTTATCTTAGCGAGCTAGAGAAAACTTCAAATCTGCACTCCCCTTTACTGTGCCCAATATTCATTCATTTATTTCACAAATATTTCTTGAAAACATCTGTGTGGCTAAAACTACAGAGAGGGTGTGGGTAAAAACCACGGAATTTGGGCCATCAGAACACTTGGTTCCTGGCCCCAGCTCTGAGAGATACTCTTTGCATGACCTCAGGCAAGCCACTCCTCTTCCTAGTAGCTGTAGTGCCTTCATCTATAAGTTGGCAGTGCTGGACTTGATAATATCTAAGGGCTTTTCATTTCTTATTATCTAGGATCAAAGGCCCAACCCGTGAGCTATAGATTCTTGGAGAGGGTCAGGGACCCGAGAAAATGAATGACTCTCCCCCAGAGAAATGCACACACACACGCAAACTTTATATACAGTTTCATGGTGATCACAGGCCTCCTACTTCATCTCCCAAACCTCAGGTTAAGAACTCTTGATTAAATAAACTGTAGACAGAAGCCAGGTGACTCCGGAGCAAATTGATCACTTGAATTCTTGAACCAGAGCACCACATGAGTTATTAGGAGAGGTTGGAGCACATGCGGTCAGTGGCCTAGGGACCTGGGGGCCTCCGCCAGAGACAGAAGGGGGACTTGGGTAAAGTAAACCACAAGCCATCTTCTGTGCTCCTTCTGCTAGATAAGGCAATCATTTACGCTGTTTCAAGAGACCAAACTCATAAGCTTCAAAACACAAACAAGCAAAGCCTCTTAAATCACTGGAGAATTGTTTATGAATATAATTATTGGATTAAATTATCTGTGTATAATAAACAGACTAGGCTGAGAGTCCGCAACCTCCATTCTTGAGCGGAGAAGAGCAGAGAACCAGAAGGGCCCCTGCTGGGATGACAGCCCCCACCCCACCTCCATCCAAGGTGATCTTGTTCAAAGGCAAGACCACCAGCTGGAAAACCACCGGTCTCCATTCTCATGAACATGTTCCTTGCAATGCTAGAAACACGATGGACGTACAAGATTTACAAGGTAAAAATATGCTTCTGATCCTAGGGTGGTAATAATTTTAAGTCACAGCCACAGCCACCAGCGCTATAATTACACCCAGCAGTCTCGTGGCAAAGGACAAAGGACCCAAAAGCCAAGTGGATTTTGATTGAGGCTGCTTGTCAGCCAAGGGCATAGACCCCTGAGTGGTCGCTGGGGAGGAAGTGCATGCCATCGAACACCGGCTCCTCACATCTTCACGCACCATATCTGAATGACACAGGCATCTTATTACAAGCAGATTCTGATTCAGTAGGTCTGGGATGCAGCTCAGATTCTTCATTTTCAACATGCTCCCAGGTGATGCCGATAACACTGGTTCTCAGGCCACAGGCTGAGAGCAAGCTCGGAGGGGATGGCCATGACTGCAGAGCAGGGCTAAGCCTGTGAACGTGGGAGTCAGGCAGATCTGGGTTCGGATCCTGCCTTCCCCATCCCACTAGTTAAGTAACCTTAGTTACTTAGCCCGTTGGAGGCTCAGCTTCTTAGCTCAGCAAGATTATTTATTCATTCAACAAATATGTATTTAGTACCATCTCTGTGTCAGGCTGTTTGCTGGGTCCTGGGGATGCAATGGTGAGTCAAAATAGGCCCTGTTCCTGCTCTCATGGATCTGACATCTTTAGGATGATGGATGGGAAGTATTCAGCACGGTGCCTGGTACATGGTAAAAGCTCAACAAATGATACCTATTTTTATATGAAGGAAGAATATCATCAATTTCAAGGGCCCAGGGGAGACAATTCTGGTTAAATGATGACTGCATGAAAGGATTTGGGATTCATGCTGTAATCCAGGGGACGCAGATATGAAAAGCACACAGGCACTCTCCTCAAGGAGTTCCTGGTTCCGTGGGAGGTGCGTGTTTAGCCTAAGTGGCCCTTGGGGCCACCCAGCTGTCCCCAACATCACGAGTTAGACACAGGTCTCCCCTGTTCACACACCTGGTCCTGACAGCCAGCCTCCTCTCCCTCCTGGGTTCTGACCTGGGTTCTCCCCTGGCTGGTGCACCGCCAGCTCTAGTGCTCTTACTCTGCCTCCTGCAGATCCGCCCTTTCCTCACCACTGGGCCTTGAAACGCGCTGTCCCTCATTTCCAAAGATCCTGACCTCACTCCTGCCAGCCACAGGGCTTGTAGACCTGCACTTGGAGCTGGGCACCACCTCTTGGACCTCCCTGCCTTCCTGCCCACCAGGACCCTACTGATCCGTCAGTCTAGACACCGAGTGGACACCAATATTGTGGGGCTCTGGGGGGATCACAAAGACTTCGGATGCTCTGCACATCTGCATGCTGTCCTCAGGAAAAGGCCCAGCAGAGCCGGGATAGGCCTAATCAAGAGGTTAGAGTTCCCGGATGTAATGACAGCTTGCTTCCTGGTGGGCCTAGCTCGGGCACCTGGGGCCGGGCCTCTCTGTGCTTCCTTCCTGGTCCAGACTTTGTTGCAGCAGGGATCTGAGTCAAGGCCAGTGAGAAGAAGAAGGGGCAACTTCAAGGAACAGCCTATGACTGGAGTCCCTCAGGTGGCCTTAACCTCCAAATGCAGGTAAATGACAGAGGCTTATTAACCAACTCTCCTGTGCAGTGCTGGGCCTGGGGACACTGTGAGGAGCAGGGCAAGCCCCTGCCCTCATGGATCTCCCAGTCTAGCACAGAAAGCTAAGGAGTCGGCAGGGCATTTTGGTGCAATGCGGTGGGCACTTTCACAGGGGACACACGGGGCCCACCAGAGCGATGGGCAAAGCTGCCCAGGAAGCACTTCAGGGGAAACCTAAAGAAGGGAAGGCCAGGCAGGGAGAGAGCGTTCCAAGATACAGAAACAGCACAGGTGAAGGCTGAATGGACACAGCTTGTTCATATGGTCAAAGTGACAAGGATGAGAAATGGGCCAGGCAAGGAACGAGGCCAAGGGCAGGCCCCGGAAGGCCAATCGTGCTAAGGAACTTGGACACTCACCAGGGAGGGTTATACAGCACAATTCAGCAGTACAATAGCCCCCTTTTATAGTAGGGAAACTGAGGCACTGAGGGGGGTGAGTAACTGTTCTGAGGTCACACTACCAGAAACTGCGAGACGGGGCCAGGGTTCAATCCTAGTAGTGTGAGGCCAGAGCCTACACTCTCGAGCATGTGTGTACACAGGTACGAACACACATATGTTAAATTTTTTAAAAAAAGAAACTGCGCCAGGGTGCAGGGCTCAGCCAGAGGCTGTACTGGCAAACTCTATTTACACCCATTTAACAAGGGGGCTCTTAATGATCTCATTAGCCCGGACAGGGCCCTTAGGAAACTTGAGGCAAAGCCCTGCTTTAAATGGGGCTTCTTTGAAGTGGCCACCACCTGAAGCAGCCACCTGAGAGGGCAGAGAACAAAGCCGGCCTGTGAGCCCCGCACCCACTTGGGCAGGCGCCACGGGGCTTCCAGCACACGACGAACTGGCCTCAGTGTACCCAGGGCGCCCGTCGGGTTTCCATTAGCTTGTTCCCAGCCGCCCTCTCTCCACAGGCTCGTTCAGATGCGAGAGCTGGCCAGCCACAGATGAGGTCACACATCACGATGGTAGCAGCCAGGTGGAGCCTGTGACCTTCACCCTCTCAGGTCCGGACCTCCAGGCTCCCCTCATCCCTGGTCTAGCTCATAAGCAGGAATGACCCATGTATGGGGTCTCTGCCCTCTGTCCCCCAGTATTTTTTATCAGTCCTGTTTCTAGACTAACCCCCACCCCCTCACCAACTCTGGAATCTCTCTATGACCCCTGGAAGGGCGGGTGCCTATCTTCCATGACAATAGCTGTGGAGATCTCAACCAGACATCTCCAGTCACATGGACGTCTGCTTCTCTGGCCAACTCTGGGCCCTCTGGTCTCCCTCTCCCTCTGGCTGAGTCCCAGTGAAATGGGAGGGCCAGCCAGAAGGGCCACCCAGCAGGGCCACGCCACACATCTCCCAAGCCGGCCCAACAAAGGCTCAGGGTGATTGACCTTCTGAGAAATAAGCACCCGGCCAATTGTCCTACCACAGAGTGCAAAATCCAGACAGGCTGAAGGAACCGATTCACCTTTCCCGAACTGCATGCCGAGGCCCTCCCAGCAGGCTGTGGCTGAGGCCCCTGCCTATTAATAGTCAAGCAGCTGTTTGCCTCCCTGAATGAGACTCTTTATTGCAAGCTGCGTTGACAAAACAGATCCTGCTCCTTCCTGCCTGGAATATTTGGGGGAGGAGGGGCCGCAGGGAGATGTACTTTCCTTCCTTCCAGGGAAGTTGAGAAGGTCAGCATTGGAAGGAACCTTGGCAGTGACACCCACTCAACACTGGAGAGGCCAAAGACAACTGCGTTATCACCACCCCCTCTGTCCTGTCCCTCACTCCTCCTGCCACGTTCCCAGCTTTAGCAACAGCCCACTCTCCCCCCTGTACTTCTTCAACACTCTCACCGCCCTCTTTGTACCAGCTCCAATCTAGAAGCTTCAAAGTCAAGCCCTTGAGTAACTGCCCCCTGCTGAGGTGCTGGCCTCATCTCCCACGCCTTCCGCCCCTTCAACCCACTGTGCATGTGACTCTGAATGCCCTCCCTTAGCTCCTGGCCTTTGCACGTGCTATTGCCTCTGACTGGGACTCCCTTTCCCTGCCTTCTTCCCAGGTTTAATGGACCCTGCTGTCTCCCCACACCCACCTCTGTGTGCTCTCACACTCTGCTGCATTTGCCTCCTTACCTGAAGTTCTAGGATGAGGGTTTTTCACCCCAGATTAAAAAAACTGGATGGGTTTTTTCTTTCCATTGTATTTCTTCACCAGCCACCAGAACACTGTCTGACATTGAGCCGAACCAAAGAAAGAGCATACAAATTCTTCTTTCCCTTTCCCCACTCCCCCATAATCTGATCGGTCACCACATCCTGCTAATTCAACCTGGTTAAGAACAAGAGATCCAGAGAAGGCTGCCTGGGTCTGAGTCACGGCTCTGCCACTTACCAGTCACTTGCCCTTACACAGCCTTAGTTTTCTCGCCTGCAAAATGGAGCCAGGCATATTACTTGCCGCAGAAGGTTGTTGTAAGAAGTCAGTAAGATAATGCTTGTCAAATACCTGGCCCAGTGCCAGGCGCATGGAGCCAATGTTAGCTGCAAGATAATTCAATGATAATTTGCAGTGGTGAATTTCAGTTTCATTCACCACAGCAGCTCTCCTCCCCTCAATAACCACCACCCATGATGGTTAGTGCTCCGCAGCACTTGCTCGGAGAAAGGCTCATCTAAGCCGACCCTCCTGCTATTGAACAGGTGAGGAATATGAGCCCAGAAGGAACAGAAGAAAGACCCAGGAGTCTAACGCTCAGGCACTGTCGTGTGGCCAAATTTTCATGTCTCAACCAGGGCAGGTAAGTCCATGGCCACCTGCTGGCCCAGCAGCCCAAAAAGAAAGGTCCCCCAGGGAAGAACCAGGACCTCAGTGACCAGCCAGCTTCACATTAGAGCAGTCTGGGCCTGTGTTTTGTTCCCAAAGGCCCTCAGCACACCTAAGGCCAGGAGTCCACAGAGTTTGTTCCTTCTCTGACTGATGAGGGTAGGAATGTGAGGGTAGGAAGGTGAGGGCAGGAAGGTGAGGGTAGGAAGGTGAGGGTAAGGAGAAGGAAGGATACCTCCAGTCAAGCCTTGGAGCTGGTGCGCTCTGTGTCTCGGAGGGTGGCTGGCTGCCCCTGCTCCCCCAGCTCTGAAGGCTTCTTAAATTGTCTTCAAGGAGGGACTACTAATTCTTGCCTGGCACAGGACTTTTCAGTCCTCAAAGCACATTTACTTTCATTATCTCGTTGGATCTCTTAGCTTCCCTCCTATAAAGGCTCTCTTCAACTTGACTGCTGGTCAAACTGAAGCTCAGAAAAGGTAAATGCCTGGCTGGAGGCCACAGGGGCAGGTGACCATGCTGATGCTGTGTGCCATTAAGGGCATGTCTGAGATCGCGGCCTCTCAGTTTGGAGGTTCGGATTCTCGGACAATAGAAACCCCAAGTCAAAGGTATACTTTATTAAGCAAGAGCAAAGAGAAAGCAAGAATTAAGAGCAGACAGGAAGTCACCAACACCCGAACACAGATGCTGGGGAATCCCAGAGACTGGGGTCCACCTGGGAAAAGTCCCAAGCAAAGCATCCTTCCCTCGGGTGAGATTCCAAAGTCTCACTTTGGGGGCTCTGGTTAAATATGTTTGAGACAGAAGTGGCTACGCACCAAGGGCCTTTTGTGACTCAACTGACCAACCTTTCCCTCCTGGGGAATAGCCAGTTCTTCCCCATGAGAACAATTGGTGTTTACAGGTACTGAGCTAAAAATTAATGGTGCTTAATTGTCCATGGAGAAGGGCTAATTCTACCTGGGAGACAGCATACCTGTATTTCATTTTCATAATAAAGGTCAGGGCTCGGGCACAAACAGAGAGGATTCTTAATATTTCTTTAACCCGCCATGCCGGGACCCAGGTCTCCCAGCTCCCTTACCGTTCATCCTGGCTATCGTTGGAGGCAGGTAGCGGAATGTTCTCTGTGGTGTCAGACCACATCCCTTAAGCAAATAGGTCTCAGCCATAAACATATGAAAAGAAGTTCAGCCTCATTAGGATTCAGAAAAATAGAAATTAAGGCCCTAATGGGATATTGTACACCTACTAGATTGGGAAAAAAGGAACCTGGCAATACCAAGTGTTGACAAGGATGAGGATCAACTGGATGCTTACTTGCCGCTAGAGGGAACGTGCATGGGAAACAAGCTGGTGTCGTTTCATAAAGCTGGTCATTCATTTTCCCTGCAATCTGGCAATTCCACTCTTGGGCACACACACACTGGTGTTTGTCATTTTGACCGCGATGATTCTTAAAATTTTGAAATAATTCCATGACAGTTGATAAATAGCTACCACTCTGGTTCTCTCCCCACTACCCCTTTGCCATGTGACTCCCTGTGCTCTGGTCTCTCCTGGGGACCTTCCCTACGTTATCCATGACCCACCAGGCTCCAGCTCCATAGTGTTCACTCTGACCACTCAGTACCCTTCCCTTTCCAGCTGTTCATTGTCATTATGTTCATTGTTACTAGAGAAATCCTTGCTCACATGGACCAGGAGGCATGCACAAGTGTGCTCACAGCGCTAATGTTCTCAGTAGAAACAACAACCACCCAACTACTGTAATAACAAATAAACTATAAACAACTCGATGTGTGTGGATGGGAGTTGCCCATCCTGTTGGATCAGAGAAGCTCTCAGGGCTCAGGGCAGATGGGGAGATAGGCCTATTATTTAGCAGGACCCAGGTCCAGGGAGGTGGTTGTGCTGGATGGCGGGTACTAAGCACTCACTCTGGACCAGGTGCTGGATGTCTTAGAATCATATCTCATTTGCCAGCCAAAGAGGCAGTCATTATTCTTCATCCCATTTTCCAGGAAAGGAAACAGAAAGGTAGAGATGGCGAGTAGCTGCCCAAGGTCACATATTGTGGAGCTGGGGTTTGAGCTCATGTCTGTCTGATTCCAAAGCCCAAACTCTTCTTCACCACTGTGAGCTCATCACCACAGACTGGAGGGCCCTGGGGCACAGGACTTCCCCCACTCAGGATCCTAGCATTTAGCTCAGAGCCTGACGCAAGAAAGATGCTTGGCCCCAGACTTGACACAGGAATCAGTCGAGCTGGCATGCTGGACCGCAACCTCTGACCAGGCCTCCCTCCCTGCTTATCTCCTGCCTGGTCCCTGAAATGCAGCCCAGGAGGCCACTTCTGCCCTGAGTCCCCTGCTTCCTGGCCTCCTGATTTTGAACCCGGACTTGTGAGACATCTTCTCTGAGATGCCCCTCCAAATCTTTAAGCACAAAGAACATGACTTTAGTCACTCACTCCCGCATTCCCTAAATGCTGATAGAGCGTCTCCTAAGTGCAAGACCCCGAGCTGAGCGTGGGACAAACAGCAGTGACCAGGTACAGCCCCTGCTCTCCAGAGTTCACAGCTGTCCTGTGACCCAGAGCCCAAAACCATGCCCTCAAGAGCAGCAGGTGCTGACATGAATTCCATGTAGCAGGCTCGATGGCCCTTCACCTGGCACAGCGGTAAATCAAAGTGTCTAGCCCCACGGTCCTTGGTTGGGTGTCCTGTCCCCATATGCCTCCTGTCCAGCCTTCTGCCTGAGGAAGGATTTACTTTTTGCTCCGGGAAGAGGGATATAGCTGTGGGCAGCTCAGTGTGTTCATTTATTTGTTTGGTTTCCTTAATTTAATCTCTTTAACAAATAAAAATAAAAATGGTACAATATGTTTGCCCACACAGTGACAGGCCCCACCTGAGATGTTATTATTACACTTTCCATAATTAGAATCACACCACTCCTATTAATGGTCTAGGTGACCTGGGCAGCGGAGGAAGTGCCAGGTGGGGTTAGAAGCTTGACTAGCAGCCCGGCTCTGCCAGTAACTGATGTGGAGAAGTCGCAGCACTTCTTCAAGGCTTGTTTCCCCACCTTACAAAATGAGAGGGTGGAACACACTTATAAAGACTTTCACATTCACTATCTCATGTCACCTTCATAAAATCCTGTGGGATGGCACTTCCATCTTTATTTCATTGATGGGGAAACTAAAGCTGAAGAGACAGAAGAGTTCAGGTGACCGAGCCAGGAAGAGGTGGAGACGAGACCTGAGTCCGGGTTCCCAGCCCCGACCTGGTGCCCTGTGTCCTCGCCTGGATTTCTCACACTCGAGTGACATACAGAGGCCTCTAGAAAATTCTCACGGATCCTAAGAATCCATCCAGGGATCTGAGGGGCCTGCAGACACAAGCTATAGGGAGCTGTTCAGTTTGACCTACATGAAAACGTTGGCGAATTCAGGGGGCTGTGCAGCTGAGCATCATCCCAGAGCCGCTGTGATCGGACACACACACAGCAGCCTGGGCACGGTCACATCACCACTCGGGGTTATCAGGCAGACATCCAGATGCTCCAGAAACATAATTCTACATTGTTGGGATCGTTGGAATGAACATAAAGGAATTAAAGCCTAAGAGAACTTGTGGAACAAACCCCTGTCCCCATCTGAGATTCTGTCAGGCTGCCTCCACATTGCCCGAAAACCCCTCCCAGTTCTAACATTCTTTGAGTTTCCCTGGTAACCATCTGCTGGTGGAAATGACAATTAAGCTGTTCAGCTGCCTGGTTCACTTAGTTCCCTGATATGGCTCTGGGCCAGGGTCGAGAAGGCTTGAATGTACCCACCTGCAGCGATGTGCTGAAACAAGAGGGACCATCCCAAGGGCAGGGATGGGTCTTGAAATAGAGTGGAAAAAAACAAGTTTGTGTTGGCTGAATGTGCTACTATCACTGTTACATAAATACATACGTGTATTTACTCTCCAAGAACGTTGCTTCCTCCCAGGAAGGTGGGGGACTCACTTTTGTCCACATCCTATTTGCCCATTATGATTTGCATCATGAATGTACATTACCTATTTCAGAAATGAGTTTTCCTTGTAAACAGTGCTCCCGACTGCCATCCAGGGCTCTGGCCACTCAAGCAGCCCAACCCTCTGTGGCAGGGATTTGGGGTCAGTAAATGGGGTGAGTAAGGAGGCATCTTTTGGCACTGCCAACCAGGAGCTCTGTGGCCTTGTCCAAAAGGCTGCTGACCCCAGAGGGTTGGACCCCAGCTTGATCCAGACCCAACAGGGTGCCGGGCCCAGGAAGAATTACTTGAAGATGATAGGGATAAAGTCCTCCACTCCTGTGGCCTTAAGAGACCTGTTTGTGTGGGCTGGCATGTGGTCACATGTCGCATAGAAGTAAAAGTGACTGGGCACATGTGCCCTTTTCTCTCCACAGATAAATATTACCCTTGGAGCCCTCAGGCGCTCTCCCAAGCCTGCTGCCACCTCTGAGCAGGCAGCTTTCTGTGGCTGTGGTGCACAACCCCCTCACCCCCTGCCACGTCAGGAGTGCCACTCCACATGCGTCCCTGCCTCGAGACTCCCCAGTCACGGGCTCAGGACCCAGGACCATGGTGGAAGTGGGGATCACAGACTGGGGTTCCACTTGTCCCAGTTCCTCCAGAGAGCCAGCCCCACTTTGAGATGTTGTTAGATCTGCAGAGACTGGGTTGATCCCTTTGGGCCAGGCTAGATTGAGACATTCAGATGACAGCTTCTCTGGAGCTGTTCTCAATGAGTCTTCTCTCCCCTTGGGGTCTCAGTACTTCTGCTGCTGCCTTCCTCCTCCCAGCATCCCCGAGAACTAGCAACTGTCCTCACCTCTATTATGTAAGTGATGAAGCCAGAGCCCAGAATGAAACAACTGACTGTCAAGTTCACCTAGCCTGTCAATCCCTTAGCTAGAATTCAGGTTGCCTGGGGTCAAGAGTCCCTCCTCTCAGTCTGCCAAAAGGCCTCCCGAGAAGGGTCTCACACCCACAGAATGGCCCCCCCTGTGCTGCAGACCTGACCACAGAGGAAGAGATTGATGCCGCTGGTTACACCAAATGTAAAGTCCTCGTGCCTCGAGAGACTCCATGAATAAGGTGAAAAGACAAGCCTCCGACTGTCAGGAGGGTAGCCACAGACCTGGAATTAGAGCTCCCACAAATCTATAAGAACCACGCAATAAGAACCTCAAGGAAATACGGCGGGTGATAGATACAAAGGCAGTTTCAGCTGCACTGATCAGAGGCACACGAATTAAAAACACAAAAAAAGAGACATTCGGCGGCCCCCATCAGAGCAGCGTCAGTTCCAAAGTCTGCCAATTGCCAGCAAGAGTCTGAATGTGCAACTATAGAAACTGGCCAGCCCTCCAAATGGGCCGGGCAATGGCAGGCGCCCCAGCAACCCCTCCCCAGGCATCCACAGTGATGCGCGAGGGTGTTCATGGCAGTGTCGTTTGTGTGGTAGAAAACTAGAAATGAGTCAGATGCCCATCCACGGGAAAATGGATTGGTAAGTGGTGGGACACACCTAATGACATAGAGCAGGAGAGGGGCAACATACAGGCAGAGCTCTGCCCATCAACACGGATACATGTCAAACAAAACGCTTACCAGAAACAAGCAAGTTGCTGTGTACGAGGCTATTACAGTATTATATCATTTACAAAAACTTTCAAAATCTGCAGAGGAATGCTTTATATGTTTTATGAAGGTATGCCTATTGGAAAACCCGCATAGGAGTCGATCGCGCCAGCCTCAGGGAATGGGGTGGTTGACGCTCTTGGGCAGGAGGGAAGGGAGCGGCCAAAAAGCATCTGTCTGTTCGTGCTGACTTGTGACACAATCCAGGTGCTGGGAACATGGCGGCTGTGTGTGTTTGTGCCCATATTTTTGACATGTTAAATATTTCATAATTTAAAAAAACAGGAAGCCAGACAACTGCTCCAAGGCCCATTAGTCTCCCAGGTCACTGATCACCATTAGAAAATGCCAGCTGGAGTTTCCCTCCAGGTTCTTGCCCCTAATTCTGTTCCTTAAGGACCCCACTTGAAACCCCAGCTACTGGTGGTCTACATCAGATAGGCTCCTGCCCTCAGCAGGCTCATATGCAGGCTGGCAAGTGCAGGGCAGAGGCTGCGTCTCCCAGCCACCCCTCCACCGCCTCCCCCCATCCACTGACCTCTTCAGCCTTCTCAGCAGACGGCTGGCCACTCCCACAGCAGGTTCTGCAGTGCAGAAAATCCCTAACCAGCCCAGAGACAAAGGCAGCTTCGACAAACCCCACCTATTTGTCAGTGGACTTCTCTGCTAACCACAAACAAAGCTCAACAAGGGATACGGTGGGGAGGAGTGAGCTTGGGAGTCAAGATGTCGGTTGATTTGCTGGCTGACTCTGAGGAAGTAACACAACCTCTCTGAGCCTCGGTGTCTCCACAGGCACACTGAGAGGATATACAGTCTAATGTGGTAGTTGCAAACCTAGAAGCATCAGAATTAACAGGGGAGCTTTTAAAAACATAAATTTGGGGGCCCCTTAATCAGAATTGCCTAAGGTGGGCCCTGGAATTGGGTTTCTATGGAATCACTGGGTAATTCCCATGAGTGGCTGGGTTTGGAAACCATGAGACAGTCATTCCAGGCTGGCATTCATGTATGAGAGAAAACTCGGTCCACGCTGCCTGTCTTTCTCTCTCCCCACCCCCAAGGATGCCTCTCTGCATCCTTGTTAATCATCACCCTGAGTAGTTTATGCCAAGCAGGGTGCTGGGTGAAAATGAGGGAGCAGATGAATTTCCAGAACACGGCCCCTTTCAGCCACCCACTCCTTAGTAACTGCAGAAAAACTGAGAATGAAGGAGGGGGCAAGCTCTCACCCTTCCACAGGTGGAGGAGTGTCAGGTGGTAGGGACAGGACCCTCTGTAGAATTTTTGCTCTTCTGCCCCAAGACCCCGTGGCCCTTCCTCCCTGCCTGCACCCCTAGCAAGTCCCAGAATTCTAGAACATCAAAGACAGACCGATGTTTCCTCAATTGCAGCCATTCATCACCATCTTACCACTTGTACTATTATTTAATTGGCACTTTCTTTTATATTGACTCACTGTCTTGTTACTTGAATGCCTACTTCAGCCCCACTCTAAGCAATAATATTGGTGAAATAACAGGTTTCATGTGCTAGTTATTTTTCTGTTAATACACATTGAAATAAACACATAATGACTTCCATTTTTAAAGGTCCATCTATTTATCTCCTGATGTTGCTTTGTGCGTCACCACACTGCAGAGCACTGAGCTGGCCCAACCCTCTAGTTTTACAGCAATGGGAGGAGGCACAGGGGGGTGGGGCTTGCCAAACGTCATGCTCCACTCCAGTGGAACACTCTGGAGACTAAGGTGTGCACACCTAAGAGTCTGTGATGGGCTTCAAGCAGGCTGGTGACCCTGACCTTTGGGAGACCTTTCTTTGGTTGTGCACTGCCCCCTCCTGGCAGGTCCTTCTGCAATATTCCTCTTCCTGGAAAGAGCGACCAAAAGAGGGACCTCCTCGTGGAAGAGAGATGATCCCGCTGGGGGTGCAAAGCTGAGGTATTCAGGGAAGGCATCCTTAGAGAAGTGGCATTTGCACTTGGCTTTGAAGGATAAACAGACTTGAAAGGTCTTGAATGCCTGTTAAGAAGCTGCGACTTGCCCTGGCCTCTGTGATTCTGTGGCTGGAGCATTGTCCCGTAACCAAAATGTTGTGAGTTTGAGTCCTGGTCAGGGCACATACCTAGGCTGTGGGTCCAGTCCCCAGTGTGGACGTGCAGGATCTCCAGTCTGGGCACATATAGGAAGGAGGCAAGCAACTGATGTGTCTCTCTCTCATTGATGTTTCTCTCTTTCCTTTCCTATCCCCTATCCCCTCTCTCTAAAAACAATGAAAAAAGGATCCTTTGGTGAGGTTTTTTTTTAATGTTAAAAGAAAACAGGAAGAAGAAGCTGTGACTTGATCCCATGCTCAGTGGTCCACCCAGGGAGTGATGCAATGCCAAGTACATGCAGAGAACAAAGGGGAGCAGAGAGTGGAAGCAGAGGCAACGCAGAAGGAGAAGCAACGTGGCAGTGGTCCAGGTAAAGAGGACAGGGCCTGACCTCCTCGCCCAGGTGATTCCTACCTCTGGGCCTGCTTCCTCATCGGTAAGAGGAGACAGCTGGGCTGTGATGCTCTCCAAGGACCCTTCCGGCTTTGAGAAATAAAACCACACAAATAAGAAATTATGCAGAAGGGACTGTAAATCGCTACAACCCTTTTGGTAGTTTGTCTAGCTTTTGGCTATTAAAATAAGCCCAGGTGGCCCCTCTGGCCCACTGTCGATGCCATCCTACCATCACGAAAGCTTCGGGCTACAAAGATGTGCTTACTGGGGTGTTTAGAGCAGCACCACTGTGTGAACCACAGAACTAGAAGTGAATGGTCTATGTCATGCAGCCTCCCCCTCTGTCTGCCCCACTCATCTCGCCCGAGGACCGAGCGCCCAGGCAGCTGGAGCACGTCTCTTACTGGCTGTATGGCCCAGGCCTTGATCTCTCTGAGCCTCAGTTTCCTCATCTATAAACACGCTGGAACCCAATTACATGCCCTCACAGGGTGCTTTGGGGCTCCAACCGGCTGGCACTCATACGGCTCGCAGTACAGCACTGGCTCAGGTAACTGCTCTGCAGAGGTGAGCTGTCTCTTTCACCCAGATGGCCATGGAAGATCCAAATAGCTGGAGGAATGGCTCCGATATGTTGTTAAGTGAAAAAAGCCAGTCCCAAAGGTGTGTGTTTAGTGTGACCCCCTTTTGTAAAAGAGAAAATGAAAAAGAAAAGGAGATCCCTGTCCGCCCCTGTGGGGGAGGGCTGTGGAGAGATCTGACACCAGCTCCCTGCACCCGGACCCTGGCTGCAGAGGGGAGGGCCCGGAATGTGGGCCGTGGGCTGGAAATGAATGAGAAGGAAGGAAGATTAACTTCATTTCTGTCCATGTACAAAGTGTCTGATTTGTTACTTCAGCAATAACTTTACAGCATTTTAAAAATCTTCAACATCTCCAAGGACATTAAAGAAAAAAGAAAGAGAGAAATTACCATCCCACGAAAGGAAAGGAGGCTACGGGCAATTTACTGGTCCAAGTGACTTGGTTCAGGGAAAACCACTGTTACAGTGGAAGAAAGGACTATCTCTGGGTGCTGGGTTCAAGGGCAACCTTCCCAGATAAGCCCCTCTCTTGACAGTTCCAATATCGGAAAGGCCTTTTTCCAACCTCTCCATCCAAAAAAAAAAACAAATGTTGAGGATCAGAGAAGGCAAGAGAGAGGCCAAGCTCATACAGCAGAGCCAGGCCAAAAGGGTCATTTCCTCACTCCCGGCCCAGCAGCCTCCCATGTCATCCTCCCTCCCTCCCTTCGTGGGAGCCACTCCTACTAGGAAAAGGAGGGTGTAATGTCGCACCTGCTTAGCTTCCTTCTCATCTGCTGAGTGTCCATCCTTTGCGCATTTTCTCAGGGCCGGCACCGTTCCCTGCTCCGGAATTCAGGACGACTAAGGCAGGTTGCTTCCCGAGAGGCGCTCACAGTTGAGTGGTTTAGAAGCTTCTGGTTTCTACTGCTAACAAAGACATCTTCTCCTAACGGGTAGAAAAATGCTCTGAGGCTGTTTTTTTTTTTAATGCTCTGTTTTGTTTGCCGCTATCTTAATTGTTGCCATGTTATATTTTATCAGTTTAATGTTTTAATTTTGTGCTTGGGCCTCGAGGCAATTCAGTGAAGGGTATGATTTGGAAAATCAGGAAATAAAGAAATGGTCCACAAAAGAGGCAGCTTTCCAGGAGACCAGGACAAAGCCTGAGTGCCTTAAATAAATTTTATTAGGAACAAAACAAAAACAAGCCGTTGCCAGACAGAAGGTATTAGACCACCCTGGTTTGGGCTTGGTTTTGGTTTTTTAATTTAATACCAGTTCTCCATGTCTTCCAAGGTCAGCCAGGACTCAGTCCCTGGTTCCTTCTCCGTTGCCTTCTAGAAGCCTTGCACGTTTCTGGAGCCAAGTCTGTATGCGCAGTGTGCACCAGCCTGCTCTGCCCACCTCTGTTTTTCAGGAGACAGGCTGCAACCACCGTTGCATTTACCAATATTTATTGACTGGGATGCAGCCTGCAGATGAGCCTAAGGCTGCTTCTAGAGAATTCACATTCTACTAAGGCATGCATTCCACTGGGGAAAAAATGCCCCAAGTGGGTGAAAATTGGTTCCTGGAAGGGTAAAAAGAAAAATGTTTGATCTTCCAGTGTTTTCTATACTCATTGCCCTATTCACTGTCCCAGTGAGTAGCTGCCCATCTCGCCACCCAATGAGTACCCTGGGCATCACCTTCGATCCAAGTTGCCCACTCCCTCGGAACTCTGGCTCCTTATTACCAGCCTTGTGGGGGCCCAGTCTGTGAAGGCTTCTTCTCTCTCCCTGGAAATCAACCCTCTCTGTCTTCACTTTCCCTCCCTGCCCAGATGCCAGAGCCCAGAGGTTGGGCATCTCTTCTGCCAGCAATTAGAGCCCTGTGCTCCTTCCCCCACCTATCTGGCAATGCCCTAGGCCTGGGTAAATCCCACTAAGCATTTTCCCCCTGCCTGTATCCGGGTAGGTGAGCCACGAAAGGGGAATCACTCAGCAGAACAGGACAGGACACACATAAATTAATGGCCACCACCCTCAGTCAGGTTGACAACACTCTCAGGCAATTGGGGATTCTGTGGACAAGTTTGCTTTTCAACTCTCTGAATGCTCCTTGTCCTCCTTCCTTTAAACTCCTCCCCACCTCTCCTCGCTCTCAGCAGAAGACCTTGCCTCCCACTTGGCAGAAAAAATAGAAGCTCAGGATGAAATCTCCCTTAACATCCCACTGCAAACCTACATCGACATCTGCACCCGTCCTGCCTTTGTTCCTTCTTTTGGCTCTAGAGAAGTCATCCCTCCTCCTCCCCCAGACCAACCCCTCCACCTACACGCCTGATCCCAGCCCCTCGAATGCGCTTTGTGAACAGCGCTCCCTGATTGCCGCTCCTGCTTCCCTCGGCCCCCATTAATCTCTCTCCTTCTGATCTCCCGTCAGCCTTTAAACAAACTCACATCCCTCTTACCTCCTGACGCACCAATCCCAGCACACTTGGACCCCGTCCCAGAAGCTATCTCCTCCCCTTCACACATTGACCACTGTCATCTGACCTTTCCCATCATTCCGCAGAAGTAGCACTCCCTAAAGCCAGCAACAATCCCCACGCCTGCCATGAAACCAAACCCAGTGGTTTCATTCTCATCCTGCCCCACCTCTCAGTCCATTTCCCATGGACTCTCCCCAGTCTCCAGAAACTCCTCCCTTGCCTTCCCTCTCTGCAGCCACTCCCCAGGGCTTCTCCTCCCTGCCCATCCACTCCCTCTCAGTCTCTGCCAGCATAACCCTCTCTGTGCAGCCCTCAGCTGTGAGTGTGTCCTGGAGCTTCATCCTGGGCCCTCCTGCCCTCAGCACCCATCTCAGTTAGCATCTCTCCAAAGACAGCTTCCCGTCTCCATGTGAGTCCAAACCCAGGAAGGCTTCTAAGTGCCTACTCAACATCTGCACTCAGGGGTCTCAAAGGCACTTCACTCTCAACACGTCTACAGTGGAACTTGCCCTTTTCCTGTCCTCCTCTCCATCCTTCTTCCTCGCCCATGCCCTCATCCCAGTCCGGTCCAGTTTTCCCGATTTCTGTGAAAGTCACTGCCTGCCTGTTTACACGGAGTCCTCTGAGTCCATTCTAATACTCCCTGTCCCTTACCCTCCATTTCAATACATCTCTATGATGACTTTACTTCCTGATAACTCTGGAAGCTTCCACGGCTCTCTAGCACCACTCTTGCCAGCACCTCACCCCCCATATTCTCCCTGGATGCGTACCTGCACTTCTAACTCTAACTTGTCTTCCTGCATCTACTCATATATACACTACTCCACTGGGTGTTCACACAGGTCACATTAAAATTCAAATATCTTTCTGTCCCTCTCGGGCTATACCGTCAGTGGCTTCCTATCACTCTTAGGGCGAAGAGAAATGTCCTTAACATGGAATCTACCCTCCACCAACCTTCTGCAGTTTCTGATTTCTCTCCTCTCCCTCTGGGCCCTGCTACAAATGACTTTACCTGCCTCTTCTCTCGGCTGCATCTTCTGCCGCAGCCCCTTTGCAAAGGTTCCTCCCTCTCTCTGGGATTCTTCCCCCCACCCTCCCTCATAAACACCACTCCCTCCGAGAGTCCCTCCCTAATACCCCAGAAAAGATAGACCCCTCCTTCCTGTTGAATGTTTTCACGATAACGGCTAACACGTATACACACAGCGCTACTGTTAGCTGCTCCTCCTGGCATTTCCACTTAGAACTCATTCACTCCTCATGAAACCTTGTGAGGTAGAAATCGTAATGACCTCTGTCTTACAGATGAAGAAACTGAGGCACAGAGAGGTTATGTAACTTGATCCAAGGTCACATCGTTAATAAGAGACAAAGCCAGAATTTGAACCCAGCCTGTGTGACCCCAGGATAGGAGACACTAGCCTTTCCCTTTCTGCACTTACTGTAACAATGTATTGGTATGACTATTTGTTAATATGTGCCTCCCCCATTAGAAGCTCTGTTGGGGTAGAGACTGTTTCACTCCCACTTACTGAACAGTGGGTGTTCGTTAAGTATTTTCCGAACGGCTGCGTGTAGAGTAGTCTCCTCCCTCTTCACTCACTGCACTCCATCAGCCACATGGCCCCGTCCCTGCTTCTTCCTGAAGCATTGCCAGCCCTAGGAGGTTCAGGTATGTGCTTATGTATGTTTTGATATTTGATGGAAAGTGTTAAGTGCCTCTACACACTCAGAGTTTTCTAGAGGAAGTGCTAGGTGATTCATGCTGTCTCAAGCGTCTTAACAGGTCCATGAAGTTATAGAACAGCTCTCAAATAGTCCCCTGCCTAGCTCATCCTGTCCCTGCCAACCTCCTCTCCACAACTACAACAGCCTCCATTTTTGCCTCTGCAAATCCATCCTCCACACTTGGGTCACAGCAATCTTTTAAAAATGCAAATGCAGAGCACCCTCCCGTATAACACCAGTCAGAAACTACCTATCACTTTTAAAGCAGAGTGCAAACTCTGCTGGTGGGTAAGGGGGTGCTGTAGGCGCTGTCTACTTCCTCATCCTCATGTCCCCTCACCAACGTTTCTTCAATGTGTTCCCTCTTCCAAACCCCCCACCCCCAGTTCTACAGTCCAGCAGCACAGGCTGGGTTCTGGGTTTGGACTTACCAACCCGTACCAGCTCCTACTTTCTCCTGTCAGTACTCAGGCAGTGCCCTCTGCCTGGGATGCCAGTCCTTCCCTCTGCACCTAGAAATCCCTACTCTATCATTAAGCTTCACCTTAGATGTCTCTGGGTTGAGACCCCCTCATCCCTGCTCTCTGTGGCTCTGCCTATCCCAACAACGCACACAAGGTTGAATCATAGTTGCTTCATTTCTGTGTCTCTCTCCCTGTGAGTTTTGAGGGCAGCCACCATGTCTTCTTATTTGTTTTTTTATCCCCCCATCCTACTGGCCCATGGTAGCTCCAAGCACAGTGCTCAATAATGATTTGTTCAATGAATGAGTGGTGATGAAAAATAGTTTGTCAACATAAGAAATTTCCAAACGCGTAAGAAATCTCGCGAGTTTATTTGAACCAAACTGACAATTGCCAGGAAGCAAAATCTCAATGGACTGAGAAAACACTCCAGAGAATAGCGGTTTTGTACCTTATACATCACAATCCAAAGAGGAGGCATAAAGGGGTTACATGAAATCCACTGGCGAGACTTCCACCAAGATGGAGGCATAGGTGGATGTGCCGTGCCTTCTCACACAACCAAGTTTAGAGACAACTAAATATTAGCAACAGAAAACACAGCCAGAACACGGAAAATTGAACTTTTCGGAAGTCCGTTAACAACAAATTCTTCAGCCTGACCGGTAAGGGGCGAAACCAGAGGCTGGTGAAGCGGGATTGCACAGGTCTCGGTCAGCCAGACTCAGGCGCGGAATCCAGACGCGAGGAATCCAGGCGCAGGGTTGGACCTAGTGAGTGATCGAGCGAGCCACCAGTCGAGTGACCGCAGGGGAGACAGTGGGGGAGCGGTGCTGCGTGTTGACTGTGGTCGCGCATTTGTGCGTGGGCGGACAGGCGATGGAGTGGGCGGTTGGACCGGGGCCCAGCGGGTCCCCGCGGCAAGCGGCAGTGGAGGACGCTGCCATTTCCCCGCTCTGATCCCACCTCCACATACAGCGTCATTACCCAGCGACTCTGAGTGGCCCGGCCCGGGTGAACCACCAAAGACGCTAATCCTCACCCAGCTGTGAGAAACAGCAGAGGGGGCCGCCATTTCCCCGCTCTGACCACGCCCCCACATACAGCGTCACAACCCAGTGACCTGGGAGTCCAAGGCGCCGCTTCTCACACTTAAAGGGCCAGAACAGACCAAAAATGTCGCAAGATCTCAAAGCCCCAGAACCTATAGCTCTAAGCGATGAAGAAATAGCAAAACTCTCAGATGCACAGTTTAAAACACTGGTCATCAGGATCCTCATAGAACTGGTTGATTATAGCCACAAATTAGACAAATATATGAAGGCGAAACTAATTGAAATGAATGGAATTGCACAGGAAACCAATACCGATGAAAAGGAAACTGGGACTCAAATCAATGGAGTGGACCAGAAGAAAGCAAATAATGGCCAAACAGAAAAGAGTCAAGAAGCAAGAATTCAAAGAAATGAGGAAAGTCTTAGGAACCTCCAGGACATCTTTAAACGCTCCAACATCCGAATTATAGGGGTACCAGAAGGGGGAAAGGCACAACCACCAGTGGAAAACTTATTTGAACAAATAATAAAGGAGAATTTCCCCAATCTGGCAAAGGAAATAGACTTCCAGGAAATCCAGGAAGCTCAGAGAGTCCCAAAGAAGTTGGACCCAACAAGGAACACACCAAGGCACATCGTAATTACATTAGCCAAAATTAAAATGAAGGAGAAAATCCTAGAAGCAGCAAGAGCTAAGGGGACAGTCACCTACAAAGGAGTCCCCATCAGACTGTCAGCAGATTTCTCAAAAGAGACCTTACAGGCAAGAAGGGGCTGGAAAGAGGTATTCCAAGTCATGAAATCCAAAGACCTACAACCAAGATTGCTCTATGCAGCAAAACTTTCATTTAGAATGGAAGGACAGATAAGGTGCTTCTCAGATAAGATCAAATTCAAGGAGTTCGTCATCACCAAGCCCTTATTATATGAAATGTTAAAGGGACTTATCTAAGAGAAAGAAGTTAAAGAAACATGAACAGTGAAAGGACAACAAACTCACAGTTATTAACAACCACACCTAAAACAAAAGTAAACTAAAAGGACAGCTAGATCAGGAGTGGAAATATAGAAATGAAGATCTCAAGTAGGGTTAGCAACAGGGGAGTGGGAGGAGGAGAAGGGGGGAGAAGGTACAGAAAATAAGTAGCATAGACAGTAGATAGAAAATAGATGGGGGGGCAAGAATAGCATGGGAAATATAGAATCTAAAGGACTTGAGACACATGGTCATAAACTACAGGGGGGGTAATGGTGGGGATGGGGGGTAGGGTGGAGGGGAATGAAGGGGGGAATAGAACAACTGTAACAGCATAATCAATAAAAAAATAAAAATAAAAGTGAATCAAAAGGAAAAAAAAAAAGAAATCCACTGGCGATAAATTAGGGAGGTGGGAGAAAGCAGAATGGGGTATGAGGAATCTCTGTAATTGGATAAAGAGTAAGATTAACAGACACATGCTTCCTTTCCATTGGTGGGTATAAGCTAGCTAATAGTTAACAACTAACATGATAATAAAAATGAGGGGTTCTGTGGTCTCCTGCTCTGGTGCAGTGATTGTGTGCTGACAGGTCTGGAGAAAAGGAATTGACCCTGACATTCCAAGGGTATGTTATCTCAGACACAGAAAGACAATAGACAGGCTCCATGAGGGTAAAAATTGACCTTTGTCAAAGAAGATACCGGCCTAAGACATGACTCCCCTCCATGACTCACTTTTAGTTAAATTTTCATTTCAGACCAGCCTATGTGGTTACTTTAGGTCTCTGAGTTGGTAAAGCCACTGTGCAGACCTCCCTGTAAGTTTGTCAGGTTTCACATTGGCCCCTTTTTCATGAACAAGTTTCGAGTTCACGGGTCCTAAAGAATGTGAAATGTACAGAATTGATAACTGGGAGTTCGGGTCTAGAAAGAGATGCAGATTAGGATGTTCAGAGATGAGTAACACCGGATGACAGCGGGGAGCTAATGTGGAAGGCAAACTCCTTCCTTCAGGGGCATGGTTGAAGGATTTACGAGGGAGTCATATTTATCGCGGCCTGCCCAGAGTATGGGTTCAGGTCCAAGCCCCCACCCCACCAACGGAAAGTCTCTTTGCCCTTCAACCTTCTTCGCCCCTTTCACCCGCTGGGGCCAATCGGCCACTCCAGGAGGAAAGACTACGTTTCCCGACATGCCTCGGGGACCGGGCTAATGAGGAGCCGGAAGTGGGATGTGCGAGGTCAAAGGGTTTGAGGGAAGTGGGCGGGCGGTGACTGTCGGGGGGCGTGCAAGTGAACCGGCTGGCCGCAGGTCGCGGGCATGGCTGAGGCCAGGAAGCGGCGGGAGTTGCTTCCCCTGATCTACCAGCATCTGTTGAAGGCCGGCTATGTGCGCGCGGCGCGGGAAGTGAAGGAGCAGAGCGGCCAGGTAAGCGTGCGCGGGCCATGTGTGAGGGCCGCGTGCTAGATCTGGAGAGCGGCACCCCCGGCCCATTCCTCTGGTGGGTGCCCAGAGCCGGGTCCCGTGGTGCTCGGGCACGCGACCGGGCGTGCAGCAGGAACCGCAGCCTCTGTCCTCTGCTGCGGCCCCTAGACTCTCTGGGCCTCAGTTTTTCTATCGCATGCAGTGGGCTTGCCGGGACGTGTGATCTACGCGCAGGGCCCTGTGTAAGTCCCGCGTCCTGTTCCTTCACCCTCGTCCTAGTAGCGTGGATTTAAAGTTTCCTAGGTGCCGGACCACGTGGTTTGGCGCCGCCCCCTAGGGCAAGAAAGTAGCTGCAAGTTTGAGGGGGAGATTGCCATCAGCCCCGAGGGTAGGGACCGTGTAAAGGAGGGTGCGGAGAGAAGGAGCCTATGGCCCCCGTAACTGAGCTAGGGCTCAGGCCCCTAGGCCCTTAGTAGCCCTTCTGTACGGAGTCAAACAGCTTTTGGATTCGAACTTCAGGTGTATTCATTTCTTCATTCATTCTCACAACTGTTAATCTGGCGCTTGGGGTGCCGGTGGTAAAATCATGAGCACTACATTAAGTGCCAAGAATGAGAGGCTTAGAGTACTGAGACAGGGCTGGCGGGTTGCCCCGGTTAGGGGTGTCCAGGACTGTTTTCCGGAGAAAGTGGAAGTTGATATGAGATTTAAGAGAGGGGAAGTGGATATTCCAGACAGATATGCAAAGGTCCTGCGGTGGGAGGGAACTTGTTGCAGACTGTTGGCCTTGGGAAAGTCCATTGTGGCTGAAATGGGGAGTTCAGGGTAATAGAGGTCCCTTGGGGGAAAGATGCTGGTTGGAGCCCTATAGCAGGCAGTTTCATCTTATTCTGAGGAGCAGTGCTAAGCCCCTGGAGGTATTTAAGCTGGTAAAATGATTAGTTGATATCCCTTTGGCTACAGTGGGAGCTCTGGTCCTGATGCTTGTTGCTGTCAGGACCTCCTGGAGAAACTAAAAAGGGTGATGGGCCCTAAGACATCATCTATGTTTTCCAACTGTCTCTAGATCTCAGTTGCCCTTTTTACCCTGCTTATAGCACTTAACAGCTAAAGAGAGCAAAAGACAGTACCGGTCTTCATTGGGGCATTTGCCTAAGTAAAAGTGCCCTGTGTGTGGAGCATACACTCTAATAGGAGCAGACAGGTGACAAATATTTTAAAAGTTAGTGATATAAATGGCTGGTGCTGGCTATAAAAATTAGACAAGCAAGTAGAGTAGGAATCTCCAATTATAAATAGGGTGGTCAGGAATCTCCCCTGAGAAAGTAACATTTGGGCAGAGAAGGAAGGGAAGGGTGAAGTGTGAACTTAGGAGTGGAGAGCATTCCAGACAAAAAGAAGAGCAAATCTTGATGGGGGCAGGGTGGCCCAACACATTTGCGGGACAGTGGAGCAGAGTGAAACTGACACTCGAAGTCTCAGTGTTCCTGGGTCACTGTGCAGGGTACTGACCAGATGATCTCATCAGGCCTGATAGCAACCTGCTAGGTGGGTGCTGCTGTTTTCCCCATGTCACAAAGAAGGGACCTGAAGTTGGAAGAGGTGGAGAGATTAGCCCAGCTACTTCACAGAGGAGTTCTGACAGAGGAGTTCTGAATGACTCCAGGTGCACCCTCTTGGTCCCTCTGCCCAGGTTCCTGACACCCTCTGCCTTCACCGCATGTTGCTCACTGAGCCTCCCTGGGGCACTTGACAGCCCAGGTTCCTGGTATTTGCAGAGGCAGTGGGCCCTATCACCTTGGCATCAAAGGCCTGGATTTCACCTGGTTCCCTCTGCTTCCACCAAGGGACTGGCACTGTTTGGTTCCATTACTTTCCCAGTGGTTAAGTGACTATGATTATGCCACCTGGCTGCCTCCAGTATCCAGGCTGTGGTTCACCCTGCCATGGGGAGATTGATCAGCCTAACCTTTAAGAGCCTTTTAAAAGGTCACTTGTGGGAAAAGCCCTATCTCCGGGCCTCTAAGCACAGAAAGTGCCCAGGAGGCTGAGGGCTGGATAGATGCTCTAGCCTGGAACATTTCAACTCCAGTCTCTCAAAGGCACCTCTTGCCAACATGTTGACTTACAAGGTTTTAACCCGGAAGGTTTGGATGGCATTGGCAGGTCCTGGCAGACATACTTCCCAAAGCAAAAAGAGCACCCTTCTCAACCCCCTGTCTGTGCAAGTTGTGAGCCTGTAGAGAGCTGGGCCCAAGGAGGACCCTTACTGTGCTGGGGTGTTAATTGCTGCTCTCTCTCTCTCCTTCTCTGCAGAGAAGTTTCCCGACTCAGCCTGTAACCCTCCTGGACATCTATACGCACTGGCAACAGTAAGTATGATGGTTCTGAAGGTGTGAAGTAGGGATACCCCAAGTTGTCAACTCGGAATAAGCTAGGCTACTAATCTGGTCTCAGATCTGTCTGCCACTGTAGACACCATTATCACCCCCAGGAAGCCAGGTCACAGGTGTGGGTGTCAGGTAGGGGGAGGGGACATTGAGAGCTGTGATCAGTATTGAATAACAGCAAAGACAGAAGCTTCTCAGCTATTTGTTATTCATTCAGTCAAAACAAACATTTATTGAGCACTTACTGAATGCCAAGCCCTGTTCTAAGTGTGAGGTGTCAGACATGCCTCCTTCCTCCCTGGAGTTGACATTGGAGCCAGGGAGTTAGGTGTGCATCAAAGAACAAAACACATGAATGTTAGGTTACAGTGGCAGTAAGGATTACGAAAAAGAGGTAACTAATGCCAAAACCGCATAAACCTTATTTGGGTTTCTAGGGGAAGCTTCCCTGTGGGGACCTTTGATTTGAGAACTTCCCTGACAAAATCGGGGAGTGAACTAGGCAGTAAGTATGGAGAAGCAGGTGGAGTATACCTAGCAGAGGGAACTGCTGGTGCTGGGGCGTGCGGCCTTGGGCCCAGTGCAGATGAGGCTGGACAGTCGGCAGGGCTAAGGAGTTGTCTTTACCCTGAGAGCAGGGGGAGCTGTGGAACGGTGACTCAGAATGGTGAGGTTGCTCTGTAGCCTGGCAAGACTGGGGGGCATCATCATCCAGGCAAGAGCTGGTGTGATGGGAGGTAGGAAGTGGATTCCGGGAACATCCGGGGGTGGAGCCGGGGCCTGCGGGTGAGCTGGAGGGGCAGTCTAGTTGAATCCCAGGTATCTAACTCATGCATGGGGGTGGAAGGAAACCTGGTTTGGAGGGGAAATTTCAAGGATGTGTTGAGTGTGAAATGTGTAAAACTTAAGTACTTTTCAAGGATGGGGAAGTAAGCCAAGGGTATATCAACAGAGGAATGGTTTGGGAGTGAAGGAAGGCATAGTTGTACTCTCCCCGTGCCCTGGCCTGGCCACAGCCAACCAGGCAAGTAAAGGACCTGTAGTCGTGTCCCACAGAGAATATCAAATTGTCCGGGGTGGAGAAGAGATGGCAGAGGGGCAGGTGAGGGACCACGCTGCACATCCCTGAGGATAAAGGGAGTGGCGTGTTCTCTGGGCCCTGGGAGGCTGAAATGGGATCTGTATGTGCCTGCTTTAGGGAGAGATCTCAGTTTCTGAACACAAGTGCTTGGTCATCAGAGCCACCCCCAAATGAGAGAGGCCACAGTGGGATTGGTGAGCTCCCTGTTAGCAGAGGGATGTAAGCAAAGGCAGGAATGGTATGGAAGGGATCCCAGCTTCCAGTAGAGAGCTAAGGCCCTTAAAAGCCTGCTAGGCTCTCAGTTCTTAGCTCTTTGCTGGTAAAGCAGCCCAGGACTCACCCCCCACTTCCTCTCACTAGCTGTCTCCGTCTCGCCCAGGTGTTGCAGGTGTTATTCACAGCACTTCCTTCCCCAGAGAACCACTTCAGCAAGCTGTACCACAAGCCCTTCCCTGCCTCTGGCCTCTGTGGATAAGGGGTACTGTGTGAAGCAGGAACCTCCTACCCACCAGAGGAAGCCTGGCCTAGTGCGACAGATTCGAACCCAGCAACGATCTGTAGGACCAAGGCAAACGGTTTCCCGAGTCTGTCTCTGTCTGTAAAGTGACAGATAGTAAATAGAGTGCTAAACCTGGCTGTTGGAGGCGCTCCCTCCCCAATTTATATAGCACCTGCCTATGAGCAGGACTGTTCTTTATGTAACTGGGAACAGACCAGAGAGCAGCTTCTTCAGTGATATTTGCCATAAACGAAACCTGTTTTTAACAGGAGATTCTCAGCAAGTGACCTTCCTGGGAACCAGGGACCGGAGAGCACGTCCCAAACTGTGGCAGAGCAATTGTAGCTGGAGAACATGGGCACGGACAGTGACTCCTCGGGGTGGCAACGTGGAGTCAAAGAGATGATGCTTGAAAGTTCCAGGGACTCAGCCATCTGAGTGCTTATCCTGCCAATGCCCTGGGCACTTGTTTGTTTTGAGACACGTGTTGGGCACAAAGGATACTTCAGTGAGCTGGAAAAGTTCCTGACAGGCCCCTCCCTCTTCCCTGGTCCTCACTGTCAGGTGAGGGCAGCAGGCAGGAAGGAAGCGCAGTGACAAGAGGGAGAAAAGTGCTCTGAAGAAAACGAAACAGGATGTGAGGGCAGAGAATGTCTTCGAGGTGATTAGAGAGGCCCTCTCCGAGAAGACTGTGCTGGGCCAGGGAGGGCCTGGGCGGAGTCTTCCAGGAAGAGGGCGTGGCAGGTGCTGGAAGTTCTGGAGGGAGGAGGAGCCCAGATGGCTCTGTGAAATGCCTGCAGGTGCCGGGCCTGTCACTTGACACCTTTTAGCTGCTGGTACTGACCATTCCTGATGATCTTGAAGACTGGACGACTGTAAAAACACTCTGAAATGAGTGAAAATGCAGAATTTTCCCTACACTATGTCTTCATTGCTGTTTAAACTCTGTGTGTTTCCTTTGGAGTGGTGGAAGGCTGTGGGAAGGTCTTTCTCTTTTCAAATCTCCTGGAGTTGTCCTTGTCACCAATTGGTATAGCCAGTCACCCTTGTCCTACAGAACCTCGGAGGTTGGCCGGAAGCGGAAGGCAGAGGAAGATGCAGCATTGCAGGCCAAGAAGGCCCGTGTGTCAGACCCCATTAGCAGTTCCGAGAGCTCAGAGAGCTCGGAAGAGGAGGTGGAGGCAGAAGCTGAAACTGCCAAAGGTGGTAAGAGCCCTGCATACCAGGTGCATCAGGGCGAACGCTGGTGCTTGTCGGGGCTTAGCCCAGGGCCCGGCGCCTTTTGGGAACAGGCTGTTGCATATTGGATTGTTCCAGTAGGGGCCCACCTCCAGCTTCTCCTTCAGTGAGCCCTGGGAGGACCAGGACCTCTTAGGGGGGAGATCAGAAGGGCCTCCCTGTCTGTTTCAGGATTGATTTGAACCCTCCCTCTGTGCCAAACACCGTGTCCCTGGCGCCTTCTTGCTTGGCAGGACTACGAGCCAGTCCTTTTCCTCCAGGGCCCCAGTGACTCACCACCAGGGAACTGGAACTCCATCGAGGATGCAGACTTGTAGCTTTCACTTTGCCTCTCTCTCTCTCTCTCTCTCTCTCTCTCTCTCTCTCGCCCTCGGTGGATATGGCTGGTGTGTGCACAGCCCTTTCCCACAAGTCTGGGCTGAGCCTCAGAACCGTACCCAGCACCAGGCAGCCACAGCAATTCCTAGGGGGGCTGAAACCCGTTCGCTGCTTTTAGGTGAGAAAAAGCTCCCCTGGCTCATCTAGCAGGTGTTTGTGTCTTGCAGCCCCAGTTGTGGGAGCGGTGTTACCCTCACGCGTGAAAGAAAAGGCCAAGGTGAGTGGGGCCACGTTCCCAGTTGTTACCTGTTTAAGAGTTAAAATGCCCTGTAAGCAACAGTCTCCTGTGTCCGGGAGGGTTGTGGGTAATTGCCTGGCCTGGGTTCTCATCTCAGCCTAAGGCGCCAGCTCTGTGACCTTGGTGAGTCCCTTTATCTCTCTGGGCTTCAGTTTCCTTTTCTATAAAACTATATAAATAATTAGGAAATAATGATCATAACCACAACAAACTGCAACTTACCACTTTGCAGGTTAACGGCTGTGTTCCTCCAGTGGTCACCTAGTTCCCCCGGCACCTCTGTGAGGGGAGGCGCCACTTTTAACCCCAGTCATTCATTTATTTATTTTTAGAGATTTTATTTATTGCCCTGACCAGTGTGGCTCAGCGGGTTGGAGTGTTGTCCCGTAAATGAAAGGTTGCGGGTTCGGTTCCCAGTCCAGGCACAGACGTGTGCAGTCTGAGGTCTAGGCGTGTCCCAGGAGCCACCAGCCGGTTCTTCTCTCACACCGATGTTTCTCTCTCCCCTTCCTCTCTAACAGCAATGAAAACAAAATTGTCCTTGGGTGAGGATTTTTTTTTAAGTAAAGCTTTTATTTATTTCTCGAGTGGGGAAGGAGAGGGAGAGAAACATCGGTGTGAGAGAAAAATATCCATGGGTTGCTTCTCACACGCTCCCAACCTGGAACATGACCGTAACCCAAGTTTGTGCCCTGACCTGAAATCAAGCCAGCGACTTTTTGGTTTATGGGACAGTGCCCAACTCACTGAGCCACACCAACCAGGGCTTTTTGAAAGCCCCACTTTAAAGGTGAAGAAATGGAGACCTAGGGAAGTGACTTGTCCAAACTCAGACAGCTAGGAAGTGACAGAACTGGGTTCAGATGTGGTCACCAAGCCATCCCCAAGTGTGTCTGTCTCTTGTTCTCTGTAGGCAACGACCAAGACAGCCAACAGGACAGTGAACTCCACACCACACCCTGCCCCTGGGCAGGCCCACCTCCTCTCTGGGAAGTCACCCAAAATGTCATCAGGGCCCTCAGCAAATACCGTCCTGGACTCAGAAATCAAGTCGCTGGGCAGTGTCTCAGCCCTCAGAACCACCGCCAAGCCTGGTGAGAAGCACCCAGAGTGTGGGCTAGGAGGCAGGCAGGCCTGGGTACTCCTTTGTCAAGCTCCAGGACATTCAGAGCCTTTTCTCCATGACAACAAGGACCCCCCACCAGTACCAGACATTTTCCCTTGATGAGGGAGAGCCAGCCACAGGGAGGCATCAGGATTTGCTGAGGGAGATGAGCAGCCTGGGAGGGGGTTAGGGACTAAACTCAGAGGGGCCCGGGTTTGCCTCTGTTTCTTGTGTAAAAGGACTTTGCCCTGCCCGCCTCATTGTGTTAGTAGGGGAAGTTTTCTAAGCTGGGGCATGTATTAAAACCCATTACGCTGCGCACAGGGCCTCAGGTACGTGAAACATAGGGACACAAGCAGAGTGCTCCTAAGCTCCAGGGCTTCCAGAGATGATGGAGCTGAAGCAAAGCCCAAATGCTCGCTCACCCGCTACCTGGCTCTGATTAGCTGGTGTGGCAGAGTGCTGGCGGGTCTGGGGAGGGTGGCCGTCAGTGCGCTTCCTGTTCATCCCTCAGGAATGGCGTCATCAGGCCAGGCAGCCAGCTCCAGTGAGGACACCTCCAGCTCCAGCGATGAGACGGACTTGGAGGTAATTGCAGCCTGTCCTCGGGAGCTGCCCAGCATAGACGCCCAACCTTCCCTCCCTGGGGCCGGGCTTCACAGACCACTGGGGCCAGATCAGTTCAGCAAGCGTTTCAGGGTGACCGGGAGCTGGAAAGGCTGAGGCCTGGGGCGCGGGGGGTAGGAGAGGTGCTGGCCATTGCTCCCGGGGCCTGAGGAGGGTCTAGGGTGGTGGAAGAGAGACACTGTCTTGCCCATGAGACAAAGAAAGGCTTCCTGGGAGAGGTGGCACTGGATCAGGGCCTTGGTGCACAGGGGCATCCAGGAGGGCGACGTAGGGGAAGAGGTGTTGGAGCAGGAAGTGCTGTGCAAGCAAAGGCCCAGGGACGGCTGCGGGGCACTGTCCTGTGGTGCAGTTGGGGTGAGTGGGGTGAGGTTGCCAAGGGAGTTCTGAGCCTGCTGGCAAATGCCAGGCCTAAGCACCTGGCCAGAGGTGGGCAGGTCTTAGTCTGGGCCTTGTCTCTTCTCTGAACTGTGACGGGATGTCAACTTCCCACTGTGCACCTGCCAAATGCCAGGCCCAGGGTGCTGTCATGGGCAAGATGGGCAGGGTTCCTGCTGCCTGGGGAGGTGGGGGTCCCTCAGAAATTTCATTGCAATGGTGGTGGTAACTGTGAAGGGAAAAGGTAGAGAGCCATCGGGCAGAGATAGGAACGTGATGTGGACAGAGGGCAGCATGGGCAGCGACGAAGACAGCGAGCTCGGTGCTCTTCAAGAATGCTGACGTGCACTGTGGTGGGTGGGAGAGGAAGTGATGTGAGACAGCTTGGGGGTCGGGCTAGTCACCGCCTGACCGTGAGGACCACCAGGAGGAGTCGGGTTATGCTCAGGCTGCGGAAAGCCATTGCAGGGTTTCAGGCTCAGAGGTAAGGTGACCTGGTTTGTGTTTCAAAGAGTTTGCTGGCTGTGGCCTGGACTGGAGGGCAGAATGAAAGGAATGAGCCCATAGAGGGGCTGTTGGAGGGCTGTGGGCAGCGGGCGCTGGGGGCCCCCTGTGCAGGTATCGGGGGTGGGCCAGCAGGGTTCAGGGATGGACGGGGCTGCTGCCCGGAGTACTTCCCACCTCTCCTCCAGCCTCACCCAGTAACACGTCAAGCTGGAGACCTCACCCCCATCTACCGCAGTCCTGGCTGCAGGTGCCTCCCACTTTCCATCCCCACCCTCGGGGCCCTAGCTATAGCCAGTCCTAGGATGCCCTGGGAAACCAGCAGTTAGCCACATGGCCTCTGTGGGCCAGAGACCGGTGCGGGGCCGTGGCAGCAGTAAGGAAGAGTTCGGGTCGGAGGAGACGGCTGCCCCGAAACCCAGGGTCAGGTGAGGGCTCGCTGCTGGCAGAGATGGTGATAGGGCCCTGCCTGCCTTGCAAATGCCAGCCTTTTAGGAAGGCTAAAAGCCCAGAGAGGGAAGGAATGTGCCCAGGATACTTCAGCGAGCCTGTGGCAAGCTTGGTATTCAGATGCTGGCCCTCAGCTCTTGTGATGGCCGTTGTGATTCGATACTGTAGTTGAAGAGTCAGGTGAGGGTGGGCTTTCCTGCTGGAGAGCCTGTGCGCCAGGTGGCAGAGCAGCTCAGTGCTCAAAAGGTCTGCCCCCAAAGCTGCACAGACGTGGGTTCCAATCATAGCTGTGCCCCTTCACCTTGGTCTTGAGTGAGTTGACCTCTCAGAGCCACTCGTCCTTTTCCAGAAAATGGGCATACTGACGGTGTCCATCTTGGGGGTTGTTCGGGAGGCTTTATGAGCCATGAAGCCTCGTGTGTCCTCCTGGGGTGGGGACTGTCATGCCTTACCTGATGCCGTCTCATTCCAGGTAAAACCGTCAGTAAACCCACCACAGGTCAAAGCCTCGCCAGCCCCTGCCAAGGCGTCTCTGGGGAAAAAAGCAGCCACCACCCCTGGGAAGGCAGGGAATGTGATACCCCAAGTCAGCAGAGGTGCCCTGGCCCCAGCCAGCAGGGCCATAAAGGCCGAGAAGGACTCGGAGAGCAGGGAGGAGGAATCTGAGAGTGAGGAGGAGGCCCCCGTGGGGACACCCAGCCAGGTGAGGCCTGGGAGAGGGCTGCCCTTGGGGTCCCCTGGTCCCAGCAGCCTGGGGCTCTCCCAGGGCCCCAGCTAGGTGGTGAGCACCTCCTCTGCCAGAGAAGACGCCCCTTGGAGTTGGGGGAGGGGGAGGGGAGGCGGAGGTGTGAAACTTGGGGCAACAGCACCTGGGCTTGCCGCAGCTGCCTGTGGAAATCGCCCTTTTCGCCTGTTGGGCGGCCTAGAATGGCTGCTTCCCAGAGGGTGCTGGACCCCACTCGATCAGTAACTCCGCTGTACCTCAGTTTCCCTGCCTAGTAGATGGACTGCTGTCCTTATCCCAGCTCGTCTGCTGTGAAGGGACTTGGGGAGTTTCCATTGCTCAGCCCTCTGGCTTCTTAGGCCAAATCATGGCTTGATAGCTAAGAGGAATTTGGTTTTCTTCCACCTGCTGGGACCCCCTCTCCCTAGTGGGTGGTAAAGGGTACAGCCCCTGAGGCTCTGGGTGCATCCCAAGGAAAGCCCATAGGGGCTGGGGAGCTTTGGGATCTGAGAGGAGAGCAGGAGGAGGGTCAGACGGCAGCCCTGAGCACCCCCAGCCGAGGGCCCGGGGCGGAGGTCCCCCCCACAGGGCGGTGAGTGGAAGAGTGTGATAAATAAGATTGCCCATGCTAGACTTTCGTGAATGTTAGGGAGGAAAGTGAGGCGGGGAGGGGCGTCGGAGTGGCCATTTAAACTGGAACACTCGGGGGACGCTGCCCAGGGGAGCCCTGTGTAAAGGCTTGAAAACCTGGAGGAAGAAAGGGAGGGGCCACGTGCTGCGCGGGGGCTGATTCCCGGTGGGAGCAGAGCAGGTGCAAGGCCCCGAAGCGGGAGCAGGAGAGAACCGACAGGCACTGATGCTGTCTGCAGGGCTGCTGCTCCTCAGCCCGGGCCAGTGTTGCTGTGCCCACGGCCACCCCATGTTGCCTGGCACCTGTTTTTCAGAAGGAACCCAAATGTGAACATTTACCTACAATCTCTTTCTCCGTATTGCTTCAGATACGTGACAAGGTGCAAGCCGAACACACCCTGTCTGGAGTAGCCTGCACCCTCTGCTCAGGAAGGTTTTTAGAAGGGGGTGATCAGAGCCACTGATTTTCTGGGGTGATTGGCTCAGGGCTGAGCAGCTGTGACCTTGTTAAGACAGACAGGGCTTGCAGCCATCCTGCCGAAACCCTGATGCCATGAGCAGAGCCTCAGACCAGCAAGGAGTCGGTCAGGGGGTCCGTGGGGAGGAGGCCTAGACCCTGGGGGCCTTGCCCCCTGAGGCTAGGACAGCCTGGCCCAGGGTCCGCCTGCCGTCCATGTGCAGAAAGCTCGGGGCAGGCCCCGCTCGGTCGGCCGGGCACAGCTCCTGTGCGCACAGCCTCCCCACTGACCAGGCCGCCCGGTGTGCAGGGCAACCGTGGGGCGGTGCAGAGCATCAGGGACAAGCACCGTAAGGAAGGAACTGGTGTCTGTCTGGCCCCAGAGGATGAGGCTGAGGTGACCAGGTGAGATGGGCCTCAGGGATTAAAGAGTGTGGAGCTGATAGGCTACGTCGCAGCATGAGCCAAGGTGGAGAGTGGGGAGAGAAGCAGGGGGTCCCGAGAGCCCCATGAAGCCCTCTGCTTATCCCGAAGGTGTTTCCAGAGGGTTTTCAGGAGGAAAGGACCGATTGTCTTTTCTCTTTTACTAGGTGAAGGCCTTGGGAAAAATTGTCCAGGTCAGAGCTGCCTTAGCTCCTGCCAAGGGGACCTTTGGGAAAGGGGCCACCCCAGCAACCCCTGAGAAGGCAGGGCCTGCAGCTGCACAGGCCAAAGCAGGGAGGCCAGAGGAGGACTCGGAGAGCAGCAGTGAGGAGTCAGACAGTGAGGAGGAGGCACCAGCTGCCAAGACTCCTCTTCAGGTGAGGCCCAGGGAAGGAGAGCTTGCAGCCCATGCCCACCCCCAGAAGGCCTTCTGAGGACTTGGTCTCCCACCCCCAAAGAGCCCCAGGCCTGCTCAGAACCCTGCCCCAGCCCGCCTGTCACACAGAGGGATGTTGGGGGGCGGAGGGTCACTGGCCTGTGTGGCCTCCTGTCTCTCCTCACCTCCACCCTCTGCACCTCCTCCCCTGATTCTGCTTCTCTGGCTCCAGGTGAAGCCCTCAGGGAAAACGCCCCAGGTCAGAGCTGCCTCAGCCCCCACCAAGGACTCCCCCAGGAAGGTGGCTGTCCCTGCACCCCCTGAGAAGGCAGGGCCTGCAGCTGCACAGGCCAAGGCAGGGAGGCCAGAGGAGGACTCGGAGAGCAGCAGTGAGGAGTCGGACAGTGAGGAGGAGGCACCAGCAGCGGCAGTGCCTGTAACCTCAAACCTGGCTCAGGTGAGGCTGGGACACTCTGCATGGTCGGTACCCTGCCTGCAGAGCCACCCATGGGCTTCTCCTCCCCCTGCCCCCTGCACCTGGAGCCCCGGTCCCTAATTGGCCCTCCTCACCTCTGTCCTACTAACACACATTCCCTCTGCAGGCCCCCTGCTGTAATCCTGTCCTCTGTCACTCACAGGCAAAGCCCTCAGGGTTTAAAAATGCACAGGGCAGAGCCACCTCAGCCACAGGACCCCCAGGGAAAGGTGCTGCCCCAGCACCCTCTGGGAAGGCAGGGCCTGCAGCCACCTCGGCCCAGGCCTGGAAGCAGGAGCAGGACTCAGAGAGCAGCAGTGAGGAGGAGTCAGACAGCGATGAGGAGGCCCCAGTAGCTGTGGCCTCGGCCCAGGTGAGACCCCCACCTGTAAGGCTCCTCGCTCCGCCCCCAGCACCCGAGCCATCCCCACCCTGTCCTGTACACTCTGTTATGGTTCGCCCTCTCAGTCTCTTGCATCTGCACGCAGGCATGCTTTGGTCTCCTTCCCCTGATCCCGTATGTCTCATTCTAGGCAAAGTCATCTGGGAAAGTTCTCCAGGTCGTACCTGCCTCCGGTCCCACCAAGGGGCCTCCTCAGAAAGCAGGGCCTAAAGCCACCCAGGTCAAGGTCAAAAAGGCCAAGGAAGACTTGAAGAGCATCAAGGAAGAATCAGACAGTGAGGAGGAGGTGTCTGCAGCCATGACTCCGGCCCAGGTGAGGCCACAACCTAGCTGGACCCTGAGTGGCTCCCACTGGCTGGCTCCATAGGAAGCTGTGGGGAAGGATGGCAGTGAGCTTCACCTTTGGACAGGTGGAGGCTCGGAATCCAGGATCCTTCTCTGGCTTCTAACTTCTGTGTCCCCCTCAGGCAAAACCGGCTATGAAAACTCACACCAAGGTCCTTCCAAGGAAGGGAACACCCGTTACCCCTGCGGCTGCCAGCGCCCCCAGGAAAGCAGGAACAGCAACTTCACCAGCCGTCACGTCGTCCAAAGCTGTGGCCAGGGGCACCCAGAGGCCAGAGGAGGAGTCTTCAAGCAGTGACGAATCAGAGAGTGAGGAAGAGACAGCGTCTGTCACAGCTGGGGGACAGGTGAGGCCAAGTGTGCTTGGCTGACTTGGGCCAGCCTGCTCGTGGTCCTCTGGGTCCCCGTGTCATGGCTCTCTTCCTTGCTGTGCTAGGCCGAGCCTGCGAGGAAAAGCCTCCCGGCAAAAGCTGCCTCAGCATCCACCAAAGGGCCCTCAGGGAAAGGGACCGCCCAGGTCCTCCCTGGGAAGGCAGGGTCTGCGGCGGCCCAGGTCGATGCCAAGACGCACGAGGACTCAGAGAGCAGTGAGGAAGAATCAGACAGTGAGGAGGCTTCCTTGGCTCCGGCACAGGTGAGACCTAGAAGAAGCCAACCCATCCCACCCACATCAGTGCCTGGGACTCTGCTCTTATCCCTGGTGTGCAGAAGTCCCCTGCAGCCTCAGTGCAGCCTCGTTCCCCATTTTTCACTCTGTCTCCTGTGTGGCCTTTGAGCCCCCACCGAGGTGCTTCCTCGTGCTTCCCGTAGGCTCTGTCGGGAACCCCATCCGCCAGGTGCTCTCCTGCCCAGGGCGCCTGCGGCCCCAGCCCTCAGAGCTCCCAGGCTAGAAGGGTGGTGTGGGCCTGCACACAGATTATCCCAGCATGGTGTGACAGAGAGAGGACACCTGCCTGGGGTCTCAGAACCCAGGGACTGCATCCAGGGGCTTTGGAGGTGAGGCCACTTGGAGGCAGTGGCATTTAAACTGTGGGCTGAGTTGGCCCAGTGACATGATTGTTCAGAGCAACCCCAGCTTATGAAGGGCCCGGAGTGGGAGAGCGCCTGGTTTGGGTGAGTTGCCCCAGGTGGAGTGTTCCGGTGGGATCACCATGCAGACAGTGTAGCAGCAGCGAACAGTGGGGGTTGGAGCGTGCCTGGGTTCAAGGCCCTGAAAAGCGATGTAATCCATCAGGGCCTCTGTTTTCTCTTCTGTGAGTTGAACCCTGGCAGGGTTGAGAATTTAGCAAGGTCTCACCTGCCACACCCAGCAAGGGCTCATCCTGGTGAGGGCAACCAGGCTGCCGTGCCCCAGAATCCAGGTGACTGCCAGCCTGGGAGAACTGGACAAGGTGAAGGCCGCTCTCTCCCTGCGCTCACCCGCCCACCATTCATTATTTTTAATTGCTGCTTTCCCCCCCCAATAACCACTCAGAAATGAGTCATTTCTTATTTCCCTGTACCAGAACACACGTTTTTATGGACTTTTTTGGTTCCCCTTTACTATTACCTTGTGGGACCCAAGTTCTTATGATCTCTCTACTGAGGTTTTAAACTGCGCATGCGCCCTCCCAGAGTCTCAGCCCAACAGGCTCCTTCCTGTCCCCTTTCTCCGAGCTGCAGACACGGTCTAGAGCAAGGTTCAAGGTGCCGTCTCCTCCTGTCCGAGCCTCCCCTCTCTACTGTGAGATAGGTGTTCTTTAGCATCGGTTTCCTGAGACAGAAATTGGAGTGTGAAGGGGTTGTTGAGTAACATGCCCCAGCTGAGCCAACCAGTGAGGCTCAGAGCTGGGCCTTGGCCCCACGGTGCCTGTCTCAGAAGCCTTTTGCCTTTCTCACTTTCTTCAGCCACATCTTTTTTTTTTTTTTAATTTATTATTTATTTTTAGAGAGAGGAAAAGGGAGGAGAAAAGAGAGGGAGAGAAATATCAATGTGTGGTTGCCTCTCACGAACCCCCTACTGGAGAGACCTGGCCCACAACCCGGGCATGTGCCCTGACTAGGAATCAAACCACGATCCTTTGGTTTGCAGGTCTACGCTCAATTCACTGAGCTACGCCAGCCAGGGCCTCCCATGGATTTTAAAGCGATTTCATTTTCATTTTTATTCTTTGAGTTGTGGGTTTTAAAATAGGGTAATTTTCAAATATCTGGGATTATACACATTTCTTTATGTCGCTCATTTCCAATTTAATCCTGTGGTAGCTGAAGCACATGTCTTGTATGATTTCAGTCTCCATAAGTTCATTAAGATCTGTGAGGTCAGGTTAGTCTTCATTCTGTCTGCATAACAGACACTGCTTGCCTGCAGATGCTTGAGAGCTGTGCTGATGGGCACCTTGGCTTTGAGTCACACACAGACTGTGCTTTAGGGGCTTGTCTTTCTGTAAGTCCTGACTTTTCACTTCATCCATTCCCAGGTGGGTGAGGGCATCTGGGGTGGGGGGACTTCTGTGCCCGATCCAGTGACATCTCTGAGGGAGGCAGGGCCTTGTAGTGCTGCCAGACTGCTCATTCTGCCTCACATCAGCAGGGCCTTGCTTCCCATGCCTGTCAAGGAGTTGGCTCTTTATTGTTCTCATCTCAGGGTCTGCACTTGCTGGGGGCCCTGCAGGCATTTGGGGGACACCCTAGACTCAGTGAGCATCAGGTGAAGCTGAAGAGAAACTCACAACAGCAGTCTGGTGTCGTGTTCTGCTCTCCCCAGTCCCTGGCTCCCACCTCACACAGACTAGGTTGGCCGCTTACGCTCCAGCTACTACCTCAGTGTCCCAGCCAGCCAGAAGGAAGAAGACACATGTTTTCTACATGTGTAAGAACGTCTAATGTGTGCTCAACTTACATTCCATTAGCTAGAACTTAATCACGTGGCCACCTAGCCAAAAGGGAGCCTAGCGTACCTTTGCTCTGAGTAGTCTTGTGATTAACACTAAGAAAAGTGCTCACAGTAATGAATATCAGTGCTTATCACATACCTGGAACTGTGAAATACTGAGAAACTCTCACTAACCCTCACGACAACCCTGTGGGTGGGCCCTATTATTATCCCTGTTTTACAGAGGAGGAACTGAGGCCCGTGACATCAGATGGTCTGCCCAGGCTCACGCAGTGGTCGTATGGTGGCACTGGAACCCAGACTCGGACGTCTGGCTCCAGAATCGGGGTCCAGGGCCAACTGTCCCACTGCATCTCACCTTCCACCTTCCATAATTCCCTTTCCTTCCAGGCGGAGGCCTCAGTGAAAGCCCCTCAGACCAAAGCCAGCCCAGCTTCCGCCAGAGTGGCTTCAGCTAAAGGGGCAGCATCAACTTCTGGGAAGGTGGTCACTGAGGCTGCTCAAGCCACACAGGGCTCCCCAGCCAAGGCAAGTGGGACCAGAAGCCACAGGAGGTGCCAGGGGTTGGGGTGAAGAGAAGGTCCAAGCTGTGGCCCCAGCCTGGACAAGGGCCCTGCAAAGTTGGGTGCAGCCTCACCATCACACCGTGGGTGGGGCTTAACCTGAAAAGAACTCTGCCGTCCACGTCTTTCCTCAATACTGTTACCTCCTCGGAATCCAGGTAAAGCTGCCAGCGAGGACAGCCCAGAGCCACAGTGCCGTCTCGGCGAGGGGCCAGGCCTCAGGGCCGGCGGAAGATGACTCAGAGAGCAGTGAGGAGGAGACAGACGTCGAGGGCGTGGCGCCCACTCAGGTGAGGCTCGGGGAGGGTGGAGAGCGGCCCGGTACCTCCCCTCTGTGTCTGGAGCCCCCCACAGCACAACTGCTCGAGCTCCATCCATCTTCTATGTCCCTCTGCTTTCCCTTCCCTGATTCTGTTTCTGTCACCCCAGGCAAAGCCCTCAGGGAAGACTACCCAGGTCAAGACCACCTTAGGCCCCACCAAGCAGTCCCCCAGGAAAGGGGCTGACCCGATACCCCCCGGGAAGACAGGACCCACGGCCGCCCAGGCCAGGAAGGAGGAGGAGGAGGAGAGCAGCAGCGAGGGGTCGGACAGCAACGGGGAGGCAGCTGTGACACTGGCTCAGGTGAGACTTGATGAAGCTGCGACCGTGCCGAGCCACTGCCACCTTAGTCAGAACTTGGGCTCAGGGCCATCTGGGTAAGGAAGACCAGAGTCAGGCTCTGACTCCAGGAAGGCTTCCATGTCTCCCTTCGGTGAAACCTGCTGTCAGACTCCCCCAAACCAAGGCCTCCACCGTTTGAGTGGACACCAGTCCCAGGGAAGGCTAGGCCAGAAACTCCTGACAAGGCACATGAGGCCAAGAACGCAAGGATGTCATAGTCAGAGAGTCGTGGGAAGGCTTGGATGGTGGTGCAGGCGCCACAAGACCCTGGGGAGCTGGAGGAAGTCACATCCCTTTTCTGGGCCTGGGACCTCACATCGGCTTGTGCATCTCCCCAGGGAGAGCTTGTCTAGCTTAGTGTGAAACCTGGGGTTTGGGGAGAGCAAATGAAGACGTGGCTTTTATCAGGGTGATTTTCCCTGTCTGCCTGCAGAAGGCAGCAGGGGTCCACGTCCTGCCAGAGTTCACAGTAACAAACTCCAGGACTCACCGGGCTCAGGTGTATAATGGGAATGATGGGCATAGGCCTGGTGCAGGGGACAGGTGGCAATGGGCCTTGAGCCATGGTGTCAGGAAAGACAGGAGGGAGTGGTGGCAGCCAGGGCAAACTGGAGAGCCCTTCTCCATCCAAGAGGTGGTCTCTGTCCACTCCAGCCACTTGTGACCTTGTAGAAATGTGCCCTCTGTGCAGCTGGGTCTTCTATTCCCGAAGGAAAGCTGGAAGTCCCTGTGCCAGGCCAAGCTCCACCCCCTGTTAGATCCATCTCTATGAGCAGAACAAGCACCAAGGAGCTAGGAAGTGTTCCTAGCACTACTCTCCGAGTCCGTGCATCAGCCACCTGTTCAGCCCTCTGTCTTGCTGATAGAGATAAAAGGACCAAAGATGGTGGCCCTGACCCCAAGGAGCTTACAGTCTGTAGGGAAAGACAAGGTGACTGGGTTTTCGGAGAATGTTCTGGTAGGGTCTGTCTAATGGACCTGGGAGAACAGGTCTCTGAGAGGCCGGAAGAGGAGATGATAGTGCGGAGCTGGAAGGGAGACCTGGAGCCCACCAGACCCAGGAGAACAGAGTGAAGACAGGCCCTCCAGGTGCCAGGCAGGGCGAAGGGTGCAAGCGTGTGCTGGGGATGAGGCCATGCGTGAGGTCTGTTGGGGTCAGCAAAGGCCAGCTGTCAGGCAGCAGGCACTGCCAGTGGCTTATTCCCAGAGGCCTCGTTGCCCTGGCCGTATTTTGGCTTGTGCAGCTTCCTTTTTTTCTCCTTTTTTTTTGTTTTATTTTACTTTTTAAATATATTTTATTGATTATGCTATTACAGTTGTCCCATTTTCACCCCTTCATTCCCCTCCACCCTGCACAGCCCCTCCTACCCACATTCCCCCCCCTTTAGTTCATGTCCATGGGTCATACATATAAGTTCTTTGGCTTCTACTTTTCCCTTACAATTCTTGCCCTCCCCCTGTCTATTTTCTACCTTCCATCTATGCTATTTATTCTCTGTACCTTTTCCCCCTCTCTCCCCCTCCCACTCCCCTGTTGCTAACCCTTATGTGATCTCCATTTCTGTGGCTCCGCTCCTGATCTAGTTGTTTGCTTAGTTTGTTTCTGTGTTTGTGTTTGTTTTAGATGTGGTTAATAATTGTGAGTTTGCTATCATTTTACTGTACATGTTTTTTATCTTCTTTTTCTTAGATAAGCCCCTTTAACATTTCATATAATAAGGGCTTGGTGATGATGAACTCCTTTAATTTGACCTTATCTGAGAAGCACTTTATCTGCCCTTCCGTTCTAAATGAAAGTTTTGCTAGATGGAGCAATCTTGGATGTAGGTCCTTGCCTTTCATGACTGGGAATCCTTCTTTCCAGCCCCTTCTTGCCTGTAAGGTCTCTTTTGAGAAATCAGCTGACAGTCTGATGGGAACTCTCTGTAGGCAACTGTCTCTTTTTCTCTTGCTTCTAAGATTCTTTCCTTATTTTTAATCTGGGGTAATGTAATTATGATGTGCCTTGATGTGTTCCTCATTGGGCCCAACTTCTTTGGGACTCTCTGAGCTTCCTGGAAGTCTGTTTCCTTTGCCAGATTGGGGAAGTTCTTCATTATTTGTTAAAATAAGTTTTCCATTTGTTGCTCTTCCTCTTCCCCTTCTGGTACCCCTATGATTCAGATGTTGGAACGTTTAATGTGCTGGAGGTTCCTAAGGCTCTCATATTTTTTAATTCTTCTTTCTTCATTCTTTTCTGGTTGAATGTTTCTTTCTTCCTTCTTGTCCACATCGTTGATTTGAGTCCCAGTTCTTTTCCATCACTATTGGTTCCCTGTACATTTTCCTTCATTTCACTTAGTGTAGCCTTCATTTTTTCATATTTGCAACCAAATTCAACCAATTCTGTGAACATCCTGATCACCAGTGTTTTGAACTGTGCATCTGGTAGGCTGGCTATTTCTTTGTCACTTAGTTGTATTTTTTCTGGATCTTTGATCTGTTCTTTCATTTGGGCCTTTTTTTTTTTTCTGTCTTGGCTTGCCTGTTATGTATGAGGGGCGGAGCCTTCTCTGTTCACCTGGGAGGGGTTACAGCTGTACGTGGGGGAGGGGTTTGAGAGGGAACAATGCACTTGCTCCATTCTCAGCCACTTTTCAGTCACTTTCCCCTCTACCCACAAGCAGATTGGACCCTCTGGTGCTGATTCCCATGTGGGTGGGCTTGTGTACGTTCTAGGACCCTGTTGGTCTCTCCAACAAAATCTGTGAGGCTGGGAGTTTCTCCCGGCTCCTCAACCCCCACAGGTGTTTTCAGTTGGTGGTCTGAGGCTTTATTTCCCCACGCTGGAGCCCTGGGTTGCGCAGTCTCTCTCCCCAGTCGTTCCTCTCAGTTTATCTGCATGGGAATGTGAGACCACCCAGTCCACTAGTCGCCTCGCAGGGTCCACCAGTTGCTACCTTGTCAAAAGTCCTTTCCACCAGGCTGCCCATCTCCGCCCCTCCTACCGGTTTGGGTGAATGTGTCTTCTTTAACTCCTTGGTTGTCGGACTTCCATACAGCTCAATTTTGTCAGTTCTGGTTGGTTTTTATTTTTAAATTGTTGTTGTCCTTCTTTTGGTTATGTGAGAAGGCACAGTGTGTCTACCTACACCTCCATCTTGGCCGGAAATTCTCTTTTTAAAGTTTTAAATGAATTGCTGTATCTGCCAGGATGTCCTAATCTGTAGAAGTGACCCTAATTCACAAGAGCTTGGGTGGTAAGGGCTTGGTTATCTCCTGGTGTGCCAAGTCCCAGGGCGAGGCTGCTGTACATGTGGCTCCTTCACCACAGCATCGCTGGTGACCCAGATGTCCTCCAGCTCTGCTTCATCTGCCTCATTGTCACATCAGGGCTGCAGTGTCTCCTAAAGAGCTAGAAAAGCTCCCAGCCCACTTCCCCTCTCCTTGTCTTCTTGATCTAAAGCTCCCTTCAACCTCCTCCCTCCCAAAGCCACTCACCTGTCACTGATGAAGAGCCTGCGGCTCCCAGGATTGGCTGGGGGAAGGGGCTGCCCTGGGGTGGGAACCACCAGAACAGAGCTGCGGTTCTGTTCCGGGGGAGACACCAGCATGGTGGTTGCAGTGTGCGTTTTAGTTGACCTATTTTAAACGTGGGAAGTGACATATACAAATCAGGCTCTTGTAGCTCCTCTTGAGAAACTGGCCACCTAGGCCTCACTTTGCTGGCTGGGCTGAGTAGTGAATGCTGGGGCTTTAGTAGTGTTTTAAAAGCGCGGAGCTGCCCTCACCCTCCCTCTCTGGCTCCTGACTGCAGAGTCCACCTCGCCTGCCCCACACTTATGCCAGCCTAGCAGGCAGGGGCAGCAGCCTTAGCCAGCTCTAGCTCCCACTTTTACCTGAGGGCATAAACAGCCAGGGGTGACCTGTGCTGGGGCCACTGGCTCATCCCTGCAACCTCTCCCCAGCCCCTCCCAGCCGGCTGTCACCTTGTGCAGATGCCCGGCCAACAGCACTTAGTCCCCAGGTTTTGTCTTACTTATACATTCCTTTCAAGTTCAGAGTCAGTTCTGGCAGGAGGATGAGCAGTTGAAGGCCTGTGTGTCCAGTGGCTGTGGGCCACACTGGTCCAGTAGTCCTCGTGGCCATTCATCGGCCCCGTGTCCTCCCCCCACCGCTAGCCAGGTGCCCATAGGAAGGAGCCACACTGCCTTCCCTGGGCCGCTGCTCACTGGGTGCTGGTCCCTGGTTGTGCTTCACCTCAGCTGACTCCCTCTCCCCCACCATGTACTTGTCCCCTCAGAAGGAGAGTAACTCCAAAACTGCCAGAAGCAAGGCGCTGGCCCCAGGACCCCCAGAGAAGAACCCTGAGGGGCCCTCAGAGAGCAGTGACGAGGAGCTGCCGGTGAGCCAGGTGGGCCTAACCTTCTCTCTAACAACACCGTGGGCCGAGAGCTGGGCTAGCGGCCAGTTAGGGTCAAGGGCAGGATGTTTTCATTTAAACAGCACTGCACAGTCTGCAGAGCTCTTCCCCCCGTTCTGCCACATCCAGTGTCACAATAACCCCTTGGGGTGGGCAGCAGAGTGGCACTGAACACCCAGGCTTCAGAGCCAGTCGGTGTAGGGTCAGAGCTGGTGGTAGGCTCTCCTGCCACCAGCCCGTGACCCTGGGCACACCTAACCGTGCTGAGGCCAGGGGGCTCGGCTGTGAACGGCCACCAGCCCTCATGCCTGAGTCCATGCCCTGGCACAGGCCCACAGTGCACCTCCAGAAAGCAGAAGCCTGCACCTGCAGGGGTGCCTGGCATTGCCTGTTTGCCATCAGGAATCAAGGTCCTCCAAAGTAAAGGGATTTCCTGGGACCCTCATGTCCCACGAGAAGCTAGGGAAGGGCCAAACACTGGTCCTCAGGCCGCCCCATCCCCGTGTGTCCCTGCTTTCTGTTTGGGGCTCAGAGTCCTCTCTGCAGGGCTTGTTGTCATCCCGTGGGCCTGGCCTGAGCCACTCGGGCACCGGTGGCCCTTCCTCACATGCTCTGCTGCTCCGGTCAGCCTACCCAGATTGTGCTTCGAGGGAGGGACCCAGCCCACCTGACTCCCAGATCATAGGCCCCTGTCTCTTGGGCTGGCGCCCAGGCTTCCATGGCTTCAGGGCAGAGAGTCTGCCCTTTGCCCTCTAACCTCAAGCTCCTGGAAGCTTCTGCTAAGCCCCTCAGGGATGCTGGAGTCCTGCAACTGCCAGACAGTCGGGTCTCTCTCCATCTCCCCTCAGGTCACACCCCGTGCTAACCCTCGAGTCAGCGAGGTCAGGTGCTGCTTGCGCACCCAGTGGTGGGCTGCTCACGGCCTTGCTCTTCTCAACAGCACAGGTTGCAAAAATGACCATGAGCCACACCAAGTAACATTACCGACCACTTCCTGTGTGCCATGCTTTGTGCTAAGCCCCCAACTCGCATTACTGCTTAGTCCCCACCACAAGCCTTTGAGGGGGGTACCTCCTTCCATTGTTCCCACTTTAAGGAGGAAGGAATGAGGCTCAGGGAGGGCAAGGTAGCTGCCCCAGTGTGACATGGCGCTGACAAGTGGGCAGGTCCAGGGCTGGAACCCGGGCCACCGCACCCCCTCCCCTCCCCGGCCCTGCGTCAGCACTCACCTCTCCGGGGAAGGAGCGGAGGAGGCGGGGCGCTGCCCTCAGCAGAGGCCGCCTCCTCCTCCAGGAGCTGAACAGCCGGGAGGGAGGGGCCACTTCCCCTTCTCCCCGGGGGCGGACTAACACAATTAAAATGAACATCAGGCTTAAACTGAAACATTTAATTGGTACGTTGGTCCCGAAGATTCTGGAGTCCCTGTTTAAAAAGAACGAAAAAAGCCCGCAGTTTGTGCATTCCCCCAGAGGATGCAAGGAAAGGCACGGCCTGGGAAACCTGCTGCCTCCTCCGAACCGGGGGCTTGCAGCTCCTTAATGCCCGGCTCACTAATTATGATTATTATCGTTATTGTGCTTTCATCAAGCACTTTTCCATGGACACGTTTTGCTCTGTTTTTATTATTAGCCTATCAGTGGGGCAGAGAGATTGATGTTAGGGTGGTGGGCAGAGCCCCTGGCTGAGAGGCAGATAGGATATTGTGGCTTCATTCCCAAGCCTCCTCACTGTGCCTCAGTCTCCCCACCTGTAGGGGGTACAACCCACCCTCTTACTTTGAGACAGACTTCAGGGGGGTGGTCTGTGGCTCAGCCCATGGTGCTGGCATTGGCCCCAGGCCAGGGTCTATGTTGAGGCTTGGCGTACCCACCAAACTAAAGACATTGGCCCTGCCCTCAAAGCTTCAAATCGAGTGCGGAGAAAAGGGAGACCTTGCCCAACCCACGCGGCTCAGTGGGCTGAGTGTTCAGGGCATGTGCCGAGTGCAGGCCAGGTCCCCAGCTGGGGGCATGCCAGGAGCAACCGATAGGTGTTTCTCACATCCCTCTCTTTTTCCCTCCCTTCTCCTCCCTCTAAAAATAAACAAATGAAAAATCTTTTAAAAAGAAGAAAGGCCTGAAAGAAACCAGATTAGGGTGTTCAGTTGGAAGCTTAGCATGGTCGGCCCTGGAAGGAGCTTCCTGTCTGGTACCCACAGAGCTGACTTGCAGTCCTGGCTCTGGCACCAGTTCCTAGGTTGCCCTGGGGGAGGCCACCCACCCTCTCTGAGCCTCAGTGCCCTGGGACAGGGCTGGCCCAGGCCTATGAGCCAGCCCCCAGATGGCTCCGAAAGAGGCTTTCAGAGAAGGGCCGCCCTCCACAGCTCTGCCCCCCCCGCGCAAGGTGCCTTCGTGGCTGCGTCCCCTACCTGGGGTCAGCAGCCCAGGCTCCTCAGCGCCCTGTCCCCACTCTGCCGCAGAGGAGTGAGGGCAGCCATGTGAGGGGCTCGGCCTGGCCCGAGGAGGTGAGTGCTGCCCCCAGGTTTGGTGCTGCCGCCGTCAGACCTACGGCAGGAAGAGAGTCCCTGGCTTCCTCTGGTTCCTTACTGCCCGGCTGCCCACATGAGGCACAGCTCAGTGTTCAGGCTGCCTCACCTTCCCATGAGCCTTTCAACCACCCCAGCAGGAGGGCCCTCATCACCACCACCACCCCCACAGGTGTACTGTGCTTTGCAGTTTCTAAAGCATCCGAGCCCCTCCGGTGAGTGAGCGCAGGCTGATGCTACTAACAGGTGGGAAGCTGACCACACAGTGCACAGTGAGGTCATGCAGAGGCGGGGTCCCCTTGTGCTGCTGCACACGCCCCACCTGCCCCATGGAGCCTGGAGGCCGGGTGGGCAGCGTGGGCCGGTGGGATGAAGAGGAGGCAGTTTTTGCTGCTGAGCTGCTTTTAACATCCCAGACGCTATTGTTTGCCTCGGTGGGTTCGTTGCCTCTCCTCGTCCCCGACAATCTGTTCCTCTGTCTTCTTGCATATATATAGATTCCCCCTCCCTCGGCTGTAAGCCTTCTCCCACTTTCCAGCCTTCTCTGTTTCATCACGTGGGCAGGAAGGCTCTGGAAGCGGCAGATCCGAGCAGCCGTGGGGGAGGCTGTTTGGCAGGGGCAGGAAGGGTCTGAGCCCAGCAGAGCTTCCACCCTCGGGCGGCGCCTCTCTGCTTTACTGTTCACTCCTCCTCCCCCTGGGCCCGGGGGCGAGGTGTGGAGTCAGGCTTCGGGAGCAGGGCAGCAGTGTCGTGGAGGAGACCCGGGTCCCGAGCCGTGACCTCAGAGCTCCCGCCTGCTGTCCTTGGTCTCCCCACGGGCCCAGGCCTGACCTCTGGGAAGCGGAAGGCAGGCTCCCACCCCGGCTCACGGCTGTGTGTGCAGCACAGGCAGTGGTCACACTCCCGGGTTGTGGTTCCCAGGCCAGTCTGCAGAATGCCAGGGAGCAGCTACTGCTTCCCCTGCTTGGAATGTCTTACTGGAAAATTTAAAGCACGCCCGCAGACAGACGGACAAAGAACCCCCACGTGCCCTGACAGTCCCGAATTCGGGACTGGCCCTTCCACCCAAACTCTCCACTCGGTCCCCTTCCTAAAGCATGACGGCAGCACAGTAGCACCCCAAAGAGTTGACCACCCCGTCAGACGTGTCCGCACTTCCCTCGTCGTGAGTGCTTTTTGTTCCGTGCGTGTGTTCAGACACAGGCACGCTGCGCTCACCTGTCAGCTTCCCCTGGGCAGTCGGTCTGGCAAAGCCACGGGGTCGGCGCGGCCAGGCTGCTGTGTCCTGGGCCACAACCCCCCGGGGGGACGTGTGTCACCATGCCGCAGGCGTCTGTCTCTGAGGTCAGCTGTATGGCCTCGGGCAGCCCTTTCCCTCAGCAGATACGTAGTTTTCCCACCTGCACACCTTAGGGGTGTGTGGTGAGGGTCAGACAGGCTCCTGAGCAGCGAGCCTGGAGCAGCCTTTGTCCAGCCACCCGAGCTCTCAGGACTCCTTGCCTTGTAAAACCCTTCCCTGCCCCACTTTCCCTCCCCCTGGCCCAGCCTTTAATCACTGCGGGGGTGTTTTTTGTTTTTGTTTTTCAAGGTGATTAAAACCCCTCTGATTTTTGTCGACCCTAATCGTAGTCCAGCTGGCCAGGCTGCAGGCGCCCCGAGGAAGGCCCAGGCCTCGGAGAGCACGGCCAGGAGCTCCTCCTCCGAGAGCGAGGACGAGGACGTGATCCCCGCCACCCAGTGCTTGACTCCCGGTGAGCGTGGGGCTGTGCATGGGCCACCACCAGGGCCTGAGTCCCCTGCCGCAGCCTCCTGGCTCGGCTGGGAGGGGCTGCCTGTGCCCCAGAGGCCGATGTTGCTGGCCAGGTTGCTGAGCAAGTTGGTCAGGGGGTGTTTAGGACAGTGTCTCTGGGCCCTGCGTTGGTTCAGTGAGGGGAACTCAGGAGAAATATTTGCCAAGGCTTCTCTGTACCAGCTCCGACAGGCAGAACCCAGACCAGAGGCAACATGTGGCAGGGACCAGGTCAAAGGATGAGCTTTGTCACGCCTGCCTGCCTGCCTGAACATGGAGAGGGTTGTGAGGTGGTGGTGAGCCTCCCATTCCCAGTGGCATGTAAAGGGGATTTATGACATCCTTTAATGAGGACATTGATATCTAGTTTTGGTAGGCTAATTTAGAAATGCAGACTAGTGCAAAAGAAAAAACATTACCTATAATCCCACTGGAATAATTACTGTTAACATTTTACAAGTGATAACTTTACAAAAACCTAAGCTGTACCTACGTGTTTTTAGTGAGACTGTGCCCTGCACATGCTCGATACTCGGTACTTGCCGACGCTGTGGCTAACGCTGTGGCATTACACGTTTACATCTTGACTCCTGCCAGCTGCAAAGTGCTCCTCACGTGGGCGTGCCGTGGTTTCTGCCAGGGCCGTGTTGGAGGGAGCTGAAGGTTCTGTTTGGGCCATGCTTTCACTTTTGTATGTAGTGCAACAGCGAGCAGTGTGTAATGGAGCCTTCGAAGGTGGCCACGGCAGTCCTCATGAGTTATCATTTGAACTACGCAGACAGTCTCAGCAGCCAGGCCAGCCAAGGGGGAGCAGCGTGGAGAACTGAAGTGTGGGGAGGGGACAAGGAGAAAGCCAGAGTCACCGCCCCAGCAGCCATGTGACCTCCCTAGGCCTTCTGACATGGAGAGACGCCAGCTCCTGCTTGGAGGTCGTGGGGAGGACAGCACACGGGCTGCTTGTGCGTGAGCCCTGAGCAACGCACTGGGCCCTGGGGGGGCTGGTAGGTGAGGTGTTGCCACAGCTGGGGAGGCCATGGGGCTCTGTGTCCTGATGGGCACCCTGTCCCACTCCATTTCAGCTGGTAGAACCCACATGGCGAGCATGCCTACGGCCCAGCCAAGGGCCACCCTCAGAGCCAGTGCTGGGGCTGGCAGCAGTGAGGTGTCCGGTCAGGTGACAGAAGGCAAGAAGCAGAAGGCACCTGCCACCCAGGTACGTGGCAGGTGAGGGGCGCCCTGCCCTCGTCCCCCTGCATTCCCACACCCAGTGCCACTAGAGAGGTAGCCGTTCCTCACAGCCAGAGCCCCCCCACCCTCTGGCTGCACCAACCAAGCTCCCAGGTGACCTTGGAGTGGTCAGGAATGGCAGTCTGGGGACGTGGTACCAGGCAGCGCCACTGCCACCCATGAGTCACTCACCAGCCTTTCCAACATGGTTGGACTTTCGTTTGGTGGTGGTGGGGTTTTTCTCCCTGTACCTTGAGATGCCAAGGGTAAAAGTGGTTCTTTGTTACTGTTCGTAGTAGTGACATAACTTCCCAGCCTTCATCATTTGCAGAGCATTTTCTTTGGTCCTTGCCTGAATCTAAAAACAGGCAGGAAGAGCTGATGGTTCCCATTCTCTTGCTCTTTGGGCCATACCAGTTTGTTTACCTATTTCCTCATCCTGTCTCTCGGAGAGGACAAGAGAGTGTGGGGGAGGCCGAGCAGGAAGGGGGCACCCCCAGGTCACAGGGGCTCCTCACGGCTGGGTAGGTATCTGGGCTGTGGGCACTGCATCCACTCGGCCAGCAGATGGTGCTGAGCCTCTGCCCATGCCGGCCACCGGGAACATGGCAGGGACGAGACAGGAGGTCGCCATTCCCGTGGAGTTCCCACGTGAGGCCCAGTAGTGGCTGTGAAAGAAGGAAACCAAAAACCAAGTGCTCACTAACTGGTGGGTGATTGGAAGGAAGCAGTGTTAGCTGGAGAACGATGCGGGGCGAGCGAGTGCGGAATGGATGGGTTGGGAAGGCCTCCCTGAGGAGGCGATGGGGAGGCAGGAGCAGCGGCCAGGCCAGCAGGCTGGGGAGTGCTCCCGGCTGGGGAGTCCAGGTGCAGGGACCCTCTGGAGAAGGGTGTGGGGGTTGGAGAGCTAGAAAAAGCAGTGTGGGGTGAGGGCAGTTGGGGGCCAGGAGCTTTACGTTGAGGAGGTACACCCAGCCCTCTCTCCCTAACTGCTAGTGGGTGTGGGAAGCAGGAGTGGCACGAGGGAGGCTGTTGGGGAGGCTGCTGCAGCCGCCGAGCTGGAGACTCGGAGCCTCTGGGAATGGTGCGATGAGCTCATCACCCAGAGCCTGGCACCATTTCCTGCCCAGATGGTGGCATAGCCCCTCTGACTCCCGCCCCTCAGTCCCCATTCCAGCCCCATGGCTCCTTGCAGATACAGGTCCCCTCCCGCTCCAGCAAGGTGAGCTCTGACCAGGGAGGGGCAGAACTGACACCTGAGAACCCAGGAGTCTCAGGGCCCCCTTTGGCTGTCCACAGGTGACAAAGAGGAACCTGGCTAACCTCCCGCTGACCCAGGCCGCCCTGAAGGTCCTTGTACAGAAAGCCAGTGGGGCTCAGCCTCCTGCCGCCAAAGCCCCGTCTTCAAGTGGGGTGAGCTGAGGAGCCCCAGGTCCAGGCCTACCCTGGGGGGACAGGGATCAGAGACGGTGGAAGGGAGGCCCATGCAGGGGCCCGAGTTCCAGCATCAGCACCGACCTGCCCCCCGACCTTAGCACACATGTGTGCTCCCGTCCCCAGGCCGCGGCTGCCGTCCGTGACAGCTCGGGGAGGGTGAAGTGAGGCCTGTGTGCGCAGCAGCCCGCCCGGTGTCTGGCCCTTACCGAGGTGTTCAGTAAGCATCAGATCTCACTTTCCCTAATTTTTCCTTCCACTTTCTCCTTTCACCTAATTAGGTTGACAGTGCTCTGGCAACAGTCCCTGTGGCGAGTCCCCAGAGCACCCCTGCGAAAGCCAGCAAACTAAGAAAACCCAAGGTTCCTGCGGTCCAGCCGGCCACAGCCCCTCCCTTGGGACACCCCAAAGCCAAGGCCTCTGGGACCTCAGATGACAGCAACAGCAGCTCTTCAGGGAGCGAGGAGGATGCTGAGGGGCCCCAGGTGGCCCTGTTGACCCACAGGCTGGGTGAGGGTCTCGGGAGGAAGGCTGGTGGGCCTAGGAGGGGAGTGGAGATCTAGGCCCAGGCCTCTGCCGTGTCTGCACTAGTTCTGCCCCCTTGGCCTAGTCTTCCCACACCGGGCCTTCGTTTCCCCGTCTGTGCGGCCCCTGCGGAAGGTAGCCCAGACTTGGTGAGAGACACTCTGATGTTTCCGTTTGGCCACTCCCAACTCTGCAGTCAGGCTTCTATACCTGACCCCACCAAGATGCAGGGCCAGCCCACCCTCTACCCCAGAAAAGCAGAGAAGGGGAAGTGGGCTTCAGCAGTCAGAATGGAAGGCTGTGGCATTCAGGTGTCTCGCCTGAATGCTGTGACCGTGGACGGGAGGGTAAGGCACACACAGGGCCCGGCCACCGCAAGGGCTCTGCCTGACCCAGCTGGCAGGGGGCACCTAGGACTCCCAACAGGACACCTGTGCTCCCCCAGCAGGTCCGGCGCCCCCCAGGAATGAGACCTTGGTGGAGGAGACCACAGCGGAGTCCAGCGAGGAGGAGGTGGTCGCGCCCTCCCAGGTAACTGCAAGGGGGAGGGCTGGCAACCTCGGGGGTCCTGGGCCAGGGGCCCCGGGTGAGAGGTCTGGGCCCTTCTCCCGGGGACCCCGAGCAGGGTCCTGTCTGTGTGGAGCCAGGCTGTCTCCCCCCCTCAAGGCTCCGTTTCAGCATAAAGGCACGAGGAGCTGACTCCAGGAGTCTGTACCCTGACGTGAGGTGATTCCCAGATAAAAACAGCCCTTAACAGATGGGATCTCTTTTAAGGTTATCCTCTGCACATGGCAACGCCAGTGATTTTCCACTTGCATTAGTAATAAGAATATTTCCGTTTTAAATGTGCCCGTCTGAAGTCTGTACTCATTAAAATAGCACAGGAGGTGCACACGAAGAGCCGGTGTCCCCATGACCCAGGCCGAGGGGTCCTCCCCGAGCTCGCCAGCCCCGAGCTCAGGGGTCGCGGGCTCAGGGGTCGCGGGGCCGGTTGCTTCACAGCGGGCCACACTCAGGCTGGTAGAGCGAGGCCCCGGCCTCTTTCACACTGGGCTTCTGCAGTCTCTCCTCTCAGGTTACGTGACCCCTGGGCTGACCCCAGCCGATTCCCAGGCTGCAAAGGCCCCTCCCAAGCCAGACTGCAATCCCCCGGTTTCCTCTCCTCGGGCCTCCAGTGATGCCCCAGACGGCAAGCGGGGAATAGGGCCACAACAAGCAGCAGACACCATGTCCCCTAAAACAGGTAAGTTGGGGGACACAGCAGCACACAGAGGGACAAGGCAGTGGCCTCCTTATTTCCCTCCCTCAGAAATAGTCCCACCAGTGTGATCGTGTCTGTCACCAGGGCTCTTCCAAGTGAGGCCTGGGTCCTCTGGTCTGGGTCCACCCAGGGGCTGCTGGTGCACCCTGTAGGGAGACCCCCGCCGAAGCGGAAGTGCAGCTTGACTTGCGGAGTACGGGCCTTGGCTCTCTCTGGCTGACCTGCCTCCCTAACACGTGGACTTGTGGCGTGGGGGCTGGGGAGTCGGGGAGCGCAGACAGAGGACAGTGGCCACGCCAGAGAAGTCTCCAGCACGTGGTGCTGGCCCCAGGCCATGGGCTGGCTTTCTCTAAAGCCTCACACAAGCTCCTGGCCGCCGGCAGCCTCTGGGTCACGACCACACAGGGCAGGGTGCTGCGTTCCCTTCGTGTCCGGGAGTGTCACACACAGGAAGTAGTCACCTGCTGTCCCGGGCAGGCGAGACGGCCTGGGCCTCTCAGGTGGGTGCACCTGGGACTGCTCTAGGGGCTCCCCAGCCCTGGCGTGGTGGGTGTTCATACACAGGAAGCAGAGGCGTGGGCTGTGGGGGAAAGGTTGTCGGGGCCCCGTGCCGGCCTCAGTTTCCCTGCCCCTGACGCCTGCCCTTACTAGGAAGCACCGGAGGAGTGAACTGGAGCGCTCTCTGTCCCGGGCACCCTCTGCTCGGTGTGCCCTTCGGGCCAGGCCACTGAGCACCTCTCAGGGCCCAGCACGCACAAGGGCTGTGCCCCAAGGCCCGCAGGGAGCGGGGCCCGCCAGTCTCGGGGAAGTCCGGTGGTGCGGGGCAGTGCTGCCATCCCACGGTCCTCCAGCTTTTGGCGGCAGCCTGCCCGGTGCCGGGTCGGCAGGGGAGCCTTTGCTCACTCGTGTCCTCAGCGTCCTCTCGGTGAGAGGTGGCGGCGACAGGCCGACATTTTAGAGGTGGCTGCGGAGGGTGTTTTCACACATGTAGTCAGCACAGTTACCAAAAGAGAGCAGAGGCGTGGAAGATTCTAAACAAAGGCTGCACCAGAAGTCACTCTGGCAGGCAGTAAACCTGCTCAGTCAGCGGCCACGTGGGTGTGCTGCGCCCAGTGGCCCTGAGCCGCCCGGACTCCTGGGCAGCAGGGCCTGCTGCGTGTGGATGGACGGGAGTCGAATGGCTCCATGGCTGCCGCATTTCTGTGACTACTGTATAGAATAGGGGCCGCACTGTTCATCTACCCCTCGTGTTCACAAACAGGGAAACAGGCTGTGGGAGGAGCAGGGCCCTAGAGCGAGTCAGTGGAGGGCAGACCTAGAACCCAGGCCTCCTGCTTCCTGGCTCTAGACTCCCGACGAGGCAATACCTCTCCCTCCTGTCTGACCTTCCGTTGGCTTGATGGATTGCAGGTCCTTTCCTTAACACTCTAGAGTCATGTTCCATTCTCAGCCCTGTGGGGGCGACTTCTTCGCAAGTCCCCCTGGTGCCACAGACACAAGTGAATGAATAATGACCGAGACATGCTGGATCTGTTTGGGGAGGAGGAGTGGGCTGTGGCCAGTTTCTCAGGGGAGACAAAGGCCAGCAGCGGTCAGTTTCTCCGAGAAGGCCCTGAGCCCCCTGCTCCAGGGCCTTTTATTGAGTTGTAATACACAGGAATACAGGGTGGCAAGGATCAAACAGTAGATAACATTTCAAAGAGATCTGAGGGCTTCAGAGTCTGAGTCAGTGTCTGTCAGGAAGAGAGTTGCAGAAACTTTGGGAGACATACTCATTTCCTCTCGGACCCTTACCATATGAATGAAAGCACTCTTAGCAGAGCGGATTTCACAGGTTAATCAGCAAGTCTTTGTGATGCCAGATTTTTTCCCAGGACACACTCTAGCAAGGCAAGGAGCTGCACCTCTCCCCAACAGGTATTCAGACTTAAGGGGATTAGAGCCAGGAAGCAATTCTCCCAGAGAACATGGGGACTCGGCTGTCAAAGCCGGGGGGAGAGAGTCCATTGCTCTTTGTTGCAGCCCCTCGAGTCCTTCCATGAAGGCCTCCCAGGTGATGGAGTCTGGCTTAGGTTGCCCCCCGCTGTGAGGGGTCTTACCCGTCATTGACTTTCAACCAAGCTTTGGGGGCAGGAAGAGGAACTGAGGCAGCGTTTGCTACCAGAGACAGGCTTTGTCTCCTGTGGCTGGCATTCCAAAGGTCGTCTCTCGCCCTTAGCCTCAAGAGGTAGAGATACAATTCCTAAAATCAGGCAGAGCGGTCTACGACACAGTCCAAACTTGAGATTTTAGTGCGAGGAGACAGAGCAAAGAACTTAAGTTAAAAGGTGGTGGAAAGGTGTGAGCTAGGCGACCCAGGTGGGGAAGAGTGACCATTATCCAAGGAGGCCAGTCCTGTCCTTGGGTCCCCTTGGCTCTTGTACCATGAGAGGTCTGGTTCCTGTCTCCCACATCCACGTCACAGTCCTCTCTCTGCAGGCAGAAGAGAGCCTGGCGCCACGCCTCTGAAGCCCGGGAAGGGAGCCGGGAGCCTAGACGCCTCAATGCTGGCCCTGCAAAGTGACATTACCCGGCGCCTCCTGAGTGAGCCCTTGCCCCTGAGTGAGGCCCAGGTCCAGGCCTCGGTGGCGAAGGTCCTGGCAGAGCTGCTGGAGCAGGAGAGGAAGAAGGCCACAGATGCCACCAAGGAGAGCAGCAAGAAGAGTCACAAGCGGAAGGTGTCAGGAGACCAGGCCACTGCCAGCGCCCCCAAGAGCAAGAAGAAAAAACTGCTGGTGGCCAGGGAAGGCAGGGAGGGTGCCGTTTGCTCAGAAAAGGCCCCCAGGACTACCAAGGGGAAACCTAAGAGACACACAGCAAGTGGTGACAGTAAGGAGCAGAAGGAAAAGGAGGCTCTCGGCTCCCCAAGGGCCAAGAACACGGCAGAAGGGGAGCCGGAGGTGGTGAAGGTTGAGGGCGGAGACCAAGCCAACCCAAAGAACAAGAAGGAGAAAAAAAAATCTGACAAGAGTAAGTGGCCTGCCGCAGCCCGGCGCACTGGCCCCGGCCCTGCTCAGTGCTGTCTGTCACCACGTGGCAGGATGGGCCCTGGTCGGCACTGAAGGGGGAGGCTGGGAAATAGTTTGTCCAGGGTCACGTGGGCAGTTATTGGCAAAGCTGGAGCTGGACCCTAGAGCCCCTGGGCCCGCACCGCCAGGGAGACCCCGGGGCTCCAGGGCGTGGCCTGCTCCCCACAGGGGCACGTACTCCTACACAGCATTGCCCCCCCAGGTAAAGTTGCCCCTCACTGACCTCTGTGCTAGACTGCGTGCAGTGGGGCCTCGTTTAACCTGTGTGCTCAGTGCTATTTCATTCCCATTCCACGGGTAGAGAGTGTCTTAAATAATGTGTACAAGTGTTTAAGAGTGAGTTGAAGAAGAATAGCGATGCTCCAGGCAGCCCATGGGTGGGGCAGAATTTATGAGGCCAGGGCAGGTGGTCACAGGTCCATGGGCCTGTTTTCATGGCTCCCTGGGGTGTGGGGAGACCCACCCTGTGTGTCTCCCAACATTGACCCCAATACTCAGGCTGAAAGTGTGTTGTTCAGGAAGTTTACTTTCTTTCCTCAGAAAAGAAAGATAAGGAAAAAAAGGAAAAGAAGAAGAAAGCCAAAAAGGCCTCGACCAAAGATCCTGACTCACAGTTACAGAAGAAAAAGAAGAAAAAGGTACAGTGAGTTCCTGAGGGGTTTCAGGCCGGAACAGGAACCCAGCCCAGTCCCACGGGGACTGTGACCAGCCCGGTTCTGCGCATGTCAGGAGGGCGGGAGCCAGAGCTGGGGGTGGGGGCGGCGAGGCTTGACACTGGGAAAGAGCCACCTTGTCAAAGAGAGACAAGGTCTGTGTGTGCAGAAGTACTGAAAGTGACCCTGCCTTGTCTGTGGGGTAGAAGGATGTTCCCGGGGCTGGGGGAGGGAGGGGACCCCCAGGACACAGGGAGGCTGGGACAGCTTCCAGGTGAGAGAGGAAGCGAGCACTGCCTGGGACGGGTGTGCCCCAGCCGGCGGGGATCCCTCTACAGGAAGCTCCAGGTTGTCTGCCTCATGGGTGGTCGCGGCTGCTCGCCTGTAGTGGCGGCACTCAGCCTGGGGCACTCGGCGCCTGCAGAGACCAGGCTCCCCCGGCCCACAGGGCCTCGGCTATGCTCTGCAAAGCTGCACACCCCACCGCGTGGCCCGGTTCCTTCCTGGAGGGCACTCTTGGCACCGCCCGCCCTCGGGGGTCTCTGCACACCCCACACCGGTTCCAGTGGTCCTTCAAGTCCTCGGGGGGCGGGGGGGAACCTCCCGTGCCCTCCTGCTGGGGGCAGCTTGGGTGGGAGGTGCTTCAGGTCCTACAGCCTCTCCCATTTCTCTCCTCACAGAGGAAGACGGCACAGCAGACTCTCTGAGGGGCACAAGGGGGCAGGTATGCTTCCCGGCCCAGGGACCCCCGCTGACCGTACAACCCCTGGTGAGGGCGGGCGGGCGGGCAGCTCCAGCACTGCCGTGGTCCCAGGGAGCCAGGCAGGACCTGGAGGTGGGCCCCAAGGGAAAGGGGGGTGGAGAAGGAGGTTCTGTCCCTCGGGGTCAGTGGGGCCATGCCAGGAGCGGAGCTGCAGGACAGCGGTGGCGATGGCCGGCACTCCCTGGGGGCAGCACTGAGCGTGCCTTAGCAGGGGCCCTGGGACGGCACCCCTCTGTGCATGAGGACGAGGCCTGAGCTCCACCTCTCCCTCGCTGCTGTCTAGTTCCTTTTTCTTATGCTCGTTCACTTGAGGGCATTTGCTCCTGGGAGAGAAGATGGTCTGCCCAAGACAAGCCATTTCAGTGGACCCGTGCTTCCCCGGAGGTGGTGGAGGGGTGAAGTGCTCCACACTGTGGGGTCATGCGGAGCCTGCCTGGGCTGGTGGCAGGACCAGGTGAAGCTAGGCAAGCGTTCAGCCCGCCTCCCAGGGCCTGACCAGCGCTCCAGGGTCCGCTGTGGTTAGCCGATGCCCGTTTCCTGCGTCCACACGCCAGGGCTGATTTGATTTGATTTGATTTGATTTTCCTTGATGCAGACAAAAGTTGGTAAATCTTTCCTCTGGGTAGATTTGTTTCCTTTCCCCAAGAATTTCTTAACTGAGTGGTGCCCAGTGCCTCTGCCCACCACAGGTTGGAATTGAACTTTCAATTTCCCCTTCCTCCCCAGAAGACCGCTCGCCACAGTGTTTGCGCTGGCCCAGCCCCTGAGCCCTGCAGAGGCTGGTCCAAGGAGGAGGAGGAAGAGGAAGAGGAGGGAGTGCACTGGGTTCCGTGACCTCCACTCACTGACCCTGCACTGACTTCTGTCCTGGCACAGGACACTTCGTACAGATGTGTACAGTGTGTGTGTATATATATACATATACATATATACATATATATTTTTGTAAGTGACCTGCCCCTCCCACCTCTGACCCAGAACACCCAGAGGCCTCAGGACCTGCCACCTCTTTCCCCTACAGACTCGGTGAGGCCCAACCTGCTGCTCCTTCCATGTCCCTGGTCCCCAGCTGATGCTGAGGATTTGTCCTTTGTCAGTTTTGTCCGTTTTGTGCTTTTGTAAGAACTCATAAAATAAAAGACCTAAAGGAAAAGTGAAAGGTCCAGTGCACCCGGAGCTAACGTTCTGCAGTCCACTTATTTGTGGAGGGGTGCCTGGCTGACACTTGGAGGGGAGCAAGCCCTCGCTCCAGGTCTGCTCTTGACTGCACATCCAGGCTCTGGGGTGCTGTGCTGAGTGGGACAGTTTGCCTCAGTTAAGTGTCTGGTGCTGGATCGGGGTGGGGAAGGCTTCCTGGAGGAGGTGGCGTCATTGCTAAGGTGGAGCTCCAGCAGGATCAGGGTTGGTTCCCAGATCCAGGGGTGAGCCAGGCAAATACCCAGAGGCAAGAAATAGAAGGGGGTGCCTTCTAAGCCACCTGTTGAGGTCTGAAGGTAGGAGTGGAGCTGGGGGTGGGCTCTTCTGTGGCACCTGGGGGAGCACAGCCATGGCAAGCACAGGAAGAGCAGGAAACCAGTTAGGACTGAGTTGCCCTGGTGGCCGGGTAACAGGTTCTGAAATGACGAAGGCAGGAAGTAGGTGAACTCAAGAGATGTGTCAGAGCAATAGCGACGGGACGTGGTGATAGCCAGCAATGCAAAGGCCCACTTCCCGGGGCCCAGCGCAGTGGGGAGCTTTTACTCGAACGTGTTCTGGCCTTCTGCCAGAGACAGCAGGAGGCTGTGCAGGGAAAGGGAGCCCTGAGCTGGGGAGACCCTGGAGACCAAGTTTGGCATCTGGCTCTGCCCTTAACCCAGGCCTGTGGGCAAGGCCCTCATAGCTTCTCGCCCCCGTAGGGTGTTGGTCTGCATCCGGGGCCACAGAGGGGTTTTCTGTTGGCCTTCGTTGAAATAGAGGCATTACAGCCCTGACTGGTGTGGCTCTGTGGTTGAGCGCCGGCCTGTGAAACAAAGGGTCACCGGTTTGATTCCCAGTCAGGGCATGTGCCTGTGTCGTGGGCCAGGTCCCAGTGGGGTGGGGGACACACGAGAGACAACCACACATTGATGTTTCTCTCCCTCTCTTTCTCCCTTTCCCTCTCTAAAAAATAAATAAAATATTTTTTGAAAAAGAAACAAAGATGTCACACTGAATGTCTTGATTTTGGTCTCCTCTCAAAAAGTTAAGAAATTCGGCAACAGGGGCCTGCACTCCCTCCTGGCAACAGCCGGCTGGGTCCTCACGCCATTCCCGTTGGCATCACATCAGTGGCCTTGGTAATGGCAGTGAAGATCGGGGTGTGGGAGAATGGAAGCTGGGCCAGGAGGAGTTTGTGCTTGAAGAACTTTGGACAAGAGCCTACATTTTGGAAGCAGAGTATTCATGCCCCTGGTGAAACAGGAGGCCGAGTGCGTCTGTGTACAGAGTACAGCAGCCCAGCCCGCCTGGCCCCGCAGGCTGCACCGCGCCCCCCAGACCACCGGACTCGAGCCCTGCAGTCACCTCTTCAGGGTAAATGAACCAGACCCCAACAGAACAGCGGGAGCTGAAAGTGATCTGTCTACTGACTATACTTTATTCTCACAGGAGCTGTGGTCCTAAGGGCCGGTGACAAGCTTGCTGTGCAGAGGGAACAGCTGGGGGGGGCGGGGCTCGGCAGAGAGGGAGGAGGGGTTGTGGTGGAAAGGCTGGTTCTTCCCAGTCAGTGTTGCTGGAGACAGGAATGGTGGCTTGTGCCCCCAGTTACACAGGCTGGAAAGCCAAGGCTAAAGCCAGAAGGGGAGGGATGGCAGCCTGTCCTGCCTCGGGGCTCAGGGGAGTACCATTCCTTCTCCCTGCACCTGCCCTCATCCATGGGTCTAGGTGTCGGAGCCCATGGGAGTCAGCCGAGCTCACGGTCCACCTCCTTGGGCCACGTGTCCCTGCTGCTGGATGGAGCGTGGGCAGCAGGGCCCTCCTGGGTCATTGATCTGTGCCGTTCCGATGTGACTGCTGTGTCCGAGGAAGATGGAGAGCCAGGCGCCAGAGTCTCATGGGATGAGGTGCAGGGTGGGAGTGGAAGGGGAGGAGTGTGGGGCTGGGTGGGGGGCAGAAGACAGCAAGGAAGCTGTGGCCATGCGGGGCTGGCAGGGTGCTGTGGTCCTCAGTTGCTGTTCTCACACTATAGCTACAGAAAGAAGCAGCAGGTTAGGGTTCGGGTCACCTGTTGGCTCAGGTACAAGTACTGACTATCAACACAGCCACCCACAACTCAGTTCCTCATCTCTGAAGTGGGCGTCTTGGGGAGGGAGGATGGACCAGGGTCATGCTGAGCTGGGCATCTACCCATGAGGAAGATCTGGGAGTTGGCCCAGCTGGGGACTGGATCCCCCTGGAAGGGGCCGTTACCTTGGGCCAGATCTGGCTTGGTCACGCCCAGCCCGGATGACAGGTCCTCCATGTCCAGTGGGTCTGCGAAGGAGCAGTAAGGCCATTGTTAGTTGCAGTCCAGCTGCTGTAGCCACTGCGAGGGGCCTGGGATGGTTTCTTCTCAACCTGGCCCCAGGCCCACCCTGGGGGGCAGGTGCCACATGGAAGGACACATGCTGGACAGCGGTGACGAGGGTCGTCGGGAATTGAGAGAGGGGCCAGGACAGTGGTGATGAAATGAGGGGTACATCTGTAGGACTTCAGGATGCGTGAGTGGAGAGTGTACGGGTGGGTGGAAGTCACAGTGAAAGGACCGAAGGGTAAATGAGTCAACAGATGAGTGTGGATGTGAGGACAGAGGCAGGTGGATGGACAAAGGGGTGGGTACATGGCTGAGTGGCTGCCCCTCAGAGCTTACACCTCCTGTGTCCCCGGCTGCGTGTGCACCAGGAGCGACCTCTTGTCCCTCAGCCTTCCTGGTCCTTCCTGCTCCTTTGACACTCCCTGGCACAGTAGCCACTGCTTACCACTGCAGTTATGGTGCTGGTGCCCACGGCTTCTGGTGTGGGGGACCTCGGTGCCGTTGGGGTAGACGCACCAGCAGTAGCCAATGCTCCCATAGCACTGGAGCGGCAAATAGTTGCCGTTCTCGTCGCACTGGGGCTTGAACCTGCCTGGGTGGACGGCAGGGATGCGGCTGGCCTCTTCCAGGCACTTGGTCAGTGCTGAAGCGACAGGCACGGTGAAGACAGTGAGTGCGTGGACTCTGAGCCAGGATCTCAGCAGAACCAGAGATCCACATACCACTGCTGTGGCCTGGCGCCTTCTGCCCAAGTGACTGTACCTGCTCTACCCACTGCACAGATGGGGAAACCGAGGACTGGACCGACAAGGTCCAAGATCAAAGAGGAAGTGAAGGTCTGCTTGGCTAATTCACCCTAGAATTTGAGGGTTTCTTCCAGTACCGTACTCCATGCCTGCTCAAGTTTGGAACTGCACTGGTGATTCTGATTTCTAGGGAAAAGCAGTGGTCATCTTGGTAAATCTGACCTTCTGTTACTGAGGGTATCCTAGTAGGAGTAGGGGTTTGCTGGTGGGTATTGTAGAAAGGATTCAAACATCAGCTGGGGGGGGGCGGTCAGGATGGCATCTAAGGTGCCTTCTCTGAGTCTGCGATGGAGAAACCTACGGCCCACACAGCGTGGGCCGCTGATGTTCTACTTCTGAAACAGAGGCCCGTAGGGAAGAGATGCCCGAACTCGCGTGGTAGACGATCACCAGAGCTAAAACATAACGTTCTTCAAAGCTCCAGAGCTGAATGAAGATCCTGGTAAACATTGTCCGTAAGATGAAAAACCCCTAAAGCTCTCATGTCTGGCACCCACATGACCTCAGGGGGTGCCCTCTGAGCGCCGGGGAAGGTCACTGCAGTGACTCCTGGGATGTTCTGGTGGATTCTTCCAGGGGCCTGCTTGCCTAGTGCCATCCTCCACAGCAAGGTCACCTCCGGACCTCTGTGCCCAGTGGGCCCTTGGACAGGATGGGGGCTGGGGGCAGCCAAGCCCAGAAGGAAGACGCAGGAGAGACCAGAGTGACAGGAATGAGAGTGGAGAGGCCAGGGAGGCCAGCGGGGTCAGGGAGCGCTCCAGGCTCTAACACCTGTAGCTCTGGGAGGGCCCTGAGGGAGGACCAGGAGGACCAGGAGCCCCAGCACCCCATGGCTCCCAACTCCCTGTACCTTTTGGTGAACCTTCGGTGAGCTTCTCCAGAGAGTTCTTGCTCATTTCAAACAAGAGCCACTGATGCATCCAGCTCTCAAAGACCTAACGGGACAGAGGCAGGGGGTCATGCTCAACAGCCCTCTCCAGCCCTACCTGGATTTGCCCCTAGGGGCAGAGGCAGGGAGGGCCGGGCAGGGCCCCTGCACCCTGGGTCCAGCTGCAGCCTGGACTCACAGGGCTTGGCCAAGTTGGTTCCTCAACTCCAAGCACCTTTCCAAGTTTGCAGCTTTTTGTGTCCTTGTAAGCTTCCCCCAGCTTCCTGAGAATGGCCTCCCTGGCCCGCCCTTCGCCTCCCCTCTCCCCAGCCCTGCCCCAGCCATCAGGGGAGGAGGCATGAGCATGAGGAAATGCTGACCTTCCAGTCCAGGCCCTCCATGGTTCTCTTAAGTTTCTTCAGGTTCTCTGGGAAGGTCCCCTTCAGCTGTGGGTACACCTTCAGGGGGTCACCTTTCTGCAGGGTAGCAGGGTAGGAAGGAAGGTTAAAAAGAGCTCCTGGCAGGTAAGGTGAAATGTGCAACCCATGTTCCCCTGGTCTTCCCTTCTGAGGGGTGGACCCGTGATGGGGTTGCGGGGGGGAGGCGCAGGCAGTAAAGGCAGGCTGAATGCACAGCTATAAGACTCCAAGGCTGGAAGGCAGGAGACCCAGATGCCCATTCATCTTTCAGGTCCCACCTCCAGGAGAACTGTGTGGACCTACCCCCAGCTAGATTGTGTCTCCTGCAACTTTCCTCACAAAGGCCTCTGCATATTCCTCATCTCCTGGTCACTTGCCTATTGCCCGTGCTACCCTGGGGTCCCCATGGGATTGGGACTTGGGTCTGACTGCTCCCTGCTGCGGGTCCAGAGCCTTGCATCGTGCTTGGCACAGAATAGCTGTGCAATAAAAACTTGGGGAAGAAAAAGTGGGCACCTAGGTCTCTCCATCCAACCACTCAAAAAGCAGGGGCATGGCAGGACCAGAATACACACTATTAAGGGCTGCTCCTGTGCCCCCTCCCTGACTCAGCTGGCCCATATTGCATGTCTGCTATGAGCCAGGCAAGGTGCGGGACTCAGAGCATGGCCTTGCCCGGGACTTGTGTGGGCAGATAGGGCCCCCGGCCAGGTCCCACTCACCAGAAGCAGGTGCATCACATGGTCCAGTGTGGTGTTGCCGTACTTGGTGGCATTCTGCATGGGCTGTGAGGGGAAGGAGTGGAGGTTATCAGCACTGGCCCCCCAAGGAGGGACCCTGCATGGAGGCAGCAGCTGGGGTCTGGGTAAGAGTCTATAGTCCCAGATGCTCCACAGGACCATCTCTGCTGCCTCCAAATGTGAGAGCTCAAGCAGGTCGCTATACACTTTCCCACCCAGGGCTTTGTGGGCAGCAGGTAGTTTTGTGAGAAGCAACCTTATTTGTATATAAGGCCTCTGAGAATGGGAGGGGACCGTGAGATGCTGTGGGACAGAAGAAACACCTTGTAAACTGTAAAGGGCAGGGCCCCCTGTCAGGGATTGCCCTAAGAGACTCTCCCCTGTCCTGGGATTCCTCTTCTCCCTGAGGGGGCCCTGTCCTCCCCCAGCAGCCAGGACACCTCCCCAGCTGGGCTTTTTCCCCAGGCCAGCTGGTCTCCCCCATCCCCTGACCCCTGCCCTCCAACCAGGATAGATAACACTCCCCCCCGCCCCGCACCGCCCCAGGATTGTCCTCACCCCCTGGAGCACTCCTTCCATGGGCAGCGCGTGCATCAGCATGGGCGTGGCCATCCGCATCTGGCTCAGAGGCTTGGCAGCTGTGGGGTCAGGAGGCACCGCATGAGTGTGGCCCCAGTGCCCAGGGAAGAGTACTCAGATCTGGGGACCCAGGTCTCAGACCCGGTTGAGGAGGGGCTGGAACTCCAGACCAGAAGGAGAAGACAGTGGGCCCAGCTAGGTGCAGGACTGGGGTCTGAGGTGAGGGGGGATGGGGGTGGGGGGTGTCAGGATGGAGGTGGGGCACGCACGCTTGGGAAGCTTCATGCGCAGGGTCTCCAGCTGCAGGTTCTGCGAGGTGACCGTCAGCTTGTCCAGCCGGCCCTGCTGCTGGTACAGGAAGTAGGCAGTGGTGGCCTGACCAGCCAGGAGCAGAGCCACCAGGACAGAGAAGCCTGTGTACAGGGCCCCACGGCTGCACTTGCTGCTGTAGGGGAGGGAGGGTATATCAGAGCCAAGTCCACGGAGGTGGCTGCGCCGGGAACTGGCTGGGAGTGGGGGGAGGTGTCCCCCCATTTCCACCAGCCTACCCACCTCCATGGCTACCCCTGAGAAACACACACTTTAAGCACAAACAAGTGCCTATGGACATGCAGCTTAAAGACATCGCCCCGGCCCTTACTTCCAAACATTGCTGGCAGTACAGCCCTCCCAGACTGAAGTGCTGGAGCTGCCCCTGGGCCTGGGCTCAGGGGGGAAGAGCTAGGGACCAGCGTCAGGTCTCCTCTCAGCCTCTGTCCCACCTGCGCAGTAAGGGGTTGAGGAGGAGGGTCTCCCCAGGTTCCCTCTGCCAGAGGGTGTCCCGAGGATCCTGGCTGCCCTGGAGGGGAAGGGGATGTTCGCCCTCCTACCCACCCCACCTCTGCAGTGAACTCAGAAAAGGGAAGGAAGTGGGACCTGGACTGCAGAGCTTGTGGGCCCACCTGAAAAAGAGAAGTGAGACCATAACATTTTAAGAGTAGGTTGGGGGCATTGGACACTGCCCCCCAGTGGCCCCGATTCCCCGTGTGTCTTTGAACACGTCTCTGCCATTCTCTGGGCCTGCCACATGGGCACAGAAGTATTTCACGTGGTGACCTCCACTCGGGAGGGACTTCTGCAGGAATGTGGGGCCTGGGCCTCACGTTCTCTGCACTGGCCGGCTGCACAGGGCGGGCTGGCCAGACCTCAAACCTCGGAGCCTACCAGCTGCTGGTCTTGGAAGTCGTTGGCAGGGCACGTGTACAAGTTACAGCACGGAAGAAGCAGGGATCCTGCCCCAGGACCACGAGAGTCCCTGACCTCACCCCCGGGGGTGGGACTCCCAGTAAACCCACTAGAAACTGTCAGGATGAAGCTGTACCCTGTTTACTCCCGCAACCAGCCAGGAGGGCCAGGAACCGCAAGGACCCCCCTCTGCCCAGCCTTTCACGGCACCAGACACACCCATTCCCTCCGGCTCCCTGCCCTCTGGCCTTCTGCACTTCCTGGGCCAGAACTCTGCCCGAAGGGTTGCTACTCTTGACGGAGAAAGCAAACACCCATGTGGGAACAAGGAGGAGACCAGGCAGGAAGGGAAAACAAGTCCCACCTCGTGGCCTTTCCGAAGAACAGGGGTGGCCTAGCCTCCAAAGTTGGTGAAGCCCGAGTCCTGCTGGGGTTCAGCATCTGCGGCTCATTATCAACATGCTCTGTCCTTCGGCACCCCCTCGCCGAGGCTAGTCCCAGCTCTGCCTCTCCCCGTGTGGATGCAAGGAAGTCCCTTCCCTTCTCTGAACCTCAGTTTCTCATAAGGCCTAAGAATCTTGAGAGCTATATTGAAGATGAGTGTCTGCCACTCCATTAGCTCAGGGGCCCAGGGTAAGTCAGCCTCTCTGAGTGAGCCGAGGTAAGAACATCTACTCAAAAGGTTGTTATATTGATAAGATCATGGGGGTAGAACACTCCCCTCCATTATTAGCACTAGCACTCCACAGGTAATTTGGACTGCTATTCTCAAGGGAGTTAATAGTTAACTTTAACCTCTGGTTTCCTTCCTCTTTAGACATCTTCAATGCGTGTCCTCTGGGTTCTGGACCAGGGCCAACTCACCACCCCTCTCTTTGTTTCCTCCTTCCACAGCTTCCTTCAGTAATAAGTTGGTCAAAGTCAGGAGCCAACCAAAACTTGCAGGGATGATGACAATAATGTTGCCAGGCAGAAGTGTTCACAAAAGGGTCTGAAACTGGCTCAAGTCTAGCGTGGCCTGAGCACACAGGGCCAAGCCAGTTTTAGAAGCAGGAAGTTCAGAGAGTCCCAAAGAAGTTGGATCCAAGAAGAAACAGACCAAGGCACATCATCATTACATTAGCCAAGATTAAAATGAAGGAGAGAATCCTAGAAGCAGCAAGAGCTAAGGGGACAGTCACCTACAAAGGAGTCCCCATCAGACTGTCAGTGGATTTCTCAAAAGAGACTTTACAGGTAAGAAGGGGCTGGAAAGAGGTATTCCAAGTCATGAAATCCAAAGACTTACATCCAAGATTGTTCTACCCAGCAAAACTTTCATTTAGAATGGAAGGGCAGATAAAGCACTTCTCAGATAAGATCAAATTCAAGGAGTTTGTCATCACCAAGCCCTTATTATATGAAATGTTAAAGGGACTTATCTAAGAAAAAGAAGTTAAAAAAAACATGAACAGTGAAAGGACAGCAAACTCACAGTTATTAACAACCACACCTAAAACAAAAGCAAACTAAAAGGACAGCTAGATCAGGAGTGGAAACATAGAAATGAAGATCTCAAGTAGGGTTAGCAACAGGGGAGTGGGAGGAGGAGAAGGGGGGAGAAGGTACAGAAAATAAGTAGCATAGACAGTAGATAGAAAATAGATGGGGGGGCAAGAATAGCATGGGAAATATAGAATCCAAAGAACTTGAGACACATGGTCATAAACTAAAGGGGGGGTAATGGTGGGGATGGGGGAGTAGGGTGGAGGGGAATGAAGGGGGGGAATAGAACAACTGTAATGGCATAATCAATAAAAAAATTAATTAAAAAAAAAAAGAAGCAGTAGCTGAACTAAAAGGAAAACCAGACGTGGATTTGACAAGGGGGCACCCTCTCCGTACACTGAGCCTACGCTGGGTCTGCAACTCACTGGGTGGCCTGAGCTCAGAAGGTCCCACCTCCCCTCTCTGCAAACTGTACCTCTAAAAGTGGGCCAGATGGTAGTCAGTTCAAAATTTGAAACCAGACTAGTCCTGGGTTCCGATTCTGGCTCCAATATTCACTAGCTGTGATAATTTAGGTAAATCACTTACCAAAATGAGCCTCAATTTTCTCATGTAAAGAATGGGATAATAAAAGCACTTGACTCATAGGGTTACTGTGAGAATCAGCATTGAAGTTTAGCATTCAGTTGTGTCTGAAATTACCAACAGTAGCTGAGAACTGGTAGCAAGTACTCAGTGAACAGGAACTATTATGGCTATTGTTATTATTACTGAGACCCAGAAAGAAGCAGTGATTTATCCAAGTCACATGTGACAGTACAGAACCTGGACCAGAATCCAGCCATCACAAGAGAGCTGGCTGGCCCTCCTAGTCACAGGATTCCGCAGGATTTTCACAGGTCATTGCTTCAATGGTCTGTCCCCCAGAAGGCAGGTCCTCATGACATCTCTGAGTGCCTCTCTCAAACCCCTTTCTGCCTGGCAACAACTGACATCATCACAACTAGCTGTGTGTCCCAATGTCCCAATGTTTCACAAATTACTTTTTGTGGATGGGGAGCACGGGGGACATTGGGGTAACTACACTGGGGTAATCTAGCCCCTCCCCTTTCAGAAAAACACATTGGTGAGGCCATCTTGAGGCTGGGAGAGGGGCACGGGGGTCCTCTAAGTGGCCCCTTGCTGCAAGGGAGAGGGCACAGGCCGAACACAACCCACATCAACCCTCAGACCTCTCTAGAAATTTAGCCAGAGCCTCCCTTGCCCTTTTTTGACCCCCTTCCAACATCTTCCAAAACCTCCTGTGATGGCTGATGTCTCGTCTGCTCTACAGACACCTGCAATACAATCCCCTTGGTTCGAACACGCGTGCCCATCCACGGTTATTTGGAAGGAACTCCTGCGATAAGCTGCCCTATCCTTCTTTTAGGAACTTTGTTTCTCCATCTAGTATGCGTAATATTTTAAAAATCTATTCCAAGATTTCTAACCTAGGGTTCATGGCCCAGCCTCACGAGAAGCCCCTGATACTGTGTGAAACTCTAGGAAGAGTACAGAGCTCTCTTCCAATTTTCAGAAGAGAAGCTCATGATGTAAAATTAAAACCCCTGCCCTAGAGGAGCTCCCTCATGTTACAGGAGGGAGAACTGAAGCCCTGGGCAGGCCAGAGATGTGCTCAAAATTACCCAAACGTTGTTAGGGTCACAGCCTAATTCCATACCTCCTGCGACTACAGTCTAGTGCCCCTTCCCCAGCACCTCCACACGTCTGTGCGACCTGGGATGTGCGTGAACTCTTCTGCTGCTCCCACGTACCTCTCTGGGGCTCCAGGGCGCTGGCTCAACATGGGCAGCTGCTCATGGTTGGAGATGAGGTCACGCTGGTCATCCATAGTTCTGGCCTCCGGTCTAATCCAAGCCTCTTGCTGCCGCTGCTGCCGCTGCTGCTGCCTGTGTATCTGAGACCCTGAACTCCTGGCTCACCTCTTGAAGTTTGGGCTGAGGAGAGATCTGATTCGTCCACAGGAGGCCACTCCACCCACCTGGCAGAAGTGGAAGTGAAAGCCACAAAGCTGGAAATACCCTGACTTGAGCAGATCTGCCTTTGATGGGGCAGGATCAGGAGGGGAAGCTCCTCAGGTAGGTGGAAAGGCCAGTGCGCTCCCATTGGCTATTGAAGGCCCTCATCACTTGTTTCTGAGCAGACCTTTGGATTCATAAGGTTCTTTGGATGTTTCTAAAAACATCACTCTCTAGACAGGAAATTATTTTGAAGCAGAAAATGCCTTTGTCTCCCCTTCTCACCCATAGATACGCAGGTACAGAAAGGAGCTTCTCACCCTCTGTGAGCTCAGCAAAATCCCTCTCCATCTCTCTGGCCTCAGCAATGTCATCTCATAATCAGGAAAGGAGAGTTGGACTGACTCAGTGTTTCCTCCACTCCCATCTAAGTCAGGCAGTTCATGAACCAGAGTCCATAGCTTTAAGGCTCTAGTATTAATACTCACCACCATGTACTAAACCCACCTTTGTGCCAGGCCCTGTGCTAACTGGTTTGCATACTTTGTTCCATTTCATCTTTATAGTGACCCTTTGAGGACTGTTTTATTATCTCCATTTACAGATAGAGACCTGAAGGGCTACGCACACCCAGGAATCGGTGCAGCCCATGTTTTTAACCTTCTTCCCTTCTCCCTCCCAATGCTCAGATTGTGTGGCTCAAATCCAGGAAGGGGAAGGAGGGAGGAAAATAAAAGAGAGGGAGAAAGTGCACCCAAAGGAGATTTAACTGTGTTGGCAAGGTTTTATTTCTTATTTTCTATGGCTTATACGCCATATTCATTTTGTTAATCTTTTATCTTTTGTGTGTTTTTAAATTTTTTTTTTATTTAAAGACTTTGTGGTTCTAAGATTCAGTGAATCTTAAATTGAAGAGTCAGGGAGATAGTACACACACACACGCACACACACACACACACACGTGTGTGTGTCAGGGGAGGGAGAAGAGCAGACATGGCCTTTGATGCAGACAGACTGAGTTCAAATCCCAAGTCAGAGACATCCTAGCTGTGTGACGTGAGCCAGTTCCTCAACCTTTGTGTACTGTTTTTCCCTCTGTAAAGTAAGGATATTACTATCAGCCCTAAACTGGCAGAGTTATTAGATTAAATAAGCATTTGGCACAGAGGCTGGTGCAATAGGAGATGCTCAAGTAAAAAAACTGTTATTATTCAAATATTTACTATTAAGATATTTTTCTGCCCTGATTTCAAGTAATACTATGATTCTATAATAATCAAAACAGCATGCTACTGGCATGAAAACAGACATATAAATCAGTGAAACAGAATACAGAGCCCAGAAGTAAACCCTCACTTATCAGGTCAATTAATCTGCAACAAAGAAGGCAAAAATATACAACGGAGAAACGACAGTCTCTCTTCAACAAGTGATTTTGGGAAAACTGGACAGACACATGCAGTAAGTGAAGCTGGGCCACTCTCTTACACCATATACAAAAATAAACTTGAGCGCTGGCTGGTGCGGCTCAGTGGATGGAGCGCTGGCCTGCGAATCAAAGGGTCATTGGTTCAACTCCCAGTCAGGGCACATGGCTTGGTTCCAGGCCAGGTCCCCAGTAGGGGGCATGAAAGAAGCAACCACACATTGGTGTTTCTCTCCCTCTCTTTCTCCTTCCTTTCCCCTCTCTCTAAAAATAAATAAATAAATTTTAAAGCAAATAAATAAATAAAATTAATTTTTTTAAAAGAAGTGAAGTACTGATTCATGCCACAAAATGAATCTTGAAGGCATTATGCTAAGTGAAATAAGCCAGACACATAAGTTACACACTGTGACCCCACTGATGGGAAATGTCTGGGCCGGAGGAATCCACCGGGACAGAAAGCAGCTTAGTGGTCGCCAGAGGCTGCGGGGAGGGGTGGGGATGACTGCCAATGGATAGGGCGTCTCCTTTTGGGGTGATAAAAATACTCGGGACTAGTGGTGATGGCGGCACAATTTTGTGAATATACAGAAAACCACTGATGTGTATCATTTTAAAAGTTTTATGATATGTGAATTATAGCTCAATTTTTTAAAGATGTGGTAATGATGGCTGGAACAGACACATACCTTTGCTTCCTCTCTCACTTTGCTTCTGTCACTAAATGACAACCACTTGTGGGGTGTTTGTTTGTTTTTAAAGTGTAAATCTGTAAGGACAAAGAGAACAAGAGATGAGCAAACAGCAGCAGAATTCTAGAAGCTGGAGAGCAGACCCCAGAAGGCTGAATCCTAGACCTGCAGCTAGAAAAGCTAACAAGCCACCTACTTTCATGGCAGGACAGGCTCAGAACTTGGGTTGCTAGGCACCTGGGGGGAGTCAAGGTGGGGTTAAAAGGAGGCTCGGTTGGAAGTCCGTCTATAAAACAGTTGGCTGCCTGTGTCCTCTCCCTCCCGTCACCTGAGAGGGAGCCGGAAGTTTATCCGCACTTCATGGGCCTGGTACTAAAGCTGAGAGTCTCAGCCTTTTCCCCAGCCCAGTTCAGCCTTCTCCCTCTGGCAATAAATGGGGGGGGGGGGGGGCCCTTCTCAGGGGAGCATGACCACCCCAGGAGGAATGACCTAAAGCTCAGACATTAGCAGTTCCCCAGTGAAACAGCCAAGACAGCCCTGCAGGGAGCCTCTGTGGGTACTTTCTGCTCACGAGTCACAGCTTTCACTTGGCTTTTTGGACAATCAGGGATCATGGAACATCTGAAGAAACTCTCCAACATAAGAGCGAATGAGCAAAGCAAACAACCAACCACCCAAAAAAGCCCATGGAAGAAGCAAATGGAAACACGGGACCGTACTGCACTCATGAAACCAGAGTAAGAGGCTACAGAGATAAAAGTATTGTTAGAAGAACAAAACCACAGCCATTTAAAATTAAAAATACAAAGGCTGATGTTAAACAATCAGTAGATGGCAGATAAAGTTTTTTGTTTAAGTCTCCCAGAAAGTAGACTATAAAGATAAAAAGAAAGAAAATATGCGAGAACTCGAGGCCAGTCCAGGAGGCCCAACAGCAAAATATCAGAGTTCCCAGAAATAGAGAACAGAGAAAATCAGGGGTGGGGGGAAGAAATCATCAGTGGAGTAACACAGCACAATTTCCAGAACTCAGACATAAATTTCCAAACTAAAAGGGCCTGGTGAGTTCTGAGGTCAAGGTACCAAAATAATTTCTCACTAAGCCACATCATCGTGGATTCAGGAAAAAATAAAGACAAAAAGAAGAGTCCACAGATTTCTAAGAAGGAATAAACAAGACAGATACAAAGCACCAGGAATCGGAATAAGTTCAGACTGTTTCATAGCAACCCTAGAAACTAGAAGATAATGAAGTAATGCCTTCAAAATCCTGTGGGAAATTACTTCCATCCCAGACTCTTTAGTAAGCCAAAATGTCAAATGGGTGAGGGTGTTATTTTCAGTATCCCAAAAGATTTAGTTCTCTCAAAAAGCTTCAGAAAATTATGCTCAGCCAAAAAGAAGGAGTTCGCTGAAAGTAAAGGAAGACCAGGGACACAGAAACTGAAATTCACCTCATAAGAGGAGATGGGGACCCTCAGGTGACAGGACAGAAAAATCCTGGGAGCAAAGGAACAGATCCTTGCCAGAGGCTCTGGAAGGCACGTGCTGAGGAGGTTAAACAGATAGACACCTAATATGCCTGAATGGACTAAGAAACAGATCATTTCTGGAGAGTATGAGGTTGAATTATGATAATTTCACAGAAAATTAAGAAAATGAAAAACTAAGACAACTCTTAACTCTTGGGAAAAGAAAAACTACAGGAAGTGAGTAGTTATCCCTGGATGCTATGCAGCTCGGCTCAGCTACGAACAGTATTCGCACTGTCATAATCGATGACCTTTGCGCACTGACCTAACCGAACATGTGACAGAGGCATAGGGGGGACAGGGGGAGTGACCTGGAGGGACAGAGGGAAAGAGGCCTGAACCATCTTCCATAGTGACCAGCCAACCCAATAGTGTTTAAAACTGAAAAATCGGAAAGTAACAATACCACAAGTTACTCAGAGATATGGAGGCAAGCACCAAAAAAATTGGCTAAACATGTTTTGAAATGGTGTAAAAAGGAAGGTGAGGAGCTGCTATTTTTCACAGCCATAGAAATATGGAAATATTTGATTCTTTAAATATGTGCATTTATAACTTTGATACGAAGTTAAACTTAATTTAAAATAAAGAAAAACATGCCTCAGAGTCTACTGATTCCTAGCTGCAATAACAAAATGGCCGTCTAAGTAAAGCCTTTTACTCTGAGGCAACTTTAGGACAAGACTGAGGATGACCCCAAAGGTCATCCTGTCCTTGCCTGTTGGAAGCTAGAGACAATCCCAGTCAGAAAGGTGGGCCTGAAGACTGCGTTTCCCAGTGGGCTGGACGATGGCTCCCTCCACCTGTTCTAACAGGGCAAGAGGGCTCAGCTGTCAGACGGGCCCCACTGCCCAGCAGAGGAGCCCCATCCCACGTACTCTTCCTGCTTGGGAAGGGGACAGAGAGGCAAGAAGGCAGGCTTGGTATCTGCCACACCCCTGGAGGGGGATACAGAGTTAGGGGAGAATTCAGCTTCCCCACTACATACAGAGAAAGTGCAGCTGAGAGAGGGGAGAACTGGCCGAGGTTACAGGGCAAGGTCTCGCAGAGCTGAGACCAACGCCTGCAGCAGGACAGGAGTGTTGACAAAAGAGCTCCGAGGCAGATTCCTGGATTCACATCCTGGTTCCCAGGTGGCAGCTGGCAGAGCTGAGGAGGGGAGAATACAGGCAAGTCAGAGACATCACTTTTCCAGAAAGCAATAACACGTCCAGAGATTACTGGGATCTGTAAGGACTCTGGAATCAACCTAAGGGGGCACAGGCCAGTCAAACATAGGACAATTGCAGCATTACTTAGAATAACTTACCCTGCCTCTTTAGAAGGATGTGTAATTCAACCCCAGTTGAAGAAATCTCTTCTTTATAGAAGAATGCAAGCTAAATATATGTTAGGGGGAAAAAGATGGAAAATCAGGACAGGCTGGATGGGGACACATTTTGTTACAAAAGGCCCTGAATATAATGATATAATACCTGTTTCTGGAAGGAGACTAGCTGCTCTGCTCTTTCCCATCTTACTGAACAGGGGCAGCTGAGCAAGAAGAGAATCTGAGTTGCCCAAGGTCCGGTGTTCTATAACCAGTTCAGGATCTGGGACCCTTCCCCAGGGCAGGGCGCCATCTGGCAGGTAGGTCAGTAGCATGGCCTTTAGACACGCAGTCTCCCGTAGTGCAGCTGAGCACAGCGGACTGCGTCCTCCCCATGACTCATTCATCTAACAGGTATGATTCGAGTGCCAGTTCTGGCTCAGGCACTAGGATACAGGGGCATTTGGAGACACCTGGCAAGGGCTGAGCCCAGTCTCCGGTGGTGCAGGAGTCAGAACTCAGTCAAAGTCCAGACTACCAAAGACTGTGCCGGGCTTAGGGTCGGGGGTGGTAGGGTTCACTCTGTGGCTGGGGTCAGATCTCAGCTTGAGGCTGGAGGCAGGAAGACCAGTCAGGAGGCTCTGGTGAAAAGTCAAGCCGGAGAGGCAGGCCTGATGGAGGCTGTGGCTGGGAGCGTGGAAGTGGGTGAAGAGTAAAACTGTCAGACCAGTCCACACGACTCAGGCCAGACTAGATGCAGAGGGGAGGGGGTGATGCTGCTGAGCTCTCCTACTGGGTGAAGGAGAAAATACATCACTCACAGAAAAAGGAAGTTCTTGGCACATTTGAGGAACAGAAGAAAGTGCAGTGCACCTTAGCGCAGTGAGCAAAGCTGAGCGGTTTGGGATATTGTTGAAGGACGGGCCCAGGCCAGGCTGTGAGGCCTCCTAGTTGCTTGGAGTCACTGCAAGAACAATGGGAAGTCAATGGAGAGTGTCGGGCAGGCAGGGACTGGATCTGGTTTATGTTTTAAGATCATGTATGGCATACAGATGTAAGCGGGCAGGAGTGGGAGCCAAGAAACCAGTTAGAAGTTGAAGTAGGGCGACTTTCAGGTGGTGGCGGTGGTGGAGAAGTGGACGGACCCGACAGCTGTTTTGAAGGTAGAAATGTCAGGACTTGCTGTGGGAATGAGGTCAAAGATGGTGTCGGGCTTGGGGCACCAATGTACAGTGGATGCTGGCATTCACTGAGATGGGGAGGACTGGAAGAACGCGTTCCAGAACGGGCAGACTGTGGAGCTCTGTTCCAGCTGTACTCGGGTGATACCACGCGTAGACAGCTAGTAGATGGGTGAAGATATTGGCCTGAAACTTAAAGAATAAACATATACACTTGTGAATGATCAACCTGCACACAATAATTTAAGGCCACGGGACTAGGGCTGTGCTCTGGGGACTCTCAGCATTTAGAGGCCAAATGGAGGAGCAGCCCTGACCAGCAGGAGGAGCGGTCAGGGACGGTCAGAGATCCCAGTAAAGTGAAGGAGGGAGTGTCAACCGTGTCAAATACTGGCAAGAGGGCAAGGCAGGAGGACTGAGAGATGCCCATGCACTTGGCCACATGGAGTCATGAGACAAGAACAGGTCTGCAAATTGGGTTGGGAGGTGACTGGGAGGGAAAGAAGTAAAGCCAGCATTTGGGGGTCGGTGTCCTGCCCACCTCCTGCCAGGTGCTTCCACAGAGCTGTCACTCTGGCCTCCAGCTTCCTCCCCAGGCAGAAGTGGCTCTTTTTAAAAATATATATTTTATTAATTATATTTACAGTTGTCCCATTTCCCCCCTTCATTCCTCTCCATTCTGCACAACCCCCCTATCTACATCACCCCCCTTAGTTCATGTCCATGAGTCATAAGTTCTTTAGCTTCTAAATTTCCCATACTATGCTTGCCCTCCCCCTATTTTCTCCCCTCCGTCTATGCTACTCATTCTCTGTACCTTTTCCCCCTCTTTCCTCCTCCCACGCCCCTGTTGCTAACTCTCCATGTGTTCTCCATTTCTGTGGTTCTGTTCCTGTTCTAGTTGTTTGCTTGGTTTGCTTTTGTTTTAGGTGTGGCTGTTAATAACCATGAGATTGCTGTCTTTTTACTGTTCATATATTATTTTTTATCTTCTTTTTCTTAGATAAGTCCCTTTAACATTTCATATAATATTGGTGATGGTGAACTCCTTTAACTCAACCTTATCTGAGAAGCTCTTTATCTGCCCTTCGATTCTAAATGAAAGTCTTGCTGGATAGAGCAATCTTGGATGTATGTCCTTGCCTTTCATGATTTGAAATACTTCTTTCCAGCCCCTTCTTGCCTGCAAGGTCTCTTTTGAGAAATCAGCTGATAGTCTGATGGGAACTCCTTTGTAGGTGACTGTCTCCTTATCTCTTGCTGCTTCTAGAATTCTCTCCTTCATTTTAAACTTGAGTAATGTAATTATCATGTGCTTTGATGTGTTCCTCCTTGGGTCCAACTTCTTTGGCAAGAGAGCTGAGCTTCTTCCTGGACTTCCTGGAAGTCTATTTCCTTTGCCAGATTGGGGAAGTTCTCCTTTATTATTTGTTCAAATAAGGTTTCCACCTGCTCTTCCTCTTCCCCTCCTGGTACCCCTATAATTTGATGTTGGAACATTTAAAGATGTCCTGGAGGTTCCTAAGCCTCTCCTCATTTTTTTTTTTAATTCTTTCTTCATTCTTTTCTGGTTGAATGTTTTTTTCTTCCTTCTGGTCCACTCCATTGATTTGAGTCCCAGTTTTCTTCCCGTCACTATTGGCTCCCTGGTGCATTTTTCTTCAATTCACTTAGTGTAGACTTCATTTTTTTCGTCTAATTTGTGACCCAAATCAACCAATTCTGTGAGCATCCTGATCACCAATGCTTTGAACTGTGCATCTGATAGGTTGGCTATCTCTTGGTCAATTAAAAGTATTGGCTCTGGGGCTTTGATTTGTTCTTGCGTTGGAGCCATTTTTATTTGGTCAGGTCACACCTGTTATGAATGAAGGACGGAGCTTTAGGTGTTCACCAGGCTGGGGAAACCCAGTCTCTGAGTTGTGACGTTATGTGTGGGGGCAGGGTCAGAGAAGGAACAATGGTGCTTGCTCTTCTGCTCTCTCGGATTTCTGTCCCCTCTGCCACTTCCCACAAGCAAACTGGGCCCTTCTGGTGCTGGTTCCTGGGTGGATGGGCTTGTGTGCCTTCTAGGACCCTGTGGGTCTCTCCAGCGAACTCTCCTGTGAGGCTGGGAGTCTCTCCCAGCACCTCAACCCCCACAAGTGTTTTCAATCGGTGCTTTTAGGCTTTATTTCCTGGCACTGGGACCCTGGGTTGTGCAGTCTGTCTCACTGCCTGTTTTTGCCTAGTTTGTCTGCATGTGAATGTGCAACCGCAGTCTGCCAGCCGCCTTGTGCACCTCACTGGGTCTGCTCATTGCCTCCCTGTGTCCGGGGTCTGCCGGCCACCACCTGCTCACCCCAGGTCTGCCAACTGTCACTTTTTCCTGCCACAACCCCTCTCTGCTGGCCACCAACTGTGCCCCTCTTAACGGTCTGGATGAATGGTTGTCAGACTTCTGTACAATTCAATTTTCTGTCTATTGGTTGTTTTTTTGTTTTTAAATTTTTGTTGTCCTTAATTTTGGTTGCGTGAGGAGGCACAGTGTGTCCACCTACACCTCCATCTTGGCTGGAAATCTCAAGAGTGGCTCTTGAGTGTCTGTCCTCCAAGGCAACAAAACCAGCTCCCTGCCAGCTCTTTTCCTGCGCCCAGCACTCAGACCCCCTTCCTCCGCCTGGCAGCTCATTTCCCAAATACTGCCACCAACCGCCGCATCCACTGGGTCTGAGGAATTAGTGAAACTTTCTGAATTACACCAAGTCCCTGGCTCCTGACTTTCATTCCCTCTTGGTGGAATGCTGTGTCTTCTCTTTGATTAAGTACAAATTACTCTGTGTTTTCTCATTTTAAGGTCACAACAGCCCTGTGAATCTAAATGAGATGCATAAATACTAAGTGCTAATAAGTGGTATTAGCACTTTCAGGACTTGAAACCAGGTCTGAGCTGTCTGCAGAGCCCATTCACTTAACTATCATGCCACATTGCCTCCCACAGACCCCTTACTCACTTGGACCAGTTGTTAGTGAAGGTCATGCCTCCTGTGGTCTCTATTCCCTTAGGAAAAGAGGCAGTTTAGAAAGACAGATGGGATTCCTTCCCAATCTTTGTTTCATGTAGGCAATTTGTACCTCCATTAGTCTCCAGATAAGCTTAATATCAGTTCACTAGGCTTCTGTCCTACTCAAGAATATCCTTCTTGAGCATTTCCTAGTGATTTGCTTGTATACCTCCAAAGACAGAAAGCTCATTACCTACATGAACAGCCAGTTCTAGGACAGTGTGGCAATCCAAAAAGTGGACTCCAGCCCAAGTTGCTCTGGCTGAATCCCAACTCTGCTACCTACTAGCATGCCATGCCTCAGTTTCCTCATCTGTACAATGGTAATAACAGCAGTACCTACTTTCTTTTTTTTTTACTTTCTTTTTTTTTAAGATTTTATTTATTTAGTTTTAGAGAGAGGGGAAGGGAGAGAGAAAGAGAGAGAGGAGACATCAATGTGTGGTTGCCCCTCATGCTCCCCACACTGGGGACCTGGCCCAAAACCCAGGCATGTGCCCCGACTGGGAATCCAACCAGTGACCCCTTGGTTCGCAGGCCAGTGCTCAATCCACTGAGCCACACCAGCCAGGGCAGTACCTACTTTCTTATTTCTGCTAGTATGACTGTGAGGATTAAATGCTACCTTTTAGTTGCTTAATGCATTTTTGTTATCAGCATTACCATTATTGGTATTTCCTTGAGGCAGAGCTACAACTCTCCTTACTATAACTTCCATACTTTGCACCTCACCCTGTCCCTTGGCTTTCTATTCTCTTCAGCACTCACCTGCCAGGTATTATTGTTCTGCATTTCTCAATTTTCATTTTTTCCCAATGCCACTTTTTTTCGCAAGCTCAGTTATTCATCATACAAACATGGTTTTCCTAAGATCATGATTTCTCCTTGACAGAGTCCCTGGTTGTTTGCCAGGCAAGCTCAAAGTTGCTAAACACTAATTGGGGCTGGAAGAATGGAAGTACAGGCCCGCTTGCGGGCTCTAGGCCTGGACTTAGCACCCCCACCAGTGGGCCCACTGATAAAACACCCTTACCAATTACTATCAAGGAAGGAGTATGTCAAGTTTAAGAGCCCAGCCCCCAGTGATGTGGCTCAGTGGGTGGGCATTATCCCAGACCGAGGTCACCAGTTCAACTCCCAGTCGGGGCACATGCCTGAGCTGTGGGCCAGGTCTTCGGCTGGGGGATGCGAGGAGCAACCAGTCAGTGTTTCTCTCACACATCAGTGTTGCCCTCCTTCTCTTTCTCCCTCCCCCCCCCTCTTTAAAAATAAATAAATCATTTTAAAAAATAAGAATAGAAAGATTCAGACTCAAGCCAGATGGAGTCAAGTTGAAATTCAAGATTCTTCCGCTTACTTGCTTATGATCTTGGCTAAGACAGTCTCCCTGAACCTTCAGTGGCCTCATCTGCAAAATGAAGACTAGTAATCCTGTCTACTTCACGGGGCGTTGTGAAGATTCGAGATAATGAATATGGAATACTCGGCACAGCCTCTATCTCGATAAATGGTTGACATAAATATCCTAGAGTTATGTTATCTAATATGGCAGCCACTAGCCACATGTGGCAGCTGAAGTCTTGAAATGTGGCTAATTCAGATTGAGATTTGCTCTAAGTGTATAAAATACACACTGGATTTCAAAGACTTAGTAAAAAAGGTAAAATATCCTGATAATTTTTATATTAATGTTGAAATAAAAATATTTGGATATATTAGGTTAAGTAAAATATACTTTTAAAGTTAATTTCATTTTTATAATTTATTATTACGGCCACTAAAAAAACAATTGAAATTACACGTGGCTCAGTTTTATGATAGCCATTATATTTATTTTAGTGCTATTATAGTGGGGTTTTGTGGAAGTTTTTTCTGTTTTGGGGGGGGCGCTTATTTTCCCAGTGCAGGAGAGGAGAAACGGTTTATCAAATTTGGGGGCGTTTGGATCTTACTGGGCTATCTCCTGTAGATGGCATCTGAGCTGCAAGGGCTCTTTGGAAATTATGAGAGCCAATTTCCTCTCTGTAAATATGGGAAACTGGGCACATAGGAAATGGAATATGCCTGGAGCCTCAGGAGTAATAGCAGAAGAGAGGCCGCCCCATCCCAGCAGGCGCTGTGTCAGATGCCGCCCCCTGGTGGTCTGACTGCAGCAAGCTCCTGCAGCAGTTGGCTTCCTTCAGGAGCGAGGCTCTGCTGCCATCTATTGCCCACACCTCTACAGAGACACGAGGACAGGGATGACCCTCCTCTTCCTCCCTGCCAGGCTGAGCACACTGAACCGCAACATGTCAGGGGTATGACAAAGCAGTGATTAAGGGCATAATCTGTGGTTACAAACGCAGGTGTGAATCTCAGCTCTGCTTTTTTCTAGCTATGTGTCCCTGGACGAGTAAGTCACTTTAACTTCTCTGATGCCCAGTTTCCCCCCGTGTAAAATGTGGACAAGAGTCCTTACCTCGAAGCAATTAAGAGATGCCTGAAATCTGAATCAACAAATATTTGCAGAGCACTTCCTCTCATTTACTGTTACCGGTGCCAAGATGCAGCAGTGAGTGACCTAAACAGGCAAGTCTAGTGGTGCTCCAAGTGTGGTCACCAGACCACAGACATCAGCACTACCTAGAACTTGTTAGAAATGCAAATCTTCAGGCCTCTGTGCCATATTTACTGAATCTGAGTCTCAAGGTTGCATCCTAAAGGTTGAGACTCTCTGGACTTGGGGACTGAAGACCCCAAGACACCCTGGTGTGGGTAGTGATAAAATAACAGGAGAGTGACATAATCCCATTAGTTTCAGACCACCCAGCTGCAGGAGTGTCCAGAGATAGGTCAGGGGGGATGGGAAGACTTGTTAGGGGACCGTCATCCTAAGCTCAGGTCAGAGAAAGCAGAACCATAAGTCGGAGGCATCTCTAGGGACCTGGTTGGGTTGTAGTTACTGGCAGCAGCATCAGGCTCACCTGCCAAGGTTGGGCCTCCATTGTCTGCAATGTCAGGTGGCCAACAGCTCAGTCCAGCCTCACCTGCCTCAGTGACCAAATAGGCTGCTACATCCCAACTTAATCTGCAGAAATTAGCTCTCCTTGAAAACCAACCCTGAAAGGAACTGCTTTCAAAGATCTGGCTGATTTTATCTCTGGTTACCAAGAAACAGCAGGCCGAGTTGCAAAGTCCCAACACAGGAAATAGAAGAATGCTCCAGCAACTGCCAGCATTTTTCCACCAGGACTCCAGCCAGCTGTCATTCATGTTGCTTGGCATAAGAACTAAACAAGCATAAGAATAGCAGCTTTTTCAATACCAGGCACTGGGCTTAACTTTAATCTTATCTAATTCTTGTGATTTTCTACCTGCCTCAGAGTCTGAAGCCTAAGAACTAGGGTTTCCATCCAGACCTGTCTACCTCTGAGGGTCTGTGCCTCAGCGACCAGGGCAACAGCAGGAAAGCACTCATTTCTTTCCTGTTTATTTTGCAGTAACTTTAGGTTTACCAAAAAGTTGGAAAGCTCGAAGTTTCCATATACTGCTTGTCCCGTTTCCTGTTAACATCCTGTATTACCATGTACACTTGTCAAACCAAGAAACTGGACCCCAGATCTTACTTGGATTTTTTTTTAAAACATGAATGCCCTTTCCGGTCCAGGACCCATTGCTTAAGCTCCTCCTCTCTACTGGTTTATCATGACTTTTGACAATTCATGTAGTTACTTTGAAGAATGTCCTCTAACTGGGTTATGGGTTTTCAGAAAGAATATGGCAGAAGTGAAGTGTTCTCACCTCGTAGTCAGGTCCCACGATTATCAACATGACTTACCACACTGTTACCCTTGGCAGTTTGGTTCAGGTCTCTCAGAGCAAAGTCAGCATCCTCTCACTTCCATGTCCCATCCTTTGGAGTCACAAAGTGCAGCCCACACTCAAGGGAAGGGAAAATTAACTTCCATTTATTGGAAAGGGAGTATATATACTTGGAATTCCTTTAAATGTACACCTCCATTTATTAAAATCACTTACATCAGCATAATTTTTTAAAAGATTTTATTTATATTTAGAGGGGAAGGAAAAAAGTATCAATGTATGGTTGTCTCTTGTGTGTCCCCTGCTGGGAACCAGCCTGCAACCCAGGCAGGTGCCCTGACTGGGAATCTAACTGCGATCCTCTGATTTGCAGGCCCGTGCTCAATCCACTGAGCCACACCAGCCAGGGCTGCATGGATTTATTCTTTACTTTGGGAAGTAATCAAATTCATTTTTAAGATGAAGACAATTTTAAGGGGTTGTCTTGTTCAACAAAGTTGGCAAAAGTCATGGCTAGACCTGGGTCTCCAGGACTCCTCTAAGTTATCAGAGTTGTGGAGAACATGACCCTTGTATCCAAACGATGAAACATCATTCAGCACTGAAGTACCAGATTCGTGCCACGAGACGAACATCAGAAATGCGTCGTCGTCCCCCCTCTTCCAACCACCCACTGGAGCATCAGGCCCTGGTGGAACACTCACTCGCATTCAGCACCATCTGGTGCCGCTGGGTCTTTGGAGATGGATACAAGCTTCCGGAAAGCAAAACTTTTTAAAATTGCCATTGAAAACAAGACTTGGTGTGTACTTGCGGGGTGACTGAATCTTTATGTACTTTATGTACTGATGTAGAACAATCCCCAAGATCTGCCAAGCAAGAAAATGCGAGATGCAACAGAGCGCCCTACCGGTTTGGCACAGAAGGTGTGGGGGGTTAGTCTGCACCCACATGTGTTTTTACATGGAGTCCGGAAGGCTCCTCTTCTGCTCAGGATGTACTTGGCTCAAGTTTCCACTCCACTCTAGCTCTTTTTAAAGAATCGGGCCATTTTTGGAAGCAACATCTCCGCCTTCAAAACAAGGTCTCCAAAGCTTTGGTCTGCTTTAGATGACCCAGGTAGCTTAATGCCACAAGCAGTGTTACAAAAGACCCAACCATAGCACCGATCTCTCATCTCTTCATCTTAATCCTCACTAGAGGTTACATGTACGGACTTTAGAGAAAGAGAAAAGAGGGAATCACCGGTCAGTTGCCCCCCCACACACACACCCACAACCCTTTGGTGCACAGGAGGATGCTTCAACCACGCCGCCCAGCTAGGGCTCCTCCTCCCAGGAAGCCTATCTGCAGGACACAGGCTCATCTACGGTCCCACGTCAGGGGCTGAATCAAACCCTGTGTTCCTATCTGATAGGTTACATACATCCTAAGGCAATGTATCTACTTAATGTCTGCTGGCTTAGCACGGCACCTGTGATCTCGAGTCAGTCCCACAACCTGTTTAAAGAGAAATGAATTTAAACTTCCCTGGAGGGAGGGCGGCTAGACAAAGGAGAGACAACTGGAGTCAAAATAGTGACACAAAGGCGATTTATTACAATCTGAGACTCCTGCTCACAGACGGCGACCACGGCGACCTCCCTTCCTGCGGGTGCTGTCGGAGGGGATGGGGGTGACATCCTCTGCAGGGAGGAAGAGAAAACATCACTGCCTAGAGCTGGGAGGGAAGAAGCCCAAGGCTCCCTGTGCCAAGGGTGTAACGGGTCAGCGGTGGACCCACTGCGCCCGCAAGCAAGTCCTCGGTACCCAACAGATGGCTCTGAAGCTGCGCCATCTGCTGCTTCCTCAAACTTTCTGAAGTGGTTTGAACTCGCTTTCCAGAACGAGAAGCTGAGGCTCAGAGAGGGTACACAACTTGCAGAGGCTGTCAGAAGCACTCGACAAATCCAGGGTCCTGACACCCTAGCCCAGACCCCCTAGCAGAAAAATCCTCGTAAACAATGTAACTGAATAAATAAAAGGCTGAAATGAGGGATCAGCACACGCTGCCACAGGTGCACAGACACAGCAGAGAAGGGCTAACACCTGTGGCCACACAGAGGCAGAGGATCGGTAGGACTGGCAACCCTGGGAAGTGCTTTGCTGCCCCCTGCCACTGGCTCTTGTCCGGACTGGCATTCCTGACAGTTGAAGGTGCACCGGAAGATGCTGCAGGCTCAGTTCTACGCCACTTCAGCGCAGTGAGCCACACAAACCTTTGGTTCCCTGGTGCCTGTAATACATTTACAGTATGCCACAAAAAGCAGACAACGTGTCTTAAAAAAAAAAAGGTCGCCCTGGCTGGTGTAGCTCAGTGGATTAAGCACGGGCCTGCGAACCAGACAATCGCGGTTCGATTCCCAGTCAGGGCACATGCCAGGGTTGCAGGCAGGTTCCCTGCAGGCCAGTTCCCAGCAGGGGACGCACGAAAGGCAACCATACATTGATGTTTCTCTCCCTCTCTCCTTCCCTTCCCCTCTAAAGATAAATAAATAAAATCTTAAAAAAAAAAAATTTTAAAAAAAAAAGGTCTATATACCTCAATTAAAAAATGTTATTGCTAAAAAAAGCTAACCATCAGATAAGGCCATTAGAAAAATGATGCTGATATACTAGGTCTACACAGGGTTGCCGCAAAGCTTCCACTTGTAAAAAACACAGTATCTGCGAAGCACAATAGAACAGTTTTGCCTGTAGTAGGCAAGGACCAGGCAGGAGGCAGCCCACACCAAACACCAGTAGTAACGTACTTGAGAACACTGTAAAGGAAAGGAAAAATCACCCTGGCTGGTGTGGCTCAGTGGATTAGGCACTGGCCTGTGACCCAAAGTGTCACCGGTTCAATTCCCAGTCAGGGCACATGCCTGGGTTGTGGGCCAGGTCCCCTGTAGGGAGCACGAGCAATAAGCAGCCACACAGTGATGTTTCCCTCCCTTTCACCCTCCCTTCCTCTCTCTCTAAAAAATAAATAAAATCTTTAAAAAAGAAAGGGGGGGGTCATCTCTTAGTTCCACCAGCCACTGTCAGACATTCTGTCACAGGCTAGCAGCCCTTGCAGTCTGCATTACCGAACCTACTGCCGACAGCCGCCAGACTGAGCCCTGTGTCCAGGGGTGCACCACACTCTTTTTCTGGGGTCGATGCTTCAAAGCCAGTCCAAGCATTAGCTACAGGCAAGGGTGAGGGCTGCTTACCAATCCGTCCAATCTTCATTCCCGAGCGGGCGAGGGCTCTGAGAGCTGACTGGGCCCCTGGTCCAGGGGTCTTGGTCCTAGGAACAAAGGTCTAGTCATCCAGGGTTCTAAGATCTCACAGCCCTCTAGTTCAGGAATCTACGAACTTTCCTTAAAAGACCAGACAGTAGGCTCAGTGTGGGCCACTTAGAGTCCACTTACTTTTGTGGCATACGTTAAAAAAAAAAAAGAAGAACGAAACATGAACAGCATCCTCACCCCACAGACCACACAAAAACAAGTGGCAGGCCCCACCTGGCTCCTGGGTCAGGCTGCCCCCTGCTCTGCCTGGTCCGTTTAAGGCGCTGCCCCTCTCAGCCACATGCTCAGTCTGTCTTCTCTGGTGATCTGTCCATGTCCAACTACTCCACCCACACAAGACCAAGAAACTACCATCTCCACACCGGCCCGGTTTAACAGCTTCCTGTCTGGTCTGTTCCTCACACGGAAGTCATCTTTAACAAACCCCAGTTCCACCAGCCATCATAAAAAAGCATGCATGCCGGAGCCAAATCCTCACCAGGTCCTTCGCGACCCAGCAAGACCTCTCTGGCCGCACCACATGCCTCACCTTCCCCCAGATGTAAGAAGTTCATTCCCCTCTCTGACCTTTTCCTAGCAGTTGCCTCTAGCTGGGATACTCCACCGTCCTTCTTTCACTAGACTGACTCTTGGCACAGTTAGGTCTTCGTTTAAATTACACTTCATCACCAATTCATCCTCAGCACTGTACTTCTGTTTCCCAGCACTTGCTGAAAATGGGAGCTGCCCCCTAAATCCCCCGCTGTGCTGTTTAAAGCCTGACTCTAAACAGCTGAGGCGCCAACAGGAGGGTGGGGGTTCCCTTTCCATTTCCCCATCACCCTCTTCTAATACCTGGAACACAGACCAGCGTGCAGTGAGGGTTCAATAAACACAGTAAGTTGCTGGGGGAGGGGCTGAGCAGCATGCAGGAACCAGTTATTGATTATGCATAAACCTAAGGTATCTTATGCAAAGTCACCAGAGAACAGCCAAGCCCAGTGACCTTACCACTGAGGCTTACCGATTGCCTCCTGTGGCCCGGAGCTTGATGTGGAGAGCGGTGATACCCAGCTCCTTGCACCTCTGGGCCACGTCCTGGGCAGCCAACATGGCAGCGTATGGAGAGGACTCATCTCTGTCAGCCTTCACCTTCATCCCACCAGTCACACGGCAGATGGTTTCCCTGGGGACAAGGAAGTACAAGGTCATTTCTCCCTCATCCAACGAGGACTCCGAGGGCGTTTCACATCCTAATGAGTAAAGAGCACCACAGCTGGGGTATGGCAGAGGCTGAAGGTCATCTTGAACAGGCATCCTGCTCTTTGGCAACACTGCCACGGGCTCTGCCTTCATGGGGTTCAAAGACCCAATATAGTTAAACTGTGTTAACACTGTATATTCACTTACTTCTGCATTTAACTCACGGAAACCAAACTTAGAATTTGAGTGACTTCAGATGAATCACAAAAATTTGCTAATGGCTGCCAAAACCTGTACCCAGGGCTAACACTGAATCTGCCACTTCTCCACAAAGTACCAAGAGACACAGGCCTCAATGACCACCACACTGTAAGGGCATAAACAAACTCTCTCCTCTCTTGTAACCCCAGTGCCTGGGAAATTAGTAAGCAACCAACCACGTTTCCGCGTTTGATGTTCTTTTTAATTATTTCCAGAGAACCCCTCTAATGGCCACTCAGCCCCAGGGTTATGTTGTCCCCCAGCCCCTTGCTTAGTTGGCCCTGCACCTCTCCACCAGATACTCACTTGCCAGAAAGGTCAGTCACATGGACAAAAGTGTCATTGAAGGATGCAAAGATGTGGCAGACACCAAATACATTTTCTCCTTCAGCCACCTGAGGTCCCAGGCTGATGACCTGTTCTTCCTTCTTTTCCTTCCCCTTGCGAGGTGCCATTTCTGAAAGAAAATCAAAGAATCCCAAAGTTTAAAAAAAAAAAATCATGCTTATAAAAACGTCCCTAGGCCCTGGCTGGTGTGGCTCAGTGGATTGCGTGGTGGCCTGGGAACCACAGGGTTGCTGAGTCAGGGCACATGCCTGGGTTGTGGGCCAGGTCCCTGGCAAAGGGGGGGGGGGGTGTGGAGAGGCAACCGCACATTGAAGTTTCTCTCTCCCTTCCCTTCTAAGTCCCTAGGGTTAAAAGAACTCCTAACGTTTATTTATACTTTTGGTTTACAAGATTAATACGTTAAAACACACCATCATGTTTTACTGGTTCAATAATTGTGCCATGGACGCACTGCCAATAATCACTCTCCCCACCTAGACTGCCTAAGTGGTAATAAACGGCACATGAGCAAGGGCTTTTCGGGGTGGACCAATGTCTCCCTGGACGTTCTGGGAAGGACCTAATGTCCTGCAAGGGATCCCAGCCAAGTGCCCAAGACGGACATGCCTGGGCCTCCCGCTGCTGGAAAGACTGTGGCAGCTGGGATTCCCAGGTGTGTCTTACTGGAAAATGCCCATTGCAACCCTTCCCTACCGATCCCGACGAGTCTTTTTAAGTCCCACCCCCATCTCTGCTTTCGGGGATAACAAGCACGACAGGTGGTCAGCAAACACCGACGTGCAGTCCGTAACCCCAATTTCTGGCTCTGGGAGGCCTGGCCCTGGACGGGCGCCCAGAACTTGCAGCGTGCCGGACTTAGAAACCACTCAGACTTAGGAAACAGCCAATACAGGGCCGTTTTTCCTGCGTTCCTTCCTTGGATCCTCATTATGACCCTATGGGATCGGCGCGACAATTATTCCTGTTTTCCAGACAAATTAAATAGATATATACGCCTGCCTGCGTCCGCCCAAGAGGAAGCAGGCGGGATAGAGATGGGAGCCCACATCAAACTAGTATCCTCGCTCCTTCCCAACCACGCCCTGCGGCCGCTTAGACGTAGCGGTGGTCGTAATGCGGCGCCAAGGCCTTCAATACTAGACTCGCACTCGCCCCTATTTCACCTCCGCCTCCCAAAACAAGGCGAGAACCTGTGTCTGGGGTCGGTCGGCCGGCCGCGCTCTTCTCGCCCGGAACCTGGTTCGGCTTCTGCGTAAAGACCCCAGCCCCTCGCCCCCCGGCCCCGGAGACCCCCTTTGCCAAAGGATTGCACCGGATTGCCCTCGTCTAAGGAACCTACCTGCTTCTCGGGTCCAGACTCCGCCACCGGAAAGAAAGACTAGGAGAGGGCGGGGCGACAGGTCACGTTCTTGTTCCCGGAAGTGTGTGTCTGAGGTCACGGGGATAGGCCTCTTGGAATGTGCCGCCTTTTGCGTTCCTAAGGCGATTAAGACTTGCACTCAAAAAACAGTTTACTTAAGGGACTGCTAAAGGGAGTAAGGACTGGGTGTACCCGGGAGCTGGTTGGGGACGCCACCACATTACATCTGCTGGGTGAGGCGGGACTGTTTTAAGATGGCGGCCTTCGCGGCTAGAAAACTTCCGCCATTCTAATTCCGGACTGATCAGCTTGGAGGCGACAGCGCACCTTGTGGCGCGGAGGGGAACAACAAAAACAAAACAGGCAATGAAGGGATTCAGCCAAAAGAGGAAAGAAAAATCTCTTAGACACGGACAGCAGTACAGTGATTGACGGACGGAAATGGGGCTGCGGGGAAATGATAGAGGGCAAAGGGGGAATGAATGGTGGAGAAAAAAGACTTGACTTTGGGTGGTGACTGCACAATGCAATTTGCAGATGTTGTGTTGAAACTCCTACGGTTTTATTAACAAATGTCACCCCAGTATATTCAATGAAAGCCCTAACTGGTGTGGCTCAGTGGGTTGGGCGTCCACCCGCAGACCAAGAGTCCCCCAGCTGATTCCCAGTCAGGGCACTTGCCTGGGTGGCAGGCCAGGTATCCCGTTGAGGCACATAGGAGAGGCGGTGGGTCAATGTTTCTCCCCACATCCATGGTTTTCTCCCTCACTTTACCCTCCCTTCTCCTCTCAACAAAAAATGAAAAGATAAATAAATAAACAATCTTTAAAAATAAATTCCATTTAAAAATAAAAACAGGAAATCAGAGTTTGGCATACTATGTACGAGTCAAAATAAGAATAAATTATTCAGTCATAGGGCCAGGAGGAATATCAAATGGCTGCCCAAAGAGAACCTCAGGTTCAGTTCAGACTTGTACTGATTGGACCAGTACAAGTGATGGGACCAGAAAAACCGCACTTGTGAACCATCATCTAACTGGTGACTTTGAGAAGTAGGTAGATACATCGGGTGCTGAGGCCCATCCTCTCCTGTTCCTTACTAACAAGAGGATCTGTTAAGTTCAATGTATGTATGGGCTACAGCTGCCCTGGAGAAATCTGGTGGACGGAGAGATGAGTGTTTTATATACACCCAGCCAGTGTGCATTATAATGTCTGATGTACCTTTGAGAGTTACTTACAAGATTACGCCTAACTGGCGTGGAGATCTGGTAGGAATGTATGAAAACATCCTCATCATGTTGTGTGGCAACAAAGTGGATTGAAGGGTGGGAAAGCTGAGGCAAAGTCAATTGTCTTCCACCCAAAGAAGAATCTCAGTACCATGAAACTTCAGCCAAAAGTAACGACAACGTGAGTTTCGTAACACAGCCGTTTCCTGACTGAGTTTCAGGTATAAGACTGCTTCCGCCTCGTCACAGTCTTCAGTGGTGACACCTTGTTTGTTGCTATCGTTCCCATTCCTTTTTGTTTCGAATCAGAATAAAGCTGTACTTCAAATTTCTAAAAGAAAAAATAAATTATTCAGTACTTATTGTACACCCGCCTGGGGTGACTGATTTCTCTGCATTGCTTCATTTAATCCTCACAGGGTGATCAAGCAGACACTGTTTTGATTGCCCATTTATAGATAAGGAAGTTTAACTGAGATTACACATTCGTGACCGATTTGGGATTCTGACTTCAAAGCATATATGTTTAATAGCTACTTCCATGTGTCCCTCTACAAACAATATTGACGGGCCTTAAAAGATTGAAAGAATGTATAGATGGAGATACAGGGAAGGGCCAAGAAGTAGGTTATATATATTTGTGTATGTGTATATGTGTGTATGTACATATGTGTGTGTGAGATGTGTATAGGGTATACACCTATACATATATAAAGCCCATGGAATGGGCTTTATTGAACAAAATGAGTGATTATGCTCAATAGCATATAGCCCTTTGTGCCCTGGAAGTATTACTACTGAACAACCTCAGCTCAATTTAAAGAAGAACATACATAAATGAAATTATGTTCTATACGCCCCCAGGTAACTTCTATTTTTCACCAACATTATAGACATCTCCCCATAACAGCTAGTAGAGATCTGTGACATTTTTACAAATATTTTAAATTTTATTTATCATGTTGAATATTAAATGCACTCACAAAAATTAAAAATTGCAGTTACCAAAAAGGATACAAACAAAAAGCCTTTCTCCTCTCACCTCTGTCCACAGCGACCCACTCCTCGCCAGCGATCAGAACGCCTGTGCTGAATCATTCTGCACTGCTCCATGATATCCCTTTCTATAGCTGTACCACCAATTTTTTTAACCGGTCCTCCATTGTTGGACATTTGGCTATTTTCAGAATTTGCGAATATAAACAAAACTGTCGAGAACACTGTTTTCAACTGTACTATTCTTTCATTCTTTCCTCGAAGTAAATTGCCAGAAGTAGAAAGGAATAGGTATTTTACATAATCTATATATATAAACTGCCTCCAGAAAGTTCACGTCAGTTTTTACTTCTGCTACACGGAGCAGCTCCGCATGTCTCCTCGTCCTGTGGCTTCCACGTCGGTGAGCGCAGACGTCTCTTCGTGGGCTGTGCCGAGAGTCTGCATGTGTTCCGTGAATTGTCTGTGTGTATTCAGTGAAGAAGAGGGCTTTTTGTTCACAAGTAGAGAGTTTCCCAGTGGAGAAGGGGTGTTAGCAGAGGCTGGAGTCTCATGGGGCGGGTTCCTGCTTCACGTAAGAATTGCATTAAACAACCAGACCGCTAACCCTCAGCATGGAAAGGCCCGGTGAAACGAGCACCGCTCTGTCCACGAGACCGCTTCAGGTCAAGTTCTCCACAGGAACAGCTTATTACCAACCCCAGGAATCATCAAAGTCACTGCCTTCAAACTCCACCGTGATTATCTAATCAACATGTTTATTATTTCTACAAGTAGTTACTAGTTGTGGGTCCTTGGGGAAAAAAATTGTCACCTCCATGGGCCTTTTTTTCCTCCTCTGTAAAACGGGATAATAGCAAGATTTTTTTTCCATGTATATTGAAACACATATCTTTATTGGGCACTTAGTGTTAAGCTCTGAAATACAATAATAATAGATTTCAAACTAAGACTTGAAAACAGAACAGGAATTACCTACATGCAGGGGGCAAGAATGGTCTAGGCAGGAAGAACAGGATATGCAAAGGTCCTGAGGTGGGAAGGCCCTTGGGGAGCTCAAGGAATTCCAAACATGGCCAGTACAGTGTGGGGTATCGTGCACGAGGGAAGAGGCGTGGGAGGTCAGGCTGGAGGTGTGGCAGGAGCCACCTTCTGCAGGGTCCTACTTCCATGTTGCCTTGTTGGTTTTCTCCACTCTACCCCACCCCACGCACCAGGCCGTGAGCACTGGAAACGTGCTGACCACCACTCTCACCCTCGCTCGTTCATTCGGTCACTCTTATTGACCACCTCGTGTGTGTCCGGCCCTGTTCTCGACACTTGGGACACAGTGGTGACCAAAACAGACAATGATCCCAACCCCCTGAGAGTTGACATTTGGCAGGAACAGCAGACGTGATATCTCCGTAAATTTTCTATTGTGTTAGAAGGTGATTGGTACTGGGGAAAGAAGGAAAGTTCGAGAAATGTAAAAGGTATTGGGGGTCTGAGGAGAGGGGTGCGGCAGTCGGCAGAATTGAATAGAGAGGGCAGTCGGGGTGGTCCCGAGTGACAGAGACTGGAGCCGAGGTGTGAGGCCGGGAAGGGAGCAGGCCTCGCCGACGTCGAGAGTGTTGCAGGCAGAGGGGACAGCACGGGAGGGCGGCACCCTAAGGAGGGAGAGGAGCCCGCTGTGGCTGGAGAGGAGGTGAGTGAGGGGCGACGGGCGCTGAGAGGCAGCGGGGGCGGCAGGCAGATCAATCGCGGCAGCCTCCGGTCATCGTGAGGACACTGACTCTTACTCTGAGCGGAGCCATTGCAGGCTTTTGAGCAAAGGACTGCCGGAATCTGCTGTACATTCTTCTTTCTTTTTTCTTTCAAAAATTGATTCTAGAGCGAGGGGAAGGAAGAGAGAAGGAGAGGAGGAGAAATTTTGTGTGAAAGAGAAACATTGATCGGTTGCTTTCTATATGCACCCCGACTAGGGAATGAACCCGAAACCCAGGCGCGTGCCCTCACCAGGAATCAAGTCGGTGACTTTTCAGTTCAAGACAGTGCCCAGCCCACTGAGCCACGCCAGCCAGGTCCTGACTTCTGTTCTAACAGGCTCGCTGTCGATGCTCTGTGGAGGACTCTCACTGGGGGCGTGGGGAGAGCTAACACAAAGGTCCTGGTCAAGAGGGGAAAGAACATATTGGCAGCTGAGACTGAGGTGGCACCAGTGGGGGCAAAAAGAAGTGATCAAAATTGGACTGTACTTTGATCACAAAGGAGTGATCAAAAGTAGACCCAACAGCACTTCCTGATAGCTCAGACACAGGGCATGAGAAAACGAGATTATCGAAGATGGCGTTAGCGTTTACAGCTGGGGGAACTGGAAAGCCGGAGCTGCCATCAGCCGGGATGGGGGGCGATCGGATGTTCGGTCTCGGGCCTGAGTTTGAGATGTTTGTTTCATATCCCAGGAGAGCTGTTGAGGACATGTTTGGGATGGATGAGCCTGAAATCAGGAGAGGAACTGGGCTGGCTGTATAAATGTGGGGGTCCCCGGGGGGTCACCTAGATGGCATTTAAAATGACAAGACGGTGACCACTGAGGGACTGAGTGTTGGCAGAGAAGAGAGCCAAGGACTGAGCGTCAAAGTGTGGGGATGGGACAAGGAGAAATCCAAGGAGAAGGGAGCAGGGAAATGTGCGACAGTTCAGTTCCCTGAACTGAAGGAAAACTTTTTCCTCCTCAGTTCAGGAGGGAAGCTTGAGAGAGGAAATGTCCAAGAAGCCAAGTGAAGAAAGGGAGTCGGGGAGGAGGGAGTGGGAAGCTGGGTGCATGGGCTGAGGTCAAGTAAGATGAGGGATGAGAATGACCCGGATGTAACAACACGCAGGGCAGCAGGGACCAGGACAAGAGCAGTTTCCGTGTGTGTGTTGGGCCTGCAAATGCTCCAATGGGGTAGATTAAGGGAGAAAGAGAGGGAAGTACAGTGTGCAAAGGGGCAGAAGAAGAATGAAAAGGTTGGTTTTCCTTTTTTATGATTGGATCGATAACAGATATTTGTACCCTGTGGGACTGGTCTCTGAGAGAGTGAAGGATTGACAATGGAGCCGCGTCCTTGACCAGGGGAGAGCGGAGGCATCGGCTGCAGACAGGGGCACGGACAATGCCTCTGTGCGGGCAGGGGAAGAGAAGGAAGAGGCTGGAGGGCAGGGGGGCAGTGTGAGTGGGCGCTTGTGAGCCTTCTCACCAGGGAAGCGGGAAGCCAGCAGCTACGAGGCCGGAGGCTGTGAGGAAGCTTGCAATGGTCGCCAAGGTCTAGGGGGTTAGAGGATGGTTCCAGGGCAGGATGAAGGGTCCACTGGAGGCTGGTGGTCGGTTTCTCACAGTCGGTGGCATAGATGGAGACATGGAACAGGCCGGGTGCTGGGTGTAACCAGAGTTGTGGTTTCACCAAGAGATGAGAACTTGAGAGAGGGGTGGAGCCCGCTGTGAGCAGAGGAATGGTGGCCACGATGGAGCATGGCGTTGAAGCTGGACAGCTGGGGGCTAAGGGGCAGCAAACAGGCAGTGGGAACAAACGGTTAGCAGTCCACAGTGAGGTGAGGTATGACCCAAGTCAGGTACCAGCCACCACTTCAGGCTGGTGGTGCGGGACGGGGGACATGAGATGGAGATGAGGGTTGGGGAGGAGCTGCAGGCACTGATAACTGCCACAGGAGTGAGTGGCTTCGGGGCCAGCTCATCCAAGGAGAGCAGGCCAAGGGACCAGAGGCCACGCAGCGGCAGCATCACCTGTGTGAATATTGAGATGACCGACAAGTAAAACAGGGACACACTGACCGTGAGTCACTGAGTCCAGGGTGAAGCCCTCGAGGAAGGCAGGGTGCGACCCAGGGGTCGGTGGATGCCTGTACTGAGGTGGAGCAACAGGTACTGTGGTGCAGGAGCAAGATTCAACATGAGTGTCCCGAAGGGAGGAGCGAAAGCCTGAAAGTGACAATAAGGAGTAGGGAGGACAACACCCTTGCACCCTGTGGCTTCCCCCTCCTCTCTCCCGGCCTCTTCTCACTTCCACAGGCTGCGGAAGAGAAAGGAGAAGCCCTGGGGGGCCTGGGAGAGACAGCAGCATCCTCCCCGGACAGGCAGGTTTCGTAGGGCAGGACAGAGGACATAATGAGAGAAAACACTGGGGTGCGGGGACCCCGCGCCAGATGTTCTGGAATTCCTGAGGGTGGCGGAAGGCTTTGACGCCGGAGGGGGAATCCCAGGGAGTGGGGGGGGAGGGGCTGCCCTGGGCCCCCAGGGACCAGAGTGCTACAGGCAAGGAGGCCCTGGGTCGGGCCAGGCAGCACGAGATGAGCGGCTGGCACTGCGGTCACTCAGTGAACGACAGCAGCCACGATAGCCCTCACGTTGGTTGAGCATTTACAACACTCCAGCCCCATCCTGAGCTGCGTGCCCCATCTCTTTGAATGCCCTCACTAACCATGAGCTAGCAAATTTTTACTGCCCTCCTTTTCCAACTGAGGAAGCAAGTTAGCGGTCACCAGGCCTAAGTGGTGGCGCCGGGAGCTCAGCCAGGCAGTCTGACTCCAGGACCCCAGGCTTTCTCACCGCGGTCCAGGCATTCTTCAAATGTCTGCTGAGCTCGTGAATGCAGAGAAGGGTATTGCCCTTGCGAGAGCCAAACCCAAGGCTTTTCCTGGACTCTCAAGCCCGGCTTGGCAGCCCTGTACTTCCCATTCTTAGCAAAAGTTCACACTTTAATTTGCCCACGGGATCCATCCCCTCCTCCCTCTGGAGGGAAGTTTTGCAAAAGGGAGCAAGGAATGAGTGAGGAGAAGAAGCTGTGGCCCAGAGAGGGGGAGTTAGTTCACCCCAGATGCATGGCCAGGAGTCAGAGGCCAGCTGCAGCCCCGTGGGCCCCGGGCTTGGAGGTGGGGCCCCGCCTGAAGCGGCACCCTGCATTCTTCCTGAGAAACCCCGGTTTCGACCTCTCCAGGCTGTGACTGGCCAGCCTGCAGCCCGAGTGCACAGGCCCCAGCCTCCCTCAGCACTCGAATCTCAGGGCCTCAGCCGAGGTCTTTGTCTAATGAGAATTCAAGCAAGAAATATGGAGTCAGAGGAGCAGGCTTGGCAGTGGCAGGGTGGGATGTGGGACGGAGTGGGCGGTGGAGCCACAAAGGGCAGCTCCAGCTGGTCATGGGCCTCTGGACAGGGGCCACTGCAGCAGAGGCCCAGCGTGGGAGTAAGAGTTAGCCAGGACAGGGAGAAGAGTTCGGGGGGAGAGTTCCCAGGCTGAGAAACTGCCTGTGGGAAGGTCTTGAGTCAAAGGAAAGCTGGGATCATTCAGAATCATGCATGAAGTTCTACGTGGCAGGAGGGAGGGAATGGTGGGAGGTGAGCTGAAAGACGGGGGGCTGGGCCGACAGGGGTTCTGGGTCAGGACTTTATGTGGTGAGCTGGAGATTAAGCATCCCATGGGCAGCTCCTTTGTTTGCTCCTAGGCTCCCCTCTGCCCAGTGAGGACCCACCAGTCAGGGCTGGTCCCGCCCCACGTGGAGCACAGGGGCTGACAATGCCTGCTGTCCCCTATGTCTCCACTAGATGACGCCTGATCTCCACCCTGCAGGGGAAGGACAGGCGGACAGGCCTTGATGGAGACTGGTGTGTGTGCATGTGTGTGAGTGTGCACGCAAGGTCTGGTGGCAGGGTAGGGAGGGGTGCTGGTTTGGAAGTGTGAGTATACAAATCGGCACCTCAAGTCAGGACACCCACCTGGGACATGGCTGTGAGGTGGCCTTGGGGTGCACACTCCTTTTGTGCTTTATCACACCCCCAGGAGCTCAGATTTTTGTCCACATTTTCCAGAGCAGGAAGCTGAGGCGGAGATCACCTGAAGTTACACAGCTGCTTCCCAGCGGAGCAGATGGACAGAGATTGCTACCAGGCCTCCTAGGCCCAGATGCAGCCCCGGTGTGCTTCGCCACACCTACGCAGGGCCTGGTGGCAAAGGACCTGCTCTGGGTCACCCCAAAGGGAAGAACAGGACCCAGTGGGTTGCTGGTACCAGGCTATGGTACTTCAGTCACTTACCCATTTAGCATATCTGCTGAGCACCTACTATGTGCCAGGCACTATGCCGGGCTTTGGAGAGCAATGAGCAATGGGTAGCGTACACATGATGGAGACAGACAGCCCTCGTACAAGTGAACCATCCAATCATTTGATCATTACAGGGTGTGGTAAGTGCCGTGAAAGAAACAAGCAGACCTGAGAAGGTTAGAGGAGTGGGCTCGCTCACTTAGAGGCAGGGAGGACAGGACTTTCGAGGAAGAGACCCGAAGAGTAAGAAAGTGCAGCCATGAGGAGGGCTGGAGAGAGAGCAGCGCTGGGGTAGAGGCAGCAGCTGATGCCAAGTTGCTGAGGCTGAGGAGAGTCTGAGGGGCTGCCTGGGGGTGGAAACGGCGCGAAGAGGGGAGAAAGGTGAGACCGTCCAGGAGGCCAGGGTTCTGGTGGGCCCTGGTGGGAAGCCAATGTTACGTTACATTCCACGTACCATGGGGAGGCAGAGATGAGCTGGGCATGGTGTACTCTGACCGGTGTATTTCAAAGTCCACTCTGGCTCTGTTTGGAAAGGCAGGTGACGATGGTCATGCAGGTGAGAGACGGTGGTGGTGCAGGGCCATCCTGTAAGGATGGAGGGTGACATTCAGGTCTGAGAGCTACTTTAGTAGTAGAATCTGTAGGATTTACAGAGAGATTGGATGCAGGGGTGAGGACGATTCCAGGTCCTAGGATGGAGCGATAGGTGGACTCAGTAAACAGGTGCAGCTATTTACTGAGATGGGGCGCCTGCAGCCCGGGTGGGAAGATCATGACTTGGGTAGAGGGTGGAAATCAAGCTCAGGCCCTGTTATTTCTGGAGCCACCCATGTGACGTCCTAGCAGGAAGAGGGGGCAGGCAGGTGGAGCTCGTGGGAAAGGAGGGGGCTACTGATGTAACTTCAGGAGCCTCTAGATTGTCAAGGGACTGGATGAGATCACACAGCCCACAGTCCAGGCAGCTCAACAGTGAACAATGGGAGGGAGCGAGGGCCCCTCGCTGCAGGTGTTGGGGGGGGACCTCGGCTCACGTCAGTCAAGGCTGCTAGAGAGAAGAGGCCCCTTAGAGGGAGGTGGAGCGAAATGGCCTCTGAGGAAGCCAGAGACCAGGGCCCCGGTGGTCTCGGGGCTGTGTGGAGGAGCCCGACATGCTGACTTTGTCTCCTTGTTGTACAGACCCTCCTTCCCAGCGGCACGTCCCCCACTGCCATCTGGCGGGGCCCAGAGACAGAGGCCCTGTGGTGGGGTGTGGGGCGGGAGCAGCCTCAGGGGTGATGGGGCTGTAATTTCAGCTGAGGGCAGGGCTCGTTAGTTTCAGTGCCACCTGGTACGAGGTTCTCCTTTCCCGCACCTCCCCCAGGTCTCTGTGGGCTGACGGCCCCACCCTTCCAAGGGCAGCCACTCTGCACCTCTCAGAGGGGGCCAGGCCCGGAGAGCTGCTGCCTGCCTACCGGGAAAGGCATTGAGTCAGGTGGCTCAGCATCCTGGGGTGGGGGTGGGGGGCGTAATTGGAGGGAGCTGCCAAGTTTAATTAGTGGTTGTGAAGCCCTGTTACCTGCACCTGAGAGGCCCCCCGGACTTTCATCTTCCCCACCAGCCTGGATGAAAGGGCCAGGGAGGGGCCAGGCATTAATAGTAATTATTAGTTTCGCCGATAAAGAGAAGGCACGGGATTATCACCAAGCCCAGCCCGTCCTCCCCTCTCTGTCTGCCTCTTCTCTCCTTCCTCCAGCTCTGTCTCCTTTTTTGCTGCTCTTGTCCTCCCCCCCCCCCTTCTCTTTCTCTTTTTCTCCGGGCTTTGCACTTCTATCTGCCCGTGCTTTGAGGCCTCCGGCTGCACCTGCCCCTGTGCGTCTCATCGGCTCTCCGTGTGGGGCTGTGTGGGGCACTGGGGTGTTTGGGGAGCAACCCTGTGCTTGTCCGGGTTGTAGAGGGAGGGTGGGAGGTGGTGAGGAGTGGGAGAGGGGTGTACTGGGATGTCTGCGTCCATTCATTCATTTATCCATTCACTGTTTTACAAACAGTTACTGAACACCTACTCTGTGCCGAGCCCCGGGTTGGGCCCTGGGTGTTCAGTCCTAAACAGGGAGCCCTGCCCTTGGGAGGATGACAGTAAACAGCTGACCACTACACGTGAGGTCTCGAGTATGATGCACACTAGGAAGGGACACCAGGAGACCTGATGGAGAGCTCCGCGGGCGCCCACTTTAGACGGAGGAGTGCTTTGGGGCTGAGAACTGACTGATGAGAAAAAGCCAGTCGTGGGAGAAGACGGGGAAAAAGGTCTGTGGCCGGGGAGACCAGCCTTTGCAAACGCCTTGAGGTGGGAAAACACTTGGAATGTGTGAGGATGTAAATGGAAAACAGGTGGCAGGAGGGGGCAGTGAGAGGGTGCGGAGGAGAGGAGTGGGGCGCCGCCTCTGTCGGCGGATGCTCGGTCGGAGGCTGTCCTGTTACCGTCTTGAAATGCTCATGTTTGGACAAGAGGTTCTGCATTTTTGTTTTGTGCTGAGCCCCATAAACTATGCAGCTGTCCCTGTTGGGGGGTCAGCAAAAGAAGCAAATGTCTGTGCAGAAACATGAGGGCCTCTTAGCTGGTGTTTGGTGAGGGAGGGAGGGAGGAAGGGAGGGGAAGGAATCTCTGTATGGGGTCATCTGTGAAGCTGTCACAGGGCCACATTGACCTAGACCAGGGACTGCTGTTACGTACGTGTAGAGGGCACACAGACAGACGTGGCCCCCACGTGCCCAAAGCCCTGCATGGCCTGCTGTCTGGGGAGCTCCCAGCGGTTGTGTTCCCTGGGCCTGAAGCAGCTCCATGAACAGGGGGGCAAAGCCAGGCTCACCCCGGTTCCACTTCAGGAAACGCCGTGACCCTTGCACCCCAGGGGGAGGTGACCCTGTCTTGCCTGTAAGACCTGAGGCTTTGGAGTCAGACAGGCTGAGTTCCGATTTGGCTTTGACCCTCTGCGAACGCTGATAATGGACTCGGAAGACGGCGTGCTTCTCTGTGCCTCAGTTCCCTGTCCGCGATGTGGGCTGTACTGCTGAGGGTTGCTGCAGTCGTGAGAGGAAAGCTCTTGGCAGAGTCAGAGCTTGGTAAATATTTTCAGTAATATTTGTACTTATTATGATAATGATAAATATCTGGAAGCTGATGTAAACATTTGCCTCTGCCTCCAAATGTCTGCAGAATCAGGAACAAGTCCCTTAACCCTCCTGGGCCTCAGTTTCCTTTTCTATTAAGTTGGGTGATGACAGTGGAACTGTTGCTGAGCAGGGTGGTTGGGATGACCTCACGCCATCACTGTGGAGCTTGTTGTAAACTGATGTCGGTCACTGGCACGTCGCCGACCCCCCGTCTCCCACATCTGGGGGCAGGATGTCTCCAAATCTGCCCAGCGGGAGAGGAAAGCACCTTTGGTTCTTGGCAGGGCACAGCCCTGAGTTGTTGTTGCTAGAAGGTCTGCCTGGGAATGAAGTTCAAGTTTAAGGTCAGTAGTTGGACAAGGAAGAGGAAGGTCCAGAAGTGGAGGCAGGGGAGGGGGGGGATGAGCTGAGAGAGGACAAAGGATCTGGAGCCCTTGCTTCCTTCCCCCCTCTGGGCAGGAAACACCCAGAAAATAGTGATAATTAGTCTCTGACAAAGGACCCAAGCAACAGTCTTGAGTGGGCAGAGCCCCCACTTCATCCGATTGACAGGAACCTCCAAACCCCACAGGACACCCTGAGCAGCGCCAGCGGCAGCCTGGGTGCGGGGAGCTCCTTCCGGACAGGAGTCCTGGCCCTTCCCCAGGGAGGCCCATGCGCCCTGGGGACAGGATGGCAGCTCCACCTCTAGGCATGGCTGCCGACCAGCAGCTTAGCCTCACTGTGCCTCAGTTTCCTCATCTGGAACACAGGGTAATAGTCACCCATTCTCAGAGTGCTACTGGGAGAACTCCGTGCTCTAAGGTTCTGAGCAAAGCCTGGGGCCGTGCAGTGAGTCGAGGTGGTCTGCCAGATCTCCTGACAGAACAGTCCAAAGCTGCCCCCTGCATTGTGCTGTGTTTTGGGCTGGCAACAATCATCCATTCATTTATTTAATCAATAAGTATTTATGGACCATATTTATGGCAGCAAAGGGTAGCAACTGGGAGGGCCTGGGTCTGGTTGGTTCCTGGAGGGGCATTTGAGAGAGAACTAACACTTATTCAGCACCGGCTATGGGCTTAGCGTGTGTACACGCCAACCCCCCTGCCCTGGAGGTGGGCATCCGCCAGTCACCGGAGGAGGGAACCCAGGCCAGGTCATGGACACAAGATCACACGGCTGGTGAGGACCCACCCTGGGACTCGAACCCAGGCCGCCTCACTCCCAAGTTTGTGCTTTTCCAAATCTGGATTCGGGGTCTGCCTTCGTGCTGCCCCGCACCCCGCCTACTTTGGCAGAGCCAGATCCTAGAAACCAAAGGTCCGGCTGTTTTCTGCTGCCTTCTAGCAGGATCTCTGTCATTTCCTCCCTTCTTTGGACCGCTCAGAGCAGCCTTGGGGCTTTCCCCAGCGGGGAAACCCAGCCTGGAAAGAGCTCGGCTTGGAAAAAGCATGACTGCAGGTGACTCCTGATGTTTGTCTCCTTGGCTGCAGAGTATCTGCGTGCTGCGGGCAGAGCAAGGTGGGGGCTCTCTGGGCGGGTGCCCAGCCAGTGGTTCCACAGGGGTCTTTCTCTGGCTCTGTTGTCTGAGACAGGTCATAGCCCCACTTTGGGCCTCAGTTTCCCTGCCTGCAAAGAGTGGAAGAGTAACAAAGCGGGGGTGCCAGCCTCTGCACGGCATTTGGGCCGCAGGGTTACGTGCCTTGGGAAAGTCCTCCTGCCCACCTTTCCTGTTGGGCTCTGAGGATGAGATGGAACTGTGGCTACAAAAGGACTTTGCAATGGAATACAGGGCTGGATGATGGAGCAGACACAGGCGCTGGGCATTGCTGACTGAGACCTTTCCCATCCCACGCCAGCTTCCGCCTCACCCAGACTCTGTCCTGTGCTCCAGCCCCTGCTCTCCAGACCCTCTGCAGGACCTGTGCGCATGGGCCAGGGGGAGCCCAGGGCGAGGTTGGAACCAGGAGGTCCCTGGGCCTGGAATGAGCACCCCAAGCCCAAGAAGTCAGCCACCTGAATATAACGCTGTGGGGTGGGGCCTCCCCACAGCCTCCCTGACGTTCTGCCCTGCTGGGTCTGCAGCTTGACTTTTCCTGAAAATGAAAGCAGAGACGGGAGATGGAGTGTAGGATTAGGGAGAGGGGAACCATGGCTGACGGGCACCTTGTGCCTGGCTTAGGAAATGCCTTCTGCTTTCCCATCTGAACCATTTGGGGCATGTATCAGAGGACCACGGAGAGACTTCTGGCCTTCCCAGCCCCAGACAGTGGGTCTCTGGCTTCTGCCCTCCCCAGGCCTGACTTCTGCTCTCCAGGCTGCAGCCTCAAGCAAACGGGAGACTATTTCCACCCTCCAGGGATTCCACATGGGGTTTTAATCACACTCCCCAGCTCCATCTGCTGCAGCCGTCCCCAGGGGCTCTCCGGAGTGGACAGAAACCAGGAGGGGGAGGCAGGGGCACGCCCTCCCCAGGAGGACTCAGAGGCAGGAACTGCACTTCTGGCCTGTGCGCTCAGATGGAGAGATGACGAGCTGGAGGGATGGCTGGAGAGACCAGCGCCCTGGGCGCACGGGCACGCCCACCCTGCTTCTGCGGACTGGGCCGGACGGTGCAGGCAGCGGAGGGGACAGCTCCTTGCTCCCTCACCCACCAGGGGCTCTGCATGGGCCTCGTTTCTTTCCACACACGGGCGTGTCAGGGGAAGCCCCCTTTTTTAAGATTTTATTTATTTATCTTTAGAGGGGAAGGGAAGGAGAGAGGGAGAGAAGCATCAATGTATGGTTGCCTTTTGTGTGTCCCCTGCTGGGAACTGGCCTGCAGGGAACCAGCCTGCAACCCAGGCATGTGCCCTGACTGGGAATCGAACCGTGATCGTGTGGTTCGCAGGCCCACACTCAATCCACTGAGCTACACCAGCCAGGGCTCTGGGAGACATTTTAATCCGGTGGAATCTCAGTTGTAGCATTACAGAACTTTCATCCACCGCAGAATTCTAGAACCTCAGAGGCTCAGCTTCCTAGAATTTGAGAAAAGTGAGTCATTGACTTGAGTTTTCCAAACTCGGGGCAGCACTGCACCCACTTGCCACTGTGGCCGCCGAGCACCTGCAGTGCAATCAGTCTGAGCTGAGATGTGCTGCGAGTATAAAACACAGAGAGGGTTTGGAGGGCTCGGTCCAAAAGGAAGAATTTAAAACATCTCATTAATAAGTTCTTTATGTTATTACATGTCCAAATGATAGTATTTGGGGTACCCCGAGCAGTGCTGACCAGCCTCTGCCTGCCCCTTCCCTTCCCAGGTTGCCACTTGGTGGAGAGCTCACTGTCCCTGAAGCTCCTGGGCTTTTGGATGGCTAGCGTTTCCCTGAGTCGGGTAGGACCCACTCCCCACGGCTTCTTTCAACCTCATGGGTGGCCTGCTGAGCACTTTGCAGGCCCCTCGCCGCCTCTGTGAGCAAATCCACATCTGCCCCATGAAAGGTGGGAGTCTGGTCCTGCAGGCTGCAGGGCCCATCTTGACACCTATTCTTGTAGGTGGGCTTCGGGAAACCCTCCCCCAGCAGGGACCCTCAGATGCAGATGACCTCGGCTTCCCCACCCCTGAGCAGAACTGTTCCGATAACGGGTTGAGGGGCCTTCCAGCGTCTCCCAGTTTGTAAGTTAGCCTGTCTGTCCACCTGGGTAAGTGGCCTGTGCTCATGGCCTGTCGGCCTCGCTCTGTTTCCAGCTCCACAAAGATGCGTGATGGGTGACCACAGTGGCTAGAACTTGAGGTGACACAGGAATCAGGAGGGGGATTAAAGGGGCCCCAAATCTGCCTGGGAAATGCTTTTTTCCAGTTTTCGGAGACTTTAGGGAGGAAGAAGGAAGAGGCCTTCTCGCTGACTGAGTGCCAAGTGGCAGTGACTCACTCAGAGGGCCTCAGAATTTCAGAGAAGGAAGACCAGGGGCCAGTCAGGGAAGGCTTCCTGGAGGAGATGTGGCTGGAGCTGGGACTTCAAGGAAAGGGGGCTGCGAGACTTGTGAAAATGTGGAGGTGAGTGCATTCTGGGCAGAGGTGGGTGCTGGGCACCCATGGCACGTACCCAGGCCTCGAGAGCCCCAGGCTGTCTGGAGTAGAGGGGTCAGAGGTGACAGGTCTGTGAGGGTGGGTCATCTGGCTGAGGACGGCCTGGGAGTTAGCCTCCGTGTGTGTGTGTGTGTGTGTGTGTGTGTGTGTGTGTGTGTGTGCGTGCGGTGGGGGGGTGTTGAGATGAACCCCGGGGAGCTGCAGAGAGAGGTGTTGGGCAAGATGACAGTAACAACTATAGCTATGCCAGGCATGGCACTGAGTGGCTTCCTAATATTTAATCTTCTCAACAACACTTTGAGGGAGGTACTATTATCCCCACTCTACAAACAAGCAATTGAAGCCAAGTTATGAGACTGTAAGTGAGGGCTGACCGTAGATTCCGACACAGGACGGATGGTCTGGCTCCAAAGTACTTGTTTAAAAACAAGTTTATTTATTAACACGAGAGAGAGATGGGAGATTTGTCGTTCCACTTACTTGCGCATTCATTGGATGACTCTTGTGTGTGCTCTGCCTGGGGATGGAGCCCACGACCTTGGCGTATTGGGACGACCCTCTAACCTACCACAAAGCTCTAACCACTAAATGGAGGGTGGTGGGTGGGGGTGAGCAGAGGCCCCGCTTACGAGTGGATCAGTGCAGCTGTGCCCTGTGTGTGGGGGTGTAACCCTGCCAGTTCCCCCACACCTCCCTCTCCCAACCTCAGCTACAGGTGGGTGTGAATGGAGGACCTTGGAATGATAAGAATCTCCATGCCTGTTGGAGCAAATAACCCCAGACAGAGTCTGGCCACCTGGCCAAGATCCCAGAGCCAACACTGGAATCAACACTCTGCCCCTCCCTGCCCCCCATGCTGGCACATCTGCAAGGGCTCAGGAATGGTGTTGAGACTTGACCCTGTGGGCCTCGCCGTACTGGTGCCACCTCTTTCTCAGCTTCTGATGCACACACGCGGCTGGGCAGTGGGGAGAGTGACAGGCAGGAGCCTCCCCGGTGGTCCCAGCGCAGCCACGACACCAGCGACGGGGGCAGGCCCCTGCTCCTGCTCCCCGCTCCCTGGGCCTCAGTTGCTTCATTTCTGTAAGGAGGTGGATTGAATTATTTAAGGAATCCTAAACTAAGACAAAAGGAGGCCCGCCCAGGAGAATAATGCAAACCAACAAAGTGGACCGGGAGAGTGTGTGTGGAGTGGTGGCCACGGAGAACTGGGCAGCAACGCCCCCAGACCAGGTGACCTTGACCATCGTCCCCGCTTCACTGGACCTGTGCTATGGAGGCACCGGGACCCTGAGCCTCAGTTTCTTTAACTAGAAAGTGGGAATTTTTATGTCTACCTCCTACCCCAGGGACTGGTGAGAATGAACTAAAATAATCAGTGGAAATCTTGTGGAGAAATCCCACCCTCTCTTTAAATTAATATAATCTTTTGCTTTGAACGCTATGAAAAGTATTCACTCCAGGTGATCGAGTGAAAGGGAACTGAACAATGAGCAGGACAGAGAGCGGAGGAGTGGCTGGGATGAGGCCTGGGTGGGGGCGAGGTCAGAGCAGAGGTTTGGGAAAGTTCGCCCAGCTCTGGGCCTGGGCACCTGTTGCCCCGTGGGGGCTGAACTTGGCCCAGCCCCGAGTTGCCCTCAGAGGACTTTGAGCTGATTTCTGTTGCAGCATTTAGAGACCACACATGCTTCTGAGTGTTTTTCTTTGCTGGGTTGTAATTGGAGCATCACAATGAACACCGTAAAAAAAGGGAAATTAAGCAATTTACATTTGTTTACAAAAGCCATTATCTCCTGGGTGTGAGGATTCTAAAGATCTTTCACTCCCCCTGCCCTGTTCTCTAGGTCAAGTTGAACCCTCCAGAGACTCGGAAAAATGTGGCCAGATGGTCCAAAAAAATGTTTAGCACAGCTCGGCTCCTTTGCAAGCTGAGGGTATCTCCCACAGTTTGGCCGAAGCTCCATATCCTCATTTTTAAAACAGAGTGAGTCCTGGCTGCTGTGGCTCAGTGGACTGCATGCTGTCTGTCCTATGAACTGAAAGCTCACTGGTTCGATTCCTAGTTAGGGCACATGCCTGGGTTTTGGGCCAGGTCTCTGGTTCGGGGCGTGTGAAAGGCAACCAATCCATGTTTCTTTCACACATTGATGTTTCTCTCCCTCTCTTTCTCCCTCCCTTCCCCCTCTCTAAAAATAAATAAATAAATAAATCATTTTTTTAAATGTGGTGAAATTCTCTACTGTGTCTACCTCTCAGGACTGCTGTGGGGCCCCAGGAATTAGTTTACAGAATGGGAAGACGCTTTACAAAAAAACAAAACAAGACAGGAAAACTGCCACAGGGGGCAGGGGCTGTGCCAGAGGAGTGTCTGGCCCAGTGGCGGCTCCGGGGAGTCAGGGATGGTCAGGGGAAGGTGTGGCCGCATCCTCAGACCCTGCCTCTGCGACAGGAGCCTGGCCGCGGAGCGGACCGCTGTGGAGACCAGCTGCCCGTGCTCCTTGAACAGCAGCGGCCTTCGCCACAACAGGCGTCACGGGAGAGAAGGGTGGGGACAGAGCCCCATGGAAATGAGGGGCGGAGCCCAGACCCGGGCAGACCCACGGTGTGTGTGTGGGGGGGGTGACACAGACAGTGAGAAGAACGTGGTCCTTCGGTTGTGGATAGATCTGGATTTGAGGCCATCTCTACCACTCCCGCCGGGGTGACCTGGGGGCAGTTGCTTGGCCTCTCCGAGCTTCGTGCTCTCTGAACCGCCGAGCAGCGAGTGGAAGGCGTGTGCCGTGCACCCGAGTCAGTAACCAATTACTGCTCGTTGCTCCTGTCCCCCGCCTCACAGTCTCCGGCTGGTTTCCAGAACATTTTTTTTTTTTTAGATTTTATTTATTTATCTTTAGAGGGGAAGGGAAGGAGAAAGGGAAAGAAATATCAATGTATGGTTGTCTCTCATGTGTCCCTGTCTGGGAACTGGCCCACAACCCAGGCATGTGCCCTGACTGGGAATCGAACTGTGATCCTCTGGTTCACAGGCCCACACTCAATCCACTGAGCTACACCAGCCAGGGCTCCAGAACACTTTATATTCATTGTTTCTCAGAAGCATGAATTACCATCCCATTTCACGGATTTTCTCCTTTATCAGAACTTTGCTTCAAGTTCTGCTAGAAGCAAACAGCCCTGGCCTTGGAAGGATTTGCTGTGTGTGAAGGGGGGGCAGGGAGGAAACTGTTACACTTTGTGGTCAGTGCTGTAATTACGGTGGCCGTGTTATCCAACCACAAATCAAGTCACATGCCCTGACAGAGGCTATTTTTCTACCTCCACTGAAGACCAACATGAAATCATGTTGAGTTACACATTCATTGGATCACCTTTCACTTTTCTAAAGAAGCAAATGACATGAAATTTGAATTGTCCTTGACAAATCCCACTATAGTCCCAGAAAATCACTCCTGACTGGGGTCCGTACAGCAGGAGCAGGAAGACTTCCTGGAGGAAGTGCTGCTTCAGCGGGCCCTTGAAGGCTGACCAGGTCTCTAGGCAGAGAAAGTGGGTGGCCTGGATGCCCTTGGGAGAAGACCTTCCCTTCTTGCACTCAGGGACCCCGGGATGCTGGCTGAAATGGGCAGCGGTATTTGGTTTCCATTACGTTTCACTTTCATTGCTCTGAAGACCTCCTGGGAAACAAAATTGTTACGGACCTTCTAACCACATATCGTATTGTATCTTCTGATTCATTTACATGGCAGACGATACATTCCTGAGCACAGGGGCCTTGTTCACTTCTCGTTCATCTCTGTGCCCCTCTACTCCCTGCCAGCCAAGGATGGTGTGAGGAACAGTGTGAGAGAGAAACTAACCAACGTCGAAGGAACAAACAAATGAAGTACCACTGGTGGGTACTGCGCAGGGACACAGTGTCCTCTGTGCTCTGATAACTCTATGAACTTCGGTTGCACCTGCTTAGGCAGTTAGTACGTGCGGGTCGCTACCCTGTGCCTGGAGCTGAGAAATGTGCCGCCCCCGCCCCCACTGCAGAGTGTGCATTCTAGAGAGACGGGCAGGTGACAAGTAACTCCAGGGGTGATGATAAATAGACCAGGAATCATAGTCTGGATTAGGGGTGTAAGGAAAGCAGCAGGAGGAAATGAAATTTAACTTGATCCCCAAAGGGTCACAATTAACCACTTAGTGTCTAAGCGGCAAAGCCGGCATTCAAACCCAGGCTTATCGTGTGCTTATCACGTGACGGACACCACACCGAGGACTTTATATATTCAGCTCATGTAATTCTCACAACAGCCCTCTGAAGTACACACTACTGCTACCCCTGCTTTGGAGATGAGGAAACTGAGCGCAGAAAGGTGGAAAACTGGCCTAAGGTCACACAGCTTGGAAGGGGTAAAGCCAGCACTCAAACCCAGGCAGCCTGGCTTGAGTCCACACTCAGGGAGGAACTAAGTAAAGGTGAAGCGGGGGGACCAATTCGGACAAGACAGTAGACTGCGTGACAAGGCAGGGAACTCACCTCAGAGCAGTAGGAAGCTGTTGGTGGTTTTAAGTAGGAATTGGGTGCGAGGAGATTGCTTCGGAACGACACAGCAGGAGGCGGGGAGAGTGTTTAAGAGGCCGTTAAGACAAGACATTAATACAAGGCAGAGACAAGATGGTGGCTTGGACTAGGGTGGCAGGGATGGAGAACTGAGGGTGGGTTAGGGAGAAAGCTGGAGGCTGAACCAGTGGGACTGGCTCGTGAATGGGTGGTTTGGGGACAAGGGGCTGGTGTCGGATTTCTGAATTGAGCTCACAGGAATGAATGGGTGGACCACGAGTCCAGCCTTTGACTTGTGAAGCCGGAGAAAGGTGTCCTGGGACGGCCAAGGGAGTGTTCAGTGGGCAGGGGGAGGCCATTTAGGGCTGAGGAGGGGTTTGGGCAGCGGTGATTGTCAGCACAGAGAAGGTCCCCAAAGTTCTGGGAGATGTGGGTGGGTCCTGAGAGGGAGGAGGAGCAGGACAGCCTTCCCGGAGTCTCCCAGGGTGTGGTTAGATACGCGAGTCCTCAGCCTCACTGCGACCCACGGAGGCCTTCCCTGGGGGTGGGGGACACTTGGCCTTGCCTCCTTCCAGGCCTTCCGGGTGACGGTGAGCTGGAGGGCCTTGAATCCAGCTTGGTGAGCAGCAGCTCTGAAAACCTGAAGAAAATAGAATCATGAGTGATGGGGGTCACAGCAACTCACAGATGCTCCCCCAAAGCAGTGAATCTGCAGCTCACATGGCAAGATGCAGTCTCTCACTCAGCTCAGGGCACCTTCCTTCCCTGCTTCCTTCCTACAGTGTGGCTCTTACCCCTTCCTTCACCTGCTACCAACCTTCTCCCTCCAACAGGCCCTCAGGTAATGTGCCATCTGTGGAGCTCCTCACACAAGGTCACTTGTCACCTGCTCCTACCCCTTCTCTCCAGTTTTCTTGATCATTCTTTCTGCTTCCTCCGCTCATCTCCCCATGCCCCCTGCCTGCCGCCCATGCAACACTCAGCTTTTCCAGAGTGCTTTCCACATGGCCTTTGTTCAGGTTGTCCCTGGTGCTGAGAATGTCCATCTCCCTACCCCAATCACCCCACCCATTCCTCTTGATCCAGGTCAGAGGCCGCCTTCCCCCAAAGCTTCCTCATTCTGCTTTCCTCTTGCTGTGGGCTACAGCACTTGCCCTAGGTGTCCCTAGCCCACCTTCAGCTCTGATAGCTTTTGGACACAGGGAGGGACATGCAGAGCATCTCCAAACCCACATCTCTTTACGCCTTGCATCTCCTTGCCAGGAGCACAGTGCCTGGCACAGAGAAGATGCTCCAGGGGCCTCCTGGGGATGGAAACGGTCTTCCACACCAGAGATTTGCATGAGTAAGATTCCAGGGACTTCTTGAGGCTGCCTAAGATTCAGACCACGTTCAAGGATCTGAGGTCACAGACCACAGGAACATACATCATAAGGAAAAATTTGCCAGTGGGTGCTGATTTCCCTGGTCATCTTGCAGGTGTGCTGGGAGTGTGTGCTAGGAAGTCACAAACCTATCTTTGAGCAGGGCCTGCACTTGAGGCTGTGGCCGCCACCATTAGGTTTGGTTCTGTCTGATTATGCTCCACCCAAAGCTGTCACATGAACGCGTCTGGGAGTTAGAAGCCTGGTTCCGCTCTCCGGCCTCTTTCCTCCCCTGAGACATTCATCTGGCTGAAAAGCCTTTCCTCTCACCGAAAGGAGGTTGCATTTGAGGGGGACCAGGATGAGTCTGTCCTGCTTTCGGGGTCAGATGTGGCTTCTCTACCTCTCTTTGCTCTGTTCTGTTCATGTTTTTGAGCTTTGCTCCTCCAGTTAGATGATCTTGAGCCTCTGAAGGTCTTTGACACCAATGCGCTGTTTTCCAGATTTGCCCAGCCTCATCTTGGACCCATCTGGAAGCAGTATCTCTGGGGGAGGGGCCTGGTAATCTGCATACTAGCAAGCTCCTTCAGGCTCACTAATTAAATTCCTCCTTCCCCCCATTTGTAGGCTGCCTCAGTGATCGGAAGAAGTCCCTGCCTGGAGCAGTCAGCTCCGAGCGTAGGCCGGGGCTCTCACTGTGCATGAGGCTCCCAGAAATCTTGATCTGGGGCTCTGGGCCTCCTGGTCCCCATCCGTTTGGTGAGGATGAGCACTGCGATGCTGCCCTTGCAGGGTGGTGGAGGTGGTTGAAATGACACTGTGGGTGGGAAACTGAGGCTCACTGGCAGAAGAAATTTGCACAAGGTCACCTGCTGCTATGTGCCGGGCTCTGGGGACTCATCTGGGAACAAGTTGTTGGGAGAGATGACATTTTAGTATACAATGAAAGCAGTAAATGAACCAAATAATAAAGGAAATAAGGGGGTTTTCTGTTGGGGCAAAGGTGGGGAGGGGGCGCCTGGAAGGCCTGCCCCGGAGGGGTCACACCAGCAGAGGCCTGGATGGTGGGAGCCTTGGTGGGCCGTCCTAAGCCCATTGAGGGCAGAGCCGGGAGGCCCCCCGGGGCCTGGCCAGGGCTCTCCCAGGGCCTGGGGAGGCGCGGTGGGCGCGGGTCTTTGTTTCCTGGTTCTCTCTGAAGCCTCTCCGACCCCCGAGCGCTGTTCCCTCTTTGACCCTGAATAACTTGTTGGTTTCCCCCGGGCTTTGTTTCCTGGGGTCACCACCTCCGGGACGCCCGGCAGCAGCTCCCAGCCCTCACGGGTCGCGCATCTGACACCCCCCTCCCGCCCCGGGGCTCTCGCCGCGCCCCCGCCCCCTACCCGCTCCGAGACAGGGGTCAAAGGCAGTCTGTGTCACGTGGTCGCCGAGCAGCACCGAATCGGCCGGGAGAGCCGAGGGAGAATTCGGGTGGAAGCCGAGAAATCCAGCCCGGATAGCAGCGTGGGGTCCCGCCCCGGCCCCTGCCCTGGGGCTGTCGCCGCACGCCCGCCGGCAGCCGGGGCCTCTCGGGCCGATCTCCGGCCCGCACCCACGCCCCGTCACGGGATCGAGCCCCGCTCCCACGGCCGCGATCGGGGAGGCAGGCGCCGGGCCGCAGCGGGTACGGGGACTTGGGTTAGGGGGGTTCCCCCGAGCGCGGGCTCGCCGGTCTGCGCTCCGCGGGCCCAGGGGGGGCGAGGGAGCTCGCCTCAACTTCCAGGCTGAAGGGAGACCCCCACCCCGCCGCGGCGGGAGGAGGGGAAGGCTGCAGGCTGCCCCTGCGCCGCCGGGGGCCGGGACTGGGGGCTGGGCGTCCGGAGGGTGGGGTGGGGGAGGAGAGCGAGCCGGAGGCGGGGCGGACGGCGGCGGCGGCGGCGGCGCGGGGGTGGGAGCGGCAGGAGGCGGCCGCGAAGGGGTTAACCTCCGCCTCGGCCGGAGCCCGGCGGCGCGAGCACGGCCGGAGGACCCCGGCGTCCTGCGGCTCGGCCAGAGCGCCCCCTTCCCCGGGCAGCGCCCCGGCTGTGGCAGGTAAGAGGCCGGGAGGGCCGGGACCAGGCGGTCCCGGGTCCCTGAAACGGCGGGGCCGAGCCCGGCGTGCAGGCCGCGCGGGGCCCCAGCGGCAGCCGGCGCAAGTTTGGTGCGGGCGGGCGCCGGGCGGGCCCGGCGCTGGGGGTGGGAGGACAAAGGGGTGGGGGACCGCGTGGGGGCCGGGGGCAGGCCGGGGTGCGCTGGAGGGCAGCGCGGCAGCTGTAGGTCACGGATAATGTCACTCACGAGGAATGCCCCCTCCCCCTTCCCCCCTTCCCTACTCCCAAACAGGGGAAACTTTTGTCTGGCGAGGGAGGGGGTTAGAGGCCGGGTCCCGGCTTCGGGAAGGGTAAGGCAGCAGGACCGGTTTTCTCTGGGCTGCGAGCGGCCTGGTCTATAGCTCTTCTCTTCCCTTAGGTTCTCGGGAGCAACGAGTCCCGGCTTTGAACGCTACTCTTTAACACCCTGAGACCGGGTGAGGAGGGGGCACCCGTGGACGCGTGACGGGCTCTGGGCAGGCGGGGAATCTGGGGACTGGCTTCCTGGCTCTTTCCTAGAGTAGAGCCCCTGGGTCAGCTAGGAGCCATGCCAGGGCCAGGGGGTACAGAACCCTAACTCTAGTCACGCCCCATTGCTATTACCACGCCCCCACACAACTCCCCCCCAAAGCATTCAGAATGGTCTGGGGCAGAACTGTCCCCCTGGTCTGAGGTTTGGACTGACCTGGGTGTTTGTTACTTCCCAGCTGTGTGACCTTGGTGCCTTACCTTCTCCAAGCCTCAGTTTCCTCACCTGTGAAACGGGCAGACTAGAGCATCTGCCAGAATAAGGATGACGTGAGCACCTCTGGGACCTCAGTCAGCAGTGGCATGCTTGTATTCAACAAGTATTGAATGTCTGTTTCCCGTGGGCCAGGCACCAGGCTAATTGTATGTGTTCTTATTTCATTCTTTGGTGTTACTATTAACCACATTTTACAGAGGGGAAACCGAGGCACAGAACAGCAAAGGTCCACAGGTGGGAAGTGGCAAGGCTTGGTTTCTACTCCCCTCCCCCAGTCTGAGTCTCAGCTGACAGGACTCCATAAGGTCCTGCTGTGACCCAGCTGGGAGTTTCATTTCAGTTGAAATTATGAGGACACCTGCCCCCTCTTCCCACCACCCTTACCCCCAAGTGATGCTCCAAGGCTGCTGCTGCTATGGGTGAGGTCTTATGCCCTGGCTCTTATTGTGGGCAGCTGGAGCAGGAGGGGAAGGCAGTTGGAGCCTGCGCCTGCAGCTCCGTGGTGGTCCAATTTCTGTCACTGGCTGAATCTTTGGCAGGAGTGCTCTCCCAGTTCGGGTGGTACAGGGAGGAGCCCGACTCCCTGGCTTTTGGCTGGGGACAGCTGGTGGCTTTGTCAACAGACCTCTCCCCAGCACCCAGGGGAGAGCAGTGCCTTTCATCTCCATTAGACTGAGTCACTTGCAGATTAGCAGGGGGCAGAGGTAGGGCCCAGAATCGAAGCCCTTGGGGTGATGAGAGATCTGAGGCGAGGGGATTGATATCTTATTGTCTGTCCTCTTGTGTGACTCATCATCAGAGACCTCAGTGCTAAGCTATGGGCTGCTCTAGGTGCCCGAGCCCCAGAGGGCCTTGAGGACAGTTAGGGGGAGGGGACTTTGAGCCAGCGTCAGGACTGCAGGATCCTAACGGAAAATGCACGTGTGCGTGGGTGTCGGAGCCCAGGGTGCACTGTGGGTGCTCACAAAATACCCCGTGAGTGACCTGGTGGGCTAGCGAGGACTCCCACTGGCTTCAGTCCCGGTGCTGGGGGCACCGTCTCATGGGGCTTTGAGCGATTTCTTAAAACATGGAAAGCAAATTGTTAGTTCATAAATGACATTTTAGAACAACGGAGGGTGGCAGGTAATGAGGGAAGTTCTTGGGAGATGAAGTTGGTGCACTGCTGTTGAAACCGCTCCGAGGGCTGCTCCTGCACTACGCCTTGGACTTTCAGGGTCTGTAGGCTTTTCCTTGGCCCTGGGAATACGGGCCCTTCTGGGTGCACAATTCGCTTTCAGCTTGTGGGAAACCCATGGAAATTCCACTACCAGCTGGACTTTGAGGGGACTCAGAAATGCAGGGAAATGAGTGGAGGGGCCAGGAGGCTGAAAGGAGTCCCGTACAGTGGGGGTGACTGTTCGCGCGTGGTCAGACTCTCTTTGTTGTGCTCAAGGCAGGAGGAGGGAGAGGCCTCTTGGAGAATCAACAGGTGAAGGGAGGTGGCCAGCAAAGCAAGAAAGGATGGAAAGCTAGGCTCCTGTGAACAAGGGGGTATGCAAGGAACAGTTTTGCAATTGCAAGTTGAGGATGTGGTCACAGATATAAAATCATAGGCTGGTGTTTTCCTAGGAGCCAGCTAACACACTCTGTATCTGAGAAACTTAGAAATGGACTCCAGTCTCCCTCTGCCCTGTGCAGGGGGGGGGGGGGGGCCTGCGTGACCTGTCTTCCATGTACTTTGGGACCAAAGCCAGGCCTGAAAGTCCCCGGAGACGGGGCAGATTTCTGCTGGGCTAGAATTTGCTTTGGAGTATGGCTTGAAATATGTGGGCTGTTGAGAAGATTTGGACATTCTTTACTTGAAGTGGAACATTAGGGTGATTTGTTAAATATATATGGAAAATGTCTGTGGACGGGGTGACAGAGACGGGAAGTGAGCTGAAGGTGCTGCTGGTTTCTGACTGGAGAGGCTGCTGAACTGAGGGGGGAGGGAAGGCAAGAAGGATCAAGTGATGGCGGACTTGGTCAGTGATAGAGGGGAGGGGAGGGTTCCTCAGGCCCTTACTGTCCAAAGGGCTTCCTGGGGGAGGAAGTTTTGGTGAGACTGCAGACGGGTGATCGGGGCAGTGGGCGACGCGATCGGTGTGGGCAGCTTGTGGGCAGATTGCTGTATCTGCACGGGAGTTTGGATTTTGTCCTGCGCTGGTGGGGAGGACAGAGGGTTGTAAGCAGCTCGTTGAGTCGATGCCTGGTACTGTGCCTTGTGCCAGGCTTCTCACAGACGCTCCATTGAAATCTCACAATACCCCTGCAAAGGAGCGGCTGCTGCTGGTAACCCCCACCCCTGCCCCGTTTTCAGACGGGGAGCTGGAGGCTCAGAGGGCTCGAGTCACTTACAGAGCTATATTTGAACGCAGGCCTGAACTGTTTCTGCCCAGGTCATTTGGCCAAAAATGATGGCAAGACTGGCTGGGTTGCAACCAGCCCAGAGATGACGCTAATCGTGGTCCAGCAGCGAGCTGACCAAAGTCTGACTCAGGCCGTGGGCTTGAGAGGGAAGCAGGAGGGGCTGCCAGACTTGGTAGCTGCCTTGGGGACTGGAGCCATCACAGGTGGTCTAAGGTTTGGGCAAGGACACTTAAGTGACAGTGTCACAGCTTTCAAGTTCCTGGAGGGCTCTCTACAGGCAGAGGGCATACTCTTATCCTGTGTAGCTCCTGTGGGCACAGACAGCACCAAGGTGACAGGGGAGTTAACAGGAATAAGCTCCTCAGCCAGGAGGCGAGGTCCCTGTCGCTAAAGGTATGCAGAGGGGTTGGAGAGGGTCCAGGAAGCATGTACAAGGAGGCTCAGGCCTGGGTGACCTCTTTCAGTTCCATTTTACTGTAGAACCTCAACACTGAGGGTGGTGGTTGGCCCACATCCATCCTGTGTTTCTCATAGCTTTTCAGAACTGCCCCTTCTCGCACCTCTCAGGAAGTTCCCCACAGATGCTGGGCCCGCAGTGCTCCACCTGGGAGGGCCCTTGCCCCCTGGAACAGGTGCAGCCCAGCTGACCTACTAGGGGCCTCTCGGGAACTGCGCTCAGCTGCCAGAGCCTGTGCTGCCAGGGACTGTGGTTTCACAGAGGACTGGAACCTTTTTCTCCCATTCCCCAATCTGTGAAATGGGTTCAATTTCTCTTCCCCCAAATATGAGGAAAAAGCTGAACCATGAATCAGGCTGAATGGGCAGGGGTTGGAGGAAAGGCCTGGTGGGTTTGAAGGTAAGGAGTGGGAGGGGTGGGGCATGGGGCAGGCTTACTCTGCTCCTTCCTTGAATAGAGGTTTAAGGAGGTTTGGAGCTTGGTGGAAGGGGTGGACATGGATGGCGTGGACCGTGTGGCCTCAGGGCTAGAGCCAGTCTGTCACCAAAGGAGTCACACCGGCGATGAAGCTCTTTTCTAGGTAGAGGGGAGTTTGTGTTAAGGGGCTTCCTGGCCACTTTCATTCCTATGTTTTGTTTTTTGATACAGATTGGAGTTACCAAATCTTAAAACGTGTATCATAAATGAACACTTACTTACGGGAAGGTGAGGTCCGGGAGGTCGGCCATGTGACCGCAGTGCCCCCATCTCCTGTCCCCCTCAGCCCTGGAGCTGAGCCAGCTTCTCCCTCCCTGTGTGCACCCCTTCCCTTCCTGCTTCCATGTCTCTGCTGACGGTGAGTTTGCTGCACCCCAGCCACTTCCCTTCACCCCCCAGGTCTCCCCCACCAGCGCCCAGCTCTGGTGTCACCCCTACTTGCACTCATTCCTTTTCCGCAGTCAGTCATCCCTAATCCCGTAGAGCTGGCTCTGCCTGGTCCCTGCTTTGTGTGCGCAGGGCCTGCTCTCCGGCCCTCTCCGGGGGCCCAGCTTTGGGCTGGGGTCCTTACGAACATGCCTCGTCTTTCCTGGACTCGGTGCTGCGGGAGCAGGGGCTGCGTGTGGCCCATTTCCGCACTGGTGGGAGCAGGCAGCATTGAAGAGTGGACGCAGAAGTCCTGGGTTCAAACCTCAGCACTGCCAGCATTGGCTGTGGGATCCAGTGCAATTACCTGCTGTCTCTGGGCATCAGCGTTCTCAGCTGCAGGAGGGGCTGAGGAACCCTGTTCTGCTAGGGCGGTTGAGCAGATCAGAGTAAGAGCCCAGCAAGCAGGAGCCCTTCAGCGATGACTGGTTGTTAGTATTACTGTTTGTTTGCATCTAGGGAGCCATCTGTCCTTTCAGAGGTCGGGGGAAGACTCCTGGGAGTCTGGGTTCCTGAACTTTCTGTCCCATGGTCCCAGAGGGCTTGTTCAGGTGCCAAACCGAGGCCCGGAGAGGCAGGGCAATTCGTGTGGGGTGTGGGAGCTGCTGGTCTTATCCAGGAAGCCTGGCGGATTCCTCTTTTTGTCACACCTGTTTTTCCTCTTCTCCCCTTTTATTAAGGTTAAGTGCTCGAGTTATGGAAGTCCACTGGAGGCCGTGTTGAAGGGCATCTAAAACTCATGCCGTCAGGTGGCTTGGCTGGCAGGCCCTGGGGCTGCCCCCAAGACCCAGGGACGCGAAGCATAAAGCTATGTGTGCTGAGGGGTGGAGCCACCAGAGGGCCTGGCCCAACCTCCCTGTGTGCTGGGATAGGGGAGAAGACCGTGGCAGGGAGAGGTGACCTGGGCCAGGTCTTGGAGCTGGTGGCTAGGACACAGAGCAGAGCAGAGGCTGGGAAAGACACAAAGGAGAGGGCGGAAACTAGGCTCTGGAGCCAGACAGTGTGGGTTCAAATCCCTGCTGGGCCACTTCCTACTTGGGGGCCGGGGCAAGCCCTGGAATTCTTTTATCCGTACAAAGGGAACCCTAACTGCCCCCACCTCCCAGTGTTTAGAAAGGTATTGCAGGAAGGTGCTTAACTCCAAGCTCGGCCCGTGTAAGTTACGGTGATTGTTTCAGTTGGTGGTGTGGTTGATTAGGGAGCTCCCCTCGCCCTTCTCCCATCAGCAGTAGGAGATGGGCGCTCTGCCATTCCCGTGTGGCAGACGTGGCAGCCAAGGCTCAGCGAAGTGCACGGCTCAGCCTGGAGAGGGCCAGGCTCCGGGGGTCACCGTCAGGCCCGCTGGATTCTGAGGGGCTGCTCTGGCCAGGTGAAGCACCAGAAATGAGAAAACGTAAATAATCAGAGCTGGCCAAGGGGGAGGGGCTGTGTCTGGAGGTGCGGGGCAGAATCCTGGCACTCACGTGGCTGAGAGGCGGTGAGGTTTCTGGCCTGGTTCAGACGCAGGGTCCGGCCCCACGAGGCCGGGTGTGGATTCCCGTCAGCCCCAGGCGGCCGAGGACCGGCCTGTCTGGGCAGATCCAGGGTGGCGGTCGGGGAAGGTTTGCTGCAGTCATTGCGCAGCTGCAGCCACCTCTGGTTTACCTTGCCTGCCCGGGCAGAGGCCGGGGAGGAGAACCCAGTGTCGTCATGGTCTCAGGCCTGCGCCTGCTGCACCCTCTGCCCAGACTCCCCGCCTCCTCTCCCGCTGTCGCAGGAGTGCCAGCATCACCTCTTCTCGAGCTCCCCGTTTTCACCTGCAGGGCAAGTTAGTGGCTCTCGAAATTGGTCTCTGGACCAGCAACACCAGCATCACCTGGAAACTTGTTAGAAATGCAAATTGTCTAGCCCCACCCCAGACCTGCTGAATCAGAAAAGGGGGGGGGGTGCAGGGGGAGGTGGGAGAGATGGGAGCAAGACGGGGACCAGCAGTCTGTCTTCAGAAGCCCTCCAGGTAATTCCGATGCACGCTCACGCTCGAGAAACCCTGGTTGGGTAATTTTTTAAAAATTGATGCTCCTCTCCTTGAGCCGTCAGCATGTTCAGACACCCAGCGAATGTGGGGAACCCAGAGGAAAGCTTGGTCTCGCTCTACCCTGTCTTCAAGGAAGCCCCCACTTTGTAACAGCTTTCTGACCCCAGCAGCAGATCTCGCGATGCAGTGATGGGGTTCACAGAACCCTGACAGGATTGCAGGAGACGTTGCTGGGGCCACTTGAGGAAGGCAGGGTGGGGGGATTTGAGGGCAGGGGGCGATTTGTGGGTGGTGAGGATGGGTGCCAGGAGCAAGCTGGCTGTGTTCTGGGACTGGGGCCAGAGCTGGGGTTGGGCAGAGAGCGTGGGTCCTGCTGGGAGACGGGGGTGTGCCGGGGCAGGGCTGCGAGCACGTGTGGGTGAGTGCCGCAGCCAGATGTGGCTGGAGAGGGGTCAGGGCCTTCACTGTCACCAGTCTGGGGGTTTTAAGCATCTCAATAATTTTAATGAGGATCGTATAATTGCCGCTCACATTTCCTGGGAGCTTATCAATGCTTGTTAGGCACTTTTCTGTAATCGTATCTGCAGTAATCCCTGGAGTAATCCTATAAATTAGGCGCTGCTATGGTCCCCATTTGTAGGTGAAAACACTGAAGCCCTGGAGCCACGAGGTGGTAGGTGCAGGGATTCTGGAGAATTCTGTAAGGGTGCTTAGGAGCGGGATCTCACGGGGAAGGGGCAGTGGGGGGTTGTCCTGGGCTATTGGTGTGGCAGGCACAACTGAGATTGGTTTGTTAGAGATACCAGGGTACGTGCGCTGTCACATGAGTGAGTCAGGCTGGGGTGTGTGTTGGGGATTGTGTTGGGGACATTAGGTCTCCAGCCTCCAAACTGGGGCCTCCACTGCAGACACCGTCACTCTTCCTGTCTCAGGGACGGGCCTTGCAGGGCCCGGAGAGACTCCATGCTGAGTTCCAGGTCCCACAGTGAGGGCAAGGGGTGAAACTGGGGACAGAAACTCGGGTCTTCTCTGGTTCTAGCAGGAGCAGGGTGGGGTCAAGGTCAGAGCCCACTGTCTATCCTGCTGTTCTTTTCTGTCTCAGTGTCCTAAGGTACTGCCCAGGAGGCCAAGGGCTTTCTCAACACACTGTTCCACTTCATTTCTCAGTGGGAAACTGAGGCCCAGGGGAGGCAAGGACTAGCCCACACAGGCCCACACATGGCGTCACGATTGGGACCACAGCCCGGAGCCATCTCTGTTCTGACCAGGGGCGGGTTTGTTTCCCAAAAACTGTCCCTGCCTGCTCCCCACCCACTGCCCCTGATCTTTGGCAGGCTGGGTAGCTGGAGCCCGCAGGGTGGCCCAGACCAGTGCTGGGGGCAGAGATGGGTGTGTGCTGGGGAGAAAGCTGCCAAGGAGGGTGGGGCGGCTTCCAAGAGGAAGAGTGCCAAGAAGCCTGAACCCCAGACGGAAACCAAATGCATTTTCTTGGTCCTCAGAGGATATTGGAACAATGGAAGTAGGAAGGGGGAAGTTGGACTATAAAAAGGGCTTCTTGATATCCTATAAAAAAAAAGAGAGAGTCTTTAAGTTTGACTTTTGTTTTTCTGGAGGATGTTTATGAAACTTCCTGAAGCAGGATCCCAGGGCTCCGTGAAGTTTGTCAGGGGCTTTTGTTTGTAGACTCAGGGCTTTGGGTGGGGGAAGGACTTGAGAGGGTCGTCTCCCCATTTTACAGTTGGTAGAACTGAGGCTCTCGGAGGAGGGAGGGGCTTGAGGTCAAACAGTGAGGCCGTGGAAGAGTTTGGATGAGAGCCTGGGTCTTGTGGTGTCTTGAAAGAAGCCGTTTTATTGACTTACCTTTCTCCTAGGACCCTGGTGGGAAGCCGGGCGCAGGGGCTGTGGGGGTCCCTTTGAAAGCACTTGGAGCCACTCCATCCTTGGTGAGGCCAGGCCCTGTCCTCAGCGAGGTGGACCCACCGGGCAGTGACTTGCATGGCAGGAGGAGGAGGATGGGAGGGTTCTCATGGTGATGCCACCCCTGTCCAGATGCCGGGGCTCAGATATGCACCGTCTGCCCAGCAGCTGGGAGCTGGGAGTCACACCCAGTGGGTGCAGAGGCAAGGGCTGTCGTGTGTCGTGATTCATTCTGCTCTCCCAGTCCTGAGGGATGACTAGGCCTTCAGCCCCAATTGTGCCCACGCCTGTGGACCCAAGCGGCTGTGTGTTTGGGCTCCAAGTTGACAGATATGAGGGGGTCCAGCGGGCTTCAGGGAGTCCTTTCCCTCTGCCACCTCCTAAGTCTTGATCCTGTGTATCCTGTGACCTTGACCCCTCCATTCTCACCAATGCAAGGATCTGTGAGCCCACGAGACCACAGGCTGCATTTGGAAGGCATTTCTGTGCAGAGAGCCTGTAGGTTTTATCAGGTTGTGAGAGGACTTGGCCTCCCTCAAAGTGCGGGCAGGAGAGTGGGCGCCGCCAGTCTGTACAGCAGGCTTGGGAGAGGGGGCTGTGCGGTTCCAGTGGAAAGCAGCCCCGTGGCAGTGCGGTGGGCCGTGGTTCAGAGTGGGGCCGCTGTCGGGGTCTCGCCTGCACCTTCGCTTGCGAGCTGCATGATCTTGGGTGAGTTACTGTGTCTTTATTTCAGTTTCTCTATCTGTAAAATGGGAGTAATAAGAGTTAGGATATGATGGACTTAAATAAGATAATACACAAAAGTGACTTATTCCAGTGCCTGCTACAATAATCACTGGGTAAAAGTTTGCTATTATTTTTTATTCCAACTTTTTGCTTATTTGCTGTGCGACCCTTTAAGTGCTTTATCCTGGGGGTCTTCATCTCCATCTCCAGCCCTGCGCTCTGTGCTAGGCTTTCCAGCAGCTGCAGGGCAAAGTTGGAGCGTGGGGTGGACACCGGAGGAGGGGCCCACCCTCTGGATTTTGAGATTCCCCAGTCCAGGCCCCCCTGGTGCCTTGAACGTGGCTTCGTCCTGGTGCAGGGTTATGTAATCGGCCGGGCCTGGCCAGGCACGACACCATCCTCAACCTCGTTTTGTCCCCATTGTCTCTTCCGCTCCTTTCCCCATCCTCCGCCCCGCCTTCCCCATTGGAGCTGTTGCATTAGCTGACCTGTTCTTCAGGCTCCAGGGATGAAATCGAACCGGTGCTATTCTGCCACCCATTGATTTGGTTTGGAGGTTTGCTGGGCAGGTGGCCCCTCCTCCTGCCACCTGGGGACAGACAGAGCTAATGCCTTTGTGCCTGCTTTGGGAAGGGAGACAGGGACTCCTTTATAGGGGAAAAGCAGGCAGTAGGCTGGGGGGCCCTTGACCCTGTGGCTCCAGCAGGTCTACTCACCCCTCCCCGCGACTTCCTCCCTAGGAGTGCCCTCCCCACCCTTGCAGCCCAGCACTGATGCCTCTTCTCCCAGGAAGTCTTCCCTGGTATCTCAGCTGCAGGCATGTTGGCCTCTCCTTGAGCTCCACGGCGTGTCCTCTGTCCCTTTTAAGAAAACACAGGCGGTAAACTGGCAGGCCACGTCCGCCCCACAGGCAGATTTTGCTGGGCCCATGCCAAAAATTGAGCTAGTTGCCAAAGGAGATTTTACATAAAAATCTCAACTTCCGGCCTTACTTCAGGAACGGGAAGATCAGAAAATTTTCAACCTCCATGCTGCCATGGCCACTACTGGAAGGACAGGGGCCCACGCGCTCTATTCGGCCCCAACGCCACCGTCCATGTCACACACTTGCATGATCTTCCCGGCCCTCTGGGCTTCTGAATTTGCAACCCTGTCCTGATGGCATGGGCTGCTTTCTCTCCCGTGTCGCCAGGTGGTGCCTCTGTGTCTGCTCTGTGGGCTCGTTGAGGGTCCTGTGTCCCTCGGAGCGCGGTGCTAGGGCTCGGGCTTGGGCTCAGGGCAGTGTACACAGCAGGAGCATACTAAGTGCTTCCTTTCTGAGCCCAGGCATGGCAGTGGTGCTCCCGCTGTATGCAACGGTCCCGTTTAATAGAGGCCCTGGGTCCACTTGCCCTGCGGCCCCTGAATCCTCTCCCACACAAGCTGTGGCTGCTTAGCCGGTACACAGACAGCTTCTTACGGTGTGGGTAAAGAGTCACTGGAGGTGCTGCGGTGTCGCCGAGGAGAGGGGCTCTGAACCCACCGCCGTCCCCATGGTTTACTCTCCTGGGGGGCTTGGGGGAGCCTGGGAGGAGAAGGGAGGCTGGGATCAGCAGTTTTCAGAGGGTATCAGTGCCAGGTCTGCATCCGGAGGGGACAGGGGGCCGGGGCGGCGGGTCATTTCAGGTGCTTTACCGGACCGGGCTTCCCCTCCTTTGGCCTTTCTCTGTGTCATTCTCCTGGAGTTGCACTTGATCCATCATCTCGAGTATCCAGCTGTCTGTCCAGCTGAGGTTTATTTCTTTCTTTTAATTGAAATCCCAGACACCCCCTGAGGCCAGCTGAGATGTCTCGACCTGGAAGAAGTCTTAGCTGTGAGGAGGTCATATGGCTCTGGGTACGAGAAAAACCTGGAAGCTTATAAAAAATGTGCAGTTTCTGTCCTGTCTGTGAGGCGACAGCCTCCCCCACTCGGAAGACTCGGACATGAGACACACCTTGGGGACCCTGTCTGGCTCGTGGAGCCCAGGGCTGGTAGGAAGGGCCCTGGGTGACAGTTGTGCTGTGTGGGAGCAACGTGCCCCTCCCCCTCTGGGCTTCTCTTTTGTCCCCTGTGTACCAGCTCACTGGGCTTCTCCCAGGGGTCATGGCTGAAAGTGCCCTGTGAGCCACGAAAGAGGGGGTGGGGACGGGCACCAGTGTTGGGCGGAGGGAGAACCCCGACTCCTGGCCTCACCTTGACCAGGCCCAGAGGAGTTTCACGTTCTTCAGGCAACGGCTCAGGAGAGGAGGGCCCCGATGCTGGCGGGGGAGGCAGGCTGGGAGCCCCCGTCAGAGCGGGCAGGGGCTGTGCCTGGTGGAAGGGCCTGAGCCCAGGGCCAGGGAGGGAGTGCCTGGACAGCCCCGCCACTTGGCTGCAGGCTGAGGGGCACCCCGTGTGTGTGGTCTCGTGGCAGGTGGGCTGGGCCTTCCAGGGCAGACCTGGGCATACCACGCACAGATGGGTAGACTGAGGACTACAGAGGGCGGGCCCTCTGAGTGTCCTGTGAGCATGTGGAAAGTTGGGCCTAGACTCTAGTCTCTGACTGCCAGGCAAGGCCTCACTCCTCTGTCCCCACCTCCCTCTGCAGGGCCACTGCCTGATCCTTCAGCTGGGACAGGTGTCTGCTTGAGGCCAGGGCTGTCTCTGGTGACCTCCAGGCCTGGACCTGGAGAAGCGAAACCAGCATGTCACAGCCACCCCAGAGGCATGAAACCAGTGGGGGGTGCAAATGACCCTTCAACCATCCTCTATCCCATTTTTTTTTTTGTTTTGTTTCTCCTTCAACTGTCGCCTATGGGCCTGTGCCCATTTCCGCCTGGCACTGGGCTCCACGTTTTTTATTCTGAGAACAAAGCTTCCTTCTGATGTTCCTCCTGCTGACAACAGGAAAAGGGCAGGCGTGGCTCCGGGCCCCCCTCCTCCGCCTCCTCCTGCTGGGAGCATGGGACAGCCTTTGTAGATGCTGGACCCCGGCAGCTCCAGAGGGCTGGGAGGGAGGGCGGCAGCAGCCTGGTTCGCATTCCTGCTGGCGACTGGAGCCGCCCCATGGGCCCAGCTCTCAGACTCAGAAAGTTCTCCTTCAGCAGCCGAAAGGGTGGCCAGCGGCATTGGCCAAGGACCAGCGTAATTGTCCTGTTTTGGTCCAAGCACTCAGTTTTCCCAAGACACTTTGATGGGGCACTGTTCATGCGACAACCCTCTGGGTTTCAGCTGGCACAGGTGGGGTATGGGATTGGCCTCCAAGTGACCCCAGCCTTCTAGGGGACCACAGAAATTGAAAGGTGTGTTCACGTGGGCAAGGCAGCAGTCCCTCATTCAACAGTTCTTTTTAAGTAAGCATCTACTTTGTTCCAGGCTTTTTTTTTTAGGCACTGGGACACAGCCGTGAACAAAACAGACCAAGACTTGGGGCTGACATTATAGCGGTGGGATAGAATCAACAAACCAGCACCTGCCAGCCCTGCACTAGCTGTTAGTCAGGTGTGAGGAGTGCCTGAAAGAAAGATAAAGCTGGGTTGTGGCCAGAACGGGTGACTTCAGGGAGTGGCTCTGCCGTGTCAGGTGGTCACGGAGCCTCTGGCGCGGGGACAGCAGATGCCAGGAAGGAGGGGGCCGTGATTTATCCAGGGAAGAGCCTTCCAGGCAGAGGGAACAGCATGGCCAAGACTCTGAGGCTGGAGGGTGCGAGCTGTGCTGGAGGGATAGTGGGGAGGCCAGAGCAGGAAGAGCGAGAGCCGTGCTGGCGGGAGCTGGGGCCCAACAGAGTGTGCGGGGCCTCTGAGCCCACTGAGCGGCCTTTGCTGTCCAGTCTGAGCAAAGGGGAAGCTGCGAGGGGCTGGGCCGGGGTCTGACTTGCTTGGGTATACAGGGCTGCCGCATGGAGCAGAGGCTGGAGGAAGAAGTGGGACCCTGGCTAGGAGGCTGCTGCACTCCCTCGGGCAAGGGAGGACCTCCCGGTGGGCACGGGGAGGTGGCCAGGGGCCGGACTCAGGGCCGATTTTGCAGGATGAGCCAGAAGATTAGATGTGGGGTGTGAGAGGAACAGGGTGCTGGTGGCTCCCCGAGGACACTGTTGACATTTACCGAGAACAGAGCAGACTACAGGACAAGCAGTTTGGGGGAGAAGAACGGACGGAGATTTCAGGTCAGGGGTGTTGAATTGGCACGGACCCTCAGGAACCTCTCTGGGCGCCGAGGGTCTGGTCTGTAAGAGCGAAGATGTCCCGGGCCCTTCCTGGCCTTTTTTCTCTTTGCAAACCTCCTCCTGGACGGAGGAGCAAGGCGGATTCTGTGGACTAATTGTTACAGAGTTGGCGTGGGCATGTCTCTCTCGTGAGAGTTCCTCCGGGACTGGGAGTGCTGGGAGCCCTGGGAGGGGAGGCTGGAGGCCACAGGCCTCACCCTGACTCCGCTGCCAGCACAGAGGGCCTTTTCTCTGAGCCCTGGCTTCCCCTCCTGTGCACAGAGCCATTGAGCTGGTCCCAGGCTTCTGAGTGTGGCCTGGAGCACTCGAGGAGGCCACAGGGCACAAGGGTTAAAACCGGGGCTTTCAGTCCAGGCGTGGGTGTGAATCCTTTCTTTGGCAGGGACATAATTCCTTGGCTGTAAGGCTCCGGTCCAGTGACGCAGCCACCCCGAGCCTCAGCGTTCCCATCTGTAAGCAGTGCCCGCGGCACAGGCTCACTGTGAGGGTTAAGGGAGAAGGTGTGCACACAGCACTTATCGAGGGCCTGGCGTGGGCACAGCCACGCCGCACCCACTCAGCAGGCCGTTGGCAGCGCTGACCTGTGGAGTCGGTCAGGTTAAGGGGGTTTTGCCTGGTAGGTGGTGGGAGCCATGGAAGGTTATTGAGTAGGAGCATGTCGTACGTGTGGTTTGAGGGGCCAGCTTTAAGTGTGGAGATTTGGGCTGAGCCCCTTCCGCCTGCCAGAGTGAGAACTGAGGGCTGGCCCTGATGGACTCTCCTGCCCTCCCCCTCCTGAGGGGTGTCGCTGACTTGGCGTGGGCAGCCTCTGCCTTGCATGGGTCCCTTGGCATGGGGTTAGTCGTTTTCCCCAATGTCTCCTCCAGGGCCCCTGTCTCTCCCGCCCAGGGTTGAGCTTACGGAGCGTGAGTGAGGGGCATCCAGGGTCGGTTGACAGCAAGTGGACTTGAGTTGCATGTAGGGCCCCAAACAGGACCAGCGGTGGCAGGGTGGGCCTGGAGTGGCATTCCACTGGACACTCGGATGTGGCCTTGGTTCCCGATGTGGGTCCCGGTTGGGCGGTGCGTGCTGCTGTGGAGCCGTGGAGAGGCCGACAGCGGCGGAACGTGGCCCCTTCAGGACCCGCACTTCAGTGGTGCGTGGGCGTGCTGCCCCGCCCTGTGCCTTTGCAAGCCTGGTTCCCGCAGTCGAGCCAGGCCAGGATGGCCAAGGACATTTCAGAGTCCCCCGGGGCTCGCAGCCAGGCTGTCACCAAGCAGTGGCTGTTTTCCCAGGGTCCCCGGCGTTTTAGGGGTGGAGGGGTCTCTGAAGATATTCCAGAGACTTTTCTCAACAGCTGGGTAAATTGAGAGAGAGCAAGGCACTTGACCAGGGTCTCGCAAGGCCACCTCCCACCTGTCACCTCCCTCTGTTCCCATGTCCCTTGCGCAGACTCCTGGCCTCCTGCCCAGATGCTTGCAACAGCCTCAGTCTTGTGGGCTCTCCAAGAGCTTTGTTTGTCCTTCCATTATGGTAACCTTGCCATGTCTGCCAGATGCACACCCTGTTGGAGTGCGCCTGGTCTCCCAGCCTCTCCGTACCAGACAGAGCAGAGCAGCCCTGAGGTTCTGAGCCCAGGCCCCAGCACCAGCCTGACCTCGGTTGGAACCCCAGCTCTGCCCCTTCCTCAGTTGGCGACCTGGGGCCAGTTGCTCCACATTTCTGAGCCATGGTGTTTCCATCTGAGATATGAAAATGGTAGCAGTACTTAATTTACAAGGATGTTGTGATGGTTAAATGAGAGAGACTGTGTGAAGTGCTGGGTATAATACCTGCAGAGTGAGCTCAGTGATGATCATTGTTGCTTTATGACGGTAGTCGATGCGGTGACACTGAAAAGTCAAGGGCGCAGAGGCGAGGTAAAGCCCTGGACTGGGAGGTGGGAGATGCAGGCGCCAAATTCACTCTCAAGCGCTGCCTTCCTGAGTGCTTCTTGGGAAGTTGCTCCCCCAGGGGACTGCCGCTTCCCTCACGTGTGCAAGGGAGAGGGGATCCCAGCCCCGTTCCTGTGAGGGGGTCATGTGACGCCAAAGCACAGTCTGTGAAAAAGCTTTGCGTCTTTGGACTGATTTAAAAATGGCACAGCGGTGACTGCGGTGTGCTGGTGGTGATGTGGACATTGTAGCCACAGCGGCGGACAACTGGCTTGGCTGGAGGCCGGTCAGCCTGCAGATGCCCAGCGCCCACGCGGGCTTCCCGTCCCCGCCTCCTCCCGGCCTCCGCCAGCCTGCCTTTCACATTAGTGTCAGCATTTCGAGCTCAGTGTGGGAGGTGCAAAGACCCGGTGGCGTCCTCCAAGCCCTAGTGGGTTTGGGCAATCTGTGGCTGATGCCACGGAATGCAGGGATTAAAGCCAGGCACCAGGTCGGATCTCAGCTAAGCAGTTTGCAACTGGGAGCTTGAACGAGTTGCTTGACTGCCTCGAGCCTCAGTTTCCACAAATGTGAGATGATGCCCAGCTGAAGTGGAGCCAAGCAATTAGCAAAGGGCCCAGGACCCAGCTGCAGCTGTATGATGTGTTCCCAGCTGGAGCACGGTGACTTACAGGTTTATGGAGCGTGGGGAGTGGGGGTCCTTGTGCCCATTTCTGGGGCTGATATGCTCCCTACAGAATCGCCTAGCTGAGAGGGGGGCCCCGGGAGCCAGCTGGCTTTATTCCATTTTACAGGTGAGCAAAGAAGGCCCAGGAAGGCGTCACTGAGGTCACAAACAAGGCTGGCACTAGATGAGGCAAGTGGGGCCCCCAGAGCTAACTCGAAGGCGTGTTTGCTCTGAGGTGGCGCTCACTCCCAGGGCCGCCGCCACGCTGGAGCCCAGCAGCACCTGAGAGGGCCCCCGCGTGACATCTGTGCCAGCTGCCTCACTTGCCCCGCCCTGGAGGTCTAGGACTGGAACTGTCCTCTCCTGACCCTTCGAGCTGTTTCCTGAGCCTGGGGAGTGCGGGAACATCTGTGAGGCACCTTCTGGAGTCTCACTGAGGCCCCCTGGGTCCCATTAAAAGGAGCCTGTGATATGTAGGTCACCCGGCGCTTTTTGCCGAGTCTCTGCTCACTCTGGCTGTCTGTGCTCCAGAGAAAGCGGGGCCCTCCTGCCCGCCTTCTGCTCCCTCCCTGCCAGCCGCACCCTGTGCGTTTTGAGGTGTTGAACCCCTCACCATGTACACGTGTTGACAGTGGGCTCTTGCCTCCGCAACAAGCCCCAGCAAGTCTGGAGGGGCAAGGCCACTTTGATGTGGGCCTTGACTCAGCAAGCCCCCGTGTTGTGCCCACCAGGACTCCGGAAGATTAGGCGCTTCTGCAGCTCCAAGTGCCTCAAAGCTTTCCCTCCCTCCTCATCACCCGCCGTGTACCTGGCCTCCCTCTGCTTGGCCACAGGGCCTGGAGCCTCTCAGATCCCCAGGGCTTTCACGTCTTCCTGGCAGACTGGTCTCCATGTGTCTACCTGGGCCAGTCCCCCCATCACCTCTGCCAGGCCTGCTGGCTGGGCCTCGGGTGACTTGGTCAGCGGTGGCCAAGACTGCTAATTCCTACAGGGGTGCCTGGGGTTCCCCTGGGGCTGGGGGGATCCTGGGCCACCCTCACAGTGTGACCCGAGGGGTCCTAGGACAGCCTGCCCTGTGTGCTTCGCCTGGCCCCAGGCGTCCAAACACGCCACCTTTTTTTTTCCTGTGGCTGCTCTTGGGGCTTGAAATTCTGTCCTTAGCAAGTTGCCTCTGCCCTCTCTGGTGTCCTCTAAAAACACAGGAGTGTTGCAGGTGCTCTTACATGTTTGCTGCCGAGAAGTGAACCGGGTCGCCTGGCCCCTTTCCCGCTGCCTGTGTGACCTCGGGGGAGTTGCTCCCCCTCTCTGGGCTTCGTCAGTCCTTTTCGGCTCTAGCACCTGGTGCTCTGGCATGGTTTGCCCCTCCACGCTGGCAGTCACCCTTCTTCCCCATCTACAGGGCGGGGCGACGAGAAGGGCCTGGCGGGTCAGCTGGGATGCAGCAGGGGCCAAAAGCCAACGTCACAGAGGCTTGGACCACCGGCTGGCCCGCCAGGGGACGTCAGTCTTTCCTCCTCCTCGCTGAAGGACAGCTGGGGGGAACTGAGGCCTGGAGCAGGGAGGGCCTTGCTTTAAGGTCACACAGGCAGTCGGGCGGGACTGAAGTCAGTTGCGCTTGCTGCCAGCAGGCAGCACGTGAGGTTTTATTTACTTATTTTTAGAGAGAAGGAAAAGGAGGGAGGAAGAGGGAGAGAAACATAGATGAGAGAGAGAAACATCAATCGGTTGCTTCTTGGATGTGCCGCAGTCGGAGATCAAACCTAAAACCCAGGCGTGTGCCCTGACCGGGAATCAAACCAGCCGCCTTGCACTTTGTGGAACAGTGCCCACCCAACCAAGTGAGGCACACTGGTCAGGGCTCCACCTTTCTGGAGGGGGACCAGAGGACTCGTCCGCACAGGGTCAGGGGCATACTTTCTCATCTCCTGTGGAAGGCAGCTCCGGCAGGGCCCCGGCCTGGCGGAGGGGTCCCTGGACTGGGGGCTGAATTGGGCTGAGGTTCAGGGGGTAGGGGCTGGTGGCCTCCAAGGAGAGATGTGATGGGGGGTGGGAGGCCGGAGGCTTCTGGGGATATGGTTGGTGGCTCAGGGTGCCCTAGGGCACCTCCCTCTGTCCCTCCCTGCCAGGGAGGGGACTGGGCTGACTGAGATGCCATTTGCCCTGGCTCCGGGATTAGGTGCGGCCGTGCTAAGTGAGGAGTGAGGATCCGTTGCGAGGAGGAGAAGAGACTCGGAGCTGAGTGGCTGCTGCTTGGAGCTCGGTGGGTCTTGTCATTTTCTCCTTGGCTTCCCGTACCCTCTGACTGTGGCCTTAGTGCCCTCCTTCCTGTCCAGGCCTCCAAGGTCTGTCGGGAAGTACGTGTGCACAGGGTGTGCGTGTGTTCATACCCACGCAGGAGGGGCCCACGGTCCAGAGGTTGGGGCCGCTGGCCCTGGAGCCTAGTGCTGGGTCCCCTCTGCCTTCAGGCCCAGAAGCAGGTTCCTTCAGTGTCCCAGCCTCTGGGGCCACGCCAGGGCTGACTTGGCAGCGTCCTCGTAGAGGGGAAGGAGGTGGCTGGTGGCTGGGAGTGAGAAGGAAGGAAGGAATCAGTTTCTCTTGCAACCTCTCCCGAGAGCTTGGCAAATCCACAAATCCACCTGAAGCCAACAGGTCTGAGAGTTTGAGATTCACCACAGGGCATGGTGGGGCTGCAGTGGTGGGCTCCAGGGCACCCAGGCGTCACGTTTGTGGCTTCAGTCCTGTCTGGACCTGGAGTGCTGTGGCTCCTCAGGGCGGGCCAGGCCCAGAGGGTTTTTGTGTCCTTTGCTTGGAAAGTGCAGCTGCAGCCACCCTGCATCTGTGGCGCCTGTCAGGAGAGAGCCCAGGAACAGCCGTCGTTGTATCCTCAAAGGGTTCTGTGACCCCAGGAGGCCATCGGCTTCTGGTCTAGCTCACTCCCCGCTTCGTCCAGATGAAGAAACAGAGGCCCAGAGAAGGCAGGGGCCAAGTTCGCAGGCACACACAGGGAGCGGGTTCAGGGCGCTGGGGTGCTGACGTGGACTTCAAGCCCATGTAAAGTGTGGCTTCCGCATCCATGAGGTGGAGACCCCCAAACACGCCTGCTCCTGGGATCCTCTCCCGGGGCACCTGGCAACCTGGGTGGGCAGGTGGGAGGGCGGGGGGCTGGGCTTGACCGGCGTTCCTCGGCTCCCCTGTGGGGGGCAGACAGTTCAGGGCACGGTAAACTTGTTTCTACTTCACTGGAACCGCAGGACAAGTAAGTGAGGTCTCCGGTGGAACATGCCTTCTAGAGTGCTACACGTGCCCTAGACCAGGAGGCAGGTCGGTCACCCTTGTCCTTCTCCGTCGTGGTGGTTAACTGAGCTCTGCCACTTCTGACCTCCGCTCCGGCCTCTCTCTCCTCTTCCTCAGTAGGAGCCCCTGCAGCGGGCATGAGGCAGCCCCCTTTCTCATGTGGGGGCCTGCCTCTCTGGGCACTGTGGTGCCCCTTCTGCCAGCGAAGGCTTTCTTCTGGGTTAGCCTACATTTTGGCAGCTGGGCTGATCACCTGCAGAAAACCTCTTTCTGAGTATGCTTTGGGCTGAAGACCTGGCTCGAGAATGGTTGTGGAATGCGGGGCAGCAGGACTATGTAGGGGTTACAAGCAGGGGCTGTAAGTGGCCTGGCTAGGGGCTGTCCTAGCTCTACCTTTGCCCAGCTGGGTGGCCTTGAGTCAGTTGCTTGCCCTCTCTGAGCCTAGGTTTCCTCATCTGTAAAGTGCATCTCAGTGACACCACCTCTCAGGATGTGAGGACAGGGTGTGATAACTCAGGGAAAGTGCTCAGCACAGCCCAGTGTGCGGCTGGTGAGTTACCAGGAGCTCAGTTTCTGCCGGCTGCTGTCAGCTGGGGAGATTATGATGTTTACAGAGAAATCATGTTCTGGTCTTTTTGTGTGCCTCTGACCTGAGTCTAAGAAAAACAGTCAGAGGTGGATTCCAGTGTGTCGTAAGTGGATTTGGGGGTCGGGAGGGGGCAGCCCTGTTCTGGGAAGCGGAGTGGGCTAATGAGGAGCATGCCCTGTAATGGGCCTGCCCGTCTCAGTCTGCGCTGGGAGCTCTGGGGGGACTGGAGGTGAGCCTGTCCTCGGGACAGCACGGCAGCTGGCCCTGACCTGCCTGTCCCCAGTCCACCCCTCCCACAGTTGTCTTGTTTGTTTGCTCCGTGAGCCCTTTCTTCAGAGCTGGTGCAAAGGTACAGGCTCAGCTCAGCCCTGTTGGAAGAAAGACAAATTCCCAACCAGCAGGTCTAAGTTCCTGAGGTTTCCTGCTGGGCATTCCCTGCCAGGAAACCCACAACGGACCCCCGCTGAGAGCCTGGGAGTGCACCAGGGTTTTAGGCTTCGTTTGCTTGTGGATTGACTGATGCTTCGTGGGGCTGCTTCCAAGAAGACTAGTTTAAGGTTGTTTGTAAGTTAAAACACACGTAAAATGGGTGAAAATAAAAGCAGGAACAGCCCCATTTAGAGGGAGTGGCGAGTGGGTGGGAGGTCCTGGGCGAGCTTGGAGGACCTATGGTTCTGAAGGATGGCGAACGCAGGTGGCTCTGTGCTGAGGGTCCCCGTCACCTGCTCATTAGCTCTGAGCACTGGGGCAGCTCGTGGGCCCCTCTGGGCCTCAGTTTCCTCATCTGTGAAAGGAGCTGAAAGCAGGTGATGGTGCTGTCATAAGGGCTAACCAAGAGCACACAGCACAAGCGTGTCCTGTCTAGTGAGTGATGTCCGTACTATTGAGGCATTCAGCTTGGAGACACCTCGTAGCGGATTCAAATGGGGGTAACCGGCCAGGGCTCGAGTCTCTCGGGTACCTTCCATGGGTGGGAGGCCATTTCTCCTGGGAAAGCTGCCCATGAAGTTGGGCCACCAGAGTTCCAGTCTTGAGAGCAGCTTGACATCTGGCCGCATAAGTCCGGCACCTCGTGGTGGGACACAGAGCAGGGGGGCTCACAAGGAGGGCTTTGGAAATCCACAGCTGGCAAGGTCCAACCTCCAACTACTGCTGGCCAGGGAGGGGGGTAGACAGGGTTTTCTTGAATAAGAAAACCGGCCAAGGTAGGTGGGGGTGTGGCAGGCCTGTCTGGTGCAACCCCTGGGGGATCCTTTTCTCTCTCTGGGCCTCAGTGTCCCTGTGTGTCGCTGCAGGATGGACTGCACACTTTTTGGCCCTGGACTCTGAGCCAGACCGCCAACAGTCCCTCGATGGTGGCCTTGGCCTCCAGGATGACTGACGGGCAGCAGCTTGGCCCCGGGCCAGGTGGCACTGCAGGGCTGTGGGGGTGGGGGACACAGCGAATTCCAGCAGAGGAGGGATTTGCTTCTGGTCTGGGCCTCCCAGGGGTGTGATTGAGTGAGCTGGAGGAAGTCCTGCACAGCTGGGACGCAAATGCAGAGGATTTTCTGCCCTGGGCTGTGCATGGTGGGTGGGGTGGGCTGGGGCCAGGCGTCTGGTGAGGCGGGGTGGCTGTGGGGTGTGGCTGGGTGGTGGGTGGTGAGGTGACTGTGCCGGGGTGTGACAGGCAGAAAGGGACTGGGTCAGCTGTGGGCAGTGTTCCTGGGATTGCATGTAGGGCTGTTAGAACCTGGCCTGCGGCCACCTCTCCTCCCCCAAGCCCAAGGCCCATTCACATACTTCTGAGCCTGCTTCCAAGGCTCTCCCTGCACCTCCTCCCAGCACCCCAGCCCTGCTCCTGTACCTGTGGCCCACATGCCTGTTGATGGCACCGTGTGAACATGGAAGTCCCACATGAGTATGTCTGTGCACTTGTGTGCATGTGCATGCAGGAGGCACAGGGGACATTGGCAGGAGTAGCCCAGGCGAGAAATCAGATCTGGGCTGGGCGAGCATGTGGGGCTGTAGGGGCCGCAGCAGCCCCATACCAGAGACGTGGAACCCTGGAGCCCAGAGCCCTGCATCTTCCGTGCCCAGGGCCACCCTCGTTCCTAGTCAGCACAGAGGGAAGGAACAGGAGCTGTCACCGGCTTGTCCCTAACTCCCAGGCTGCTCCCAGACCTGACCCCCCTTCTTCTCTTTCTGGATCCACTATTAATTTGATCTACAGCCCTGGGCCAGTTCCTTCCTGAGCCTCAGTTTCCAAATCTGTTAAGTGGATAATAAGTTTATTAACCTATGTTGCCGAGTGCCAGGCATGGGGCTGTTTTATCCACATCATCTCTCTTAGTCTGGCAGCATATCTAAAAGCATAAACCCCAGTTTACACTTGGGGAAACTGAGGCTCAGAGAGGTTGCCAGGTTTGCTCAGAGGTCATAGGCCAATAAATAATAGAGGCTGGACTTGAGCCTGGCTGGTTGGCTCCAGCCTGAGCCCATAACTGCCATGCTGGCAGCCACCCCACTGCTACCTCTCAGACTGTTGGGGCGACACAGCCTGAGGCAAATATACAGCCCTTGGCAGAAGGCCTGCTGCACACAGTAGGCACTGAGTGCTCTCAGATCACATGATATGTGCACTTCACCATGAAAGGGGCGAGGAACTTCATCTCAGGGAGCTCTCGATTGCACCCCCAGGGTTTCCCTGTCCATCCAGAGCACAGCCAGACACCCTCCCCGGCCCGATCTCCAGACAGCTTGGTCTCTAGGAAAGCCCGTATACCTCTGCTTCCTTTCTCTCTGGGCCCTAGAGAGGATTGTGGGGGAATCAGAGCATTTCAGAGTGGAGGGTGGGGTAGGGAGTGACTTTCGACTCCTGAGCAGTGGCCACAGTTACTGTGGTATTTCCCGAAAGTGCGGAGTTGCCATGGTGTCTCCATGACAACCAGAGCATCTCATTCATTATCCCCAGCACCTTGGCAGGGAAAGCTGGACCTAGGGCTGGGAGAGCACAGTGGGAGCCTGGCTGAGGGCTAGAGGCCTCTGTGACTGAGGCTCCCTCTTGCTGTCCCCCGTCCTGGCCAAGCTTCCCCTGCAGGTTCTGGACCCCCTCTCGTGGGGTCTGAATTCAAATTTCAGCTCTGCCACCCATTAGCTGTGTGATTTGGGGCAAATGACTTAATCTCTCTAAGCCTCATTTTTCTCAATTGTAAATGTGAAAATACCAGTATTAGTTTCAAGGATTAAATGAGATGAGGTGTGTGAAAGTGCTTATTAGCACATGGCCAGGCTCACGATAAATGCTCAGCACACAGCAGCAGTAAAAATACCAATGACAATAATTATGATGGTATTACTGTTTTTTTAAAAATAGAAACCCCTGAGTTTCATGGAGAAATGACAAGATTTTGAGTCGATTTAGCATTTCCTATGTAACTATGACTAGTCACTTCACCTTGAAGCCACAGTCTTCTCATCTGTAAACTGGGAACAGTAACAGCTGCTCACTTCTTCACATCCTGGGTACTCAGGAAGGACGGATGCCTGGGGAAGTCATGGAAGCTTCCAGCGTCAGTCAGTCCTGTCCCCGTCCTCGAAGACACCCAGGCATCTGGGGAAGGGGAAGAGAGGAGATCGGTGTTTGGGGAGGACCTCTGTGTGCCAGCTGCCGGGCAGGGCCTGCCCCTTCAGAGGTCAGTGAGTCCTGGTCCAGCCCTGGGCCCTGCAGCCTGCAGAGCGCCGGGCGGCGGCAGAAACGCCCACACCTCCTCAGTATGGAGCACACGCTCAGGTGCACCCAGAGACTGGGCAGGAAGCCAGATGAGGGAGGGGGGCCGACTGTGGGGCTGTGCTGACTGCGGAGTGTGTGGCCAGCCTGTCTGGGGAGGGTGTGCAAGTGCCTCAGCTGATGTGGCCAGTAGGGATGTATGCTGCATGTCACCAGAATGCGCTGTTTTTCTTAAAAAGAATTTTATTCATTGATTTTAGAGAGATAGAGGAAGGGAGAGAGAGAAACATTGATTTCATGATCCATTATTTATACATTCATTAGTTGATTCTTGTAGGTGCCCTGACTGGGGATCGAACCTGGAACCTTGGTGTACCAGGATGATGCTCCTACCACCTGAGCTACCTAGCCAGGGCAGAGTGGGCTCTTTTTAAAGACATCTTAGAAGTTCTGACTTTCATGCGAAATCTCCTGAGTTTAAATCAAAGAGAAATGTTTTGCTCGTCAAAGGACGTAAGTCTACGCCTTGGTCTGGCCGAAGGACCCTAGTCTCCAGCCTCTGGCTGTGTAATGGGGAAGGGCGGAGCCTGGGAAACGGGACCTTCCGGGATGGGGTGGCAGGGTGCGTGAGGACGAAGAGGAGGGATGACACTGGAACTGGGGTCTCGAAGGGCGAGTAAGAGTCCCAAGGGGTAGGGGCAGAGATTCCAGGCAATGGGAACTGCATTAGAAAAGCCTAGATTCATGACCAATATTGGCCACTGGTTGGGAGGGGTAGGAGTTTGGCTGGTGATGTCAGCAAGGCACAAGGCATTAGGGGATGTCGAGGCCTCAGCCCTCTGCTGTCCTTGAGGCCTCAGTGGCTCCGGCGGGACTAGAAAACCTCCAGTTCTCCGTCCCTGGAGCCAGGGCTCTGGAACGCAGGCTGTGGGGAGGGCCTTGAACAGCCTGGGGGGGCGGGGTTGCAGTGGCGGGGCAGCACCAGAGGCCAGCGGGCTGTTTACCAAGCTCTTGGCTCTCCCCCACCCTACCCCAGGGGACGGGGGCTGGTGGGCCCACTCCCTTGCTCCCTTCACCCTCTCTGGAGCCTGGGCCTGCGCTTTGCCATGGCCTCCTCCCTGGCCTCCTGACCCCTAACCATCTGGCCCCTCCCCACACGTCCATCTAGTTCCTGGGAAAGGCCACAGCCTCTGAAAATGGGGATTGAGAGAGAGCACGCACAGAGCTTCACAGTGTTTCGCGGGCTCCGTTCTCTCCCATGTGGCAAGTATACGAGACGGGGCTCGAGGTAACAGTGACTGACCCTGCCCACTGTGCACGTCGCTTCGCTCTGAGCGCTGCGGATGGATCAGCTCATGTAATCACGACTTTGGGGAGTCTGACAAGTTCCCCTGCTTTTCAGACGAAGAAACGGGGCACTGAGAGCTAAATAGCTTGCCCGGGATTGCACGATGCCTGGGCGCTGGGGCTGGGGTTTGAACGAAGCCACTTGGCTCCCGTGGTAACCGCGAGGTGCTGTGGGCCTAGGGCTTTAGGTCCATTGAGTAGTCTGGGGTCGTGGGATCTGGACTTCCCCAGACCACTGCAGCCTCTTCTAGGGCACGAGCATAGCTTTGGGAGAAAATGCTGTCTGATTCCCACAAGGGTCTGTGTCCCCCAGATGCCTGAGACGTCGCCGATGGCATCGTTAGTGCACACACTGAAAGGCTGTTAATGCAACAGGCTGGGCCACACTGCCTGGCCTGCCAAGGCAGCGGGCTCAGGTGATCCCACACCTCAGTGGTGAGCAGCAGCTCACCGCTGGGGCAGCTCCGCCTCCCCACCCATGGCATCCTTTCCTGGCCCCGGGCCGAGGGGCGGGGCTCATGGTGACCGCAGGGCAGAGGCCTGCCCTTATCTGTGGTCTGTAGGACGCAGGTGCAGCCTGGGTACAGATAGGACCAGCCAGCCAGCTCTCTTGACTCCGCCCAGGAAACTTACCCCTTTTCTCCTGCTCTTAACTGGTGGAGTCCCTGGAAAGCTCCCAGCACTCCCTCAACTCCAGGCTTTGGTATGTGCCCCTCCCCGCTCCCACCCCTGGGCAGCGTTACTCATTGTTCTGGTCAGTTCAGGTACCACTTCCTCCAGGAAGCCTTCCTTGGGCCTTGCCCCTCCAGGGACATTAGGCGGCCCTCAGGTCTTTCAAAGGCCCTCCCTCCCCACTGGCACACTCCTCCCCCACATTGCCGGTGCCTGTTTTCCTGGTGGCCTTGGATTCCTGTGGTGCTGGCACATAACGGAGGCTGAATTGTAGGGTCTCAGAGGTGAAAGGGTCCCCAGAGAGCACTGGGCCCAACCCCTCTCTAACTGGCAGGAGGCCCAGAGAGGCGCTGGGTGTACGTGGGGTCATACGGCGCAGGCCGTGGAGCCAGGAGCCGACTTGGTGTCCGGGACGTGTCCTCGAGTCACACCCCCGCCCCTCGCTTCTGAGCCTGTCTTTCAGAAACATTTATTTCTCTTATTTTCACAAAAATAAATGATTCTTGTAGAAAGTTTAGGAAACAAACAAAAAGAGGACAACATAAACCACTCAGGTATTCATCGTTAACTTTTCTTTTGTATTTAGTACCAGTTTCTGGCCAATGCATGAACATTTTTACCCCGAATGTAATGGTGAATACTGTTTTTACCTGCTTTTTGCCTCAACAGTCAGCATGGTGACCATACATCCGTGTCAGTAAACATCTTCTCTGACCTGTTGTGAAGGGCTGCCGGGACACCACCACACGTTTGCATCACGATTGCCAAGGGCAGTCCCCTGTGTTGGGCACTCTGTGTGGAAGTGCCACCCTTTACTGATACATTGATAAATAGCGCTGGGGGCTGTGTTTCTGTGGGGAAATCTTTATACACGTCTGCAGACACTGCCTCTAGGACAGGGTCCTCAAATGAAGTTCAGGGTCTCTGTGTGCTGTGCCCCTGCCAAACACACCGGGTAGCCTTGGAGCTGGGGGGACTCGGGATGTTTTCACCCCCGGGTCTGAGTCTGAGGTTTGCCTTCCCTCCCTGGCTGCACCGGCCCAGGCCCTCGCACCTTCTGCCCCTGTCCCCATCCCCACCGTCTTGGGCGCTGTCCTGCTAGCTTTCCAAAGCTGCTTAGGCTCATGTTGAAGGGAGACTCGAGCTGAGGTGGGGGGCTGCTCTTTGAGGGCCGGAGTTGGGGCCTGAGGGCTGTGGGTGCACATGTGCGGTCTCTGTGAACTCTGAACTCAAGTTCACTTTGTGAACTCAGGGAGACAGCCCAGGCAGCCTGCCTGTCCACGGTCGGCCAAAGGGGAGGCCGGAACCTGGAGTTCTGGCCACCTAGGTGGACAGAGCCCTAGTAACGGAGATGCCTCCCTGCCCACCAGTCCCTCGGGGTCCCGGTGTGTGGACGGTTTGGCGTGTGCCCTGAGGAAGAGAGGCACCTGCTGCACTGGGGCAGAGAGCGACGGCTGCCGTTTCTTCAGTGTTGCTTGTGCCCGGCCCCTCCCACTAATTCGCTGGGTTCTCCTCTGCGCTGCGGGGTGGCTGTTTTGCAGATGCTGGCACTGATGCTGGAAGGGGCCTTCTAGCACGGCGAGGCCACTGATGCCTCACAGCTCTGGCCTGGCTGCTCTGTGCAAGCCTCAGTCTTCTTATCTGACAGATGGGGCTGCTGGGCCTGTTCAGAGAGAGAAATGGGGGAAAGCACTACGGGTAATTGAGGGGAACGCTCGTGTGAGATTTAGAATTCCACCTCCAGCTTCCAGGTCTGGGAAATGTTTATTGTTCACTTCTTCCTGCTTCTGGAGTGTTCTTGGTCTAGTCTTGGACTCTGATAATTATAGTAAGTAGCAACTGCCATTGTAAACACCAGATGCTGCTGTAAGTGACTTATATGCATCATTGGACCTAATCCCTCAGTCTGTCTTATGAGGTGGGTACTAACATCAGCCCCATTTTTTAAGTAGGCAGACTGATACTCAGAGAGATTAAAGAGCTTGCCCAAATCGCTCAGCCAGGCCGGCCGGTAGCACTCGGACTTAGGCCTGCCTAGGTCAGGCCCTGTGCATCTACCGTCAGTGGACCCCCAGAGCCCACACTCTGACTCTTCCCTTTCTGATTCTTCTCTCTACAGCCTTGGCCCCAGGGGCCCCACCAAGTCAGCGGCATGTGGCACCCCCGGGCCTGGCCAGTGTCCTCCCGCCAGCTGCCCGGCCCCCCCAGGAGGCCCTGACGCCCTGGGGCACTTCTGCTGTGCACAGGACCACGTGGGGGTTTGCCATGGTGACATAAAGGGGCGTGGAGGAAGGAAGGAGCACAACCAGCCTGCGGACGGCGCCCCTGGCTGGGAGGAAGGGCCAGCGGCCCGGTCCTCCACTCCTGCTGCCCACTGAGGGCCTCGCCTGACAAGTGTCTGTGAATTTGTCGGTCAGTGGACCGCTCCGGCATCTCCTCCTGCGGGGGGCCTCGGGGTGGCCGGGGCGGGCCGTGCCGCCGGGGCCGCAGTCTCGAGGACCAGGATGCCCGCCCTGGCACGCTTCCGCAGGCTGTGTCGGCACGTGTCCCCACAGACCGTCCTCTTCCTGCTGTTCGTCTTCTGCCTGTTCAGTGTTTTCGTCTCCGCCTACTACCTATATGGCTGGAAGCGGGGCCTGGAGCCCTCGGCTGACGCCCCCGAGCCCGACTGTGGGGACCCGCCGCCCGTGGCCCCCAGCCGCCTACTGCCGCTCAAGCCCGTGCAGGCGGCCGCCCCTTCCCGCACGGACCCGCTGGTGCTGGTGTTCGTGGAGAGCCTCTACTCCCAGCTGGGCCAGGAGGTGGTGGCCATCCTGGAGTCGAGCCGCTTCAAGTACCGCACGGAGATCGCGCCAGGCAAGGGGGACATGCCCACACTCACTGACAAGGGCCGAGGCCGCTTTGCCCTCATCATCTACGAGAACATCCTCAAGTACGTCAACCTGGACGCCTGGAACCGGGAACTGCTGGACAAGTACTGTGTGGCCTATGGCGTGGGCATCATCGGCTTCTTCAAGGTACGCAGGGGGCAGGGTCCCCAAGCAGTCAAGAGCTCCAGCTAAGCCTGAGGCCCGTCTCCACTCTCATTTACTGAGTGCCTGGCTTTTCCTATCTGTGGAATGGGTGTAGTGGTAGTGCCTGCCTCCCAGGGTTTCTGTGAAGGTTAAATGGGTGAGTATACACGAAGCATTTGCAGCAGACCATGCTGGTGCCTAGTAAGTGCTTTTTAAGGATTAGGTTTCATTAGGGGCACAGGGCAGGGGCATTGGTGGCTGCGGATGCAGCTTGGCCTGTAGCGGGCACGCAGCTGAAGGAGATCCCCGGGGTGGGTGCAAGGTAGGAGAGGATGTGCCTTGCTAGGCCCCCAAAACCTGTCCTGGCAGTCCTCCTGAAGGATGGGGTATGTCGTTCCCATTTTGCAGATGGGCAAACCAAGGCTCAGGAGGGCGAAGTTCTGTGTACATGTCTGTGCAGCCTGTAAGTGGGAGAGCCAGGATTTGAACCCAGACTTAGAGAGTTTGGGCTCCAGATCACAGGACCTTCCCTCTCGTCTGTGGTGGAGCGTGGGATGTATGCACCTCCTGAATCCGAGCCAGTTTGCAGTGGGGGAAAGGGGAGGAAGAAGTCCCGGTGGGCGGGCGAGCTACTCTGGGCTCTGGGGGGCCTCTAGAATGGCTGCCGGATCGGATCCCCTCGGAAAGTGTTGTGGAGACGCTGTCCCTGGGGAGGGGCAGGTTGGGGGCAGCTGCGTGGGGCACCCAGAGGCGCTGGCCAGAGGACTCTGACCTGTCAGATGGAAGCGAGCACTGTTTGGGACTCCAGTTGGGTGTTGGGGAGCATTCGTCTCTCAGTTCAGCAAATATTTACTGAATTTGTTCTGGGCCCCGTGCTAGGTACTGGGGACACAGTTGTGGTCCAAATGTGCCAAGTCCTGCTGTCATGGAGCGGACATTTCACTGCCGCAGATTAGGGTGGGTGACAGTAAACAAATGAATATGCCATGTGGCAGGTGGTGACACCTTCAGAAAGAAACAAAGCAGGGCAGGGGCACGGGGGGGGGGGTGGGTATGGTGCTCGGGACTGTTTTTGATGGAATGGCTGGGAGAGTCGTCCTTGATAAAGTGGCTGCAAGGGGGTGAGGGAAGAGTCGTGTGGCCCTCTGGGCAGCACGGAAGGGGCTGCCACGCTGGAGGGACCTGGTCCCAGAGCCGGGTCTTGCTTGACGTGAGTGCGGAGGGGAGCAGGAGGTGGACCCAAGGGGCCCATGTTCACTGTCGGATGGCCATTCGTGACCGGGCACTTGTGGCTGCCCCTGTGCACGGGCCCTGTGTGGGAGGAGCCCGGTGTATTGGCGGGTTTCCCGCGGCGTGTACTTCCCTGCCTTACTGCAGCAGGGTGCTCTGCTGGTGAAGGTGTTGTGGGCCTGGTCATTGGAGGCCCCCAGGAGTCCTGCAGTGGAGTACCCTGGTGAGGTTTGTTCCCTGGCTGGCTCGGTCACAAAACCCTGCACCTTGCAGGGCACTATCTGGGAAGTACTGACCTGGTTCGTGGGTTTATAGTGGCACAGTGTCAGACTGTCTTCATGGTCTGTTTCTCCTTTTCTCCTGGACTTTGTTTCTGTTCCTGCTGAGAACTTCATTCAGATCGAGTCAGAGCCCCCAGCCTGACAGCTTCAGAATGGCTGGCATTTCTTGAGTGCTCACCCAGAGCCATGCCCCGTCCTGTATGCCTTGCATGAATTAACTCACCAGCCATCCTCCAAGCTAGGTAGATACCATCTTGATCTCAAGAGAGAAGGAAACAGAGGCAAAGAGGGGTGAAGACATGTGCCCATACTCACGTCCAATAGCACCGACCCGGGGTTGGAAGCAGGAGGTGTCTGGCTCTTGAGGCCTTAGTCTTAACCATTGTGCAGTGAGTTCAGGAACCGCAGGTACCATTGATTTAGGAGAATTTGCATTAGAGGGCACATCCGGTGCACAGAGCCCCCAGTCTCTGGGAACCAAGTAATGGGCTAGGGTAACTGGGCACAATTGGTTCAACAGAGCACGTGATCCTGTCTAGCCCCAGTTCCTTGCTCTGCAGGTGAACACGAGGCCCTGGAGGGGTCAGGGACATGCTCAGTCTCATTGTGGAGTCAGTGGCAATTCTAGGTCTTCCTGCTCTTCCTACTCTGTTGCATAAGACCCAACTTGGTTTTAAGCAGAAGCTTGTGACTTTTTTTTTTTACTCTTATGGGCGCCCTCTGGTGGTCAAGCTACTTTTTTGCAGGGGGGGGGCTCTTTCTGCAAGACCTGCTTTGGTCAGCCAAACCCAGGCAGTTTGTGGACCCTGGGGATCTGGAGACTCATTTTCCAGTCCCCACTGGTGTTGGAACAGGGGAGAAATGTCCAGACCCTTGTTTAGATCTTGTTGTCACTTAGAAGCAGAGTGACCTTGGACACTACCCAAGCCATCTGCAAAGTGGGGCCAGTCACAGGTCCTGTCTCACTGGGCTGTGTTGAAGATAAAGCAAGACAGTGGGTAGAAAACACAAGCACTGTGCCTGGTCCCTGGGGCCACTCAGTAAATGGCAGCTGTCTTGCTTTGTCACCTCTGTGTCAGCAAACAGCTGGCAGGGGCGTCTTGTGGCTCTGAGTCCTGAAGGCATGTGGGGTCCTTCAGAGTGGGAGCAGGCCTTCATCAGGAGCCTAGTTCCTGGGTGGACAAGGGCTGCCTGACCTCCTGTTTGCACACTCACTGTGTGCAGGCTCATTGCTTTGCTGCCTTACCATGAGTGATTTGCACAACTACCCTGTGAAACGGCACTTTCTTTCCAGGGGAGGAAGTGAGGCTCACAAAGTTACATGGCTGTCTAGGGTGACACAGCTGTTAAGTCAGAGCCAGGATTTGACAGCCACACTCAGTGCTTCTAATTCGGCTGCAGGTAAGCACTGCAGAGCAAGCTGGCCCGAAGCCTGGGGCGGACACCTGGGTTCCCGAGGTCATCAGCTAGTCCCTGAGTCTGCACCGGGCTTCCCTGTGCCCGGGTGAGGGTTTCCTCCTGCGGCCTGGAGGACCACACGGGAGGATTCAGTGTCTCCTGAGGGCTGCTGAGAGGCACGCAGGTTCCCTTCCCTTGGGGTGAGGCCTGCTGTGGCCGCCGGCCTCTGTGGTGTGAGGCACGCCCCCCTTTCCCTTTCCCAGCCGGCTCCTCTCATTGTCGCCTGGGGCGGACTGTCAGTGACTTGGCTTTTCCTTCTTCAGTGTCTCCCAGCTGGGCAGCCGGCTGAGTTGTCAGCGCCTGGCAGTCAGCTCAGGGTCGGGGCTTTGAAACGGGATCCCCCAGTGCCTGTGGTCCATTGTGACCTCCCAGGCCACAGCAGGTGACGGACAGGACCTAAAATGTCACTGGCCCCCACTGTCTTTGCAGTTCTGTTCAACCAGCGCTGGCCTAGGGTTCGTGGGGAGCCTGGGGCTGGGTGAGGTGGCCTCTCTGGGTGGGGTGCTCTGCACCGAGGCCAGCTGGGGACAGCATGGGGAGTTGGTAGGTACTGCACACACTGGTAACATCAAATGTAGCTCCTTATCACAGCTTACAAGGCCAGGGACCTGCAGAGCCTTTGTGGGAATTAGAAAAAGGCACCTTTCTGGGCAGATGCGACTGCCCCTTGGGGTACAGCCAGGTGCCCTTGTGCAGTGCTCACAAGGCCAGCATTGGGGCAGCCCTGCTCACCACCCCGCCTCCTTCTCTGGCCTGGTTTGCTGCCCTTTGTCCACTGTTGCTTTGCCACACCCCACTCATTCTCCACACACCAGCCAGATGGGCCTTTAAAATGCAAATTGAACCTGTCATCTCTTTGAGGGAGTCTTTGATGGCTCCTGCTGCCACTTGCAGCCTTCAGGGCCCTGCAGGTCTGGCCCCAGCTGACCTTTCTTTCTGCCTCACCCTCTCTCCCTCGTGATCACTCAGTGTTGGCCTCTTGCTACTGCTCCTTGGCTGTGCTGAGCCCTCTCCTGCCTCTGGGCCTTAGCACTTGCTGTTCTTTGAACTTGGCCTCGACCTCTCCCCTAGTGGATGTTTACTCATTCTTCCAGTCCCACTCTGCAGGAAAGTCCCCGTGTCCAGGAGGCCTTTCTGCAGCCTGTCGACTGTGGCCAGTTATCTGCTGCCCCAGAGCTGTGGGCCTCCTCTGTGCAGCCTGAGCCTCGTTGACCTTTCGTGTTTATCTCTGCGGTTTTGATTGTTGTCTTCCTCTCTTGCTCAACTTTAAGGTTCATGAGGGCAAGGACCCCATCTGTTTTTTTCTCGCTGTGTCCTTGACACGGAACAGTGTCCAGCACGGTGACAAGTTGTGGAGCGAACAAATGAAACCTGCACTGAACAGCGGTTGCGTGCCAGGCGCTGGAGAGCCATGTGTTCCTCTTTCATTCTGTTTAAAAAGTCAGTTGCTCATCAAATAGGTGTTTGCTTCCTCTGGGTGTCAAGCCTTTGCTGGACACCGGGGACCCAGAGGTAGAAATGACATAGCCTCTGCCCTCAAGATGGCACAGGCTGGTGAGAGAGACCCTGAATAGGAATGCATCAGCCCAGGTAAAAGTTGCTGTAGTCGAGGCTTTAATGTGGTCCCAGGGAGGCCAGTGCAGGGAAGAGGGTATATGCATGGGGTTTCGGAGGATGAGCAGGAGTTTGCCAGGCCAGGAAGACAGAATGGAACTGGTGCAGGGACAAGGACAAGTTGTACCATATCCAGAGGCAGGTGGCTGAGAGGCTGGGAGCCCAGGGAAGAGGAGAAGTATGGTCCGGGACTACTGTCTGCAGGTCCCCAGGGAGCTGGGCAGCAGCAGACAGACCCTGTGAGGGGGTGGCCTTGGAAGTGCTAGGGGCCCAAGGGGGTTGGGGGTGCTGCAGGATGGAACGTCACTGTTTACACACCCCCAGTAGATACCTCCTCTCTGATCTCGTCTCCTGGCATCCTGTCAGGTTTCTCCTGAAGAAAGTTTTGTGTGCAAAAGCAGTTTGGGAACCCCAGGAAGTGGAGTCTGGCGGCCTGGTGTGTGGGCTGCGGAACTAGACACCCGGTGGCAAACCATGGCTCCTCCTGACAGCTGTGTGGCTGAAGCCCACGCTCCCCACGAAGCCTCAGCTTCCTCACCGGCGAAGTGGGGTCGCAAAGGCACCTTCCTCCTGGGCTGATGTGGGGGCTGAATGAGCAGTCAGTGCTGGCCCAGTCCTAAGCACTCCGCCAGCAGTCCACTCCTCCTCCTCCACTGCCCCTTGAGGTATCTACCGAGTTCTCAGCCACATTTTACAGCAGAGGGAGCTGAGGCACAGAAAGGTCACCCAGCTTCCCTGGGGCCAGGTGGTTGGGTCCATGCTGTCAGCTGCTGGGCCTCTCTCTTCGTGGCTTTGGGCAAGTTACCTAGCCTCTCTGGGCCCCATTCTCCGCATCTGTAAAGTGGGGATGATAGCGATGCCTCCATCACAGGGGTCACTGAGCATCACCAGCACCTCTGCCTGTAGAGTGCTCAAACCGGGCCTGACTTTGGTGAGGATGGTATGTGTGTTCGCTAGTACATTGTCAGCCAGGTGGAGCTGGGTTTGCAGGGCTAGAGATGCGCAAGCCTGCTGTGAGGGTTCACCAACACTGTTGACTTCCCGCACACCTGAGATGCTGTGGTCCCTGGGGTTCCGGGTCTGACAGCTGCTCTCTTCTCCCTGCCTCACCCCGACTGCAGGCCAATGAGAACAGCCTGCTGAGTGCGCAGCTCAAAGGCTTCCCCCTGTTCCTGCACTCGAACCTGGGCCTGAAGGACTGCAGCATCAACCCCCGGTCCCCACTGCTCTACGTGACTCGGCCCAGCGAGGTGGAGAAGGGCGTGCTGCCCGGCGAGGACTGGACTGTGTTCCAGTCCAACCACTCCACCTACGAGCCGGTGCTGCTGGCCAAGACACGCTCGTCCGAGTCCATCCCGCACCTGGGCGCGGATGCCGGCCTGCACGCCGCGCTGCACGCCACCGTGGTCCAGGACCTGGGCCTGCACGATGGCATCCAGCGCGTGCTCTTCGGCAACAACCTCAACTTCTGGCTGCACAAGCTTGTCTTTGTGGACGCCGTGGCCTTCCTCACGGGCAAGCGCCTCTCGCTGCCTTTGGACCGCTACATCCTGGTGGACATCGATGACATCTTCGTGGGCAAGGAGGGCACTCGCATGAAGGTGGAGGACGTGAAGGTAGGGCCCGCGTGCCAGACGGGGACATGCGGGCGTCAGGAATTCGCTGCCTGCATGTCCCCTGTGCTGTTAGTCCCCCTCCCTTGGCCAGGGGGGTTTGTTAATTGCCTTACTCAAAGCCAGGGCCATTTAACACTACACTGAAGTCTCAACTCTGAAGACTCAACTCAATTTTGCGTCTGGAGCGTGGAACTCAAGAAAGAACGTGTCTGTGGAGGGAGGGACCCAGTCGCCGGGGCAGGCATGGTTTAATCCAGGCATGGTTTTTTCTTAAACATTTTTTGAGAGGTTTATGTATTTATTTTTGGAGAGAGGGGAAGGGAGGGAGAAAGAGAAACACGCGGATTGGTTGTCTCTTGCGTGCTATGAACCGGGGGCCTGGCCTGCAACCCAGGCATGTGCCCTGACTGGGAATCAAACCAGCAACCTTTCAGTTCATAGGCTGATACTCAATCCACTGAGCCACACCAGCCAGGGCTGATTTTTTAAAAAATGTTTTATTTATTTATCTTTAGAGGGGAAGGGAAGGAGAGAGGGAGAGAAATATCAATGTATGGTTGCCTCTCGTGCATCCCCTGCTGGGAACTGGCCTGCAACCCAGGCATGTGCCCTGACTGGGAATTGAACTGTGATCGTCTGGTTTGTAGGCCCGCGCTCAATCCACTGAGCTATACCAGGCAGGGCTGATTTTTAACTCCCAAAAATGTTTGTGCCAGTACCAGAATTACTGAACTCTTAGAACTAGAGCTTGAATCTCACAGAAGGCATATTTTAACTGAGGTCTGTATAGATAGTGGAATGCATATGTTTAATTCAAAATGTGTTTACCAAACTAACAAAGTTTGACACGCAGCTCAGAACTGAACAGAAGCCTGCACATTGAGACCATTAAGTCATCCTTAAAATACAAGTTTCGTGTACTCACTGTTTTACTCACTCACGGTTATTAACAAAGGAAAGGCCCTCGCGTGTGTGAGTGGGGAAGGCAGACCCCATTGCCGTAAATGGAGGGCAGCGTGACAGTCGAACGGTTGCTCCAGTGACAACACAGTGGGCGGACTATGCAGAGACACCCCTGCCTCTGACTGCCTGTCCGCTCTTCTCCCACATTAGCGAGTGTCAGAGGCGAGTTAGCAGCAGACCGAGACTTCTGTTTGATGTTAGCAGGAGGACTGGAAAAGAGATGTCCAGGAGGAATGCTTTTCTCCCCGAGTAACTCAGATCACCTGTGCCGACTCATCCTTCTGAAGTCACTGCTGGGGGTTGGAAGGAAGGCTGGGGTGGGGCTGGGGTGCCACTGTCCCGCCTGGTCAAGAGTGAGTGCTCTTCTGCTCTTCCTCGCACCTCCCTAGGAGAAGGGCGGAGCAGGCGGTGTGGGATGGTGTTGGAGAGTAGGCACTGTTTTGGGAATCGGGAATCAAGTTTCAGTTTGACCCTCACTTGGGTGACTTGGGTATGTCCCTTCCCATCTCCGAGTCTCAACTATAAAGTAAGAAGGCAAGGTGGCTGGGAGGTTTTCGGGGTATTTTCTGACACCCTAGGCTCTCCCAGAGGTGCTGGGTGAGGTTTGAGGGGTGTGTGAGACAGCTGGGCCCTGAGCCCTCCCGGCTGCACTCCCCCCAGACAGGGCAGCATTGCCTCGATCTGCTCCACAAACCCTGCTTCCTCCTGAGATCTCACTGGGGGTCATCTGGTGGCCCAAGCTTGCTGGCTCCTGCTGTAACCTAGGTCTTTGCTGCCTGTCAGGGTTGGCCCCCATGAGGAAGGTAGGCTCCAGGCTCACCGTGTCCCCAGGAACCCTGGGGGTACCCTGCTGAGTTCCCACTTTCCGCATTTTTGGAGTGGGAGGACAGCCAGCAGTTTGGAGTTCTGTAAAAGAGTACCACCAGGAGTGGCCCTCCGCCATACACTTAGCTCAGCACACACCGCAAAGCGCCTCGCCAGCCAGGGTCCCGTTTGCCTTAAATGTCCTCGTGAGTCAAAAAGGACAGAGTTGTTTTACTTTTTTTTGTTTAATCCCGAGCACAGGCTGCGACTGAGCCGCTCTTTCAGAGGCACGAATGTTGCCTCAGGAAGGGGTACAGTGCTGGCTGTGCGGTGCAGTTCAAACAAGGCACCAGCAGCGGTGTGTGCAGGGCAGGCCGGGCGGTGCCCGCTCCACAGCCCTGGGTGCGCTGCCTCTCCGGCTCCTCGCAGCAGCCCCCTGAGGTGCCCACTGTTTAAGCTTCATTTCACAGAGCAGGACACTGAGGCTCAGAGGGCTGCGGTGACCTGCCCAAGGCCACCCAGCTGGAGCGTGGGTGTCATCAGGCAGTCTGTGGCCCCAGCAGGGCCAGGACGTTGGCTCTGCAGACTGTTCGGACAGCAGGCTCTTGCAGAGCTCTTAGCAGCCTCTGTGTCATGCGAGGACGTTTTTGAGCCTTGACCCCAGAATCCAATCGTACATTTGTTTCAGAAATGTCAGCAACCCTTCATTGACTTGCAGAGCACTGGGCGTGCCCTGCGCAGGGACATGGCATTGCTGGGTGTCCAGTATATCTTTGGAGAGGCTGTGGCCCTTTGACATCAGCCTTGGTTTCACCTATGAGCAGAAATCCTCTGCATTTGACAGGTGGAGATAAGGGGCTTGCAGGGGCAGTGACCACAGGCAGACCTGTGATGCCGCCACTTTTTATCATTGACCAAACGTCAGGCAGTTTAACGTGCAACCTCTTATTATATTCTTCCAAGAGCTCCATAAGGGAGATGCTATTGTCCCCACTTTACTGTTGGGAAAACTGACACCTTCTCAAGGATGCACAGCAGGGCCAGGCTGGAGTCTAGGACTCATCGTGCCAGAATCCCAGTGCAGGTGGCCACGAGGGACTGGCGTCATGGGTGTGGGGCCCGTGCGCCCACTCAGGGCCCCACGTTCCAAAGGACCGGACCAGGTGTGAGACTCCGCTGTCACTCGCCTCTGAGCGAGAGTCCCTCGTTTTCGTTTTTCACAGGGCCCTGCAGACTTCAGCCGGTCTGCAGCAACACAGCGCATCCAGGCCCTTGGGGGGGGGCAGGGCTCCCGGCTTTCCCCTCACCCCCTTCTTTTTCCTCTGCCCATCTTAGGCACTGTTTGATACACAGAATGAACTACGCACACACATCCCAAACTTCACCTTCAACCTGGGCTACTCAGGGAAATTCTTCCACACAGGTAAGTGGGTCTGCCTGTGTCCCCACTAGCAACTTCCTGTGGCCTTCAGGTCCAGACAGACCCTCAGAGCACTGCAGGTGATGTGATGGGCCACCTTGGTGGTGCATTTGATCCCTGTTCCCCACTCTCCTACCCAGCAACCAACAGCTCCCGGAACAGTCGCAGCCCCAGGCAGTGGCCCTGTGGGGACAGCAGCAGCTGAGTCTCCCAGCCTGCAGGCTGCGGTGTCCTGGGGAAGCGTTTTCTCCCGCTTGTCACCCCTTCACCCCCACCTCTTAAAATGACTTGTACTACTTCTGCTTAAAAATGTGATTGAATGTTAAGAAATTACAGAAATGTATAGCATAGAAAGTGAAAATGTCCTATAATTATACCCGCCCTGTCACGAGTTGTTTTCAAGTCCTCGGGCCTGAGGTGGAGGGCTGCGGGCGGCCTGGTCCGTGCCTCCTCTCCTCTTTTGGGTTCCTCCGAGCCCCTCGGGTTCCCCACACGCCGACCCAAGGGACACACCGAGCGTCTCCACAGTGAGCGGCTCCTCTCGCCGCCACAAGGACGGCCTGTCTTGAGTCCCAGGCCGGTCCCCGCTAGTCCGCAGTTCTGGGGGCAAGTGCACAGTACAGCCCGAGCCACATAAGAGTGACACTGGGTTGTCCCTCCACATTCTGGATATTCTCACCCTTAGAAGCGTATTGGAGATGGTTGCAGGGATGTGCATGATGGAATTAAACATTATGTGTATATTTGTGCAAAGAGCTCCAACAGATCAGTAAGTAAAAGATGAATGACCCGATAAGAAAATAGGAATAGGACTGGAACAGGTGTGTCAGAGCTGGAAGAAACTTTGGGACCATTGCCTCTGAAGCCTGCATTGCACAGAGAAGGTCTTGGCCAAGGTCCCGAGTGCATCAAAGTCACGCCCTAGAATGAAATCTAGGGCCCTGGACTAGGGCTCTGTTTGCTCCTATGCTGCAGCCCCGGCAGCTGTTCCAAGCTCTTGGTGGGAGTGTGGGGGTAGGGTGTCACCATGCCACCCCCTGCCCCATTCCTGCACACCAGCCCAGGTTGGAGGACCCTGTGGGAGGTGGGCCAGGCGGGCTGAGCCGCCTGTGCTTGGGCTGTAGGTACTGATGCTGAAGACGCTGGGGATGACCTGTTGCTGTCCTACGTGAAGGAGTTCTGGTGGTTCCCCCACATGTGGAGCCACATGCAGCCCCACCTTTTCCACAACCAGTCTGTGCTGGCTGAGCAGATGGCCCTGAACAAGAAGTTCGCTGTCGTGAGTAAGATTCCCTACGGGCCAGAGCCGGGTGGGCTAGGGGCTGGGCTGGGGCCCGACAGCGGGCCCCCAGCTGCTTTCACAGTTTGGTCTGATGGCTGTGTGAGCAGCCACTGTCTCACAGAAGCCTCACAGACGCTCCAGGAGGCGGGTGTCCACAGCCTCACTTTTAGACAAGAAACTGAAGCTCAGGGAGGCCACACCAGCTAATGAGAGCCCAGCCAGGACTCAACCCCAGCCTGTTTGTCTGCTGAGCCCACGCTCTTCTGCTCAGGCTAGAATGGGAGCTCCGGAAAGCTGGAGGAAGCACTCCAGCAGGAGGGAGTGAGGCCCAGTGCGGGCAGAGCCTGGGCCTGCTGGGTCGAGGCCCAGAGAGGCAGGAAAAGCCCAGTCTTGGTCCTCTCTCCTGAGCACTGGAGGGCATGGCATTGGGCAGAGAGTTGGAGTCTCAGTTTGTCGGTGTCTCACCCGGAGACTCTGAGCCCAGCTCATTCCCTCCAAAGCCTCAGTTTGTCATCTGCTCCACAAGGCCTTGGACCCCTGCCCTGCCATTCTGGCCTCTGATTTCCCCCTCCCATTCTGAAAGGGGGAAATAAGGCCCAGAGGGGCCGGAACCCCATGCTCACCCTGCTCCCCACCCTCTTTCCAGGAGCACGGCATTCCCACAGACATGGGGTATGCAGTGGCGCCCCACCACTCGGGCGTGTACCCTGTGCACGTGCAGCTGTACGAGGCCTGGAAGCAGGTGTGGAGCATCCGAGTGACCAGCACGGAGGAGTACCCGCACCTGAAGCCAGCCCGCTACCGCCGTGGTTTCATCCACAATGGCATCATGGTACGTGAGCCCCTGGCTGCAGGGGCGGGTATGCACACACTGTCCGGGAGGCATGGCTCTGGTGAGCTGGTGAGGGGCTGCAGGCCAGTTTCTGCCGCCCCTCTGGCATCGGAGGTCTCCATCCCAGTGAATACGGCCGCTGGTCTGCCCTTTCCACAAGCTCCTTCTTAGCCGTTGTGATAGGATGAACATTCTTTAAAGGGACTTCTGGTGAGGCCTTGGAACGGGCCTCTGTCTCTCATTTGTTTGCTTACTTGAACAATTTTCATGAGCTTTGATAGCATGCCCGACCCTTTTCCACGCACGAGGGTACAGGCATGTGCAAGCCCAACAGAAGCCTCAACCCTAGTAAACCTGGCATTCCAGGAGTCAGCCGGTGTCGTCTTAGGCTGTGGGTCTTGGTGGGAGAAGATCCTCAAGGGCAGGGGCTCCACTGTCACATAGAAGGAGACACCCTGGCTGCTCTGAGGAAGGGTCCTCCCACCCCCGTCCGTGCCGGGAGGTGCCAGAGCTCCCCTCGGCCCATCCCCAGGTCCTCCCACGGCAGACCTGCGGCCTCTTCACGCACACCATCTTCTACAACGAGTACCCCGGCGGCTCCAGCGAGCTGGACAAGATTATCAACGGGGGCGAGCTCTTCCTCACCGTGCTCCTCAATCCTGTGAGTGCTCTGCCCTGCGGGTGAGGAGGGGCTGCGGATGGCCTGGCTGCCCTGAGGCCGGCCGCCCCAGGCCTGGGGAGCAGCGCCAGGGCCAGGACTTGGGAAACCCACTCTCCTGCCTTGGCTGTGTCCCTGACCTACTGCATGACCCTGGACAGAGAATCTGAGCTATCTTTTCCCCCTTTTAAGTGATTGCAAGTGAATCTTGCACTTCAACACATATAATAGTGTTAACATTTTAGACCATATTCTCTTTCCAGTCTTGGTGTGTGTGTATAAATATATAAGTATATATTAATATACATAGCAAATTATTAATATATTAAACTATAACTATATATGAGCTATATATAATGAGTATAGTGTAAACTATTTACCTGAGCCTTCTGGGCCTCTCTTTCCTCATCTTTAAAATGGAAATAATCATTCATGTTTTATTTTTTTATTTTTTATTTTAATTTAATTTTTATTGATTATGCTGTTACAGTTGTTCTATTCCCCCTTTCATTCCCCTCCACCCTACCCCCCCATCCCCACCATTACCCCCCTTTAGTTTATGACCATGTGTCTCAAGTCCTTTAGATTCTATATTTCCCATGCTATTCTTGCCCCCCCCCCATCTATTTTCTATCTGCTGTCTATGCTACTTATTTTCTGTACCTTCTCCCCCCTTCTCCTCCTCCCACTCCCCTGTTGCTAACCCTACTTGAGATCTTCATTTCTATGTTTCCACTCCTGATCTAGCTGTCCTTTTAGTTTGCTTTCGTTTTAGGTGTGTTTGTTAATAATTGTGAGTTTGTTGTCCTTTCACTGTTCATGTTTCTTTAACTTCTTTTTCTTAGATAAGTCCCTTTAATATTTCATATAATAAGGGCTTGGTGATGATGAACTCCTTGAATTTAATCTTATCTGAGAAGCACTTTATCTGTCCTTCCATTCTAAATGAAAGTTTTGCTGGATAGAGCAATCTTGGTTGTAGGTCTTTGGATTTCATGACTTGGAATACCTCTTTCCAGCCCCTTCTTGCCTGTAAGGTCTCTTTTGAGAAATCAGCTGACAGTCTGATGGGGACTCCTTTGTAGGTGACTGTCCCCTTATCTCTTGCTGCTTCTAGGATTCTCTCCTTCATTTTAATCTTGGCTAATGTAATTATGATGTGCCTTGGTGTGTTCCTTGTTGGGTCCAACTTCTTTGGTACTCTCTGAGCTCCCTGAATTTTCTGGAAGTCTATTTTCTTTGCCAGATTGGGGAAATTCTCCTTTATTATTTGTTCAGATAAGTTTTCCACTGGTGGCTGTGCCTTTCCCCCTTCTGGTACCCCTATAATTCGGATGTTGGAGCATTTAAAGATGTCCTGGAGGTTCCTAAAACTCTCCTCATTTCTTTGAATTCTTGCTTCTTGACTCTTTTCTGTTTGGCCATTATTTGCTTTCTTCTGGTCCACTCCATTGATTTGAGTCCCAGTTTCCTTTTCATTACTATTGGTGCCCTGTGCAATTCCATTCATTTCAATTAGTTTCGCCTTCATATATTTGTCTAATTTGTGGCTATAATCAACCAGTTCTGTGAGGATCCTGATGACCAGTGTTTTAAACTGTGCGTCTGAGAGTTTTGCTATTTCTTCATCGCTTAGATCTATGGGCTCTGGGGCTTTGAGATATTCTTGCGACATTTTTGGTCTGTTCTGGCCCTTTAAGTGTGAGGAGCAGAGCCTTGGACTCCCAGGTCGCTGGGTTGTGACGCTGTATGTGGGGGCGTGGTCAGAGCGGGGAAATGGCGGCCCCCTCTGCTGTTTCTTGCAGCTGGGTGAGGAGCAGCGCCTTAGGTGGAAGCAGCGCCTTAGGTGGTTCCCCTGGGCCGGGCCACTCAGAGTCGCTGGGTTATGATGCTGTATGTGGAGGTGGGGTCAGAGCAGGGAAATGGCAGCGCCCTCCACTGCCACTTGCCGTGGGACCTGCCGGGCCCAGGTCCAACCGCCCACTCCCTCGCCTGTCCACCCGCGCACAAATGCGCGACCACAGTCAACATGCAGCCCTGCTCTCTCGCTGTTTCCCCCATGGTCGCTCACTCAGTTGCTCGCTCGGTTGCTCACTAAGTCCAACCCTGCGCCTGGATTCCGCGCGCCTGGATTCCGGGATCCTGAGTCCGTCCCACCGAGTTTTCTTGTGCAACCCAGCCCCGACAGCTGCTGGTTTCGCCCCTTACTGGTCAGGCTGAAGAATTTGTTGTTAACGGACTTCCGAAAAGTTCAATTTTCCGTGTTCTAGCTGTGTTTTCTGTTGCTAATATTTAGTTGTCTCTAAACTTGGTTGTGTGAGAAGGCACAGCACATCCACCTATGCCTCCGTCTTGGCGGAAGTCCCATCATTCATGTTTTAATGTAGATATTAAGATGCTAAGTACATATCAAGTGGTAGTGTTATTTAGTTTGTCAGGATAACTAAATATTCCTTATTGTCCATGTACCCTACCTCCTTACCACCACCAAAAAAAGTTAAACAGTATACCCAGGTAACTGTGCAGTAGGTCAGCTTCCCATTCCAGGGCTGAAATAGTCGGTGGTCAGTCAGACCTGCATTCACCAAGCTGTGCAGCAGCCCAAGGTCACACAGCGAGTTTGTTGATGGCCTATTACACCTGGTCATCGAGTGGCCCTTCAAGTGAAGCAAAACCAAAAGGTCAGAAGTAGAGCGAATGCAGCTAAGAGGCTGACCAACTTCTGCCTCCGGCCTCCCTCCCTTGGAGCAGATTAGCATCTTTATGACGCACCTGTCCAACTACGGGAACGACCGGCTGGGCCTGTACACCTTTAAGCACCTGGTGCGCTTCCTGCATTCCTGGACCAACCTTCGGCTGCAGACGCTGCCCCCCGTGCAGCTGGCCCAGAAGTACTTCCAGATCTTCTCGGAGGAGAAGGACCCACTCTGGCAGGTGGGTGGGGGCAGGGAACCAGAGGCCTAGTTGCAGGGATGAACTGCCCACTGCCCATAGATACTCGCTCTAGACATGGGCTCGGGGGGCCCACTCACACCCTCTGACCCTCAGTGCAAACTCAGGTGCTTATTTGCCCATCAGCATAGACACGCTCGTCCTTGTGCACATGTGTATATAGGCCACCTCACAGGCATGCGTACTCCTACACAGCCTCTGAGAAAACAGAAGTAAGTAAATATGATGTAGATGAAGCATAGAAAGCAACTGCCCCGCCTGGTTAGACTTGTTTTTTTCTGCTTTCCTCTCTCCATAGGCCCCGAACCATGGGAAAGGAGACTGAGGGGAGGGCGGCGGGGACAGTTTGGGGGGAAGTCTGTCCCTGGTAGCTGTCAAAAACTGCACACAGAAGCTAGAATTCATGTTGTGCTCATAGTTCAGACCAAGGGTCCACAGACTGTGGCCCATGGTCTATTTTTGTGAACAGCGTTTTCTTGGGGCCCGGCCACGCCCATTCCTGCCTGTACTGCCTGCAGCTGCTTCCAGGCCGTGGCACTGGAGTCGAGCAGTTGCGACAGAACGGGATCGTCTCCAAGCCTCTCGTGTTTACTAAATGTTTCAAAAGATTTACTAAACTTTATAGTAAATGGTTGTGACCGGGTGGAGATACATCTCAGGCAGTTAAATTCAGCAAGTACTTTGAATCCCTGCGGTACGCCAGGTGCTGGGCTGCGCGCTTTGCTAGGACTGACCCCACGTGGTCCCTGCCTGCCCTGCCAGCAGCCCAGTGTCCCGTGGAGGGGATGTGACAGGGACCCATGTAGTAGCACCTGTCAGTCAGGGCTGTGCGAGCAGTAAACCTGTGTGCAGTGGGAGTCCCTCCCCTGGATCTCGGGGCCCTAACAGCCCGTCCACTGTTGTCTTAGGACCCCTGCGAGGACAAACGCCACAAAGACATCTGGTCCAAGGAGAAGACGTGTGACCGCTTCCCAAAACTCCTCATCATTGGCCCCCAGAAAACAGGCAGGTCTCTTCGCTCTGGGTCAGCCTCCCCCACCGCCCGCTGTACCAGCCCCAGAATTCCAGGGACCGGCCTGTCCTAGTCCCATTCCCCAATGACCTGTACCCTCTTTCCCAGGAAGTAGGAGTAAACTTGGGGTGAACATGAATTGCCTGTCACTGTGGAGGTGGGAACAGGGTGGAGGGTGGGCGTGGAATTCTTCAATCTGTCTGCAACCACAGCCTCAGGGAGCTCTCCCTGGGCCCTGGGAGTCTCTGAGTCAAGGCAGAGCAGCCCAGATGACCTGCCCGGTGAGTTCAAACAGTGCCAGGTCAAACTGGTTCCAGGCAAAGAGGGCTGCGATCAGCTAGTCAGGCAATCCATTAGTCATGTCTGCTGGAAGTGCAAGGGGGAGAAGTGGTGGTATGATAGTTAAGCAGTTGCCATCCACACTCCGTAAGGCACAAGTGGGTCCCCTCATTTGATGGTAAAACACTTGAGGCTCAGAGAATTTAAGTGACTTTCTCTAACACACTTAGGAAATGGCAGATCCAGGTCTTGAACCCTGGTCTCTGTGGCCCTAAAATATACACTCTCAATCACCAGTCCAGTCTCCTGCCCTGCTGGTTAACATTCTAGCATGTTAACCATAGGCTCACACACAAGGCAGGAATGAACTCTGAAGGAGAAGAGGGAGAGGATGGGTGTGAGTGAGGGCATCCAGAAGAGGAGGCATCTTCTGAGCCAGATTTCTTAGCCCTTCCGGAATTTCACATTTGCAGACTGGAGGGTCCAGAGCTCCTTTTCCCCCCGCGCTCCTCCTGAGTGCTAGAGAGAGCAGGGGTCCAGAGCTGGAAGGGCCCAGCATAAAACATCTGGTTCTGGGATTATGAGGAGGTGGTAGTGAGTTGGGTGTGGCTGCTGGAGTATAGTGGTGAAAAGGATTTTGAGGCCAACTTCTCATTTAGTGATGAAGAATGCTGTGGCAGATTAGTGATGTCTGCAATGGGTGCAGGAGTTGAGATACTCACATGCATGCCATGTATTTGCCCTGCAGATTTGGTATGACTCCTTCACTGTATAGATGGAAGCTAAGCCCCAGAGAAGGGAAGGGGCTTTCTCAGGATCTTGCAGTGAATAATGGAGAACTAGAATCAGAACCCAGGATTTCAGACTCCATCCTTGTGTTGGGGTCCATGCCCTGGTCTCAGCCACCTTCCATCCCCGCAGGCACCACGGCCCTCTACCTGTTCCTGAGCATGCACCCGGACCTCAGCAGCAACTACCCCAGCTCAGAGACCTTTGAGGAGATCCAGTTTTTTAACGGCCACAACTATCACAAAGGCATCGACTGGTGAGTGGGCCTTTCAGTCCACAGCGGGACAGGACAGCCCTCTCAAAGCCTGCCCGGGAGGAGGTCTGCTGTAAGGAGGTGGCCACAGCAGGAAGCAGCTGGTGCTTGCTCACACAAAGTCAAGTTCCTGTAAACAGGGACAAAGTGCAGTGACCCTGGAGTCGTGGTGTTGGAGCCTTGTCGGGGATGGCACCCTTGATGAGGAAGCCCTTTGCCCTGCTGTATTACTGCTCATGTCAGAGGCCGTGGAAGTCAGAGTCCAGCTCCTCCCTTGCTTGCACAGAAACATCCTGAGGTCCAAGGTCTCGAGAGCTGGGGACAGAGCAGGGGCTAAAGTCCAAGTGTTCTGACGCGAGAGATGGCCGTTCCCACTGTTCTCATGTGTCCTTCAGAGGTGGCCCACTAGCCCTCAGGGAGACCCGGGGGGGTGGTCGACATGGCAGCTTCCTGTAGAGCCTGTCACCAGAGGTCACCTCGGGGTGTAGGACCGTGTGGGGATGGCTCTGTGTTTTTCAGTTTGCATCGTTCTCTCTGTTTATCTTTTCTTACCTTATCTCTGTGTTACTTTTGTTTGTCATCTTTATATCAGTGGTTTGTTTCCCAGGGTGGGGAGATTATGGCCATTCTTCCAGTGCTGGGATTTTTTTTCTGTGTGTATTTCTCTCTCTCATGTTTCATGTCTCTATTTACCTACCTACTTGTCTCTGTCTGTATCTCTACCACGTCTCCAGTCTCTTATCTAGAGCATGTGGTGGCCAGACGTGCTGCTGGAAGTCAGTGTGTGTCAGATCTCGGAGAGGTGATGTGCTTCGACACCCCGTCTAGGCCACACCTTCTGCTGGGACTAGGCAGCGCCCAATAGCAAATACGTCAACGTGTCTGTGGCAAAGGGTGTGAATATTTGTAGTAAGTGAGATGAGTAAGTCAGGTTTTGCTGCCAAGTGGCTTTGCTACAGACATAGAGAGGAAGCTTCAGTTTTCAGAGCTTTCTCAGTTTAGGTATTACAGTGGATCGTGGACAGGAAGATGCATTTTATGAAGAGAATTCAGAAACAAGAGAGAAAGCAAGTCCTCAGCTGCATCCCTAAGATTTTGACTTTGTAGAGATGTGTAGGGTGGGTGCAGGAACCTCACAAGCCTCCAGATGACTCTGATGAAAGGGGCCCCTGGGACCGCCCTGGGGAATCCCTGTCTCACAGGGCGGAGGAGGGGTCCTGCACATGAACTAGGGCGGGCCTCATGAGCTTCAGTTCCCAAGAACCCCTGAAAATGTACTTCTCCTTCCCGTGAATAGGTGCTCCTGGGAGGGTCCAGAGTGTTCATTTAGTTTTCTGAGGGATCCTTAACCTAGAGATGGTCCCAAAGGACTGGTGTGGACGGTTACTCCCAGTGAGATGTGGCAGGTTCCTCTGGAAAGCTGCAGATCCCAGCCCCAGCTCGCCCCCTAGTGGCAGTGAGCGTTAGGGCCCTGTCAGCTTCACTCTGGGAGTGCGCGTTTGGGATGGAGACTCAACCCCTCCCCCTGCCACAACAGATAGCACACCCAAAGTCTTCAGCTCCCCTCACCACAGGGATTTCTGAAGAGGGAGACTGCGAAGTGGCCATTCCTCCAGGACCCCTGCTGGAAGTGAGCCCTTGCCAGGGAGCGATGCACCCTTCTTGCTTTCGGAAGTTCAGACTGCAGCGACCCTTGCCCCCTGTGCTCTATCCCTCAAGCCCCTTCCTCATGGGTCTTGACTGTGAGCCCCCTCCCTGGGCTTTCTGCAGGTACATGGAGTTCTTCCCCATCCCCTCCAACACCACCTCCGACTTCTACTTTGAGAAAAGCGCCAACTACTTTGATTCAGAAGTGGCGCCCCGGCGGGCAGCTGCCCTGTTGCCCAAAGCCAAGGTTCTGACCATCCTCATCAACCCGGCGGACCGGGCCTACTCCTGGTACCAGGTGAGCCAGGCTGGAGCAGGGTCCTGGGTGCGGGCGTGGGGCTCCGTCTGCCACTCAGCTCCTCACTCACTCAGCAGCTGTTCATTAATCACCTGCTATGTGCCCTCCCCAGGCTTCCGGGGTGTGTGGTGGGTAAGGAGGGGCCGCCTCCACAGTGCTTCTAGCCTGGTGGAAGAGAAGGGCAGAAACCCTTGGAATCCCAGCCAGCAGTTACCTGCCCGCTCTCCTGGCTTGGTCTGGGGCCTGCCTCTCAGTATGACACCAGTAAGAGGTGAAGGCTGTCCCTACTTTGATTTGGTGGGCAGTGATCTGGGCGGATTCGAACTGCGGCCCCTCCCTGGACGCTGGGCCACAGTGTGGATGAGGGCAGGAATTCAGGGAAGGATGACATATAGGACCTGCTATTCTTGGTGGAGGGTGCAAATGCCTGACCAGGTAAGGAAGTTACCGGGACTGCGTCCATGCCAGGAACAGTGTGACTCCTAGTCCTTACTGGACTGTGTAAGAGCCAGAACTTCCTTTAATTTTGATGACCTGACTTAATTTCTGCCGAGCCATCCTACTGGGCTGAAAGGACAGCTTAGGCTGGGCCTTTTTGGGGGGTGTCCTCTGTCTGCCACATACTAGGGTGTTGGGAGTTCCCGGCCTACCATCTGGTCCAGGCCTCCTCAGGCCACTTTGGGCAGCTCCCTGTCACCCTGCTCACCTGGGTGCTCTAGGTGGCCACCTCTGCTCCGGGGCCTCGCTGGGCCCCCACCACTGTCAGGGGCCTGCTGCAGACCTCTTTGCGCTCTGGCCCCACAGACCTCCCTTTCCTCTGAGCTGGACGTGGTCCTCAGTGGGAGGGTGGGGACAGGTGAGGGACCCCCCTGGGTGGCAGGTCCCTGATCTGTGGACTGTGGGAATTCTGCAGCTGCCCACAGCCCATGGCGTTATTTCAGGTGGTTCAAACCTGGCATTTCCACCTTTCCGATTCCCTCCCAATCCTTCTGTCGTAGTCTGCATGGGCAGTCATAACAAAACATCGTAGACTGGCTGGCCGAAACAGCAGAAATTTGTTTCTCACAGTTCTGGAGCTAGAAGTCCAAGATCAAGGTGCCACCGATACAGTTCCCGGTGGTAGGGCTCTTCCTGGCTTTTAGACAGCCGCCCTCTCCGGTGGCCTCCCACGGCAGAGAGAGCAGACCTGCTGGTGCTTCTTCCTACAAGGGCACTAATCCCATCACCAGGGCCTCACCCTCGTGACCTGTCTATGACCTGTCTATGCCTCCTCACCTCCCAAAGGTCCTATCTTAAATATTACCACATTGGGGGTTAGGGCCTCAATGTATACCTTTGGGGACAGGACAGACATTCCCTCTATAACACTTTCTGTTTCTCTAAAGGACAAATTCTTAATTTGGTGCAAATGGCACTTAAGTCCTCTCTAACACTGTTAGGCTGTGTCTTCAACAGAGAGTACGGACTTCCGGATCATGACCTACAGCAGACATTTCTGTCTGGCTGGCATTTGAGAACATTGCATTCTTTTTGTTATATTCATGAACTTTCTGCATGGACAGTTGTTTTGACTTCCCATTTATGGAGCAGGTAGTGGGTTTTAGGTTGAAATTATGTGAATAAGAAAGGTGAATCCCTATAAACAGAAGTACCTTGGCGTTGACGCATACTTTTTATGGTGTGTTTTGTGGATGCGGCAGAAATTACAGAGATGGTGTGCAAATTACCAACATTTGGAAACTCTGTTCTAGTCCAGCTCAGGCTAGAGCTGAGGAACAAAATCTTTCCAAAGATGAGGAAACTAGGCCTCAGAGGGGCCAGTGACTTCCCTGAGGTCAGGTGATGATGGGAAACACAGGCAGGACTTGAACCCTGGCTCCTGGTTTCTGCCTGGGTCTTCTCGCTGCCTCATTGGCTCTGCCACTGCAGCTTCCCACTTTGTGCCTTTCCTGTGACATGTTGACCCGCCCCCTTGCCTGCAGCACCAGCGAGCCCACGATGACCCAGTGGCCCTGAAGTACACCTTCCATGAGGTGATCACAGCCGGGCCCGACGCGTCCTCGAAGCTGCGCACCCTCCAGAACCGCTGCCTGGTCCCCGGCTGGTACGCCACCCACATTGAACGCTGGCTCAGCGCCTTTCACGCCAGCCAGGTAGCTGCCTATCCCTCACCCCTGGGAGGGTGATCTCGGCCGGCAGGGGCCACAGACGCTCTCTCGCTGCTCACGGGCCGGAATGCCAGCACTGGCGAGTCAGATCTCTGGGGCCTTCCAGAGTTTCAGTCTGGTTTATCTCAAGGTTGATGTGTGACAATTACCTAAGTCCTGTTGTCCCTTCACAACAGGGACAGCAGCCCTAAGGGGATCCAGATTGCATGGTGGGTTTTAGGAAAACTTGGAGGACTTAGGCAGGAGAGTGATGTGTAGGCCAGAAGCTTGGGGAGAGGCCAGAGAGGGCTGTGCAGAGGTAGGAGGGGTGGGCAGGGTTTGGTGGCGGCTCCCACTAGGAAAGGATGCCATCAGTGAGGGGAAGCAGACACCTGCTTACCCGCTGTTCAGAGGTGGAGGAGGAAACAGGTTCTCCAGAGTGCAGGGGCCCCAGTTTGTGACCGTGGCTGCCAACCCAGGGAACTGGGGGCCCATTGGCCTCTGGAGTGAGAACAGGTTCAGATCGCCCTTCTCCTTTTTCTCTTTTTCCAGATTCTGGTCTTGGATGGCAAACTGCTGCGAACAGAACCTGCCAAGGTGATGGACACGGTGCAGAAGTTCCTTGGGGTGACCAACACCATCGACTACCACAAAACCTTGGCGTGAGTGTGGCTTTGGCCTTGAAATGGGGTTTCCCAAGCAAGGCAGCTGGGCCAAAAGCCAAAGGCTTGAAAGATTGCGGGAGAGACACCGGTCAGTTGGCATCAACAAGTGTGAGGAGGTGCGCCTGTGTTTGATGGCATTCGGCAGGAAAGCTGGTATTGACACGGCCTGAGTTGTGTTCGTGAAGGTATTGACTCAAGAAAGAGGGAGCTGAAGAATCGGTTCTGTTCGGGTCGGTTGCAGTCTGGGGCGTTCGTGTCAGTCCCGTCTCGCGGTTTTTCAGAGTCAGACCAGTGGTGAGCAGCCCGGTTCCCACAGGGTTTCTAGGTACAAGATTATGACTTCGACGTAATTTGGGGAAAAGGAAACTACAGATACTGTCACGGCTCACAGTCCCCGTCATTCGAACCCAGTGCTAGCCCACTGGTAGTGCCCCCCGGTGTGTACGTGCCGGCTCGTGCCGCAGCGGCTCAGGGCTGCGTCACGGGCGAGCGACACACTCGGCTGGGAGAGGGGCTCCAGCGACGGGGGAAGAGAGCCACCCTCCCTGGCCGCCCTCCTAGGAAAGACTCACAGCAAGAGTGTTCGCTTCTCCTTGTCGTGGAGGCTGAGGGTGGGAGAGGGAGTCAGTCCTGCGTGGTGGGGCAGGAAGGAGCCGCAGCCAGGGGCGTGGGCCGTGACTCCGGGGTGCTCGGGTCAGGACCTCAGACCCACCCGCGGCTTCTTTAACTGGGTACTGTTGGGAAAAATGTCTTCACTCCTTCTGCCGTCATTTTCCTCACCTGTTAGTTGGGGCTGAAGGTATAATTCGCACCTCCCGGGGTCCCTGTGTGAAATGAAAGCGTGCACGTTGCGCTCTCAGCTCGGCGCCTGGGCAGAGTGCGCCGAGGAAATGCAGCCGCTGGTGGCGGCGGCAGCAGCAGCGTTATCTGTGCCCACCCTGTGGCCCTTTCGGGAATCCCTGCTTCCTTCCCCTGCCAAACGTGAATTCTGTTTTCCTGCTGTCCGCATTTGCCCAGAATCTCCTACTGGTTTCTGATCTGGGGCCAGTTTCTGATGCCACTGTGCCTCCCCTCCCTGGGACAGCCTCAGATCTCCTTTTCCCAAGGACCCTGAAGGCCCAGCATGGCTTCACATCCCAAAGGCAGTTTCGCCTGATCATTTCTGAAATTTACCCCAAAAGTGAAACTTCCCAGACGGCGGCTCATGTGCTCTGAGCCTCCTGTTTCTTGGCCGGTGGTCCTGGTTCCTGCCGCAGCCCACAGCGTGAGCACACCCCACCTTCACGATCCCCAGGAACCTCTCCTGAGCGTTCTCCAGCTCAGGGGGGGACCAGCTCTTACATGAATAAAGGCAACATCTGCCATTGCAGTTCAGCACGCCCATCACTGGGGGAGAGAGCAGGCGCTCTTAGTGGAGTCGGGGACGGGGCCACACAGTCTGGGGTTCCAAGTGTGCACAGGGCGTGGGTCCGGGGGGCTCCCTCCCAGGTTAAAGCAGGAAGGAGGCGAGCCGGCCAGCCCCCTCCACGGGCTTTCTTCTCCACTCCACAGGTTCGATCCAAAGAAGGGATTTTGGTGTCAGCTGCTTGAAGGAGGAAAAACCAAGTGTCTGGGCAAAAGCAAGGGCCGGAAATACCCGGAGATGGACTTGGACGTAAGTGGCGGACACGCCGCCTGCCAGCGGCGGGGTAAATAGGCAGTGTCCCTGTGCTGGCAGGAGCCTTCCCTCCCCTTCGCCCTACGCCCAGCTTGTTAATGGCCTTGACTCTTCTGGATGGTGTTCTTAAAGAGGAGGAAATGTGGGTTGGGATGCGGCGGGTCGGGACCGAGTTAGTCAGATGAGCGTTCATGCCCTTCTCCCGAGGGCTGAGGGCTGCCGGCCTTTGAGGACGAGTCGGACGTGTCTGCGCCTTCAAGGAACTCGAGTCTAGCAGTTCCCTCCTAGGGGGGACTCGGTCCACACCAGGGCGTGGGGTCCAAGGCAGGAAGTCGCAGAGGTCCAGGCTCGGGGAGTCCGGGACCAGGAGGGGCGAAGGAACCTTCTCGGAGGCTGGGAGGGGTCTCTGGAGGCGGGCCTGGGCGGCCGCATCTGGACCTCTGGCAGGGGAGGACGAGGCTTTGTTGTAGGAGAGAAGGCAGGTCAAGGACAGAGGGCAAAAGTCCCGCACTGTGACTTTTGCTCTGTTTGCCTTTTCCCTTTTGTCCCTGGTTTTGATGAATTTTCTCTCTTTTCTATCGCAAGAATTTTGAGTTTGTGTGCTGTATTTTGGTACTCCTGTGAGGGAGGGGCTTTCTTTTGGAGGTTGCCCTTTTGGAGAAGACTGTGAATGAGAACTAGGTGAATGGGATGGGCTGGCGGCGAGGCAGCCTTCAAGAGGAGGGGCCGCTCTTGAGAGAGTGTCCGCTGCTCTGAGCTGTCCTTCCCATTGCAGTCCCGCGCCTTCCTGAAGGACTATTACCGGGACCACAACATCGAGCTCTCCAAGCTGCTGTACAAGATGGGCCAGACGCTGCCCACCTGGCTGCGGGAGGACCTCCAGAACACCAGGTAGCCACAGCCGCCACAGCCAGACCGAACGTTTGTGATGGCAGGAACGTCCCGCCGTGCACTGAGCCAGACTGACCTGCGGAACAGGGAGCTGGGCCTGGGCCGGCCAAGCAGTATGAGCAATACTCTGCCGGGGCCCCGCCAGGGCCCAGAGAAGAGCCCAGATGGGTCCGCAAGCGCCTCAGCATCCAGTGCTGGGTCCACGGCCTCCAGTACCTCCTGAGCTGCCGGAGGTCCACCCTGTCCACAGCCTTCCACGGGGAGGCCACTCCCTGGTAGGAAAGGGTCCTCGAGACTCTCTTTTCTGTCCCTCACTGTGTTCTACCGACCAAGGCCTCCCCTTTGTCCCATCACTTCCCGCCCCAGCAGGGTGTCCCCTCAGTGTTAGCGGCCACATTTTCCCTGTCCTGTGGACAGTAAGGGGGAAGAGCCCCGCTGGGCCTTTTGCCAAACCAAGGAGAGAGACTGGACCCTCGGAGGGGCCAGCCGGGTACCCAAGTCGGTCACTAGCTAGACTGGACAACAGTGGGGTCCCTCAAGAGGACGCTGAACTTCCATATACGTCCTGGTTCATATCTTCAGCTCTCACCTTCCCTTTCCGGGGAGAGAGTCGCTGACTCCTAGAGTATCCACCTGATCCTCGAGGCCTCCTTTGGGGCCTGGGGCACTGCCACACCACTGGGACCCAGAGACCCGGGCCTCCACCCCCTCTCCCCGGGATATGACACGCGTGGTGTTTCCTGTGGTAGAAGATGGAGGTGGCTCGGGAGTCTGCCAGGGTCCGTGTTCCGGCGCACACGCCGCCCCGCACCCCCAGCCCTGGCCCCCAGCCAGCCCTTGCAGAGCCGGGGAGAGGCTGTGCCCTGGCGGGCCGTGGCTGAGGGCTCCCAGAGGCCCCCTTGACCTCCCCAATACTAAGAAGCTAAAGTATTTTAATATTTTGTTTTATTTCTTGGTGCCAGAGTTTATACTTTGGGTGCTGGGGTTGCACTGTGTTATATATATATATATATAATTTGTATATATATATTATATTTTTTTGGTTGGGTTTATTTTTAATTAAGTCACACAAAATGGTGGCAAGCCCCAGCCCCGTGCACGAAAATGAGATGGAAGGGAGGGGGCGGCCGCGTCTTCCTGTGTCCAGGCCTCGAGGAGACGGTGCGGGGTGCCCTGGGAGAGCTGCCTGTGTCTCCTCCCAAGAGCCCTGGCTGCCCAGGGCTGCGCAGGTGCACGGAGGCGGTGAAACACACAGGGAAGACCTGCTCTGTCTAGGAAATCTAGCTTCGCAAGTGCAGAGACCTGGGGGAGCTTTAGCCAAAGGAAACAGCCAGGCTGGTGTGGGCGACTTGGCCAGAGGCTGGCCTGTCCCCTCCCCTCACATGGTGCTAGGTGGGGAGCTGCCCTGGGAGCTGGGGGGCCCACAGGGACCACAGAGCTGCCTCCAGGCCCCCTGCAGACAGCGGGTCTCCGGGCTGTTTTCTGGTTGGGGTCCGCTCCTACCCTCCTTTTAACAATGTGAAGTGACTAAACTGGGGTACTCTCCCCACCCCCCCAGACCCCCCCACTCCCAGTTCAGCTTCGAACTGACACCCAGGAAGACCTTTCTGGAAAGCCTTGCCTTGTTCAGAAGACCGTAGCGTCTTGGGGTGGGAAGGGTCCTTCAGCTGTGCAAACCACGGGAGGTGGCTTCCTTGGCCGACGTCACGGAGCGGGCTGGGAGCAAGGCTGAGAACTGAATTTGTAGCTCCCAGTTCTGAGTCCAGCGCGCCTCTTCCAACGCCACACTGCCTCTGAGCCTCTCCTTGGGACCCTACTCTGTGCCAGGTTCCCGTCCCTTCCTCAGTCACGCCCGTGGTCACTCCAGGACATAGGGACAAACCACTTCTTCCCAGCCAGGGTGCCTTCGAGTTTTCTCAGACCCGCATTTGCATCCCTGCCTCGCACCCTCCACCTCTCAAGGCCCTTCCCAGCCTGCAGGGCCCGGGTCTCTCTTAGCTCTGAACCGATGCCCTTTCCCCAGGTCTCCACGGAGCCAGAGAGTGGTGGCTACTCAGTGGGTCCAGAGTGGGTGGCTGCATGGTCTCACTGTACTTCCCGAGGGGCTTTGAGCCCGGGAGCCCTGAGCCTTGTCCACCCTGTGGGGGAGGAAAAGCACGTGTCCCAGGACAGGGCGGCCACGCCGAGGATCCAGACCCCCACGCTGACTTCCACAGTGCCAGTTCCGAGCCTCGCTTCCCAAAGGTCAGCAAGTGGCCGGGCTCGGTGACCCGAGAGGACCTTCCAGCGCCCACGTTCCGCAGTCTACCCTCTGGGCCTGGACGCCGGCCCCCGCCCCTCGGAGCCCTGAAGGCCTGATGGGCCAGCAGCTCCACTTCTCAGGGCCTCTGGGCCGAGGAAGGAGCAGGCGGGTGTGAGACGGTGGGGGTTTTGCCCGGGCCCTTCCAGGAGGCAGGGGACTTGACCGCCACCTCTAAGTCTGGTCACTGCTCTTCCCTTCCCACTGAAGAATCTTCCTCAAGGGCCCACTGCCAGCACCTGCAGGTACTGCAGAGGGGACAGATAAGTCCCTCAGGGGCTCTCAGCTGCTGAGCGCACAGGTCCCCTCGTGGGAAGAGAGAACCAGCGGTTGGCAGGTCCAGCAGCATCAGCTTGTTGAATGTTCTCTAGCTCACTGGAAGCGTTTGGCCAAGGAGGGAGATCGAGAGTGAGGGAGAGCACCAAATCATGTAGGTGACCTCACCATCCATCCTGCTGACCCCACCACACACCCTTGCCCCCCAGGAGGTCTGTAGGGGGAGTCTGGCTAACGCTGCTTCGGTCGGTTCCAGAGCGAGCTGTAGGGTGGGCATCCTGTGATGGGACTTTTCTGGGCCCCAAAGCAGGAGCGGCCAGTGCCTCGGGCCCAGGTGAGGGGGCAGGGTGTGTCCCCAGGAGCAGACAACTGCTGGGCTGCCCCAGAGATGGTGGTGGTCCCAATGCTGGCTGACTCCATAGGCTCTTAACCCACCATCTAGATTTAAAATGAACATTTTGGTATATTTGTTTTCTCTTGCTGCATAGAGTTTTTTCTGAGCTTGCCTAAAAGTAAAAGTCGTGGGACTTCGCCCCAAAATGCGGCAGCCTGCATCTGTTCAGTCAGGACGGTGCCCTGAGTCGCCCAGGGTCGCGCAGTGGCCGTGACATGCCGGCGTCTGCTCTCCGCCCACATCCCTCTCCCCGCAAACAACTTGCACCTGGTTTGGGAATTTGGGTCCAGTCGGGGCACACATTGCATTTTGGTGTTTTTAAGGCTCATTGAATGTTGAGAAGTCCTCCTGCTCACTTTGACTTCTAAGTGGCGTCATTTCTGAGGCCAGCGGGCCTGCCGTCCCGGAGGAGCCCGCCGTTGTGTCTTTGTCCTCTGGCTTCCTTCCGCTGTTGGAGGTCGAGTTCCCTGGCCCCTGGGCCGTCGGGAACGATTCAGGCCGTGCAGAGCTTTGTGCTGACCGCACAGCTTCCCTCCAGCCTAAGGTGCCCCTCTGCTGTCACCTGTACCGCGTGCCAGACGAGCACAGAGGGGCCAGCCGAGCTCCAGGAGCTCAGTGGGGGACCAGGCAGGCAGCCTCTCAGCAGGGTCTGGAGGAAGGGCTGGGGGCCCTCAGGGAGGAGGGGCCTGTGCACAGAGGCCGGACCCAGCAGTGTAGAGCCTCTCGGAAATGAGACCTCTCTGGTGACGGAGCACAGGGGCCCAGACTGCATCCGTCTCTTTCTCTAGCTCTTTGTTTCTAGTCTCTGTCTCAGTTTCTCTCTGCTGTGGTCTCAGGGTCCTCACTTCCAGGAGGCCATGGTCCGTGCGCACTGGAGCAGAGCCAGGCCGCAGGATGTGCCAGGGGCGGGTCCAGCCAGGGAACTGCCTCCCACAGATCGTGGGAGGAGGAGGAAAGCACTGGGCTGGAGGCAGGAGCTGGGAAGTGTCACCCCACCCAAGGACGCTCGGTCTCGGCATGACAGGTTTCCTCCCAGGGCCTGTTTCCCCATTTATAGGACGAGCAGGGGGAGCCACCGCGGGGGTCTTCAAATGGCAGAAAGGAAGTAGCTTTACTCTTGTCGAAGTGAGGACAGAGGCCCCGCGCACATCCCCACCCCCGTCCACACGCCAGCCACACTCGGGGGGATGCTGAGCTCCGGGTTTGCGGTCCTGGGTCTGGCTGCCCCCAGGGTTTGCCCTCTGACGGACAGAAAGGTTTTCAGCTCCTTTGGTGGGGTGGGCATCTCTTTTGTGTGGGGTCCACGTCAAGGGCTTGAGGGCCTCTGGCAGCGTTTTATCCTAGTAAGTTTCTCCCTCCTCTCTCCTTCCCCTCTGTGGCCCTTGAGGAGGGTGAGGGAGGAGAGGTCTCTGACTGTGCGAGCTTTTACTATCAGCAAGAGGGCTCCTTTTGTAATTTGTGCATGAAATTCATGTCATTTCCTGGGGAGAGGAGAGGGCTAATTAGAGAGGGTGGGGGGCATGCGGGGGGAGCAGGCTGAGGTTTCCTTCCCTTGTGGGGGTGGGGACAGGCGTGGAAAGGGGGTGCTACCCAGCTCACCCAATCAGGGCTCTTGAACCAGCCGTTTTGGGTTGTGTTAAAAGTGGGAACCTTCCTCCATTAATGTACAATTTCGAACTAACTGCTAATAAAGTGGGGTTCCATTTGTACGCATTGGTCATGTCTGTCTGTCTGTCTGTCTGTCTGACATATTCTCAGGGCCTGCAGAGGAGGATGGAGATACAGATGTTCACACGCATGGCCCCTCTGGCTATCCCCCCCCACACATACACACTGTGACTTGGTCAAATCCCAGGTCATTTCCAAGGGGTTGTAAATGGAAGCTTTTCCAGGTAGCAGAGGCCCGCCCCACAGCTGCCCGCCAGGTGAGGCATCTCAGGTGAGGAAAGAGCCCAGGTCTTTAAGTGCCAGACTGAACAAAGCCCTGGGCATTGAGGCTCAGCATCTAGACCCCGTTCTGCCACAAATGTGTAGTGTGACTGGGAACAAGTCCCTTTTACCTTTTCATCCTCAGTTTTCCTTCCCTTTAGGGGTTTGGAGGGAACTGGACTTAGTGGCTGCCCCTGGAGAATTTGCTTAAAACACCAGATTCCCAGGCCATACCTTCAGAGATGGCTGCCCAGAAGATCTGGGCATGGGCTTGAACACCTGCATTTTAACAATCTCCGGGGCATGCTGAGGCACCCGCATAAGGGAACCATGGCTCAGATGGACGGTTCCATACAGGCTCTAATTAATTCAGAGTCCCTCTGTCCAAGGAACAAAAACTTTGGATGAAACAAATGCCTTTCTAGCCCCCCCAGCCTGGTTGGGATTTGCTGGGGAGGGCCCTGGCCAGATGTCTACAGTGATGGTTCTGGACCTGCTCCCTCAAACCCCCCTACAAAGCTTTGAAAATGCACATTCCCAGGCCCCCCCCCCAAATTCACTCAATCAGCACCTATGGGAATGGGACCCAGCAATGTGCATTTCAACACAGTGCCACCTAGTGTGAGCTTGAGAAGGTGACAAATGTGGGGCGCTGCTAAGGGGCATGCTGGGACCCAGCTGGAATACACTGGAACACCCACCCCACCAGCACGAGAGCCGCACTTGCAGAGATGACTTCTCGGTGTGCCATCTGGGAGCCCGGCACGGGGCATGCAGCACCGCCGACGAGAACTTGGCTGGAGGCTGCGCCAGTGGGGACAGTTCCAGAAGGAGCACCTGCACCAGCTACGGGGTTGGGCTCCATCAGAAGTGTTTGACTTTTAAAAACAGCAAAGATTCTGTAAAAGAGAAATGTAATTGGAAACCAGGTGAAGTCTGGGTGCTCTGGTTGGAGTGGGGGTGAGAGTCTGGCCTCTCACCAGCTCCACTTCCCCCTCCCTGTCCCCCATCCTATCTGGGGCCCGCCGATTCCTTGAAACATACTGTGAAAAGCCAACTGGGCTGCTCTCAGAGGTCCCAAGAGTCCTGCAAATCTACCAGGTGGGGTGAGCAAAAACACACTAGCCCCTGCGCATCCCCTTCAGTGGGGATGCTGGTCTGGGAGTCTGCGACCCCAGGAGCATCTGTCTCGGAGAAGCCCAGGGTGGGTGTTTCAGACTAGCAAAGCACCGGAAACAACCTCGATGTCCGTCCGCAGGGAATGAGCTACATAGCCTCCGGTGGAGCCACATGTTCCACATGCTGGAACACGACAGTGCAGCTGAAAACATTAGTCTTACCGGGGACGTTTCTGCAAGACGGACCTACCTATACTGTGTGACTATTTGTGGAAAGAGATCACTACATAGTGTGTCATTTTTCTGGGAGTATAGATATATTATGTGTCATACATATATCATACTGAACTGGCAACAGGGGAGGGGACAGGGGAGAGGGGTCTTCCAAGGGGACTTGAGCTTTGGCCGAAACGTTTTTAAAAAATTAAGATAATGTATTCATCTGTGGAATTAAAAAGTTCTAATAAGAGTAACTAGAACTGGGCGAGGCAGAAAGGAGGTGCTGCGGGCAGTTGGACGGGCGTGAGATGGGGCCGTGAAGGCCGTAACACCACTGACCTTCACCGGCCGGGGGGCTCCCATCCGGGGCTGGGCCCAAGGGCAGTGGGGGACGTTCTTGCTGAAGTTCCTTGAGCACTTGTCAAGGCCCTGAGCTGAGGATCCTGACTTGCTGTGTGACTGCAAGCAAATCTCTGCTGCCCTCTGGCCCGGGATGGGGGCCTCAGAGTTCACTAACATCACAGCGTTGGGACAGACCAGCATCTTACGAGAAGGACACACGCAGCCTGTGACATTCCTGAGTAAAACTGGTAACATGAGTCAAGGGAAAATGGCAGAACTGCCAAGGGGGACGTTTTGCAAAATAACTGGCCTGAGCTCCAGAAATGTCAAGGTCCTGAGAGATAAGGGAAAGCTGAGACCTGGTTCAAGATTAAAGTCTGCTAAAGGGACCCGGCAAGTCAATCAAATGGCGTGTGTGACCCTGGGGACAACCAGCAAAATGTGAATATAGACGGTGTGTGTTGGATAATAGTATTGTATCAGTGTTGAATTTCCTGATTTTGATTATTGTACTGTTATGTAAGAGTATATCATTGTTCTTAAGTAGTACACACTGAAATATTTACAGGTAAGAGGAAGGAAATGGAGCTGAATTTTGACTTACTCTAGTGGGTCCAATTTATGTGGTGCAGTTCACAATATGTCCACCAGGGGGCAATATCACACCAGCGTCTCAAAGCTGAGGTCAGTGTGAACCAGCCCACAAGACTGGGCTGCTGGTTAATGGTGATGGGGTAATAATGCGATAAACAACATCAGTAAATTAAAATATATGAATAATAAAAAGTACTGCTCACTCTGAGTCAACTAGATAATACCTCTTAATCCTTACAACAACCCTCTGAGGTAGGTATTATCATTGCCATTGTAGACAAATCACATGCAGAACTTTGAAGTCAGACCCTTACCTCACACCATGTACCAGAATTAACTCAAAGTTGATCAAAGAGCTAAATGAAGAGCTAAACTATAATACTATTAGAAGAAAACATAAATGCACATCTCAATGACCTTGGGTTTGGTGATGGCTTCTTAAATATGACACCAAAGTACAGGCAACAAAGGAGAAATAGATGAATTATTCTTCATTAAAATTAACAACTTTTGTGCATGAAAAGACACTGTCAAGACAGCGCAAAGACAATCCTCAGAATAGGAGGAAATGTTTGCAAGCCATATGTCTGGTAAGGGTTTAACATCCAGAATGTATAAAGAACAACTCAATTTAAAAATGAGCAAAGAATTTGAAAAGACATTTCTCCAAAGAAGATGCACAAATGGCCCACATGAAAAGATGCCCAACCTCCTTAGCCACCAGGGAAATGCAAATCAAAACCACTGCATACCTGTCAGGATGGCTACAATTTTTTAGAAGGAAAATTAGTTTGGGCGACGATGCAGAGAAGCTGGAGCCCTCCTATGTTGCTGGTGAAACTGTAAAAGCGGTGCGGCCGCTGCAGAAGACAGTTCCTCAGAAAGTTAAACGTGATCCACAGCAGCCAAAGCTGGGCTCAACCTAAATGCCCATCAGTGGGTGAGTGGACAAACTATGGTCTGTGCACATGGTGGAATATTGTTCAGTTGGGAAAAAGGAATGGGATTCTGGTAGATGGTACAGCAGGAGTTAAACTTGAAAATACTATACGAAGTGAAATAAGCCAGGCACAGAGGAAAATATTGGATGATTCCACTTGTATACAATATCAAGAACAGGCAAATTCATAGAGACAAGGTGATTAGTGGTTACCAAGAGCTGAGGGGAAAGAGAATGAAAAGTTACTGTTTTCAAGGTCCCTCGTGTTGCAGCGGGTAGTAGTACTTCAAGCCATTGTCCACAAAGGTCCGGGCACTTGCTAGTCCTACATTCCTGGGGCTCCAGGTTCTCCATGGTCCCCTTAGAACTTCTCACTTTCCATTATATCTGTCCTAATGGGCGTGAAGTGGAATCTCATTCTGGCCTCTGACTTGCATTTTCCTGATAACTAATGACAATGGGAGTCTTTGCATGGGTCTGCTGGCCATGGGTATGTCTCCTTTGGAAAGACGTCTATTCAGGTTCTTTGCCCATTTTTTAATTGGGTTGTTTTGTCTTGGTTGTTGAATTGTAAGAGTTTCTCTTTATATTTTGGATACTAGAACTTTATCAGATAGGTTATTTAGGTTTTTGATCCATTTTGAGTTAATTTTTGTACACCATGTGGGGTCGAAGTCTAATTTCATTCTCTTGGAGGTGGGTATCCAGTTGTTCCGGCAGCATTTTGTGACAGGACTGTTCTTTCTCCCATTGAATCGCCATGGCACCCTTGTCAAAGGTCAACTGACCACAAATATAAGTACAGACTTATACCCTCAATTTTGTTCCATTGGTCTACAGCCAGTTTCACACTGTCCTGAATACTGCGACTTTGCAGTAATTATTGAAGTCAGGACTAATTTCTGTAGCCTTGTTCTTTTTTCCTCAAAATTGTTTTTGGCTGTTTGGGGTTCCTTGCATGTACATGTGAATTTTAGGATCAGCTTGTCAATTTCTGTAAAAGCAGGTGGCTGGGGTTTTAATGGGGACTGTGTTGAAGCCATGGGTTACTGGGGAGTTGCCACTTAACGATACTGAGCTTCCCCCCTGCCGTGCCGAGTTGTGTGTGTGTGGAGCAAGACGGGCACAGATCCCTTCCCTGGAAGAGCCCCGAACAGCCCTCGGGCCTTCTCCTCCCTTCTCCTCCATCATGACATTTTTGGAGGCTCATTTCCTCTGTCAGATTCATAGCCCTTCAATCCCTCTTCTTACAGGAAGTCTTCCTGGCTTGCCTCTGTATACTTCGTGATCACAGATATTCATGGGTAGTCCTTTAAAAAGATTAAAATATAATTTAACAAGTGTGATACAATACTATAGAATATGATATATGGGTTGTATTGTAGATAATTTGATTACAGCATGTGTTTCTATTATCACAGTACGTATTTTCATCATTCTGCAGATAGGTATACTGTAGGCATTTAGTTCCCATGCACAGATTTGAGTTAAGCATGATGTGGTGGAGCTGAGAAGGCCCATCCAGTTCCTTAGTTCTTTCTTACTTATTTTGTACATAGGTGAATGGAGGCTCAGGGGCATAGGGAATAGGATTCAGGTGACTTTGAGGAGCCTTGGCCCCCATACTCCCTGCTCACTTGAACGTAAAAGCACTTAAGACTGACCTACTCAATCTCTAACTGCCACTAGCTTATGGGGAAGGAGGGGAGGCAGGGGCAAGTCCTCAGTGGCCAGCCCAGCCCCACACGGCCCCCACTGTAAAGGAGGGGAGGGGGCGAGTCCGCTGCGCGGCTGGAGTTGGTTACCCAGCTGTTTACGGGTCTTTGCCTCTGGTGTGTATAGTTCTGCCCTTGGGTCTGCTCTGCGTCCCCACTAATTAGAATGATACTCCAGGAGGCGGTGTGGGGTGGCCAGGCACCACCCGACGGGGAAGGCAGGCTGGACCTGCACCTCGGCTTCTGCCTCGCCTCCTCCCAACAAGGATTTCAGGCCTTTCACAAAGACCAGGCAGGAAAGTAAAGGTGGCACCAGGGAAAGGTGGGCGAGAAAGTGGGGCGCACAGTGGTGGGGAGCGAGGGGAAGCAAGAAAGAGGCTAAAGATGTAGTCCCCCGTGACTGAGACACTTAATACAGGCAAAATGTTGGGCTGAACCTCTCCTCTGAAGAAGAGATGTTATTTTATCACAAAAGTTGCAGATAGGCACGGTGGGACTTGGAGAACATGCAGATAAATGGGAGGGAGATGCACACGTGTGTGTCCTCCAGGCTGGGGCAACCGCTGTTCGCACCGCAGGACGTCTCCTCTCCATCCGATGTGTCCCGTTGTTCTTGTAGAAAGGACATTTTTGCACATCTCTCCTTGAACATCATAAGTCATCAGCATCTTTATGTGTCATTAGGTGTTTTTCTACTACAATGCATTGTGTCATTCCCACTTTGTGGTGACACCAGATTGTTGTGAAGAGACCACTCTGGTCCCCTGGGGACACTCAGTCTCTCTGGTGGGGTGTGTTAGGTGCGCCCCGGTGCCGAGAACCGGTGGGGTCCTGCCAGCCCTGAGCAGTGCACCATCACAAGCTGCACCCTCAACAGCCCGCTGGCAGGAATGAGTTCCGCTGGGCTGCCTCCTTTAGACAAGTAATATACATGCAGTACAGAAAAATTAAAAACAAATCAGCGAACGTGAGAGAACGGACATCACTCAAAGCGCCCTCCTCAGCCCCGCCCGCACTCAGGCGCGCACGGCACAGAAGCCTCTCAGACTGGGTACTGGGGCTCCGCTGGCCGCCTGCTCCCAGCCCTCCTGCCTCACACTGTGATGCTTGCTTTCAGGTCCGGTGACTTGTCCGCTGTCTCCCGGCTGCAGGGTGGCAGATCTGCCTTTGTACTTGGGCCCTCTGGCGTCCGAGCTCACACTCACTCTGCACCCCTGCTTCTTTGACCTCTGTCCCTGCAGGTGTCCCTGCTTTTACACAGTGTTTTCTATCTGCCCCTTTCCTCTTCGAGATGAATTGTGACCATCTGCTGGGGTCATCGATTATTCATCTTGGGATTCAGTTTTGTAATGCACCACACGTCGCCGAACTGCTGAGCATGTGGGTGACTTTGGATTTTTAGTAGCATCAACAAAGCCACACCGAACATTTTTGCAGCTTACCCCTTGAGCACGCCCGTAGCTGTTTTCACAGGGATGCTTCTGTAACAGCCCTTACGGAGCCGTCGTCCCAAAGGCAGGCGGGTCTGGGTGGCGGTGCCCAGAGAGATGTGCACGCCCAGCCCTTGGCTGAGCCGTGGCCACTGGCGATATGAAGACCCCGAGTCTGTGCAGAAAACGGCAGGGGCAGCGGGTTCCTTAAACCGTCCTCCAGAGACGGTCTCAGTGGGGCTCAGAGCACTGCTGGAAGGCGAGGAGCTGCTAGGTGACCTGTCAGACAAATGACGTCATGTAGCCACGTGGGTGCAGCGGCCTCCACCCCACAGACCACTGAGTCAGAGAAGGAACAAGGGAAGGCCAGTGTGAGAAGGTGGCGCCATGCCCGACAGAGGGGAGAGGCAGCTTCTCCCTCCTCCACAGGGATAGGTTCTGCCTCGGGCCCGTCCCAGAGAAAGGCCCACAGGCCCCGGGGCTCTGTCCTGGACTCACTGGCGGGGGTGTGCTCTGGAGCCCAGTGGGCCAGGCCAGCATCCAGTGCACCGGCTGCTCAGCTGAGTCTTGCAGGATTGGTTAGCAGCTGCAGAAAAGGACAGGGTTCCAGGCAGGTTGAAAGTACGAGCAAAGTCTGGAGGTGAGGGACGGAGGGTCAAGGGCTGCTGAGAACCTGGAGCACTTCATCTGGAGAGTGAAGGTTGGGGTGGGGGTGAGGGAGGAGGGGTGGAGACTTGTTCTGGGTCATCAGGACCTCATGCCAAGGGGTAAGGAATTCTGCCCTTGATCCCCTTGGTGACAGGACGGCTGAACTGGAGATGACACCTCCTCCCTCCCTCCCCACTGTTCTCAATGCCCAGGAGCCTCTTCTCTGGGCCAGGCTGTGCCAGGCTGTGCTGGGTGCTGGGAGGAAGGTGGGGAAGAGAAGGTGGGTCCTCAGGCCCTCTGGGCAGGGCCTTGGGAAGCTCTGGGGGGGTGGGGAAGGCAGCCAAACAGGGACACGGGGAGCACTGTCCCCCAACAGCCCCTGTACTGGAGCCCCTGGGAGAAGGAGCTCCCAGCCCCCTCTGGCAGGCCACTCACGCAGCAGGTGGTGCGGGGGCAAGAGCCCGGGCTCACGCTGCGTCACGGGGCTTCACGCCCTAGCTCTGCCTCCCCCAGCCGTGTGGCTTGTGGTAGTTTTGTTACATGCAAAATGGAAACATTAATAGGAGGGGGGAGATTAAATGAGATGGTGCACGTACTGCAGAGAACAGCCCCCAGCCAGTGCTCAGCAAACGTCATTATTAGTGTGCTCCCTCCCGCCTCACCTGAAGCTCTGCTGGCAGTGGAGGTGGGGTGGGTGGAGGCCAGGCCCTCCCTCCCTGCACTGAGGTCTCGGCTCTGACACTCCCTCTGTGAGGCCCTTTGAAGTGTGAGCCACAGAGTTGATCTCAACCTCTCCCTCTTCACCAGCGAAGTCACCATGGCAGCCAGCCCCCTTGCTCCAAGCTGGGGTCCTCTCCCTTCCCCCATTCAATCACATTTTTGAGACCCCCGACCCTGGCCCCTGACGGGTTGGGCAGGACTCCAGGTACGAAGTACACACTGTGCACCAGACCCTTATGCCGTCCCTGAATCCCCACACACCCCCCCCAAGGGGCTCTGTCACCCTTCTCTGATGGAGCTGGAGCCAAGGCCCAGACTGTGGCCAGGCCTGGCAGGGTCAGGACCCCACTCTTTTCCGTCCACAGGCCCTCCCCCAGCACCCCCACCCTCGCCTTGTGGTCCCCTCACACTCCCCCCAAAGGCACCCTACCTGGCCCCCCGGTCGGAGGTGAGCCCCGCCATGCTCTCACAAGGCACCATTCATCCAGGCGGGCTGCTGATTGAAACCATGTGTGGTGTGGCCGGCCAAGGTGGCGGCGGCTCCGGAAGCCAGGCCTGGCCTGGGGCCTGTGGGTGCTGGGAGGACGGGGGGAGGAGGGCTAGCTGACCCACCAGCCCGGCGGGCTGGGGAGACCTCCAGGGCAGGACTGACCTCCCCACCACATGCGTACACCCAGGGGACCCTGGGCTGGGGCCCTGCCTCCTGCACCCGGGCTGGGCATGGGGCCCTCCCCTGGTGAGGGTGGGGAACTGGGCCGAGAACAATTCAGGGTCCCTTCCACGGCTGTTCCTGGCTCGGCTTAGCTACTGAAGAAGGTGAACAAGTGTGTCTGTGTGTGCACCGAGCTCTATGCCGGCCACCCTGAGCCCTGGACTCATGACCACTGCTGGGCTCCCAAAGGGCGGTTCAGTGCAGCAGGTAAGGCCACGGGCTCAGGAGGCTTGCAGGCCTGGGTTTGAGCTCCCCCTCTGCTGCGTCCCAGCTGTGTGACCAGAGGCAAGCCGCCCACCTCCCTCCTCACTCACCAAATGAAGACCGAGGCCTGGTCAAAGGGCCCAGGCCACGATAGAGCCAGTTTTAGGTGCTCGTGGTCAGGGCCAGCCCTAACCCCACCCCCTGAGCCTTCGGCTGCTGATCTCTGAGTTGCAGCCTCTCTGGGAGTTTGGAGGATGCTAAGCCTGGGATGGGTTTCCTCTGAGGCCTAAAGGTGCCAGTTAGTGGAGGTGAGCAGGGGAGCTTCCAGGCCTGGCTGGTGTGAGGTGCAGCTGAAACAGCCACCCTCCCGGGGCCCAGAACAGAGCAGGGCTTTGTTCACAGGGCCGCCTCCCTGGCACAGAGGCCCCCACAGGAAGGGGTAGGCGGGCCAGGCCAGGGCCAACACTGACCACAGTCTTGGCTGAGCCGGGACCCTTCAGGGGTCTGGTGTCTCAGAGGCGCCCTGGTTTCCCAAGGAATGCACATTCCGCCGGGCAGCTCAGGCCTCGCCCCGCCTGAGGCTGGGGAGAGAGACACTTTGAGGGCACTTGGTCCTGGCTGGGTGTCTCCCCGGGACATTCCCAAGGGTGGGACTAAACTCAGAGTAGAAGCTCCCTGGAGGCAGGGTCCCCAGACTCCACCCTGCACGCCAAGGCGGGGGCCTCCAACATCAAACCGGGGAGGGTCCTGCCCCTCCTGACACAGGACAGCGTGGAGGCCAGGAGGAAGGGGCGTCTGCGTCCACAGAGTGGTCAGGAGCAGCAGTTCGGTGTTTTCCTTCGGGGCGGGCAGCCGAGGCGCCGGGGAGCGAGCAGATGGCTGCGGAGAGGGGGGACCCTGGTGGAACAGCCTTCCATTTCCTGACTGAGTGACTAGGACGGCCACTTACCCTGTCTGAGCCCCCACCTCTTCCCAAGCAGAGGGGAGAACCCGCCACAGAGGGTCACGTGAGGGCGGGAAAGGACCAGGCTGTGAGGCAGAACCTGAGAGTGGGAACCAGCACACACTAGAGGCAACTCGGGGTCAAACTCCAGCTCCTCTCACAGCTGTGTGACCTTGGGCTAGTCACTTTCTTCTAGAAAAAAGGGTTTAAAAGAACTTCCTCCTGGGATTATTGGAGAAACATACTAGCCGATACATAGTCATGGTCCTGGCACCCCATCTGGCCCACGCTGGGGCGGCCTGTTTTAGCTGCCAACTTGGTCAGCCTGCAGTGCCCAGATTTAGTCAGACACTTACCTGGGTATCTGATAGACGGGATTAAAGTCCGTAATCAGTTGACTTTAAGCAAAGGAGTTTATTCTAGAGGGTCTAGGGGCCCTGATTAAATCAGCTGGAAGGCCAAGGGCAGAGCTGAGGTCTCCCTGCAAAAGCACTGTCTCCTCTGTGCCTGCAAGTCCCAGCTTGTCCTGCTGCACCAGGCAGGCTCTCCAGGGAAATGCAGAACCAGAACCAGTGGAATGTATATATTGTACCTTGCTTCCTTTTTAAAAAGAGTGCTTTAATTGAGTTTAGACAGAGAAAGGGAGAGAAAGAGAAGAAGAAACACCCATTTGTTGTTCCACTTATTTACGCATTCATTCACTGGTTGATTCTTGCATGTGCCCTGACCAGGAATGGGACCCACGGCCTTGGGCTATCGAGACGACACTCTACACAACTGAACTACCCGTCTAGGACCCGTACCTGTCTCCTTTATACACATCACACACACACAGGGCAAGCTGGAGATGCATATACAGAACCCCACCTAATACACATGCACGCAGACGTGCCCCGGAGAACTTTTGGTGTAATTCCAGTTTGGGTCCAAAAGCCTAAGAACCAGGAAAGCCAATGTTTCAGCTTGAGTTCAAAGGGAGGAAAAAAAACAATGTCTCAGTTCAAAGATAGTCAGGCAGAAAGAATTCTCCCTTCTTTGTGGGAGGGTCAGCCTTTTGATTCTGCTCAGGCCTTCACCTGATTGGACGAGGCCCACCTACATTAGGGAGGACAACCTGCTTTACTCAGACCATTGATTCCATTGTTAATATCATCCAAAAACATCCTCCTAGAAATACCCAGAATAACATTTGACCAAATATCTGGGCGCTTGGTGGCCCAGTCAAGTTGACACATAAAATTAACCGTGGCCTGTGGATTTTAGACTTGCCTGGCCAGCCAGTACAGTTGAGTAAGCTGATTCTCAGTAATAAATCTTTTATGATGTGTCTCCTACTGGTTTTGTCCTCTGGCTGGACTCTGACTGATAGACAGAGTAAGCCAAAATAATAATAATAATCATTACGATTATTGCCTTCTTGGAGAAGCCCCCGGCAGTGGGCCTGCCTGTGGAGCGTCCGTGGCACCTATTCTGGAGTCCTGTCGTCGAAGAGAGCAGATCATCTCACTTCTTCCATGACTCTACTGTGGTCCGAGCCGCAAGAACGAGTTCTTCCTGAGCCCCCAGCAGGCAGCCTCACTGCCCCCTCCCATGACCAGGCCAGCGTCTCTAGGTGCCCAGCACGCAGAAGAGGAGCCACTGTCAGGGCACCACCCCACGCCAAGCCCTCTCCTGAACACATTGCCTGACCCTCACAACAGCCTCTGACATGGCTGTTGTAATTCTCCCCATTTCACAGAAGGGAAAACTAAGTCACGGGTACACTCATCAAAGGATCTTGGTGCTCTCGTCGAAAATTGGTCAAGCACAGATGTGAGATGTGTTTCTGGACTCTCAGGTCTGTTTCACTGATATAAACGTCTAGCCGGGCGCTGGTACCAAACTGCCTTGGTTTCGGTTGCTCTACAGTAAGTTCTGAATTGGAGAAGTGTGAGCCCTCCTCTTTACCCTTCTTTTTCAGTATTATCGGACTAGTCCAGATCCCTGGAAACTCACCAGGAAGTTTAGAATCAGCTTGTTGGTTTGCACAAAGCAGTCAGCGGGGACGGCGACAGGAATCGCATGGACTTGGTACATCGGTTTGCGGAGCGTTGCCTACCTGGCAGTGTTCCTGGAGTCTTCCAGCCCGTGAATATACGATATTTTCCCATTTATTTAGATCTCCTTTCTTTATTTTTTTAGGAAGATTTTATCTTTTTATTTTTTGAGAAAGGAAAGGGAGGGAGAAAGAGAGGGAGAGAAACATGGATGGATGCCTGAGGGAAACATTGACCGGTTGCCTCTCACCAGAAACCGGGCCCACAACCCAGGCATGCGCCCTGACCAGGAATCGAACCAGCGACCATTCACTTTGCAGGATGACATTCAGCCAGCGGAGCCACTCCAGTCAGGGATATTTAGATCTTATTTCATTTATGTCAACAGTGTAGTTTTCAGAGGTAAGTTTTGCGTTTCTTTTGTTAAATTTATTCTTATATATTTTATTCATTTGGATAGTATTGTGAATAAAATTGTTTCCCTCAGTTTATTTTCAGACCGTTTACTGCAGATGTACAGAGATACAATCAATTTTTGGCTATTGATTTTGTTTCCCACCAATGTGCTGAACTTGTTTATTAGTTGTGAGAGGTTTTGGTGGATTCTATGGGGTTTTTTATACACAAAATTATGTCATCTGCAAATAGAGATGAGTTTTACTTCTTCCCTTTCAATCTGATGCCTTTTCTTTTTCTTACCTAAGTGACCTGACTAGCGGCTCCAGTTCCATGGTGAGAGCAAAAGCAGACAGACGTCCTTATCTTGGCCCCTTTTTCCAACAACAAGAGAAGAGGAAAGAGCTGGGGTTGAGGGATCAGGCTGTCTCAGTGCATATCATCTTGCTTTGTGACTTTGAGCAAGTGACTTAACCTCTCTGAGCCTGCATTTTCTCCTCCGTTAACGTGAGTGTCAGGAGAGTGCTCATCTCACATGTGCAGATACATGGGGCCCTTATGGGAAGTGCTTCACTTAGATCTGGCCCCTGAGCCGACCTGTGGACAAGGTAGAGGGCAGGGTGAGACATGCCAATGAGGATTAAGGTCTGGTGCTCCTCCCAGGGCCCCCTGGGAACCCCTTTCCCCAGGAAAAAGCAGGGCTGCTGGGGTTTGAATGTGCAGACTGGACTTGGTAGAGCTCCGTGTGTTGGTAATACATGGACAGGAAAAAAGATTCCATTACGCAGGAATGTCTGGGGAAGGGGCGGGAAGGAGCCCGCTCCCCTCCCAGCACCAGCCAGCCTGCAGCCTTGATTGATGCGCTTGCGCCACGGCAGCGTCTGGGCCTGGCGGAAGGAGGCCCCTCCGCCACTCGCCCCTCCTGGAGCCGGGCCAGCAGCCAGATGTTCCCGGCCTTTGGGGAGCTGGAGTGGGGGCAGGGAGGTCGGCAGTGGGCCAGGGGTCAGCCGCCCAGATGTCAAGCCTCCACCCCTTCCTTCTTGGCAGCAGGGCTCAGGTGGCATCAGTCCTGACCTTTGGCTCAGCGCCCTGTGTCCCCGAGCCATGACTGTTCAGAATTGGGGATGGTGGTCCTTGCTCACCCTGTCCTGACAGAGGAGGCACACAGCTGCCTGGGAAAGGGCTTTAAGCTCTAAAGAGGAAAATGCCCCGCCTGCCTAGGGCTTTTGTGTCATTCTGGCCAGAGCCACGGGGAGAGGTGTGATGGGGGCCTGAACACCCCATGGGGCGGGGAGATCCAGGTGAGGTCTCTGGATTCGTGGTTGGGAGAGTGGGTCTGAAGGCAGATTCAGGGCAAGAAGGTGGTGCTCCACCAGCAGGTGTTAAGATAGACCCCAGACCATGGCTGGCTGGCTCAGTTGCTTGGAGCGTCACCCCATGCATCCAAAGGCTGCAAGTTCAATCCCTGGTCAGGGCACATTCCTAGGTTGCAGATTTGATCCCCGGTCAGGTTGTATATGAGAGGCAACCAATTGATGTTTCTCTCTTACATCTCTCTCTCTCTCTCTCAATCCCTTCCTCTCTCTCAATAAACATTTCCTTGGATGAAGATTAAAAGAAAAAGACCCAAGGCCTATTGCCTCATATGTTCCTATTAAGCAGCATGGTTGTGCAGAGTTACACAGCATCATCTCTGAGCTTTCTGGTGATTTTTGGCATTAAACATTTAAGAATTAGAAAAGAACAGAAAAATACATTTATATATATGTATATAGGACAACAAAGAAGGAGACCTAAACATCACCCCCAGACTCACCATTCACCGTGTAGAATGATTAACTGCTAACACGTCAGTGTGAGTTCTCCTGGTGTTTACACTCCGGGTCTATGAGTATAAACATCTATGCATGCACATTTCCCCGAGTGGGCTCATGGTGCACGTCTGGCTGTGTGACCCGCCTTCTCCACTCGCAGCGGGAGGTGCAGAGCCTGCTTCTGCCTTTGCATTGTGCAGCTGCCCGTGTCACTGGCTCTGGGACGGTTTCCACAATTTTCCAAATATGGACGTGCAGCGCCGAATCTCTTTGTACCTACGCTGTTTGTGCACATGTGGGTCGTTTCCTTAGGAGGAATTCCAAGGCGTAAAACTGGTCGGTCAAAGAGTTTCTTGGATGGGGGCTTCAGGGAGCAGATGATCAAACTGACTTCCTGAAAGCCTGAACCAATTTAACTTGCACACACAGGCCCTCGTTCCCTGGATACCCCAGCTCCGCTCACAGGCTCCTCCTAGAGCCCACCACCACGTCCACCTCGCCCCAGCCCCCACCTTTGGGAGAAGGTGGCAGGTGGTGCCAGTGGTGAGTCCCCTGTGGGGCCCAGAAACACATTCTTGCTCATTGTTCCCTCGAGGGTACCGTGGGTGGGGTAATCCTGGACTTTGGGTCGGTCCTGTCTGGGCCCCACTTTGCCAAAGTCTTAAGCTGGGGACGCCGGCTTCACAGTTCTCGTCCAGTTCACAGGTCTGTGAAGAACAGCACCTTCCCTACAGTGGGCAGGGTCTTCCGAGACATGCATGGAGACTGTGGCAGGCCTGAGGGCGGGACGTCATCTTCTGAGCGCCTACCCCAGGCACGGACGGGCCTGTGCAGTGACGGGCCTGCTCGCCACCAGCCGGACACGAGAAGACCAGGCTCCTGTGGGCAGCGCAACCTTAGAGCAGCTGCTGAGGGCGGCCTGGCAGCCTGCGTGGGCCCTCGGAGTGTGGGACAGCACAGCAGGGGCTGTGGCCTCTCTGAGAGGCACCGGAGGAGAGGAACAGACATGGAAATGACCCCCGAAGGGGTCCTGGACCCCAAGAATCCCACGGACTTCACAGAACAGCCATGCGCACACTCTCTCTTTCAACTTCGCACGCCGGCCTGCACATCAGCTGCTCCCAAGAGTGTCCCGGCCTCTCTTCCCTTCACACATGTGCACACACACACCAACTGAAGCCTATACTTCATTGCCTCACACACATGTGATCACTTTTAGAAACACAATGATAATAATAGAATAGGAACAATTTTAATAACACATTTGCTGGGCATTTACTCTGTGCCAAGCACTCCCCAGGTTGCGTCCAGCCCTCCCAACCACAGGTGCTGTCACTTGCTCCCGTGCACAGTTGAGACAAGTCACTTGCCTAAGGTCACAGGGCTGGTAAGCAGAGACCCCCACCTTGGTGCTCACCACAAAAATTCCTCACCCAGCCCTTGGTACACAATTGAACAGACTTTGCTTGTCCGGACTCAGGCAGCCCGAGACGCCGTAAACCCAGGCTGTAAACCGCTTTCTTGGCCCCTGCACAGAGCAGAGTACCCCCCGCCCCCGCCAACCGACCTGCTCTAGGCACGAAGGGGGAAATACCCCCACCCCAGCCACCCCAGTGCCGAGTCCTGCACTTTTCTGTAGGTCTCCCTGCCTCCACCTCCCTTCCTCTCTGCCTTCTCAAGCCAACCTTGAGGACCTGCCGAGGTCAATGCTAGGCTACAGTGGGAAGGCAGCCTGGGTTCCCATCTTCAAGAGAATAACAGCTCGGCCAGTCACATGAGACCCAGTCACATGAGACGGGATTGGTCAAGGTTGCACAAGAGGTGACAGCAGAGCCAGGCTTAATAGCCAAGGACAGGAGACGGCCCAGATCCTCCAGGAGATCTAAGTAAGGCTCGTCCTGTGTTCTGAATGCATGGCTTAGTGTGGCCATGGACTTGAGCTCAAAGCAGCACTAACGCAAACCGTAGCTCCAGTGTGTTGGGCGCTCGTGTGCACCGGGTACTTCACAAGCCTCTCTCGGTTACCTTCCTGATAACCTGATAAGGCCCATAGCATTATGACCGACTTTCCCCCACTTTACAGTTACAGAGACCAAGGCTCCCAGTGAGTCAGAACTCAAACCCAGGGCTGTTTCTCCAAAACTCCAGCTCTCCAGCTGTACTCACTGCCTTGAGTGGGGAAAAGACTGGGGCTCCCACAGGGATGGTTTGGGTCAGCAGGGACTGAGCAGGCATTCACAAGGATGAGCAGCAGGACAGGGAGAGAGAGGAGCAGTCTAGGAAGTGGGCACGGCTGTAGCCCAGATACGGAGGCTGGAAGGTACCCATGAGCCCCAGCACCAATGAGGAGCAGACCCTGGGGTGGGGGGAGGGGAGGCTGGTGGCTCAGGGAGCCAGGCAAGCTCTTGGCATCTCTCACACTCCTTCCTGAAGAAGGGGCTGACAGGCCTGAGGTCATCCTGGGGACTCTGCCACGGTTGGTCCTAGAGGAGCCACAAGAGGTCCCGAGCTGGGCAAAGGTCTCCTGGGCGTCACTAACCAGGCCCCACGGCGGGCAGAGCTAGGAGGCCCTGGAGGCCGGGCCACCCCCAGAGAGGGATATTGTCTGGTGTAGGGGCAGGTGCAAGGCTGTGAAGGTCCTCGGGACACATTGGTCTCAAGCTTCTTGGCATGTGGGGCAACTGCAGGCCAGTGTGCCAGGCTGGCAGAGGTGAGTGCCCAGCAGAGGCTGGAGAATGGAGAAGGGAGGGTGGGGGAGGGGAGCCCCAGCTGCACTAGTAGTCAGGCACACCCCCAAATCACGGAGGTCAGAGTCGGGCGTGTGGCGGCCGAAGCAGTGAGTGATTCAGGCGGGAACCTCCTAGACCACAGCCTGCGAATCCACCTTGTACCCCGATTTCCCATTTTCTAGTCAACCACTACCCCCTCCTTCATCTCAGCTCAGGTGACCCCTCCTCAGAGAAGCCTGCCCTGATACCTGCCCCCCGACTCCCTTCACACCTGGAGGTGCGGCCAAACTCCAGAAGAGCACTATTGGAGCCGGAGTGTCTTCGAGCTCAGTTTGGAATTACTGCTCTCACTTACAGGTTTTCTGATAGATTCCGTGTGCCTTCTAGCTGTGAGCTCGGAGAGGTCAGGAAAGGTGTTTGTCACGTTCACGTACAGCAAAACCCTGAGACGTTTGTTGAACAAATTGGTGTGGACAGGTACATGCATGTATAAATGAACGGATAGACGAGAAGATGACGGATGGATGGGAAGACAGGTGGACCGCTGAGTGAACGGGTGTGTGGTAGGTGAGTGAGTGGTGGGGTGAGTAGATAAATGGATGGATGGATGGATGGATGTGGGTGTAGAAGGATGGATGGGTAAAACTTTGGAATGTTACACTCTTAGAGTCTTAAGAATCATGAAACTCTAGACGCAGACTCAGAAAGGTGAAGTAGGTTTGTCCAAATCACCCAGAAAACCATGTGACCCCAAGTCCCTGGGTCCTTTCTAATCACTGTGCAAGCAGACTTTGGAAAATGAGGGGCCGAATCCCCTCATTCTAGTCCCATCTCATCTGTGCTTTCTGTGTGACCTGGGTGGGCCTCCATTTTCTCTTTAAAAGAAAACGTGAAATCTAGGGTTTCCCTACATTCTGGGGAAGGCCAGCGCCGCTGGGATTTGTCAGGCCCGGTCCCGAGACCCTCCCCACACCCCCTTAGAGCCCAGTGGGGTTGTCGGGGTGGACAGCAGGCCTCTGCGGTGGCCGTGAGGCCCCAGGTCTGGAGTGGGGGGCCCAGGCTCCCTGTCTTTTGAGTCAGCCCGGCCGTCAGCCCTATCTCAGGGTGTGGCTCCCACTCCCAGGTGAGCCCGGCGGTGGGGAGAGATGGAGGAGCAGGGCAGTGGGGGGTGGGCAGTGGCGATACAGCTTGTAGAAGGAGCCCCTTCATGATTTTCTGGCTCTACAAGCCCTGCCTGGAGCTTTCTCACTATTCATGCAGCCCCGGACCCTGCAGCTGGGGACAGCGTGCTTGAGGGGGCACTCCTCCTGCAGTCAGCTCCGCGGAAAAGGGCTCGCTGGCAAGGAAGGGGCCCCCGTGGCAGCCCTGTGAGAAAGTAGGTCTTAAACGCACTCAGAGGCCCCGGACCCAGGCCTGCGGTTTTCACGAGAAGGGGATCTCGTTCTGTGCGTGCATGTGTGTGCGCGTGTGCGTGTGAAAGGGAGAGACAGAGAGCAGAGAGAGCGGAGGCTCCCCGCCCTGTGACAGCTGTTGGGTGGGGAGGGGGCCGGGGCTGCCGACGAGAGGAGGCTGGGGCAGCAGTCACAAGGACTCCTGGGGCCATAAAACCCAGCTCAGGCCTTTGGACTTTATCCTCTGGAGCGAGGAACCACTTTTTTTTCAAAAAGCTGTCACGAAAAACGAAAGGAAAAGAAATCTTACGCACAGTCGTAAAAAATAAATTTCCCTCCCCGCTTGACCAGTCCCTTCCCCAGAAGGTGCCCCTGCTGCCAGGTGTCTCAGGTCCTGCGGAGATACTCCCGCCTGTAGCTACTCAGCGTACCCACCCCCCTCTCCGCCGGGGAAGCAGCTCCACACACCGTTCTGCTGCACCGTGCGCTTCTCGGCGTCTATTTCACCGCCACGTGCCGTCCAGCTGCGTGGACGCTCTGCACTTCATTACCTCATTACCCAGTCCCTCCTGATGGACAGTGACATTTTTTTTCCGGCCTTTTGCTTCCACAAACAGTCCTGTCCTTGTGGGTCCCCTTCTGAGCGAATGGGCCGCTGTGTGTGTCAGGTAAATTCCCAGAAGTGACATTGCTGGGTCGAAGGGTCCATGCACCCAATGTGCGCTCAACACCCCCAAACTGCCCCCTGGGGAGGTTTTGAGCAGAGGAGTGACAGGCTCCCAGGTCCAGTCAGCGGCTCCTGGTGCATTTGGAAGGGTGGACAGAGTAAGGGATGTGGTGATGAGCCCCATAGTCTTTAGGTCTGAGACAGGAACAGGGATCTTCCACTGAGGGTTCACGCCAGGTGTCTGTGAGCTCTCAGCTCTGGTGCTCCCCGGAGAGAGGGAGGAAGGGGCCCCCGTGGACATGTCTCTTTTCTTTGGGGAGAGGCCCCAGCCGCGCAGCCAGCAGTGCACGGACTGCTCCCCCGGGGTGGAGGCAGGCAGCCGGTGGGGAGACGACCGGCCGCCAGCAGCTGCAAGGGGCCGAGTTCAGCCAAAGCCCGTGCAGAGGGCTGCCAAGGTTTCTTCTCCTCGTCCCGAGTCTTACGCTCCGGGCTGGGGCACAGTGTCATCTCCTGTTTCCTATTACTTTACAAGGCTCCCACAAAAGCGCCAGCGGTGGAGGCCCTTTGATGTCTGGGCCGGCCTGCCTCCGCCTGGGGAGAGGTATCTTTGCTGAGGATCGGACGGGTGTCAAGCTGAGATGGTCCCAGGCTTTCCCAGCCAAGGGCTCCCCAGCTCCTTTCCAGCCAGGACAGCAGGCTGCTGGAGGCTGCGGAGCGACCCTCACGGCCTGGCCAAGGCTCCTATGCTAGAGCCCAGAAAAGGACACAGAGGCCCAGAGAGGGCAAGAGGCTGCCCCAGGCCACACTGGGGACTGGCGAGGCGCTCCCTCTCCAGAGGTCAGCGGGACTGGGGGAGGTGGTGAAAAAGATTTCTGCTGGGAGCCAATGGAGCCTGGCCGCCTTTGTTTGTTGGTCTTGGTTTCCCCACCTAACACCCTAGAGCCTTTCCTGGCAGCTGAGGTGGGTGGTTCAGTGCCAGTATCTGTAGTCACCCTGCCTGAGTTCAAGTCCCGGGTCTATTTCTTTTAGCTGTGTCACCTTGCTCAGTTCCTTAACATCTCTGAACCTCAACTTTCTCTTCTGTAAACTAGGATAAGCCCTGGCTGGTATAGCTCAGTGGATTGAGCGCAGGCCTGTGAAGCAAAGGGTCGCGGGTTCGATTCCCAGTCGGGGCACATGCTTAGGTTGTAGGCCAGGTCCCCAGTAGGGGACATGTGAGAGGCAGCCACACATTGATGTTTCTCTCCCACTCTTTCTCCTTCCTTTCCCCTCTCTCTAAAAATAAATAAATAAAATATTTAAAAAATAAACTAGGATAATGACAATCCCACCCTAAAATGCCTTCGTGAAGGTGAAATGGGAAGATTCAGGAAAGTACTTAGCACAGTGCCTGAGACTTGGAGAGTCTCAAACTGAATAGCTCTTATCACTGTTGTTCTCCATGACCTTAAAAAGGAGCCGGATGGGTTTCCAAGGAGAAGGGGCTAGTGTGCAGCAGACTTGCTAATGCAGGTCCCCACCCTGTCCAGTCATGTTCTGAGGAAGGGCTGGGCCTGCCACTGCAATCCAGGGAATTAGACCCTTCTCTGCTCCTCCTCCAAGTCTCTCCCCTGAGTCTCAGCTGGAAAGGGCTGGGGAGAGGGGGCTAGGCCTGGGGTGGGGCCCCCGGAGGGGTCTAGGCTGGGAGGCGGGAGTGGGGCATCTGGGCCGTGGCCCTGCAGCCTAACTCCAGGAGGCAGCCGGAGAGGGAAAGAGGGCTGGTTTCCTGGCAAAGCTGAAAAGCTTCAGATTTGACTTGGAAACACTTCGAGAAGTCCCTGGAGGCTGCCTCCTCTGCAACAGCCTCTCTGAAGTTGAGCCCAGGCCGGGGAGGCTGTTTTGTATAAAGGGGCTCAGGGACCTCAGTGATGGAGAAAGGGCTGAAACCTTTCCCCCAGAATTGCAACACATGCAGCCAGCCGAGCCTCTGCACTTCCCCCAGGCCGGCCCTGGGGGCCGGAGAATTCCAGCCACTGAGTCCGCCTGTGTGCGCAGGGGACCTGGAAGAGGAGGAAGGGACCCTGCCCCTAGCAGCTCACAGGTGGGGAAGGAAGGGACACCTTTTCACGTAGCCTCAGGCCTTGTCCTGTGAGTTCCACCTCCCTGGTTCTTTTTGTCGTATCTGTGTTCAGGATGTGATTTTACTTATATAACGTTTTTTAAATTGACCCACTTTTTAAAACTTGAATGCATTTCTTTAAAGAGGAACTCTATGCTGCTACTGTAAATAGAAGGCTCGTGTCACTCCCCATACAGAGTAACCTCATAAACACAATACAATAAAAACAAAACAATGTTAAATTCTACATAGAGCCTGAGACTCACTCTCTCTTTGACTCAAATAAGGAGACGGGGAGATTAGCCGGCAGGAGAGAAAGGCAAGCTAGCACCCGACTTTCTCCTTGATCTGAGCTGCTGGACGAGATACAAGATGCCCAGTTCACTTAATTTTCAGGTAAACAATGAATATTATTTTAGTACAAGCAAGCCCTAAATATTGCATAGGCCACACTTACACTGAAAAAAGTTACTTGTTGTTCATCTGAAATTCAAATTTATGGGCATCCTGTATTTTTATTTGCTAAATCTAGGCACCCTATCCTTGATGAATGACAGACAGTTTTAAAAGAACAACATTCTCAGTGCCAGGAGATGAGATGTTTGCATGCAGTGATCCTGTGCCACAAAAATGATCTTGAGAAAGGCTGTTCTGATTCAAGGTGGAATTAAACCAACAAAAGACATGAGTGTGGGAATTGGAAGGCAGGAAAGAGCGCAGTGGCTGGGGAAATTCTCGGAGGCTCCCTGGAGAGGGAGGAGGTTTTGCGGCTGGGTCCCGAGGGCCAGCGCGTTCGAGTTTGGGGCAGCGATCTTGGAGCTCTGAACACCCTTCCCCCCTTCCACCCCAGGGCTTGAGACTGAGGACATGCCTCTGGGATAAAGCCCTGACCCTGCTCTCAGAGGACAGAGGGGCTTGTGTTTGAGGAACTGTGACTTGTGAGTGTGAGTGGCTGCATGTGTTTGCCCAGATCACACCCTCTCGGGACACAAAAGGGCTTTTGAGGGCATCTTCTCTAATACCTCCTTGTGCCCCTGCCTACCCCATGTGGGAATCTAAAACTTGCTTGCATTCTTCCAGTGACAGGGAGCTCACTATCTATCAAGGTAGCTCTTTCCATGGTTGGGCAGCATTGCCTGTGAGAAAGCCCTTCCTTCAAATGAACAGAAACCTGCCTTCCTGTAGCCTTCCATCACAGTAGATTCTTTCCTTCCACCTCTGAAGATTCAGTTCCCCTCGTTTGACAAAGTGTTTCCCTTCGTCCCAGGATGGTCCTTCACAGATTTGTCAGCTCTGATGATAGTTCACTGGACTCTAGACCCATTGAGAAAATAGGCCCATTTCTTTGAACTGTACCACTCACAAGTTGATTTCTAGATTCCTCATTTGCAGGGAAACCGGTCCAGGGCCTGGGACTGGGGCTGCTGCCTGGGTGGCCCTGGGTGGCCCTGACTTGTGTACTATCTTCTGGTAGGGAGCAGGGGAAGGTTGCCTGTGAGGAATGCCGGGAGCAGAGGCAAGGAGAGAACCAGTAGGAGTTGTAGGAAGAGCCCTGAAGAGCTGGGCTTTGTTTCCTGCTCAGTCCTTAGTTTGCTATGGCTTCTCCTTTCTGGTCTTCACTCCGCCTTAGGTACTGTGAGTGGTTCGGCCTATTCCCATGGGTAAAACCTTCTGTGCCTGCTCTGACCGACTGGCGCTGGAGAGCCCAAGTCTGGAGTTCTGTGACGAGAAGCGTTCTGAGGCAGTGGCTGGGTTCCACGGGAAAACAGGCCGTGTGTGAGGTGGGATGACAGTCGGGGAACTGCACATGTGCCGGTCGCGGCCTTGAGGGGTCTGCCAGCTCCAGCGGTGCGTGGTTCTGGGGAGACCAAGCCAGATGAATCAAGATGATGGGCGCAGCCGGGTATGGGAGGGGCTGTCCCGCTGGGAGGAGGAAGGTGCCCTGCCTGGTTATATGGGCCTGGCCCCGTCCTCTGCAGCCTGCGGACTATCACACAAGTGTTTGCCCACGCCCTGCCACCCAGACGGTCAGAGGACAGAGGCCCTCTGTGGAATCCTGTGAGCAGGCCAAGATTCAGGCTGGAGGGTGGTGTGGGAGACGGCCGGGAGCCTGGCAGGGCTGGGTGGGGGAGTGCAGCCGGGGTTCTCTGCCAGGGGAAGGTCTTCGGGGGAAAAAAACTCGGGTCAGAGCAGGGGCTTGGCCGCTGCACAAAAGGGCTTTCTCCCCGCGGGGTCGGGAGGCCGCCAGGGGGAAAGCCCAGGCTCTGAGTATCTCAGAGGGTCATTCGTGTGAAAGCCCCAAGCTGGGCAGGACCCCTAAAACTCAAGACGTCTCCCCAGCCTGTGGACAGGCCTTCCTGGCAGATGGCATCTCTTACCTTTGGACACGGTCAAGGGCGGGGTCCCGCCACCACCCCAGCTCTCCCCTGGGCCCCTTCCTGGCTCTCCTGCATCTTACCACGTGGCCTTCGCCTAGCCCCTTTCCACCCCTCGGGCTCTCAGCCTCCCCAGCTGCATGGGGAAGGACTTGGACAGATGGCCTCCGAAAGCCCCCAGCTCTCACATTTGGGAACCCAGACTCTTCTGGCCAAGGATAATAAGCTCTAATGGTTTACAGCGCACTTCCCTACTTTCCCTTTAGTTTATCTCTCAGCCATCTGGCTGGCTGGGCACAGGGACACTGGCCCCCCAAATTCCCAGAGAATGAAATTGAGGCCCGTGGTGTGCACACCCCCAGAGGGCCAGCCCAACTGCTTCACCTGGTTTTCTACATGGACTTCCATGTAGGATGTGTCATGGGAAAAAATTCCTGTCTCCCCTACATCTGTAAGTCTCGTGCTCTTCCAAGACTTCTGAGGTGGGAGCTAAGAAGGACCCCTCCTCAGCTGTGCAAGTTCTGGGTTATGTAGCTTTTCCTGGGATTTAGGCAAGAGCGTCAGGTGTCCGATGGCAATAAAGAGGATTTGCAGACTTGTGACTGGAGACAGTTAGCCAGTGACGGTTTTGAATGGAGGTTGGACACTTTCACAACACACAGAACCTCAAAGTATGTGGATGTCAGCTCCACAGAGTGTTGATGCTGGAAGGATCTTCAGAGCCACCTGGACCTGCCTTCCCTCCGCACCCTTTACTGAGGGGAAACTGAGGCCCAGAAAGCAGAGGGATTTGGTGCAGGTTACACAGCATCTGAGACAGAGACAGGAATAGAACTTGGGTCTCCTAATTTTCCAGACAGTTTGGGCCCGGCCCACGTTACACAGGGGCAGCAAGGTAGGGGGCCAGGGGAGGGGGAAGAAAGAGAGCAGGCTGGGGGCCTGGGCACAGCCAGACAAGAGGTATGTGGGGTGCAGCCGCCTGCTGATAAGAGACCCACAATGCCATCGCAAAGGGATGTTTTTATCAAGATGTAGTTTCCCCGCTGCAGACACTATTTTCTTTCTCGTGCAGACTACACTGGTCTTCGAGATAAGGCACCTAGACATGTTCGCACTGAGCCAGCCAAAACATGAGGCAGGAGGAAAAAAATTCCCCTCTTAATCTCCCCCTCCCCAGCCCACTCCCCCCTCATTTCCTCTCATTCTCTCCAAGTTCTCATGTGCCCCCCCCACCTCCCTGGGGCTGGCTGGCCTCTTCCTGCCTTCCAGTAAGTCAGCCCAAAGGAGCCAGGAAGGTATGTGGCCCAGAGGAGGTCAAAGGAGAGAAGCGTGGCGGTCCTCCCCTGGGAACAGAGGCCCAGGCCCTGCGCTCTCCCAAGACGGTGTGCAAGGGGGGCAGCAGCGGGGACGTGTTCCTATGGGATTCCCCTAGAACCTTCTCTCCCTGCCCCCACAATTTCTGAAAACGAAGCGCAGAGCTCTCTCTGGTTGGGGGTTAAGCTAGAGGAGATTAGTTCCTTCCCCCCTGCAGACTCCCTACTCAGTGACCGGCACTCCTGGTCCCCTAATCTAAGGCCTGCCAGGAATTTCTGGGGAAGCGGCCACCCCACCTGCTTCCGTCTAAAAGTCCCAGACTTAAGAGACCTGGCCCGACAGGAGATCTAGGACCTACCAGTTCCTGCTTGAGCAGTCCCTTCTGCTCTCTAGACGCTCTTGGCCTCAGTTTCCCCATCTTCCCACTAAGGAGGTTGGACTCAGATGTCCTGGCCCTGAAATCCAACCTTTGGTTTTTTTTCAGAAGACCCACTGTCCCAGTGGGCTCGTGGCAAGTTGGCTGCATGGCCCCTGTGTATTAGGACCCCGCCCCTGCTCCGCTCAGGAAGTTAACCCCGCTCTTCACATCTGGATGGAATTTACCCCCCAGAGCAACTCAATTACCGGTGATCTGATCAGTACGGCTCATGTGTCAGCGGGGGCCCTGGTGAAGGTTGCTCTGCCAGATACCAGGGTGCCTGGGCCTGAGCTCCACCCCTCCCACCACCGGGAGCCTTCCTGAGGTCCCTGGGGAGACAGAGCTCGGTCACCCATGTCCTGCTGAACTGGGGCTGGGGACCCAAAAGGGGCTGCCACCTCCTGCCCTGTCTCAGTCCCCCTACTCACTGAAGACCTGAATCAGCACCCCGAGGCCAGAGAGACAAGGAAGGTGGGGTATGACTTTTACACCAGCCGGCCCGGCCAGGTGCCCAGCCAGGGGAGCCTCTGAGGGTGGCAACCTCGTGACTTGTCTTCTGTTCTGCTCCCTAGCAGGGGGGCCCAGGTGGTAGAGGCTGGGGCCTCCCTGCGGGGCTGTGACAGTGAGGTTTTGGGAACTGAGTGCAGTGCCTTAGTGTCCCCTCCTTGGGAATTCAGGTCATCTCTCCTGTCTTCCTGAGGCTTCTGCTAAGTAGGGGGCAGTGGGCTTCAGGGTTCTCGTTTCTTAAGGCCTGTATTTATCATCTCTTCTTCTGAGCCTGTTACTCAAGAACTGCTGCCCCCACCCCTCACCATCTGCACGCACAGGGGGACCCCTGGGCCCAGGTGCTCTGGGCCGGAGTGCACGGCGCCCATCTCAGAGCGGCCTCCCGGGAGCGGGACCACCAGGCTGCCCACGGGGCAGGGGTGAATCGGGCCGGACTGGAAACAGAAGGGGTCGGAATTCTCATGCACATCACAGAAGGGCCACACCTGTGAGAGCCCCCTGCCCTCCGGGAGCCACGGGTGGTCACGTGCCCACTCCAGTGTTCATTCCAGCAAATGTCCATTAATGCTCAGCTCTGATGGGGGGACAATGGGAAGGCTGGGCCTGAATCTCACCCTTCCAGGGGCTTGTACTGTCCGGGGCGAGAAAACACCGACCTAAAAGGCAGGGAAGAGCAGGGCTGCAGCCAGGTAGGCAGCACTTGGCTCTGGGCTCTGTCACGTTCGGGCTGGGGGGGTTCAGGCAAACAGTGTGCCCTCCCTACCAGCCTCCTCGGAGCAAGCAGGCAACGTCCATGGAGCTGCAGCACAGTGTCTGGCACAGAGCACACGCGCCTCGAAAGGCTGTCATTATCATCTCATGAAAAAATTAGCACTGAGACAACAACCTCTCACTTACCCGGAAACTGTCTGATGCAGAACCCAGCCGAGAACTCATATGAACCCTCCTTCTGAAAAGGCCTCTGGGCTGTCCCCACTGGAGGGGCAAGTTCATGCATCCAAGTTCACGGACCTGTCTCATCAGTGAGCTGATGATAGGAGGGGCGCAGATGACAGTGGTGGTAGCTCAGATCGCAGGGGGACAGGAAGGCTTCCGGAGGCCTGAGGATCGCAACTGGCACTGGCTCAAGAAAGGCGGGAGCACTCAGGTGGGGACCAGGTTCCCGGGAATCTTGAATGTCTCTCTAACTTGCTGCCGGCACTTGGGCAATGGGGACCTGCTATGGGGTCACTGAGGAGAGGCGACAAGATGCGAGGGCTTCTTCGGGAAGCTGTCTCTGTGGGCTGACGCTGTGCTCACTGAGGGGCACCGCTGGAGGTGGGGCCAGGCACGGCCTGTTGGAACCCGGACAGAATTAACGCTGGGTCCGTCCACAACATGAAGCCCCAGACAGGGGACACACCACACCCTTTAGTTCACAGAGCCTGCCTCGATCAGTAACAGCTTATCGCCACTTCACAGAGGAGAGACACTGTGTCCCTAGACAGGGGACCTCACCTGGTCAGTGGCAGATTGAGGCCAAGAACCCAGTTCTCCCGCTCCTGCGTCAAAGCCCTGTTTTAAACAGAGGGACCAGGGCGCCCTGCCTGACCGTTCACTGGAAACGTAGAGGTGCGCGGTGGGGCACAGAGCTGGCAGCCTCGGGAACAGGGCTGGGGCCAAGCGGGGAGTCCCCTGAAGATTCTGACCACCGACTCTGGCCTCAGGAAGTCCTGGTTAAAGGACCGACTCCATTACTTACTGCCAGTGTGGCCTGGGAAGCTTCTGGACCTCTCCGAGCCTCAGTTTCCCCCAGATGGGGAGAAGAGGACTGCAGAGAGGCAGTCCTCTCCTGGGAGTCGTGGAGGGCACGGACTTGTCTCACGGTGCAGCCCCGGCGCCTGTATGGGGCTTGGTGCGCGCTGGACACTCGATGTCATCCTTTTGGGCTGTTCACGTTTGTTACAGGCACTAGCCATGTGTCCAGCACTGTGCTCACTAAACTAAACGGATGGTCAGGAAGATGGTGAGGAGGGGGCTGAACCCTAACAGAAGTGGGAAGCTGAGGCCACTGCTGGGGCTGGGGCTGGGGGGGGAGCGAACTGCAGGCTGGGGAAGGCGCGCTGACCAGAGGCAGCTGGGGAATCAAGCAGGCCAGCAAGCGCAAGCTCGGAAGGCCCAGGTTCAATTTTCTGCTCTGCCACTGTCTTGCTCTGTGACTTGGACCAAGGTGTGGACCTCCCTGGGCCTCTGTGTTAATTCCCGGAGGACACATGGAGGGCACAAGACACCTGGAGCCAAGCTGCCAGGGAGGGAGGCCCCCATACCTGACTGAGGCCTCCAGGCCTGTTGGGATCTGCCGGCCTGAAGGGGATTTCCTGGGACCAGCCCAGTTCCCAGCCCTGCTGCCGGCTCCCCTGGACGGGTGCCCAGAGTTGGGGGGGTCCCAGAGCAGCCGTCCAATGGGAAAGGCAGGCAGCAGGCTCCCAGACCACACCTTGGCCCTCCTTCTGGGGCTCTAGGGTCCCCCCGCCCCCAACCCTGAGGTGGGACAGTGGGGGATCTCTCCTGTTGCAAGAAGAAGTCACTGCCCCATGGTCTCAAGATCCTGATTTGCTGTGTGACCTCAGGCAAGTCCCTGCCCCTTTCTGGGCCTTGGTCTCTTGTCTCTGAAATGAGGAAAGCAGAGGTTTCAGGGTCTTTCCTAACTAATGTTCTGGAATCCTGCTGGGGGTGGGGATACTGGGAGAGAGAACTGGGATGGAGTGGTGGGGACTGGATTCCAGGGAGTTGCTTTTCCTGCTACAGAGACAGAGGCATAAGGGAAGAAGGAGGGCGGCGGGAGCAAAGGAGCCCGCGGCCTCCAGGTGGCTGTTCGAGGGGGCAAGGCAAGCCCGAGGTTTTGGAAACATATTTATTTTTAAGTGTCCGGTGTCACTGGGGCCGTTTTCTGAGGTTTTGAAATGCTCCAGAAGTCAGCCTGTGCGTGTGCATGTGTGCCGAGCTGAACATGGGCTGTATTTATTCATCCTTTAGCCCGAGCCCTTAAAAATATAGACGGCTAATGTCTTCAGTATGTATGAAATATCCCATATGCTCGGAAACAAAAGGGGCTCTGTTATTAAAGTTTCATTTCCACACGCCCCCTCCCCTCCCTCCCGCCCGCCCCCCTGACACCCTGCCCTCCTCCCATCCTGCTCAGCCTGCCGGAGACGGAGCAGGATCGAGGAGGCAGGCGGGCAGCTGTGGCCGGAGCCCGGGCACAGCCGGGCCCTCCGTGGATGCGTGCGGACGCTGGCTCCAGGTGAGGGGAGGCCTCGGAGGAGGACAGCAAAGTCTTCCAGAGGAGAGGGGTCTCGGGGGTCCCCAGGATGGCCAGGGGAGGAGTGCGGGCGAGGTGGCCCTTCTTGTGGGCGCCACCGGGGCCGGGGCCCTGGCAGGGCCCCGCTGTCTGGGACGGAAATGCCCGCTCTGCTGCTAACTGAAACCACATGTGTCTCTAGGCAGCGGGACAGAGACGCCGCCAAGCCTGAGGCTTGGGGCTCTGGGGGGAGGAGAGGCACAGGCTGGCCCCACCGTGTGCCTTGGTGTGTGTGTGTGTGTGAAGGGCCCCCCTTAGCAGGGTGGGGGTCTTTTGCATCTGTACAAGTGACAGCATGTCAGAGAGTGTGTCAGTCTGAGTTCAGTGTGTGTGTGTGTGTGTGTGTGTTGCATGGATGCGTGCGTGTGTGAAAATGTAAGTGTGTCTGCTGGTCAGTGGAGTGTCCCGCTCACAGAACTGAATTGGCCCTCTTCTTGGCCTCCTGTGGCCTCCGTCCTGGGCAGAATTCTACCTGTCACCCAGAGCCTGGGCGTCTGCTGGGTCCCCGAGAGGGTCCGCTAGGGTAAGGAGGCACGGCAGCGGTGGCGGCCCTTTTTTCCCTGGACTCCCCTGTGGCCGCCATCCTCCTTTGTTCTTTCTCCTCCAGCAAGTTCCATCGTCTCACACCTGCCAAACTTCAACCCATTTCCAAGCCAGAAAGGTTGAGGCAGATAGCAAGGGGCTGCCAACGATCCCCCTCCCAAGTCTGTTTTTATCTTTTTCAGAATGCTCACCGCTGGGAGCGTGGCGTGTTCACGGTAGCCCTAGAAGGTGAGAAAACCAAGCCCAAGAGAGGGGACAGCTTCTTACAGCGTCAGGGAGACACTCTGGGGGCTGTCCAGGCCCGGAGGAGGTCAGAGGATTTGCTGGAACATGGGCTCAGCCTGGAGGCTACATTCAGGTTCCGTGGCAAATGGAGGCCCCGGGGAGCTCAGTTCTGGGTCTCCTCTCCCTAAGGAACGAGACTGGCTGGGAGCCGAGCTCTGGGTTCTGGGGGTGGCCCTGCCATGCCTTCTGTGGGTGCTGGACAGGTCTCCTCAAATCTCCAGACCTCAGGTCCCCCCATCTCTGCAACGCAAGGCTGAGAGCCCAGAGCGCATGTCCCAAAGGGCGGTGAGCGCCTCTCTGGTGGCTCACGGCATGGTGCCATTTAAGAAGGATTGTTAGTTTCACCCATGTTAGGGAAAAATATACAGAAGCACATCAGACCAGCCAGTGGATTCCAGAAAATGTAAACTACCCGAATGAATGAAGACTGGGGCCTCGGGAAGATCCCCGGTCCTGTGCGTCTAGGTTTTAGGCTTCGACCATTTTAAGTGACCACAGGAGAGTCAGTTCTGGCTGTCAAGGACCCCAAGATGCAATCTGCTGTGTAGACCCTCTTTGGGTCCCCACAAAACAGCAGCCCTGTGATCCTGTGATTAGAGAGAAAAGCTCAGTTGTCATCCCGGAGTACGGGTGCGTGTGCGTGTGCGTGTGCGTGCCTGATGTGTGGGAAGGGACCAGGAATGGAATAGGCAGAGCTGGGAAAAAGATCAGCCTGTCCCTGTGATCAGGGCTGGGTGCCCAAGGTCAAAGGCAAGGAGTTTGGGAAAAAGATTGTTCTCTAACTGACATTTTTAAGTGCTTTGGCCGACGTCCGCCTTGCTTTGAATTGCCAGGGTGGGTGAGTAAGCCGGGGGCCAGCCTGGCTTCAGCCTTTCCTGCCATTCAGCCTTGGCTCCCTGGCCACTTGGCTGCATTTTACGTGCCAACCCAGGACTGACCTGGGAGGGGCGCAGGGATGTGGAGGCCCCCCAGTTACTTCTCCAAGGTGGGCTGGTTGGAGCTGGTGTCACCGAGGACCTGCCCCTGCATGCCTCCCCTCACTGAGCAGCCCGCTCTTGCTCTTATTGTTACGGCGACTGTTTATCTGGGGACCTTCGCTGGTGACGGGTCCCTTCTGCAGCTCTCTAGGCAAGCACGTCCCTGCCCTTCTGTGGCGGGTACAGCTTCCCAGACGGTTTTTTCTGGTCTCATCCTGCAACAGGCAGAGGGCACTAAACTTTGGCTCAAGGATGGAGATGGCATCCTGGGGTGGGGAATGAATTCGTGACCCCTTCTTGAGGAGGCAGCAGGTACAGAGGAAGGAGCCCAGGGCAAAATCCCTGCTCTCTTGGGGCCTTGGGGCCTCAGACTTCCCTCTGGCCCCAGAAGACATTGTCCTCTGTGAGGCTGAAGGAACCTCTAGCACCATCCTCGGATAGAGTGACATCTGTCTATTTCTAGGGGGTTCTTGTGTCTCTAGAATCGTGCCTGCCCCTCGGTGGGGGGTAGGGAGAGCCCTGTGAGCTTTAGGGCCAGGCTGCCTGGAGTGGGGCGGGTCACATGGAGCCATCCGCACTCGTGGGCCCAGGTTCAAAGCTGTCTCAAATCCTGGGGAAGCAGCTGGCCAGGGTCAGGGGCACATTCCTGGCTTGCAGAACTTATCACATTCTAACTAACCTTGTGGGCCCTGCAGCTACACCCCAGGTCAAGGGCAAACAGAGACTGGCTTTATGAAGCACTGGGCAGCTTTGTGGGCATTGCTCTAGAGAGATCCGCCTGCCCAGGGAGTGGGAGGTGGCACTGCTCAGAGGGTGGGATGTGGGTTTAGTGAAACATTCCCTGGTGAAACAGTCTCAGTTGGAAAATGGAACTGTTTATACGACCGTGGTCCCTTAAATGTGTCACCCTTGGTGGGCTAAGCCTGAGTTCAGAGGGAGGCCAGGGACTCTAGTTAAACTTAGGTCACCACTCATGGGGATGCCCTGGGGCTCCCCTGGATTAGACTCCACCTTGCTTTCTGTTTCCTGAGTTCTGTAAAGGCCGAGAGTGGGCTGGTGACACAGCAGCTTGTCTACAGAGCCACATCCAGGCCTATGGGTGACAACGATATTGATTCCAGGCATCGGGGAGCTGGAGTTTGCACTGGGGAGGAAGAGAGGTAAAGGAGCAGAGAGGTCGAGGGGGCCTGCGCCCCGCTCCCACTGCAGCCGTGGGCCTGCGCCGGGTCCGTGTGTGTCCTCAGCTCCACTTGCCTGATCCATAAAATGGGTTGTCATGAAGATTCGAGAGATGATGCACACAAGTGCTGGCATACACTGTGTCTGGCACCTGTTAAATAACAGGTCCAAGGTATCGGGCCTGTCAATAGCTCTGCTGATCGAAGGGGAGAGTGTCACTGTCATTTTATGTCAGGGAGAATGACTCTGAGTGACGTGCCCTAAGGTGAGCGAAAGGCGCCGACTTGTTCTCGGGCCTTGGCACCAGTCCCAGCCACGCCCTCCTGGCTGTGTAACCTGGAGAAGGTGACTTAACCACTCTGAGTCTCAGTTTCCTCATCTATAAAATTGGGAAAGAGATGGAACCTACCTCATAGGGTGGCTGTGGGGATTAAATGAGCCACCCTAAAGCTCCTGGCACGTAGTAGGTGCTCAGTGAATACTACCTCACTGAACGGGAACCTGGCGACCTGAGGTCCGGCCTTGGGCTGACCCTCTCAGATGGTCTCTGTGGTCGCCATCAGGGCCACAGCCTTTGTGGATGGTAAAACCAGGGGCTCAGGAGCCCCAGGAGGGCTTCTGCCCCAGGCACTAGTTTCAGATCTTGTCACAAACACAACCAGACACCTCCTGGGAGAGTGCCCTGCCTCAGTGGCCAGGCAACGAAGAGTAGGGACTTGGTATTCATGACCATGGCCAGCAGGAGTGCAGGCTGGTTTCCTACTGGAGGAAACCAGGTAACTGAGGCTGGGAGAGGGGAGGGGGCCCGCGTGGGGTCCATGTGGCAATGAGGCCATGTTGGAGGGTGGAGGCAGGAAACTGGGAAACCACCGTGGGCTGAGGGGAAGGGGAGGCCCTGTACCTACCCTGCCAGGGCCTCCCTCCCCACCCGCGGGGAGCAGGAACTGGTTAGAGGGGAACCGGGAAGGAGGGAAAGAAAGCAAACAGCCAGAGAAAAGCCTGGAGCTTGAAGTGCTGGGATTGTTTGGTCTGGCTGAGCCACCTCCTGGACCGCTCCCAGCAGCTCTGCAGACAGACTCTCACACCCCCCACCACATGTGTGCGTGCACACACATACCCACCCAGATGCACATGCGGTCGCACGCACATACAACACACACATGCCCGCAGACGCATACCACGCACAGGCACAGGCACCTGGCGTGGAAGCCCCACGGTGCCGGGCGGAGGGTTTCTGCGGTTCCTTCCAGCCCCCCCTCGCCGCCCCCCACCCGGCCCCCAGTCACCGACACACCAGCACGGCCCCTCGCTGCAGCCACCGGAACACCAGCCGTGCACACCTTGAGCTCTAAGCTCTTTACTTATATAAACTTGTTTAATCCTCCCGACAGCCCTAGGAGGCAGGCACTGTAATTAGCCCTGGTTTGCAGATGGAAAAACAGGCGCGGGGAGGTGAAGTGACTTCCCTGAGGTCACGTTATTGGTTCAGCAGCCCCCAGTGCCCCTTGGCGGACTGCTGCCCTACACCGTCTCTGAGGGCGCTGGGCTCTGGCCCAGGGACTGGGATCAGCGCCGTCACCCACACTGTCCCTGTCACGTGAAGCAGCAGCGTGATGTTGCCCTTTTCTCAGGCCCAGGCGAGGGCCGAGGACACGGAGCGTGGAGGCGCAGCGCCGGGTGTCCTGCTGCGTGTAGTGGTGAGGAGAGGCAGGAGCTGGGTGGGACAGACCGTGGCCTCCGCAGGGTCAGGCTCAGTGCCCCCCAGAAGCTCCTGCAGCTTCTTCTGCCGTAGCCCCCTTTCCTCATCCGTCCGACAGCTGGGTCTGTGCCTCCATCCCCTGGGCCTTGCGTGTCCAGTGTGTGGCGCCCTCACACTCGTTTGGCCAGCGCGTCACTGCCTCAACAAGTGTGCCCTGCATGTCCTTAATAATAGCTCTGGATAACTGTTGACAAAACATCTTTCCCTTTCATTATTTTATTTCCTCCTGCCCGTGTGCGGGGTGGGGAGGGGCTGATTACTTCCTTTGATCTTGGCTCCACCACTCAGAGAGTCCTTTGCAGCAGAGGGCCAAACTAACATACCAGAGCCCTCATCGGGCTCAAAGCTTCTTGCTGAGGGAATGAATGCCGAGCAAAACAGACTCAGCGCCAGCCCTGGAGGAATCAGAATCATGACCAGTGCTTCCTGAGCCCGTCCCGTGTGCCTGGCACCAGCCTGGGACTTCTCCCATGTCCCGTCCTTATATCCCCACATCAATGCCTAGGAGATGGTAGAATTATTGGTCCCCTTTTTCAGATGGGGAAGTTGAGGCTTAGGCAGGCTAAATTGCTCCTCGTGGCCCTGGTCTCCCCCACCTTGTATTATGGATATTCCAGGCCCTGTCTTAGGCCCTGCTGCCCACACCAGACTCCTGATGGCAGGAGCCACTTCTGTTTTCCCTCTGTTCTCTGTGTGGTGTCTTTCGAGACGCGGGCCTCCAGTGGCACCAGTGAGTGTTTATTACATTCAGCTGGGCCGAATGCAACTTTGGGAAAGAAAGGGAGAATATAGCAGAGAAGAGAGGATCAGTGGGGAGCACCAAGTCAAGGGCAGACAGAAGCATAATTCAGTGAAGATGGCTGGGCGCCATCTTCGAAGACCACCCCACTCAATGCCTCCCCCACCCACACTCAATTTTTGGACTCCCTCTGGACTAGCTTGCCAAGGAGTTTCCCAGGCTCTGCTTGTTCACTGCCAGTGACAGGCAGCTCAGCCCCTATTGAGAGGCATGAGGTAATCCAGTGAACTAACTCAGCTGAGTGCCAAATGGCCCCCTGATAGCTGATCTTCACTGAGTGCTTTCTCGGTGCCAGGCACATCGAATCCACACCAAAACCAAGAGGCCAGTACAATTATTATCCTAGTCTTACAGATGAGGAAACCGAGGCACGGAGGGTCATGTAACTTGCCCAGGGTCTCACAGCTGGTAAGCAGCAGAAGGCAGAGTACGACTCGCAGCCCGGGTGCAGCCCCAGGGAGCACCAGACAGCGGCCGTCCCAGCCTCCGGGCTGGCGCCACCCAGCAACGTCAGTGCGAGTCTGTGTGTCATTTTAAGTGTTCTAGCAGCCACGAGGAAAAGGGAAAAAGGAACAGGTGAAAAAAGAAAGCTCTGAAATTTATTTTAGTAATACATGTATTTAAATCCAAAGCAGCAGTATTTTAACATGTAATAAATCTGAAAAATGTCACTAATGAGACCTTTTACACTCTTCTTTGGGTACTGAGTCTTGGAAATCCAGTGTGCATGTCGCACTCTCTATTTCCAGCACATCTCAATGGGAACTCGCGACAAGCGCTCAGTAGCGCCTGCGGCTGGGGCGCCGTTCCGGGCCGCGCAGTTCCGCACTAGACTGTCTTTAAGGGGCTTACTGTGCTGTATCCTAGTGAACAGGAAGAGTGCGATACATGTTAGACACTCTTGTGATTACTTTTTATCACGGCTGTTGTTGATGATGGTATAGGGGGAAGCTGGGCTGAGGCTTCCAGAAACTGATGTTTCTATTTTTTTTTAAGATTTTATTTATTTATCTTTAGAGGGGAAGGGAAGGAGATATGGAGAGAAATATCAATGTGTGGTTGTGTCTTGTGTGTCCCCTGCCGGGAACTGCCTGCAACCCAGGCATGTGCCCTGACTGGGAATTGAACTGAGATCCTTTGGTTCATAGGCCTGTGCTCAATCCACTGAGCTACACCAACCAGGGCTTGATGTTTCTATTCTTAATCTGAGTCCTCCAAGCCAGCAGCTGGATGGCCCTCAGGCTGAGCCAAGCTGGGAGCCCTTAGCCTCTGAGAGGAGGTGGCCGAACTCTTTCTGAGAGGAGAGAGAGAGACCAGACTGAAGTCTCTGCATCTCCCCAGCCAGCCAGCTGAGCACCACATGAACTGAGGCCTCTTTGGGGTTTATAAACCCGTGGCCCATCTGCCTGGAGCGTGTGGGGTGGCCAGGCGCACATCTGGAGGGGAGAGGCCCAAGCCCTTCCTTCTGTGGTCCCTGGAAGCAGCACCTCCTGCACACTTTAGGAAGATTAGGCCTTTACGCAGAGCAAACAAACATGTCCCCACCACTGTTTTAATACAATTAACCCCAGTGAGTTAAATGAAGCAGGAACGAGGGCTCCATGCTGCCCCCAGCTCTCTGTGGTTCCCAGACGGCTGTCGAGGGCTTGCAAAGAGGCAGGCCCTGTGAGCCAGCAGCTCCCAAACCTGTCTGCACGCTGGGATCACCTGGAAAATTTCAGAAATACACTGGTGCCCCCAGAGGTTGTGCCTGAATGGTCCAAAGTGCGGCCAGGGCTTTGGAATGTGTCAGAGACCCTCCGGTGATCTAAACGTAGGCAAATTTGGAAACTGCTGTATTAACCCCCCTAGGGGCACGAGCTCACTTAGCCTCCTGGCAGCTGCAGTGCAGGCGTGGCTACGGTTCCCACTTTGCAGATGGGAAGGTGGAGGCTCGCAGCCCAAGTTCAGCCAGCCAGGAAGCCAGGAAGTAGGCATGGTAGGCATTCACCAGCCAAGGTCTTGATCAGTGATGTGCTGATAAACGCTTAACAGCTGGCTCTCTGGGAGGAAGGAAAAGTCCCGCTTTTTCTTGCAGCATTTGCCCGTCTGCGTGGTGTAAGGACTCCTACTCTGGCCGATCCTAAGCTACGGAAGTTGGGAAGCGATTCCCACAATCGGCTGCAGGGTCAGTTTGGTGGCCCCAGCGCACAGCTGGGCCACTCTGCGTGGTGAACAGAAGGTCCTATTGAGTGGGAGGTGGATGTGGTCGGCAATCGTCTGAATCTTTAGTCATAGAACCCTCTCTCACATGAAAATTTGAGAACCTCAATATACCCAACAGGGAAAAAGCTGTATGTTATCAGTAGAGGTGTATTTTATAAACTTAAATCATACTGTCTTGCTCCTGTTCAAACTGGGCGAGACCAGTTTGACCCCTTAGATGGGGTGAGAAGGATTGGTGAGCATGGGCAGCAGGTAGCAGGAGAATCGCACCTTCTCAGAGCCAGGAGCCTGTGCCCCGGCCCACCTCCGACACTCACAGGCAGGCCCTGTGGCCCTGGGCCAGTCCCCACCCCCTCTGGGCCTCCACTTTTCCTGTGCGCAGGAGGAGAACAGAGGCCTGGGGCATGGCTTCCCAGGCTGGCTTTGACCCTGCCCCACCTCTAGCCCGACCCCAGCCAGCCTTGACCCGTATTTATAGCCATGACTTCAGTCTCTCCAGTTCTGCTGAAGCTGGTTCCCTGGCCCACATATTTATAACCCAGCAGGGCAGAAATAGATGTGACGTGCAGGGGATTTAGCCGATTTTGTGAGTGAGCTGGATTCGGGGCATCCATTTGGACCAGGCTTGAGTCCCCGTGCATGCTGGTTGCCAGGACTTGTGGGCAGTCCAGAGCTGGAAGGGAGCGTAGAGACCCCAGGCCCGGCCCTCCAGCCATACGGTTGGTGGTCGCTGAGACCCAGGAGCGGAGGCTTTGCCGAGTCCCAGAGCACGTGGCAGAGCCAGGGCCCCAGCGAAGGACTCCTCGGGCTGTGCAACACGGCCTCTCCTCAGACCCCCACCCCAGGTCCCGGCTTGGTTGTGTTCCTGCTCTTGGACCCTGGGCATGGGTTATCCTCCCTGGGCCTCCACCCCCAAGTCTGTTAAATGGGCATAATAGTCGGGACCGGCCTCGTGAGGTTATTTTGGGCAGTAAACAAGGTCATGCTATGTATCAGTACAGAGTCCAGCACACAATCAATGCCTAATAAATAGTCACTCTTGTTCTGATTATATCTTCAGTCACCCCTTGATAAAAATGACAACTATAATGTCAATAAAGTCCATTCTACCAAGAAAGTTGTATCTTTCCGAGCATTAACGAATGTTAGTTGATTTAACCGTCACAACAGCCCTACGCGGCATCATTCTCATCCCCGCCTCGTCGTGAGCTCCGGGTGTGACTCTGAGGAGACGCAATGGAAGGGACTCGGAAGAGAATGCTCTCAAAGAAATAATGCCAGTATGTGAAGTCAGATCTTTTATATACCAGATCATGAAAAATACTGTCTTAAATGGCAGGCCTGTTCCCGGTGGACATCCAGACTCTAAAGTGGTGAGTGATTGGACAGTCAGGATGTCAGCATAGAAATGTACCTCCCAGGCTCTGCAAGGCTGTGCTCCTGGGTTTGCCGCCTAACGCTGGTTTTATGTGTTCGTAGTCGCATATGAGAGGGTAACATAATAGTGAACTTGAAATGCATGTGCCATTCAAAACACAGGATGGCGTCTGTCGAGGATTTTATATTAATACCACTGTTTTATGATCCGCCATACTCCTTGGCCCCCTTTTCTGCTTAATTATTTTTCCATTGCACTTGTCACCATCTGACATACTTTTTAATTTATTTGTTATCCGTCTCCCCCAACTAACACGTGAACTTCATGTGGGCAGGGGTCCTTCCCTTTCCGTTCACTGTGTATTGCCAGCTCTCAGAATAGTGGGAGGCGTTCAGGGACCATGTGTTGAATGAGTGAGTGAATAAGGGCATGACCAGGTCTGAGTCTCCATTCTACCAAGAAGGCAACTAAAATTCAGTGAGACGAGTGATGGTCCCAAGTCACCCAGCTGTCATGACGCTAAACGGAGGTCTGCTGCACACTCATCCCTCCTGGGACCACCCCGAGTCCCGGCTTGGTCCTTCCCCGCCACTCCCAGCTACCTCTTGCCAAGGACTGGTTTCCCGATGCATCCAGAGCTCCCCCAGCTTCACCCGATGCCCCTTCTGGCCCAGGAGGTGGACAGGAACAGGGGGGAGAAGTGAAGTAGGGAGGAAGGAGCAGAGGTCAGGGCCAGTGGGCAGCCCGAGCAGTGGTGGCTAGAGGCTGAGGCAGGTAGGAAAGAGGCCAGGGTTGGTCATTTTGTCTCGTGGAACTGGAAGGAGGGGTCAGGCATGTGGGGTCACGCTGGCACATCCCTGTGGGTCTGACTCTGGGAAATTCTGGGAGAGGGCAGGTCCCAGGGGACTCAGGAAGAACAACAGCCTTGGTTACTATCAGCCCCACCAACCACTCTGCCCAAGGTCTTTTTCAGCTGGGGAAACCGAGGCCCATTGAAAGGAAGGGACTACTCCTCCAAGAACACAGAGCAAGGTAATCACCAATGCCAGGCTTCCTTGCGCTCGCCAGTTCTGTGGGGTGGAGGAGCTTTGGAGTCAGGGGAAGAGACTCCACCCACCTTGGCTCCCATCCCCTCGTGAGAGAGAAATATTAAGGCAGGAACATATACTCTTAGCTCAGATTCTTGGGGACAAGGAAAGCTCCCTTCCTAGTGGCAGGGAAAACTCAGCTCTGGACAGGCCAGACACTACTCCGCACCCCACTCCTGACGCCGAGGTGCCGCCCGACAGGCAGGTTCGGTAGGTGCACCCTGAGCCATCTAGACCAGTTCTGAGTTACACCTTTCCCCAGGTTAACTCCATTTTTGTCCCTAGGCTGCACGCACAGTTAATGCCCTGGCCACCCCGCATTCATCATTCTACCTGATTAATATTTATTGAGTGACTAGTATGTGCCAAGCAATGTACCAGGCACTGGAGATAACTTCCTCCCTCTCACTTTGCCATCCTCTGATCCTCCCATCCTTCCTTCTCATTCTTCATTCATTCATTCATCCACTCACTCATTCATTCAGTAACTGCTTAAACTATTGAGGCAGCACAGCCTTATGGGTGGGAGTGATATTTGCAACCAGACTCTCAGGATATGAACCCTGACTCAGTCACTTACTGGCTGTGTGAACTTGGCAAGTCATGTAAACTTGATTTCCTATCTGTAAAAATGGTGGTAATAATAGCACCTTCCTTATAGGGTTGTGGTGAGGAGCGGATGATGTACGCTAAGTGTCTGGAACAGCACCTGACGTAGTGAACACTTCATGAACATTAGCTGTTATCGTTGTTATTGTTATTGTGTGCCTGGCACTGTGCCAGGGGCAGAGGGAGTCGGTCTGAGACGCTCCGCTCACACGGATCCCTGCAAGTTCCAGCCTCTCGCCCTCCATCCTGGTCTTCCTGCCTCCAGCCCTGCCGAGAGGCCTCTGGTCCTGGGGACCCTGTTTGGGCTCCTCCACGCTCAGGGGAGTGAGGAGGGGAAGCTGATGGCCCACGGGGAGCAGGGCTTACGTGAGGAGCAGGAGAGAGTGGCTGGGCTCCTGGGTTCGAGTGCCAGGCCTGAGTCTGACTTGCCGTGCAGCCTGGGTGAGCCTTTCCACCTCTCTGGGGTGGGGCCGAGAGTCGGCTGGACTCTATCAGCCCTCCTGCCCAGGCTCGAGTCTAGAGCCTGTGGCCAGATGAGGGACGTGGATTTGGGGGAGCTAGCATTAGAGGACCCCCTCTCATTTCGGCTGAGGCTGTCCACAGTGAAAATGTGCCCACACAGACATGTGTGCTGTGTCTGACCTGCAACCTCGGGGGCTATGGGGGTCCCCAGAGTCAGTCTGCAATGAGCAAGGCGTGAGGGCCCAGGGCCCAGTGGCTCAAGTTACCCCTGCTCTACACTCACCGTCGGTGTGGCTCTGGGTGCGAATGTGCCCTTCCATGCCTCGGTTTCCCCATCTGTAGACAGCACTCACCCACTGGCCCCACGAGGAGTGTTAGGTAATAGGTTTGGCCCAGCACTGGCAGACGCTGAGAAAGCGGCAGCTGCGGCTGAGTTACACCGCAGCTCTCCCCACCTGCACCTAGCCCCGGCTCCTGAGCAGGGTGGGTGTTCCAGGTCTCGGGCCCACACGGGGCCCGCCCAGGCCCCCCCACCCAGAGGGAGACTTGAATTGAAGAGCTCCTGCCAACCCCCTCTCCACGCTTGGCAACATGAAGATAACGCCGGCCAAAAATATTTGTGTGGGTGGCGGAAAGTTAGCTTTTCCGCCTCTCTCTTCTTTCCTGGAAACCGTGGCCACCATCAAATACAGCAAAACAGAAGCAGGAACAGAGAATGGTGGGGCCCCTGTGGGGCGTCAGAGGGGGCCCTGCCCCACCCGCCCACTCCTTCTGCCTCCTGCCATCTGTCCCTGTGGTGCTGTGGGCGGCAGGGTGGGGGACTCCGAGTGCTTAGAATCACGGCACCCTGCAATGCCAGGGCCAGACGGAACCCCCCACGACACCCTTCCTCTCAACCCCACCATTGTGCCTTTGGGCAAACTTGACTCCAAAGTGCAGGAGACACCCAACCGAGGTCACACAGCCAGTAAGGGATTTTCAGAATTCATTGGCCCTCTGTGAGCTTTTAAGATTCTGATGGCAGAAATCTGGCAGCAGCTGGTGAGAAAGAATTTGGAGGAATGAGGCCCTGGAGCTCTCTTCTGTGCTGGCCGTCACAGCCACGGAGTCAGAGCAGGGGTCAGCCCCCGGCCCTGTCGCTCTGCGACTTAGGCCAAAAGTCACGTTGCCTACCTGAGCCTCAACTTCCTCCTGTCTAAAATGGGATAATGATAACAGTGCCCCTCTCAGGGCTGGCCTGAGCGTTCACTTTGATAACCAAAGCGAACAACCCAGCAGGGGACAGGTGTTCGATCTGGTGAGTGCCCATTCTCCTTCAGGCAGAAGGTCGGCTTCTCTGCGGTGATTTCTTTGTCCCGAGGCTACAGTAACAGGTGCCTGTTATCTTTCCCATCCGATACTTGTTTGCTTTCCCCTGGTTGGCACTGATTTTCCTCAGGGCCTGGTAATGCGCTTATCTTTCCTTGTGCCTACCAGCTCTTCCTGGCACAGCTCCAACCAGAAGCTGAGGCCTAGGCCCCGCCAGCCAGAGTGGGGGTGGAGTGCCTGGAGATGGAGGTGTGGCCTCCAGGTCAAGTACCACCGCAGCCAAGGTCGGTCCAGGCCCTGAGGTCACCAATGTCCACAGATGCTCACAGTTCCCGGGCTTCTCAGTGCCCATGGGGCAGCCAGGGCACGAGTGTGTGCGGGGTTCTCCTCTCCCTGTCTGCAGCAGGGTGAGATTCAGCATGTTTGCACTTGGCAGAGTTCTCAGGGCTAAGAAGCAGTGGAATTAAGATCTGTTCAATGAGCTCTGCAAATTCCGAGGGTCCCTCCCATTGGCCCTGTCTTAAGCCCTACCTGCCTGTCTTGGGGCATCTCGTCCACCTCCTGTGCCTCCGAAAATGATCTGCACACCATTGTCTCCAGCCTGGAACTGCCCCCTGCGCTCCAGGCCCCCAGGTGGAGGCGACTGTAGGCCCATCTCCCCTGGAAATCCCAGATCGATTTCATCTCCCTGCTCCCCTGAACACCTGCTCCACGGCTGCTTCCCATTTATTGCTGATCTCTGTTAATGAAAGGCACGAAGCCTCACTGTCACCAGAGCTGCAGCCCAGACCCCGCCCCCTTCCTCCACACCCACTCTCCATCTGCTTCCCAGCCCAGCCAGTTCTTCCACCCAAGTTTCTCTCCTATCCATTCCCTCCTCGAGTCCCGCTAGGAAGCCCCCCTCCCCTCTCACCCGGATTATTATCATAGTTAACATTCTAAATAATCATGCTTCCCGCACCACCAGATTTTAAGTCTCTGTGAGCCAGAGCGTCATGTCTTCTTTATCCCCACTTGTACACCCTGTGCTTTTTATAGTGTCTGAAATGTGATAGGAGCACAAGAAATTGTGTAAAATCAAAGAATAGCCAACGTATTAAGTTGCATCTCAGAAACTGTGCTAAGTCCTCTGCGTGCATTTTTCTCACTGAGTTTTCAATGCTACACACACTGGAGATGCTGTAGTGCCTGTTTTACAGTTGGGAAAGCTGAGGCTCAGAGAGGGCGCATGGCTAGCTGCCCGTCACACGAGCGGCAGCGCTGGGATTCCAGCTGAGAGCTTGTCATGTAGCTGCATCGTCTCCCTTGGTGGCCAGCCTTCCGAGGTGTCCCTGTCCTCAGTCCGGTGCCCTCCGCTCCACTGTTCCTGAGATTCCCGCGGTGTGTGTACCTTTGGTGGCATGTGAAACAATTCTTTCTAGGGGGTGCCCAGATAAGTATTTTTAAATAACTAGCTATTTATTTAATGTGTATTGGGAAAAATGACTTTGCACAACATACTTGTGGTTTTCCTGCAATTATTGCTTAAGTCCAAAGTAATAGAAGTAAGTTATTTAAAGTGGATTTACAGAAAAATACTGAGCAAACAAAGTATCAAATGGCATAAGGATATGGCAAAACCCGGAGACACTGAGTGGCTGAAGCTGGAGACTTTCCCGTGAATGTGCATGGGACCTGGACCCCAAGGCCCAGCCAGGTCGAGGGGCGGCCCTCAGGTGAACAGATAGGCCTCAGAAATTCAGCCCCAAACGACCAGTGAGCTGTCTCACGTGCTGCTTCTCTTCTCTCTGTGCAGATAGATTGTCTTGAAGCGGGGACCTCACTGACCAGAGACAGGTTAAGAAGGAGGGCTTAGGGGACCACTCAGCCCCGGGAGGCCCGCCGCTGGCCATCACCCAGCTCTGTGAGTCGCCCAAGGAAGTCAAGCTGCAGAGAGCCAGAGGAGACCTGGAGAGAAGACGAGACCAGGGCGCAGGCGGGCACCCCAGCCCCAGCCTGGGCGCCAGCTTCTCTGCGCCCCTGAGCCGAGGCAGCACCATGCTGGGCCCCCACCTCCCACCCCCACCCCTGGGGCCCAGCGAAGGCAGGCCTACTCCCTGCACCTTCCGGATCCCCGATGGGAGCTACAGGTGTCTGGCCTTGGAAGCCGAGGAGAGCGGTGGTGAGGAGGGCCTACAGGGAGAGGCAGGGCTCATGGACATGGAGGAGGACAAGACAGCCAGCGGGAGTGGGGACAGCTCTGCCTTCAGAGCCACGAAAGGAGCACCAGAGTTGCCCAAAGCCCTGGGCATCCAGCCACCCAGCTGCCCCAAGGAGGCACGGAGGGGCCCCCAGCGTGCCGACAGGGCCGTCCAGGACTGGGATTTGGTGAAGGCCCGGCAGGTGATAACAGCCAGCCCCAGCCCCAGCCCCAGCTCCGGGCCCAGGATTCCTCAGAAACCAGGTAAGCTCATGTCCCTTTTCTTCTGGACCGCCAGGATCACAGGGGACCCCACAGGTCCTTAACTCAGGGGCTCCTGACCATATTTTCCCATGATGCGTAACAGTCCATCACAGTCCCACGGGCATGTCCAGACTGACAGCCCTGGACACACAGGGAGGCTGTGAGCTACGTGCAGTTCCAGCTGCCCCACATCTAAGCCCGTCAGTCTGTCCACTGAAGAGGGCATGTGAAAAGGCCGGGAGAGAAAGCCGTGCTATCCTGCTTGGTTGGAGACAAGTCCACCTCTCGCTTTTGTCTGCCCTTTTATCACTGGTGCTAACAAACGACGGTGGGGTGTGAACAGCTGATGGGGCGGGGCTGCCTCATGGAACGTACTGAGTGCCAGCTACTTGAGGGTGCTGGGCACACGGTACTGGGCAACACACACCTGGCTGCTGCCCTCATGGAGCTTAGGAGTGGAGACTGCGGACTGATCTACTCTGCCGAATTTCTCAGGTGGGAAACAGAGACCAAGAGTGAGGAAGTTAAGGACCAGGTCACTCGGCCTGTTGGTGATAGAGCTAGACCCACGTTCCTCACCCAGGCCTCAGTTTTCCATCTGTTAGAGATGACAGAGGCAGGACCCCTGGGCTGCAGTGAGGACCCGACCCCCACGGGTAGGGGAGAGCTCTGTGGGAGTGGCCCTGAAGGGAGGGAGAAAAGAAGGGAGGGTGATAATAGGTGGCAGGAGTCAGTGGAGCAGGGGGTCAGGGACATCACACTGAATCACCTCCACCGCCTGGCCCTGGAAACCCTGAAGTGGGTCCAGATGGGGAGGATGTGAGCCAGGCCGTGCGTGCGCAGACCTGGGAGGGCTCGTGCGTCAGATGCTGAAGGAACACTTCATTTCTCTGCAGGCGTTGCTGACGCCCTGGCTGGCATCTCACCAGCCATCCTGCCCACTCTTTTTTTCTGAAATAATTCTCTCCAGCCTCTGATCTCCCCCCATGGCCACCCCCATGGCCACCCCCACCACCTCCACACTCGGGTCAGACAGGGAGCTGGGCAAAAGCAAGGAGGGGCCTTCAGTGAACCTGAGGCAGCAAGGAGGAGGGCCCTCGCACCAGAGTCATCCCGAATTCAGTTTCCCTAGAGCCTGAAAGCCAGGGCTTGCCTCCTTCCCTCTCATAGTCCACGGCTGGGAGCCGGAAGACATGGGTAGCTGGTTCTATAACTGATATCAGCTAGCCAAATCCCAGCAAACCCCTTCTCCTTGGTGAGCTTTAGTTTCATCTGTCAAAATAAAATAAACACATGGGCCCTATCGACTCCACAAAGCTGTTGTGAGGTTGCAGTGATCTTAGACGTGGCAATGTTTTGGAAATTTTAGAGTAATCTAGAAAAGCATGTGAAGATGTTGACAATCATTAAAATGCTCATCATCAGCTCAGGAATACAATAGCAATTATTTGCTAAGCCTGTATTTGCCAAGCCCTCTGTGCTAAGAGCTTTACACAGGTCATTTCATTTACACTCATCACGACCCCCTTAGGGACATGCTGTCAGTATCTCCTTCACACAGATGAGGAGACTGAGGATCAGAGAATGGGAGTGAGTTGTCCGAGACTCAGGGCTAGCAAGCTGCTAAGCCATGATTCAGTCACAGCTTTTTTGAAATAAGGGGCTTTGGCCCTAGCCACCACTTTATTCTGGGTTTACAAGGGGAAAGTGTCTGCCAGCACCTGGTGTGGAAGAGACATGGTGGAGGAAGAAGAACGGACTACGTGGAGCCAGGTCACTTCATAGTATCATGTTCTCATTGGTCTTACTGCCGCCTCTCAAGGCAGGGATTCCCCCCTTGAACAGATGACACAGCTGAGGCTCAGAGATCGAAGTCCCTGGTACAAGGTCACAGTCAGAGTGGGAGCTGAGACGATGATCACATTCTTCTTGCCACACAGCCTGGTTCATTCCTCTCGTGAACATGCGGCCAGACGGTTATCCAGTTCTGGCCTGAGCATCTCCAGGGACAGAGGAGACAGAAGTGATCTCAGGAGGTAGAAGCAGGAAGGAAGCTGGGTCTCTCGGGAGAGTAGAAATCGGGTGCTCTAGGGTCAGAGCCCGCACTGGCCCTCTCCTCCCTGGGAGAGAGAGTGGCCAGGACACCTTCTTTCTGCCCAGAGACCGGAGGGAAGAGGCCTGAGGAGCTGCCAGGTTATTAGCGGATTAGGGCTTCCTTTTAAAGCTTCCTTCCATTACTGCCAGGGGATTATAAGCATCTTCAGACAATTACACCCAGCCTTCCACATTATAACTGCCTCCCTTCAGTGCTCCCTGACAGCTTTAAGTATGGGCCATGACATCTTCTGCCTTGGACACCCACCACTTGGGGTGGGTGGGTACCAGGGCCATTTCTCTAAGGCCTGAGTACCAGCGGAGCAGAGCAGAATTCGGTCCTTGGCAGGCCGAATGGTCAGGCAATAGAGAGAGATGAGGTGGGCGCAGCTCAAGTTCTCTGCCATCAGCGGCTGCCGACTTGGGAGAATATATGTGGGGAGGAAGGTGTCCGGTGGGGCTCACAGTCAGGCCTCAGGCAGCACTACTAAGTCCACAGCTCACCAAGAGAGCCCCACGCTACAGCTGTCCTCTCAGCGAAGTCTCAGTGGGCCATACTGGAAGGGCTCATTGAGATGACTGCGTAGATCATCTTGTGGCGACTCTGAAGCCCAGATATGAGAAGTAATTAGTCCAAGGTCAATAGTATATTGGCGGCAAGGCTAGAGCTAGAACCCAGGACCTCTGCCTCCCAGCTCAGCTGCCAGACCCTGGTGCTAAATGCTTTGCATGGGTTACTTCATTTCATACTTTTCTTATCTCTGTTTCACAGATGAGGAAACTAAGGCAAACTGAGTTTAAGTCCCTTGTCCTAAGTCTCAGGCCTGTGGGTAGAGGAGCTCGGAGGTCTGGCCATGCTTTCCACCGCCCTCTGTGCTGCCTTGTCTCCATGGAGACGAGGCAGCAGGCTGTGTTCTTCCACCCACCTGGGGCTGGGAAAAGGTTGTTCAGGCTCTGGGGGATGCTGGGGGCTTCTGCCAAACCATCTTCCCTCCCCCTTGGAGATGCTCAGGGACACTTAGCTCCTCCTCCCCTCGTGGTTGTGGAAAAGCTACCTTCCTTCCCCAGCAGGCCACTTGTTACTGGGGGCTTGGGGTATCTGGAAGACACTGCAGGAACCTCCGGGGTGGGAACAAGGGTGTGGATCTGGGTTGTCAGCTGAGCCCTCCCTTGGCCATGCCTGTCTAGCTGAGGCTGAGGAATCTGTGCCCATGATGAAGGCTGACAGTGGTCATTGGGCCAAGGACATGCCCCTGACCCTCAGCCCTGTGGGAGAAAAGGCAGTCAGAGAAGCCAGGGCACCACCCACACCTCTCCCCACACCCCCACTGTGGTGACCATAATAGGAGGGTGATGGTTTAGGAACAGGGATCACAGGTTCATGTACACCTCACATGTACTCACACATGTACACTGACACCCTCATAAACATGCATGAAAACACATATGGTGCATGCACACCATGTTGTTATGCAAACTCATGTGTACACTCACACCTGCACATATGTGCATGCCCTCAGACACCCAGACATTGTGCATGGGTGTGCATCCACACACACCCTCCCACAGAGCGCCCTGACCCACACCTGCCTAATCAGATTTGCATACACAGCTGTAGTCCCGCCGGAACATGCCAGCACACAGACTCCCTCCCTTAGACACAGGTTAAAAGCATGCTCTTCACTCCCTTTTCTCCTGCTCACATACCTACACTTTGAAATCTCTCTTGCATATACACACACTTTCTTTTACAGGCATATCCCCTCTTGCACGCCCACTGCGACACACCTACGTTCAGACTGAACCACTTTCTGTCCTGCTTCCTTTTCCCATCTCTTTCTCTTTCATACCCACCCACACAGTAATCCTGGCCTTTCTCTCTTCTCTCTCTCTCACCCACACAGTTCGTTTCCTGGTTTGCCATAGGCTGGCCTGCAGCCATTTTTTGAGCACATTCACTCACAGGGCAGGCAATACCCACCCTGATGCCAATCCCCAGGACCCTCTCTGTGCCTCCCACCCCCACCAGGGGCAGCCTCCGTACATGAGCATCCACAGTGCCAAAGGGTTCTCTGTGACCCATGAGGCAGAGCAGTCAGGGAGGGTTTGTCCCCTCTGTCCCCTAATGTCCTGCATTCTGAGCCTGCCCACTGGAGGCAGGGGGTGTCCCCAAAGCCCTCCACCTGCAGCTCTAGGTCTGGGTTCACATCAGCACATCTCTGACTTCCTTTAGCAGAAATCTAAACACAGAAAGAACCTTGGCATACAAGACAGATGAAAGTGGAACCACCCTGGTTGGAAGGGTGGGGTACTTGGAACTCAGGGAAACTTTGGTGAAAACCCAGGCCAGCATTTTTTCCAAGTGTAGTTTTGTTTCAAAATTGTTGGGAGTGTGAAGGGTGCTTGTTATTCGTCCTGTTTTCAAGCCCACCAAGTCTCCTCTACACTGGGAGGGGGTACCAGAAAGTGGGAACCTCAACTTTGAACAGCATGCAGGGTGATTCTGATGCTCACTGCCTGCAGGCATGGGGCTCTGCTGAGCTCAGTCTGAATGGGGTTTAGTTCAATGAAAAGGTGGGGAACTGCAGGCCAGGAGACACCCAGCATCACTGCCTGTGGTGTTGCTGGCCCACCAGTTAAGTCAGGGCATGGCCCCAGGCTGCTGGGAGGTGACAACCTAGCTTTGTCTCCAACCGCCTAAATTCTCCATCTGCCTAAGGCCCACAGTTATTCTAGTTACTGGGGCCAGAGAGGGTACTGCCCCTGGGGCTAGAGAAATGGGAGGCGGTGCCAGTTATGGGGAAAGACTCACGAAGACAGATTTAAACGGCGGGGGACGAGGCGGGGGACAAGGATAGAGAAAAGTGGTGGAGATGAGGTAGATGGGGAGACATGAAACTGCGTGGAATAGAAGAAAAAGCGTTTAGGGAACGACCTGGGGGATGTAAAAATGAGCAAGAAACAGAGAGGCAGACAACCAGGCAGCAGAGGATGAGGCAAAGGGGGAGGAGAGAGGGAGGAAGAAGGGGGAAGAGGGGACCCTCCGGGAGACCGGAGGCCGAACCCGTGGGGGGCGGGGCGGCGGTGGGGAGTCGCACCTCCGAGGGCGGGGCTGGGCGGGGCTGGGCGGGGCGGGCGGGAGGGGCGGCGCTAGGGCCCGGAGGAGCAGCCCGCAGTCACCCACCCAGCCCTCCCGGCTCCCGGTCCCGGAGCAACCCGCTAGCCGGTGGAGGTGGCTGCGGTGGGGCGGGAGTGGCGGGGGTCTCGGGGCGGGGCGCCCTGACAGACGCGGCCAGGTGCGCAGAGGTGGCGGCGCTGGTGAGCTCGGGGACCACGCGCGGAGGCTGGAGGTGAGTGAGGGGCGCTGGCCGGCTGGGGTGCTGGCGCCGACTGCACCTCGCCCCTTCCCACCTGTGCTGTTCCCGGCACTGCCTGGTTGGAGGTGGCACCTCTTGGCTCCAGTCCCCCCCCCCCCATGCAGGGAGACCTTGGCCAAGTTGCTTCTATACTGTGGGCCTCAGTTTCCTCATCTGTACGGTGAGGTGGGGGGCGGGCCGGGGAAATCTCGAGGGTCAGGAGCAGCTTAGGAGCGGGAGGTCTCCCCATGACGGGAAGCTACTCCACAGGGCTGCGTGGGCGCTCCAGAGCCCCAACCCGCAAGCCAATTCGGGACTGGGGCAGCCCCGGGCTCAGGGGTGGGCAGCAGCCGGAGGTCTGCGCCCCGCGGTCCGCTCTGGGAAAGATCGGGTCAGCTGGGCTCAGGAAAACGGCGAGTTGGACTCTGCCCGGGGTTGACCAACATGGGCGCCTGTGGGGCAGCGGGACGGCATGTGCTGGGCCCATGGCCCCCCTTCCCGCGGGCGGGGCGAGCAGCGCGGGGTTGAGGCTGTGCAGGCGAGTCACGCAGGACGTGGAACCTTCCTATCGCGGGGACCACTGCTGGCCTGCCTGAGGAAATCGAAGCCTTTCCTGAGCTTCTAGGGGAGAAGGGGAACTGTCCTAAGAGCTTCACATCTAATTCTCACATTGCTACTCGTTCCCATTTGCCAGGTGAGCACGGAGGTAACATGAGTGGAGGGTGGGGCTCCTCTCTAACCACCACACAGTGAAATCAGGGGCCCCATTCAGGGTTCCATCAAGACCTCCCCGCCCCACGCCGTGTTCCAACACGGTTGCCTACAAGGAAGGAGAGCAAGCAGGGAAGCAGCACCTGCCCCACTCCCCACCCTATCCAGAGTGGTGGGTGGCCCTGGAATAAACCAACTTGCTGGGTGATCTTGGAGCAAGGCCCCTTTCCCTCTCTGGCTCCCAGTGAGAGGGATGGGAAAGGGGTCCGCACAGGGGTCAGCTGCATAGGAGACAGCAGTGCTCGTGGTAGGTGTAGGAGTGGTCCGTGCGTGTCCACCGTGGGTGTCCACCGGTCGTGTCGCAAGGTAGAGAATGAGAAGGGATGCTGATCAGAGGGACTGGGGTATGCCAGAGTAAGGGACCCGACCTGCTGGTGCCAGCCTGCCTGCCACCAACCCCAGGCCTGGTCCCCATCTTGTGTTGGAGCAGAGCCACAAACCCATGACTTTCTCTCCTCACTACTTGCCATACACCTCGGGCAGTGGAATGGGACTCCTCTGGGGAGCTGAAAATGCCCTGCTCTTGCAGGTGGTCCCCTGGCTCTAGTCTTCGTGTGAGATCTTGGGTCGTTTCCTCCTCTGGTCCTCGGTTTTCCCATAGTGCAATGAGGGGGCTGCCCAAGGATCAGTGTGATACTCAGAGAACTTCCCCAAAGCACAGTGTTTGCTGCTCTGCCACCCTGGCCCCCTCGCCGCTCTTTGCAGGCCATGGGCCTGCTGCCAACTTCCCCCCACCTCCCAGACTAGTACCTCTATGCAGCTGTGGTTGGAATCAGCATTTACATAGTTAATACAGGCCTTTAACTCCGCCCTCCTTGTTAGCTTGTTTTTCCCTAAGGATAAAAAAAGAAAAAGGAAAAGACCAGTGGCAGTCGGGGCCTGGTTCCCAACTGATCCTTAGCCCCTCAGTGAGTATTGTACCTAAAGCCCCGACTTCAGAGCTGGGGGGACTGAGGCAGGAGAGGAGAGGAGATTTGCACAGGGTGATTCTGTGAGTGGAAGTGAGCAGAGCTGTCTTTCCTTGGGACAGCTGTTTCTCCCGAAGTGGGAGAGGGCGCATATAGCAGAGGAGCCTTCTCCCCATCTCCTCTTCACCCCCACCCCCATTTGTACCAGCTCCATGGCTGCCATGTGTCCTCCTGAGCCCACCTCACAGCTCTGGGAAGTGGGCTTGGCAGGGGTCAGCCCCCTCCTTCCACCTGCAAGCACTGTCAGCCCACGAGGCCGAACACACCTCCAGGCCTAGGGGCCTGGCCTGGGAGGCACCTGTCCCTTCAGAGTAGCTCCCAGGCTCCAGACGTGAGCTCATCGGAGCTGCCGATGCCAGGAAGGGAGGGACCGAGGGGGAAGCAGGCAGGACTGTCCAGACTGGGGCGCTGTGGGCCCCTGGGAAAGTGGAGGGGTGCTGTTGTGGAAGACTGCCCCCACTTCCACAGTAGGGACTCTGGCCCCCACTGTAGTGTGGCCGCAGGGAACATGATAAGCCAGCAGAGGGTCAGCGGGGATGGGGATGGGGACAGGCTGCAATGCAGAGACCCAGGTGCTTGGCCAACCTCTGCCACTTGCCCGCTATATGACCTTGGCTGAATCCCTTGCTCTCTATGGACCTCAGTGGGTCCCTGGCTAGCAACGAGGTGGGGAGGGTCTTTAGGCATTGGGGTATAGTCAGGTCCCTGCTCTCAAGGAGTTGCATTTTGATCGAGGGGATAGTCAAGAAAAAGGGAAGCAAAGAAATCAGCAAGGTAATTTCAGATAGATAAAGTGGCACAAAAAGCAGTACGTTGTGCTGCTGAGATGGAGAGGGGGCCATGCTGTGTGGCGACTGGGGAAGGGCTCTCTGTGGAGGTGACACTGGAGCAGAGGCCTGAGTGGTATTTGAAGGTGTGGTCACGGCAGGCTCGTGGAGGAGGTATGACCAGAATGGGAGGGGTTTGGTTGGGAGGAAGGTGTTTCAGAGGGTGGTAAAGGTCTAAACTAGAAGCTGGGGCTGTGGCGTGCGGGGCATTGGCTGCAGTTGTGATGCCTTCATCCCTTAGTGCTGCAGACAGCAGACCCAAAGGACCGTGGGGCCCGTGACCAGGTCAGATGGCTGGCCAGCTAGTCCAGTGTGTATGTGAGCTCAGAGGTCTTTTTGAACTGTGCCTGGACCCTGGGGCTCAACTGCCACCCAGTGTGGCCAGAAGAAGAGCCGCTGTGGGGACAGCCTCCCAGCCCTGTGATGCCAGAGGCTTACAAAAGCCGTCTCTCTCCAGCATGAAATCTTTACCAACTGGCCACGGCTTGAAATTCCACCATCCTAGCTTCATCTTTTCCATTTGGTGAGGCAGTATTGTATAGTACTGTGTGACCCTACGCTACCCTGCCCCGCCTCCCGGGCCACTGCAGACGGACCACGTCCAACCTACTCCTGCGCGGCTAATACACAGATTCCGTGGCTGGAGCCCTGGGCTCTAGTCCTGGCTATCTGGGAGATCTTGAGCATGTTATATAACCTCTCTAGGCTTCTGTTTTCTCATCTATAAGACAGAAACAATAATAGGCCTTACCCCGTACTCTTGTTCTGAAAATTAAATGAGATATTATTATATGCTAAAAAAAAAAAAAACCTGTTACTCATTAAATAGTATTATCGTGTTCTGATCTCTTTTAAAACAGCAAGCCCTTGAGGAGATAGACGCTCATTCACTCCAGGCTCAGGTCTCAGGATAAGTTACTTTCTGACGCTGGGCCAGGGACAGGTTTTGAGGGCGGGAGGATGGGCACAGCACAGTGGAAAAGGGCCTGGCCTGTGCTCCAGGAATAGGCACTTGAACTTCAACACTTGAACTTCAAGTCTTAGCTAACTGGTTGGTGGTCTCGGACAAATTATTTGCTTCCTCTGGGACTCAGACCTCTGTTCCGAGCGGCTGTGAAATGGACTAAGAAGGATGTGGAGCTTGTGGGGGTGAAGAGCTCGACAGACTCCAAAAACATGGAGCCAGCAGGAGGGGCTCTCGCCACAGGGGGCAGGACTGATGACCCCCACAGACCGGAGAGTGGGCTCCCCGGAGACTGGCATTTACCCTCTGGGAGAAGTCTCTTGGAGGCTAAGAGAGTTCAAAAGATAAGAGCTGGTTTTCTGGGAAAATAGTTAATGTTTGTGGTTAAGTACCATGTGCCAGGGGGATTCAACTTTTTTAAAAAATATTTTTTAAATTTATTTTTAGAGAGAGGGGAAGGGAAGGAGAAAGAGTGGGAAAGAAACATCAATGTGTGGTTGCCTCTCATGCGTCCCCTACTGGGGACCTGGCCTGCAACCCAGCCATGTGCCCTGACTGGGAATCGAACCAGCCATCCTTTGCCTCACAGGCCCGTGCTCAATCCACTGAGCTACACCAGCCGGGACCGGGTTCAACTTTCTTTACATGTCAACTACTACTGTTATTATTAGCATTTTATAGATGGGAAACTGAGGCACAGAGAGGTCAAGTGAGCTTCCCAAGGTCGCACAGCTGGTAAGTGGCCAGATTGAAACCCAGGCAGTCTGGCCCAAAGCCAGTATGCTACTACTGCACAACATAGCTCCTCCTGCTTTAGACAGAGTGCCAGAGGCTCAGAGGGGCCAAGCACCTGCTTAAGAACACACAGCACTCCTCCGGGATCCTCGTCCTGCCTGACCCTCGGGTCCTTGGAGGAGAAGCCTCTGAGTGCTGGGGCTGGGGTTCTGAGGTTGGCCCTCGAGCCAGCTCAGCCTCTTTTCTTCCCCTTCCCCCCTCCCCGGGAATAGGTCGGGAGGATCAAGTGTGCCCTGGAAGCATTGCGGCCCTGGGAGGTTCTGCCAGGGCCTGGCAAGTGGGCGTCATTTGAGTTGTGGGCCTTGAGTGGCTCCCAAGAGCCTGAGCTGTTGAGAGTTCCCATGGAGTCTGGTGTGCCTCCCGTCACTGGACAGATAGGGAAACTGAGGTCAGAGAGTCCAGGGACAGGCCCAAGGTCACAAGCAGAAGACGCCCTTGTCCCTGGGTCTCCTGTCCTGCCCCTGGGCTGCTTAGTACTTGTGGGTACCATGGGGAGTGGGAGTTGGGGACCCTACTACCCATCCCCAAGGTGGCCCTGGTCTCAGCCAAGACATGACTTCCATTAAGGGGCCTTTTGGGAGGGCACTTGGAGTTGGGGGATGGGAAGGGTGCTGATTAAAAAATAGAATGTCACGCGCATGGGGAGCAAGCATGCTACCACCCAGCTGGTGCCAGTTGGCTCCCCCGTGCCCGGCTGCCAGATCTCACTCAGGGCTCCTGCTGGGGGCCCCACCCACCCCACCCTGGCTCTGGGCCTGAGGCTGAACGCTCCCAGCCACCCTCTCTTCTCCCTTCTCCCTTCTCCACCCCTGCCCAGCCTCCAGGCAGATGGTGCCCTCACTGAGCCTGGGTGGGCCTGAAGCTCAGCTGTTGGCTTTAAGCCGTGCCGGGGCGGGGGTGGGGGGGGCGCGTCTGGCATGACCACATACTGGCTGTGTGGAGACCCTTTCCCTCTCTCAGCCTCAAACAGGGACAGAGTGATGCTACTGGTTAAAGCTCCTTACAGCTTTCAGAGGCTTTCTCAGACGCCACCTCTCACGTAGACCTGACCAACAGTGCAGGAGACCCCATGCAAGGAGGTCTTGTGACCGAAAGGCCACTCAGCTGGAGGGTAGCAGAGCAGAGGGCCACACTCCCAGCTAATGTGGCAAACCCCAGTCCTGTGCAACTTCTCCGGGGCGAGCGACGTCACCGGGAAGCACAGGGGAGAGGGCTTTGTGGTAGTAGTGGGAGCCGTGTTTTTATTCCTTTATTCCTTCATTCAGTCAGCAAATATTTATCGAGCCCCAGCTGTGGTGTTGGGGCAGAGACAGCAGAGAAATGACGACCTAGGTCCCTGCCCTCTGGGGGCTGCTGACCATCCGGCAGGGCAGACTGGTGCTAAAACAAATAATGATGGAATTGCAAACCTGAGGGTGCTGGGGCACAGGAATGTGACCTCCCAGGGCAGACAGGTGCTCCCTAGGCCTGCAGACGGTCCTGAAGGATGCAAAGTATGGTCAGAAAGGGACGCCAGAGGGGTGAGGGGAGGAAGGGGTCCGAGCGAGAGCGCAGCAGTGCTAGACCCTGAGGTGAGAGGTGTGTGGCCCCTGTGGGAGCACTTGGAGAAGGGCCAGCGTGGCTGGAGGCTGGAGCACCCTGAGGGGAGCTGCGGCACCGGGGAGGGGCAGTGGGGCGTCAGGCAGGACCTGGAGCCTGAGAAGGGGTTTCAGGCTGGTCCTAGGAAGGGGGAGCCTGCTGGTTTGTGAGGCTGGTCTGGCCTCCTTTCTTTCCTTCTTTTCTTTGGATGTCCATCCTGATAGAGTCGCCTGTGGGCCCTTTGCCCTCCCCGAGACGCTGCACTGATGACTGACTGCACGGTGCTTGGCCATCTCTTCCTCTCCGTGATTTTTCATGTTTTAATAGCCACTGGTTGCACCCTGCCTTCCGGGAGGGTTTGGGTCCATCAGTCCTCAAATGCAAGCGGGCGAGGGCGTGCTCTTGGGCGGGAGGCTGCAGTCACTCAGGATGAGTGCCTCTGTTCAGGCGAATTTTATTTCCTTTTATTCCTCGTGGGAGCCTGTGGACCCAGGAGGTTCAGCTTTCGGCTGAATAAAGACCTGCCCCTGAACTAACTCCCACTGCTTATAATTGCCGCCTTATGCTGAAGGTGCCTTTTTCCACTTCAGACACCTTCATTCAACCCCAAAGCCCCCAAGACCAAGCCCTTGCAGAAATCAGGAGGCCTGTGTTCTGAGTCCAGCTCCGTCGTATGCTCCTGGCACATCCCCTTTCCTCTCTGGGCCTTGGTTTCTCCAGCCGTTTTATAGAGAAATACTCTAGTTTTTCTATACTCAGTGTACGGCTCCTGGAGGCGATATCAGCATCACCCAGAAGCTTCTTAGAAATACAGACTCTCAGGCCCAGCCTGACTTCCTGAATCGGAATGTGCAGTTCAAGAGCACCCGGGTAATTACTATGTCCGCTACAATATGAGTGTTCCAGATCAGTCATTTTTACACTGAGGGAAAAAACGAACATCCAAAGCTATAGAATCTTCCCTCTCCAAAGTTTTCCTTAAGAAACACAGAACAGGGGAAGCACCCACTCTGTATTTATTCACTGAGCGACAGGGGAGCAGGGGGGGGGAGGGGCAGGTGAGAGGACTGCACTTGGTTAGACTGGGAATCAGAAGGGAGGAGGCAGGATAAAGCAGCTCTGGGGGAGGGAGGGGGTCGACTCGGCTTCTCAGGCCTCTCCTTCATGCTTTGAGAGCTCCCGGCCAGGAGCCTGGGTGAGCCTTTCAGCTCTGACCTCCAGGGTCCTCTGTCTCGCTGGTTTGGAAAGACGAGTTTGGAGGGAGGGTGCTTGACAGTCCATAGCCCAGTGATGTCTCTCCCTGCTTGTCCCCATCTTGAGGTCCTGCTCTCTTGCCCGTGGAATCCCTGAAAGGGTAGCCGGTGCTATTCTTAGCGTGACAGAGTGGCGAGAAGAGAACATGCTAGTGCATTATTTATGCCTCTGAGTCAACAGGATTACGTTCAGGGCTCCCGGAACATGACCCTCCCTTCATCCCTGCCTTGGCAGGTAGGGCACCTCCCAGGAACCATAAGCCATCCCTCTGGCTTGACCGTTCCCGCTCAGGGCCTCGGGCCCCCGAACTGGGAGATGGACCGTGGAACACAAGACAAGCTGGGACTAGCAGAGAGCTGCTTTGGTGAGGTCACTCCTTCATTCATCGGCATGTTCTTATCCAGCACGTGCTGCACACGCGATAGGTGTCAGGACGCCGATGGCTGGGACAGAATCCCTGCCTTCCAGGGGCTCACACCTTAGCCTGCGAGCCAGTGGCATTTCGTTGTCCCAGGCGGGCACGCGCCAGGCCTGAGGCCGGGTACTTGGCACCTTTGAGACAGGGTGGGGATTTAGGAGACTCTTCTACAGTAGAGGAAACTGAGGCTCAGCATGTACAAGGCTTGCTGAAGGTCACCATTGCCAGTGGTCGGCCCAGCTGGGACTTGAACTCAGGTTGGCTCAAACAGAAGGACCATTTCAGATCAAGTGGCACATGGAGTGTTAGGGCCTTGGGAAGTCCCTGCCCTGCCCAGTGAGGAGACCCCCTCAAGACTGGAAGAACATTAACCGGCTGAGGTCGTCCCATCCTCTGTGAACCTTGAGTTATTGAAGAGGTCTTGTGTGTCCAGGGTTTTTGTAAACCTGGAGTAAAAGGATAGTAGAATCTTATGGGAGGAGGTGACAAGGCCCCGGGTAGCACATCTCCTGAGGCTGAGCCAAAGACCTGAGTCTTTCGTGCATCAGTTTTCTGCTCTGTCGGACAGTGTGGCAGTCCCTGCTCTGTCTCTCACGGGTGTGACAGTGCCAGGAGAACTATGTCAAAAATGTTGTGCACATTCCAGGGATGGTAGATAATCAGTATATATATTTCTGTATATAAATATACAGGGTCCAGCACAAATAATGCCCCTTTTATTACAAAATCATAAGCATGTAATTCTGTAACATAACAATGCCATACTCAAGCACAACACATGACATTTTAGGTTAAATGTTCAAATTAAGACTATACATTTTTACACCCATATTATTGCCCTACCAACCACACTCCAGCAGGCCTTACTTCTGCCAGACCCTGTATTTTCTTAAGTGTATTTTTTAACATTATGCATTTCTTACATGTTCATCTGCTTATAAAAACATTTATAAAATCATGTGCTCTAAAGCCTTCAGGGAGGCTGTTCACATGCATATTCTGTGGTCCTGGGTCTGGGATGGAGCCCGGGAATCTGCATTTTGGACGTACTCCCTGACGGGTTCAGGAGCACTGCAGGTTTCTGATTTGAGCTGGATCAGGAACAGTACTTGCCGGAGGCCTCCCAGTGAGCTGGAGACTGAAATCCAGGCCTGTGCTCTCAGCCCACCCTTTCCTCCTACTCTTCAGCTGCCTGGAGCATCCTAAAGGGATGAAGCCAGGGATGGGGATGACTGCAGTGAGCAAGGATGCTGGCAGCAGCTATAACATTTACATGCTGTCTTAAACATTTTACATGGCTCATCCAATTAATTGCAGTAATGATAGAAAAGGGGACATTCTCCACAGGAACAGGAACCCCTGGGACACTGGAGCACCAGGTGGCAGATTTTAACGTACCCCTGGAAAAGAGAAACCATGACTGAGGCGCAGAGATGCTGGAGAACTAAATTTGAAACTGCACCTTGGAGCACTTAACCATTCTCCGGTAACATGTGCCCTCCGGGCAAAGGCTGCCGGGGAACTCCCTTCCCTGGAGACAGGGCAGTCTGGCTGGAGGGAGGCACCGGTGCCCTCCCACACGGTGTGTCCTTGCTGCCACGCCTCCATGCCAGCCTGCCGCCTGAGTACTCGTGTGCCTCCATCTGCATACCTGTGGGTGCTCAGTGTGCACACATTCGTGTGTGGGTTCCGGCGTCTCTGGGTCTGCACGTGCACACTGCTCCAGGTAGTGCAGCTGTGAAGCGAGCAGCACGTGTGTGTGTGTGTGTGTGTGTGTGTGTGTGTGTGTGTGTACAGGGGAAGCTGCGCTGCTGCCGGCCAGGCTCTCGCCAGCATCGAGAAGCAGTTGAGCACGTGTGTGTGTGTAAAAATGACGGCAATGCAGGGCGTCCCTGAGACCTCAAAGGGCAGAGGGCGGAGGCCCACGAGAGAACCGGTTTTCCTCGTTTGTGTCCCACCACCACGTTGCGTGCACCCTCCTCAAAACCCCGGCACCAGCCCCTGCGGGACCTTAGCGCCAGCTCTTCCCTCTGCCTGGTCTCTTTCCCTAGGACACGCACGTGCTTCACTCACTTCCTCACCTTCTTCACTTCTTCACCTGGATGCGACTTCTCCGTGATGCCTGCTTGGGTGATCGTATTTACCTTCGCACACCACTCCTCTATTTATCTCCCGTCCCTGCCTTTTTTTTCCTCTGTAGCATTTACCACCTGACTTACTTGTCTAGTTACTTGCCCATTCATCTTGCTCCCCTCCTATTGGAATGCAGGCCGTTCTTCGTGGCTGTGAACAGTGCCTGGCCTGAGGTTGGTGTGCAATAAATGTGGGTTTAATGAATGGGTCTCTGTACCCCCTGACTCACGTTCTTTGGGCTGTCTAACTTTCGTTACTGCCGTATCCATTTTTACCTCGCCCTGAGCAGTAATATGCCTTTCACAGGATTGGTGTGTTTATGATGTTCCTTTCCCAATATGCTTCTGCAATTTCCGTAACTATGAAGGTTTCGATGATCAGGGTATCACCTAACCCCTTTCACTTCACTAGAGGTGTGGGGCCATCATCCTCTAGGAATCAAGGGTCCAGGCCAGTCCTCTCTTAGAACACACGAACAGACTGAAGCCCACAGAGGGTCAGGAATTAGTCCAATGTGTCACCCCATGTGTGACAGGATGCACCCTGGAACCAAATCTCATGACCCCAGTCTTCTTTTGCAGTTGCAGGGACAAGGGGAAGGTGGGGCTGGATGATTCAGCCTCTCCTGTAGCACAGGCTTCTCCAGCTGGAGGAGAGCCAGACAGGCCTGGGAATTGGTACATGGCATGGAGGGCACAGCAGGGTCCAGCCCCTGGCATGCACAGGGCCTCAGTGCCCTTCTGGCTGAAGGGCTGTGTACCCAGCGATGGCGGCCAACCTCAGCTGTACCTTCCCTCCCAGGAGTCTTGGACCTGGCGCTCACATCTAGCAAGAGGCAGACTTGGAATTCAAACCCTGGTGTCTCAAGCCAGTACAGCACACTGGCTAGACACTGATGCTGGGGTCCCCTTGCAGTGAACATTCTAGGGGGTGAGGGAGTGAGGGTGGAGGTAGTTGGGCTGTGCCGGATGGGGCTGAACTAGAGAGAGACCAGCCCCAGAGAGGGCTTCGGAAGGGAGGGAGGCAGACAGAGCCCTAGCCTGATAGACTTAAACAGAGGCTCGTTTGTGCTCAGTCGTGCACAGTGCTGTACACTGGAGAGACCGTTTCTGTGTCTTGTTGGCTCTGCTGGGCAGACATCATCTTGTTTTACTGATGAGGAAGTTGGGGTTCAGAGAGAGGAATGATTTACTAAAGGCTGCACAGGATGCCTTGGGAAGAGGCCGCACCCGTAGCTGGGTTTGGTAAAGGAGGGCTGGCTGTCTGGGAGGTGGGAAGGCAGGCAGGCCGGCTGAATGAATGTGGAAGTGAGAAGCGGGAGCAAAGCCTGCAAACAGCTGGAGGTTGAGATAACTTCGGTGGCTCAGAAAACCTTGCTGAGCCCCAGTTCCCTCATCTGTACGATGGGCATAACAGTGCTCTCGGGTCACAGATTGCAAAATAAAACAAAACAATATAATAAAATAATGATAATACTGAAATCAAATGCCAGGAACATAAGAAGCAACCTGAGTAATAAAAGGGAAGTGCACCTGGCCTCTGACAAGTTTGCCTACCAAGGCCACCTGCTCCCAGGCCTTCTCTTGCAAATGCCTGGGAGCCTGAGACCCCAGAGAGTGAGCACCGCCTGGAGGAGCTGGGAGAGCTGTTGGGGGCGGGGCTGTGTGTCCCGCCCCCCCCCCGCCCCCACCGTGAGACCCTCCTTGCGCAGCAGGAGGGTAAAGGCTCAGCCTAGACGGGCTCCCTCCTCCGCTGTCTGCGCCCTGCTGTCCGCTCTGACTCCAGCGTGCCTGGGACGTCATTACCATTCCTCCTGCGTTTTTTCCCCCCAGTTATTTATTTTTCTGTGCGGAAGGAATGTGGGGAATTTACCACAGGGCGCTGGCCTTCGCTTTTGGCTGCTGGGTGGCTCTTCTATAAGAGGGAAGCAGTTGAGACAGATGGCTATGGCTGCGGAGGCGGAGGCGGAGGCGGCGGAGGGTCCCCGCTGAATCAGTGGCCCGGGGAGTGGGGCGGTTATGTAACCGGCCTGGAGGCTTAAGGCAGCCAGTGCAGTGCTCCCAGCCTCTGGGCGTGAGCCTGGAGACGTCAGAGGCCCATTGGAGCTACACGTGGACCAGCCCGTTCACCTTCAGCCTCCGGGAAAGCCCGGCAGGTGTGTTCCTCTGATGGGTGCCTTTCTGTCCACCTGGTCTTGAACTGGGGCATGGTGGGTGTGGGTAGGGGAATAGAGCAGGGCGGGGGATTGCCTTGAGCTTCCCAGCCTCTGCTGCGCTGTCTCATTACTTGGAATACCTTCACATCTCTCTCTCCCTTTCTTTTTTTCTTTCTCCTTTTTTCCTTTTTCTCTCTCTAATAGTTTGTTTTTTATTGCATCTTTCCTACCAATTATCCCCCAATACACTCTTCCACTTCCACACCACCCACTTCGGCAGTCACCGCACTGTTGTCTGTGCTCCTGAGTTCTTTTCCATTTTTCTCCCTCCCTCCACCCATCAACACCCCCACCCTGGAGCTTTCTGCCTGCTCTCTGTCCGTGAGTCTGTCTCTGTTTGGTGGTTTGTTCAGTTCGTGCATTAGTTTCCACATATGAGTCATCATACAGGACCTGTCTGTCTCTGGCTGGCTCGTCTCACTTAGCACAGTGCTCTCCACATCCGTCAGTGCTGTCACAGAGAGTAAGATTTTCTTTTTTTATTGCTGAGTAGTATTTCATTCTGTAAATGTACCATGGTTGTTTTATCCGTTCATCTACAGATGGGCCCTTGGGCTGCTTCCATATCTTGGCGATTGTAAATAATGTTGCAGTGAACATGGGGGCACGTGTATTCTTTTGGCTTAGTGTTTCAAGTTACTTCCACGTCTCCGTCTTTCCAGACCTAGGGCATATGCCACTGCCTCCAGGAACACTTCCCAGATTGCCTCATCCGAATTCATCTTGCCCTTAGGCTCTATATTCTCCCAGCAGGTAAGAATAGTCTGCCTCTTAGGTCATCTCCCTCTTCCCCCACAGACTTGTTGGGTCCCCCCACCCTCAGTCCCCACGAACCACCCACTAGATCCCTGCTGTGGAGTCTAGACGGACCCGGGATCCAGATGAATCTAGAACGCACGTCCCTGGACGCAGGTACATTTGGACCGCGGGGGTGCTCATTCTACAGCCATGTGTCTGGTCCACACCTATGAACTCCCTGCTGGGTGATGGCCTCAGCTGAGGATGGAGACCAGCCGCCGTCCCAGGCTGCCAGAGGGCCGAGGGGAGGAGTGACATCTTTGTAGAGGGCCCAGAGTGTGTCAGGCTGGGGCAGGGGCTGGGGAGCCAGAAATGGCCTAGGCCCAGCCCTGCCCCTGGCAGAGGCATAGTTTAGGGGAACCATCACTACCCCGCCCTGGTTTGCCACCCTTTTTGTCACCTGGGATAAGGGCTTCCTCTGGACGGGAGGTGTGGCAGTACTGTGTTCCCAAGGCTCCCCGGCTAGGACCGTGGAAGCTGAGGCAGCCGGGGAGGGCTTAGCAGGGGCAGCCTGAGCAGGGGTGGACCTGGAGGTCGGATCCTGGGCCTGAATTTGGCTCTCGGCGAACCAGCCTTTTCCTGTTTGCTGTGCACCCAGGGCTGAGCCTGCCTCTCTCTCTGCATCACCATTTCCAAGTCCCTGAAAATCTAGTTGTAGATTAATGTTTAGGCCAGCAGTGAGCAGTGCTTGCAGCCTATAGAGATGGCTGCCAGCCAAGGCCACGGCCAACTTGGGAGCCCTTGTCTTAGGTTCCCTCCAACCCACCCATCCTGCTCTGCCTAATCTCAACCCACGGTCAGCAGGGATATACCAGGAGTTGGGCCAGGCCTGGCTTCCTTCCCCTCCAGCCTTGGTTTGTGAGCTTTCCCAACCTATTGTCTCTGCCATCCAGTCTTCCTGCTCTGAAGCCCCTGAGCCAGGTTGAGCAGGGGAGGAGCATTGATCTAGAAGTCTGAACGGATTGATAAGGGCTTCCTGGAGGAAGTGGCAGTGAAGCTGGGCCTGGGACACTGGGTGGGGAAATGAGTGTGCTTTGTGGGCAGAGCTCTTGAGGAGGATGTGCCCAGGCTTGGGATCAGTCAGACTCCCAGCTGCAACTCCACTCTGCCTGCCCCTTGCTGGCTGTGGGGCCTGGGTGAGTTCACTGATTCTTCGGACCTCGTTTTCCTCGCCTGTCCAGTGGAGGTAAGGGAGCCTCCCTTATGAGGTGCTGTGAGGAATCGGTGAGAAAATACATGCTGAACTCTGAGCTTGGCAGCATCTGGTGCTCCTTACATGTTGGCTGTCGTCATCCTCATCGGCTTCATCCTTATTCTGTGAGCACCACGGAAGGTGTGGGGAGCCCTGCCCCCAAGCTTCCTGGGGGAAATTAGATTCAGTCCCAGACTGCTGCGGAGCAGCCTGGCCCACGGGATAAGCACTGGACTTGCCCTCGGGGCCACCACGGGTTTGAATCCCAGCTCTGCCTCTGACCAGCTGTGCCCCCTTGGGCAGGTCACCTCGTCCCTCTGAGCTGCTTCCTCTCTAGCACAGAGGTGAGGGGCACTGACCTGGAGGACTGCTGTGACTGGGGCCAGAGCCTGGCATGCCGTGAGCACAGCCTGAAGGGTAACTCTCAGTAAAGCGAACAATGTGCAAGTGGTGAGGTAATTGAATACCGCAGATTCACTGCTGCCGGGGAGGCTTTGGAGGATTTGGTGGCTTTTGAGTTGGGTGGGAAGGCCGGGGCCTGCAGAAAGGATTTAGACAGAAAAGGGTTCCAGGGGAGGTGTCTGTGCCAACCCCACAGCAGAGGTAGGAGCTCGCAGCACGGGTGTGGGAGCCACAGGCCGTTGGACTCCCTCCGGCCACTGCTGAGTGCGCTGGGAGCAGGGCGGCCAGCAAGCTCTTGAGCAGCCCTGACGTCAGGGGCTCTGAATGCCACCCCGAGGGCTTGCTGCTTGGTTCTCCACGTCCTGGGGAGGCAGGAGAAAGGCACGAGGATGAATCTGGCCTAGTGGGGCGGGTAGATTGGCGGGGGAAGAGGCTGGGGGCGGAGAGGCCATTTAAAAGGCTGTTGCAAAATCAGTTTTCCTGATAAAGAGCTGCGCTGAGTCATCCGTGGAGGAGAGAAGTCACATCCAGCTCCTCTGCGTTGCTGTGGATGTGGGATTTTCCTTTCTGTCAGTGAGGCAATTGGCTGCCTCTCCCAGAGGCTTGGAGAACCAAGGCCGGCTCAGCACCCAAGGGGAAACTGGGCTGCAAGGGAAGACCCAGCCAGAGTGAGTAAGATGAGCACTCAGGTGCCTTTGTGATTTGGGGGGTGTGGCTTAGGGCCTATAGCATCCCTCTCTGGTCTCAGTTCCCCTCTGGGCATCCAGGGAGAGGCCTACTGTGGCTTCTCCTGGCCTTGTTGGTGGCAAGGCTGGAGCTAGGTCTGGGGCTCCCCGCTCTTGTTCCTATGCATTTCTCATGTCCTGGCAGCCCTTCCCACCTTAGTCTGAATTATTCTCCTTCAGAGAGGAGCTCTGGCAGTCTGTCGAGACTCAGTCAGGTTGCACTCACCAGGACTTTGGCATGGATGGAGAACTCTCTGGAGAACGGAGGCTGTGTCATTTCCTCCTTTCAGCAGGGAGGATATAGGGCAGGGGCTGGCAAGGTAGCCAGACCATTACTCAGGCCAAGTTCATCTTCCTGCCCCCAGCTGAGCCAGAGGTTGTGCGGCGGCCATCCATTGGTTTCTTCCTGACCCCACTAGGGGGGCAGTTTACCCAGCCTGTTTACCTGTCCCATTGCCAAGACTCCCAAGTGGCCAGAGTGGGCTGCTTCCAGCCAGTCTCTATTCCCACCACTGGCTCCCTGTCCCGCTCCACCCTTCCCGGGCCTGGATACTCCCATTGACGGCAGCCATGTGAAGGAACATTTCCTTGAATTCTCTCCCTGTCCCGACCTTCTGCTCTGGCCTCCCTTCCCCTGCCTGCCCCGCCTCCCTCCTTCGGATCCTTCGTCCAGACAGGCCTGACGGTGGGCAGAATGGGCAGCTGCCTACTGAGCTGAGGGGGTGGGAGGAAGGGCGCGTCCCTACCTGAGCACAGTTCGAACTCAGGTCTCCGACTCCCAGCACACATTCTTTCCACTCCACTAGTCTTTTATGTCCTAGCAGTCATTTCTGCCTTAGCATGAATGAGTTTGTCAGCTCTTCTCCTGAGTTCGTGAGCCCAGAACAGCATGAGTTGTTCCAGGCAGATGAACGTGCGGGAGAGAGGGCGCTGCTGTGCACTGATCACCAGGCGAGGAAGCAGAGGGTTCTGCAGACCATCGTCCAGGAGCCCCAGAGCCTCTGTCTGTGCCCCTCCCTCCAGAGTCAGGGTCTGGAAGACAGAGTGGTTGAGAAATGTGACTCAGCAGCTAGACTCTGAGTTTTGAATCTCTGTCCTGCCACTTGCAGGACATATGATCCTGGGCAGGTCTCTCTGAGCACCGATTTCTGGGAGGAAGGACAGTATTATCTCTGGAGATGGTTGGGAGGATTGAAAGAGGTGATGAGAATAAGGTACGTTGCACAGCACCTGGGCTGCAGTGAGGGCTCAGTAGTGACCGCAGCCATTCCGACCTCGTTCTAAGGCAGTACTCAGGGCTCCCTGTCCCCCTCCCCCCGACTTGGGGACTGAACCCTGGTGGACACTGGTCTCCCCAGCTCTCTCCCCACCTCAGGCAGCTCTTCTTGCACCTGCCCTCACCCCTTCCTCTCCTGAAGGGCTGTCACCAGAGCTCCTGATCCATTGACCAGGCTGGAGCTTTCCAGGGCCAGCACCCCAGCCCAGCCCTGCAGAGGCTCAGAGAAGAGGGGATGCTGTGACTTGCACAGGTGCAGGCTGTCACCAGGCAGGTTGAGGGCTCAGTGAGGTGCCTGTCCCCTGCAGCCCTTGGGCACCTCCTGCCTTTCTGACACCAGAGAGCACGCTCTTGGACCCACTGGCTGGGGCATTGCCAGGGGTGGCAGTTCCCTAGTCTGAGGAATTTCGGTTGGAACCGTCTCCCCTGGTGCCCTGCAGTGAGGGGCTCTGGGGTCCCCTCAGCTTCGTTCATGTGGGATGGCAGAAACCATCCAGACTGCTAGCTCAATCTTCTTCAAATCTCCTGCCAAATTCCTTTTCCATGGAGTCACTGCAGGCTGGGGTGGAGGGCACGGGAGCTTCCTCAGAGGCAGGCTCTCTCACCTCCTGGCCTCTTGGGCCATGTCCCTGCTGTCTCAGAACAGCGGTGTGGGGGACGCTCCAAGTCTGGCTGGGGATCAGCAGACCAGGTCGTGCCCCACCGCCCTCTCTGCAACCGTTTCCCTCTCTGAGCCACCAGGCCAGTTTGTCCCCAAGGGCCTGCATGCTCTGCCATTTGAGAGTTTTCTAAACCCATGGCCTTCAGAACCCGTGTGGAGATAGGACCGAAGCAGAGAAGGGTGGGGAGGATTTATAAAAGTTGAGGCCGTTTGCAGTTCTGGATTATGAGCCTCACATTTGGGACTCTGCTAGCCGGAAGGTTTGGTGCTCTCTGGAGTCAGGGGTGAGTGGGCTGCTCTGCTTTCTGGCTCTGTGACCTTGGGCAGCTGACTTCACCTCAGTGAACCTTGGTTTTCTCATCGCTGAAAAGCAGATAATAATAGTTCGTGCTCCATAGGGATGTCGTGGGAATCCACCCGGATGGCACATGGGAGGCGCATGGCTAGGTGCACAGTGCGAGCCCAGTGAGTGTCAGCTGCGATCGCTGCTCTTGCTGCTTGTGCGTCCTGAGGCCCATCGGTAGGGGTGGGGTGTTGACCCTGGCCCTGCCACGTGGGGATGTGCTTTGTGTCTGGGAATCTTGCGGGGCTGTCAGGTTGGAAAAAGGAAGCATTTTCTCTGGGTGGCATTCGGGGGGCAGAAGTTAGTGTAAGGAACAACTTCATAGCTGAGGACTCTTCATGAGTAGAAGGCCCCTCTCAGGGTAGTGACCTCCCTGTCCGCCGAGTGTTTAAACAGAGGCTTGTGCCCTCTGAGGCACAGTTTTAGGGATGCAGGAATTGGACCTGGTGACAGCCATTTCTAAGTCGCTGAGGTTCTGCAGTTTGGGGCAGTAATGCCCCCCCACCCCACCCCTGACCCAGAGTTCTGGAATGCCCTGCTGTGTGAGCTTCAGAGAGTCGCCGCCTCTCTCAGGACCCTGACCTGAGCAGTGCTTCTCCTTTGCTAGAAGAATGTCTGAGCCCTTCCAGGGAGAAGAGTGGGGTCACCAGTCCCACCTCCTGCCTGGGCAGCATGAACCTCCTGGCAGCTGTGACCTCACTGTGGCCTCCCAGTGCTTTGTCACCTGCTCAGTTAAGGAAACTGGCTCCGAGAGGTGCGGTGACTTGCCCAGGCCACCCAGGTAGCAAGTGGCAGAGCCTAGATCTGGGCCAAGAGGCCCGGTTTCTGCTCAGCGCAGAGGAGATGGACACCGCGTGGAGCTGAACAACCTCTCAGGGCCCTTCACACCTCCCCCCAGGAGCAGCCTGGCCAAGCCCCCAAACCATTCACCTTGCATCAGAGGGGTGATCCAGGCAGGAGGGAGCGGGTGTTGGGGGACCATGGCACAGGCTGTGTGCCCTCACTGCTCTGGACAGGTGGGCGCAGGTCCTGATGGGAGTGGGAAAGAATGGGATTGGGGCCAGACGGCCTGTGGCCGCTGGGCCTGGTCCCAGTGAAACTGCTGCCGCAGCCTTTCTGCTCTGCGTGGCCTCCCTGCTGACCCTAGTGGGAGCCCTGCCTGCCACCAGGCTCTGGGGCTCAGTTTCCTCATCTGTAAAATGGGGGTGGTGGTGACATTGCACCTTTGTAAGGGCCCTTCCAGCTCTGAGTCTGTGAATTCTGAGCCTCGCTGGCCGGATGCCTAGAAAACTGTCCCTGGCCGCTCACTCAGCATGTCACGGCCAGTGCTAATGAGGGGAAGGGAGGAGGAAGGGCAAGGTCAGATTCCTTCAGAACTAATTAGCTTCCCTCAGTGGCAGCAGGGGCTGGGGAGGAATTTTCTCAGCCACTGAGTGAGCTGCTAACCCTGACCACAGCCCATCCAGCTACCTGTCTGCTGGCCCATTTGTGCGGGCATCCATTTGTTTAGTCGCTGTTCAATAGCATAAGCTCAGCACCGATTGTGTGCCTGCCAGCAGTGAACTTACGGAAGGCTAGGGGTCTGACCCCAGCCTGACCCCTGACCTCAGGTCCCAGCCTCCAGCCCCAGACTGAACCCCAAACCCTAATGACTATGTTCCCCGTGTGTCCCAAATGGACCTTTAGAAACGAGTATGGGCTGTGGACCCAAAGAGAATGGGTTCTGACCCCGGCTTTGCCCCCCTCTGCTGTGCAACTTTGGCTGCGTCGTTCACATGTCTCTGGACCTCATTTTCCGTTTCTGTGAAACGGGTGAGTAATGCTTGTCTCCTGGTGTTCTGGTGAAGATAAAACAAACTAATGCAATGTTCTGGTATAGTCACTACTGAAATCAGCCCCATTTATTGCTTTTATAACATTAAAATATGAGCATTTTTATCACTTCTTGGCCTTTTGGCTAAGAAGCCAAACACTCAAGTGTGGTATCTGTTCTTATCAGTTTAAAATATGAGCATTTTAAAATGAATGTTTAAATTAAAATGGGAAGAAAGTCTGCCAGGACGTAGAAGAAGCTAATGGCAGCTGTGACCTCACCTGATTTGTGGTGTGGGGTGCTCAGAGGAAAGGGACATTTTTCACTGTACACTTTTTTTTGTTTTTGAACACTGTATACTTTTTCATGTTTTTAACTTTTTAAAGATCATGTGACTATATTGCCTATTCTTAAAAGAGGATTGTTCCTGTTTGTGTTTGTGTTATCAAATGACTGTTGTCCAAGTTCGAAGGTGTCCAGTGTCCTAAGAAAGGCACCTAGCAACGTCCTGGGGGTTCATTCGTGCATTCAGTCATGTTCACTGGGCACCCTCTTTATACCAGGCTCTCTCCCAGGGGCCAGGGTGAGAGTGCCAAACAAGTCAAGCAAGGTCGTTGCCCCCTTAGAGCTCAGGTTCTAGGTGGGGGGACAGAGAGTAAACAAGGAAACACGTGAAAGAAAATCATTCTGAATTGTGTTGAGTCTTATGAGGAAATAAAACAAAGAGATGGGCTAGGAAAGGGGAGGGCTCATTACAGAGGAAGGTCCCTCCAGGAAGGTGACATTCAAGCAAGCCCTGAATAGCAAGAAGGAAGCAACCTGGAATTCCACCTGGGAAAGATCATTCTAAACAGGGGGAAAAGCATGTGCAAAGGCCCTGGGGCAGGAACAAACTTAGTCTTTTCAAGAGACAAGAAGAAAGCCTGCAGGGCAGAGCCTGGTGAGAGAGGAGAAGGCAGATGAGTGGGGGGTGGAATGGGGCTGGACTACTGGGGCCAGGCATTCTTCTTGACCTCAGTAAAGTGCTACAGCAGCAACCTGCAGGCTGCAAGTGAAGGGCCGGTTAACCCTGAAGCAGCGGCAGTTGGGGAAGGTCTTGCCCAGGTGGTGGCATTTGGATTGGGCCGTGATGTCTGGGTCAGGGATCTTTATGAAGAGAGGGGACTCCAGGAAACAGTTAAGTAAAGACCAAATGCCGGAGGAAAATATCATCTGTAGGAGGGTCATGGGTGACTGTCTGTCTGTCTGTCTGTCTGGGTACCCGTGTGACTTGGCATTCCCACTTGCTAACTGGGCCCCTGTCCCTCCCTGCAGCGCTGGGCCGGAGCACCAGCCTCACTGAGAAGGACCTGAAAGAGGCCAAGGCGAGGAGCCAGCAGATCGCAGCCCAGCTGACCACCCCTCCCAGCTCCAACTCCCGAGGCGTCCAGCTCTTCAACAGGCGCCGGCAGAGGGTAAACGAGTTCACCTTGGAGAGTCAAGGCCAGAGGGGACAGAAGCCCAGCCAGGAGTCCCTCAGAGTGCCCCCTGCCAGCTGCACAGGCCATGCCCCAGAGCCCTGCCTGAATCCCACCTCACTTCCCAAGCCAGGCCCTCCAAGGAGCCCTGACGGCCAGAGCCTTGACGTAGGGGTCTCTGGTCACAGCATGGAGGGGTGCTCAGAGGAAGCCAGCTTACTGCAGCACCTGGAGAAGGTGGCCAGTGAGGAGGAAGAGGTCCCACTGGTGGTGTATTTAAAGGAGAACGCTGCCCTGCTGACGGCCAATGGGCTGCACCTGTCCCAGACCCGAGAAACCCAGAAGAGCCCACCAACCCCACCTCCAGCCGAGGCCCACAGCCCAGCTGCGGATGTCAACCAGAACCTTGCCTCACCCAGCACCGCACTCGTCACACCTGCGTCCACCAGCAACCACAACCTGCCAGCCACCGATGTCAATCAGAACCTGCCGGCCACTGTCACCCCCCAGAGCCTGCCGCTTTCCAGCATCCAACAGAGTTCTTCAGAGCCACAACTCCCACCAAATGGCACCATACCAGATTCCAAACCCAGCACCCTGTGTGCTGCTGGGCAACCCCAGGAGCTGGCCGCAGAGGTGCGGTCCAGCACCCTCCTAATTGATAAGGTATCAGCTCCATCTACCACCACCAGCGCCTTCCCCAGAGAAGCCACTCTCACCTCCAGCTCTGGGGCCCCAGCCCCGGATTTCATATCTAGCTCCCTGCTCATCGATGTCCAGCCCGGCACCGCAGCGGTATCAGCAGAACAAGAGACGCTGGGGCGGGCAGCTGCCACCACACCTACCAAGTTGTACAGCGAGGTCCACCTCACGCTGGCCAAGCCCCCCTCCGTGGTCAACAGGACGGCCAGGCCCTTTGGGATCCAGGCTCCAGGGAGCACTGGCCAGATGGAGCAGAGCCCCATGGTGCAGAGGCGACACCTCGGGGGGAAGGCCCCAGCTGGCCAGTCCTCCAGCATGGCTGACAGGAGCCCTCGGCCGCAGAGGCACGTAATGTCTCACAGTCCCATGGTGGAGAGGAGGCCCATGGCACAGCGAAGCCCAGCCTTGGAGAGACGCCCCTTTGGGAACTTCACCCCACCCCCCACTTACGCCGAGACCTTGTCCACAGCGCCCCTGGCCTCCCGGGTTAGGTCTCCCCCATCTTACTCCGCCCTGTACCCCAGCTCCGACCCCAGGCCTTCCCATCTGAAGGGCCAGGGGACTCCCACCAGCAAGACAGGGATTTTGGAGGAGTCTATGGCCCGGAGGGGCAGCCGGAAATCCATGTTCACCTTTGTGGAGAAGCCCAAGGTGACTCCGAATCCAGACCTGCTGGACCTGGTGCAGACGGCCGATGAGAAGCGGAGGCAGAGGGACCAGGGGGAGGCCGGTGCGGAGGAGGAGCCCTTCGCGCTGGGGGCCGAGGCGTCCAACTTCCAGCAGGAGCCAGCGCCCAGGGACAGGGACAGCCCCACTGGGGCTGAGAACGTCCTCCCCGAGTGGGCCTCGTGCCTCAAGTCCCCGCGAATTCAGGCCAAGCCGAAGCCCAAACCCAACCAGAACCTGTCCGAGGCCTCTGGGAAAGGGGCTGAGCTCTACGCCCGCCGCCAGTCCCGCATGGAGAAGTACGTCATCGAGTCTTCGGGCCCCACTGAGCTGGCCCGCTGCCCTTCACCCACTATGTCCCTGCCTTCATCCTGGAAGTACTCCTCTGGCAGTCTCCGGGTGGCGTCCCGAAGCCCAGCTCGGACCCCGCCTGCCTCCCTCTACCATGGCTACCTGCCCGAGAACGGGGTCCTGCGCCCGGAACCCACCAAGCAGTCACAGCCGCCCTACCAGCTGAGGCCCTCCCTCTTCGTCCTCTCTCCCATCAAGGAGCCTACCAAGGCCTCGCCGAGAGCCACCTCGCCAGCCAAGCCGAGCTCCCTGGACCTGGTGCCCAGCCTGCCCAAGGCGACCCTCCCTTGGTCACCTGCCCTGCCTCGGCCCTCCCGCCCATCGCCAGGCCTCTGCACAGCCCCTGGCCAGGATGGCCTCCAGCCCACTGCCGTGAGCCCTACCTATGGCAGCGATATCTCCCCCGTGTCTCCCTCCAGGGCCTGGTCTCCCCGAGCCAAGCAGGCCCCGAGGCCCTCCTTCTCCACCCGGAATGTTGGGATCGAGGCTCAGGTGTGGAAGCCTTCCTTCTGCTTCAAGTAACAGACCCCACAGGGATCCCACTGCCCATCAAGGCCCCCTCTCTGAGGGCAGGATGGAAAGCAGATGTGGCAGGAAGCGGCCCAGGGCCGAGAGTCAGGGGTATGGGGACGCGGGACTCAAGGGCTGACGCTGCTACCAGCTAGCTTTGTGACGTTGGACAAGTCACCTCCCCCGAGCTGCAGCTGCCCATTTCCTGTCACAAGGGTGGTTGGACTCCCTGTCAGAGGGCTACGACGTCTGCTTCTGGGTGGGAGGAGGGTCGTGGAGAGAACTCCCAAGGCAGGCCCGATCCAGGCTGGGGGCTTCCTCTGGCCGTTGTGAGCTAATGGGATGCCAGCGTCTTGCTGGGGAGTGGCCTAGAAGGGGCCCTAACAGGGGCTTCTGGAGCAGACAGAACCTGCCAGTGCCTGCGGGACAGCCGGCCAAGGGGCTGCCTCCTCTGCAGCCCCAGTGGGGCCACCCTCATGGGGCCTCAGCTCCCAGCACCTTTCTGCCTGTTGCTGGATTCTCGCCTCCAGGGTCTGTCTCTTCCGCCTCTGCCTTCTGGACGTCGTTTCCTCTCCACTGCTTCAGAGAGCTTTGCCTCGGCCTCCACGTTTTCTTCTGCTGGACGAAGACTTAGCCCACCACTGCTGTCTGATGCTTTTCTTCTGCCCTCGTGCTCAGCTGCCTCCATACCTTCTCCAAAAACCTGACTCTGCTCTAGGGACCTCTCAGGCAGTTCATCCCAGCCCTCCGCCCCAGTTCCCGGGCTTGCCCTCACTGTTCTAGGTTCGGGGAGGTCCGGGGGACCCCAAGAGATGGAGAGCCCTGTAGAAGGATGTGCAGGCCTGGGTGTGCAGTGAGAGCACAGGCCCCTGGCGATGTTGGCTGTTTTCTCTTAAGCTGTAGCCGAGATCTGCCCAACTGGAAGCAGCCATCTCCATGCAGGGGGAGGGAGGGAGGCCACAGAGCAGGTTTCTGGTCCCATCTCAGCCTCTCATTTGCTGTGTGACTTTGGCCAAGTCGCTTTCCCTTTCTGGGCCTGTTTTCTCATTTATACAATGGGGGCTCTACCTGGCTGTGAGCAGCTGTGAGGACTGAGAGGACAGGCTGGTGCTTCTGGAGAAAGGCCTTGTAAGTGATGACAGTCCCCTGGGAAGAGAGGGGAAGGACAGGGGCAGTTGCCATAGGACAGATGGAGATTAGGTGTCTGCTAGGGTGTTCTGGGAAGGGTGTGGCCAGAGGAGCTCGGGCATCCTCGGCTGGGATGGTGCAGGTGCAGGTGCAGGATTGCCTGGAAGTGGGAGCGTGGCAAGGGCTGGGGCTGGAGCACAGCCGCTCCGTGCGTGGGACAGAGGAGACCTCTTAAAAGGCTCTGAGGAAAAGGCTGGGATGTAAGAGACTGATCCCATGTATCTCTTCAGATTCATAGTGCAGTGAGGGTGTTCAGCCAGGCAGTCTGAGAGCCTCATCACCTCTGACAGCTTTGATGTGTTGCAGCTCCCCAAAACCAGGCTTTGTGGGGGTTGAGAGAATATAGACGCAAGAGGCAGAATTCAGATGGAAGCTCCCCAAGGCTGGGGCCTGAGCACCACCCACTTCCCTTCCCCAGCCCTATTTCTGGGCTCCCCCGTGGGGAGAGGCATGGTGGGGGTGGCGCCCAGGCCGGGCTGAGCCTGCAGTTTTCCTGAGCTCTGGGCTCATCTCCATGGGAACAGGGGGTGCCTTCCCAGTGAGTTCATTCTGCCCAAAATGCGGGGGCATGGAGAAGGGAGTCATGAGTGAGCTCAGCAACTTCACGCCTCCCGGGACAGAGTGAAGCCCCTGCCCCTAAAACCCCTGCTCTCCTTGACTCCCCAGGGCCAGTGTGGAAGAGCCCACCTTCCATCCTGCAGTGCCTGCGGCCAGGCTGGCTGAGCTCTTCCCCCAACTTTGTTTTCTCTCCTGTTCTCAATACACTCTGCCTCAAACCTGTCTTGCTTCTTTCTTTCTTCCATGCTCGCTGGCTGCGGTGAGGGCTGTCTCCCTCCTCCCTGATTCTGGTCTGGGAAGTGGGGCAGGGCGACTCCGTTACTGTGTGTGGATGCGTGGTGTGTCTCCCCGTACTGCCTGCATCTGCTGTGCGTCTGGATCACCCGTGGGGACAGATGTGTGCTGGCCTGGAAGTGAGGTGCCCTCTTTCTTCCCCGGAAACCAGAACCCCATGGAAAACACATTCTTCTGCTTTCTACTGCCTTCAGAGTTTTGCCAAAAAGGCCATAGAGCATGGGGAAAACCCACAACCTCTAATGGTTCAGGGGTGTTGAGTTCTTTAAAATTTACATGCCTTTAGCTGGAGCCCAAACCCTCGGGTGCCCTGCGGTGCCCCCTCCTCTCCCTGCTCTCTAAGTCTGGCCACTTCCTACACATCACCGCCTGCCTCTGCGAAACATGGTCTCTGCCCCAGGTAGAGAGGAACGAACTGCCATGGAGAGTCGGAACCAGGCTCCAGTCCCAGATGTGCACCCGACTCCTTGCGTGGCCCTAGAGAGCCCCAGGGCCGCAGTCCCCCCTCCGTGCAATGAGAGGACTACAGAGGCAGTGTGGGAGCCAGCTCTGCCTGGTTCCCCACCAGCTCCTGTCCGACTCTGCCCTCCTCGAGCCTTCGCCCCACACACGTGCCCTGCTTTGGGGCTGGTGCTGGGGTAAGTGGGTGTACTTTTGGAATTTTCGCCTGTGTGTACTTCACAGGAGTTCTGGTGTATACTGGTGCATTGAGATCTGTGCCAGAAAATGAACAGCTCCGATTTCCCACAGCCTTTTTGTCTTGTGCACCCTCCCCCACACCAGAGTCAGTATCCAGCCATGGCAGTTCTGGTGAGGTCAGGCTCTGGCCCATCTCCAAGTGATGAGGAGCCACTCGCCACTGCCCCCAACATTCCAGTCCAGGCTTGAGCGGTCAGTCCTGTTACTCCTTCCACCTGCTGCTGGCCTTAGCCTTCCCCTTGTGGTGACCAAAGGAACCCTTAGAGACAATGAAGCCTTAGAGACTTCCAACAGTTCACATACCCCCTGCCTCAGCCTACTCTTCTGGCTGAAGAGTCCAGGTTGCTCTTGATGGGCTTTGATCATGAACTCTCGGCCCCACTTCCCTCAGCTGGGCGGACCGCAAGCTTCCTGGGATGTCGTGCAGATAGAGCACCTCCCGGTGTCCCTGGCTCATGTATACACAGCTATGAACTTGAGAGTACAAGGGGTGGATCCTGTACAGAGCTTGAACCTTCCTACTTGATGACTGGGGTCTCGGGTCACTCCAGCATCACCACCCCAGGCAAAACAGCTGCACAGCATTTCTCTTCAGGTTAATGGGCTCAAATTCTAAGTCTGCTCATCTAGCAGCTGCTGCCTTGAAGAAAACATATACTTTGTTTATTGCTTCCTTTTGATTGGGAGAAATTAGATTCTGATTGGATGAGAGGCTGAATGGCTTGGCTGTGATTAATTACTGATTGGATTAGAGAATGGTTATGAATGGCTCTAGGTTTTGATTGGGTAGGAAGCAGTGAATGGACTGGCTAGTTCTGGACTCTGAGGGATGATTGGTGGTGAATTTGGATTGGACTGAAGGCTGAGTGGACTGGTTTCTTGCTGGAATCTGACTGGGTGAACAGTTGGATAGTCTAGCAGATACATACTAGGCATGGATCCCACACCCTGACCTTTCATACCAGTTCAAATTAAATGTGATGTATTCTTCAAGTAGTAAATAGCCACACACACACACACACACACACTCACACTCACACATTCCTGGTGGGCAGAACATACGGGATAGTTATTTATATCTCTGAACTTCATCATCATTGTAAAATGGGTGCGATAATGCCAGCTACCTCCCCAGTCTGTTGTGAGGACCTAGTGGGAGACAGAGTATAAGACTGAACCTCGGGGACTGGAAAGTCCCTAAGTAGGTAGAAAACAAATATGATGGTACAGAGCAGGGCAGTGCTTTATAACCTCAAAGAAGTCCACACTCCCCTGCCCCGTCCCACCCCATGCCAGCAAGAAGTCCCCTGAGGGGAACAGGCTGCCTAGCGAGGAATGGCCCAACTTCCTTTTGTTTCCATCTGTCAGTGGGAACTTACTCCCTGTTCAAGGCATCCAGGAGAAATTAGAAGGCAACCATGGCAATGGAATGAGGGCTGGGATGGCCTTTGTCTTAAATCCAACCTTTAAAAAAAAATCAATGTTTTTGTTTAAAATTTTTGAATAGGAGTATGGAACCCTGGGAGTATGGTACCATGAGGTTCAAAAACCTAAACTTACATTAAAAAATAATGCATTAAAAGCCTTATTCCCACTCCTGTGGCTTGCCCAGTTTCTAACGAACCATTTTGCTTAGTTTCATGTGAATCCTTCCAGTATTTCTTTCTTTATAGCAACTAACATCTAGTGAGCACTTTCTTCCTTCCAGGAAACCTTCTAACACGTGAATAGTCTTTCACATCAGTTACCGCATTTAATTCTCACAACAACCCCACAGGGTACGTGCTGGTATGAGACCCTATTTACAGAGGGAGGAAAAGGAAGTCCAGAGGTTTCCAGCTGCTTCTGCTATTGAAGCGACTGCCCAAGTTCATTCCGAAAGTACAGGGGTCTGTCTGCAAAGCGAGCGTTCTTAACCACCAGTCACCTGCCTCCCTGTTGAGCACAGGGCCGGGCAGCACGGGTTTTTTTAAGCATCTGGACTGAGACTGGGGACACCTACGTTTTATTGTAGTCACTACCCGACTTTGATCGCTGGCTTCCTTGACTGTACAATAGACAAATCAAACTCGAACCCTTCCGCAATTCCGGTATGGAGGACCCCAACTCTAACGCTTGCCCCCACCGTCTCTGCTCTCTCCACAGGATCGCCGCGAGAGCCTGCCCACCTCCCCGCCCTGGACGCCGGGCACGTCCCGGCCCCCCAGCAGCCTGGACGGCTGGGTGAGCCCGCGGCCGTGGGAGCCCGGCCGCGGGAGCAGCATGAGCAGCCCCCCGCCACTGCCGCCGCCGCCACCCATGTCCCCTTCGTGGAGCGAGCGCTCTGTGTCCCCGCAACGACCTGAGACCGAAGTGCGGCCCCCCAGCCGACAGCTGCAGGCTCTCCTGGCGCGAAACATAATCAACGCGGCCCGGCGCAAGAGCGCCTCCCCGCGGCCGGCGGGCACCGAGAGCCTGCGGCCCTTTTCCCCGCCCAGGGCGCCGCCGCCGCCGCCGCCGCGCATGCGCTCGCCGCAGCCTGCCCGCCCCGGCCCGGCAGCCACCGCTGCGGCCACGTTCGCCCCAATTCAGCGGGGCCCGCTACTGGCTGGGCCGTCGCCTTGTGCCAGTCCCCGCAGCCCGCTTCCCGCACCATCCAGGCCCTTCCCCTATCGCCGCTCACCCACGGACTCGGACGTGTCCCTCGACTCCGAGGACTCCGGGGCGAAGTCGCCCGGCATCCTCGGCTACAACATCTGTCCCCGCGGGTGGAACGGGAGCCTGAGGCTCAAGCGTGGCAGCCTCCCCGCCGAGGCCTCCTGCACCACCTAAAACCTCCCCCGCCTCCAACGCATCCTCCACCACGGGAGGGCCCAGCCGGAAAGAAGAGTCCTCAAACTTGGGATACTTCAGCACCATGTCCCCAAGGGGTCTGGCTTGTTTGGACAGCCCTAGAAATAAAGGGCCAGGAAGGAAGGCTCTGGGCTTGAGGGTGGGGTACTGACACAGCCCCAACTCTTATCACTCAGCCCTGGTGTGAACCTGGGCAAGACTCTTCCTCTGACCCTCAGCTTTTCCACCTGCTTACTGGGACTTTGGCTGAAGTAATCTCCAAATCTCTAAATGCCCACTCCCATCAACGCACACATGCCTTGGAGAAGGCAGGGTGTTGTGTACATGAACCCCTGGACTTGCTTCATCCCAGGGTTCCATACTCCTCCCTCCCTTCCTGGCTCTGCTCTCTGGAGTCTGGCAAATGAGGGGTGTGTTCAAAAGATCCTAGGCCTAAATTCCCTGCCCAGGTCCCAGCCTGACCGTCTGCCTTCCTGGCTCCAAGTCCCAGGCAGTAGCAGCTGTTTTCCATCCCTGCCCAGACAAGCTCTATTTTTACCATGGTGACCTTTAGAGAGGTCTTCCAGGCCAGCTCAAGGTGCCCGGCTCCTCTGGACAGAAGAGGCGGGAAGATTCCTCCTCCCACATCCCTCTGTTTTTCTCCACCCCAGCTCAGACTGCCCAGGGCATCTTATCTGCAGCCAGAGAAGAGGCTATGAGGCAGTGGTTGCCCCCAGGGCTGAGCCTCCAGGCCTGCTCTAGGTGCCTCCAACCCACCTATCTCTTCTGGGCCCTTTCATGGTGACCTTTTCAGCAGCACATGGAGCTTTCTACGAGCCTGCGGCTTTACCTGATGGCCCTGGGTTTGAGGTTGCCAGCATGGAAAGAGGGACACAAAGAGTTCCTTGTTACAGCACGGATGCAAGCAGTGGCCAGGATGCTAGAGGAGCTTCTAGTGGAAAATGGTTTGGCTCAGATGGCCTCTGAGGGCTCTTCCAGTCCTGGAACTCATTCTACGGTATTAGGAAGGGAGGGAGGCGGTAGTTCAACCATTTCCAGAGTTGGCTGGTGGTGCCCTCTAGAGGTTCAGAATATCTGCTTGAGGATATTAAGTGCAGGGGTGCAGGCGGGGGAGGGTTATTGGGATTGGCTGAGGATCAAAAGCATGTAGGAAACTAGGATGTTGCTAAAGATGAAGGACAGAGTGTGGGGTTTGGGATAGACTTACCCTAACCCCAAATTACTTCCTCATTTGAACCCTCAAGAGAGGCTAGGAGAAACTGGGGGTCAGGATGTGGGTGGAGTGCTTGGAATAAAGAAGGGATCCCAGAGGGTACCAAGGGTCCAAGGATTGGGAACAAAGGCCCTGTCGGTGGGGAGATGAGCAGGTGCTCCAGCTTGGTCAGCGACGAGTGACCACATTTACCAAAGTCCTCATGTGCTTTAGGGTCCCTTGTAGCATGGAAGACAGGCTAAGGCCTGTTTCAGAGAAGAGATGCTGAGGCCACCAGCTGATGTGGTGGCATAGAATATCTATTTCTACCTGCATATCCCCAAAGAGCCAGCAGGAAGCAGCCTTAGCTGCAGTTCTGCCTGGCTATGCCCTCACCTCACTGCCTTCTCCCCTAGTCCTCTCCTCTCCCCCGGTGTCCGTCTCTTGCCTCCTATAGAATTCAGCTCTGGCCCTGAATAAACGCTTCCTGCAACCTTCTGCCTCCTGGGTCAATTTCAGCTGTGTGTAAAGCCCTTCTCCATAGGGCCAGGGAAGGTTGCTCCTTCCCTTCTTCCCAACCACGGGACAGTCCCTGGGACTCTGGATAGATGAGAATGTGTAACACACATGGGAAGGAGCAGCCATGAGGAGAGAAAGGGAACAATGGAAAAACTCTGCGCCATAGAAGAAGTCACTGAGCTGAAGACCCGGTCCTGTGGCCTACTAGCCGGGTGCCCCGGGGCAAGCCCACTCCTTCTCCCGGCCTCAGTTTCCCTGTCTACGTAATGAGTGAGCCGGGTTAGGTGATGTGTCTAGGTGGGTTGGCCCAGACCCTGACCACAGGGTACTGTCACTAGAGCATGCAGGCCCAAGCTGGGGCAGGACCCAGGGCTCTGGAGCTGCTTCCTCATGGCAGGTCAGGGCTCTGGGCAGGGGGAGGAGATCACACCCAAGTCCAGACAATCCTAGTGAGCTCAGGACCTCAACCACTGGAGTGTTCCTCTCCTCATGGGGGCATCCTTCTTCCTGAGAAGGGGATGTGACCTCACTCCCAGGGAAGGCCACGCCTGCCCTGGGCTCATTCCTCACCTTCCTGTCTGGAAGCTGAGACCCTGCAGAGGCTGGACAGAGGAACCCGAGTGGCAGAAAGCCGAGTTCAGGCAGTCCACAGCAGCGTCCAGGCATCTTCCTAAGCAGTTGTCAGACATGTATGCCCTTGCACCGTGTCCCTTCATACAGGTACAGATGCTCCCTGCCCTGGACCCAGGGCAGGCCTGCTGGTCCTGCCTTTCCAAGGCAGTGATTGCTGGGCCTCTCACTCTTTATGTTTAGCTGGAACCTCCCCTGAACACAGTATCCCCCTGCCTCCTGATCTTACTCCCCAGACACCTCAAAATAAGTTCATCCCAAATGGATTCAGTATCTGCCTCGTCCCCAACTCTACACGCTCCTCTCCTGTCACCTTCCTTAGTCACCTGAGCCAGACCCTGACTGGCCCTCCCCTCACCTCGGCACTCAGTCTCTCACCAGGACCCCCCAGTCCCTCTCATCCTCCAGACACCCCCATTACTGCCCCATCCAGCCACCCCCAGCCCTCCCCTGATCACGGTGAAGGCCCGCCCCGTCTGGCTCCCTCCCCTCCACTTTCCATATGGCAGCCAGAGACGTCTCTGGAAAAATGCCAGCCTGACCCCTCCATGTCACCACTTTAAACTCTTCAACGGCTCTTTATAAAGCACACTTGCCTTTTGAAAAGCTTGCTATGATCTGGCCCCTGCCCACCTGCCTGGCCTCATCTCTCAGCACTCCCCCTCCTCCCAGTTCTGGTTCTGCTTGCCCATCCCCTACCATCCTTGTACGTGACTCGGCCTTTGCCTGCAATTCCTGTGTCCTTTCTCTGCCCAGTTAACTCCCACTCAGCCTTCAAGGCCCAGCTCAAATGTCTCCTCCTCTGGGAAGCCTTCCCCACCCTCAGGCCAAGCTGATGGCACCGTCCCCTGGATGCTCCCTGAGCATTTCCCATGATGCATCTCAAAGGCTTATTTACGGGCCTGACTCGGGCTGGCTGAGTTCAGCACAGAGTCCTGCTTCATTTATTTTCAGTCCAGAGAGAGAGGCTCAGAGAATGTGAGAAGGTGGAGGAAGGGAGAGAGGAAGGAGGGAAAGAAGAAGGAAGATGTGAAGGAAGGAAAGAAAGAATACGTAAGTCAAAGATATTGAAGGACAATTCATCCATCCATCCATCCATCCATCCATCCATCCATCCATCCATCCATCCAACAAATATCTATGGTGATCCTATCAGGACCCTTTCTAGGCACTAAGGATACAATTAGCAGGCTCAAGTGACTGGAGACTCCCAGCATTTCCAGGTGACTTTGGTGTGTGCATATGAACGTGTGTGTGTGTACACGTGCACCAAACCCTTCTGTCGGCAAGGGCCTGCTGCGGGGCACCTGTCTTCCCTGGGGCCTGGTGCTTTTAGCATCTGTCCCTGGATCCTGTTGCAGCCCGAAATAAGGCTGTGAGCCACGACAAGGCAGGAAGGATTCTCGTCAGCTGAGGCTGGAGCTGACTGCAGGGCACATTCCACTCACTGACCGTCTGACCGAGGTAGGAACACGGACCATTCAACTTGCAGCTTCCCAACAGAGGTGTTAATCTTGAGGGTCTCACACTCTCTCTGCCACTGCGATCTCACCTTTCAGGTACCACCATCCGAGGGGAACTTGTGGAGCTGTGGGGAGTGGGCGGAGGGATGAGCTAATCCTCAGAGCCCCTTCCTGTCACGGGGAGCAGAGGAAAGGCCCTCCTGCAGAGGATCTGGGGAGTGCGGGGGGCCTTGCGGAAACCTGAGTCCTGAGCTGGGGCAGGAGGGGATCTAAGCCCTAGATTACTCCAGGTTAAATGGGGTAGAGGTGGCCAGGATTCGAGGTGGGGATAGGTAATGGCTCTGCTTAGAACTCCAAAATCTTTACATCGTGGAGGGAAGCAGGGTCCCAGCCTGGAAAATGAGGGGCCCATCTGAGCCTCTGTGAATTTCGGTGTGTGTTGGGGGCAGTGTCCATCAGGAAGCAGATCTGCAGACTGCGGAGCCCTGGTGCTCATAGCTGGAGCATTCTCAGCCACCTCATGGCCTTCACCCCAACTCATGCAGACTGCTCGTGTTTGCACCCAGTTTAAGGGGCCTGTGGATGCTCTGGAAGCCTGTCCATGGATCTCCATGATCTAGCCCAACCCCCTACGTTACAGATGGGGGAACTGAGTCACAGAGCTGGAAAGCAACTTGCTCACAACAATTACAGAGGGAGTCAGGGTACCGATCAGATGCCAGGTCACCCCGCTCAGCGCCCACCGATCTAGGCTGGGAGCAGGCGTCAGGGGAACAGATGGAGGCAGATCGTCTTTCTAAAGGAAGGAACATGGAATAAACCTGGAGGCAAAGCAGACGGGCACAGGGGTCTGTAGTCGGTCAGGGGGCTCACGGGCTCTGTCTTCTCTTTGGGGGACAAGTGAGGGGATTTGGACCGGGGCCTTCAGGGGCTTGGTGGGACTCCGGACCTCATTTGTAAATTTCCTGGAAAGTGCCAGGAGATACAAATGGGGACCCAGAGGAGGAGAAAGAGAGGGGTGAGGAAGGAGAGAGCACCATGGGGTGCTAGGCTTATTGGGGCAATCGCTTCATAAGTTGTATAAATGCCTAATCACCCTATTATATGTCCAGTATAATTTAAAAATAAAAATATTAAAATAAAAGAGAGCATCATGAAAGTTAGGTCTGAGCAGAGGAAGGGGTGATGGCTTTCCCAGCTCCCTTGGATCAGCCTGTGCCCTCATGCCTTAGTGCCAAGTACTGGGGACAGCGGGGGAGGGCCAGACTTGCAGACCCCCATGTCACCCCAGCCTACCCACCCCGACCCCGTGTCCCCCCCCACCTCTTTCAGCCACTGATCAGAGCTCCCGAGTCAGCAGAAGAAAAGTTGGAGACCCTCACCTTCCCCACCCTTAGCACCCCAGCTATTATTACCCCTGAAGAGAGAGCATTTCTCTAGTGTAAGGAAGATTGAACATCTCCCCCACCCTCCCTGGACCTCAGCCTCCTCCTCTGCACAGAGAGGCCCCAAAGGCCCTTCCAGCTCAGACAGCCCTTGCCTGAGGCTTTGGGGTGGGCTGGAGTTGGATGGGCTGGGGACCTGGAGGAGGTCTGGGAGGGCAATGGAGGCAGCCTGGCCCATTCATGGATCATCTCATCTACAGGATGATCCCCAAGGAGCAGAAGGAGCCAGTGATGGCTGCCATGGGCGACCAAGCTGGACCAGGTAAGGTGGACCCAGCCCTCGTGCGTTCCTCAGACCCCATCCTTCCTTGGTCCCAGATTGCAGCCACTCGGGCCTTCTGGCCCCCAGCCCACAAAAACAGGTGTGAGTTCCAGGTCGGCCCCAAGGGAGTGCCTGGGAAATCTGCCGCCTGGGCCCCAGACCAGGCCTGGCCCCAGCTACGCCCTTATCTCAGTCCCATACGGAGTTCTGCAGGCTCCAGTCCCAGATCCAGCCTTAGCTGGAGCCCCATGCTCCCCACACGCTTGTCCTTGCTTATTGAAACCGTGCGCCCCACGGAGCCCCTGTGCCAGGACACAGGGGTGAGGAAGAGCGGGGCAGGCTGGCTAGAGCAGGCTACCCAACCAAACTCAAACCAGTTCATTTAAAAGCCGGCTCATCCAATGAATATATCATCTAAAATACATGTTTATCAACTTTTTAAGACCTCTTCCAGAGCTCTTGTCATAATTTTAAAGTCTGTTTATTTGGCCTAATTTAGAGCATTTCAAGTATTTTAAAAACAAATTCAGTTAAGTCAGGGCTCTTAAACTTTCATGTGAATCACAGTGACATGGAGTTGCTTAAAATGTGGATTTGCAGCATTTTAAGCAACTTATGAAGTGATCACACCCCAGGGATTCTGATTCAGTGGCCCTGGAGGAGCCATCCATTTGCCTTTCAGACAGGTGCCCAGGTGATTCCCCTGAGGGGGTGTTGGGGGCTGAGGGGGCGGGCGATGGGGCCCATGAACCGTGCTCTGATGAAGCCTCACCCAAGACCACTGCTAGGTTTGGCCTCCTAAGAAGCACTTAATCATGTTGAACGGCTTTATATGTGAGTCATCCTTTTAACCTATTTTGCATGTTCTTGCCTCCTTTTGTTGGAGTCAAGTCTCTTTTCCTTATTCCATGATTGCGTGTGCTGAAATACACAAACTCTGTGAAGTGCTGGCGCTCTAACTAGAAGAACTGGGCCCTGCATCCCCTCTTCTTGGGCCTAAGTAATTCATTAGACCCCCAAATATCAACACACATCATTTATGCCAGACTGGAAATATGTAAACTGCTGACGATGGCTAGTGTAATAAGTAAACACAATTTTGAAACTAAAGAAAACTAGAAAGAGAATAAAAAATCACGGCTTTGCTACCAAAAGACACCCATTGTAGAGGAATAATAATAAAAACACCATTATTGTTATGCATTTATGTATAGTCTCTTATATTTTCACATGTGCAATAAATTTTCTTTTTTTTAAATTTTTATTTATATTATGGTGTATAAAAGGATTGATTCTAGGTCACTTTTTTTATTTATTTATTTATTTATTTATTTTTATTTATTTTAAAGATTTTATTTATTTATTTTTAGAGGGGAAGGGAAGGAGAGAGGAGAGAAATTTTGTTCTCCGTTTTCTATTAAAAAAAAACAGTGCAATTTCCAGACCTCCCCCTTCCTATGTCCCACAAGCCATCACTGCTAATATTAGGTATATCTATCTCCCTGTGGGTTTTTCAATGTGTGCATGAGCATATATTTATTTTTTTTAATATATGAGTGGGCCCTGGCTGGTGTAGCTCAGTGGATTGAGCATGGGCCTACGAACCAGAGGATTGCAATTCAATTCCCAGTCAGGGCACATGCCTGGGTTGCAGGCCAGTTCCCAGCAGGGAACACATGAGAGGCAACCATACATTGATAGTTCTCTCCCTCTCTCCTTCCCTTCCCCTCTAAAGATAAATAAATAAAATCTTTAAAATAAATAAAAATAAAATATATGAGTGGATCCTGGCTGGTGAGGCTCAATGGACTGAGTGTGGGCCTGTGAACCAAAGGGCCTCTGATTTGATTCCCAGTCCAGGTCCCCGGTGGGAGCGCCTGAAAGGCAACCACACATTGATGTTTCTCTCTTTCTCTTTCTCCCTCCCTTCTCCTCTCTCTATAAATAAATAATATATTTTTTAAAAATTAAATAAAATAAAAGATATGAGTGGGACCTCAGAATACAAATTCTTCTGAAACTCACTTTCCCTGCTTTGGACCTACAGTAGACTTCTCTGTGCCCTCAACATGTAGATGGTGCTCTCTCTAACTTTGCTGAAAGAATGAAAAGACCCTTAACCTCTTTTTTAAAAAGACCATGTAGCAGTCCAGCCTTGAATGGACTGAGTCACAGACCCTGAACAGCCTCGGGTCCGCCTGGTGGCCGCACCCATCTCTGACCTGGCCCCTTGTCACACTGCTGTCAGGCAACCTTGTCAACCTCTCTCCTCAAGCATCCAGTATCTCCTCCTCCATCTTCATTCTCAGTGAATGACCTTCGTTCTTCTTCCACTGAGGAAAGTCCAGTCACCAAAAGGGAACATCTGCAGGCTGCCTCCCTCACGTCTGTCCACTTGCTTGTCCCTGGGTCCACATTCCCAGTTGTCCTTCCTGATGTGGTAGATGAACCTCCTTGCCCCTGTCTGAAGCCCACCCTTCTAGGTGGGCACCAGATGCCCTTGAGCTGGGAGGAGTCCCCAGCTCAAGAATCCTCTCTGTACATTGTGCTGTTAAGTTTTCCCGTCAGCTCACAAACACGCAGTTATTTCTCCTTCTTTAAAAACAAACGCACAAGCAAACAAATATCACTCTTGATTCCACACCTGCCTTCTGCCAAAGCCATGTGGGGCACAGCCCCTCAAAGCAGCCACCTCTACTTTCTTCCGCTCCTCTTCCTCTTTTTTTAATACCTTATCAAGGTGACTTCCAAACACACATAAAAGTACAGAGTGCAAATCCCCGTGGCCCTCCTTTTATTCCTGGAATCCAAAGCAAATCCAAAAGTGCATGTCATTTCATGCTCTGAATATTTCTGAGTCCATCAAAAGCATCAAAAGGACATTTCCCTACATGCCACAAAGACATGGAGGGACAGAATTATCAATATGGATAGAATACTGCCTAATAACCGGTCTCATATTCAGCCGTCTCCAATTTTCTATTTTGTTAGTGAAGATCAAAACAAGGGCCACTGTTTTTATTTGGTTGCTATGTCTCTTAAGTCCCCTTTAATCTAAAACAACCCTCACTTATTTTCCATGGCATTCACTCCTTCGAAGGAGCCAGGCCAGCTGCCCCATGAAGGTTCCACCTCCTAGATGTGGCTCGTTGCTCCCTGGTGGTCAAACTGCTCCTCCATCCATTTTCGCTGGAACTCCTTCCAATAAGCCCTGTGCACCCAAACACTCCCCAGCAACTGCTTCTGTGAGGATCACCAAGAGTAAGCACATCAGTAAAGATCGTGACCGATGTAGCGTCGTCTCACCCCACACACCAGCAGCTCCTGACTGCGTGGGTCACCCACCTCCCCAAACGCGCTCGTCATTCGGGGTCCGGGACACCACACCCCAGATTTCCTTCTGCCTCTCTGGGTGCTCCTGCTTGGCCCCCAGGTCTGGGGTCTCACTTCCTCAGTCCAAAGGTTGGGGGCCCCAGGGTGTAAACCTGCTGTGGTCCTAACTGTAAAAAAAGAAAGAAATGCGATGCTCTTCACTGCAAACAGCACAACAAATACCACCGACCACTCACGATGGCCGGATCTCCGCCTCAGGTCAGCCTTCTCCCAGGGACATGAGACTCTCCGCTTGCATGTGTACCCGACTGTGGGGAAAATCAGAGGGCTTGGAGTAGGGAGTAAGCATTATAGAAAGCAAAAATTTGTTACCTTGGAAAGGTGGAGACCTTTAGTCGATTAAAGAAGCTACAAAGCACGCAGGCTATGATTTCATTTCAGTTTAAAACTCATATGAACATATAGTCATAAAAAATACATCAAAGGATGTATACTAAGATGTTAATAGTGGCAATCTCTGAGTGATATAAAAATGGCATTTTTCCTTCTCTTATATCTGAATTTTCTTTTTTAAATTTTTATTTATTTATCTTTAGAAGGGAGGGAGAGAGGGAGAGAGATATATGGTTGCCTCTCATGCATCCTCTGCCGGGAACTGGTCTGCAACCCAGGCATGTGCCCTGACTGGGAATCAAACCATGATCTGGTTTGCAGGCCTGCGCTCAATCCATTGAGCTACACCAGCCAGGGATTATATCTGTATTTTCTAACTTTCTTCAATACAGATATATAATGTTTTATCATCATAAAAGGCTATTTCAAAGTTATAGGAACACGTGTAAAACTGAACCCCCGGCTCTCCCACACCTTCTCCTCCTCCAGACCCTCCCCGTCCTCCGAAGTAGCCGCTCGGTCCCTCCAGAGGCCCAGGCCACAAAGCCTGCCAGCATCCTCCACCCCTCTCTCTCACGCCCCCAACCATGGCCCACCTTTAAAAGATACCTAGAATCTGACCATTTCACACTACCTCCACCTCTGTGGGCAAAGAGATGCCCAGGAAATCCATGGAATAAAGAAATACAAACGGCCAAAGAGCCCGTGAAACAGCGTTCAATTTCACTGAGCGCCAAACAGGCAAATTAAACTCTGAGGCATCATTTCTGCCCCCCAGGTGGGCAGAGTCCCCTGAATGATGACACTTGGTGCTGGCCTATGCCCTGTGCGGGGAGAAGCCGTGATTCTCATACACAGCGGACAGTGCTGTGAGGAGGTCCCCTGGAAGGTGGCTCCCAGTAACCTGAGCACTAGGCAGTAAGAGCTCCCTCTGGCCTCCCCCGCAGCGCCTCTGCTGGACCTGGGCAAGAAGCTGAGCGTGCCCCAGGACTTAATGATGGAGGAGCTGTCGCTGCGCAACAACCGGGGGTCCCTCCTCTTCCAGAAGAGGCAGCGCCGTGTGCAGAAATTCACCTTTGAGTTTGCGGCCAGCCAGCGGCCGGTAAGTTCCACTGTGCTCACAGGGAAACTGGGGTCCAGAGAAGGCCAGTGGTTTGCCTAAACCCAAACAGTGAGCCAGGGGAGGACCCCGGGGTCCCTGGGGAGTCCCGCAGGCTTCAGCTAGGGAAGGCTGTGACGTCCCCATCAGACTGGGCCCCCGTCTTGCTGTGCAACCCCAGGAAACTATCACCTCTTCAGGCACCTCGCTCCGGATACAAAACACAAAGCGGAGCGAAGGGGTGACAGTGGCTCCTGCAAACAGTGCCGATGAGCGGTCCTGTGCTTGGGCTGAACCTGCAGCAAGCAAGACTTAGATTAGACTTGACCTAAGACAGGAAACACAGAATGCCTTTTTCTCTTCTTGCCGCTGGAAGGAGGAAAAGGCTGTGGAACGGAAAGGAGGTGAAGGGTTGTTTTTCCTGAGGCTTCAGAAAGGCAGCAGGCAGCTTCAGGCACTTCTGCTGAGCTCAGGGCAGTTCATCCCCGCTCCACCCCATTTCTGGGCGGGGCGGCAGCCACCGAGGAGTCAAACGGCGGAACAATAGAGAGGACAGAATGCCTACTCTTGCTACGCACCTAAGACACTGCTGGCTGGTCACTTTACATGTTATAAGCTCCTTGTCTGCTCAGAAAGTGATATTATTAGCATCATCACCTCCATTTTACAGAGAAGGAAACTGAGGTTCAGGGAGCTTATCTGCCCAGAGTTAATATTATAATAGCAACTAATGTATATAAGAGCATCTCTCTGTCCCAGGCAGCAGGTTTAGGGCTCTGCACTAGTAACTCATACCTCCCAAAACCCTGGGAGGTGGGTGCTAGGATCAGGTGCCCTCCTTTGTTCAGTGGAGGGTGATCCCTGGCCCCCTGCCAAGCTGGCTTCCCTGCTGTTTATTTGCTACTCAACTTGCACAGTCGGTAGCTGGAAGCACCAGGGGGAAGGTGACAGGAACAGAGCAGCAGGGGAAGGTGAGGATGGAGGGAGACTCACAGCAGGGAGACCCTGGGGATGGGACTTAGTGACTCCAAGGCCGCCGCCTCTCAGCACCCGCCCTGTGCCCAGGTTGCCAACGGCCCGGAGGATCAGAACTACCGCTCTGAGCTCCACATCTTCCCGGCCTCGCCCGGGGACCCTGAAGACGCCCGGCCCGCAGCTTCCCGGGCTGAGCGCGCCCCTAGCCCCAGCGCCCTGGCGCCAGGTGAGCGGCCTCTGGGACCAAGACCAGAAGCCACAGCGGGGCAAGAAGAGAACCCAGAGAGCGACTAGTCTGCCTCCTTCCCTTCCCAAACACACACTGGCCACGGACCTAACACAAGCCCAAACAGCAGCAGTGCGGCGCCCCGGGTCACACAGCGAACTCGAGTTCCCGTCGACACTGGGATCTGCATCCCGACCCGTGATTCCCCTGCTCCAGTCCTTGTTTCCAGGGATGGGGCAGGGTATCCTTCCCTGGGTCGACTTTGGGTGTCACATTCCGCCCCGCCCTGCTTCCCCTTGCCCAGCGTCGGCCTTCCCTCCCTAAACACATCCGCGGGGTGGGCGGAGGGAGTGGGGTCCCGGGAGGAAAGGAAGCCAGGTGCCCTGCTCCACCTCCAGGCTACGCTGAGCCACTCAAGAGTGTCCCACCAGAGAAGTTCAACTGCACCGTCATCCCCAAGGGCTACCACTGCCCGTGGCAGGAGTTCATCAGCTACCGGGACTACCAGAGGGATGGCCGAAGTCTCACCCCCAGCCCTGCGGAGTATCGAAATTTCAACAAGTAAGTCGGTGGGCAGTTTGGAGAGCCCGCAGGAGGGTGTGCGGGTGCCGGTCGGGGCCACTACGGGGGCTGCATTTCCTGAGCACAGGCTGTACCTGAACACGTCATAAACGGCGACTGAGCTCTTGCTAGAACTCACTAGAACTCTTTACTCAGCACAGAGTAGGTGCTCAGTAAGTGTACAGGGAATGTGCCACACCTCCCGTCGAATCCTCTGCACTACGGAGGCGGCCCGTGCTCCAGTTTTTCCTATTCTGCCTGTGAAGAAACCAGCTCAGGCACATCCACAACCTGCCCAGGTTTCCGAAGCAAGGAAGCAGGGCAGGGCTAGGGCCCGAGTCTGGACTGCCTGCCCCAGAGGCCGGCTTCTCGTCCTCCGTCACTACCACGTGAGAGATGAGGCGCATCGAGGGGCACATCCTTCCCTGGTGGGGGCCCCAGACCTTGCCAGTCCCGGGGAGCTCAGCCTTTTCCTCATTTTCCTCAGTGATCTGGGAAGCAGCGTGGAGGCTGCCCCAAAGCGGGGAGTGGGGGCCACAGTGGAGTGGTTTGTGCTGTTTAGAGCATGGGGCCTCGATGTGGGCGTAAAATCAGGCTCCTCAGCCAGCTGTGTGGCCTTGGGAAAGTGACTCAACCTCCCTGAGCCTCCATTTCCCCATCTGTAAAATGAGACTACTACAGTACCTACTTCAAAACATTGTTGTGAGGGTGGTGTGAGAAGCCATAGGCAAAGTTTCTGGCAAGTAATAGGCTCTCCATAAACAATAGTGGCTATTATTCTTGTTTACAGGTTGAAATGCTAGCTGGAAAGGCTAATGGGGACAAAGGGATATATTTAACATTTTGCCCTGTGAGGCCCCAAACAAATCACAGCAGCCAAGACCGGAACTCAGCCCTGGAGGAAGGCCTTGGCCTGGGGCATGGACCTCAGTTGCCATTGGCCTCCTCAGCCTGACGCCATCCCTGGAACGTGCCCTCGCTGCAGTGCGTGCGAGTGCGGAGGGTCTGCGGAGAGGCCTCGCTGGGTCCGGCTCTTCTGGCTCAGACCACGCAGGCAGACCGTGTCTCTCACAAAGGCTATGGGGGGGGGGGGGGGGGCCTGGCTAGGCCTGCAGAGGGGGCCTCACAGGGAGGGCTGCAGGAACTGGGGGTGAGGGGCTTCGATAAAAGACTGCTGGGGGCTGGATGTGACTGCCCTCAAAGCCAAGGAGGGCCCTGCCGGAAAGATTGTGTCCCGTGCCTCCTCACCGCCCCCCCCCCCCCCCAAGCGCTGTGGGAGCCAGGAGCCCTGGCAGATGTCCTGGCGTTTCCTGCCAGCCAGGACTGTGCTCTCACCTCCTGGGGCCCGCAGACCCTGCCTCCCCAGCTATTTAAAACACTCAGCAGACATTTGGCCTTGACAGCCAGCTTCCAGGCCGGCCAGCTCAGGTTGCAGCCCCATCTGACACCTCCTGTGACAGCCTGAGGCACATCCTCACCAGCATAAGGTGGGTCTTGGGGACCCCTGAGCCCAGATCACGCTGGGGTGGAAGGGCCAGCTGAGGCAGCGTGAGGAGAGCAGCGGCAGTGCTGGCGGCCAAGCTGGGCTCTGGAGCCAGGGTTCTGGGCTCCCAGTCAAGGGCCCGACTGTGAGGCTTAAAACCATCCCAGCCCGTCCCCGTGGGGCCTGGCTGCTGATGCCACAGCTGGGGTGGTCCAGGCAGAAGCCCTGCCCTGGCTGCAGCCCAGGTTCTGGCCCCAGGTTCACTTTTCTACCCCAGGGACAAGCAGTCTCCTCTTCCCATTGGTCCCAGGCTATGGGGGAAACATCCTATGCGCAGTGCCTTTTCTTTTTTTAAATATTTTATTTATTTTTAGAGAGAGGGGAAGGGAGGGAAAAAGAGAGAGAGAAAAATCAACATGTGGTTGCCTCTCACGTGCCCCCCCCCCCCCAGGGGGATCTGGCCCGCAACCCAGGCACGTGCCCTGCCTGGGGCTCAAGCTGGCGACCATTCGGTTCGCAGCCCACGCTCAATCCACTGACCTGTGCCAGCCAGGGCCTTTTTCTTTCTCTTAAAATTAAAAAAATCGTTTTAAAGTCACGTACTTATAGTCTCTTAAAAAAGTAAACACACTGTGCAGCTACAAACAGGTGGGGTTCCCATGGTCACAGTCCCCGGGCCCAGGTTCCTTCTCAAAGGTTGGTATGGACGTTTCCAGAACATTCTCTAGGGGCAGCTACCTACACATAGGGCAGCAGTTTTCAACCTTTTTCATCTCCTGGCACCATAAACTCATTGCTAAAATTCTGTGGTATACCAAAAATACATATTTTTTTGCTGATCTGACAAAAAATTGGTATAATTTTGATTCATCTACACCAGACGGCTATTGTTGTGTGGCTGTTGTCACCTTTAGTTGACATCTGAAGGGAAGAGGGCAGGCCCTGACTAGTCCGGAATCTTCCCGTGGCGCACCGGGGGCCTCGGACCCCCGCGGATATTGCTGTCATAGGGATAGCATTGTTCTGTGTGTACGTGTGTGCCTGCTAGTATTTTGCACTTCTTTTTGTAATTCGCTTGTTTCACTCAACACTATACTTTTCAGCTCTACTGAGTACATGTAGCTCTTTTTGTTGCCTTTAAGCCACTGTGTAAGGTCCCGGCGTGTGGCCGTAGCACATTCATCGTATCCACCCCCCTGCCAGTGGACAGCGAGTGGGTCGTCCTGGCTTGTCGCTGCTCCAGTCTGCTTCCCTGTGCACACGTGCACGTGCCTCCCAAAGCCACGTGCTTGCAGGTGAACAGAATCTGCACATTTGCCGGTTTAAAGGATCCTGCTTAATTGTCCTCCACCCACCGTGCCCCACCCCCACCCCACAGCAGTGGTGCACGAGTGAGAATCCGCCCTGTCGTCAAATTATTTCTTCTCACCTGCCTTACAGGTCAGCAGCGCAGGGCCGCTGTGATCCGCACTCCCCTGGTTTTCACGGCTCTTTCTCACTCACCCCTTCCCCTGCAGGTGGTGCCATGTTCTCAGGAGAGAGGACAGGACAAAGGAAAAAACCTGACCCAACCCTACCGTCTCCAGGAGCTTACTTGTAGAGAGAAGCCTAGAGTTTTGACTAATACAAGCCAATTCAAATTCTGAAAACATCACTGCTATTTCTAAGTAACAAGACATTCCAAATAGGGGCAGAACTGAAGAAACCTGGTTTCGTACACAACCTGGCTGTACAGAGGGGTAAACTGAGGCCTGGAGAGAGGCAGGGAGGGGTCCCACCTGATTACCCCCATGTCAGTGGGCTGCCTCTCCCAGCCCACCTCTCCTGCTGCTCTTCTCTCCCCAGGACCCCCATGCCCTTTGGAGGACCCCTGGCAGGGGACATCATGTCCAGGGCAGGCACCCCCTTCATCCCGGAGCTCACCAGTGGCTTGGAACTCCTCCGCCTCAGACCCAACTTCAACAGAGTGGCCCAGGGCTGGGTCCGCAACCTCCCGGAGTCCGAGGATCTGTAGTCCCGGAGACCAGAAGCTTCAATACCCTGGTCTCAGAGTTCGGAGAACACCCAGAGCTGAGATTCACGGACAGCACTTCACAGTTTCGAAAGGGCCTTCACACACAAATACCTATTGCAAATGGCCTCAAAGGTCACAAAGTTCAGTAGTCCCCAAATGTGGGGTTTAGAAAGTTTTTCCTTTTCCTGAGATGCAGCTGGTCTTTATGTATTCATGTTCTAAATATTTATTAAGTACCTATTATGTGCTAGACTATGCGACAGCCCCAGGCAGAGGGGCCCAGCCCCCACGTAGACTAGGAAGAGATAGTAGGGAAGGAAGATGTGTAAGGCAGGAGATCACTGTACTTTTCCGTAGAGCCTGCCCATCGGCACGGGAGGAGCACAGTGCGGTGAGGCAGAGGAGGGTCTGTAACCCTGGGTGCGAACCTCCCAGAGGCTTGGAGCAGGGCCTCAGAGGGGGAGTGAGAGTCCGTCTTGGGCAGAGGGTGTGAGGGTGTGCATTCCCGGCCAGTGGACCAGCATGTGCTGGGGAGCTGCTGACTTGTCATAGGTGCAGGGTGTTCCAGAGAAGGGAGAGGGCTCTGTTAGAGGAGGTGGTGACTCCTTAGAAGGCCAGGTTGGGGTGGGCTGTGCTCAGAAAGTGGGGGAGGGCCTGGAGCTGGGGAGCGAGGGGTCTCCATGGTCGCTATGTGGGCACATATTGCAGGGGAATGAGGTAGGAAACCAGGAAGCCTTCCAGGAACAGGGCCTGGACTAGGGGGGCGGCCATGGAGATGGGAAGAAGGGGGCACCTTGCAGGACAGATGCAGAGTGGGGCACTTACAAAGACCCCTTCTTCCTACCTTCTGCTCCCCACTCTGAGTGGGCCTGGGGAGATCTTGTCCCAGTTTCCAACTGGAGTGGCTCATTAAGAAGAAGAGAGAAAGGAATGGCTTCGTTCAAGTGACAATGAGGATGAGGATGGCTGCTTTGTATTAGGTGCCCCAGCACTGGGGCTGGTGGTAGGTTCTCTACCTATCCAATTTCTGATTTTCAGTTCAACTCTAAAAGAGAAGTATTGCCCCATTTTACAGATGTGGATGTCCCAGCTCAAAGGGGGACAGGGGCTTGTCCAGGGCCAGACCCAAAGGGTAACTGTCCCATTCCAGTGGCTATCACTTTTTACTGCATAGGGTGGCCAAGCAGTGTCCACTCACTCTGGTGTCACCTCATAACGGTACCTGCCTTAGAGTACAGAGGTTAAGACTGTGGCCCAGGGCGTCGGACCGGGTGGGATGGCTCTCCTGCCACTGCCAGCCACTTCTCACCTGTGGGCCTCTGTCATCTGTAAGATGAGGACAAGGACAGGACAAGGACAGGCCCCCCCATACGGGGTTGTTGTGAGCGCAGCGACGGACACCTGCATAGTAAGCACTGGATTATTAGTACACTCCTGCAGCTACTGCTCTTAGCTGGCAAAGAGGCTCTGGCAGTGGATGCAGCCTGAAGCAGGCTGCTAGGGCGCGACTGGAGGTCAGTGAAGCTGAGGCCGGAAGGGAAGCCCCTGATCACTGCAGGGCCCCTTTGCCTGGGAACTACTTGTCCACCTCACCTCTTGCTGCCTCTTCCCTGACCCCTCCCTTGAGGAGATGAGGTCAGGAATCTGTCTGGTCCCCGGGGCACATTTCACTTTTTCTCTGGATGTTCCCTGTGCCCCACGCAGTCCCAGGGGCCAACGGCCTGACTCATAATTGCTTGCCATCAGCGTGTCATCTGAATTTGGGCATTGTCGTTTAAAGTCATGTTTCCATGAACTGAAAATCAGCCGTGAAAGAGTCTGAAACATACAAGAGAGGATTAGGACAGGCTCGCGTCAGCTCTGCTGTACCCGGAGGGTGATGGCAGCCACCACAGCATAGCAGAGGAGAGCCTGGCAATGGGGGGGGGGGGCGTCTGCCAGAGCCCAAAGCAAAGTCTCATTCCTTCCTTCTTCAGACAGTATGACTCTCACTGACACTCTTTTAAGAAAAAAAAAGAATTCTTATTGGAAAATAGATAAATAAGCAAGCAAAGGAAGAAGTAAAATGTGAAGGCATCTGCCCACATCGCCCCTCCCCTGTGACACTGGCCTTCCCGCACCCTGCCCCACCCACACCAGAGGGGACCACTGGCAACAGCTCGGTCCTTCTAGAATGCTAGGGTTATTTGAATAAATATGGGTATGTGTACAGTTGCATAAGTACAAAGATATGTTTTCATGGGATCGTACTGGATATAGTCTGTATTTTGCTGATTTATTCAACAGAATGTAAATTTTGGATCCTGCAAAAGCGGGTCATTCACCTTTCATGTAATTCGGGGTCCCAATGACTCTTCATATGAAATTCTCTGCTTTTGCCTGTTTGGCTCTTTATGTACATGAAATCATATAGTGACGAGGAAAGGAAAGGGACCGAGAACAGCCGGACACCGGAAACCTCAGACACGGCAGCCACGACCGTGCGTGAACCGCAGTCACGGGCACAACGCAGAGGCGTGTCGGGAGCACAGTGGGGCAGAGGCGGGCAGGTCCGGTGTCTGCACTTGCTGATGCGAGGACGACCTTCACGAGGTCGGACGGTGGTACCTGGGTGGAAAGAAAGGCGTGTGGTCGTGAGGGGCAGGGACGCTCCTGGGAAGACTGGGGGCTTTCTCTTCCTGGACCTGGGTAATTGTTACACAGACATTCACTTGGAAATATCTAATATAGCTGTGATTTGTGTTTTGTACACTTTCTGTACATTATGTGATATTTTACCAAGACAAGGCTTCCTTTTAAAAAAAGTTAATAGATTAATAGCAGATTGGATGTATGTGAAGAGAGAATTAGTGAACTAAAAATGACATTAGATATACCTAAAGAATTTGTGGACTGAGAGTGTCCACAAAGCATCACAGAGAAGTAAAGAAATGGAAAATATGAGAGAAGTTAAAGGACATGGACAATAAAATAGAAATGCCCAACACCACTAATAGCGGTTCCAGAAGGAGTTTAAAAATGATTGGAGGTTTTCCAGATGTGGTGAAAGACAGAAATTCATATAATCTTCACCCTGTTATGAGGACAAATTAAATCCTTCAGAAACGCTGTACTAAAACCCCGGAGCTCCAAAGTCACAGAGAAGTGTCCAAGACACCCAGATAAAAAAGTTAGATTACCTACAAAGGAACAACCCTTAGAATAACAGCAATAATGAAAAATATATATCTTTAAGCAGTGGGAGCAAAATAATTTACAGACAAATAAGTATTAAGAGTTTCCCACTCACCCCTGCAAGAACTACAAAAGAACATATTCTGGGAAAGCTCCAGAAAGAAAGTACAGAATCTTAGAAGCAATGATGAGCAGAGAAATCCATTTCACGGACAGCAGAAAAGATGAAAAAGAAGCAAAGGCACATAAAACGAAGTGGTATAAACCCATTCAACTGCATCAGTCATCACAATAAACACAGGACAGGACTCACCAGGTTAAAGACAGATGTGCAGATGCGGTCACAGGCGACTCCAGCTCCGTGTTGTCCGGAAGCAGCCTTCCTGCAAAGACAACACAGAAGCAAAATAAAGAAGTGAGAAAGGACGAACCAGGCAAATACCATCCCGAAGAAATGTGCTCTACTCTCTGGCATTGTTGGTGGGGTTATAAATTGGTACAAATGCCATGGAAAACAGTATGGCGGTTCCTTAAAAAATCAAAAATAGAACTATATGACCCAGCAATTCCACTTCTGGGTATATACCTACAAAAATTGAAAACACTAATTCAAAAAGATATATGTACCTATGTTCACTGCGGCATTATTTATAATAGTCAAGATATGGAAGCAACCTAAGTGTCCATCAATAGACAAATTATCAAAGAGGTGGTACATATATATAGTAGAATATTATTTGGTCATTAAAAAGAATGAAATCTTGCCATTCGTGACAATATGGGTAGACCGACCTAAAAGGTATTTTGCTAAGTGAAATAAGTCACATGGAGAAAGACAAAAACCATATGATTTCACTTACGTGTGGCATCTTAAAAAAAAATAAATGAACAAACAAAACAGAAACAAAGTCACACAGAGAAAAAACTATTGGTCACTAGATGGGAGGGGGGTTGGAGGGATGGGCAAAAGGGGTGAAAGGAATTTAGAAGTACAAATCGCCAGTTATAGAAATATTTGTGTGGACATGAAATACAGCACAAATATAGACCATAATATTCTAATACCCTGGCTGGTGTGGCTCAGTGGATTGAGTGCCAGACTGTGAACTGGAAGATCACACGTTCAATTCCCAGTCAGGGCACATGGCTGGGTTGTGGGTCAGGTCCCCAATTGGGGGTGTGTAAGAGGCAACCAATCAATCTCACACATCTTTCCTTCTCTTTTTCCATCCCTTCCTCTTTCTCTGAAAATAAAATCTTTAAAAACTAATATTGTAGTAACTATGTAATGGTGCTGGATGGGTACTAGACTTACCAGGGTGAGTAAGTCTAGTAAAGACTTCAGATACTCTAAATGTCTAACCACTATGTTTTATACCTGAAACTAATATACATCAACTATAATTGAAAAATAATTTTTTATTATTTTAAAATATATTTATTTATTTTTAGAGAGAGGGGAAGGGAAGGAGAAAGAATGGGAGAGAAACATCAATGTGTGGCCGCCTCTCATGTGTCCTCCACTGGGGACCTGGCCTGCAACCCAGGCATGTGCCCTGATTGGGAATCGAACTGGCAACCCTTTGCTTCACAGGCCTGTGCTCAATCCACTGAGCTGGATTGAGCCAGGGCAAAAAAAAATTTTTTTTTAAAGAAAATGTGTTCTAGTCATTAATAGACAAAGTAGACTTTTGGACAAAAAGCATTACTGGATAAGGATACTTACATAATGATAAACCCGTAATCATAGTGAAAAATTTAAGTTTTTTCAATTATTGATCAGTTATCAAACAAATAATGAGTAAGGGTACGGGAAATTTGAATAAAATGAAAATTTAGAATCCTGCACCACCAAATTAGAGAATACTCATTATTTCCAACCACCTATGAGACATTTAAAAAAAAATCACAAACTTTTATGCATCAAAGGACACTGTCAAGAGAGTGAAAAGGCAACTCACAGAAGAGATTATAACGCAAAGGATAAAGTATATATCCACGAATCCGTAGTGGCATAATAAGTGACTCAACGGGGAAAACGGATCTCCCTGCACTCCTTCAGGAGGGGAGCATGGCGCCCCGCCCACGGATTCTAGATGGGAGAACAGAGCAGAGGAGGGAAGTAGCGCCTTTACAAAGAAACCTGAAAGACACCCCCTGACCAAGTGACGAAGCCAGAGATCCGGGTGCAGGGGTCACTTTACACTTCTACCTCCATTTATTTTGGGTTCCAGTGTCTCACTGGAACGTGACTTCCACAAATCTGTCACATCCTACTCTTTGCCCCACAGGCAGGCACCGCCGTCCTTTAGTTGTTATGCTGCTGTTCCCTCTGAGCCTTCTCCACCGGGGAGCAGCTCAAAATACTGCAGGTAGGGGAGTGAGGAGGGTTAGGAGGTGAGGCATCATGGACCAGAAAGAGGTTAAGTGACATGCCCAAGGTCACACAGCTAGGAGGTGCTGAAGTGAGGATTCGAACTCAGGTAATCTAGCTCCCGAGGGTTTAAATCATTACTCAGTATAAACAAGTTTTATTTTTTTCCACGTGATCAGAGTTGACTACCAGAACCACCCCCAGGTCTCAAAGGCTTACTATGACGAAAGCCCTCCTATCAAAAGCCCTGCCACAGCAGTGACAGAGGAGCCTAGGGTCCTCCGGTTGTGTGATCATCATCTTGCAAGACCGTTCTGCTCACGTAGCTGGATGGGGGCAAAGCTCACAGGGCTGGGTGAGGTGTTTTCACAGACCAGGTCTGGGAACGACAAAGGTACCCCCAGCCCTTTGCCCTAGAAGAGAAGAGAACAGTCTGACGAGCAGCTCCATGTTTGTGTAAAACAGATGACCTCACTGCTCCCAGTTCTGATGTCCTCAAGAAGGACTGCGCATCTATTCTACACGTCACTGTATACTGGCTTATGCTTCTCAACAACTAAGACAGTGTCAAAATTTAGAATCTCTTCCTTCTCAAAAAGGCAAGAATATGGAATTGGGTAGTCACACCTTTGCGTGGGTGTGTGTATTCAAATTTGGCAATTGTTCAAACATTACTGCTTCACATCTTACTCACAAATGGACTAAAAATCTTTTACATCCTCAAAAGTAGACAAAAAACCACCCCCAAAACCCTACCCAACATGGTGCCAAAATATTAGAATTACCCTCTATTACGGAAATAAAATCAAATTTGTTGCTAGATTCTTAAATCTTTAAAAAAAAAAAAAAGGGGGAAGATGAAGTCCTCTAGAGGAAAACAGAGTTCTCCATGAAGCTACAAAAGGGTGTTCGTTACATGGGGTGTGTCCATCCCATATGCATAGATTTTAGATACAAATGACATGGAACTGGCTTCATAGATAAATTTCACATATTTCCTTTTAAAATGACTTTTCAAAGCTACCATTTATCAGCCAGCACATGGCAGGCTGTGGGCCCTTTTATTATCAAAGTGAACAGAGATAGAAATCAAGTCCAAGGCAAAAATAACTTGTTTCTAACTTCCACTGACCTCAAGTTCAGCTACCAAAGAATAAAGAAAACAGAAATCTAGAAATAAGTCTATGACATTTGGAAAATTGACCCATTTTAATTTTTTAAAAACAACCCCCCCCCACAACATCAAATTTTACCATTTACAACTCAGTTACACCCGAGCACTCTAAGACCAAACCGAGTGCCCTGCCCAGAGGCGGGGAATCAAAACGAGACACGCGGCGAGAGCAGAAGGCCAAAGCCCTGCCGGCGTCACCATCTTCCCCTCACACGCACGCCGGCGCTTTCTGCTTCACAGTCTGTTCAAGTGCCGTACAGTTCTTCAAAACAATCTCACCCCAGACACCAGGTTTCTTCAATGATGCACAACTTCGTGACATTTGTTTCCACCCAGTCAACAGGAAGAAAAAGAATTTCTGTTTTTGTCCTTTTCGGTAGCACGGAGAAGTGAAGTGTCAGCCAGACCCCTTCCACGAGTGGGCAGGGGAGCGACCGGAGGCGCGGGCTGCAGGTTTCCATGTGTCTTTCTCGGGTGCGACTGCGGAGGTGTCAAATCACACTCGAGCCACTACAATGATTAGTACTGGTCATCTTTTTTCAGACGATGGAAAGGAAAATACCCAAGGGACATAAAAATGGTCAAAAGGTTTTTACCGCAGGTCAATTTTCTTTTCCCCCCAAAAATAGAAAATGAACATATAGTTGGGAGGGTAACTCCGTTGGGACGTTCCAATTCACCCCACTGCTTGTTCCCCATTGAGGTAAGGGGAAAAGGCATTCAGTTTTATTAGTAAGTGATAGTAGTAGCCAGATGTGTTAATGGCAGCTTATTGAGGTCCAGCAATCCAATCACGGCTGTCGTTCTTCGACTGCCCACATCTGAACACATTTAGCTACCACGGAAACTACAAAGGAAGGAAAAATACGTTTACTCCAAGATCCGTTTCCTGGGACCCTGAAGCGCCCTGTCTTCCGCAGAGCCCCGGCCTGGTGACAGTCTGCTAGGGGCTGCTGTGCTTCCCCGCGTGAGCTCCCATTCTCTGAGGGTCCTGAGAAGGGTAGTGGATTGGTCCCGGAGCCCTCATGAAAGGAGGAGGTGGTCCCATTGGGTGGAACATGTGCGGCCCAAAACCTGTAGGTAGGGGAGAACAAATGTATTAGGCTTGCGGTTTTCCTGACACCTTTCAAACCTCTGAATCTTTCGAAGGTCAACACCACTCACATAAACCAAATGACAGGGGCTTCAAAAACTATCAGTTTATAAGACTTCTTTAGGAATGTCTCCCTGCATTTCTTCCTTAGTTGGAGAAACCACTTCTCTCAGTCCAGATTAAAAGAAAACTCCACAGGACTCAAGGTATGTGCCGGTAGGTCGCCTGAGCCCCTGCTGGCTGTCACACTACCCAGTCGTATCAAAGCGGGACTCAGTCAGGACTGGGGAGGTGAGGGGAGATCAGGCAGACCCGGATGTGATGGACTCAGATGATGGACAGCGCTGTCTTCCTTAACCGTAATGACTTACACCAGAACAGAGGATGTCCGGACACCAGGACTTCCTTCAAGGAGCACGGGAACGCTGCCACAGGAGCGCTGGCTCCCGGGACTCACAGACACTGCGGGCACCGTCACTGACAGTTTCCAGACAGCACTATACAAAGTGCCTGCTGGTCCCTGAACTGTTTCTTACTGGCCACCAACAAGGTTAAGACCATGAGTCAAATAGAACTAATCACACCATCAAGTGCACTGTTCAGTGCATCGGTAATCTTTTGTAACAAGACTTTCTTAATCAATTTACATTCTGGCACAAGCTGCTTATCTTGTTGCAAACAGGCAGTAACACTTTGTGAAATGGCAAAGGTTCACAGCCCACACCTTAAGCAACAGTGCTCCAGGGCATCAGGATTGTGTGAGAACAGGAACAGACTGGTGATGGGTCTCCGTAACCCAGTAGGTCCCGTTCTGAGTTACACGTACGTACTCAGATCTCTAGGAAACTGGCAACCTTCCCCTCCTTAGCAGGACAGGAAGAAACGGGAGTGTCAGGTCAGATTTACCTGAGGAATTCTATGGGGCAAACACACAGGGCTCAGACTGTTAGACCTGACAGGTGTAGAGACAAAACTTTCCCAAGGACATCCTGGGCTAAGTCAGACTGAGCTACTCAGAGTGGCAGGCTGAAGTTACCTGGAGGTGGCGGCGGAGCAATGCCAGGGGGCGGGGGCAGGGCAATGTTCACCACAGCGGGAGGGCCGCTGGGGGGCAGGTTGAAGTAGTTGGCAGAGGCTTCTTCTTCTGCTGCGGGAGGAGGAGGAAGAGCTGGAGAAGAGAAAACCACCAACAGTTAAAGGGGAAGACCACTGTGCACTGCTGTTCTAGCCTTTTTCTGGTTTTTAAAGATTTTTTTTACTTCTATAAAGTTTTTCTCACAGATTTGTTTTTAAAAGATTTTATTTAGCCCTGGCTGGTGTAGGTCAGTGGACTGAGCACTGGCCTGAGAACCAAAGGATTGCTGGTTCGATTCCCAGTCAGGGCATGTGCCTGGGTTGCAGGCTGGGTCCCCAGTTTGGGTGCATGAGAGGCAACCACACGTTGATGTTTCTCTCCTTCTCTTTCTTTCTCCTTTCCTTCCCCTCTCTCTAAAAATAAATAAAATCTTTTAAATAAAATCTTTATAAAAAAGATTTTATTTATTTTTAGAGAGAGGGGCAGGGAGGAAGAGAAACATCAACGTGTGGTCGCCTCTCACACACCCCCAACCAGGAACCTGCCGCAACCCAGGCAGGTGCCCTGACCAGGAATTGAACTGGTGACCCTTCGCTTTGCACGGAACGATGCCCAGCCAACTGAGCCACAGCAGCCAGGGCTCCGCCACCTTTAAATCTGAAGTTCCTCCCTGGAGCCAGAGACCTGGGTCCAACACCTGAGGAATGTCATCGCGGTCTGGCCACCTGGTGCCGCCGCTACACAGGCAGACGCACTCACCCCCCGGCAGGCCTGGAACGGGCTCCAGCTTGATCCCGGACTCCGTGGTTCCGTCCTTCTCTTTCTCTTTTCCTCTGGCTGCTTGGGACCTGGGACAGAGACACAGGACATCAGCACTCTGTCCCTTTTCTCGCACCTCTACTTCTCAGTTACATGGAGTTCCTTCACTCCTTGCCTCCTCTTCCGCACTTTCTCCTTAATCGCCCCAGTGCAGAGTAAATAAGAGCAAAGTTTCTGAAGCCAGAAAGACCTGGGTTCAAAATCTGTAAGAACTGCTGTAAGGAGAAGAGGCCGCCTCCATGTGCCCGGCACAGAAGCTAACCGGCTCCCAGGGAGCATGCCACGCAGGGAGCACGCCACGCGGGGAGCACGCCACGCGGGGAGCACGCCACGCGGGGAGCACGCCACGCGGGGCCCTGCTGCCAGCAGCAGTCTCCTCCCTGCTCCCAAGTTGGAGACACATTGTTCCTTTGAACTTCGGGGCATTGCAGCACTTTCAGATTAGCTATTAATTAGCTATCTTTCCCCACTGGACACTCAGCCTGCAGAGGACAGAACCTGGGTCTAATTAATTCACCGTGTAAACTCCCAAAGCCACCTTTCAGGCCCCAGCACAATACTTGGCCAAAAGGGCCGGTCACAAAAACAGAGCCCTCAAAAGAGCATTACCACGCCGAACCCCTGAATAAATTCCCAAACTCAGGATGATCACGACGGCCACAGGAATGAATGTTGGAGAATTAAAAATTCTTTTCAGTCCATTCGCCAAAGGCTTATAGCCCCAGGTAGTGAACAGTTTTCTTGAAAATCTCGAAGATGTTTTAAAAACGGTCCATTCTCACCTCCCCCACTTCACGTTGAGTCTGCGGCCGTTGACGATCAACTTGTTGAAGGACTTCTCCGCAGCCACCTCCGCGGCCTGTCTCGTGGCGAACTGGATGAACGCACACTGCTGTCTCTGCACCACGGTGATCGTGCGGATCTCTCCGAACTGGTAGAAGTGGTTTCTGGAGGGACGCAGGCGGAGAGGACCGAGCGTTTACACTCAGCCCTTCCCAGGAGGCTCACAGGTCGCACAAGGAACACGGCCCGTGGTTATCTGCCCGACTACATGCCAGTGACCCCCAATACCTTACTGAGGGAGCTACGTATTGACAGGGAAAGTGAAATAATGAGCAAATACAGGTGAGAGCATCTCAGGGGTTTTTTTTCATGGAGAAAAGGGGGCTCCAGTAAGATATTTAAGGACCCTAAATCCCAGATAAAGGGCTGGCCAAATACGGCCCCTATGGCCCAGGTACCAAGAATGTTTAAAAAAATTTTAAAGGGAGTAAGAAAGTGGAGAAGAGAAGAAGTCTGCCACCCTCTGGGGGTTGTCTGACTCACTCAGTCAGAGTTTAGTGGAGGCAGGCTGCCAAGGGCTGGTCATAAACTTAGAGGAGCCTCTTCTCCACTTAATCTCTTTGGAAGGGGAACGTACTCCCACTCTCTGCCCAGCTGTCTCATCTAGCTGACCAAAATACAAGTCAAGAAGCATACAAACTTACCAAATGCCAATCTCTTAAAAAAGCCAACAATTCAAACCATGTAAGTGTTGTAACTGCAAAGCTCTCCCTCCCTCACCTAATGAAGTCTACTTGCATGTGTACCCTATTCTAAAAACTCTAATCGGCTATTAGGTCAAAGAGAATCTCATGTAATTACCACTGTATGCAAGCAAGTATGAAATAAGCACTATTGATGAACATTCTACTTTGGCATCATCGACAACAGTTTTATAAAACTTCTAGTCAGCATGGTATTTCCTGACTGTGGACTGGTTAAAGAAAAAATGTACTTTGTAAAGAACTATCTTGCTTGCCTGCTTTTTTCCCCCCAAAATTATTCCAGGGCAGTTAAATACAAAAAGAGCTCATAAAATTCTACCCACAGACCTTAGATCTGTCTCAGTAATGGTGTCGCCCAGACCACCAACATAGAGCGTGGTGATAGTCTTGTCCTCTGGTGGGTCCAGACGAGGCATTGTAGAGGCACGCTTTAAAAGCTTATCTGCCACAGGGTCGTTGATTCCATAATACCGGTCTTTAATGTTCTGATCGGCAAGGGGGTCATCCGGATCTGTAGGCTTCTCATGTCTACGGTTCAAGAACAGTGCACAGAGGTGAAACAAAGGAAGAAATTTATAGCTATCACCCAACAGCAGCTACGTTAAATCCCAAATACATAGCCTAAAATGCTTCTAAACTATAACCTTGGTTGTACCAAAACATAATTTGCAAAATAGCTAATACCAAGTAATTTACAGCAGCCCAAGGACTTGATAGCCTCCTAAAAGCAATTTCGATGGCCACTAGGATGGCAGAGTTTCCTTAGACAGAAACACTGGCACCCCAAAGTAAAGGGCAACCAAAACAGTGTTACCCCTCTCTAGGCTACTGGTTCTTCAAGTATTTGGGGTCTTGTATTCCACTGAGAGTCTGATTAAAGCTATAACCCAGCCCTAGCAAAGCCCCAGAAAATGGAAGGGATTTTTTTTTTGGCAGGGCCAGGAGTAACCAACCCAAGTTACGAGCCCCTAATCCAGATGTCCGGCGGTCCATCTGAAACACACACACCCCCTCGGGCGCCTGACATTAACTGACCTCAGCTATACGCTGTGATTCGAGACAGTGATACCAAGACAGTGAAGACGTATGTGTCAGGTAGAAACTCTCAGGGTCAACATCTGTGTCACACAGCACAGCAGCTTAGCTTCCCGAGGCTCAGTCGTAAGTAACAGTTCCGTTATAGTAAACACAACAGTTTCATCAAGCCTTTCTAGACTTAACAGCCTTAAGACATGAGCTATTCTACATTAGTTGTATTACCACAGTAGCTGTATAAACTTTTAGATTTTAAAGCAGAAATAGTTTAAGCTACCACCTCCTACTTCTTAGCTGACAAACCATCTGAAAGCAAATGCTGAACACGCACTGTGGCTCCTACCTGTATGGACACTCCTCTCCTCTCTTACACTCCCCCTTCACCCAGAAGGAGCAAATGTGGGGCCGGTTCCTCTTATAGTAGGGTGTGGTCCGGGCCAGTTTGAGCAGCATGTCACTGGTGGATGCGGCTTTGCCCAGCATGCCAACTGGCCGTGTCCCATCAGAGTTAGAAATCTACGCAGGGGTGGCAAATCCACAAGATAAATTATGCAAACTGTGTCAGCCCACTAGGGTTCTCTTATCCAATATAAGACCATATCGAGGAAGCGGCTGTGTACCTCCCTCTCCATGTTCTGTGTGTAGTACTCTTTGTTGACATCGGACTTCGGCATGTCATCCTTGAAAGACAGCCCTGCGTCACGAACCTGGATGGGCAGGCCTGGCACGAGGGAAGGAGGGAAAAAACACTCAGGCATATTTTTAATTACTACTAAATATACTTACAGAATACAGTATCATTCCTTCTCCACTTTCTTATCTGGTACCAAAGGCTTTACTATATTTTTACTCAAAATCTTTAGCACCACCAGACAAATACTGCTATAAAGCATTCTAAGAACTGTTCTAATTTCTGAGCTGTCCTGATTTTGAAACAAATGTTTTAGAAAATCTTTTAGATGAACAGACTTTAGGAACAGTCACACTTGACCTACAAATTAATAACATATCCAACTTTTATTACAACACCACTTAATCATGAAAAGTGGTTTTTAGGCTGGTCCTATAGGTCCTCTGGACAGTTATGGTCAAGTTGGGTCATTATATGCTAGAACCAGAACACCTCCTTAACAAACACATAATACGTGACCAGGACTCTGAGAAGCAGAGTCACTCTGAATTTAACATTCACAAACTCCTACTTTCCTCCTTTATTGTATAGTCCAAACTCTTGTTGAAAAACCATTTTCTCATGAACAAGTCACCTTCAGTTAAAAAAAAAGAGCAGTTACTCTGAGCTGGTAGCAGTGTATCAGTCCTAACAATACTGTTGAGACAAAACATAAAGCATTATTAGCCTATGAGCTTCTGGTAGGGACTCTGGAAAAAAGTTCTGGACCTAGAAAGAAGTCCAAGACGAGGAAATTACCTACAACAGGACGATGCCTGTTCTTGCCTCTGCTACAGGGATGTGTATGGAAGGGAGTCTTAGGCCGGTTCTAATTAATTCCCAGCTTTTCCTTAAGTTCCTGCTGTGGTTCAGGAGGACTCTAGGATATCCCAATATGGTTCCCTTACCAGGAAAAGCAGAGCACAGCAGACATTCCAAAGGGGGGTCAAAACTGAGGTAGGGCAGACATGGGAGACAGAAGGACTGGTGGGCCGTCTGGGGCACCAACACACGTTCAGGTCTACTAGACACAGCAAACATACCATACTCCAGATCCAAAAGGCAGGTCTGACAGACATTCTTCAGTTTACTGCAGGTCTGGCACACTTCGGTCTTCTTGAAACGCATGCGAACCCCGGGGCACCAGCGAAACACTGTGAACGGCCTGGCACAGATCTTTAACACAAAATAAGCCACAAGGGGTGAACGGTCCTGACCTGGACAATCAATCCAGGAAACTCTACAGCAAGGGGCGAATGCAAAGGAAGGATCTCCAAATCCAGGGCTTGTTTACGAGAGACCTTCACAATCATTTAGTCTAAATGTAACCAGATATTTCCATCATATCTACAACACCCTGCCACAGAAATAAAAAATTCACATAGTACAGAAATGAAATACTCAAAAGTCAAAGTCCTCTCCACCCCAGAGGTAACCACCATTAACAATCTGACCTGTAATCTTTTCGGGGGGGATGGAGAGTGTCATATGCTCCTTTGAGAATCTTACATCAGCACTGAGCTTCCTCCTTAGTTACAATTCTCATGTGTATAGCTGATCAACACTTGTTGTACAACCTCAGGGTGTTCAAAGCCCACCCATCGACACTAGGTTAAGATTCAAGGGCTCATTCATTTTATTTTTTTAAAAAATAATATATTTTATTGATTATGCCATTACAGTAGTTCCATTTCCCCCCCTTTACTCCCCTCTACCCTGCATATCCTTTCCCACCCATGTTCCCCGCCTTTAGTTCATGTCCATGTGTCAGAAGTTCTTTAGCTTCTACATTTCCCACACTACTCTTGCCCTCCCTATTTTCTCCCCACAGCCTGCGCTACTTATTCTCTGTACCTTCTCCCACCTTCTCCTCCTCCCACTCCCGTTGCTAACCCTCCATGTGATCTCCATTTCTGTGGCTCCGCTCCTGTTTTAGCTATCTGCTTAGTTTGCTTTTGTTTTGGGTGTGGTTGTTAATAACTGTGAGTTTCCTGTCCTCCCACCGTTCATCTTTTTTATCTTCTTTTTCTTAGATAAGCCCCTTTAACATTTCATGTAATAAGGGCTTGGTAATGATGAACTCCTTGAATTTGACCTTATCTGAGAAGCACTTTATCTGTCCTTCCATTCTCAATGAAAGCTTTGCTGGATGGAGCAATCTTGGATGTACATCCTTGCCTTTCATGACCTGGAATACTTCTTTCCAGCCCCTTCTTGCCTGTAAGTTCTCTTTGGACAAATCTGCAGTCTGATGGGAACTCTCTGTAGGTGACTGTCCCCTTATCTCTTGCTGCTTCTAGGGTTCTTTCATTTTAATCTTGGGTAATATAATTTATGATGTGCCTTGGTGTGTTCCTCCTTGGGTCTACCTTCTTTGGGACTCTCTGAGCTTCCAGGAAGTCTATTTCCTTTGCCAGATTGGGGAAGTTCTCTATTATTTATTCAACCTGAGTTCCTAAGCCTCTCTTCATTTTTTTTGAATTCTCGTTTCTTCATTCCCTTTTCTGTTTGGTTGTTTTTTTCTTCCTTCTGGTCCACTCCATTGATTTGAGTCCCAGTTTTCTTTCCATCACTACTGGTTCTCTGTGCATTTTCCTTCATTTCACTTAGTGTAGCCTTCATTTTTTCATCTAATTTGCGACCAGAATCAACCAGTTCTGTAAGCATCCTGATCACCAGTGTTTTGAACTATGCATCTGATAGGTTGGCTATCTCTTGGTCGCTTAAAAGTATTGGCTCTGGAGCTTTGATTTGTTCTGTTTGAGCCAGTTTTGGTCAGGTTGCACCTGTTGTGTATGAGGGGTGGAGCCTTAGATGTTCACCAGGGCGGGGCACCCCAGTGGCTGGCTTATGATGCTGTATGTGGGCTCAGGGTCAGAGAGGGAACAATGGTGCTTGTTCTGCTCTCTCTTGGATTTCAGTCCCATCTGCAACTTCTCACAAGCAAATTGGGCCCTTCTGGTGCTGGTTCCTGGGTGGGTGGGCTAGTGTACGTTCTAGGACCCTGTGGGTCTCTCCAATGAACTCTCTTGTGGAGCCGGGAGTTTCTCCTGGCACCTTTTCAATTGGTGCCTTTAGGCTTTATTTTCTGGCACTGGGGCCCTGGGTTGCACAGTCTGTGTTGATGCCCATTTCTGCCTAGTTTATCTGCGTATGAATGTATGACCGCAGTCAGCCCCACGCAGTCTGCACTCCCAGGTCCACCTTTCCTGCAGCAACCCCTCTCCACCAGCCGTTGACTCCGCCCCTCTTACCAGTCTGGTTGAATGGTTGTCGGACTTCCGTACAGTTCAACTTTCTGTCTGTTCTGGTTGTGTGAGGAGGTACAGTGTTTCCACCTACGCCTCCATGTTAGCTGGTCAAAGGGCTCGTTTTCTTAACCTCACACACGAAATAGTCAATGAGTATATAAACGATACATGAAAACTGTGTCGCACTGACTTTTACTGGAGGACCGCAAAGCCCACAAGTTGAAAAAAAAAAAAAGGAAAAGAAAATGAAATCATTACTCTTTAACAGACATACTTACTTTGCATTCTTTCCCATACTTTTCTTTGGTCTGAAACAGAAAAGAAACAGAAAAGAACTAAAGTTCCAAGAAAAAAAAAGACCCGATGTCTGCTTCTTCCCCAAATACAACCCAGGAAATGTGTCCCTGGCATTTTAAATGGGGGGTAGGGGAAACACGTTTTGGGGTGGCGCACAGTATATATTCAAATCACCCACTATGAGTTATAATCTCCTAAGAATCTCAGGGACCTAACATCAGGTGAGCACGTACCTTTCCACAGGAGTTGTGAGCCACAAGTCCTGGGTTCACTACTGTCTCCCCAGTTCTCTCCCAAGACCTGAAATTCCTAGGTTTCCACAGTCCCCCAATCAGAGAGGACGCTGCTGTGGCCAGCCCACTTTACAAAGGTCAGTCACGAGGTAACTACTACAGGTTGCGCTGATACCCTTCCTCCCCACAGTAAATGCCCCTTTCCCATAAGCTGTTTAACATTTTGAAAGTATCAATATACCAACACCTGAGACAGATCGAAGTACAGTCCTGACCTAATTACTGATTGTTAATGGTTACTAATTTTACCCTTATTTATAACAATAGGGGCCACAGCCACCTTACATTAAAGAGACAGACAAGGTGCAGCGGCCAAAAGCCATTTGATTAAGAGTCAGGAAACCTAGTCATAGTCCCGGTTCTCCTTCTAACTTGCTAAGGTCCCTGGAGTGAAACAATCCAAATTTAAATCCCAGCTCCAATCACTACTTGGTATATGAAAAGACATAAGCTCAAGTTTCTAGTTCATCGATCTCCCAGGTAAATGCTCAACAAATCCAAGCTATTATTACAGCTCCTACATCACAGGACTGTTGCTGAGTTCCAAAGTGACAGAATAAACACGACAGTCCTTTGCTAATGGCCATAGGCTTTGGGCCAGTAAAGAAGCACCGTTACTTCTAGCTGGCTAAGTGTGCAAGTACCACCACGCTGACAATATGAATAATTTCCGCTTCACACACGGTCACTCACCATTCGGATATATGGGTTTTCTCCAAGACACGTCTGGCACAGAATGGGGAAATCCTGGTGAAGTTGGGAAATCTGGTTGAGAGCCAGGCTCCGAGGACCCTGCGATCTCAACCCCACTCTTGTGGGTAACGGGAGTGGGGGGGTATGAGTGCGAGGAGAGAGGTGGGGAACAGGGCAGGAACCACGGTCCAGCACGGGCCCGGTCGCGGGAGAGGGGGCGCCCTGCTCTTCCGGCGGGAGAAAAGACCAGCACAAAAAGAGCGGAGGGGGACACCACGGAAAGGCGGCTGGTCTCGGACCCTGGCTAAGCCCCCTCCCTCCAGCCTCCAGCTCCGGCCGAGCTAGGCCGCGGCGCTGGCTCCTCCCCGGGAACCCCTCGGCCTCACTGCAGCCACGGCCGTGCCCGCCCGCAGGAGGCCCGGCCTCGGCGCCCCTCTCCGTCCCGCTCCGGCGGGCACACTCACCGCATCCTCCCAGTTCTGCCTGTTGTAAGTGTTGGAACCCAGAGAAGTCGCCATCTTGAGAGCGTCCGCGGGCAGCGGAAGCTTCCGAGTGGGGAGCGGACCGCCACAATCCCGTCAGGCCCGGGGCCGGTTCCCGGCCTGTTACGTCGTATTTGCGCGCCTGGCGCGGCCCTGGGGCGGGGCCTGCGCGCCCGGAAGGCACGCACTCGGGACGTCTCCGCTTTACGTTTGGAATGGTAGTGTGTGAAGTTTCCGTGCTTCTCTTGAGTTGGTTCCTGGTTGGGATGAAGAGCCATAAGGACATCTGGTTTATTTAAAAATGAGTGAAAGAATAAAGGAACAAGTAATGATTGAGGGGGTGGGATTAAAGCAGGGTTAGCTCCAACTGAGCGCTCACTTTGTCAAACGCTGGGCGGACGTCTCGCTGTGCCAGTATCTTTTTTAGATCTCACAGTAACTTGCAGGGCTGCCTGAGTTAGCAAGCAAAAAACAGAACGCCTAGTTAAAATCTGAATTTCACCTAACGAACCATGTTGTAGTTATAAATATGTGCCAGGCATTTATACTAAAATTGTTACCGAACAGCGATTGGGGTCCTGCTGCCCACCGCCACCCTGCAGGCAAAATTCCATAGGCAAAGTTTGGTGATAAGGAAAGGAATCCTTTTTTAAATAAAGCTTCGTGAGTTTGGAATAATAGGTTTCCACTTGCATTAGTCACTTAAGCCCATCAACCTATCAGTTAATGCTAATCTCTTTAACTCTTTATTACCGCTTTATTCACTTAAACCTATCAATTAAGGCTAAACTCTTAACACCGTGGGTTCTAACATTCTCCTGTTTTTAGTTACACTATTTCTATAGGGTTAGTTTACAAACTAAAACAACATGAGGTACAAATGTTAACATAATTTTGGAAGAATGGCAGGCTTCTGCCTCAGAGCTGGTCCCCTCTAGAACACCCAAACAATAAACCTGCCGCCCTCTGCCAGGCCAGCCCCATCCTAGGCTGTGCCGGGGGTTCCTTACCCTCCAAAATACGGTCTGTCGGTTGAAAACGCAGGCAGCTGCTGCACATCATCCAGGCATCTGCGAGGAAGATGAGCCCACGAGCCAGATGCTGTCTGGAGGCGTCAGTTTCTCAGCCAATCCTGTCCTAGACCATTTACCATTGCCTCGGCAAACTCCTCCTGAGGCCCCTCCCTACTTCTCTCCAGTGGTCTGATCAGATCTATCAATAGTACTATTTTTTCAACTTCTGAAATGAAGTGTCTTAAGGATCGACACAGGCTTAGCTATATCGTTTTGGGAGCAAGTTATACCCACTTTGCCAATATTTTATGAATTTCAAGCATTCTGGTACGAACTTTATAATTCTTGATATATCTGATCAAACTACCTAAAACATTTGTCCCCTAATTTTAAAAAATGAGGTTTATTTAAATATGTACAGTGTAGCTTCTCATTGTATAGTTAGGAAATTTTACATACATTCACCACAAAGGTAGACTACTTCCATGCCAAGAAGTCCCCTTGTGCCCAAGTCAATGCACTTGTCCCCACACACACTGTTAGAGGCCAACGACTGGTGTGGCTTCTGTCCCTATAGTTTTGCCTTTTCCAGAATGTCCTAAGTGAAATCCTATATAGCTTTTGGGGTCTTCTTTTCCTTAGAATATTGTATTTGAGATTCACTGTACTGTTACACGTATCAGTAATGTGTTCCTTTTTACTGCCAAGAATTCCATTGAACGGATGTACCAGGGGGTTAAAAAAATCCGTTTGCCAGTTGATAGACATTGGAGTTGTTCCAGATTTCCATGAATGTAAGTAAAACCATTATAAACATTCATATACGGGTTGTTGTATGGATGCAGGTTTTTGTTTGTAAAGACCTAGGGGTGGGATTCTTTGATCATGTGGTAAATACGTATTTTTCTGTATGAGAAAGTGCTTGGGTTTATCTGAGCTTCTTGGATCTGTGGTTTGTCTTTCATTATATTTTGAAAATTGTTAGATGTCAACTGTTCAAACATTCTGCCCAGTTTCTTCTCCATCTAGAGCTCCGGTTATACACGTTAGACCCTTCGGTATTGTCCCACAGGTCTTGAACACTTGGTTGTTGTTTCAGTCTTGGTAGGGAGAGTTCAGTGTGAATATCTATTGACCCATCTCCAAGTTCCCTAATTATTCTTCAGCTATGACAAGTCTACAATATCTAGAAGATATTCTTTATCTCTGATCTTGTTTTTAAAATTTTTTTTTAATTAAGAGGGGAAGGGAAGGAGAGAGGGAGAGAAATATCAATCAATGTATGGTTGCCTTTCGTGTACCCCTGCTGGGAACTGGCCTGCAACCCAGGCATGTGCCCTGAATGGGAATCGAACCATGATCCTTTGATTCGCAGGCCTGTGCTCAATCCACTGAGCTACACCAGCCAGGGCTGATCTTATTTTTTATTTCAATTTGTCCTACATAGTTTCTACATCTTTGCTGAACTCTGCTCACACATTACCCACACTTTTAACTAGATCCTTCGACATGTTAGTCAGAGTTTAAGTCCCTGTTTGATAGTTCCTACATCTGAATCATACCTGTATATGGTTTCATTGTTGATGAAAAACAGGTTGGTTTTTCTTTGTGTATCTTTTTTTTTTCTTGATTGCCAGTCAGTGCTTATATAACAGCAGTGACTGGATAAATAGTAGTGATGCTTGGAAATGGACAAGTGTCTTCTTTTGTCAGGCTATTTGTGTGGGGTTTGGTCCATCTAGTCAGGAATTGAGCTGGGTTTGGGTTTTGTTGTTGCTATGGTTGCCTTTAATGTCCCACAGCTTTCACCCTCCAGCCTTATTTTTTGCTTCAGGTTGGAACTGAAGAACTTTTTTCTCACCTGTTCGTATTTCATCCTTACCTTCCAACTGTCTGGTACATCTGCACCATGGCAGCCAGTCTCTGCCCTCCCTCACCCCCAGCAGCTGGTTTGTTCCTGGCAGCGTGGTAGGTGAGTGGTAGGGGAGGGGTCAGAGTTGGTTTTTTGCTGTTGCTGTTGTTCTAATTCAGCCTCAATCCTTTACAGGTTCCTCTAGGCCAGGTTTTGGGAACTGGTCTTTTCTCAGTATTGCTGCTTCTCCTCTCTGTGGCAGCCAAACCCTGGCTTGTAGGGGCAGCGGGTCTTGTGCAGGAGTTTGCTGCCTTTCCTGTAGTGGTAGATTTTTAATGGAATTGGTATGGAATCCTGGGGCTCAGGTTGAGATTTTTTTCTTAGCTTGCTCCAGCAGCAATGAGAAACCAGCTTTTGCTCCTCCCCCAGTGGCTTAGGCCTGTTTACTCCTTATGAGAGAAGGGCTTGGGCAGCGAGAGGCAAGGTTTCGTGCCTTCCCCGACGTGGTGGCAGATCCCTCACACATGCCTCGGAACCCAAGAAGGCTCTGTGGCTCTGGGGCACCGCTCCCTGTCCCCACAGGTCCTTCTTGTGGACACCTGGTGGACATCATGAGTGCATGCAGGCTTCAGTGTCGGAAGCTCTCAGGAGTTCTATCCTGCCATGTTAGCCCAAAGTTGGCCTTGAACATTTCCTCACTAATTTTAAGTTGATTTCCTCTTACCTGCTCATGTGGCAGCCGCCGCTTCCTCCTCCCGTGCTCTGCTACACACAGGTGAGCCAGCCTGCGGGTCTGACCTCTCTTCCAGAGGGGTCGGTCTGTCCCTCGAAATTCAGCAATTCAGCATATTTGACTGCTCTGCCACTACTCTGCTCTGATGGCCCCGCTAAAATTTATGATTTTTGTCATCTATCTACCTTCAGGTTTTTTTTAGGAGTGGGGGGTGACACTCTTTCCAGGTTTCTACATCATAGGCAGCAGTCACTCTTATTTTAAAGGAAACTTTAATCACTTCTGTTAATAGAGAATTAGTGTTAGGTTTAGATGTAGCCTTAAAAACAAGTACAAGGAAAATGAAACATGTTTTCAGTAAGTAGCTACTATTGTTTGCCAAAGGCTCAGCCAGAGGTCTGTGTTAAAAAGAGAATGAGTATTAGATGTGACAAACATAATTATGAGTATTGATGCTTTTTCCTTTATTTAACGGGAGGAATGGGGGCCGGGGGACATGAGAAGGAAACACCTTTCTCACCTGAGGTCATTATCTTGTGCAGCTGTCTAGCACCGAGGTGAAATATACTTCACCACAGATGCCCCTGACCATAGGGAAATGAGGACGACTGGAGTACGGCAGCCCCCGTCTGTGCGGGCACCTTCCCAGACTGCGGCGGAGGCCCGAAGCCGCGGATGGCACAGAACGCCGTCTGTATCGTTCTCTCCTGTACCTGCACACCTCTTCGCTTCAAGGAAGCACTTTATGGCTTTTCCTCGGCATATCCCAATGCCAGTTCACTCCCCTTGTGCTGTGGGGCCACTGTGAAAACTAGGTGAACACGGGCACTGAGAAACTACAACACTCCATCTGGTAAGTCAGCTCCTAAGTGACTAGCAGGCACTTAACAGCATGGATGGCCGGACAAAGGGATAATTCACACAGTGGGTGGGACGGACTAGTATGGCAGATTTTATCACACTACACAGAATAGCACACGATTAAACATTTATGAGTTATTTCTGGAATTTTCCATTTAATATTGCTGACCACAGGAAACTGAAAATTATGGGGTGGGGAGACTACTATATTGCAACTGTGCCAGTGACTTAGTTCTGGGCATCTGCGTTTGCTCCCGGCTGCCCTCTGAATGGAACTCATGAGAAAGCGATGACAAAGGGGACTGGATTTGGCCCTGAAGGGGTGTGCTGTGCGCACACAACACCCATCACCCAAGGAAGAGGCAAATGCTCTGGAGGGGTACGGTGCTGTGGGTTAGGGTCCCACCTATGTGGGAGTAAGGGAGAGATGGGGCAGGAAAGTAATTCCGAAGGTGCAAAGGAAGGGAAGAGTATTCTCTATTGAGAAAACACCAGAACAAGAAAGCTCAAGTCAAGTAAGATATTTGGCTTATGACAAAGAGGCATATGTATATTAAAACAGATAAAAGATCAAGAGCTCTATTAAGTAAGGAGAAGGATGACAGTATTATCCAACAAGTATTGGGTACCCACTATTTGCCAGGTGTAGGTACCAGGCTCTGCAGATGCAGCAATCTTTTAAAAAGACGGCAATCCCTGCGCTATGGGGCTCATGCTTTAGGATGAGAGACCAACAGCCAGACTGAGTGTGAGCAGATAAGGGGCTGAGAACTGACTGTATTTAACAGTGTGGACTGCTGGTGACGTGGTGGGGCTATGGGGTCTGGTGAGACTGGGAGGAGAGGAACCGAGGGGGGTGGGGGCTCTGTGTTGAGGGAGTAGAGAAATGGGGCTGAACAGGGATGTGAGGTCCAGTTCTTTTTTAAGGTCAGAGAAATCATAAGAGTGCAGGAGAGGGAGGGGAGAACAGGCCCTTGAACAGGTACGAGGATGGGATAGAGCACCTGCTCATTCTTGGTACTGCTAAGTGGTGGGGCATCAGGCAGGGGCGTGAACAGTTCGCTTCTGTTAAAGGAGGAAGAGTCCTATGAGTACAGAGGTGGGGTGAGTGGGCTACTTGTTGGAGCTGGGACGCTTTGTATATTTTAAAGTTTATCTTTGGGAGCCATGACCCAGACAGAAGCTGGTAGAGACCTAACAACGTAACATTTACAGAATGGTTCAGGTAACATCTACCCATATGATGTTACAGTGAACCCACTTAATGTAAGGTTTTAGCTTAGTTCATTTAAAGAAATGGAAGAAGGGAGCAAAGCCCACTGGTTCTAGTACTAGCTCTCGGGACTCCACCTGTCTTCTTACTCTGACCATGCTATTGCAGTCGGTCTTCATGCAACCAAACAAAGACGTTCAAGCTTTGTCTGCTTTATTTGACTACATTAAGTTAAGCAGTAAGGCAAAACAGGAATTTGTAATTCATAAAGATCAAGGAGTGCCTCTTATTCCGACAAGGAACCAAAAAGGAGGTTTCTTCACAAATATGCATGACATTTAGCTCATTACGCCTACAAGCACACTCAATAAAATTTTGGTGGGCTAATCAAATCACAAATCCAAATTAATTTCGTCTTAGGTTCCCAAACTGTAGTCTCTAGTGCTAATGACCTCTAATTGGCCTGCACTGGTGCACAACGACAATGCATTACAAATCTTGCACCTCATCTAATACACAAAAGCAACAAATAAACTTCAAATTTACCAGCTGCAGGTGCTGCACCATTTCCACTAACACAGAGAACACCAGCTTGCATTGAAAACTATCTTGAGAATGTACTAAACCAATGGCTGTCACTCTGCCAGTTAATTTGGCTTCTGAAGGAAACAAATTTTATGATCAAAAGTGTTTTTGTGTTTGTGTGTCACAGGGGATGACAAAACCCATTCCTTCAACAGTAGTCCTTTTGGGAACCAATACCGGCTAGGTGCCATGAGTGTGCTGCAGAGAGTGCGTGCGGTCCCTGCGAACGTGGAAACTTCTTCTCTACAGTGGTGCCCTTTCCTCCACTGGCAAATGGGAGCAGTGGCCTTGCAGTCGATTCTACCAGGTAGTGAAATAAAAACTAACTTGACACTCTGTGGGCTCACAACAAATTAAACTGTTTCTAGAGTCTGCAAATTTGTAATTACACAACCTCTGCCTCAAGTTTTAAGAGGTTAAACCTTACATTAACACTGTAGCATGTATATTACTCTGTGGAACATTATTTCACAAAATTGGCTTGACTTTAGGAATATCACTTAGTGTCTTTCAAAGGCTTCCTAAATATTCCAGGGGAGCTGACAAGATACAATGTCCTATCTATATTTCTAGATTACTATATATCTTAATTGTTTCTTTTTAAACTCAAGGTTTGAACTTAAAAACGAAACCAGGGTGAACAGGAAACTTCTCCTTTCACCAGCCTCCAGCTTGCTGACAGGCATTTACAGAAAATGTGGTGGTGCAGCTGGTGGTCCACTCTGTCAAGCCTCCTTTTAGAGAACATCACAAAACTTAAGTGAACAACCCAACTCCAGGATGCGACGTGTGCTGTCAGCGAGTGTTCGGGGCTACTCGCTGAGCTGCGTTACGGTTTACAATTGACACGGTCTCATTTGACACACATAGTAACAGCCACACTCAGGAAGGGGAAGGTCCTCTGTCCTCATATCCAGTTTGGGTTCAGGAGATAACTGTTCATCTCCCCTTCAAATCAATGGAAAGAACATTAGTTCAGATCATGCTAACAACCTAACCTTTGAAGTGTTTTCTGCATTCCAGAAGTGAACTTGTCCACCAGTTTTCTTTGGGCTCTTTCCAGGTCCCGAATACTCAGAACAATCTATTGAGTTTAAGAGGCAGAGCAGAGAAGGGGAGGGAGTAAGACATACAAAGACTGCCTCCCCGTGGAAGGATTAATCCCTGGATACTGTGGCAACACTTAAAAATAAATGAAATTTGCTGCCCCCTTGACATGACATGTAAATGCCCACTTCTCAAATTCTTAAAAAAAAAAAAGTTCCATATTCTGTTGGGGAAAAATTTTAAGAGCAACCAATAAAAAAAGTATTCACTCAGAAAAGGGCAAATGAGAACGCCTTAAAACTTCTCAGGGTTTTCCAATCATCACGAAACTAAAGACAATGTGGCAGTTCTATTTTTGTCAAATGGAAGTCTCTGGCATGATGGGAGCCACGATGGTGAGCAAAAGGACGCGTTTAGACTGCTAGGTTCGATCTAATGGAACGCAGAAAGCAGGTGGTACACTGAGGCCAATGTCAGATCGTGACCAGCAGGTCTTCCTTTCAGTAATCATTTTAGGTTTCTTCTGCGAGTATGATCCTCTGTGTGGTCAGATCAGGAGACAGTATGTCAAGTTTCTCAAGTGTAAATCTAACGCCACCCCCATTCTCGGGATGGAACTGTGCTGTCGTTGGTCAACGTGCAGGGCTCAGTGAGGGAGACAGGATTTACTGGTGCTAACAGAGTGAGAGCAAGAGGAACAGCAGTTCCCCCGTGTTCCAAGGCCGCGCCTGGCCCCTCCCTCCTGGGAACAGGATTCGATAGTGCATGGGTACATCGTAATACACAAGGCCTAATGAAACAGCAGCTTCTGCGTTTTACACGGGTTTGTAGTGATACCGTCCTTTGGAATCTGCCCACCAGTGAGACCTCTTAAGGAAGAAGTGGGCCCAAACTGAGTTCCACGTGCTGCGTGAGCCAGATGACTTCAGTGGCCTGGTCACTTTCCTCCATGGGGCGGATGGGGGCTGCCAGGTTTTTAAAATCATGCTTCATCTTAAAGCACACGGTCACTTCGCCCTCCTCACGTTGTGGGGTCACTTTGATGAAAATACCCACTTTGTTGGCCTTTCTGAAGGCGATAATGCTGTGGAAGGAGACAAGCACAGCATTAGGTCACAAGTCAGCCAAGCCACCGAGGCTTACAGTCACATTTTATGGCTCAACAAGAAACCTTTGATGACGAGATACAACCACCCTCCCATTTATCAGCAATGAAGAGTTTCCTCACCAAAATGTTGATCCCCTTATTTTTTAAATGTTACAAAAGTAAAATATAGTCATGAGAAAAAGTAATAGTCTTCCCTTTATTTTTCCCTTCACCAGAAGAGAAAAACTGCAAACACTTTGGTTCTTCGACGACCAGATATTTTGTTTACATTTTTCTGCATTTTTTAAATGTTTTATTGTATTTTTTATTGACCATGCCATTACATTTGTTCTATTTCCCCCCCTCCGTTCCCCTCCACACCCCTGCCCACCCTCCCCCCTTTAGTTCACGACTACGTGTCTCAAGTTCTTTAGATTCTGTATTTCCCCTATTCTTAACCCCCCATCTATTTTCTATCTACTGTCTATGCTACTTATTTTCTGTACCTTCTCCCCCCTTCTCCTCCTCCCACTCCCCTGTTGCTAATCCTCCACGTGATCTTCATTGCTATGGTTCACTCCTGATCTAGCTGTCCTCTTAATTTGCTTTTGTTTTAGGTGTGGTTGTTGATAACTGTGAGTTTGCTGTCCTTTCACTGTTCATATTTTTTGTCTTCTTTCTCTTAGGTAAGTCCCTTTAACATTTCATATAATAAGGGCTTGGTGATGATGAACTCCTTGAATTTGGTCTTATCCAAGAAGCACTTTATCTGTCCTTCCATTCTAAATAAAAACTTTATCTGTTCTTTCATTCTAAATGAAAACTGTGAGTTTGCTGGATAGAGCAGTCTTGGTTGTAGGTCTTTGGTTTTCATGACTTGGAATACTTCTTTCCAGCCCCTTCTTGCCTGTAAGGTCTCTTTTGAGAAATCTGCTGACAGTCTGATGGGAACTCCTTTGTAGGTGACAGTCCCCTTATCTCTTGCTGCTTCTAGGATTCTCTCCTTCATTTGAATCTTGGCTAATGTAATGATGTGCCTTGGTGTGTTCCTTCTTGGGTCCAACTTCTTTGGGAGACTCTGAGCTTCCTGGATTTCCTGGAAGTCTATTTCCTTTGCCAGAATGGGGAAATTCTCTTTTATTATTTGTTCAATAAGGTTTCCACTCGTGACTGTTCCTCTTCCCCTTCTGGTACCCCTGTAATTCAAATGTTGGAACGTTTAAAGATGTCCTGGCGGTTCCTAAGCCTCTCCTCATTTTTTTTGAATTCTTGTTTCTTCATTCTCTCTTTGGTCATTTTTTTCCTTCCTTCTGGTCTGCTCCCTTGATTTGAGTCCCAGTTTCCTTTCCATTACTATTGGTATGCTGTGCATTACCATTCATTTCAATTAGTTTAGCCTTCATATGTTCCTCTAATTTGTGACTAAATCAACCAGTTCTGTGAGCATCCTGATCGCCAGTGTTTTGAACTGTGCATCTGAAAGTTTGGCTATTTCTTCATTGCTTAGATTTATTGGCTCTGGGGCTCTGAGTTCTTCTTGAGCCATGTTTTTATCTGATTGTGCCTGTTACATATGAGGAGCGGAGCCTTAGTTGTTTACCTGGGCGGGGCCACCTAGGTTGCTCATTTGTGATGCTGTATGTGGGGGCAGGGTCAGAGAGGAAGCAGTGGCGGTCCTCTCTGCTCTCCCAGTCCACCTCACCGCTCGCCCCTGCCTGTTTATCTGCATGGAAATGTGCAAGCCCGCCGCCCTGCACCGTGCGGTCTCAATGCTCGTCTCTTCACTGGTTTATCTGTGCACAAATGCTCGACCGAGTGCAGACAGCCAGCTGCGCCTCTTCCCTGTGTCCGCCTGTAGCTATCCCGCACCTGTGATCCGCGCCTTTGGCTGCCTGCGCACCACCCCGGTAGGGGATCTTTTTTGCCCGACCCGCTCCGCTGCTGACTTCGCCGTCTTACTGGTTTAGCTGAGCATTTCATTTTTTTTGGACTCCGTATTGTCGATTATCTGTGTGGTTTGGTTGCGTTTATTGTTGTTAAAACTTTATTGTTTTTAGATTTGGCTATGCGCAGACTCAAGGTGTTTCCACCTACGCCTCCATCTTGGCGGAAGTCCTTTTCTGAGTTTTTAACCAACATACACGAGACATACTATATTCTGCAACTTGCTTCTTCCCACCGCCCATCACAGACACATTCCCACATGGGACACAGAGACTGCGTCCATCCCACTCGGCGGCTGCCCAGTCCTCTGATCCACGTTTGCCGTGACTGGCGTGCCTGGGGACTGTTGCCAGCTTTCTCTGTTACAAACACACGGTGCTGCACCAACCCTCTCACGGTCACTTCTGTGCCCATGTGGAGATGTTTCTACAGAACAGACTGATCATAACTCAGAGCCAGAGGGATTTCTGGAACACCATAAATCAGTGTTTTTGTAAATAACCTCTGTAAATTAGGAATTTTTAGAATAGGGAAAAAATCTCTTTAGTTGAGGTTTCCATTTCACTTTTCTCTGACTTGCACTTGAAGTTTGTACTTTAATAACTTAGCTTCAAAAAGTAATGAAATAAACAATTTAATCTACCATGCAAATAAAAGTCTTAGAAAAGTTACTGAAATTACACATTTACATCTTTAAAGAGTATTACATAATATTTATAGATATGTAAAAATCCTATGAAGTACAGTAATGTGAAATAGAATTAATTCAAGTTTACCAGTCTGTCATGTAATTAACTGGAATTTGGTACCTCGGATGATTTTTCAAGACATTGACCCTGGCTCAACGAATTTATGTACCAAATTACTGTAATTTAAGGACCCACATAAAACAAAAGATTACAGAGAATGCAGTTTGTTTTATAGTTAACTAATTAAACCTTTGGTTTGTATCAGATTCATTTTTTTAAATTCAGTTAAAGATGGTAGAAAGGAAAAAGTCAGTCTATCTTTCTATTCTTAGTTTCCCAGGCAACCACTGCCATCTGGGAGGGAGGGAGGGAGGGAGGGAGGGAGGAAGGAAGGGAGGAAGGAAGAAAAAAGGAAAAGAAAAAGTCAGCCCTGGCTGGTATGGCTCAGTTGGTGGGAGTGTCATCCTGTAAATCAAAATGCCACAGGTTCAATTCCCAGTCAGGACACATGCCTAAGTTGCAGGTCCATTACCCAGTCGGGGTGTGTATGACAGGCAACTGATTGATGTTTCTCTCCTCCTCTCTTTCCTCCCTTCCCCCCTCTCTAAAATCAGTAAGCAGGTCTTCAGGTGAGGATTAAAAAAACAAAAATCAGATTTCTGGTGCCTCCCCTAGGCCTACTGAAGAGAATCTCTGGGTGGAGCATGGGACTCTACAAAACCAAAGCACCCACCCACCCTGGTGCTTTCTCAACTTAACCCATTTGGTAAGCACTGTACTAATCTCGCCTGTGCCCTCACTTTATTTTCCCAACCCACCCTATGTTCTCGCTTCTTTCCAATATCTTGCTAAGGGAGCTTTTGATCATTCTGTTATAAAGCCTTAAGTATTCCTGTGCCAGGATATTAAACTATTGCTTTTTCAGCTCTAAGGTCACCCTCCACATCAGGGGTGTCAAACTCACTTTCACTGGGGGCTGTATCAGCCTCGTGGCTGCCTTCAAAGGGCCGAGTGTAATTTTAGGACTGTATAAATGTAACTACTCCTTAAGTAGGGCCAAGGAGCTCCACACTGCCACCAGGCAGAAACATGGTACGGGCAGCATAAAACAAGGCGGAGGGCAGGATTCGGCCTGTGGGCGTTGTGTTTGCCACATGTACTCTCCATCTTGCTTTGTGGCCCAGGACTGTGCACAGCACCTTTCTGCTCTGTAGGCTGGCTCCCTGTAGGGTTCCCGTCAGGGGGCTCCAACGGGAGCCCAGAACCTGCAGGAAGCAAGGGCTCCCTGTGGGCTTTCTGTCTGTAAGCGGCTCCCATGAACATCCCTCCAGCTACACTCCTTCACCCAGAAAGTGGCAGCAACCAGCTGCAGTTTTCTGACTCCCATATAACCAGCTTTATCGTGCACGCCTGCCAAACACCATCCCCTCTCTTACTTCCCCACAGGTCTGAAGTTTAGCTCCATGGGGCTCTTCCTTCAAGCTGCTCAATTTTAAGAATCTGTCTCCCTTTATTCCCTCAGCCCTGGGGTGGTAGCTGGTTCACAAAATTGCCATCTCTAGGATACTTCAGAGTTCTTTTTAACCTTTGAAGATACCCAGTTAACAATTCTTTATATTAAATCCTCCCTGCTCAGCTAATGTGATTTCTGCCTTTAGACTGGATGCAGACTGATGCATTCCCCATTAGGGAAAGGTTTGGTTTTTTACTCTTCAGTTGTTACATATGAGAGAGTAAAATCTATTAATTACTGTAGGAGAGCCAGGGTAGAGGTGGACAAACCCAACGACAAATCTGTAGGGTGCTGCATTCGGTTCCCAACCTGTATTCTGTGCCCAGCCACTATAAATCATGCACCTGGAATTTTTTTATTCACATGGGAAAATGCACTGACGTGAAAAAAACGAATGTTCAAACCATGTGCTTACAGAATGATACTGACGAAAGGAATCTACAAAAGGACAAAGACCAAAATGTTAATGATGCTCATCCCTGGCAGCTGGGTTTCTTCTTCATGGTTTTATATATATTTCCCAAATTTCTACAGTGATTATTTTATAAGAAGAAAATTTATTTTTAAACATCCAGATTAAAAAATGGATGTGAAAGTGGGTCTCCTACGCCAGCCAACTGTGGTGTGTGGGTCACAAGCAGCTCACTCACTCAGGGTCATCCTGGAAGTCCTGGGGCTCAGCCAGCTCGTCGTACTCAGCCGCAGCGTCCTTGCCAGCCAGCACAAGCTCTTTGGGGGGCACCGCCACCTGGAGAGCAGCAGAGACAGGCCTTCCTCAGAAGAGACCAGTGCACTGTGGAGCGTTCATTCAGCAGAACATGGACAGCATGACACTGATCCAGATACTCAGAAGTAATTAGCAAGACTCAAGACACAGATAGCATTCTGTCACTTAGACGGACACGGACATTTGCTACCTTATTATTCAGACTCTGTGGTGTATCTAAAATGCTTCATTATTTTTTACATTCATTACATTTGGCCCTTTGAAGGCAACCACGAGGCTGATATAGCCCCCAGTGAGAGTAAGTTTGACATCCCTGATGTATACAGGGTGAGCTTAGAGCTGAAAAGAAAAACGCAAGAGGTGAAGCACTGGGTGTTGGGTACGTGTGTGTGTGGCCCTGGACGCTCTTCAGGCCTGTCCGTGTGTGCTGATCAGGCTTCAACTTCGCCAGGTCACAGGTAACATAACAGGGCCAACTTCATTTCTAATTATGGGTGCAGATGTGGCTGGGGAGGTGGAAAGAGAAATGAAAATAGAAAATCCACAAGCTGAGCATTTCCATCAGGCACTTACTTCTGTCTTTATCATTATTAGACCAGCTTGGTGTTATCTAAAAAAAAAGACCAAGGAGAGATGTGTGTTCTGTCTCTCAGGAAGTAATGCTAATAAGTGAAATGATAAGTCCTCCACTTAAGGACTAAAAGGAAGGAAGCCCTCATTAATAAAGCACAAGGAAAAAAGAAAAAAGGGATAAAGAAATCTTTTACTAATATTATTTGAATTACAGGAATCAAAGACAGGTATCCTTTCTACCAATTTTTATTAATGAATATCACACAGAATTATGAGTCAGTTAATAGACAGTCTACACAGACAAGTTTTTGATCTAAAATTTCGAATACCAAATTAATCACCAAATAGTGAAATAAAGAAAGGTCACATTTCATTCAAACTAACACTGAGAGTCAAAATCACCTCTTTTAATATTTAGTCAGTGCTATGTACCCGCTGTGCAAGCCGAAGGCACCTCGAGGAGCCACAGCGGCTCACAGAGGCGATGTTATTTCCTGGGAGTCTGGAAGAATGCATGTGCATTAGACTGAAGGAGAGGAGAGGGCACGTGTGCCAGGGGAGTGGGGACAGGAGGGAGGCATTCTAATAAAACAAACAGCACATGCAATTCTCCAGCGTGAAAGCTCACAATCCACTGGTCCTGCCTGGAGCACAGTCATTACTATGCATGATCTGGGAATGCCAGATTTGCGGACCTGGGGGAAGAGCACCTGATAGAACAGAGGTGAGTCCATTACGGAGCTCATCTGCTAGGCCAAAGAATTTGAATTTCATCTCAAAGTCAGAGGAATACCAAATAATCAGCATGTCATGGTCAAAGTTAGATTTTAGAAAGACCACCCTGGTGGCAAGACCAACGATGTGAAAGGAAGCAGGGGTGGCCCCAGAACAGTGAGGTCAGTTAGGAAGCTACTGTCCAGGTGAGAAACAAGGAGTGCTTCAACTAGGGTAGTGGCAGTTGTTTGCAGATAAAGTAAAACCTTAGGAGGCAGAATTAGAACTGGAGACTGCTTGGATGTGGGAATGAGAGTGGGGAGTCCTTTAAACCAGGTCAAATGAGGCTGCTCAGGGTCAGGCAGGGTAAGGCACAGTGTTCTTACCTTAGCAGTGCTGTTGATATTATCGGGGTCCCCCTCGTCGCACTCCAGCAGTGTCACGTGGGTGAGGTTCTCCACTGGATTTGTAAGAGTCAGGAGGACCTGGCTCTCCTGTGAAACGGGAAAAGCACCTCTCAGACATGTTCTACTACTGCCATCGGTCCATTTTCTTAGTTGCTACACCAAATATTGCACAAAATCCTCACCCACCTTCCCCAATTACTCCTGAGCAAGAACACCCACCCACACCTTTCTATCACCACTTTCTCAAAGTGCTCACTCATTCCTGAGTCTATTATTTATATGTTAGGCCATATACTCTCTAGAGTTGCTCTTTCACTGAGGAAATGAGACAGATCCCATAGAAAGGGCCAGTTACTAGATCCAGAAATTCTAAGGAATGTATATATCTAAGTTATTATTTAAAGTTTATAACTCTTGCTCTACCTAGTCCTCCACTTAAGGCCTAAATGGAAGGAAGCCCTCAAAAATAAAATACAAGAGCCACAGGCTTGTTAGATTAACACCAAAGAAAAAATGGCACATCAAGACTAGAGAAGACTTTTAAGATTTTTTGTTTGCCCGTGTTTTGCACACTCTGGAGATCAGCAAAAAATAGCATTAAAATGAACGGGGACTTTATAAATGTCTTCATGGGCACTACAGAAGGAAAGAACTAAAGAGGCTGCTGCAGAATATTCTACAATTCATCAGGGGAGAGTGGTGGGAGGAAGGGGAATAGATAAAGATCTCAAAGCACAGTGGGGCGGTGGTAAAGAAATTTGGGTGATTCCTGGTATCTGCTACAGCGCACACGAGATGATGGAGAAGAGCTACAGAGGCCTGTGGGGTTCAACCTCTTTCTCCTCGCCACCCACGACTCCCCCTCTCTGGACGTGCACAGCACCCCACTCACAGATGTCCTTGTCAAGACTCCCAGCTTAAAGAAATTTAAAGTCTCAATTCCTTTATTACTCCAAACTTTCTTCTTTTCTACAGTTTGCATCCCATGCCAAATACAAACAACCACCCACACACATCTTCGGTCAATTCTTTCTTTTCCTATTAACAAAGCAAAGTACTAACCTTCATGTAGCGAAGGTTGGGAATTGACATAATTCTCACTTCTGGGATATAATTGCTGTGCATCAATAAAAAATGCATTAATGGTCAATGGAGTCTCATAAAATTATTACTTTTTTTTTAGCTAGTGCAGCAAAGATTTCTTCATGTTAATTAAAACATCAAATAAAAAGAATTTTAGAGAACTGTATCACCACTACAGTAAGAACTTAAGACACTGACTAAACTGGTAATGAGTTCTTTCTGAAATCTTATGTACACTTCTGGCTCAGAGCTTATAGATGTATGAGTATCATGGACGATATCTTCCCTATGTATCTATTATAAATGTTTTTGAGATTATGACTTAATCACACATTGTAGGAGTGTAAAAACCGTACCACATACTTTTACATAGTACTTACTATGTGCCAGGCAATGTTTGAAGCACTTTACAAATACGAACTCATGTACTCTTCACTGCAACTGCCCGAGACAAGCATTACTATTACCCCCATTATAAAGATGAAGCAACTAGGCTTAGAAGGAGACATAACCTGCTGGTAAATGGCCAAGATTCAAACCCGGGCAGTCGGGCTCCAGGGTCCTTGCCCTTACCCGTCGTGCTGTGCTGCCTTTCTAAATGAGACCAATGAATTGTACTCACATGTGTCTGTTCTGGACTCAAAGCTGTCCAGGTTCAAACCCCAGTTCAGTGTTTATATACCAAGATACTCCTTTGTAAAGGCCAGGGCAAGATATTTACCTTATTGTGTTTTGGTTTTCTCAATTTTAAAATGAGGACATTAATAGTACTACATCTTGAGGTTATTGTGAAGAATACATGAAATAATATATGTAAAAGTACTTGAGAACAAAGTACTCATAAATGCTAGTACTTGTGCATATATTAACATAAGACAAAATCTGCAGACACTAAAAGTGGGATGGAGGGGAAAGTGAACTTTAAAATAGAGGCAATAAGGTATTTTAGCTTCGGACTAGATATTCTTTCATGCTGGCCATCAGGATTACCCGAATAACTTCATACAAATCCAAAGGCCCCATTATCAAGGATTTGGATTTGGCAGAGCATATGTATTGAGATTCCCAGGCCATACTGCCATGATGTCAGAGAAAAGCACTTTTCCTCAAAGCAAGCTCAAGAAATTAATGCTAGGTACAACCCGCCATTCAGGGTTTCTATCATGAGCATAATTCTTAAGGCATTCACACCAGGGCTTCACATGGACCATTTTCACAGTTTTCTTCCTTGCTAACCAGTCATGGATTAAATAGTAGGAACACGGAACATACTTTCTGGTGATTTATAGTTATAAAGCGTTTGCAAACACAGCAGCTCAGTTGATTCCTCTCACAACCCTGAGCACGAGGCCGTACTGGTGTTCCCATCTGAGATGAGGGAAGTCAGTCTGCCAGAGCAGGTGACGGGCCCCTGCTAGGCCCCTTTGGTTCCCTCCTCCTACCTCGGCAGACTGGCACTCCTTCGCCTTTCGACTGTGCCCTTCGACTGCCGGTGGCGCTTTAACTGCTATGTCACATCCTGTGGTACTAGTGTCATCTCGACAGTCAACTATTTCTTTGTTAATGGTGGGTCAGCTTGTCAATGAAATCATTTCCAGCTTCTGTCAGTAAAATGCTGCAATATACATCCTTATAAATGTAGCTTTACACACTGGTGCTTTTGCTTCTCCAGAATAGATTTCTGGGATGGCACTGCTGGATTAAAAAGTCTATGTCACTTCGTCTTGATCTTCCAGACCGCCCCCCAACAAGACCAGGAGACGCAAGCCTTTCGTCAATGTGTGCAAACATCTGCCTGTTGTTACAAGCACCAGATGCTCTTTATCTTTTCAAGCTTTTCCTAACAAGTCTCAGCATCTTTCCATACAGCATTTACTGGTCCACCTGGAATTCCTCTTCTGTGAGCCACCTACTCAAATCCTTTCCGATTTATAGGGATTCTGCATTTTGAGGTATTAGACTTTTACTTGTAATGAAATGGCAAATGCTCTTTTCTGTTCTACTGTCCCAGGACTTTGTTGTTGTGGCTTCTGAGCTTCCTGCCTTACTTAGGATGGATTCTCTCACCTTAAAGTCAAGACAGTATTTTCCTAATTTTTCAAAATATTTTTCTTGTTTGGCTGGTGATTTTCATACACAAAAATTCCCTTTCTACTGACAAGTCTCAGTGCGTTAACCCTAATCACTTTTATACCATGCAGTGAAGCGTTATTAGAACAGTTACATAAAATGAACCCTGTTACAGGGATACTCTTCGTTACATACTGCTTATTAATTTTTTTTAGTGTTTAAAAGATGATTTCCAAACTTTGGTACTTTATAATTTGTAATGAGTGACAAGTGACTCTTCATCCCATAACCAACACACCTGTGGCCCCAGACCACACCACCCCGTGACACTGATGCAGACACACCCTGCAGTCTGTCTACACACCTGCCTTGAACTTCAGGGTGTACAATTCAAAGGCTGCACTAGGACAGAACAGCAAGACTACTGTGATGCAGTTTTTTTCTTTTTTAAGCCAAGAAGAGTAAGCACATTTCACAATAAAAAAGAACCCCCAAAACAGTAACCAAAGACACCAATCCCCAAATACTCACACAGCAACCAGCTGGATTTTAAATTTGATAGATGTTGGATTAAATTCTGGCTTGCTCAAATTATGTTCACATTTCTAAAAAGAAAAAAATATATAATATGTATCAGAGGAAAACAAGAATATACTATGCTAATCCAGGGAGCTACTAAATTCAAAAGGATACCATTTACTAGAGTTTTGTTTTATTTTGCTGCAAAACTATGTTTTGAAATAGTATATGCTACAGATAACCAAAATATACAAAAGATGTCTTCAACTTTAAGATACAAACAACCACACTATCAAATACTGTTATACCTTTGCAGTGTTTCGAAACTTAATAAAACACATACTGATCACTTACTATGTGTGCTAAACAATGTAGATTTTGCTAGTTTTTTTCTTCATGTTTTCTTTTATATTGTTTTTTAAGTCCTTATTTCCTCTTCTACTGCTCTAGAAGGTACCCATCCTTGCTCTAAGTAAATTTAAATATCACACAACTTAGGAGGTAGGTGTATCACCGTCGCCATTCCCCAGGTAGTGAAAATGGGGCACTGGAAGAGTAGGTAATCTGTACAGCTTCCTGGAGCCAGTGAAAACTGGAGCTGGGATTGAAATCCAAGTAGTGTGATTCCCGTACCCGGGCTTTAAAACACAGTAACAATTATTTACTAATTTCTTGAATGGGTACAACGCGCACCTAGTTTATAAAAACATTTAACACTACAAAAAGGTACAGTGTAAAGGTCCCCATTACTTGTCCCCTGGTTCCTCTCCTGAGCTGACTAGTTTCTCATGAGTTTTCTCCCAGAAAGTCCATGCACATGAATTTATATGCACACATCAACTTTCTTTTTCACAGCAACACAAAAGACAGCATTTTATATACTCTCCTGCCCTTTGGTTTTTTTCATTTAGTCTGTTGTGGACTTCCACACCAGCATACACAGTGGGGCCTGTCCCCTACTGTAATGACTTCTGTAACTTACTGAACCAGATCCAAACTGAGGGGTATTTCCATGGCTCTGCTACTACAAAGGATGCCGCAGTAAGTATTTTCATACATCAAATCGTTTTCCACATGTCCAAGTGCATCGGTGGAATAATTTCTTAAAAGTGGATCAATGGGTATGTACATGTTATTTTGATAGTGCCAAATTGCTAACTTCTGCCAATCTGATAGTTTATGAAATGGTATCTCGCTGCAGTTTTAAGGTGCATTTCCCTCATTACTGTGTAAGTTTGAGCATTTTTCCTATTTATTGGATTTGGAGAGTTCCTCTGCCATGACTAGTATGTTAGAATCTACTGCTGGTTTCCATACTAAGATCTCTCTTCCTTCCAGATTTGCTGAAGTTCTTTATTTTTTTGATCTTCATTCAAGGATATGTTTACTGATTTTAGAGATGAAGGTGGGGGGATGGAAGGGGAGAGAGAGAAACATCAGTGTCGGAAACTCCAACTGGCTGCCTCCCACTGGGGATCAAACCTGTAATTCAGGTACGTGCCCCGACCAGAGACTGAACCCGCAACCTTCCGGTGTACGGGACGATGCTCCAACCAACCAGGCTACCTGGTCAGGACTGAAGTTTTTTTATACATGCTGGATACGAATCCTCTGTTAATTATGTACCTTACAAATGCCTTTCCTTAGTATATGGTCTATATTTTCATTTGTTACGTTTTTCTCTGGAGTGGGGGTACAAGTTTGACTTTTAATGTGTCAAATATAAAACTTTTTCCTTTATAGCTGTGCTTATTTGTCTTACTTACAGAGTATTTCCTTACCCCAAAGTCATGACGATATTCTCTTATATTTCTTTCTAGAAGTTTTGCTCTCCATATTTACTCTTTATAAAGTTTCCAATGTTCCTGAAATTTACTTTTGTGTATTGTGTGAGGTAGAGAGCTAAGTCTGTTTTTTTCTTCATATAATCATGCGGCCTAGCAAAACTTAACAGGCTATCTCCCCCATGATCTGCAATGCCGTATTTAGTAAAATCAAGTTTCCTCACATGCATGCGTCTTTCTGCTTTCTATTAAGTTCTAATAGGATAGTTTTAATCTAACATGTGTGTTTTCTTATTTTTTATGTTTATACATATATTTTCCCTCCTTTCTCATACAAAGTTGAGTAGCTGCTGTGCAACCTGTGTTTTACATTTAAAAATACATCCCATGTTAGTGTATTCTTTTTCACAGACTTGCAGCACTCACTGCATGGAGGAACCCGAATCTCTGCACATTTTGGTTTGTGCTTGTACAGGTGAGTCTTCAGGGCAGGTTACTGGAAGTGAGGCTGATAGGTCAGCAGGACATCCAGCCTGTTTACTTCCAGTAGATTTTTGTGTCACTTATCTGTCTGGTTTTAGTATTAGGGTAAAGCTGACCTATTAAGTATGAGTTAGGAAGTGGTCCCTTTGCCTCTATCTTCTCAAAGAGATTACAGAGAACCGTCATAATTTCTTCCTTAAATCTTTAGCAAGATTCACCAACGAGCACATCTTGCCCTGGTGCTTTCTGTTTTGGAAGGTTATTAACTCAATTTCCTAACTGATATAGATCTATTAGACAGTCTATTTCAGTCTATTGAGGTTATTAACTCCATTTCCTAACGGATATAGATCTATTAGACAGTCTATTTCAGTCTATTGAGGTTATTAACTCAATTTCCTAACTGATATAGATCTATTAGACAGTCTATTTCAGTCTATTGAGGTTATTAACTCAATTTCCTAACTGATATAGATCTATTAGACAGTCTATTTCAGTCTATTGAGGTTATTAACTCAATTTCCTAACTGATATAGATCTATTAGACAGTCTATTTCAGTCTATTGAGGTTATTAACTCAATTTCCTAACTGATATAGATCTATTAGACAGTCTATTTCAGTCTATTGAGGTTATTAACTCAATTTCCTAACTGATATAGATCTATTAGACAGTCTATTTCTTGAGCGAATTTTGGCAGACTGTGCCTTTTAAGAAATTGGTCCATTTCATCTAAGTTATCAAATTTGTGGGCATAGAGTTGTTCGGTCTTTAGTATCCTTCTCATTTCCATGGAACTGTGGTGATGTTCCCCCCGCTTTCAATTCTGATATTAGTAATTTGTGTCCTCTCTCTGCTTTTCTTAGTTAGCTTTGCTAGAGACTTCTTAATTTCATTGGTCTTTCAAAAAAAACCAGTTTTGGGTTTCATTGCTTTTCTCTAATGATTTCATTTTCAATTTCACTGATTCCTGCTCTGATTCTTATTTCTTTTCCTCTGCTTACTTTGGATTTAATTTGCTCTTCTTTTCATAGTTTCCTAAAGAAAAAGCTTAGATTTCTGATTTTAGATCTTTCTTCTTTTTAAATTTACTTATTTATTTAATTTGTTTTTAGAGAAAGGGGAAGGGAAGGAGAGAAAGGGGAAGGGAAGGAGAGAGGGAGAGAAACAGCAATGTGTGGTTGCCTCTCATGTGTCCCCTACTGGGAACTGGCCTGCAACCCAGGCATACGCCCTGGGAATCGAACCAGTGACCCTTGGGTTTGCAGGCCGGTGCTCAATCCACTGAGCCACACCAGGCAGGGCTCTACTTTTCTAATATATGCATCCAGTACTATAAATCTCTATAACCACTGCTTTTGTTGCGTCCAACAAATTTTGGTAAGTTGTGTTTTCATTCTCATTTAATTAAAAATATTTTAAAATGTCTCAAGGTTTCTTCTTTGACCCATGTGTTATTTAGAAATAAATTCTTTAATCTCCATGTGTTTGGGGATTTTCCAGTGATCTTTCTGTTACTGATTTTCAGTTTAATCCCATTTTGATCTGAGAGCAGATACTCTCTGACTTCTATTCTCTTTCTGAGAGGGGTGTGGAAGTCTCCAACTATGACAGCGAATTCCTTGTGTAGCTCTATCAGTTTCTGCCTCACAGGGTTTGACACTCTATTGTTCGGCATATACAATTAAGAACTGTTACTATCTTGGAGAACTGACCTGTTTTCTATTATGTATGCCCTTCTTTATCCATGACAACTATCCATCCTTACTGTGGAATATGATCTGCCTGAAATCAACATGGCTACTCTTGCTTTCTTTGGATCAGTGTTAGCATGGTATTATTTTTCTGCATCCATTTACTTTTAATCTGTATGTGTCTTTATATTGAAAGTAGGCTTTTCCTTTCTTTTAAAAATGGTTTTCCATTATAGAAATTTTCTAATATAAGGAAAAATACAGAACAGTAGCATAAATCCCTCAGTGCCACCATCACCCCGCTTCAACAATTAGCAGTTTATTAGTCACAATGCCAGTCTTGTTTCACCTGCATCATCCACTCCCCAAGCTTGATTATTCTGAACAAGTATGACACTATGTGATTTCATCTGTAAATATTTTCATATGTATCTCTAAAGTATGAAAGTATTTTTAAAGTAACAATATTATTACTATCCCCCCAAAATAAACAATTCTTTTAATAGCATAAAAAATATAGACACTATTTAAATTTCCCGAAGGTTTCATAAATGTTTCATTCCTTCCTCATTCTTTGCCTTCTTTCCCTTCCTTCCTTCTTCTCTGGCCCCCTTCTTTTTTCGTTTTGTTTGAATCAGGAGTTAAAGTCTATACACTGTTTGAGGTGTCAATCTTAAGTCTCTTCTAATCTCACACTGTCATTTGTTAACAGTAGCCACTTGTCACATGTGGGAATTTAAATGAATTAAGATGAAAGGTTTAGTTCCTCAGTTGCACTATCACATCTTGAGTGCTCAGTAACCACATGTGACTACTGGCAACCATGACAGACAGTGATACAGAACACTTTCATTATCACAAGAAATTCTATTAGATATGACTGATCTAAAAGGTTTCTTTTTTTTATTTATTTATTGAAGAAATTCTGTTGTTTCTTCTATAGATTCCCAGAGCCTGGATTTTACTAATTTTTCTTCTTTCTTATTTTATCTTTTACTAGTCCTCTGTTTCTTCTCTACTAAACTAATGGCTATATATTCTTCACTATTCTTTTAGGGGTTAGTGTTATGAGCCTAATTTCTAGACACCTCAGTTTCCACACCTGTACAACAGAGGTAACGATAGCACCTACCTCACAGAGTTGTGAAGGTTGGGTTTATGTTGAAAGCATTTAAAATACTGCCGGGGCACCCACGTACTCTCTGTTATTTACTGCATTCCAGAGGTTTTGACACTGGCCAGCTACCAATCCTGTTTACTGTATGTGTGCTTTCCCTGGTACCAACAGCAACTCTACAGAAGGCAGGACCTACCCGGCAGCGCAGGGACCGTTTAATCAGAAGATGTTTGTGACGAGGGTAGAGCTGAGAAGCACAGATCGGCTGGAAGTCAGGCTGCAAGAGGCGCTGCTGAAGGGTGGTTACTAGCATGAAAGGCAGAAACCAGACTCAGTTTAGGAACTTGCTCAAAATCAGACTTACGGGGAATTACATAAAACAACATTGCTTTTGTGAATAGTGTTCTTCAAAAAGCTACCATATGCAAATTGGACATTTGAAAGTTCTTCAAATTACTGCTTCTATCAAATCTATTTCATTTTCGACATGATTTATTTTACTACTTTCTATGCTAGGAAAAATTTCAAATCACAAGGAATAAAAGTAACAAAAGCAGAATTAGTTATAAAACATAAACAAAGTACAATCATGTGTAAAATTACCCTCTGTTAAATTTACTGGTCTTGTATAATAGTCTTCAGGTAGAGGCTCCACTTCATCTACAGCTTGAGCTGGCTCAATCTTTACCTCTTTCTGGTCCTCTCCTTCTTTAAGGCTAAAAGAGAAAAAGCAGGCATTTTCAAGGGGCCACTGATTACCTTTCAAGTCTATGATACCACAAATTGAAGTATTCCTCCATTACAGACTATTCTTTCTGCTTAGGTCTTTTCTAGGTATGAGGATCTTCTTCACCATTGGCAACTGCTCCTTATTTATGTAAAAATCACATTCTTTCAATATTCATTTTGATACCTGTTTGTTTTCTTCAAAGACACTTAACGTCCAAACTTACGAAAGTCCAGCAAGGGTACTGATGGTCGCACCAGCTCGTGGTCGCTGAAGCCTTGTTCCGAGACCGTATTTGTCCTAAACAGAGTTCATAAATTCCTATTAGAAATCCCACCTTTAAACATCCTACTTATCAAAACTAAAGAATTTCGGGTGGGACAGCATGAGAAGCTCAGGGAAATAAGCAAAAAACAAACAAAACCAAAAGAAACTAATTTGAAAGCTTCCTTTAAAGAGAGGAATTTGTAGCCCAACACCATCTTATTCTTAAAATAATAAAAGCACCAAATATGGAGACTAAAACTACATGAATATAGTAAAACTGAACACAATGTGATTTTTTTTACTATTAATCTGAACATATCTAAGCTATGGTTCAGATAAGAACTATGTGGAGTGTCTAAGACACATGATCTACGTCTTCTTGGAACACCAGTGATCATCTGCTAACTTCTTCAGGGTTAGCAAGAATCATAAAAGAGAACTTACCACTACATGAATAGTGTGTTGCTGTAGGCCCCAAAATAGCAGCAGGTTGCAACAGAGACAAAAAAATGCAGCATAAGATAGAAGCAAACTCATACAGCAGGCAGGTCATGTGGGAAAGTTGGAAGAATGATGCATTTAATTCATATCCCTTTCCTAAATATACTGGGGCATATGCCGTATGTACCATTGGACTATACAGAAAAACTCATTACAACTTCATTAAACTCTTTGGCAAATGTAGGTGCTTTGTGAGTTTTGTAGGTGTTTTGTAAGTGCTTTTGTAGAATATTGATTAAAATATTCTAGATATTTTTATATGGGCCTCACCAATTCATAGGGTTTTGGTGGCCTAACTAATCCTCATGCAAAAGCAGTCAAACAAATGATTTAACCTTTACGGATCTTGTTTCCTCCAGTGTAAAATGGGGATATACCACCTATTCCACAGGACTGTTGTGACAATTAAGTGCTTAGCACAGCGCCTGACACATCACTTACTACCATTCACAAATGGTATTTACAAAATGCCAACCTACTTGGCTCCAAGCAAACACACAGAAAACAAACTGTTCTGTGGGAGCAAACAGAACTTGGGGGCAACAACAAAAGCTCCAAATCCCTATTTCTTGCTTCCGATCGGTAGCATATAGACTAGTAAAGAATGACTTCAATAAATACTTCCTATTAAAAACCACGCTTGCATATATTACTATTTATTTAACCACACTAATATGCTGTATAAAGTCAGTGTTTTTTATACTAAAGAAATAATGGGAAGGTGCCCCAAAACTGTAACCAGAGATGGAAAACCACTTCTGGGTTTCTAATATGCAAAAACTGTCATGTTTCGGTGGTGCTCACAGACTGAAGTCCAGCCTCTTTGGAGGATGATCAGAAGAGAAAGGGGAATGACAGAGAAATAACCACGAATGTCCTCAACACTCAAAGACAACTACTGAAATGGTAAACGTGTAACTGCTGGACTTAAACCCCTCTAATTTGAGGAGCCTTTCTCTGTTACCCATCCTTCAGAACCTGGGGACAATGGCCCCTTCTGAAACAGTCCCTGTTTTCATGCTGCAGAGGTCCTGATCAACGAAAGGCAAACTCCTCTTTGCACTAAAAGCCCTCACCGAAAAAGCCAAAGGCATGTAGTTTCTACGCCGTGCCAGTTTCTTGCGATCTCGCTCCACCTTCTCTTTCTGAGCAAGCTGCTGGTAATATTCAATCAGTTTGTTCATCTGTAACAGATCAAAGACTCAGTATTTCTTTCAGAAAAAAACTAACAGGAAGCATAAAAAATTAATCAACTATACTGACTAGACATATAATAAATAGAAAAGACAAATTAAGGTGGCAGGTTTGCCCTTTTCTTCAAAGAGAATTTATCTTCATTATGTGATCTACTTTGGAATTGAAAAGAACTTTCAAGCTCAGAAACAGAAAGACCTGGGCAGTGAAAAGACCTGGAAACGTCATGCTCTCTATTCACTGCTCTTTTGCTTCATTACTTCTTTCCCCTCGCAAACGCTATTTTTTCCTGATGGCCACAGGACCATCTATTTCTAAGAATGTGCTATTTCACCCTCTATTTTCTCCCCCATCCCTTCATACATTTTCATTTTCATAATATATTTTAATAATAAAATATGTTAATTGTGAAGAATTCAAAAAATCCACAAACAAAAATAAGTGAACCTTCTCTTTTATCTCTTGTGCCCAAATCTAGTCTGTCCTCACCAGAGGTACCCACTATTAGAGTGTAGATATCTTTCTTGCACACTTACAGGTAAAGGTCTGATATTATATTTTTCAAACATTAAAAAAAAAATGCATGGACACACAGCTTTTATATGCATAAAAATAAATACAGGTCTTTTTATTTTTCATGTAAGAGAAAAACTTCCTGGCTGGTGTGGCTCAGTAGACTGAGCACCAGCCTGTGCACCGAAAGGTCGCCCATTCGATTCCCAGTCAGGGACACGCCTGGGCTGTGGGCCAGGCCCCCAGTTGGGAGTGTGCAGGAGGCAACCAATCACTTGCACATCGAGGTTTCTCTCCTTCCCTCCCCCTCTCTCTAAAAGTAAATAAAAAATCTTTAAAAAAAGAAAACAAGTTGTAACATTCTTTTCCACCGAAAGTATTATAAACATCCCATCACCTACCTCATTCTTTTTAAAAGCTACATCTTATTACACAGTGCAGATATTTAATCATTTCCTATGATAGGACTTAATGGTTTCCTGGTACCCACTCCTGTCCTCTCAATTCAGTAGCAATTATGTTTGGGAAACACTAATCTGACCCTGTCAGGTCTTTGCTTAAACCCTTTAAAGGATTCTCAGACTCCTTACCTTGGCCTACATGGTTCTACAGGGCCAGACAGCAAATACTTCTCGCCAGTCGCTCGACGCTGTGCTCCGCTCATCACACTCACCTTGTCTACACCTTGCTCTGCTTCTCCTACTTATAAGCTCCTGGCGTATGCTGCCCCCTGCCTTGAAGCCTTTCCCTTCTGTGCCTGCCGTCCTGGAACCTTAGCGACACCCTTAGATGGGGACATAACTACTCCCAATAACTATCCACATGGCACAACTTCTCTCCTTTATGCTTAGTTCTTCCTTTACCTGGGGATTATTTGATTTTGTTTTCCCTCGAGGGTAGGGACCATGGATTCCTATTGCTCAGGACAGTCTCTGGCACACAGTAAGTGCTTGATAAATGTGTGATGAATTAATATATATTTTTGTGCTTAAGTGTAAGTATTTTTGTAGGTCTGAATCTAGGAAGTAGGTACTGCTGAGAGCTCAAGAAATTGGTACTAATTTACACTAACAACAATATATGTAAAAAGGTACAATTCCCCACACTATCATCCGGTATATTTTCAGTATTTGTAATTTTTGTTGATGTCATAAGTGGATAATTATATTGTTTAACATGCAATTTGACTGTACATACTTCATTTCAATAGTATTTCATTATCTTATTCACATTCTACTTTCAGGGGCAAAACAAGTCAGCTCTAACATACTCCACAGAAATCAGTTCTCTGTGAACTGTTAAGGGACGTGCTAGTCATGACTCTATAAACAACCACTACTGAGTCAGAGGGCATCTTCTAAACTAGAGCTGTTTCCAGGAGTTAGATGCCTGTATGTTGATGATAATTCCAAGAGTATGTGAGAAGAAAAGGATCCTCAACTTAGTTGGTGGGTATGTGAAAAACAAAAACGTATTTCCTTTTTTTCCAATTCACAACTTGAGCACAGAACTAAAACTATACCCAGGCTTCTCTATGAACCTAATGGAAAAAACTGCCATCGTGATTTAATGCTCTACAATGAGGAACACTTTCCATGTGTAACAGGCAGCAAAATAAACGTCAAGGACTTCTAAGCACAGGCCACACCCACTGATAAAACAGAAGGTCTCAGTCTTCCCCACCTTTTCTTATTTCACGGCCTGGCTAATGACCTTTTACTCACCCGCTGAGTGTGAGGGTTTTCAGGCTCCTGCCAACCACCACTAGCTGCAAAATAAAGGAGCATTAAATAAGAACTTTATAATTTGATTATTTTGTTTTCACAAAAGTAAGTCACCTGCAGGCCACAATATAAAATTGAAAACATAAAATCACAGAACTTCCAAGAAAGAGTTTAAAAATTATATAGACCACAATGCTCGGAATAAAGTTTTTTCTTTAAATGGTGATAATGATCACCAGCACAAGTAACAAGTTTCACTTCATTTTATCCTCGTAACAACCCTGCGAGGGGGGACTTTCATCAAAATATTAGCCTTCTTTTACAAATGAAAAAACAGAGGCTCAGAGAGTTAAATAACTTGCCCAAAGCCACACTGTTAGGAAGTAGGAAAGCCAGGATTCGAACTGACGCCCGAGACCCTGCTCTTATATGCAACACTGTGCAATTTCTGTTTTATGACCCTGGTTTGGAAAAAAAAAATCTTACATGAGAAACAAACAGCAGAAATCATAAAGGAAAAGGTTACGCCAGAAAGCTGAAGTAAAACCGTAATGAATACTTTCAACAAATGGTGCTGCTGCAACAACTGGATACCATTATACAAAAAAAAAAAAGAACCTCTAACCTTCCTCACTAAACATACAAATCTTACCCTGAAACGCACAACAGACTTTTATACTAAGAGCTAAAACTGTAACCTTTCTAGATGAAAACTCCAGTGAAAATCTTAGTGACCTTGTGTCAAGCTAAGTTTCTTCGCTAAGATACAAAAGACACAAACTGTGAAAGAAAAAATTGATAAATTGGACCTCATCAAAATTAGCAGAGTCTTCGAAGGACACTGCTGAGAAAATAAAACAGCAAGTCACAGACTGAGAGAAAGTATCTGCAAAACATATAATGAACAAAGGATTTTTATGTAGAATACACAACTGTTACAACTCAATAAAAAGACACAGACTTTACCTCAGCTTTAAACCTCAGCTTTAAAATTAGCAAAAAACTTGTACAAACATTTCACACACATATATACACATATATATATCCATATATAGCAAATAAGCCCATTAAGAAAATGCACATTAAAACCATGGTAAAGTGAAGCACTACACACCCACTGGTATGGCCAGAGTGAAAAAGCATCCCAACACTGAGGGTCGCTGACAAACTGAAATTCTCCTTACATTGCACACTGAGGGTCCGAAAAGGGACAGCCACTCCAGAAAACAGTTGGCATTTTCTAGTAGTTGAACATACCCTCGCCCTATGACCCAGCAATTCCACTCCTGGGTATCTGAGCAAGGAAAATGAAAACATGTCCACACTAAGACTTGTAGACAAAGGTTCCTAACAGTTATATTCATGAGACCAAAACTGGAAAAAAACCAGATGTCCATTACTGGAGAAACTGTGGTATTGGGTTGGCTAAAAAGCTTGTACGTTTTCTTCCCTAAGATGGTTCTCATAGCACTTAGTTGTTTTTAACTTCATCCAAAAAAATAAGTTTTGTTAGATTGTATTATAACAGCTGTCATACCAGCGTGTATTAAAAGTCACCAAAATAGGTGAATTGTTGTGTAGACATTTTAATATTGAAGATGGAAGAAAATATGCAACATTTTTGGCATATCACGCTTCCTTATTTCAAGAAGGTTAAAAAAGCAAAAACATATTCATGCAGGGTATGGAGAAAGTTCTGTGACTGATGGAATGTGTCCAAAGTGGTTTGTGAAGTTTCGTGCTGGAGATTTCTCACTGGACACTGCTCCAAGGTTGAGTAGACCAGCTGAAGTTGCGAGTCATAAAATCCAGACATTTACTGAGAACAATCAATGTTAGACCATGCAGGAGATAGCCAACATACTCAAAATATCCAAATCAATCGAGTTATCTGAAAATGAAAAATGTGACTTTTATTTTATGGAGTACTATAGAGACTTTCTGGCCAACCCAATACATCCACACAACAGATATACTACTCAACACTAAAAAACAAAAACGTGTGTGAACCTCCAAAGTATTAGACTAAGTGAAAAAAGTTAGACACCAAAGAGTACGTATTAGAAGACTCCAATTATATAAACTTCTAAAACAGGCAAAATGACAGTGACAGCGAATCAGGGGCCAGGATCCAGGGAGTCAGGGAAGAGACTGACTACAAAGGGGCCCGAGGGAACTCTGGCGTGCTGGGGTTGGTCTGCAACAGGACCGTGGCAGTGGCTACGCAAGCACACGTATCTGTCAAAAACCACAGAAGCCTACACTTAAAACTGCTGAGCGATACCTCAACAAAGCTAATCAAAAAAACTGAAAAAAATAAACTATAATGAGATACCATTTCACAACCATCTGGAAAAACAATACTAAGGACCTCCAAGGACCTAAAGCAAGGGGTAGTCTGTTCTCACACATTACTTGTGGGGGAAAAACTGGTAAACAATTTCACAGAGCTGAAGGTGTATGCAACTTAAATTTCACAGAGCTGAAGGTGTACACAGAGCTGAAGGTGTACACAGAGCTGAAGGTGTACACAACAACTTCACAGAGCTGAAGGTGTACAGCAATTTTAGTTACGCAGAGAACCCTTACTCCTGGGATTCAGGAGACACAGACAGGAATATTTTTGACGGCACTGTTGTTGAAAGGGAAAAACTGACAGCCACCTAAATGTCCACTAAGGGGGTCTAAGTAAGTCAACTGCGGTAAGTCACGCACAAAACCAACTACTACTATGAGCGCAACACTGATGGAGAGGGGCTGCAGCAGGACACATACAGCAAGTCTCCATTTGGCGCACACTGGAAAACATTACTCGCTGGTGGCTAAACACACAGGTAGAGAAGCGTAAAGGCACACGTGGACGCCGAGAAGTGATGACCACCTCTCTCCAGGAGGCGGGGGGGTGGGGGGATGCGGTAGGGGCAACAGAAAGGCTTTCAGCTGTTTGGTTGTATTTACTTTCTTAAGCTGGATGATAAACACATGAATGTGGATTATCTGTGTAAGTTAAAATAACTTTTTTCAAAACAAAAAGGACTCTTGCTGCAGGTGCCAATATACTTGTAAGAAATGGCAGCAAAAACATCCTTCTGTACATTATTCATATTTTAAAGATTGTCTACTTAAGGCAACCAGGAAAAATAATTATGCAGAAGAAATGTTTTAGTTGTAGTATCTTTAAAAATCTGAATGTGCTACCTAATTGCTTCTGTAGAACTGGTGATTAACTCTGAAAAGTCATTAAGGAGACGTAAAGATACCACTGTAAGTTTCCCTTGCGCATTGCTGACACAACGGCTCACTTAAAAACAAATGGAACCCACTGAAGTGGATTTAAAGCTCCTAGACGCAGACCACATCATGAAAAAATAAAATTATCTGTGCTCTTTTAAGAGCTCCAACTCAAATATCATTGTCAAGTCCCCTAGAAGAAAGAGATTTTCTAGAAGCAAGCACTAAGACTTTAAGTTCTGAAAAATTCTCCAGTCTTAAAGGCTCAAAATCGAAAAGGCATAAATATTCACTTACAGAGGACCAAACTGAGAAATCCGTTTGTATTTGTGGGTTTTGTTTCTTTAATTTGCTAAAATGAGACAAATACAAACATGGAAATATACACTTTAACTCACTGAGGCATATACTATACTTGCCACTTTGAGGGTTTTTTAAAAATGTTTAACTTAAATTCATAAATTCAAACAACTCACTTGCTACATTGAAATTAAAACATATATGTACAAATATTTACTCAAAATCTAAAGAGCTGCTATGAAGTCATTTAAAAATAAATCACGTCAGGAAATACCTACCCACCAACCAGCATTTTTAAGGAACTAAGATATGCTTGTTTAGTTAACATTTTTTTGTTTTTGAAGAATATTTTATCAACTTAATGTTCAAAGTCAAAAGAACAACTGAGCCAAGAGGCAAAGTAAACAGAATTAAGGATTAAAAATTTTAAAATATTTTTAAAATTTATTTTTAGAAAGAGGAGAAGAGAAGGAGAAAGAGAGGGACAGAAACATCAATGTGTGGTTGCCTCTCAAACACCCCCAGCAGGGGACCTGGAGTGCAACCCAGGCGTGTACTCAGACTGGGAACAGATCCTGCGACCCTCTGGTTCACAGGCCGGCGCTCAATCCACTGAGCCGCGCCAGCCAGGACCAAGGATTAAATTTTTTTTTTTAACATTTTATTTATTTATTTTTAGAGAGAGGGAAAGGGAAGGAGAAAGAGAGGGAGAGAAACATCATTGTGTGGTTGCCTCTCATGTGTCCCCTACAGGGGACCTGGCCTGCAACCCAGGCACGTGCCCTGACTGGGAATCGAACTGGCGACCCTTTGCTTCACAGGCCCGTGCTCAATCCACTGAGCTACACCAGCCAGGGCCCAAGGATTAAATTTTTTTAAATATATATTTTTTATTTTATTGATTATGCCATTACATTTGTTCTATTTCCCCCCTTCCGTTCCCCTCCACCCTGCACACCCCTCCCCCACCATTCCCCTCCCTTTAGTTCATGAACACGTGTCTCAAGTTCTTTAGATTCTGTACTTCCCCTACTATTCTTACCCTCCCCCCATCTATTTTCTATCTACTGTCTATGCTACTTATTTTCTGTACCTTCTCCCCCCTTCTCCTCCTTCCACTCCCCTGTTGCTAACCCTCCATGTGATCTTCATTGCTATGGTTCACTCCTGATCTAGCTGTCCTCTTAATTTGCTTTTGTTTTAGGTGTGGTTGTTGATAACTGTGAGTTTGCTGTCCTTTCACTGTTCATCTTTTTTAATCTTCTTTTTCTTAGGTAAGTCCCTTTAACATTTCATATAATAAGGGCTTGGTGATGATGAACTCCTTGAATTTGATCTTATCTGAGAAGCACTTTATCTGTCCTTCCATTCTAAATGAAAGCTTTGCTGAATAGAGTAATCTTGGTTGTACGTCTTTGGATTTCATGACTTGGAATACTTCCTTCCAGCCCCTTCTTGCCTGTAAGGTCTCTTTTGAGAAATCTGCTGACAGTCTGATGGGAACTCCTTTGTAGGTGACTGTCCCCTTATGTCTTGCTGCTTCTAGGATTCTCTCCTTCATTTTAATCTTGGCTAATATAATTATGATGTGCCTTGGTGTGTTCCTTCTTGGGTCCAACTTCTTTGGGAGACTCTGAGCTTCCTGGATTTCCTGGAAGTCTATTTCCTTTGCCAGAATGGGGAAATTCTTTTATTATTTGTTTAAATAAGATTTCCACTTATGACTGTTCCTCTTCCCCTTCTGGTACCCCTATAATTCAAATGTTGGAACGTTTAAAGATGTCCTGGAGGTTCCTAAGCCTCTCCTCATTTTTTTGAATTCTAGTTTCTTCATTCTTTTCTCTTCGGTCATTTTTTCCTTCCTTCTGGTCTACTCCCTTGATTTAAATCCCAGTTTCCTTTCCATTACTATTGGTTTCCTGTGCATTACCATTCATTTCAATTAGTTTAGCCTTCATATGTTCCTCTAATTTGTGACTAAAATTACCCAGTTCTGTGAGCATCCTGATCACCGGTGTTTTGAACTGTGCATCTGAAAGTTTGGCTATTTCTTCATTGCTTAGATTTATTGGCTCTGGGGCTCTGAGTTCTTCTTGAGCCATGTTTTTATCTGTTTGTGCCTGTTATGTATGAGGAGAGGCGTCTTAGGTGTTCACCAAGGCGGGCCACCCAAGTCGCGCCACCCAGGTCGCTGGTTTGTGATGCTGTATGTGGGGGCGGGGTCAGAAAGGGAGCAATGGTGGTCCTCTCCACTAGCCCAGTCCGTCCCACCACTCGCCCCCGCCTGTTTATCTGAGCAGAAATGTGCGAGCCCGCCGCCCTGCACCGTGCAGTCTCAATGCTCACCTCTTCACTGGTTTATCTGCGCGCAAATGCTTCCCTGGGTCTGCCCCTAGGCAGCCCGCACCTGGGATCTGCACCCTGGGCTGCCTGTGCACCGCCCAGGTCGGGGGATCTTTTGTGCCCGACCCACTCTGCTGCTGCATTGCCCCTCACTGGTTTAGCTGAGCATTTCATTGTTTTTGAACTCCGTATTGTCGATTTACTGTGTGGTTTGATTGTGTTTATTGTTGTTAAAACTTTGTTGTTTTTAGGTTTGGTTGTGAGAGGATGCAAAGTGTTTCCACCTGCACCTCCATCTTGGCGGAAGTCCTCCAAGGATTAAATTTTTAAGAACAGTGCTGCATCTAAAGAAACATCATCCATATTTGCTTTCATATTGTGTAAGAATTATCCATCTTCATTTTAGTTCTATCATATGACCTAACGAGTTTGTTATGAGCTTCCTCATAGTTTAATAAACAAAAATCTTTTATGAAAATTCATAAGTGGTGAATTTTTAATGTCTAAAAGTTTTCAGAAAATTAAATGGAATTCAGAAAGAAGGAAGACAGCAGAGAGTTAGCAATGATACTATTTATATAAAAATTACATGGCAACTCAAGATTTTGAACTGATTGTATAAAGAGTGTTTCTACTTTCTAAAGTGCAAGAAATGAGCCCTGGCTGGTTTTGTCATCAGGAATATTTTTTAAAAAGATTTTTATTTATTTATTTTTAGAGAGAGGGGAAGGGAGGGAGGAAGAGAGGGAGAAAAAACGTCAATGTATGGTTGTCTCTCATGTGACCCCCACTGGGGACCTGGCCTACAACCCAGGCATGTGCCCTGACTGGGAATCAAACTGGAGACCCTTTGGTTCGCAGGTCCACGCTCAATCCACTGAGCCACACCAGCCAGGGCAGGAGCGTTTATTTTTTATAAAAAGCATCCATATTTTGAGATTGAGAAAATGTCAGATTTATAAAAGCTATTTTACCAACTCTAAGAAAACTAATTAACCTAGTCTTAGATGAAATATTATCCATAAACATGAGAATTTGGGAATGGAAAAGATTTACTGACAATATACTCTAAATTTAGCTCCTACTACCCACGAGGTAACAAATAATCATCTATGGACCATTACAGCACTGCTAATTTCACATCTCAGGTCGAGGTCTTCGTCACTCACCCACAGACTTGTCTGCCATGCCCACGTCTCTAGATGTCCAGCGACAAAACCCACAGGCCAGGTAATAGGCTTTCTTCATGGTGGTCTTGGCTGGGTCATCTGGAAGCTGTGTGGAGATGCTGGTTGCCCGGGTGGAGAGCGTGTGCATGCATCCGGGACAGTCAAAGCAGTTGGCACACCTGTGATAGAAAAAAATATAATTCATTCACTCAACAAGTATTACCAAGCACCTACTAGTACCAGATATTGTTCTAGGTGTTAGAAACTCAAGAGAGATTAGAAATTATTAGAAATTAAAGGAGAAATATCTCTTAAACACAAAGAACAAAGTATTTTTGCAACTCTTGCAAACTTTGTTTTAAAATTTCAAAAGTATTATATGTTCATTATTTAAAAAAGAAAAAGCAATCATCACCAAAGTTTCTGAAGAATTAGAGCCTCCACAGAGGGAATCAGTGCTAACGATCTGCAGTTAACTACTTTCAGACTCCTTTCACACTCGTCCAGGACACAAGGAGTTTGGAGGACAACAGAAACGTCGGAGCTCCTGCCTTGAGAGGCAGCAGACCAACCCGCACAAGGGAAAATAATGGCAACAATACGCGATCTGTGAAATTGGTCTGGAAGACAACTGCTTCCTTGCTGTGCTGGAGAGCTGAAGGAGGCACCGCGCCATGCTCTCGAACTGGGACGGTTCAGCAGCGCTGCACTTTCAGGGCTTTCTGGCACTGCCCTCCGAGTGCTCGGCCAACATTCCCTCTTCCACGGCCCTGACACCCTGTTGCTTTAAAGTTCCCCACACCTGAGATCACCAAGATTCACCAGCAGTCCTGGTCTTGGTCTGAAGTTCCATTCCATCACTCCAATTAACTGTGACATTTTGTCATCTGGATAATATGCTCAAATAAGGGTCGTAATAGTATCCACCTCACAGAGATATTTTCAGGATTAAATGATACAATTAACGTGTGGACAGTATACAAAACTATATGGCTTACCAGAGGGATTTCTCAGAGATACGAAAGACAAATAATGTTTTGCATCCGCTGGGTGGTGGGAGCATGACTGGTGGCAAAGGGCTTTCACACCAAGAGAAACACCACATGGCAGCCAGGGACGATGAGCACACCTACCACCCAGGTCTCGGTTTTTTGATACCACTTTCCAATAAAAGAAACCAAGGCTTCCTGGAAAAATGGCTCATTCCAGGGTTGAGGCAGAGAATATACAGAATGAACCCAGAATATCTTATACTACTGCAAAGAAAGTTCTCTGAAGAATAAACAAACAATCCCTCATACAACAACTGGGGTAAGTCAAATGGATACAAGAGTCTACTGAATGGTCAATGGCCAAAGGTGGACCACTTTGAGCAAAAAATAAAAAATCACTGGATTATAAACTAAAGTGTAAAATAAATATCTATGAGCCAATTCTGCTTTAAGTCAATGGTTAAATAAATAAGTGGGGGAGAAAAAGCTTTCATGTAAAGTAATCCCAAATAATTTATGTAAATAGCCCTCACAGAGAGGGAGCAAAACTCGTCACTGTTTCAGTGTGGGCTGTGACAGTGATTTCCTTCTAAAGAGTACAGCGTGAGAAAGGAGGAGGGGTGGGGGGGGGCCACCGAGTAACTTCACATGGGAGAAACCCGACAAGCACCAGCTAAAGCCAGACTGATTCTCCAGCTCAGTGTCAACAGTGACGGTCACACTGAGAGTGTGTTCCCTTGACCTCTGTGGTCCTCCTGCCCCAACACATTCCCCTAGCTGATGAGAAAAACATCAGAAAAATTCCACCTGAAGGACATCCTACAATACATCCAACCATCACTCCTTAAAACTTTTAAGGTCATCGAAACCCAGGAAAGTCTAAGAGAATGTCACCACAATAGGAGCCTGAGGAGACGTAAGTATTAAACAAAATGTGAATATCCTGAATAGGATCCTGGAACAGAAAAAGGAAATTAGGAAAAAACGAAAGAAATCTTAATAAAATGTGTTGCTTATTTAATAATAATGTACCAGTGTTGTTCATTAATGAGACAAACATTCCATACTAATGTAAGATGTTAACAACAGGGAGGCCCTGGCCAAGTAGCTCAGCTGGTTAGAGTATCCTCCCAATACTCCAAGGTCATGAGTTCAATACCTGGTCAGCATACATACAAGAGTCAACCAATGAATGCAGAAATAAATGGAACGACAAATTGATGTTTGTCTTTTTATTGTCCCTCCCTCTCTCCTTCCCCCTTTCCCTCTCTCCCTCTCTCTAAAATCAATTTTAAAAAATAGGGAAGACTGGGTACATGGGAATTCTTTGACTCATCTTCACAATAATTCTTAAGTCTAAAACGGAACATTTATTTAAAGGGTCAAAGGACATTTTATCTTTGTCACGCATGATGCAAAAGAAAAAAAAAGAAAAAAGCTAGTTAAAAAGTAAAGTTCATTATAGGTGTTTTCTTACCAGCTAGTACAAAAATAGTTAAGGAAAACAAAAAAAATGAATCCTGGTCTTACCTGTTCTTTTTTAGTTTGGCTTCAGCTGATGGCATATTTTCTAAACAACTGGGACAATAGTGGGAGTCCACCTAGAAAGAAACAAGAAATTAAAAAATCAGAGGAAAAGAAACTCAATTCAGCTTGCGCACATATCTCTGCCGAATAGTAAAACAAAGTGCATTACACTGAAGCAGAAGGTGAGAGGCCACTGATCTGGCGAAGAACCTAAGTGTTTTCAGCTTAAGGTTTATTCCTCAATCACCTGTTTGTTTTAACCATCCAGACTTTCGGAAACCCTTCTATTTTTCCTTTCTGATCTTTCCTTTTCCCTTTCATCAGGATTTTATTAATTAGATTTGTTAAGAACTCTCTACGTAAAAGAAGAACTCCATAATAATCTAAAGAACAGATTAATAAAGTAACCTAATTTGTAAAACTGTACTCAAATCTCCTTCTATCTAGTTTAGCTTCATTGAATTGTAGTGGTTTGAGCACATTTAAATTGTGAGACTTAAAAAGTTTGCTCATGACTGAAGCAATACATGTTCACTGAAGAACAGTCTAAACGATCATTTACAAAATCAGCTAGTCAGCCAATCAGAGATACTCAAATGAAAAATTAAACCACTAAGCCGAACTACTAATGTATTTAACTCGATTTAGCTGTGTTTTAAAATACAGCTAAAAATTTGTATAAAAACTAAATTCATTGCATTTTTAAGGTCTGAATGATTATTTGGTTAAATGTAAATTGATCGTATTTGACAATCCTAGAATTCTAGTCTGCAGAAGGGAAGACGAGTCCCTTGAACAGAGACACTATGATAAAAACTGGCTTCTTCTTTTCATCACCTGCTATGAACAGGACCATCTTTGAAAGATTAGTAAAACTGCAGCTTAAAAATCCCCCCAAATATAAAATACAGTATTGCTAACTCATATTTGCACTAACTCATCATAAAAGGCAAAATATAAATCATTCCTTGGGGCCCCTTTCCAAATTACACTCATCCCTTCACATGCAGCTCCAATCCAGGTTCTCCGCGGGAACTTTCCGGACCCTCCAGTCCTCACCAGTCTCATCCTTTCCCAAGCCCTACCAGCCTCTATCTCACAGATACACAACGGTGTGTTAAAGGTGCAGCTACAGGCTGAATGGCGTAACTGAAGACGTCCTTAGACAGCATAAAGACTGCACTCCCTAGTCACTGCCAAATGAAAATCTAATCCAGTACACTGTAAGGATGGAGCTGGAACAGGGAAGCATCTCAAAAAGAAAGGACCTGAGGAGATACGCACACACAGAAAGTGTTATCAGAGAAAAAAATCCATGAAAAATCAGTGCCATATTATACATATAGACGTTTATTTTTCTTCTACTATTTTTAAAAGATTTTATTTACCTTTAGAGAGAGGGAAAGAGAAGGAGAAAGAGAGGGAACGAAACATCAATGTGTGGCTGCCCCTCACACCCCCTACTGGAAATCTGGCCCACAACCCACGCATGTATGTACCCCCTCCGGGAATCGAACCAGCGACCCTTTGGTTTTCAGGCCCATGCTTAATTCATTGAGCTACATCAGGCAGGGCTTTCTTCTATTATTTAAATGCTTTCCCAGACTATTCTTAATATTGTGAAAAATACCCCAATAAAAAATTATTAATAATATGTAAAGTGGCTTATAATATCAGACATGCTTTTCACATGCATTTTTAACAGTCCAGGGATCTTCACCCAAGTTCTGAGTCACTCAGCTCATTTTCAAATCTTGGTTCTCCCTCCGACCCCCAAATGTCTGGCTCTGTGACCTAGGGCAACCATTTCTTTACCTGTAAAATAACTTTCTTTTTTAAAAAGGTATCTTTTCTTCTTCCATCGGGTTGCAGGGAAAATTAAAAGAGATTATGTAAAGCATATGGCATGTAGAAAGTTCTCAATTAACTGTATCTATTATTACTATCAGCTTTTCCTTCCTGAGACTTTGAGCTACTCCAGCACAGGATTTATGTCTTGCTCATCTTTTAATCCCCAAAGTTTACTGTAACAAATGGGATGAGTGAAGCGCTGCAGAAGTTCTGAGTTTATTGATCTGGTGATTTCTTTTACAGGGTGGGGTCTTTTACCTTCTGAGAAATCCCACCACCAACGTCTATTTGTTGTGAACGACGATAGCACCCCAGCCTCCGGGAATGCACCATTAACAGAACACTCTCAGCTTCTTACAGGACCTGCCCTTTTCTAAACGATTTTTGCTCAGCTCCCCCATCCCAACCTCTTCCCTGCTGCAGGCCTTGGCCTGACGCCGGACAGAGTCGGAGGTGGGCCCAGTTTCTGGCCAAAGTAGAGGCAGAACTTCCCAGATGGGAGGGGCATGAGTGACAAAGCCTCCTTCCACTCCTCGCAAATCAACCCTGAAAGACAGTATCTCGCCACTCAAGTGGCGTGAACTAAGCATGCCCACGCCCTTTTCTTTCCTACCCACCCTACTGTCAATCCCCCACGAGAAGGCGAGGGTCCTAAAGCCAAGTTTGTCCAATCAAATGGTGCTCTGGAACCAGAAAATCCGCTCAGCCCCACCCAAGGCCGCTCCTCCTTTCCAAGTGACAAACGACAAGCAAATTAAAGCTCAGGCAAGAACTGAGTGACGGAAAAGAAGCCAATCAGCATGCTCCCAGAACCTCCCCGCCCGATGCGGTGACTAGTATGAACTCCTCTTCCCCTCCCCCAACACACATACTCTTCGTGGGACGACTGCGTTACCTCGTGAGACACACATTCCAGCGACCGCAGCTCGCTACAATAGCGGCAGAAGTAGAGCTGCGAGAGAGGGGCCCGGACCTTCTTCTCTCCCTGGACTAGGTACAGAACCCGCTCCGACTGCAGCAGAGACGCCATCTTGGAGAAGGAGGTGTCTACGACACGCCGGCTGCATCACGTGATCCGAGAGCCAACTTTTTTTTCCTCGCTACGTTTTTTCAACGTAGAATTTGACGTAAGGTTTCCGACTTAGTGGAGCTTTGCGCTCGCGGGAGACCAAATGCGCGTGCGCAGCAGGGATCTCCGAGTTTCTCCTCCACCTTAGGCGCGCCCCTCTCCGCTGTCAGCAGCCTGTGTAGGACAGACTCTTCTATCGTTAAGTACAGGATCGCAGATCAAATCCAGACAAGCTCAGTGCTCATCTTTTGTTTCTTTCAGGATGAACGTTGTTCTGTTTTATTTACAACTGCCTCTCCTGCCCTCATCTTCTAGGAAAACATTCTGAAAGTGGGTGGAAGGTTTCAGGGACAGAGCTCCTCGGGAACTGGAAAGCTGAGTATTATACCAGCACTTTCTTCTGATAGTCTTGCCATTGACCTGTAGAAAACGTTCATAGACCTTATTTCATAATGATATAGCAGGCAGTTAGACAGACATGAGCAGAGGAAGAACAATACACCAAGTACAGGTGGAAAGAGCCAGGGATCTAGCAATGACAAAACTGGGATGGGACCTAACCCCCACGGGGACCATTCCTCCCCTAGCATATCGCTGGTCTTGTGATTTAGACCCCCTGATCTTTTGTATCCACTGCTCAGGCAGTTCAGACCCTCCCCTGACTTTTCCTCCTCTGGCCTGTGGTTAGTCACGTGGTAGGTCCCCACTGCCACCCATAGAGGAGGAACAAGGGGGTCAGAGAATAGCCTCTTAGGACTCCCTTACAAGCAGTTGCATGACCACTCCCTTACGCATTAAGCCCTAGAGATAACAGCTCCTAGAGATAACAGCTAAGCCTGAGTCGTGTCTCAGCTCCAGGCCCAGAAACAGCGTGGTCGGGTGGGATGACACCAGGGCTGACATCAGGACCAGCCACGATGACTAATGATCCCCTTCCCTGCGGCCCGCCATTGGCAAGACCATGACCATGGAAGGACACACATGGAGAGCTGATGAATATCTTACTGAGATCTTCCCCTGAGACGTTCATATAAAAGCCCTCAAGACAAAGGACTCATCCCACTGTCTCTTGAGCAGGCCCATGCCTTTACTTTTTTTTTCTTTCTTTCTTCAAAGTTCCAAGGGCTCGTCTTTTGCCTCTGGAACTTGTTTCCTGAGCCCACATAGCCCAGCTCACGTCTTCTATATCTGTGACTTTCTAAATGAACATATGCTTGTACAGTCATCCCTCGCTCTACTGCGGTTCACTTATTGCAACTTCAGTGTATTGCAGGTTTTTAAAAATATATATATCTAATTTTGTATCGCGGAGTTTTCACTGCATCGCAGGACTTTGCGGTATATAGGTATTCATATAATATTTATGGTTTTAATTGTTTTTGCCTAAAAATTTTAAACTGAAAAATATAAAAATGTTAATTCAAATATATTAAAGTAATATTAAATTGAAATAAAATACAGTATGTATTTCATCAGCAGGTGAATACCATGCTGTATACAATGGAAATGCAGGATGCCACTCCCACTTGCCAGCGTGAGATTGTACACAGCACACTATTGGCTGATGGGATGGAAGGCGACCAACCACAGCACGTGTTCTGTATCCTGGGTGGTGATTGGCTCAGTGACTGTAGCATTAGTCTGTTTGCTTTTCTGCACTGTGCCTAGAAGTTCACCATCTCTCCTTGTCCACTTCACACCGACATCTGATCATTGCGCATTGTGTTGCTCCGTGGTGTTGTGTTTTTGTGAAATTCTTGTAAAAGTTTGAATTTATTTCAAGCCCTAGAATGCGCCATCTAAGGCTTCTGGCAGTGAACCCAAGTGCCAGAGAAATAAGCTTACTACCATCAAAGAAAAGGTGGAACTTCTCCACATGTTAAAGGAAGGCAAAAGCTACGTAGCTGTAGGCTGCCATTACAGGATCAACGAATCTACTGTTCGCTACATAAAAATGAGAAGAATACTAGGTCTGCGGCAACAATGGCTTTTTACAAGACTGCAAAGAGGGTGGTCACTTCCCGCAATAAGGCCATTGTGAGAATGGAGTCTGCATTCTCCCTGTGGATAAATGACTGCCGGAAGAAGAATATCTTGCTGAATACCAACACCATCCAGAAGAAGGCCAAGGAACTTTATGAGTTTTTCAGAAAGCATAGTCGTTCACAACGGTGACAAGGATGAAGATGAGGACAACGGTGCAGAAGCAGGACTGTCGAGTGCTTCTCCCACCAGAGCAACCCCATTCAGTGCCAGCAAAGGGCTGGTTTGACAAATTTCAGAGACGCTTTGGACTCAAGAGCATTTCTCTGCATGGAGAAGCTGCCTCCGCGGTAGCTAAGGTTGTGAAGCTGGCAAAACTACTGGGAGGAGATGGCTTCAATGATAGGACTCCTGACGACGTGAATGACCTGATCGATGTCCACTCACAACCGTTGATGGACAAAGACCTGATGGAGATGACGAAGTCAGCAAGTGAAGAAGAGGATGAGGAACAAGACGATGTACGGGATGGAGAAGAGGAGGAGGTTGGCCTAACACTCAATCATCTTGCAACCATGGTCAGAATGGCCAAAGTACTTAAGTGAGTGGCTGAAGAATGGGACCCCCAGATGCTTTGTTCGTTGCACTTTATAAATACAATTGAAAGTGGCATATCAGTTTATAAAAACCTTCTCACTCAGAAGAAAAAGCAGCACCAGCAACTCCCCATAACTACGTTCATCACTTGGATGAAGAGGTCAGTTACGCCTATGCCTTTAGCGGAAATAGAAGTTATGGTCCAGGGCGAAGATACTGCACTGCCTGATGAAGTGGTCTCTTCAGAAGAGCTGTAATGCTCTCCTTGGCTGTGCAGCACATCCATCTCATTGTCATCACCTTCATTGCCATCAATACCGCATAGCTACATTATTCATGATCTTCATCATTCAAGTTGTATGCTTCACTGGTGAGTACCCATATATAATTTTATAGGTTGTCAAAATTACGTAGGTTTAAGAGTGTAGAAAGTGTTTAGGAGCATGTGAAGTGTTTATAAGAGTGTGGGAAAGGTTAATAAGAGAGTGGGAAAGGTTTATAGGAGTGTTGGAAGTGTTTATACAGCCTTAAAATATATATAAATAATAAAATAAATACAATACTGCTACTTTGCAGATTTTCACCTATTGCAGGGGTCTCTAGAACGTAACTCCTGAGGTAGGTGAGGGATCACTGTATTTGATTCTTGGCTCTGAATTCTTTCTCAGCCAAAGTCAAGGACCCAGGTCTAACACCTGGTGCCATTTTTGCCATTACAATTTGAAATTTCTTAGACTGTGAACTCTTCCACACAGAGGCCATATCTCATTCATTTATAGGTTTCTAGTACTAGCATTAGGATTAAGTCTGTACAGTAGACCCCTTAACTGCCATTTCACTTTCTGGGTTTCAAGAATGGTCATAAAATACTACGTGGAAAATTCTAGCAATTCATAAGTTTTAAATCATATGCTGTTCTGAGTCATGTCATGTAACCTCATTTCGTCCTGCTGTGTCTTGCCCAGGAAGTGAATCATCTCTTTGTCTGGTATATCCATGCTGTATGTGCTACCAGCCCATTAGTGACTTACTAGTCACTTAGACTTGGTCTGGTGTATTTCACTTAGCATAATGGCCTTTAGCTTCATCTATGTTGTTGCAAATGGCAGAATTTCCTGGTGTTTTCTTTTTTTTTTAACTGAATGAAATTCCACTGTTCAGTGACCAGCAGTCACCAGTAGCACAACCCCAGCGTGTACATAGCAACTAGCTTGGGCCCTGGATAGCAGCAATGCACGGTCCCTGGCAGGGAAGGCAGGCACTGGGAGCAGAGGGAGGAAGAGGGAACACAGGAGCACAGATGGCTTGGTTTCCGAGGTGCACAGTGCCAGCCTGCTTCAGTGGTGCTTACAAGCCTTACAAAAACAGATAGCAGCCACGGGTTGGAGTTTGCTGATGCTGGCCGTGGGATCCTGATGTAGCAGACTAGATGACTTAGGATCGTCATGTACTAGAAAGATCCTACCTAGTTCAATCCCTGTATTTTTCAGATGAAGAAAATGAGGTCCAGAGAGGTAAAAGAACATGTACATAGGTCTCCTCATTCATGATACCATATTCTGTTCTCTGATCCTATAAATGCTATTCCCTGCATACCATGTCAGTTAATTCATACCCACAGCCAAGTAAGAAATTTGTTGTTCTTTTAACAACACTTAAAACAAAAAGAAAGCAAATGCAAGGGAAAGTGGGAGGCTAATAGAGAGCCTACTGAATTGGCCCTGGATGTTTGCTGGAGTTGTGTCATTCCCATTTTAGGCACATGCGTTCCACATCTCTGGAATGTTCTCCTCCTGGCTTCAGTGAGAATTTCTTAAGCATACCTCACACCTAACCAAATGTGCTTAGTAGGCTAACTGGAAGCTAATGTAAATTCTGTGGTGCCATGGAACGCTTCCTCTGCTGAGGATGCAGAGACAGGAGCTGGGGGCATCCTATTTTGGCTGGAGGATGCACAGGATGACCTTGCGTTAACCACTGAGGCTGTTACCCAATGACTGGTAGTGCTTAAGGAAGACCTCTGGCCCCGGAAGTTTTGGCTCATAAGAAACAGCTCATGGCCATACACCGTTCCATTTATCTTGTCCTCTTGCATGTTTGCCCATTCACCCCTAAGAATTCACAACTGATCCAAGAGGCTATAACTCTCAGTGAAATAAGGGTAAAATCATGAAACAGTAAAGCCAGAAAAAACCCTTTTGCTCCCTTTATCTTAGAGATTGAGAACTGAAGCCCTGAAAAGGGAAGGGACTTACCCAAGGTGACCAAGAAAGTGAGAGGTGAAGCTAGGGTTTGAATACAGGTCTTCATTTCACATTTATTGCCTTCATGAACTTGGCTAGGTCTCCATCTCGACACAATTCACGACCAAACCCCAAGGCTTTCTTGTAGGAGACCACCAGTGTAATGCTTGTTGACTTGAATAAAATAGAACTGAAGATTGAGTTCCTGCCTAATTCATCACCTGACAAAGAGCAGTATTTGTTAAATGGATGAATTGCCATCTTTATCTATTTGAAACTTGCTGGCAGATGAAAAATGGTGAATAAATTTTTTTTTATTTTTATGCAGTGCTTTCTTTTAGAAGGCAAAGAAAGAAACAAGGGAAGGGAGGCAGATCACACAAGTTTACATGGGAAGATCAGGATAGTCCTTGTGAAAAGGTAAGATTTGAGTAAAGATTTGAAGGAGGTGAGGAATGGGCGGGTGGATATGTGGGGGAAGAGGCTGAGCGGTCTCTAAGGCCTAACTAAGGAGCAGCCGAGAGTCATGTGCCGGGAGGCCCTTGTCAGGGCAGGGAATAATTCATTTCATGGTTTGGCTGAATTCAGTCACTGGAAGTTTATTTACTCAGAAGTTATCAAGACTGTTTCTTCTCCCTGAGGTCAAAAGCAAACCATCGTGGAAAGAAGGAGACAAACTTAACTTGTTGAGTCTCTAGTTTACTTTGTTCCAAATCACAAAGCATTCTGATTGCCACACAGGAAAGCATATTTCGCAAGAGGCTCAGAGAAAGAGCCAGTGGGTTGCTAAACACATTAATCACACATGAATTGCATGGTTAGAGCTCCAGCTCCAGCCAAGGAGAGATGAATGTGGGAGAGAGCTAGCCTGTTTGGAATGGGACCAAGGGCTCCTACAAACAAGCTTTGCTCCTTGCTGTGAAGGCAAAATGAGTTAATAAAAGTTAATGTGGGTCGAGCATAAAACATCCTAAGTTGGCTACGCATCTATTAGGCCACAGAGTTCAGTCCAGTCTCCTCATTTACAAGTGGGAAAACAGGTTCAGAGAGAGGAAGTGGTTCCCCTGAAGTTCCAGCGGCTCTCCAGCTTGCTTAAAGAGCATGCAGGTGGTTTTTTTTACTATGTTTGGGTGATAGGGCTTTCAAGTCTTGCCCACACTCCCATCATGGGTACCTCTTACAATTCATTTCTGGGAAGCTCTTTTAGACTTTGAGCTTTCGGCGCCTCATATAAAAGAGTATTTGTGCCCTCACAGGGATGTTTTGTTACTCTTAAGCACCTGTGAAAGCCAGCCTCCAAATTGGCTCTCAGTGGTATTCATACCCTCGTGTGCTCCCCTTCCACGTTATACCAGGGTTGTGACCAATAGTGTACAACAGAAGTAGCAGGATGGCACTTCTGGGATGAGATTACAAAAGTCTGCGGTGTCTTTGTTGGGTGCTTTCTTGGAACACTTGTTTGGGAAAAGCAAACTGCCAGTTTTTTTAGCAGCCCTGTGGCCACGTGGCAGGGACCTAAAGCCTCCAGCCCACAGCTAGTGAGGACTGAGGTCTGCCAACAACTAGTACATGAGCTTTGAAATGGAGTCTCCAGTTCCAATCAAGTACTAAAATGACTGTGGACCCAGCTGGCAGCCTGCCTGTGATCTCCCGAGAGTCCCTGAGCCAGAACCACCTGGCCAAGCAGCTCCTGGACTCCTAACTCCGAGAAACAGATAATCAATGTTTGCTGCTAAATTTTGAGATACCTTGTTACACAGCAAAAGATAACTAATACGCCTACCTTCCCTGACCGGTTAGCCTCCGTTGCACGGTACACACCTCTGCTCCCTCCTCCTTTCTTGTCTTTGCCTTGTGCGCACCCCACCTATCCTCACTCTCTAAGGCCAAATCCAGAAGTCATTAATCCTGCTGAATCACTGTGATACCAACAGGAGCAGGTGGTGGGCTAAAATAGGAATTTGAGAAAGGTTTAATGAAGGGACTATTTGCAAAATAGTAAGTGGGGTTTGCAAAATGATCCCAAGGAACATTGCAACACCCCAGGTCTAGTGAAGGTGGGGTGCTGTTTATGGCCTGAAGGAGTAAAAAGAGGGAGCGCTTCCTGGAACCAAGAGGTAGGAGCTGGACCTTTGGGTCCAGGACACAGCCAGTCATTGGTCACCCCAAAGGGGAGGATAGAATTCAAAACACCACCCTCCCCCCACTTGTGGGCACTTCCCTCTTAGCTGAACCCAACAGGAAGCCAGATATCAAGAAAGTCTGAGTGTGGGTTCGCTCAGGTGCAGACTATGGGATAAGGGTTTAAGTGCAAGTCTAAGTGGAAATTTATTTGAGAGATTCAGGGTGCACCAGCAGAGGAATGAGGAAGTGATACAGGGAAGAGAAGGTGGCCAATAAGATTGTGTTATTGAGCCAGCTCTATAATAGGGGTTTACTCCCACAGAGGAACTCTGAGAACCAGTGTAAACACATGCCCCAGGATTATTCCACCAAGGTTGAAGCAGTTGGGTGCATTTATGCCTCTGAAGCCTGGTTGATCGCTGTACCTGGGATTGAGTTATTTCTTGGGTACTTTTGGATTGACAGGCTGGCAGACTGGCCTTTCTCATGGGCAATTGCAATTCTGGGCAGAACTGAAGTGGGCGAGGTGTGCGGAGTTTGGGCAGGGCGTCGACGGTGCCTGCCACAGGGCGCACTGATGCGGGCTGACGTGGTACCACCCCACATACACCGCAGGGTGGAGAAGTGTGTGCAGGGTGAATCTGGAGGGACAGTTCAAACTTACATGCGTATTTAAAGTAAATCAATATTATTTATGGACACTAAAATTTAATATCACTGTTCAGGCGTCAACACAGTTTTCCCTTTTGATTATTCCAATCATTGTACGCTATTGTCTACCACAGCCATGCATTTAATGGTTTGCTTGTGCCTCTGTATACGGCCGTGTGCACTAGCTAGAGTAAGAAGCACCCCATTTGGCAGAGTAGAAGACAGAGGTCCAGAGAGCACTTGGTTCAGCAAGAGTCAGGTGTAGGACATTTAGAATCAGTTCGGCCACTTACTGGCTAATCTAAAAGAAGTTAACCTTCTTTGGGCTTCTGTGTTCTCACATGTAAAATGGGGGGTAATAATATTTTCACTATAGAATTGTTGCAAGGACTAAATGGTATAATGTATGTGAAACACTTCCTACATGGTAATTGCTCAAGAAGCGTTCTTAAATAATCTTTTTTGAACCCTGGCAGGTATGGCTCAGTTGGTTGGAGCTTCGTCCTATAACCTAAAGGCTGAAGGTTCGATTCCCAGTCAGAACACATATGTAGGTTGAGGGTGTGATCCCCAATCCAGCCAGGCATGTGTGGGAGGCAACAAGCTGATGCTTCTCCCTCCCATCGACATCTCTCCCTCTCCTTTCCTCTCTCTCTAAAAGCAATGAAAAAAAAATGTCCTTGGATGAGGATTTTTTTAAATTACAAATAATATTTTTGGAAGAAAGTAAAGGCAAAGGCTTATATTTACACGTTGGGGCAAAAGTAGGTTTACAGTTGTGAGTATGCAAAACATGGAGTTAGTCTCGTATTATTATTTATTAATTACTGTATTATTTTCCATACAAACAATTGCAAATCTACTTCTGCCCCACCCTGTGTATTTTTCCTTGAAACCATATTTACTTCAAAGACTCGACTGACGGGACGGAGGGTATCTGCCAGTAATAGGCATTCTTTCCTCTCTCAGAGACATGACTGTGTAATAATTGAACACTTTGGAATTAAGCCATGAGAATTGATTCACATAATTATAACCACACTAATAAGACCACATGACTGGCGCTTCACTTCAAAGCTACAAAGCACAGCCCTTCCATTTCCTTTTCTTTCTTCCTGTTTGCTCAGTTTGTTTTATCTCAAATTCCACATGTTTGGAAAATTCCAGCATTTTACCTCCTTGCCTAATCATTCATTAGCTCAAAGAGGTCTTTCAGCTACAATTTAAAAAGCTATAACTAAAATAAAAATGCCTGCCTTGGTTTTCGGGCTCAACGCCTATTTCTTTGGAGAGTGAACAAGCAGAGTGTGGCTCCCCCAAAGAGTTGGAGGCACTGTGCCCAAGGATCTATAGAGCAAAAAGAATCTGGGAGTTTTTCCAGGGGAAAAGAGAAGGGGAGGGAGAGAGAAAAGGGGACTCTCAGGAGCCGAGGTGCCCAGTGCCTGACTTCTTGGAAAGAAGTGGGCTGTTTAGGGGTCTGTAAGGAGGGAGCTGGTACCTCAGTCAGGACAAGTCCATGAATGGAACAAGATGGCTCCCCCCACACAGTATATGCTTTTAACTCAAAACTGTAATAATCTCAACATCCTTGAGCCTTAGTTAGCTTTGAAAGCATTTTGGAAGTGCAATTTACTTCAGAGAATATCTCCTTCAACTTCTTTCATTCACTTTTGGGCTCAGAAGACCTAGGGAGCAGGGCTGCCAGGTGGCAAACTAGTGAGATAAAGCAGGACAAGAAGCCACGGTTTAGTGCTGTTCAGTGCCAGCCGAGGGCCCTGTACACTGTCCCACGGTGCGCCCACTCCCTCTGTCTCTGCAGACCTCCACCTTTTCAAAAGAGCCCTCCGCCACATCTCACTGCTCGTATACCTCCGTGTTAGGGAGCTCACAACATCCGAGAAAGCTCGCCTCCACCTTCCGGCAGCTCTGTTAAGCATTTTTCAGAGTGAACCGAGGATTGCCTCTTCTCAGCTGACGCCCTCGGTTCTCAGTTGGCCTTCCGCTGGGCCGCTCCCTCCGCCCCAGAACATAGCTCAGAGGTTTGCTTATGGTCCCCACGGCTACCAGGACTCTAGACCAAACCTTGGTTTCTTGCAGTTCTGTCTTTTCCAGTCTGTTTTAGAAGCCGAGAGGATGTTTTTTTCATCTAGACAGACAATGATCTGGTTTAAGGTTTCCTTCAGACTGTGGTGGCCAGGAGGGAACACAAATGTGACTTAATTTTATGTGTCACCTTGGCTGGGTCATGGTACCCAGACACTTACTTGGTCAAACATATCTTGGTGTCGTTGTGATGGTGTTTTTTAGATGAGACTGACATTTTAGTAAGTAGACTTTGAGTAAAGCAGATTACTCTCCACGTCAGTGGGTCTCATCCAGTCAGTGGAAGGCCTTTGGACTCAGGCGGCAACAGTTCCCCTTCCTGAGCCTCCCGCCTGCTGGCCTGCTTTGCAGGTTTTGGAGTCGTCAGCCTCCACGGCCACACAAGCCACTTCCTTGGTCAATCTGTCTCACTCTGGACCTCTCCTTACACAGACACGCACACACACACACGTACAGGTGGTTGTGTTTCTTCGGAGAACCATGACTGATACAGTAAGTTTTCAAGGCAAACCTGAAAACGAGAACGAAAAGCCTTGGTTAACTTCTTATCTTCCTCTGAGCTTTCATTCATTCAACAAATGGAGCATTGGTTCTGCCCCAAGTGCTGGTGAGAGAAAGGCAAATGTTGCAATCAGAGTTCTGAACTTGAGGCCTTGATAAAAATCAGACCCTGCCCAAAATCGTCAGTGCAGAGCAGCCAGGATTTTAGGCTCCATAATCAGACAGTCCTATTCTGGCTTTGACAACTGGCAGCTACTGACCTTGGGAGATCATTTAACCTCCCTGAGCCTCAGTTTAGTTCTTCCATCTATAAAAGCAGGCATGTGGATTAGATGATCCTTAATTTTCCCTTTGATTTTGGACACACTCAAGGCCTGAGCTCCTGCTTTTCAGAAGAATAAGACTGAAGAATGCTTGACAGCTGACTTAAAATTTGTGGGTGTAGAGCTAGGATCTGCAGCCCTGGTCACTGAGCAGGAGGTGACTGAGTTGGCTTTGTTCTGTGTGGCATCTGTGCGGGGCCTGGTAGGTCATGATAGGCCTGTCTGAGGCTAAGCTCAAACAGGCAGTGGATCACCTTGCATTGGGCTATTTCACTGTTATCAGAAAATAAACAGGATGCTCAGGCATGTTACAACTTACAACTAACCAGCTTCACGGTGGTGTTGTAAGTCAGAGGTTTTCAGTGGGTGCGGTACAAAAATTTTTAAAACATGCAATGCACTGACCTCTTTCCCCTTAGACTGTCAAATGAAGAAATGAGAACAGCCAAGACAACAATAGCCATCATGTGTGAATGAATCAAAATTATACCTTTTTTGTCATATGTATTTATATGACAAAATATATATGGCAACTATAAAAATACATGGCAACTATATATATTTATGTCGTGTGTGTGCGTCCTGCAGAATTTTAGTAATTCGGTTATGTGTGCCATGAGATGATAAAGGCTGAAAATCGCGCTAAGTCAGTCCTCACAACAGGGTTGGGAGACAGGTGTTCTTATCCTCCCTGTACAGCGAACAGCAGTCAGCAACGCGAACGAAGTCTCTTGTTAAAGATCCTACTCAGTGCATTGCAAAGCAGGAGCTCAGAGTCTGGCTCCTCCATCCAAACCCAGCTGTGTAGAGTACCGCCGGAAAGGCTCTTGGGGGACACATTTTGGGTCTGCCCTTATGGTTTACGATGCATAGAGCGGAGCCTCCGCCCCCGCCCCATGGGCGAAGTGACTGTTCAGGGCCTTACGGGGAGTGCGTGACGAGGCTGCGAGGGGAACCCGAGACTGCCCCTGAGACTGCTCCGTCTCCGCTCTCCCTTGCTGGCTCATTTCTCGTCCGCAGCCCGCGGGGAGCTGGGGGAGGAGCTGAGTCGGGTGGCGGCGGTCGTCCTGGGCTTTCCGGGGCGGTCCCTGGCCGCTGTAAATTCCTGAGCCAACGGGTTGGAGCGCCCCGTGCCCAGCCGCACGTCCCAGCCGCTGCTGCGCACTCCTGCTTCTCGGGGCTCAGAGGACCCGGGCACGTTCTGGGCTGAAGATTCCAGGACTGGGGGCCGCTTCCCACTCCGGGGACCCAGAGGAACACTCGAACCGTCCCTGTCCCAGGAACTTTCCGCAGACCTGGTGCGATACAGCTGCGGCGAGGGCCGTGCGTTCTAAACACAGCTGTGCACGACCGTGGTGAGTGGGGCCATTGGGTGTCGTGCGGAGGGGGGGGGGTCCAGTCCTTGTGCAGCCCATTATCCTCCAGCTCCCAACTCTCCACTTTTATCCCCTCTTCTCCCTCACTCCCCGCCTCCCCCGCCCTTCATCACCTTTGCATTTCCCTTTTTTTTTCTTCCGGCAGCCCTTAACTTCCAGCTGCCGTCTATGCAGGCTCTTGGCCCTGAGGGGAGGCTGGAGCTCTGATGGATGAGCCCCAGCCTCAGGAGACAGCCTTCTGCCCGGTTGTCGGTCCTGATTGTGTCAAAGCCCGAGGGAGAAGAACCCGGAGTTTGGACTCAGGGGTGGTGGTTTGCAGCCCTGCTCTGTCCCTGGTCTTTTTGCTGCTCTGTCTCCCAACCTTGTGTCTTCATCTGTGAAATGGAGAGAATAGCCTTTGCATACTGAAATCAGATGAGAAAGGGGTGTGCAAAGTATCTTGGAGAGAAGCCTTCCTCCCCGCCTCCCTCCTCTCCTCCTCTGCCTCTACTGAGGACTTGGTTGTTCCTGTCACCCGTTCCCTCGCCCCCTGTCCCTTCCAAAAATTCCTTGAGGGTAAGGACTAATATTCTAGGTTCATCTCTGAGGCATTCTTAGCACTTGGCACAGGGCCTGGCAAATAGGTGCTCAGTGGTGTTTATTGAGTGAAAGAATGAGAGACAGGACTAGACAAACCTGTACCACTGTCAGAGGTTCTCGTTTTGATTGAGTGGCCAGCCTGGGCCCATGTTCCCACCACTGCGCTTGTTTCTTCCTGCCCTCACCAGTCCTGTTGGGTCCTGGAGCTCCTGCATCCCCCGCTTTTTCTATAGTCTTCAAAGCTCTAGGCTGTCGTCGAGAAAGTTGCTCCGTCATTCAAGTGTCTAAGATTCCTTGCACACCTGCTGTGCTCTGTGCCACCGCTGTTGTTGTGTGCAAGTGGTCAGGAGGGGGTGGATGCCTGAGGGGTCGGGGCGGGGGTGGAAAGAACTGTTCCCTCCGAGTCAGGAGGCTCTGTGAGTTATCCCGACGGGGCGTTTCCATCTCCGGACCTTGTCCTCCCATCTATAGAATGGGGAAGTGGGGGTTAAGTGACTGGTGTCTGTGGTGGAGCACCATGTACTCTCTGGGTTATGCAGGCCACTCAGCGATCCTCTGAGCACATGTGAAACAGCCCAGCCGAGTGAGCTCAGGACATCACACACACACACACTTCTGGAGTAACAAGTGCTTCTCTGCTCTACCAGGGATCTCCTGTTTTCAGCCGCCCCCAGGTTATGAATAGTGCCACGGAAGTCACACGTCCTGCTCCATCAAAGCTTCCAAACAATGACCTTTCAGGGCATCAGGACTGTGGGCTCTATCGTGTAAAAGGTCTGCGGAATTCCCCCTTTCTGGCACAGCCTGAGCATCACTGAGCTGTGTTGAGGTGTTTGAGACATAACACAAACTAGAGACTGAGGAGTCCGATGTGGTAGGGTCACATTCTGAGCCGGGGGATGACAGACACAGGGGTAAAGAGGTCACCACAGCCTCAGATGTTTGCCCAGCCATATTCTGATCCTTTTTTGTATTAACTGCACTTCTGTTTCTTTTCTGTGGGTTAAACATACAATGGAAAATATCTCCCAGGAAATGGGAGTCTTTATCTGAATTGGTCTTGCACTGCCACTGTTGGCCGTGGTCTCAAAGAGAGACAAATGTACTTATACTCACAGTTTCTAGGAGTCAATGTTGCCGTTACTGCACCCCGCAGACCCCCACCCTGATTGGCTAGGTAAAGGGAATAATGTAAGCATTGTTTGATGTATATTGAGTGCTATGAACCAGACATTATTCTAAGCATTTATATATCCTAAGCATTTTTATATCCTAACTTATTTGGTCTACATCAAATCTATGACATAGGGACCATCATTACATCCATTTTATAGGTGAGGAAACTGAGGTCCGTAGAGAGAGTAAGTGACTCACCCATGGTCACTCAGGAAGTAAGTGGCAGAGCTGTGCTTTGAACCCAGGCACTGTGGCTCCAGGGACTGTGTTTTGAACTGCACTGGAATTGAGGGCCTCTGCGTTCTGATCTGGCTTCTTTCAATTACTTGCAGGGTGACCTAGGGGGAGTTAAGTGAGAATTTGACAGCCGCTGCACTAATAAATTAAGGGGCCCTAGTACCCTGCCAACTCACTGAGGAATCAGACAATAAACATCAAGTGAGAATGATGTATTTCCAGGAGGTAGGTGGCCAGGAAGGGCAGCAGATCAGAGTTATAATCGCCTTAGACACTAGACAACAGCAAAGCAGACTCAGTATAAAATCATGTACTTTAAGTTGTGTGGTTGTGTATAAGTGGAGCTTCCTTATTTTATTTTTTAAATGTTTTATTGTATTTTTTCCATTACCACTTATCCCCCTTATTACCCGCCTCCTCCGCCCCACACACACGGTCACCACACTGTTGTCCATTGGCCGATTGGGCATGTGAATGGCAGGTGACCCACTGTGTAGGGTCAGGGAAATGAAGTGGAAGAGAGAGAAAGAAAGACAGAAAGAGAAGACAAAAGTGTGTTTCAATCGATGACACATGCCTGGCACACTTGTCCCTACTCCCTCATCCCATGTCCCGGGCGGATGTTGACAGTCAGGACCTTGCGTATAACCTCCACGGGGCCAGGGAGTCCTTCTTAACTCAGTGTTCTGGGCAGCCCGCACCAGTTGACTGGGCAGCTTGTATCTTGTTCTCGCAGACTTCCTACTTCATTCCCTGGGGGTGGGGGGTACGGTCAAGGAAGTACCAAACGACCAAACAGGAAACATTTCTTTCTAAGCCCCCTGGTGGCATCTTAGGAAACGCCTTGAGGCTTTTTAAAGCTTCATCTTCTCTCCCCCTCGCTAAAGACCATCCTGGATTTGGGTCAGGGCTCCAGGGGAGGCAGGATGTCAGATCGAAGACAGCTTTTGAGAGCCGACCAGACCCTTAGAGACCCCTTAGTCCATCCTTTCCAACTGTCTGACAGGAAACTCGGACCCAGTTTGAAAGAAGGAATTATTTAGAATCACCTAGTGTATCGGTTTTCTAATGCTATCACAAGTTACCACAAATTTAATGGCTTAAGAAAAATCAAATGTATTACTACATTACGGTTCTCTGAGTCAGAAGTCTCTCTAGAATAAATCAAGGAAGGCACCATTAGGCCGTCTTTCTCTCTGGAGTCCTTCAGGGAGAATTGGTTCGCTACTTCTCTGCGTTGTTGGCAGACTCCAGTTCCCATGGCTGTAGGACCAAGGTCACTGTTTTCTCACTGCCTGTAAACGGAGGGTCATTCCCTGCTCCTCGACGCCACTGCATTCCTTGGCTCGTTGCTGCCCTCCCATTGTCCAAGCAAGCAGCGGAGATCCTGTCCTTCTCGTAGTGACTCTTCTGCCTGCCTCTTCACTGTTGGGGACTCGTGGTTAGATTCCATCTGGAATAATCCAGGATCATCTCCCCATCTCAATGTCCTTAACTTGAATCACATCTGCAAAGTCCCTTTGCCTCTGTTCTCATGACCCCACCCTCTGAGCCATGTCTCCTTTTTTATAGTCAGGGTTCTGGGGGCCAAGACATGGACACCTTTGAGGGGTCATTAATCCACCTACTGTGCACAGCAAGGTAGGGATTTAACGCCACTCTGATGTCCATGCAGCTGTCACTGAGCCCCCCTGACAGCCCACCCTGTGGACGGCCTCCTTTGTGGATCTGGCCTGGGTTTCTCCTCTGCTGGCTCCCTGTTGGTTCCTGGGACTCCGTGATTGGCTGGGTCAGATGCTACGTGCAGGCTTCACCAGCTCTGGCTGCTTTCTGATCTCTGAAATATCCTGGTGTTTTTCCATGTTCCAGCCACAGAGGAGCAGATAGAAACTCAGACAGAGAATAAGTCTTTAGAGAATTTTAGAGGAGATAAGCCAACTGGGGTAAAATGAGAACAGAAAGCTCCTCAGAGATGTTGGCTCGTCAAAGAAATGCCTCTGATTTGATTCAGTTCACATTTTTGACAGTTGTGTGCCCTGCCCATTTCATCGTAACAGAAGTTCCTGGTGAAATGGACTCTGTGCTGGGCTGGTAAATGTTTGAGACTCACTCTTATATAATGGGAGGGGAACTATTTTCAAGAATAAATGTGAACTGTGATGGCCTTTTCACCCTGAACTTGGCATGGGAAATCTCGTTTCCTTTTATCAGCCTCCCTGTCATCTTCTAGGAACACAGAAAGAAAAGGTGATACCCCGGGCAGCCACTCCCACACCCCTACACCCCCTCAACACCCAGCTCCTGAGCACGGAAAGTCAAAACTCAAACCTCAGCCCACCAGCCCACGCAAAACAGCAAGCACAGATCCTAGAGGATGTTATTCCGAAAGTCCAGTCCTTTCTGCCTGGCACATATGGGGTGGGCTGGGAAAGAAAGAGGTCCCCATAATCCTTCCTGGATGCACAGAGAGCCCAGAAAAATGACCAAATCAGCAATGCCATTTTGCTTAATAGATAGGGTTCTGACTTTTAGGATTGTTGAATTTATGCAGGAATGAGGATCCTTTCTGGACCTCCACCATTGAAGTTCCAGGAGCTGAACTCAAATCTGAAGTTCCCGAGTCTGCCCATATTCTCTCCTTCACTGTCTCAAATTATAGGCACTTACCACGTGCCAGGACCTGTGACAGGTGCTGAGGGCACAGCAGTGAATAAGAGCCAAGGCTTCTGCTCTCCTTAGGCTTGCATTTGAGCAGGCGAAGATGGCCACTAAAAACAAGCAATCAAACAAGCTAATTTTTATTTTTCTTTAAGATTTTACTTATGTATTTTTAGAGAGAGGAAAAGGGAGGGAGAACGAGGGAGAGAAATTGATGTGCAAGAAAAACATCAAGTGGCTGCCTCTCGCACTCCCCCAACCCAGGACCTGGCCGACAAACTAGGCATGTGCCTTGACTGGGATTTGAACCCACAACCTTCCAGTTCGCAAGCTGGTGCTCAACCCACTGGGCCACACCATCGAGGGCAACAAGCAAATTTTCAATTGTGAAAAGATGAAGAAGATAAAACAAGGTCTGAGATAGAGAATGGGTGATTCGTGAGGGTGGGTCCGAAAGTTTTCCGAAGAGGTGACATTCAAATTGAGGTCACGGACATTGAGACACTGGATGTTGAAAAAGAAGATCTGGGGGGGGGGTATTCTAAGAGGGAACAGTAAGAACAAAGGTCTCAAAGTGGGACCAGCACTTGGGACACAGGTCACTAGTTACCCAGCTCTTAGGTGGCCAGTGGGCCCCATTCTTGGTACTTGAGTGGTCCTCTCTGTCTGGTCTGAATGCTCCATTCTCTGCTGACAGTCTCACCAGCTCCTGAGCATAGAGCTTTACAGGGTCCTATAAGCTGTGTGAGGCTGGTCCACCCCCAAGTCTACTGCCCCGGGAACCACCAGCCTCGTTGTTCACATTCTGCAAGATGCCTGAAGAGAGGCCCCCAGCATCGGTGACTCAGAGCCGGTTCGAGCCTCCCCTTCCCTGGCCCCTGTGCCTAGTGGGAATGAAGCAGCCACGAGCTCTGGCAGTGACACCTGCAGGAAGCCACCTGCCTCTGTCTGCCTTTTCTCCCACTTTGGGATAACTAAGCTTGCTTGCCAGCAGGAAGTCATTTCTTTTATTGCCTTCTTCCTCAGTAACCTCCTGGGCGATAAAACCAGTTGGATAACCACTGGCAATACCTCAGAAGTGAACTGTTAAGCAGCAGTTCTGATGTGAGGGTGTGCATTTGTGGTGGAAGGTCAAAGCTAGCACAGACGATCAAAGGCTATTTGTTTACGAAACTGTCACTGTGGTTTCCTAGGTCAGAGTCAGAGTGGTCACCGCACCCAGACTGAGTGGGGCCTCTGAGCTCTTTGAATTTAGCAGCTATGCTGTGAAGCCCTTACTGTGTACCAGGCGTCGTCCTGTGTGCTTTGTGTGCATCAGGTTGTTCAGCTTCCCTGGTGTCCCAATGAAGTAGTTACCATCATTTGTTATTATTCCCATTTTACAGGCAAAACTGAAGCTGAAAGGTGTTAAGCCTCTTGCCAAAGCCACGAGGACTACATATGCTCCCAACGCACAGTGTAGCCCGTCACCTCGGGGCTTTGTTGTCTGCTCTGCATACCCTGCCTTTCCTCTTTGAGGATTTCTCCCTTTTGAACTCCTACTTCAAAGCCCAAATCCAAAGGCCGCCTTCTTTGTAAAGCTCTCTACTTTACATGGGCAAAACCAAATGAGTGAGGATTTGTATTTTTCAAGCATTGGTCATGTTGCAGGACTGTGTGTGTTTGCCCCACCTTATCCACTCAGTAGGACGGCGTGACGCAGTGCTTTCCCTGTCCCCGTGTTACAGGTCAGAAGGCTGAGGTTTGGAGATTTAAAACAACTTGTCCACAGTCACACCTCCAGTGAGGGTGGAAAGCAGGTTTCGAATGAAGATCCTCTTACCTGCGGAGCTCATGCTTCTCTCTACCTCCTTCCTCTTCTCCAGCAGCACGTGCTTTGTACCTTCAGCGTAGCACTTCTTTGCCTTGGATCACCATTGGCGGTTGTGATTAATGTGTTTTTTCCTCCATAAGAAAGTGAACTCCTTAAGGACAAACGCTGTTTTATCTATCTGTGTCTCTGTACCACTCCTCAATCCCCAGTGTTAATCACAGGGCCATAAATGTTTTCTGAATGGGATTGAATTGCCACGCTACCACTTTCATACTTGGACTGGAGGGATAGGTCAGGGAAATCAAGCATGCAGTTGGTTGATTTAAAAAATTGTTGATATTGATTAATCATCGATCATCTTTGATGATAAAGACAGGGTCCAAATTGGGGATGCTAGCAAACTAGCTGTAGGAGGGGAGAATATTTGCTCAAGCCATTAAGTTCCTGCATAAGGCCAAGAATTATTAATCACAGAACAAACAATTCTAGAGCGCTTACTGTGTGTCGGAACAGTGCTCAGTGCTATGCGTGATTTTCCTGAACCCTGTGGGGCAGATACCATTCTTGTCCCACTTTTGTTTTTGTTTGCAGCTGAGGAAATGAAAGCGGTAGCAAGTTTAAGTAAGTTGTTCAAGGTTAGTCAGCTAGAAAGTAGTGGAACCAGATTCAAATCCAAGCCGCCTGGCCTCCAAGCCTGCGCTTTTAACACTACTCTGCAGTGTGAGTGTAAAGAAAAGGCTTCCCTGCCATTTTCCAGTATTTCCTCCATCCAGAAGGGCGTCCACGGCCCTCCCAGAACACAGGAGCTTGGGGATTTGTGGGTTGTTTATTCAGCACCTATACCACTGATTTGGTGAGGGGAAGCGAGCTGGACTGGGAGAAGTCAGTGCCGGACAGAGCAGAGCCCAGAGAGTCACCCCTTCCTCTCCTGGTGCGCCATCCCACATGCGTGAGAGGGTTTCCCATTTTGGTGGACTCGCCCACTACAGGGGGGATTCCAGTGTCTCCCCCTCTCTTCTCTGATGTTCTCACCCAGTGTCAGGAATAAATAAGTTACGAGGCTCACTCATTACCTTCTTCACTAGATGTAATTGCATTTGGGCCTTGAGTCGAGGAGATGGAGTGCAATTTGGACAGGCATTGTGCCTGTGAGGGTGCTTTCCTGGTGAAGTCGCTTAGGGCTCTGGGCCTCAAGGTCGTCTGTAACCTTTTACAAGTAAAGAGGTCTAATTAAGAAGCCTGGCTGGCTCTCACTGTTTACATCAGTTTATTCTCCACCACCGCCTTCTCCAGCCTGATCCCCCACTTTCTTCTCTCACCTCCTTGTTCGATACAAGACACTGAGGGAATTGAGCACCGAACACCCGGAGGCCTGAGCACTCCCCTCTGTTCTGCCACTAACTTGCTATGTGACCTTGGGCAAGTCACTGCCATCAATCTATAAAACGGGAGGTAGGTTACATGGTTTAAACCAGAGAGTGTCTGTGTGGAATACCATTCATTTGTAGAAGTCTCATTTGCACAGAGCAAACCCAGTGAGATATTTTCCTCTGCACAGAACAAACCTGGTATTGTAATATTGGTTTTCTATTGCTACAAATTTAGTGGCTTAAAACATACATTCATGGTGTCATAGTTTCTGTTATTTTTATTATTATATTTTTCCTTTAGAATTTCTATTTGGTTCTTAAAAAATATATATCTGACCCTGGCCGGGTAGTTCAGTTGGTTGGAGCATCGTTCCTTAAACCAAACAGTTGTGGATTTGATTCCTCATCAGGGCTACAAGAATCGACCAATGAATGCATCAGTAAGTGGAACAACAGATCAATGCCTGTCTCTCTCAAATCAAAAAACATATCCTCAGGTGAGGATTAAAATAAATAAGTAAGTAAATAAATAAATAAATCTGTTGTGTTTTTTTTTCTTGTAGTTTCCAGTTCTCTGTCAAAATTCTCAATCTTGGATTTTTTTCCTCTTGAACACAGTAGGCAAGGTCACCGAAAGTCTGACAGTTCCAGCATCTAGAGCTCTGTAGATCTTTTTCTATTGTCGTCGTTCTGGAGGGTGCCATCCTTGTCATCTCACTGTTTTCTATTCCTGCTTATTTTGCATTGTGTATTGAACATTCTGTGTGAATTAAAAAGTTGGAAGCCCATTGTGATGTCATCTCCTCTAGGGAGGGTAGAGCTTCACTTCTGCCAGGCACCCGGAAGTCCAGAACAACCTTAATTCAACTTCAGGGACTCGGATGATGCAAAGCTGCTTGTTTCTCAGGGATTGGTATACATCTCGTTCACTCTTCGAGTTGAAAGTGCTCGGTGAAGTCCAACCTCAAAGTGCAGGGGTTGTACTCCCCTTCTCTTGGCAGACTTGAACTCCTGAGTCCGTCAGAACCACTGCTTAGTCCCTCTCCATCCTCCGCTGGTGGAAATGCTGTTCAAAGGCCAGGCTCGCCTCCCTGGGTGTCTGTCTTCTCCCAGATCTCAGCCTGGTACTTCCTCATTATTTTGTTATTCTTAGTGCCTTCGAGCATATTCTTTTTTGGTCCAGTTTCTCTAGTTGTCCACAGTAAGAGTGTTGATCAAAATGGTCTAGCTTGGCATTATTGGAAATAAAAGCCCTAATCTTGGTAGATTGCCTATCTCTTCTTACTTCTCTGAATCTAGAATGGCTTTTGAGCAAAAGCAGTAAGAGTCTGGTCTGGACTTAGAAGAGAGCTGTGGATCTGCCACGCTGCACGCTCACACTCCGGGGTCTCTGTGGATGCTTTGGAGGTGGCTTAGGTGGCGGTGAGGACAGGATCAGGAGACCCTGACGTAGCGGTGGGATCCCACCTACCTAGCTTTGTGATTGCTGGCCATTAGCCTCCCTCAGCTTTCGTCTCCACGCCTGTAGAGCAGCAGTGCGTCCCACACAGGGTCACTGTGCAGCTCGAGTAGGTTAGTGTGTGGGATGAGGACTAGCAGGTACTGAGCACTTGGCGCTTTTTGAACTAATGCTGGCTTGTTGCGATCCCGTGTTAGAGGAAAAAGGGGAGAAGGGCAACTTCACTTCTCTGTCCTCTGGGCAGTGCAAGAGCTACGTCTTCTGAGTAAGTAATGGTAATTCCTGAAAGAGTTTCTTGTGTGTAGCAAGTACTTGATGAATGAATAAATGAGTGAGTGAATGAACAAACAACTATCCTGGACAGAGTTACTTTTTCTGACAGTGCCCAGCCCAAAGCAATACTGCTCTGTCCGGGGGTAAAAGTCACTGCTGGGGAGTGAGCCTCGTAGTTAAAAAAGCTGGATGGACAGCGCAGACTAGTCACTTTGCATTCAGTCATTCTAAACTTCAGACTTGTAGGAAGTTTTCATTTATGAACTAAAAATAATTTATATGTTTTGTCAGAACTAGAAAATTTGCCTATGGTGGAATTGGCTGGAACAATGACTTTCATTTTTTTACAAGAGGACTTTTAGATGCTTAGAAAAATGGTCTCAGAATAAAACTTGACATTTCCTCAAGCAGTCAACAAGTCCGTCCGTCCTCCCCCCCCCCGCCCCTTCCTTCCTATATTGGACCAAGTACAGCACTTGATAAATTAGATGAATTTTCCACCTTTGGAGAAGGTACAATGTTTTCTTCCCTTGGAGGAACTACGGTTTTGTACCTTACACTTAGTTTTGCTAACGGACACAAAAACAGCCGTTTGGGGATTATCCACTTTCCCATTGAACTGTCTGTTTCCCTTCGACTCAGGGCTTGTGGTGCAGGGACCTCACGGTGCCAGTGGTAGGCGACACCAATGGCTTCCTTGCTTGTCAGCTCAGGGAGGTGTTAACGCAGTTTCTTAGACAAACTTACACTGAACACGTGTCAAGGCTTATTACTCGTTAATGAGGCCAACAGATAAAGTACGCCGGTTTAAAATGCCGGGGTTTAGGGCTGACTGCTGTTTTCCCTCCTAGTCGCAGAAATGTCGTGTTTTATTTATCAGCAACAAGGCGAAGTTTGTGGCATAAATGGTTTAGGCCATTTTCTCACATGACCCATTATATTCAGGTATAACAAGTAATATATCTGCAAAGCAACTGATAAGCGGATCGATTTTTGGTTATTAAATGTGCCAAGGCACAGAGTTTCACGCCCTCACCGGGAACCAGTGCCCCCGGATGCCAAACAGAGGTCAAACAGAAGTCAGCTGGCAGCGGCTTGGAGTCCTGCTTTTTCTCAAGCAAGTTTTTTCCAGCACGCCATTAAGGAGGCTGAGCATATGGTTTGCAGAGCTCTAATTTGGGGGTAAGTTCTTCTTTCACAGTGGCGGGAGGTGGAAGTGACTGGAATCCCTATTACAAGGGACAGATCAGCCCGCTAGAGGATACATGGCTGAGGATCGGGAAGGTTAAAGGGAGACAGAGCTCCCGGTGCCCTCTGTCGCCTGGCCACGCGGAAGGCCAGCCTCACAGCCCTGGAGCCTGGGGCTGGAGGGGAAGCTAAACAGCTGGGCTGCACCAGGTGAGCATTTTTGTGCTGTGGTTGATTATTACTGTTAGTTTGAATTGTATACGTGAAGGGGATGAGCACCCTAGTCTCTAGTGCTTGGGCCCTCTAAGGATACTGATCCGGCCCAGTTGAGTGAGTAGAACCCCCACCCCCTCCCTAGACCCCTCCCCAGCACTCCAGAGAGGCTGCGCTTCTGTCTGATTTTTGTGATGGAGGTTTTAAACAATTTTATGTGCAAAAGAGTAATATTTGTACAGTCAAAAATACACTTTACAGGAAAAAGTTTCATTCATCTCTTGTTCTGTTTTCTTTAGGTAGGGGCAGTAACGATCAGATTTATGTCTTCGAACGATTATTCTGGAAGGGGCAGGGTTGGGGGGGTGTCATTGTTCTGTGAGTGGTTGTGGATGAGCCCCGAAGCCCAAGTTCCTGTAAATGGCAGGTTTTGCTGACGAAAAGCAGCCAGGGAGATTATGTGTTCCTGGCACTTGTAGTCACAGAGACTCATGTTAATGGGCTTACCAGAAAGGGTTTTTGCGGGGTTCCTGTGACCCAAAGCAAGCTAGCAGTTGATGTAATCAGGACACCACAAAAAATAAATTCTCCCGCCCCCGTACCTCCGTAGCAGTGTTCGTGAGTCTCCTATGACTCATGCTTTCATGCCTTTGAACTTGGAGAAAGTGACCGTGTTTCCAAGGCTGAAGCAGGGCCAGCCTGTGTATCTGCCTCCTCTATAGCCCCTAGCCTGATACTCCAGTGGCCTTGGGGAATCTTTCCAGAGGCTTCTCCTTCATCCCAGAATTGCCCAGGTCTGACCAGACTGGCAACGGAGCACCTAGGAATCAATTCTCAAATTATAGTGCTAGAAAGGGTTGTGGAGGTAGTTGAGTCCAGGGGTTCCCAAACCCGGCCGCACATTCAGATCACCCAGGAGATGAGGGAAAGAGCCCTTTCCATCTCCTTTTGAGTCTAATTCACTGTCCTGTCTGGAACAGGACCCAGAAATCAGTGGGTTTTTTTATACTGTCCAAACGTGGTTCTCAGCATGCTTGCTGCATAGCACTTGGTGACCACTGACCTAGCCTCATAGTTAAACCTTATTTGACTTAAAAATTATATATATAAATCAACTGTGGGACATCTACACAATTCTACTCGGGCATAAAAAAGATGAAAATTGTACTCTTTGTGATAGTGTGGATGGACCTGAAGTACATTATGCTAAGTAAATAAACCAGTCAGAGAAAGACAAATACCAGATTTCACTCGTATGTGGAATCTAATGAATGAACTGAGCTAACAAGCAAAACAGGGACAGACTCAGTGATGGAGAGCAGATGACAGCTAGTTGGGGGGGCAGTAGGGTAGGGGGTGGAGGGACTGAGCAAAAAAGGAAGAAAGATTCATGAACATGGACCACAGTGTGGTGATTTCTGGGGAGAGGGGGACAGAAGGGGGACTAAATGGTAATGGAGAAAAATATACAAAGATTAAATTAAAAATTATATATGTGTGTATTTACCCTTTTTAAAACAGAGAATTATAAAGACCCCCCTCCCCAAATGCCATTTTCCCTTCAATCCAGTTGTTATAAAAAATGAAAAGTGAAGAAGACACACAGACGGTCAGCAGGTACATAAAAAAGATGCTCAACATCACCGATCAGGGAAATGCGAGTGCAAACCACAGTGCGGCGGCACCTCACACCTGTGAGGACGGCGATCACCAAGAGGAAGTGAGTGCTCTGTTGTGTGCAAGGTGAGGACACAGAGGAGAGGAACTTCCGTGCACTCTTGGGAATGTAAATTCGTGCAGCCACAGAATAGAAAAGTGTGAAGCTTCCTCAAGTATTAAAAATAGAGTTGCCATATCACCCAGAAATTCTACTTTTGGGTATTTACTGGAAGAAAAGGAAAACATCGATTTGAAAAGACATACACACCCCCATGTTCACTGCAGCATTAATTTGCAACAGCCAAGATGTGGAAACAACCCAAGTGGCCATCAGTGGGCGAGTGGGTAAAGAAAAGGTGGTGTAGAAGTCGTGGGATATTATTCAGCCATAATAAATAACGAAATCTTGCCATTTGCTACAATGTGGATGGATCTGTAGGATGGTCCGTTATGCTAAGTGAAATTAGGCAGAGAAAGAGAAATACCGTATCATCTCACTTACACATGCAGAATATGACAAACCCCCAAACTCATGTGTCTGGAGAACAGACTGGTGGTTGCCGGAGGCTGGCGGTAGGGGGTGGGCGAAATGGGGGAAAGGCGTCAAAAGGTACAAACTTCCAGGTCAAAAATAAGTGAGTCACAGGGATGTGAGGGGCTGCCTGGTGACTGCAGTTTACAGTATTTGTAGCGCATGTTCAAAAGTTGCTAAGAGAGTATATCTGAAAAGTGCTCACCACAAGAAAAAAATACGTGTAACTGTGGGCAGTGATGTTACCTAGACTCACTGTGGTGATCATGTTGCGGCATATACAAATTCCAAATCACTACGCTGTACACTTGAGGGTAACTTGTTACAAGTCAAATTATAACTCAACTTAAGAAAAGAAAGAAAATGGAGTTGCTTCCTTGACAACATCAGATTCTTAGGGCCCGGACTCCTCATCGGCGCTGCTTCCAGTGAAGAGGAAACTCGTGCCTGTGCCCGTCATCTGAGAGCAGGATGAGCGGGTAGTAGATATTCTATCGACACCAATGAAAACAACAAAAGCAGTGCCTTTCCACATGTGGGCAGTAGCTAAAGAAGAAACGCGTGTTCGAGTTTAGGAAATTCAAACACTATAAAGACATGAAGAATGAAAAGCAAAAACTTCCACGCCTAGTCTAACACTCCAAAGGTCATCGCTATTAACACTACTTTGGGAGTCCACCCATAGAAGATTTTTTTATTTTTGTACCATCACCTGTCTATCTACTGGATTCTACAAAATCTGAACCAATGGAATTATCCTATCCATATTATCCTGCACTTCCCTTTTTTCCCACTTATAGTGTTTTGGAGCTCACCACAGATCATCATTCTTTTAGATAACTATTAAATAAGTTAATGTTTGTAATGCAGTAGAGTAATGCTTGGTGTGTAACAAGCATTACATATTTGTGACATGAATGAATGGAAATTGCCATGTGGCATTCCATTATCTGAATATACCTTACTTGTACTATTTATGGACACTTCTGTTACCAGCTGCGGTAACAGACGATGTAGAAATGACATCCTTGTACCTACACCTTGGGGACTCTGCGCTGGTCATCAGTACCACAGTTCCGTAGTCAGTGTGCAAATCAGTCCGTCAGTGTGGTAACCAGTACCTTCCTTAGGGTGGCAACAGTGGGCGTGGAGCCGAAGGGAATAGAAAGAAAAAGTGACAGGGAAAAGCGGGAACTGGGACTAGAACTGGGAATTTTGCTTAGGCCTAGACTCACAGGATTAAAGGTCTTTAGCTGTAGGAGGAGCCTGTTCGTTCCAGGCTCTGGGCAAGGGCTGCATTACGGCTGCGGTTCCCGAGCTGTGTCTGAGTCCTGGGGAGCCACAGGGGACTCACTGGAAAAGCGAGTATGGGGGCTGCAAGGTGATTAACATTTAAAAAAACACTTTTTATTGATTTTTAGAGCGAGGGAGTGATCGACGTAAGAAAGAAACACCAATCAGTTGCACCCCATAGGCACCCTGACTGGGGATTGAACCCCCAACCCTTTGGCATATGGGAGGACACTCCAGCCAACTGGGCCATGCTGGCCAGAGCAGGGCCTTTAGCATCCCTGACAGGAACAGTGACGTTTGACATCTCTCAGACACTGCATAAGCCACGGGCTAAGGACAGTTTGCAGTCTAACCCTGACCTCACTACATTCCTTGTGACGATGGCATGCTTTGTGGAGCCGAGGCTTCGGTGGTGGCCGTGATGCTGCATGTACCGCGTGGCACGCATGTGGCACAGGAAGGAAGCACCCATCGTCCGATCGGACTCCGACGTTTCAAAAGTTGTACAGCGCCCAGTCAGTGCACACACCCCATTTGTCGGCGACCAGTTAAGAATGAAAAACATATTTTTCTTTTAATTTGTGTCTATTATATTTTTCAGACAGCTGCTAATTAGGACACAAACCCTTATTAAGTTGTTTGAACCAACTATGGAATACATGGAACTGCTAGGTATTTCTTTTGGCCTGCTGTGCTATTAAGAAATGACTGGAACACTATGGGTGCCGTGCAGGGGGGAAGTTTGGGAACAACTGACTTACGTACTTTACCCATCGGGACTCTAGTAGCTGCAAGTGAGAGAAACCAGACTGGCTCTGCTTAAGCAAAGTCAGAAATCGGCTTATTCTCTGGGATGTCCTGGCTTGCACATGGCGTCAGGCTGAGCCAGGTCCATGTGCCCGAATGAAGTAACAAGGCTCTGAATCTCTTTTATCTCTGGGATGGGCTCTCCATATATGGGCCAGAGAGCCCGTCACCATCAGTTCTGGACTCATACCCTTACAGCAGAAAGAGGCATCTTTCCTGGTGGTTTGTGCAGAGAAGCCGTGGGGGGACTTTGGTCCATCTAGCTGGGGTTGCTCACCTGTCCCTGAATCGAGCCATGGAGATTTGTCATGGGCAAACCTAAGTGACGTATTCATCCCTGCGCTCAGGAGAATGCCCTATGACACGGAGTAGGTAGGTTCTTCACAGAAAAGAAGGGGTTCTGTTACCAGGAGAATTGGAGAAGGGGGACAGGACTGGAAGCAATGAGTCTCCCCTTTTATAGGAAGGGCAATAGATGGTAATACGGTAGTTTTAATAGTCCAACACGGAGGCTCTGGAGTCCCACCCATCTAGCTTCACTTCCTTGGGCAAATTAGCTACATCTACATCTTTTCAGGTTTTAGAGTCCCCATCTCTGAAATGGGAATAACTGAAGATAAAGGCCAAGAAATAAAAAGCCCCAACAAAAGTCCTTACCTCTAGGGTTGGCGTTTGAAGTGAGTTAGTACAGATGAGTGCCTAGCACCGCGCCTGCCACTCAGGAAGCCTCAGTAGGTGAGGCCACTGTTGTTATCGATCGAGCATCCTTAAAGGTCACACAGCCCGGAAGTGGCCCCGGCTTCCGGCTCCTGGACCAGGTTTTCCCCCCAACGGGGAGGCAGGGAGAGGGGGCGGCACAGTGATTTCCGCTTTCCTGTCTGTTGCAGAGCGAAACAGCATGGACGCAGCCAGCCAGGTCCCTGCGGAAGTCGAGCTCCCCAAGCACATCCTGGACATCTGGGTCATTGTCCTCGTCATCCTGGCCACCATTGTCATCATGACCTCCTTGCTGCTGTGCCCGGCCACTGCAGTCATCATCTATCGCATGCGGGCGCATCCTGTCCTCAATGGGGCCGTCTGAGGTCTTCCCAAGAGGGGCAGGGGAGGGGTGAGGGCAGCGTCCCCTCCCCTGGACTCTTCCCTCCTCAGAACAGCAGCAGGAGGGAGTCTGGAGTATAGATTCTGGAGCTTGGTGTGTGAGGGGAGGCCCAAGTTCCGTTTTGGTTCTGCCACTGGCCAGCTGTGTGAGTTCCGCCAGGGGACCTGATTCCATGAGTTCCAAGGCCCTCATCTTCCAGATGGAGGATTGCGACCCCTGCCCTTCCTACCTCCGAGGGTCGTGAGAACCGAGGACCTGGGGGAGGTTCCAGCTGTCTGAGAGCAGACACTCAGAGGGTACTGCTGAGTGTCCAGAAGCCCTGAAGAACCAAAGAACCTGACTGCTGCTGCTGGCCTTCAAGGTGGCCAGGGGAGACGCTGGGCGCAGAGTGGCCTTTGTCGGTGCCCCTCCCGTCAAACCAAGCGAAGGCACCCTGTCCTCGTCCCAAGGGGCCATCAGCACACTGGCTCAAAGTTATTTCCTTTGAGGTGCCATTCCCTCGAGTTTTCTGATTTGGGCGGAAATTGATCATGCGGGGGAGGAGATGGGTAGAACTTTCCAGGACCTTCTCTGTGCCAGAGTCTGCCCACGTGCAGTCTGGAGGAGGGCTCTGCCATTTCTTGGCAATGCCGAGGGAGCTGGGCAGCTCTGTCATTCTGCTCTGGACTGGCAGAGCTTTGGCACTCTAGTAATGTTGGAAAACGCTGAGTGGCTGAGCTCCCCGGCCAGCTTTCAGGGTCTCCAGCCCCCTCTGCTTGTGTGCCCCACACCGGGGAGCTCTGTCCCTCTGCCCCAGCTCCTGCCATGATTCACTCCATGGTATCGCGTGTACGCCCTTCACTCCCTCCCACCAGCACTGCAACCGATCCAAGGTACAGACTTACAGTGTGAGAAGTGTTCCCAGGATTTTTGAAACTAACTCAAAACAATGATGGCTCTTTAGATGCTATGGCTTATATTTATATAGAGGGATTTCTGGACCACTCAAGCTCTTTGACCCAAACCAGGAGCATCCTGGGGTCTATTAAATTATATAAGAAGATAGCACAGGTATCTGGACATCACAGTGTGTAAATGATGCTTTTACGCCGACATGATCTCATTGATGTACACAACCAGTTAACAATAAAGTGCTGGAACGAGCACGTCTGGGGCCTTTCTCTACAGAGTACATATCAAACCCAGGAACTCAGGTCACAGGTCTCCACTGAATTCATGGGTCTGAGAGACCGTTTGGATGTCGGAACAAAGAGAAAGACAACAATCGAGTTGACCTCCAGGGTTCTGGCTTCAGCAAGCGGGCGAATACTTGTGCAACCCACACAGACAAGGCAGGGAGAAGAACGGGTTTTGGAAGGAGAAACGAAGTTAGTACTAGGACGTGTTGAGCTTGGGGTGCCTCGGGGAGACACTCAGGGTTCAGTTGGGAACTGGGTCTGTTCGTTGGGAGGCATCTCATGGCAGGAGGCATGTTTGGGGGGGTCATCCACATATGGTAGCCATGGCGAACGTGGACAGGATCACCCAGGCAGGCTGAGAGGAGTGAGGTGTAAATGCGGAACTTGGAGTCCACTGGGTAGGGGTGAGAGGGGAAGAGAAGAAAGCACAGCAAGAGGACTGAGCAGGTCACGTGGTGAGAGGCAGTCAGAGGGGTGCGATCGTGCTCCGGGAGCTGAGGAGCGAGGGGGAGAGCTTAGGAAGTGGACACGGTGGGACAGACGACTCTTTCCAGGAACAGGACTGTCCTGTGGGGGTAAGAAGGAGAGGGTATCAGGAAAAGAGGTGGAGGGTACGTACGAAATGTAAACGCGGGGGCTGGCATAACGCGGCGTGTACTGATGCACAGCGAACTTCTTGTTATGAGTAGAAAGTAACTCAGGCTCCAGACCCTTCATCCTCTTCATAGACACACCGGTGCAACGACACACAGGCCAGGCCCATTTCCGAGAAATTCTAAGGTCAGTTTTGAGGCTCCTGTACCCATGTGAGTGCAAACCCAACTGTACAGGAGCCGGTTGGCACACCCGTGGCACCCTCTTGCCTTAATCCCTCCCACAGCACACGATTAAAAGCTCCTCCCAGGGAGGAGAGGACAGGATTGGACTGTCCACCCCACGTCTGACTTGCTCAGGGGGCTGCCCGACTCTAAGCACAGACAGGAAAGGACCCCAGGTGGGAGTCACTAAGAACTGAAGCAGCAGTTTCAACTAATATACACTCATATTTTGGCTAACAATACATTTAGGCCTTTATTTTTTTTTAAAGATTTTATTTATTTATCTTTAGAGGGGAAGGGAAGGAGAGGGGGAAAGAAATATCAATGTGTGGTTGCCTCTCGTGTGTCCCCTGCTGGGAACTGGCCTGCAACCCAGGCATGTGCCCTGCCTGGGAATTAAACTGAGATCCTTTGGTTCATAGGCCCGCGCTCAATCCACTGAGCTACACCAGCCAGGGCTCTTACTGTAATTTTAATCTAAGTTCTGAAGTCACTGATAATCCATGCCGGTTTTCTACAAGTGAGTGTGTTTGTCCTAGGGACATGCCAGTCACACAGCCCAGTGTCCGGCTAACAGGACGGGTATAGGTAAAGAACTTCATTGTGTGGCCGCTGTCTGGACAGTTTAACCTCGATTTTCTTCCACACAATAACACAATAGGAAAGAACATAAAGGCAGCAGAAGTAGTCATGGACACCAGTCAGTTTGGACCTTCAGTCATATTTCTGGTGACACCCAGCGGAGGCACCTGCCCTACACATTGAGAAGACAGGACAGTCGCTAGGAAAGAAGGTAATTTATACTATATGGGTTTTTTAAAGTATAATGCTTGCAAGTCATTTCTATAGCGTGCATTTTTAATTGATTTTTAGAAACAAAGAGAAACATCAATTTGTTGTTTCACCAATCTATACATTCATTGGTTGATTCCTGTATGTGCCCTGACTGGGTATTGAACTCCCAATCCCAGTGTATGGGGATGATGCACCAACCAGCTGAGCTACCCAGCTGGGGCCACAATGTGCATTTCTGAGGCAATTGTGATACTGGTCTGTGGTTGTTGGTGTCCTCTGTTGTTAAATTCAAAAAGAGCTTGTTAAAGTTTATTTATTTATTTACTTTTACCAATTCAAAGTATCTATTTTGAATTCAAATTTTTTATGACACTGCAAAAAACCTAAGTTCTGGAGGGGAGAGCAGACGTGCCGTGCCGTGCATGGCACCAGAGAGCAGAGCTGACCCGGGTCCCTGGGGGTGCATTTCCCTTAAAGAACTTTCGGGTCCACAGTTCCCTACCGGCAGCTTCCGTAGGCAGTGTTCTAGAGGGCTGGGGTTAACCACAGTGCGTGATGCTCTAAAGGTCAGGCGTGGACAGGGGGTGAGGAGCCAGAACTAGGGAAGCTCTGAGTCCCTTGCAGCTCTCAGCTTTGATTCCGGCCTCTCAGAACACACCTTGATTTCCTAAATTCCTTCTGCAGTGATATCTGGGACAGACGGCTGGCGCTCCATTGACAAAAAGAGCCACACCGCCCTCTGGTGACCATTACAATGATTCTTTCTAAAAATTTTTAAATTTAACCTTTATTATTTGTTCCTTTTCATTGACTTTATTGTGATGGCACTGGTTCACAAAACTGTGCAGGTTTCAGGTGCACACTTCTGCAACGTGTCATTGGTACACTGTATTGTGTGTTCACCACCCCGAGTCGAACCCCTGTCCAATTATTGTTTTTTATTTATTGGTTCCCAATTATTGGGGGAAAAGCTCACTAAAATCCATCAGTAATTAATAAAAATTAACAGAATTTTCCTAAAGTTTTTAACATGTTTTCCCTCCAGTGCATTTTTTTATCACCCCCCCCCCCAAAAAAAAAAGACCTACTTTGTCCTGCTTTTCCTTTTGGTAAGTAACAGATTTTTGCATCTGTATCCCTGTCTGGTTATCTGATGATTTATTGGCAATAAGTTCCTAAGAAAAGATCAAAGATGCTTGCTTAATTTTAAAGCTTTTGACATGCATTTTCCAATCACCCTTCCAGAGAACAGAAAAAGATGATACATTTCCACTTTGTTTTATAAGGGCAGCATGACTTCGACGCCTAAACCCGAGGAGGACATTAGAAGAAACGAGAATTATGGGGTACCATGTTAGCAAGCTGCATCAGTTTCTCTCTCTATGTCCATCTATCTATTTAATGGTATATTATATTTCAACCACATTGTTTATTTTCATAATGCAAGGTTGATTAATGTGTAAAAATAAGCTGTTGACGACCACCACACTGTGAGACACGGAGGACAGATATATGACCATCTCAGTGGGTGCAGAAAGTGCAGTGGTGAAGGACTGGGCGGCAGTGTTTATTTGGAAGATGACCCTGGGAAACACAAGGGGGGAAACTGGGAGAGTGAGACAGAGGCAGAAGAAAAGCTGGGGGGGGGGGATGCATCAATGAGGAACCGGACAAGCTCGCTAGGGACCCTCCATGATGCTGAGAAAAGTGCCTCAGAATCACTCTCCCAGATGACAAGGGGCTGGGCCTTTGTCTTTTTTAAATCCACTCACTGTCTGTGCGCTTCTGGGTGCTCCTCCGGGCAGCTGAGCGAGTTCCCCTGGTGCTGGGGAAAGCTCTCCGGCGGTCACTGCTGACCGGTGGGCAGACGGGCCAAGGAGATGCGGGCAGGTGTCCACGGCGTCGCTACAGCGTCCCAGAGGACAACTGAAGAGACGGGAAAAGTCACCCACAAAAGGGCGGTGACGTTTTTTAGAACCAACTGGCTTTTCTTTGTCAAAAATAAATACAAGTATTGATCAAAACGATCAGGAAACACTGATGCAGAAAGTGGTGGGGGTAGCAGATGCAGCTTCTGTACTTTTTGGTCAGGGAAGCTATGGAAATGTATTGGCTTTAGAAATTATGCTTATGTTTAATAATAGGTAACATTAATATGGAACATATTATATAAGCATTACTATGAAGTGTTTATTGCCTGTGATTTTTAGGCCAGTTTTTCAGGGGACCTGTGGAGAGGCCCGTGGAGGGAGGGCACAGCCAGGGTTTAGGTCTTGCTTCAGCCAGCCTGTCCTGCATCTCCCAGAGGCTTGAATGGGAGGCGCTGAGAGCTCTGCCTCAGCGTGGTGGGCTCCAGTCCCAGCTCTGCTGGCCACAGCTGGCTGACCATTTCCTCCAGGAGCCTCCTTTCCCCATGTACGGAACCATAAAAAACCTGGACTAGCCAAAGCAATCTTGAGAGAGAACAAAGCTGGAGGCATTGTCCCTGAGTTCAAACTATATTATGATCCATATTACAATACCATCAAAACAGTACAGTACTGGCATAAAAACAGCACACAGATCAATGTGACAGAGTAGAGAGCCCCCAAATAAAAACAAAACTGGACCACTAACTTACACCACACAGAAAAATGAGTTCAAAATGGATTAAAGAGTTGAATGTTAGACCAGAAACCATAAAACTCCTAGAAGAAAACATAGGTGGTGAGTTCCTTGACATTGATCTTGGCCATGATTTTTGGCCTAAGTCATCTTTTCAGCCTTTCTTGGTGTATTTGATGGGGCTGATCACTTCCCCCTGCTAGACACTATTGGCACCCACGATAACGTACTCTCCTGGTTTCCTTATTTCCTCAACTGGGTCCATTTTTCCTCCCCTGTCTCTGGTGAGCTCACCCATCTCCTGGTTGAGGACTCCCCAATTCTACCACCACCAACAGAAGCTTCAGAGCCATAGCCAAACATCTGTACAGTTGGCTACCTCCAGCTGATGACCCTTTGCATCTTGAAATCAACATGTCCTGAACTGAACTCAGTCCTTGCCCCACAAACCCGGTCTTCCCATTCTCTGGCTTGGTTGGTTGTAATACCGTCGATCCCCATGTCTTGTTGATTGAAGCCCTTCACGCTTCTTGAGCACGGCACCTCGTCTACCCCCAAAGATCACCACCCCACACCAGGTCACTTGTCCACACTGTGGCAACAGCCTCCTAACCGGTCAGATTCCACAGATGTTCCTCTTAAAGTCATTTTTCAAGACACTACTGCAACCCTTTCCCTAAAACCTAAATGTCATTTGTCATCACCCTGCTTTAAACCTCTTGCCTCTAGCAGTCCTCTCTGGCTTGACACTGCCGACTCCACCGTCAGCCGTGTGGTGTGGTTGTTTCTAGCAACATGACACAGCTTTGGCCTCCTGCTCACAGCCCCAGGGTTGTAAGGGTCCCCCTCAGGCCTCCAGCTCTGTGCTCACCCCCACCAACCCTGACCCTACCGAGAGGTGACTAGAAATGAGCCTGCTTCTTGTGGCAGGCCCAGAAGTTGAAGGGGGCACACTTCCTTTCACAGCCTTGGGGGACGGGACTGGGTTACCGTATCCCTCCGCAGGGTCGCTGGGTCTGCAGCACGGCAGTGCTGTGTTTGGGGGTCTGGGGGTAGGACCGTATCCCTTCCCCTGGAGGGAGGCTGTTGGGGCACGAGGACAAAGAAGTGTGGGATCTGGCAGGTCCCCATGGGCAGGAAACGATTAAGAGCAGTCACTCTGTGTGGCTTAAGCAGAGGTTAAGCACAGGCCCCTGAGCTGGGCAGTTGCAGGGTTGTTGCTGGCTGCTGTCACTTGCAGTGTAAAAGGCAGAGGCTGCAGGGAACTGGCCTGTCAGGCTCCAGCAGGTCCCTCGGAACCCACAGTGGACTTCTGCATGTGCTCCTCGGGAATGGTCTGGGGCCAGGGCATCTCAGGTACCAGGGGCTGAGCAGTTGGCAGTTGGTGGCTCCACCCCATCCCCTGTTACTCTGGGTCTGTCCTTCCCTCCTGGGGTTCTAAGACAAAAGGCGGTCTGTAGAGGACTGCCAGTGCTCCCTGCTAGAAGGGGATGGGACACCCAGATGGTCTCCCACCTGCAGTGGGACCCAGACTCAGACAATGGGGGGGGATGGGATGGTGTGCAGGGGCGGGGGGGTGGAGTTCCAGGGACCACATGGACAGGCTGGGGATGTACATGCCTTGCACAAGAGAGTGAGAGAGGAAGGGGGTTGTTGTGCCTTTATTGGTAGATGGGAGCGAGCCACTACAGACTGTTGAACTGAGGCACAATGAGATCAGTGATATACTTTATTAATGTGAATTAGGGGCAGGCCCCGTCCAGAAAAGGGGTGGATGTGAGACTTGAGGCTGGATGCGCAGCTCTCGGTGCCCCTTTGTCAGAGCAGGTGGAGAGTGGCCGGGCCGGGGACCTAACCGCCCTTTCCCTTCACATTTGTCTCCACCTCATATCCCCTCCTTGACTCTCCGCAGGCTGCTGCCCTTGAACTTAAGATATCAATCCATTGTTATGGAAAAGCACCTCCATTGGAAGCTTGCTGCTCTTTTTACCTTCTGCTGTGTTCCTTTAGGTGCCAGACATCTTTCTGTTTATTATATAAACCTCCTTCACCCCTGAGACCACCAGGGGAAGGTGCTAGCAGTGCTCCGGCCATCCCAGCTGGGTGACAGTGCACAAAAGCTGTCCTTGATCTTTGAGGCAGAGGACAAGAGGAGCCCAGTGGGAAGACCTAGCAGAAATACCAAAACCTGGGGTCAGGTGCTTTGGCCTCCGCAAAGCAGTCAGTGCCCCGAGGCTCAATGGAAAATGAATTGCATTTGGAGGGGCTGGGGGGTAAATGAGCCACCGTTCGGAGGTCTTGCTGCAAGATGGGGGTTCCTAGTGCTCCCCAAGTGTTTTCTGCGGGTGATTCCAGAGATTCCTTAGATGTCAGCTCCTATCTCCTCATCTCAATGTCCCAAGGCCCTTGAAGGCACACAGACCATCCAATCTGTTCCTGAACACTTACAATCCAATGCAGGCAGTCTGGTCTGTTTAGGACGTTTTTAGTGAATAGAACGGCCTCTTTTATCTGAGCCATCACCTCTCTCCCTGATTTTTGTGCTCATTGGAGGCCGTGCAGCATGTGAGGATGTTCCCCAGTAAACTGTGGTGGCTGTCTCTCTGTCGCCGAGACTAGCCAAGCAAAACGTGAACCACCATCCCATGGACACTATCGAGCGGATTCCTGCATTGGAGACTGGACTCAGTAACTTCAAAGGGCCTTCCCACTGAAAGCTCATGAGTGATTCGTCCAGAAGAAGACAGGGAGCAGATCTTTCTGGGCTCACTCTTTTTCTTCTCCATTTTTTTTTTTTCCGCTGAGCACAGGTCATGGGTATCCACGGAGAAGGATGACCTGACCCAAGATGAGGTCAGAATCAGGAGACATTATATCATTCTCCAATATTTAAGGTCACCTCTTCTGGGCATGCCTGGGGAGGTGTGGGGGGCAAGGAGGAATCCGAGAGTCCTCCCAGGCAGACTGTGTTTACTGAAGCACACTCTCTTGCAATCACAAAACCTATGGAGTCAGAAAAAAGGGCCACCGTGGGGCAGCAGCAGTAACAAGAGAAGCAATGGCAGATGTGGTGCACACAGTGTCCACCAAGTCTTCGTATCAGGAAAGATCAACGTGGCCCTGGCAGGAGCTGCCTTCATGGATCAGGCGGAAGCAGAGCCAACAAGACCAGGGCAGGACTTGCAAATGTCCCACCTGTGAAGTGAGGCCTTAACATGTTCGCATCGAATGCTGTGAGCATCTCCTCATCCCCAGAGGACAATTCCACTTGCCAGAAATCACGTGGGGGCTGCAAGTCTCCCCCAAAAGGGGAGCTCATGTGTGGCACATGGAGGGGCAGAGACCACCAGCGAGCCTTGGAATGGTCAAGCTGCATCAGCGAGACCAGCATCATAGCCGGCAGACTGAAAGCGCAGTGTCTGAATGGGATGGAAGCCAGGTCTCCCAGACCAGTGGGAGAGAAAGGAAAATGACAGAACTCCCAATAAAAGGCATTGCCGTCACCCTGCCCCTGGAGAGGACAGGGCAACCCTAACATCACCCTTCCGCTGGTGCTTTGCCTGGCCTGGAACCGTCGGAGGTGGAGAAGAAGAAGAAGGCCAGAGAAGCCCAGGAGGCAGGGACACGGCTCCTCCTCCCATGGGAAAAAATAATAAATAGTAATAACCATCAGCCTCAGCTTCACCACAAAGGCGTCTGGGTGGGCTGGTGGTAGGGGGATGAGATTTCTCTTCCCTCCTTACTTTCTCTTGTGCAAATTAAGCATTTTGTATGCATGAGCATTACCCGTCCATCTTTGGTTTTGCTTGTAGATTAACTGTTATGCATTGTATTGAGATAGTGCCAACGTTTTTTTGAACAAATCTTGGCTGAAAATTTCCCAAACTTTTTTCTAAAGATGTTATTTACTTATTTTTAGAGAGACAGGAAGGGAGGAAGAGAGAGAGAGAAACATCAGTGTGTGGCTGCCTCCTCTATGCCCCCAACTCACAACCCAGGCATGTGCCCTGACTAGGAATTGAACCTGCAACCTTTTGGTTCGCAGACCAGCACTCAATCCACTGAGACACACCAGCCAGGACAAATTTCCCAAACTTGATGAATGGTACAAACTCATAGATGTAAGAAGTTTCACATTACCTCCCGATGCCGAGAAGGGCACTGGCCTTACCTAGACGTGGGAGGAAAAAATTTGTCCTGAACCCTGGGAGTAGACCCCACGGTGAGATTCCGGTTCACTGGCCTGTGCTGATGCTGAGGTGACCGTAGCAAATAGAAAGGTGGCTGAGTGAAAAATATGGAAAGGTATCAACGATGTTTCTGTAATTTCAGAGTTAGCTGGGGCTCCATAAAAAATGGTTTAAACTTTGAAGGGGAAATGGGAGACAGGGGAATTTCTAGGTCTGAGTACCCGAGAGCAGGCTTGAGGGTGAGCCGCTTAAACCAGTGAGGCTGACCTCCGGCCGCTGCTGTGTGATGTCGGCCTAGGGACACAGTGATGGTGGCATTGCTCCCACTGAGCCATCTTTTTAGCTCTTGCATCATCAGAACTTTCTTGCTGTGTTTGATGTGGCTGATCACTTCTTCCTACGAGAAATTCCTTGGCACCACGCTCTCCTGGTTTCCTTATTTCCTTCACTGTTCCCTCTCTGTTTTCTCCCCGAGTCCCGCTTCTTCCCCCTATCTCTGGTGACCTCGCCCGTCTCCTGGTCTTACCCACTTCAGTGCCAAGGGTTGCCCAGCTCTACCGCCCGCCCAGATTCCCCACAGAACCTCAGAGCCAGAGCCGGGCACCTGCAGCCGGCCCCTGCAGCCGCTGTCGAGCTTTGCCACTGGCTGCTCCGCTCACCTGCAGCCGTGCCTCCCTTAGGATGCAAGGGAACACCCTTCAGTTTATTGTAAAGACCTCACTCACCTCCTGGGATGGCCCATGGAGCGTGACATCAGCGTTCAGGCCATTTCACTGAGGGCACATTGTACAACCTACCTGCCTTTGAGGTGAAAGGCAAGCAGAGCCCAGAGGTTAAGACTCAGCAGAAACTCTGGAAGATGGGGCCAGGCCACTTGGGCAGAGGAGCCACAGGCTGGTTCTGCAAAGTCTTTGGTGCTGAGACTCATGTGGAAAACACGTCATATTTGGAAGGGCCTGGAGCCAAATGAGCCACATTGGAGGTTTTCCCAAAGCTGAATTTCAGAGAGTCCTTAGATGTCGGCTTCTCTAATCTCAGGTCCAATGTTGTCATGCCCTCTGCAGAATCCTGACTGCTAAACCTATTTTTGAAAACTTGCTACTCCAACCCAGGCAGTCTTATCTGGTCACTTTTAACTATGAGAAAGCACTGTTTTTTAAAAAAGATTTTATTTCTTTTTAGGGAAAGGGAGGGAGAAAGAGAAGGAAAGAAACATCAGTGTGTGGTTGCTTCTCGCATGCCCCCAAGTGGAGACCTGGCCTGCAACTCAGGCATGTGTCCTGACTGGGAATTGAACTGGCAACCCTTTGGTTCACAGGCTGGTACCAATCTACTGAGCCACACCAGCCAGTACAAAAAAGAGCACTGTTTTTAACCATGACCTGTCTCCCTATGACAGACACTCACTGATTCTGTGTGTCAGAGACAGTTCAACACACTTGTGCACACATGAACAATTCGTTAGCAGCTACTCCAATGTCAAACAGGCATACTCCTTTGCCAGCAGGCTCACTTCTGGGAATGCATTCTGCAGCTATATGAATAAAAGTGTATAAAACAAAGGTAGATGAGGATGTTCTCTGGTGAACTGTCATACTTCTTTTTATCCTCATCAGCTCAGAAGAGCCACAAATGCTTTATTGTGGGTTGGGCAAGGCAGATCAGCAAGTACCATTAAACTGCGGTTGTTTGGTTCACAGGCCTACGCTCAATCCACTGAGGTATACCAGCCAGGGCAGTTCCACTGTTTTTTAAAAGCCCCTTTTCTGTTCCAAGGTCGTCTCCAGGACCTCAGACTGCTTAGGTTATTTCTATGTAGAGGTCTTATACTTTGCTATTAATTTTCGGTGTTTTATATTTTTATGCTAATGTAATGGTATCTTTACATATTCACTGTTGTTGGTTTATTGAATTAATTAATTTAATATTAAAATTGCATAAAGTGCCCTGGCTGGTGTAACTCTGGATTGAGCGTGGGCCTGAGAACTAAGGGATTGCGGTTCGATTCCCAGCCAGGGCACATGCCTGGGTTGCAGGCCAGTTCCCAGCTGAGGACACACAAGAGGCAACCAATTTTTAAAATTTATTTATTGATATTTGTCTCCCTCTCTCCTTCCCTTCCCCTCTAAAGATAGATGAATAAAATCTTTTTAAAAAATTAAAATCAAATTGCATGAAGTAACTAATCTCCTTTAGTTCTAGTATTTAACCAGTGTGTTTATTTTCTTTATACACAACTGTATCATCTGCAAATAACATTCATTTTCCTTTTTCCTTTCCAATCCTTGGGTCTATTGTTTCTTTTTCCTGCCCCCTGCACTGGGCAGCTCCTCTAGCAAAATGCTGAAGGAAAGTGAAGCGTTAATCTTGCAGATGCTAATTCTGAAGTGGGATTTTTGTAGACACCCATTACCAGATAAACGAGGTTTGCCTGGGGGCTGACGGTGAAAAGACCAAACCCGAGGCCTGTGAGGCAGGAGCTGTGAGTTTGCTATTCTGCCTCAGTCCCTCTTCATTAACTCCGTGTTCCCAACAGGATCCCTTGTCCTTCTCAGGCCCTCAGAGGAGCCAGCTCAGGCATCCTCCATGAGGAACCCTGTGAGTGGCTCTGCCCATGAAATGTTCCCCCAGGCCTTCTTCCCCAGGTCTGCATGGTCAACGATCCCTCATGGCAGTGTCCTCAGCTCACTGTTCACAGTGAGACCAGGACTGGGCCACACAGGCCCCCATGTCCTCGTGAGGTGTGCCCTCTCCCCTGCAGAGATTCGCCCTAGAGGGGCCCTGTCTTTCCACAACCGGCAGTCCAGCCATGCAAGAAGGGGATCAGGGGAGCAGGAAGTGTGAAGGATTCAATGGGAACTAGGTGAGCATGGGTAAACTATGTCCATCCACAGTGACACCCTCATCCTTGCCAGGTATCTCCTCGGACGGCCACCTCCAGTGTCGGTCCTCATCTGCAGCTGCTCATGGATAAACAGGTAAAAGCACAGGAAGGAGGGAGGGAAATATTTTAGAGATGCAATAGTCCCAAATCTATGGCAGCCATGATTACTCACCCCAAGAGTTTTCCTCTGTAAGTGCCCTTGGTTCTCAGGGAAAACAGCTGAGGCTGCAGGGCAGGGGTCAGAAAGGAACTGAAGAGATATCAGACAAGGGTCTCTATTTGGGATCACCACAGTTTATATAAATAAGTGTAGGTAAAACACTGCTGTAAGTACAATAAAATGTCACTTTACCATACAGGTAACAAAGGCCACCAGACCAAAGACAGTAAAATGAACCAGTCATAGGAACGAGGTATCAAAACGAGGGTGTCTGGAATACAAAGCAAGTTCAGATGTGTCTTGTAAACATTAGTCTTAGCATCCTGTTGCAGCAGGTAGAGAGTAAAGACTAGAAAGAACTAACATTAACTAAAACTGTGTTCTGCATTGTACTTTTATTTAGCATTAAGAAAAAAATATTCAGGTGGGTAAGGCAGGCTTGCCTGAGGTCACACTATCTGAATCGTTGAGCCAGGATTTAAACCCAAGACCATTTGGTTTTGCACCCAAGTCTTCCCCCCATTCCAAATCCCCAGTGGGGAAGAGGGAAAGAGAGACCTGGCCCAGAAGCATCAATTTCAAGGTCCAGGTAACTTCCAGAGATACAGGTGAACTTACACGTATGAGATAAGAAAACATAAATAGCACCTTTATTAAATTCGGTTAACCTACCTTTCCATCTTTATATAAGAATCTTACATGTAACTTTAGGGGTCAAGCTAAGCCCCTCCTTATAATGCAATTTCTGGGAACTGATTCTTCTTTTTTTACTCAAGCTTTCTTCATGTCCTTTATAAAGTATGGCTGGGCTGTATGGCCAAAATTATGATAAACCAATATTAGCAATTTCACAATGTCTGGTTATTATTACACAGTATGATAAAGAATATGTAACTTGATAACATTCTGTATACATAATTTGGTCTACTGATCATTCAAATCATAGGTTAAAAAGCTTCACATACCATGTTGATTTAATTTTCCATCATCTTTGCATCACGCTATAGATATGAACTCTCTTGTAAAATTTTACATATAATATGCTTTCCACAACCTTATCAAATTACTCAGGATTCTAGTATTTATTAAGGCTTGAGCTAATACTGAAGGTTTTTCTGCACTCAGTTCATTATGGTTTTGCCACTGTTGTGAATTCTCTGGTGCACGGTGAGCTGGGACTTCTGGATGAAGGCTTTCCCACACGCATTGCACCTATAGGGTCTTTCCCCGGTGTGAATTCTCTGATGTAAAACGAGGTCTGATTTCTGGGAAAAAGCCTTTCCACACTCAGCACATATGTAAGGCTTCTCTCCAGTATGAATGCGCTGGTGTCCTGGCAGGTGGGACTTCTGAGAGAAGGCTTTCCCACATTCAGTGCACACATAAGGCTTTTCCCCTGTGTGAATTCTCTGGTGCCCAATGAGATGTGACTTCTGACAGAAGGCCTTTCCACACTCACTGCACCTGTAGGGTTTCTCTCCAGTGTGTGTTCTCTGATGTATGATGAGCTGTGACTTGCGGGAGAAGGCCTTCCCGCATTCGGGACATGCGTAAGGTTTCTCCCCAGTGTGAACTAACTGATGTGTGATGAGTTCTGTCTTCCTGCTGAAGGCCTCCACACACTGCGCACACTTGTAGGGTTTCTCTCCAGTGTGGATCCTGTTGTGTATGATGAGGTGGGACTTCTCACAGAAGGCTTTCCCGCATTCGGCACACTCATATGGCTTCTCTCCAGTGTGAGTCCTGTGGTGGATGATTAGTTGTGACTTCTGGGAGAAGGCCTTCCCGCACTCTCTGCATTCGTAAGGCTTCTCCCCAGTGTGGATCCTCTGATGTATAATGAGGGGTGATTTCTGGGAGAAGGCTTTCCCACAGTCGGTACATGCATATGGTTTCTCCCCCGTGTGAACTCTCCGATGTATAATGAGGGATGATTTCTGAGAGAAGGCTTTTCCACATTCAGAACATTCATAAGGCTTCTCCCCAGTATGAGTTCTCTGATGGACAATGAGGTGAAATTTCTCACTGAAGGCTTTCCCACATGCACTACAATCATAAGGTTTCTCTCCACTATGAATTCGTTGATGTACAATAAGCTGTAACTTCTTAGCAAAGCCTTTTCCACATGTAATACATATACAGGTCTTCTCTTTAGTTGCAGTATCCTTATAATGAATAAGGGATCGTTTATTGATGAAAAGGTTTCCACACTGATTATCATCACAGGGTATTACTCCAGTTTGAATTTTCTCAATATCAGAACTGGACACATCATGGCTAAATGATTTTCCACATCCAAAACTCTCACCAGGGGTTTTTCTTGAACTAGTCTTATCAGAATGAGGTAGGTCAGTATTAGATTTCAAGTACATTTTAAATGCATCATAGTTACAGGGTATTTGTCTTGAAGTATCTGGCTCTATGAACTCTTCAAACATTGTCCCCAATGCATTATATTTATGGCCTGACTCCACAGTCACTGTCCTGTTACTGATAACTGTAACTTGACTGAAAAGTCTGTCTTGGTTTTCTGGACCTCTCTGCCATTGGCCATCACCTGGACATACTTTCAAAATGGAGCACAAAGAACCATCCTTTGTGACACCTTTCAGTGTCTTATTATGGAAGGAAAAAGACCCCAAAACACATGACTGGGGGTGGTCAAGGTGATGCTTCCTGTCTAAAGAAAAGAAAGATAAATGAAACAATCAGGAAGAGTACCTGACAGAGCAGAGAGGGTGAAACAAGTAACTGATGCAACACAAGTGGTGAACTCAGAAACAGGACGGGGACAGGCCATCTTGTGAGACTGCACAGCACACAGTGCGATCAGGTGAATGGAGAGACAAGGATGTCAGAGAGATACATTCACAAAAAAGCTAGACTTTAAGGAGACAGAAAACTATCTGTGTTATTATCACTCTGGCCTTGGATCATTATTCTAGAATCTTCCCAATTCCCCCACTTTCTGAATGAAAACACTTTTCACCTTTTGAATTCATTTATTTTATAAGTCGTTTGATACACACACACACACACACTCTCTCTCTCTCTCTCTCTCTCTCTCTCTCTGGTATTCAAAATACTTTAACTCTCCTTAGTCTAAATTTCTAATTAACAACCAACACAAACAACAGAAAAAAAATGGATTGTGATGTTATGGACTGAGTATCAGATTCGCACCAAAAATCTGACTTTGAACTACACGTATCAAATAAAACTAGCAAGGTTTTCCCAGAAGAGTCACATTCCCTAACTCACATACTCACCACCACCACCACATTCCAAGAGTGTGCCTTCACCCTCCGACTTCAGCATCATCAACACTAAACATCTTTCAAAGCAGCTAATGCTGCATGCTCTGAAAAATGCCTTCTCAAACTCCGTTGCATTTCTTTAGATTCTAATTTTCTCTTAACTTTTAAAAACAGTAACTATATGTGATATTTAATTTTGTACAGCCATGCACCTGGAAATCTTATCTTCTAAAGTACAACCTATGTGCCTTCTATTGCCTAGTTAACCTTTTCATAAAAGGTATTTATACATATATATACACATACATACATACATATATATGAAAGTGAAAATCAGCAAGAAATAGCTTCCCCTATAAAGATTCACAATTATGTAATTGATTATTAGTTGAATGCCTACCAAATTCTCAGCACAAGGGCAAAAAAGAGATTTCAATAAGGACAGAAACATAAGCTTCAGGCAAAATCAATTACATAAAACAAAACAAACAGACAAATTGATATTTCAATTCCCTTGTCTCCCATCTGCCTGATTTTTACCTGGAAAAAGCCAATTTGATATGTCTGTCTTTATGATCCATGGATCTTCTCCTTGTTCCAACTTGGAGATGACATCTGGTTTGGAAACTGGATGCCCTATTAAATGGAAAGGAGGAACTGGGCTACACGGCACTGAAGGAAGAAGAGAAGGTGCCGTTTAAGTCTGTAACGAAGTAGTCCAGTTGGCCCTCAGCACAGTAATGACCTCGATTTGCGAAGGTATGAAGATCATGGAAGTCATTTGGAAGTCAGGAACCACCGAACCACGGCAGCTGACAGGGAAAGGTATTTGACTGTATGAGTCTGAGTTACGCAGGGAAGCCATCCTTACCCATGGAGACCAGGTGGCTGTAGTTCTCCAGCATCACGTCCCTGTACAGGGTCCGCTGAGCAGGGTCCAGTTGCTGCCACTCCTCCTGGGTGAAATCCACAGCCACATCCTTGAATGATACTAACTCCTGTAACAGTATATTCCTGTTCAATCTGAAGTGATCATTCTTATTTCTACTATAGCATGCAATACTGTACCCACACCTACTTCTGTATCATGATATTTGGGAGAAACAATAAAAAATCCTTTCATTAGCAAGAAGAGCCAAACAGATCAGGAAAACAGAAGCGGTAAGTCACAAAATGCCTACCTGATCTAAATAGTAATTTAATATGGGATAAGGGCAGCATTCAAATAACCAGGAAGAAAGTGATTATTCAATGAATAGTACTGCAAAAACTGGACAGTCAACTGGAAAAGAATAATGTGGAATACGTGTTACAGGCTAATTGGTGTCCCCTGAAAACTTCTATGTTGAAATCCTAACCCTCAGTGCCTCAGAAAGTCACCTTATTTGGAAATAGGTCATTGCAGACGTGAGTCCTTATATGGTATCATTAGGGCGGACTCTAATACAATATGACTGATGTCCATATATGTGTTGGGAACTGCCCTGTCTGTTTTTAGGAGCTGTAACCCACCCTCCCCCACCCCCCGCCATGGCTAAGGCTGAGTGAGCGACCTTGGGACCATAAGCCACTAAGGAGACAAAGCTTATTTCCCTGGCAGGAGTGCCACTTCTGCTCCTTTTTTCCATAACTGGCCCCCAATGCTTGATCAGTTAGCCAATGATGGGTAAGATTCCCCAAGGGGGGAACGACCTAAGACAGGCATGATCACGTGGAGGCCCCAGGGAAGGACTTGGGGGGCTATGGAGAAAGGGGGTGATGAACCCTTGCCCCTGGGCTTTGACGAAGCCTGAGTCCTCATTTCTCCTAATTCCTTGGCTATCTTGCCTCCTCTGCCTGGCTTAAGCCTGAAACAATGACAGAGGGCAATGCAGCCCTGTGGTGGAAAGGGCAGTCTCCCCGGGTGATCTGGCCTGAGAAAGGATATGTAAAATCCTGTGAAGCCTGCTTTGCTAAGCATGCTCTTAGTTAAATGATAAAGGCCCAAGCAGGAAATTAGTTTGTTTCCTAAAGTTTTGTAGCCTCTTAGATGATAGACCCTGACTCAGAAGAAGCCCTAATAGTTCTCTGTATGCTATCTACTGTTTGATCTTACTGCCTGACAATGATTAATGAGATGTACCTGTATTCCTGCACAAATTAAACCCAATAAAAGCCTGTCTAGGCAAGGGTCAGTGCACTCCCCCCTTGAGAGAGTGGCCATGCCGCCCCTTTTCCTCCACAGGACTTGATAGTCCGTGTAAACTTGTCTCATGTCTCATCCATGACACCGCAGGCACTGGGAGCCAGTGCATGCATCACATAATGGGAGAAATTTGAAGAGACGGACAGACAGGGAGAGAAGATGATATGAAGAGACACAGGAGAGCATGGTCATCTATGATCCAAGGAGAGAGCCCTGGAAAGATCCTCCCTCATGGCCCTTTAGAGGAACCAATCCTACTGACACGGTGAACTTTGACTTCCAGCCCTTGAAGCTGTGAGAGGATAAATGCCTGCTGTTGAATCCACTGTACTTTGTACTTCGTCATGGCAGCCCTTGCAAACCGATACGCCATATCTTATGTCTTAAAAAACAGAAAGAATATGGTCTGGATGGAGCAAATATCTTAACTGTAAAAAATACCCAAGACCACAAGAGTAATGAAACAAAATGATTTTGTGTTAATAATTACTTTTTCACTATAACATTTAGAGAATCACAGAATGTCAAAGTTCTTGAAGATCATAATCTACATCTCCTCATTTTATAAAAAAGTACTCTAGCTTCTCCTAAATCTAACAGTTCTACTATATATATACTCAATAGCTAGTAATATAATGAAATATATCAGCTGAAATAGAAATACCGAAGAACGAACTTAGAAATGTGCAGAAAACATTCATGAAAAAAGCCCCCTACAACAAATTATTGACACGGCATTAAATAAAGGCCATGGGTAAGTGTGGAGCCAAAAAAATGCTTCTGGAGGTGAAAGTGACTTTTAACTATGTCATCATTATGTCCACAGTAGTTGTCATCTAATAGGCGTTAAGTGAGCTGTATTATTATTATTTTTTTTAACATTTTTTATTGATTATGCCATTACATTTGTTCTATTCCCCCCCTCCGTTCCCCTCCACCCTGCACACCCCTCCCCCACCATTCCCCCCTTTAGTTCATGAACACGTGTCTCAAGTTCTTTAGATTGTGTACTTCCCCTACTATTCTTACCCTCCCCCCATCTATTTTCTATCTACTGTCTATGTTACTTATTTTCTGTACCTTCTCCCCCCTTCTCCTTCTCCTACTACCCTGATGCTAATCTTCCACGTGATCTTCATTTCTATGGTTCACTCCTGATCTAGCTGTCCTCTTAATTTGCTTTTGTTTTAAGTGTGGTTGTTGATAACTGTGAGTTTGCTGTCCTTTCATTGTTCATATTTTTTATCTTCTTTCTCTTAGGTAAGTCCCTTTAACATTTCATATAATAAGGGCTTGGTGATGATGAACTCCTTGAATTTGATCTTATCTGAGAAGCACTTTATCTGCCCTTCCATTCTAAATGAAAGCAGCTTTGCAGGATAGAGCAATCTTGGATGTAGGTCTTTGGTTTTCATGACTTGGAATACCTCTTTCCAGCCCCTTCTTGCCTGTAAAGGTCTCTTTTGAGAAATCTGCTGACAGTCTGATGGGAACTCCTTTGTAGGTGACTATCCCCTTATCTCTTGCTGCTTCTAGGATTCTCTCCTTCATTTTAATCTTGGCTAATGTAATTATGATGTGCCTTGGTGTGTTCCTTCTTGGGTCCAACTTCTTTGGGACTCTCTGAGCTTCCTGGATTTCCTGGAAGTCTATTTCCTTTGCCAGATTGGGGAAATTCTCCTTTATTATTTGTTCAAATAAGTGTTCCACTTGTGGCTGTTCCTCTTCCCCTTCTGGTACCCCTATAATTGGGATGTTGGAACGTTTAAAGATGTCCTGGAGGTTCCTAAGCCTCTCCTCATTTTTTTGAATTCTTGTTTCTTCATTCTTTTCTGTTTGGTCATTTTTTCCTTCCTTCTGGTCTACTCCCTTGATTTGAGTCCCAGTCTCCTTTCCATTACTTTTGGTTTCCTGTGCATTACCATTTATTTCAATTAGTTTAGCTTTCATATGTTTCTCTAATTTGTGACTAAAATCAACCAGTTCTGTGAGGATCCTGATCACCAGTGTTTTGAACTGTGCATCAGATAGTTTGGCTATTTCCTCATCACTTAGATTTATTGGCTCTGGGGCTCTGAGTTGTTCTTGAACCATTTTTGGTCTGTTGGTGCCTTTAAGTATGAGGAGTGGAGCCTTACTTGTTTACCAGGGCGGGGCCACCCAGGTGGCTGGTTTGTGATGCTGTATGTGGGGGCGGGGTCAGAGAGGGAGCAATGGTGGTCCTCTCCGCTTGCCCAGTCCGTCCCGCCACTCGCCCCGGCCTGTTTATCCGAGTGGAACTGTGCGAGCCTGCTGCCCTGTGCCATGCGGTCTCAATGCTCACCTCTTCACTGGTTTATCTGCACGCAAATGCACGGCCAACCACAGACAGCCAGCCGTGCCTCTTCCCTGTGTGCTCCGGTAGCTAGCCCGCACCTGTGATCCATGCCTTCAGCTGCTTGCGCACCACCCGGTCGGGGATCTTTTTGGTCAACCCGCTCCGCTGCTGGCTTCGCCCCTCTTACCAGTTTAGCTGAGCATTTCGTTGTTTTTGGACTCCGTATTGTCGATTTTCTGTGTGGTTTGGTTATGTTTATTGTTGTTAAAAATTTGTTGTTCTTAGATTTGGTTGTGCGTGGACGCAAGGTGTTTCCACCTACGCCTCCATCTTGGCGGAAGTCTCCAATATTGAGCTGTATTATTTTAAACTATTTGTCAGGTTCTCTCTTAAATATTCCATCATTAACAAATATTACTTTCAGAATGAAAACAAATTAAATACTGTTTCAAATATCAAGAGTCTGCTGCCGACAAAGCCTCCTCTGGACCCATCCTTGAATACACAGTCTCATTTCAATCTTATGGTTTCACTCATCTCGCACCAAGTCCCATATTCAGATCGTCAAGCCGCCAAGCATTCAGTTTATCCTCCTAGCAACTCGATTAATGTTCCTATTTTACTTTTGAGAAAGCTGAGGATTACAATGCTTCGGAACTGCCTGCCAGAGGCTACACAGTGAATACATGGTTGATTCGAACTTAGATTTAAAAGCAAGTGCTCTGATTCAATAGCTTGGGTTCCTGACCACTGTCTCCTTGATACTGTAAACAAGACTTCTATGTTTTATGACTTCTATGTTTTTCCTTGGTCTCGTGTCTATATGTCAGTGTTGATTTCCACACTGTTCACCCCACTGTTCTCCCTCGTTCCTCTCAGAAAAGAACAATGCCTAAATGTTCCTGAGATACTCCACAGCTAGCCAGTGCATACGACATATATTGGGTACCCAAGAAATGTTTGCTACAGAGGAATGAGTGAAGATTATACAGACTAAAAGAAGGTTCATTTTAAGTTAAAAATACTTTTGTGCATCAGTCAATTTTATTCTTTTGATCTGAAGAACAATAACATGAAAAAGAAATATGGAATGTAGAAGAAATCTATTCTGATAGAAAACTTTATATGAGTAGATATAATTCTAACATTGTGGTTTTGTTTTATTATTGATACTTAAATGGTTCAGTTAACTAAATATGTATAAATCTTGTTACTTTTGGGAAACATGCATAATCATTGAGAAATTGTACTTTTGTCATCTACAAATAATTTTTACAACTTAGATGACTGGGAGAATGGAAAAAATGGGGAAAATGAGTACAAAACTTAGAATAGTCAAGTTCAAAAAGTGGTTTTCAATAATATATATTTATCTCAATATATCCAAACTGTGATTTTAAACATGTAATCAGTCTCTAAATTACTAGAGAGTTAAAACTATATCTTCAAGATCCAGCACGTACTTTATACTTTAAGCACATTTCAGTTCAGACAGGCCAATTTCAAGTGCTCGATAACTGCATGTGGCTGAGGGCTCTGAGTTGGACACATGGCTCTAAAGTTATGACATCCAAGAAGGAAAAAAATGTATCTTTTCACAAGAGAACTCAGTCATTAAACTCTACTATGAAATATACATAAGGACTTCTAATACAAAAGCTGACTGAAAGATTGACAATTATAATGATGATACAATAACAACAGCTAACACATAAATACAGAACAAACCATCCCCAGTTACATAGTTCTAGGCATGGTTGTTTTTTTCCCCACTTAATTCTCACAACAATCCTATGAGGATTATATACTCCATTTCACAGACAAGGAAACAATCCCAGTCAACCAGGCCACAAGGAAATATTACACATTTGCTTGAATAATAAAGGAGAATGCTAGGTACTGGCATGGGAAGTTATTAAAAATGTACACAAAAATCATGCCCTGGCTGGTATGGTTCAGTGGATTGAGTGCCAGCCTGTGAACCAAAGAGTCGCTGGTTCGATTCCCAGTCAGGGAACATGCCTGGGTTGTGGAAGAGGTCCCCAGTAGGGGGCACTCAAGAGACATCCACACACAGATGTTTCTCTCCCTCTCTTTCTCCCTTCCTTCCCCTCTCCAAAAATTTTAAAAAAAAAATCTTAAAAAAAGGTACACAAAAATCTTTACATTGGACAATGGAGTTAAAAATCATGTTGCAGACAGAATGTTTATTTATTTATTTATTTTTTAAATATATTTTATTGATTATGCCATTACAGTTCTATTTCCCCCTTCATTCCCCTCCACCCTGCACACCCCTCCCCCACCATTTCCCCCTTTAGTTTATGACCACGTGTCTCAAGTTCTTTAGATTCTATTATTTTCCATACTATTCTTGCCCTCCCCCCTATCTATTTTCTACCTACCGTCTATGCTACCTATTTTCTGTACCTTCCCACGCTTCTCCTTCTCCCACTCCCCTGTTGCTAACCCTCCATGTGATCTTCATTTCTATGGTTCTGCTCCTGATCTAGCTGTCCTCTTAGTTTGTTTTTGTTTTAGGTGTGGTTCTTAGTAACTGTGAGTTTGTAGTCCTTTCACTGTTCATATTTTTTATCTTCTTTCTCTTAGGTAAGTCCCTTTAACATTTCATATAATAGGGGCTTGATGATGATGAACTCCTTGAATTTGGTCTTATCTGAGAAGCACTTTATCTGCCCTTCCATTCTAAATGAAAGCTTTGCTGAATAGAGCAATCTTGGATGTAGGTCTTTGGATTTCATGACTTGGAATACCTCTTTCCAGCCCCTTCTTGCCTGTAAGGTCTCTTTTGAGAAATCTGCTGACAGTCTGATGGGAACTCCTTTGTAGGTGACTATCCCCTTATCTCTTGCTGCTTCTAGGATTCTCTCCTTCATTTGAATCTTGGCTAATGTAATTATGATGTGCCTTGGTGTGTTCCTTCTTGGGTCCAACTTCTTTGGGACTTTTTGAACTTCCTGGATTCCCTGGAAGTCTATTTCCTTTGCCAGATTGGGGAAATTCTCCTTTATTATTTGTTCAAATAAGTGTTCCACTTGTGGCTGTTCCTCTTCCCCTTCTGGTACCCCTATAATTCAAATGTTGGAACGTTTAAAGATGTCCTGGAGGTTCCTAAGCCTCTCCTCATTTTTTTGAATTCTTGTTTCTTCATCCTTTTCTGTTTAGTCATTTTTTTCCTCTTTCTGGTCCACTCCTTTGATTTGAGTCCCAGTTTCCTTTCCATTACTATTCCTGTGCATTACCATTCATTTCAATTAGTTTAGCTTTCATATGTTTCTCTAATTTGTGACTAAAATCAACCAGTTCTGTGAGCATCCTGATCACCAGTGTTTCCAACTGTGCACCTGAAAATTTGGCTATTTTTTTGTCGGTTCTGGGGCTCTGAGTTGTTCTTGAGCCATGTTTTTATCTGTTTGTGCCTGTTACGTATGAGGAGGTGTTCACCGGGGCAGGGCCACCCAAGTCGCTGGTATGTGACGCTGTATGTGGGGGCGGGGTCAGAGAGGGACAATGGCGGTCCCCTCTGCCACTTTCTGCCACTGGGGCCTGCACGGTCTGTCTCACTGCTTCGCTCCTTCACCGGTTTATCTGCACACGAATGTGTGACTGTGGTCACCCCTCAGTGGGCCCACCGCCTTGCACCCTCAGTGGGTCCACCCGCTACTACACACCTGGGATCTGCCTACGGCGCCTGGGTTGCGCGCCTGGTTCAGTCCGGTGGATCTTTCCTGCCCGACCCCACTCTGCTGCTGGCTCTACCCCTCTTACCAGTTTGGCTGAAGGGTTCGTTATTGTCAGACTTCCGTGTAGTTCAATTTTCTGTGGTTTGGCTTCATTTTTGTTGCTAAAACTGTTGTTTTTAAACTTGGTTGTGTGCCAGAGTATCGCGGTTCGATTCCCAGTCAGGGCACATGCCTGGGTTGCAGGCCAGTTCCCAGCAAGGGGACTCACGAGAGGCAACCACACATTGATGTTTCTCTCCCACTCTTTCTCCTTCCCTTCCCCTCTCTCTAAAAGTAAATAAATAAAATATTTTTAAAAAATAAAATAAAATAAACTTGGTTGTGTGAGAAGGCGCAGTGCTTCCACCTACGCCTCCATCTTGACGGAAGTCCAGACAGAATGTTTACTGTGACATTATTTTTCCCAAAAAAGTACGAGAGTACTTTTATGTACTCACATATTTGTACTTTCACATATACACACTTGCAGTTATATGCATATCATAAAAGGTTTGGAAGGTTAAAAACAGATGATTAAAGCTGCTATGTCAGGAGGAGGGTGGTTTAAAGGTTAAAGATCTCCTAGCTTTTAATTTTTATCTTTTTATATAGTTTAGAATTTTTGTACCATGTATATAGCAAAGGTTGACAAGGAGAAAAATGTAATACAGACTGTTAAAAAAAGGAGGAGCAGGGAAGGAACCAGCCTGGAGTTGAACAGCAATCCTACAAAACCATGGCCAGGACGAGAAGCATGGGGGTCCTGGCTCTCTGGACTTTTGACAGATAATTATAACTTAAGAACTGCTTTTTGAGAGAAATATATTTTTTGGAAGACTATTTAAAATGTACGCATCCTATGTTCTCTAGATTTTACCAGTGGATGAAGCAGACAACAGAAGCCTCTGCAATCAATCTGGTCCTCTAAAGCAGAGGTCAACAAATTTTTCAGTAAAGCATATGTTTTCATCATTGCAGGTCATGTGGTCCCTATTGTACTTACCCAACCCAGCCACTGGGGCGTAAAAACAGACCCAGACAATACGCAAACAAAAGGCATGACTGTGCTGCCAAATAAAAGTTGCTTATAAAGCGCTGGGTTTGGCCCACAGGCAACAGTTTGATGCCCCTAGCTCAAAAAGAGAAAGCTCAAGGAGTTTGGCTCTGACACTGATCCCTTCCCTCTAGAAAAGAGCATTTTATGATACAGCTACAAGAAATCTACTACCCCATTTACCACAGGAATGAATGTTGGTGAGAACACTGTACGCCATCATCTAAACAAAGACCTACTACAGGCAGTTTTAGCCATATATGGCTAGAAATGATCTCTTCCCATGGGAAATGTATCTGCTTTCTCTTTAGAGGATTGCAAATCATGTAACTGACATCTGCAAGAAAGATCAGAAAAATTGGTACCTCAATTTTTTAAAATGGCTCAGGCCAGGTTATCTACATTGTAACCTAGCAACTCTTTCTAGGTCCTGATCTTTATTTTGGCTATTGTACCTTTTCCCTAATCCAAATTTTAGCTCTTTTTACTTTTCCATTTGATTGTATGGAAAACCAGGGAGGCAATTTAAAAAATTAAAAACAAAAGCAACTCACCTGGGATTTCATCGTTTTCTGCTGTCTTCTCAAAGGACAGATGCCTGACAAAGCAAAATCAGTGATTGGAAAGACGTTTTCATGGACTAGACACAGACTGCAGCTTCCACATCCACCCGTCTAGAAACCACACCCACTAGTCTAGAAACCACACCCACCAAAAGTGGGGGGGTGCGGGTTGGGGGGGATGACAGGCCAACCTGGGGAGATGGCTGCTTGGCCCTTACAGACCAGTCAGCAAGCACATGCACAGGAAGTCCTCTTGTGACTATACTATGGGCATACAGAGCTCATGCAAGGTTTTTGAATTGTATGGATGTAAAGATGTTACATGTTTTACTAACAACTTACTTTCCCCCTTTGAACCAGCCATTATATTTGTAAACAGCTGTCACAAGGCCATACACATGTATAGATCTGCAAACTGTAGATGGAGTTCCCTGGCAATTAGAATGGCAATGACCAAATGGAAAACTAAGAAATGTATTCCTTTATTCCTCAGGAAAAACCAGCAGCTGAATTCCCATCCTCTATTATATTTTCCCTCAACACAGTAAACTCTCCTGATAATCCACATTCATAGACCTAAATGTTAATTTTGAGATGTTTTCTGTTTAAATGTTTCTTGTGTCAGTGGAGGAAGGTACATACTTGGTAAATTTTTCTCAGTCCCTGGAGTCATGCAGACAGGACTGAACTGGTTCAGAGGAAGTGAGTGTTCCCATGACAGAAAGACCTTATCAAGACAGATCTGGAAGGACACAATCCGAAAATATAATCATACTAATCTCCGGGCGCCCAGCAGGTGCTCAATAAATGTTTCTTGAATGAAATATAAAATGATTTCAATAAGCTTAGAAAGAGGTAAGACTAAAAATCACACTTTTCATAATAATCCTATCGTTTTGGTTTGGTGTTATTTTAAAATAGTCATTTCTGGTACTTCACTTCATTAAGGAGTACCAGATTAAGGGCATAATAATGGCTCCAAAGGGAGGTTGACCTTTAAAAACCCAACAGTTGCCTATGACCAATGAAAGTTTTAATGTGTGTAAAAACCTTTCCCAATAAATTGGAGCTCATCATAATGATGACTGCTCCCTCCAAGTCGCTGAATCCTCGGGCCTGTGGACCCCACACCCGACAGAACTCGCCTATGCCCATCACATCAATGACCACCACGTGGATGCCCCCCCCATCATTTCGACCTCAGCCCCCGCACCCATCACCGACCCTAGTCATCCCTATCAGCGTGTTCCCCTAGGTGCCATTTCTGACCGTACAGACAACCCCAACACTGGCACATCACTCCCCAATTACTACTCTCACACCATCCCTGCCTCCCCAAATGAACCCAGCACCAATCCCACATTCCTTCTCCACCATGACTTCTTAAACCTCCAGTCACTGACCTCTACAGACCGCTCCCTTCCCACTGCCGATCCAAGACACTCACCGCACAAATGACAGCCTTCTGACCTGCGGTTCCGTTATCGGGTCCCGAAACGCTGGTCAAAGCTTAACTGGGGACAGCTGTCATATCCATAGTAGTGAACTCTTGCGCTCCCTGTCCGGGAGAGCAGAGCGCGGGGCTTCTGAGCTTGCGCTGATTCCTGCTGGGTGGTTCCGACTACTCCGCTTCTTCGGCGGCTTTGTTCAGGAGGCAGTGTGGCCGCCGCCACGCACTGTTTATAAATGGGAGCCGCCATATTGAGTGCCCGTGTAGTTCCGTACAGGCAGGAATCTTTTTACTGGGAGCCTGTGGTTGGGCTGCACCATCGGCTGGCGACAGGAAGGGAGAAGGGAGAGAAGTTGGAAAGGAGGATTGTACCAACCAATAAGGACAAGCTTTGTAGAGAGACTTTACAAAAGCACTGGGAAGAACTTTGAGTGCTATGCCCTGTATTAGAAGACTGCATTTGTTGAAAGAGAAAGAAAGACGTTGGAATAGTAAAATATTCTCATTGACTCTATTTTACATGTTTGTAAGTGGTACAGGCCTATAGCGGGAGGTTCTACTTGCTGAAAGGGGTGGAAAGGCAGAATGGTAGAGTCCCCTAGGGGGGATGATTCCACTGTGGGAACGAGGTCAAAGTGATGGAGGAGTTGGGGTGGCAGGGCGGGGAAGACACAGTAATAATGAACTTTATGCTAAAAATGATAAGGAATACTCTAGGGAAAATTCCTACTGCAGTAGTAAGTAGCAGAGGCCGACTAAGGAAAAAGGATAACTGAGAGATAAGGAAAAGAAGACAGAAAGAGGGCTGCAAAATGGAGAATCAGACACCAGGAGAAAGCAGGGATAACAGGGGCAAAGGACAAGCAAGAGAGATGGGAACAGAAGGGCACAAATGGGAGGCCCAGGAACAGAAGTGGGAAGCTAAGAGGCAACCCAGGAGGCCCAGACAGAGGGGGAGACTGAGACAGGGAAAGGGGGGAGTAAAAAAATAAAAGGGGAAAAACAGGTGATGAGGTTAGATTTCAGGGTGAAAAAAATTACTTGATTAAAAAATAATGAACCAATAAGACAACGTTGTTATCATAACCTTGAGGCTTTACATCAAGCTTTTATACTTCAGAAAAATGCATGTTAAACTGGAGTTTCATGTGCATAGGTACAAGTTTGTATCGCCAGTTTTCCCAGGAGCCGCGATTCGGGGCTTATGTAATTAAATGAACAGCAGTTTTATATTTAGCAGTTTTACTTCTCATGTCAAAAACAAATCTAGACTTAGTAGATAAGAAGTTTTATTTAAAAAAATTACTGCAATACCCACCTCAGAAATCTGCAAGCATCTCCAAATCAAACAGGAAAAGGCTTTTTATAGAGAGGGTCAAGGAGGGCCGGCAGGGACTTTTAAGAGGTGGGGGTGTGCAAGTGGCAAAACCAGGGCACATTGACAAGAAATGTTTCCAGAGTCCCCAGGTTCTGAGACTAAGCTGTAGAGGGAGGCTGTTCACACATACTGTTCCTTTAGGGTGTGTTTAAACTTGGGGGCAAGGCATAGTTTAGGGACCTGTGGGAGGAACCAGGCCTGACTAATGTTTGGTCAAGACAAAGAAGAGGGTAAGAAGTGGGCAGTTGTGATCATTCACTTCAATGTAAACTTCTGGATATGTCAATGTTTATTGCGTGCCCTGTGCTAAGATAGTAGGTACGGCCACTGTGTTAGGCACTAAGGGTACAGTAATAATTCAGTCAGACTCTCGAGGAGGAATGCCAGCGGAAAATACAGATATGGAAAGTAGTCGAACCATAGAGGGCCTGGTAGGAATTGTGAAACTTTAGCTCTTAATCCTGAGAGTGATGAGAAGCTATCCTCTTGTAGTATCTCATTAAAAACTAAGTAGAAGGAGAAGTCCCTCATGATGAAATAAAAAATAAAGCCACAATAAGATACTGTTTCTCATTTATTAGCCTATAAAGAAAACTTGGAAACAGAAATCAGGAATTCTCCTGTGTTACTGGTAGGACACAGAAATGGTGTAGCCCCTCTATAGAGGGATTGGCAACAGCTAGCAAAACTACATGTATTAATGCTAGTTATTGCTGTACAGTGGATTGCTGGAACTTAGCTCTTTGAAACTATAAACATTTAATGTCTCATGGTTTCTGAGTCGAGTCTGGAACAGCTTAGACGGGATAGTTCAGGGGGAGTTTCCGATGAGCTTCAGTCATGCTGTCAGCTGTCGCTGCAGCTATTTCAGGACTCAGTTGGAGTAGATGCTTCCAAACCGAAAACAGGGGCTGATGACAAGCCTCAGAATATCAGCTTCCAAGCTCAGTTCCTCACCGTGGGGGCCTTTCCTCAGGCCATCTGATTATGCTCTTGACAGGGTAGTGGCATTGGTCCTCCTCAAGCCCACCTGCTGATGTGGTAGCTGGCTTCTACCAAGGCCGTGTAGTCAAGGAAGGGAGAGAGAGGGGGCACACACAAGACAGAAGCCGCAGCATTTTTATAACCGAAATTGGAATTTATAACAGTGGTGATTCATTACTTCTTCTGTATTGTTTGCTAAAAGTGAATGGAATTGAGCTGCACCTCTTAAGAGGGTTATCAGAGAACATATGCATGTATCTCTAAAACTATGCCTTAAAGCTTTAACCCTTTGATTCAGAAATCCCGCTTCCAGGAATATAGCTAAAGATATGTCAAAAATATATATAATCAAAGGTTATCAATTGCAGTACTACTTTTAATACCAAAAGATAGCAGTCAACCCAAACATCTACTGACAGGGGTCTGGTTGTATAAATTATGGTATACACACAAAACAGTAAAGCAGTACTATTTTGCTGTAAGAAAGAGACAGAAAGAACTCTATATACTACAGAGAGTGAACTTCAGGATACAATATTATGTGCAAAGAAACAAAGTGAGAAAAAGAAAATAGTTTATTACCATTTAGTTTTTTGAAATATGAAAATGAATGAATATATACAGTAAATTCTCATTATTCATGATAGTTATAGTCTATAAAGTTGCTGCAAACACAGAATTAGTAAATACTGAACCACACCCCTGAGGGAAATGTGAAAATACATATACATGTATGTATACACACATACACATACATGTATATGTACATAATATATCACATAGATTATAATCTTAAATTACAACTTCCTGAATTTTACAACTTTGTATAATTAAGATTATACTCTTTAAATCAACCCATCCTGATAGAGTCTATTGTCTTTATTTTACAGAAAAGAAGATGGGGTTCACAAGCATAAGTGACTTACCTGAGGTCACTCTACTACCTGGTGGCAGAGCTGGAGTCCCACTCCATCTGCTGTCCCCAGAGCTGGGGTCTCTTATACCACACTGCACCGCCCGTGCTGTCTCCATCCTCTGGTCACCTCGGCCTGAGAGCTGGAATAAAGGGAGACCACCCCCTTGTTCAGTCTCAGCTAGAAATGTGTGCATGGGGCAACCGAAATATTTCACTGCTCTGGGCACGTCTGCTAATGACTGCAAAAGCATTGTGAGTATTGATTTGGGGGGGCAACAAATTTCAGCAAGTAGATAACTTTACAGATATAGAATCCGTGAATAACGAAGGTCAATTTTATATATATATGTTGACCTTAAAAATAAAAAGCAAAGAATGGAAGAATAAACCATCAAATAAAATATTACATATAAAGGATGTTATTAATTGTCTATATATCGAAATGTAGCCACTCACCCCAAACTTTAGTGGCTTTAAAACAACATACATTTATTGTATCAGTTTCTGTGGGTCAGGAACTGGCGCGTGAATTATCTGGGTCCTCTGCTGAATTCAGGGGCCCCTACAAATGTGCTGTCAAGGTACTGGCCCAGGCCTGGGTTTCACCGAAGGCTCAACTGGAAAGAGGTTCAGTTCCAAGCTCGACTGGTGGCAGAATTCAGCGCTTCAAGGACGGCTGGCCTGAGAGCACTCAGGGTGCTGCTGGCTGCCGGACAGAGCCACCCACAGCACCTTTCCATGCAGGACTCTCAGACTTGCAACTCATTTAATGAGCCAAGGAAAGAGTCTGTAAGCAAAGTAGAAGGCACAGTCTTTTACAACCTAATCACAGAAGTGACAGTCCCACGGTGTTGTCATTTTCCATAGGTTAGAAACTACTTACTCATATGGAGCTTATTGCAAAGGCCATGAATACCAAGAGTTAAGGATCACTGGTGGCCACTTTAGACCCTTCGTACTACAGCTAAATATTCCTGCCCCAGTCATACTTAAATGCTACCAATGTGGGTAGACCACACAAAGAAACAAAATACATTACAACACGATGTAGGAGTCATTCTACCTGAACTAGAGAAGAAGAAAGTGAAGAGAAAGAGGAAAAAGAAAATCAGAATAAAGACAAGAAAGAGTCAGAAACAGCTAGAGGATGAATATAAACACAAGTACTCTAGAACATATGATGAGACTTAGTGTTACGGACCAGAATCAACTTCAAGATCAATCACTCCATGGGGTGAGGCAGGGGGGTATAAGGAGGATAAAAGGTAATGGAAAAATATGCAATTAAAAAATTAAAAAATAAAGATCAACTATTCCATCCTCCTGATTTTCTATCTACCACGAGTATAGTTAATTCTATGTTTCGAGTCCACTAGACGGGGCCAGTAGTTTTGTAGGTGTAACTTCTGTTTACTCCAGAGTGTTAACAGAAAAGAATGAGAGGGAGGAGAAAGAGAACAGGAAAAAGAAGATAAATCACAACTGAAATCAATCAGAGAATGATGGCGACCGAGAGAGAACGTGCCTACGGAGTTTAATACTGGGAACAAGATAGTGAGGAAAGTGAACCAGAACAACAATCAGCCCTGGTCAGGCGGTTCATTGGTTGGAGTGTTATGCCATAAACCAAAACACCAGGTTTGATTCCCAGTCAGGGCACATACCTAGGTTCCAGATTTGATCCCCAGTTGGGGCGCATATGGAAGGCAACAGATAGATGTTTCTCACATTGGTGTGTGTGATTCTCTCTCTATGCCTTCTTCTCTATCTAAAATCAATAAAAGGACCCAATAATTTTTTTTAAGAAAAAGAACAATGATACAGAAGAGGAATCAAGAAAGAAACTTAGCCAGAATCCATTTTGAGATGGGAAAGCGGGTTCACAGGAGTTAGCGATCAGTATGACTCCTCGCTGGGTCACTCTGTGTGATACTGTTACTTAGAATAAAGAAAACCTTACAGTCTTGTTCTGACTTTATACAGCTTTATGAACCAACTCTAGCTGAAAGTAAAAATTTAAAAACACAGCATGTGATACAAATATGGAACTGACAGATCATAAATTGCCATTGGAAATGGTCAGTGAGAGATAAGAAAAATTTTCTGAGGGGTTGCTATTGGAAGTGAGAAAAAAAAAGCAATGAAGAACTTGAGAGAGAAGAATATCTGAAATGGAGGAAGAGCTCAAATGTTAGCAGACCTAAAAGCAGACAACCAGAAGCTAAAGAATAAAAATGGGGCTTTGATCAGGATTATAAGCAAACATTCCAATTTTTTAAAAAGCACCAAATAATAAAATTGCACATATTGGTAACCCCCTGGGCCACACCTGACAGTCCCTGGGAGCCTGGGAAGAACCCAGGGAGACTGTCATTTTCAGATATCCTGCCACATGCCCACTTGTCTAAGATTTTTGTTGCACTTTTCTCTTGTTGCAATGCCATTGTTTCATGTTAATGCAGCTGCCGAGAAGTTTTTTAAAAATTTTTTTTATCAGACTTATTGAGGCCACATTGGTGAATAAAATGATAAAACTTTCAGGTGTACAACTCTGTAGTACACCACCTGTACATCGTACTGTGTGCTCACCACCCAAGTCACGTGCCCTTCAGCCACCATTCATCCCCTTTTTCCCTCGCCTGCCTCCCCCACCCCTCTCCCTCTGGTAATCACCATACTGTTGTCTGGATTTTTGTGGATTTGGGGTTTGTTTTGGATGACTGAGAAAACCTTTACTGCTCCAGTTCATAATGTTTGAAGCCAAAGATGCCTTAGGTATTTAACCAGTAATAAATATTTTTGCACCAACAAAAACTTTCAGCTCTCAAAGAACAGTGGTTCAACTTTTTTTTGGATGTGCGCCAGTTTCTAGTTGGTGATATTTCATTTCTCTGCCCTACACCTAAGTGTGGGTTTGCATTTTTCCTTCTAAGTCTCCATGCGGCAGACTCTTCAGTTTGCTCCGCTTCCTCACACACGGAGGAGGGCACTTCTCTGAGGTCGCCACCCTGTGCTAGGCTCCTGCTCCCGCTGTCTCCCACCCGTAACTGAGTTGCTTGGTGGAACATTAGCTTTCACTGCTTGTGCAAATGCACTTCTTCCTGATAAGAACGCTTTAGAGTCGATTGAAAATCAATTCTTTTCAGTCCTATTTTCAGCCTTCACTGGTCACTTTTTGGTCCTTTTTTTTTTTAAATTATCGTAATATAAACATTAGATTCTGTAATCTTCACATTCACTTTAGCAGGTACTGAGTGATGCTGGTACAAAAACGTGTTGTTTTGATTTTTAGGTCACCACATGGTGTTTGACTACTTTCTTCTCTCACTATCTGTTCATGCAGAGTAGGTGACTCCATAATCATGTTGAAAACAAAATTTGTTAATGATGCATATAAAGATTTTAAAAGGTACACATCACATGGAGCCATATCTTTACAAAGAGTTGTCTGCCGTTAAGTCTTCCACTTCCAGTTTTCACTGCAAAGTACTCGGTCGTAATTTAAGTTGCATGACTACCTTATGTCTGCACATTCATCTGAGTGCCAGAGTTGTTACGCAGACGCCATGCTGAGCCGCACAAGCCCCTACGTGCAACTTCTCCCTGTCAGGGTGTTTATCTGCAGATTTTCATGGGAGAAGAGTAGGACCTCAGTGAAGAACACGGTAGCATTTTAGAGACAGCGGGTGGTATTTTTACGTCCAGGCATCACATTTGCCTGTAAAATACCCCAGGTAAAGCTTCCCTGCTCCAGAAGGGTTTTCTGAGGGCCACTGAATTCTTGGGGAAAAGAGTCAGTGCTTCGGGGATGGAGTAAAACAGAAGCTGTGGAGGGAGCGCACAGTGTCCTTACGTGCAGACACAACAATTTATGTGTTTGCCAAATAAAATAAAATTCATGGGAGTCCCCTGGAACATCACACGAGTTAGGCCACCAGACACAAGGGCAGGAAAACGCGTAGAGACAGGATGGGAAATCTGGGAAGTCAGAGGCAATTGTGCCTGGAGTGCAAATCAAGTTTAAATGTGTACACACTGGTGTTAGCAATCTGCCGTGAGAGAACAGAGAGAGGCAATAAAGAGGCACGAACACCCTCCCTGCCAGGATTTTACATACCGATTAGGGAATAGATACTGAGGGTTAAACGTGGCTTTCCTGAAGTCATACCATCTGTGAGTAATGGAAGGAAGACTAAAACCCAGGACAATCTGACTTTAAAATCAGTATCTTTCCATCTCAACCCAGCCCTAGAGGTTCAGGGTAAAAGGGAGAAATGAGCAAGAACTGTCGGTTCTGAGATCTGAGCCCAACCACTGACACAGATCAGCTTGTATTCTTGAAATAGAAACACATAGAAGCCACATTTATTGGACCTTATCAACACATATTTCCATCCTTTTACAATAAGAATTTCACATATATGCTTGGGGGGTGACAGTCAAGTACCCTCCCCCAAGTACACTTTCTATATTTTGGCATTTTTAATTCAGTCTTTCTTCATGCTCTCTCTGGGGAATTACTGCATGACCATAATTACAGTAGGCTAACAACAATATTACCATATCTGATTAGTGCTATGTAGTATAATCAGGAACATGTAACTTCAAAATAGACTATATATGGAATTTGTCCTGCTGTACTAATCATTCAGTTAGCAGTGTTAATAGTTTTACATGCCATTGTGAAAATGCCCATCATTTATAAAATTAAGATTTTTTGTATTATCTTTGGTAAAAAAGTAGACAGTATTTTAGGAACTGGCTGTCACTTATAAAATTTTATCAATCAAGATGTCCCTAAACTTATCAAATTTGTGGGGTTTATATTATTTATTAAGGCTTGAGCTAATACTGAAGGCTTTTCTGTACTCAGTTCATTATGGTTTTCCCACTGTTGTGAATTCTCTGGTGCACAGTGAGCTGGGACTTCTGGGAAAAGGCCTTTCCGCACTCAGCACATATGTAAGGCTTCTCTCCAGTATGAATGCGCTGGTGTCCTGGCAGGTGGGACTTCTGAGAGAAGGCTTTCCCACATTCAGTGCACACCTAAGGCTTTTCCCCTGTGTGAATTCTCTGGTGCCCAATGAGATGTGACTTCTGACAGAAGGCCTTTCCACACTCACTGCACCTGTAGGATTTCTCTCCAGTGTGTGTTCTCTGATGTATGATGAGCTGTGACTTGCAGGAGAAGGCCTTCCTGCATTCGGGACATGCGTAAGGTTTCTCCCCAGTGTGAACTAACTGATGTGTGACGAGTTCTGTCTTCCTGCTGAAGGCCTCCACACACTGCGCACTCTTGTAGGGTTTCTCTCCAGTGTTCACCCTCTGATGTATAATGAGGGGTGATTTCTGGGAGAAGGCTTTCCCACAGTCGGTACATGCATATGGTTTCTCCCCCGTGTAAACTCTCCGATGTATAATGAGGGATGATTTTTGAGAGAAGGCTTTTCCACATTTAGAACATTCATAAGGCTTCTCCCCAGTATGAGTTCTCTGATGTACAATGAGGTGAAACTTCTCACCGAAGGCTTTCCCATACGCACTGAAATTTTTAAAGAAGAGCTTCCAACATGAGATGCATACACAGGTCTTCTCCCCAGTTTCAACATTCACGTATTGAATAAGAGATTGTGTCTTGCTGATGGTCTTTGACGTTGACCATCTTCACAGTGTGTCACTTCATCATGAAATTTCTTTGCTACAATAGGAAGCTCTAGGTGTTCTCCCACATTCAAAATTGTCATTAGGGTTTTTCTTCCATAACCTCTATTACAAAAGTTAGGTTTATATTAGGTTTCAAGCTCTTTTCAAATGAATCACATTCACACAGTGTTTGTCTTGAAGTGTCTAGGTCTGTGCAGTCATTATATGTGTGCACTGGCTCTTCAATAACCGCTTTGTGGTTGGCTATGACTTGCCTAAGAAGTCTGTCTTGGTTTTCCTGCTCTCTCTCTAGCTGGTCCCCTCCTCGGCAGGCCTTTAAAGTGGAGTGTGGGGACTGAGGCACAGAGAACAGGCCCACTCAATATCATATACAACAATAGGAAGGGATATACTGTTCAAGATCTTCCACATAGGGTTTTTTAAGAGAAATAAAACATATTTTCAATGTTTAAAATTGCCAGGTAGTAAATACTTTTTTATTATATTTTCATTTCTCTATACAGTTATAACCAATAGTAAGAGAATGTTTAATATTTTGACAAAAAAAATTTAAAGATCACAAAACAATTATAATTTTTCCCACTGATTATGAAGATTATTTTGCAAAGCTTTGGCTCCATCGTCATTTTTTAAAAAGATTTTATTTATTTATCTTTAGAGTGGAAGGGATGGAGAGAGAGAGAGAGAGAGAGAGAAATATCAATGTATGGCTGCCTCTTGTGTGTCCCCTGATGGGAACTGGCCTGCAGCCCAAGCATGTGCCCTGCTGGGAATCAAACCGTGATCCTTTGATTTGCAGGCCTGTGCTCAATCCACTGAGCTACACCAGCCAGGTCCATGGTCATTTTTATTGTGCCTCACTACCATACAACATGAGGACTACCTGTACTTAAATGCACACAACAGAAAACAAAGTAAGCCTTACATCAACAATTTAAGTGTCTCATTTAATAAGCTAGAAAATGAGCAAATTCAACCTCAAATAAGTGGGAGAGAAGAAAAATAAAGATCAGAGTGGAAATCAATGAAATGCAAAATCGACAAACTACAGAGAAAAATCAATGAAATCAAAACTTGATTAATTAAAAAATTAATTAAACCAGTATGTTTTAACTAGTGATGAGGAAAATAGATGGCATAAGGTATCAACATCACAGATTAAAGACAGACATAAAAGAACAGTAAGGGAATATTATTAAAAATTTTGTACTAATGAATTTGACAATTTATGTGAAACAGAAAAACTCCTTGAAGGACATAAATTACCAAAACTGACTAAGGAATAACTTGATAATCTAAACAGAACCACATTATGGAGAGAAAGCGCAGACCTGGACTGATAAATTCTATAGCCGTAATAAGCTGTGACCATGAGAATAACAGCTATTCTAAGTCTGTAGCTCCTTCCAGGGAATCATCAAATCTCAGGGCATCAAACCTGCACCTGTGGACAGATACACAGACCAACAGAACAGTATACAGAGTCCAGAAATAAACCTGTTTGTTTATGGCAAATTAATTTTTTTGCAAGGGTACAAGACCATTCAATGGGACAAGAATAGTGTTTTTAATAAATGGTGCTGGAACAACTGAATAGGCACATGCAGAAGGATAAAGTCACACCTTACCTCATGCCATATGTCAAAATTAACTCAAAATGGACCACAAGCTAAAGTATAAAAGCTCAAAGCATAAAACTCTTAAGAAAAAAATGGGGTAAATTTTTATGACCTTGAATTTGCCATGAGACTCCAGCATATGACACCAAAAATATGAACAACAAAAAGAAAATAGATAAAATAGGCTTCATCAAAATTAAACTTTTGTGCTTCAAAGGACACTACCAAGATAATGAAAGAACAACCCACAGAATGGAAGTGTTTGCAAATCCTTCATATACCTAATAAAGGGACATATCAAATAAGAACTTTATATCTTTGCAACTCAATAATAAAAAGACAAATAATTCAAAAGTAGAAAAAAGATTTGAATAAACTATTTTCCAAAGAAGATCCATAAATTGCCAATAAGCACATAAAAAGGTGCTCAATATAATTAGTTATCAAGCGCTGTTTTGGTTATTAAGTTGCTATATGACCCAGCAAGTCCAGTTCTAGCTTCCAAAGGAAAAAAAAAAAACCACATCTACACATAAAAACGTGTACATGAATGTTTATAGTGGCGTTATTCATGTAGCCGAAAGGTGGAAATAAGCCAAATGTCTATCAACTGATAATGGATAAACAACATGTATTATATTCATACCTGGAATATTATTCCACCAAAAAAGCAGTGAAGTCCTGGTTCATGCCATAATGTGGATGAATCTTGAAAACATCACGCTAAGTGAAAGAAGCTAGTCCCAAAAGACCACATTATATGGTTACATTTATTTATTTATTTTTTAAATATATTTTATTGATTATGCCATTACAGTTGTCCCATTTCCCCTCTTCATTCCCCTCCATCCTGCACACCCCTTCCCATCCACCTTCCCCTCCTTTTGTCCATGTGTCATAAGTTCTTTAGTTTCTACATTTCCCACAATACTCTTGCCCTCCCCCTATTTTCTCCCCACCATCTATGCTACTTATTCTCTGTACCTTCTCCCTCCTTCTCCTCCTCCCACTTTCCTGTTGCTAACCTTCCATGTGACATCCATTTCTGTGGCTCCACTCCTGTTCTAGCTGTCTCCTTAGTTTGCTTTTGTTTTAGGTGTGGTTGTTAATAACTGTGAGTTTGCTGTCCTTCCACTGTTCATCTTTTTTATCTTCTTTTTCTTAGATAAGTCCCTTTAACATTTCATGTAATAAGGGCTTGGTGATGATGAACTCCTTGAACTTGACTTTATCTGAGAAGCACTTTATCTGCCCTTCCATTCTAAATGAAAGCTTTGCTGGATAGAGCAATCTTGGATGTAGGTCCTTGGCTTTCATGACTTGGAATACTTTTTTCCAGCCCCTTCTTGCCTGTAAGGTCTCTTCTAAGAAATCTGCTGACAGTCTTATGGGAACTCTTTGTAGGTGACTGTCCCCTTATCTCTTGCTGCTTCTAGGATTCTCTCCTTCATTTTAATCTTGGCTAATGTAATTTATGATGTGCCTTGGTGTGTTCCTCCTTGGGTCCAACTTCTTTGGGACTCTCTGAGCTTCCTGGATTTCCTGGAAGTCTATTTCCTTTGCCAGATTGGGGAAGTTCTTTATTATTTGTTCAAATAAGTTTCCCCTTGTTGCTGTTCCTCTTCCCCTTCTGGTACCCCTATAATTCAGATATTGGAATGTTTAAAGATGTCCTGGAGGTTCCTAAGTTCCTAAGCCTCTCTTCATTTTTTTTTTTTGAATTCTCGTTTCTTCATTCTTTTCTGTTTGGTTGTTTCTTTCTTCCTCCTGGTCCACTCAATTGATTTGAGTCCCAGTTTTCTTTCCATCACTATTGGTTCTCTGTGCATTTTCCTTCATTTCACTTAGTGTAGCCTTCATTTTTTCATCTAATTTGCGACCAGAATCAACCAGTTCTGTAAGCATCCTGATCACCAGTGTTTTGAACTGTGCATCTGATAGGTTGGCTATCTCTTGGTCGCTTAAAAGTATTGGCTCTGGAGCTTTGATTTGTTCTGTTTGAGCCAGTTTTGGTCAGGTTGCACCTGTTGTGTATGAGGGGTGGAGCCTTAGATGTTCACCAGGGAGGGGCAACCCAGTGGCTGGCTTGTGATGCTGTATGTGGGCCAGGGGTCAGAGAGGGAACAATGACGCTTACTCCACTCCTTCTCAGATTTCAGTCCCCTCTGCCACATCCCACAAGCAAATTGGGCCCTTCTGGTGCTGGTTCCTGGGTGAGTGGGCTTATGTACATTCTAGGACCCTGTGGGTCTCTCCAACAAACTCTCCCGTGAGGCTGGGAGTTTTTCCTGGCACCTTTTCAATAGGTGCTTTTAGGCTTTATTTCCCAGGGCTGGGGCCCTGGGTTGTGTGGTCTGTCTTGCTGCCTGTTTTCGCCTGGTTTATGTGCCCGGGAATGTGTGACTATGGTCAGCCCCACACAGCCTGTGCTCCCAGGTCTGGCAGCCACTGCCTTTCCTGCCGTGACCCCTCTCCACTGGCCGCTGACTCCGCCCCTCTTACCTGTCTGGTTGAATGGTTTTTGGACTTCTGTACAGCTCAGTTTTCTGGTTGTTCTGGTTGTGTTTTTGTTTCTAAATCTTTGTTGTCCTCAATTTGGGTTGTACAAGGAGGCACAGTATTTCTACCTATGCCTCCATCTTGGTTAGAAATATATGGTTACATTTAAATTAAATATCAAGAATAGACAAATCGAGAGAGATGGGCTGTGGTTGCTTAGATCTGGGAACAAAGAAACTGGGGGGATGACAGCCAAAGGATGCAGGGTTCCTTTTGGCAGGGATAAAAAATGTTCTGAAACTGACTGTAAACAACGGTTGCACTTACCCGTGAAAATATTGAAAACCACTTAATTGTTTACTTTCGGTGGGTGAATTGTATGGCATGTGAGTTATATCTCAAAGTTATTGAAGATAATAACAAAATTTCTGGGAATAGCTAATGAAACATTAACTGTCTACACTCACACTGTGTATTCAAGCTTATACTCCACTACTCCCTGGCACAGATCTTTCACTAAAGTCAAGTAAGCCTAGGAGATTTCTGCCAGAAAAGCTACATTGATTCCTTACTCCAAGAACACTGGCCCTGCAGTCCACAAATCCCTGGCTGGCTGCGTGGATACACAATCAGCACACGGGCCCACTATCCCTGATCCACAGATCATATGCTCTCCCTATATTGGTCCCCATGGGTACTGAACACTCCTCCCACCCCTGACCTCTAATCACTGGCCCTCACAAACCTCCCCCTACCCTGCACCACCACCCAACGCCAATCCCAGACGTCCTCATGACTCAACCCATAAACCCTTCTTCTGACTCTCTGTTCCATTATCAGGTCTCAAAACACCCACCCCAGTTTAACGGGGGACGGCTGTCATCTCCACATTGAGGGACCTTCCCACTCCCTCACTGGGTGAGCAAAGCACGGGGCTCTGGAGCCTCAACTGTTCAGTGCAGGATTTGGGCCACTTCACATCCTCAGCGGCTTTGTTTAGAAGGCACCGTGACCGTTCCCAGGGACTACGTCTGAGTGGGAGCTGCCACACATTGGTTCCACACAAGTAGAGGAACTGGGCTTATTCAGAGCAGAAGATGATGAAAAGGACTGGGAGACGAAGAGGAAAGTAAACTGCAAACTTTCCTAGAGAGATCTGGCAGGCGGATTGGGGAAGAAGCTGCTGTGGTGCATTACTTTACGGAAAAAGACTAACCAGTGCAGCAGGAATTCGGAATGGTGCTATCCTTCCATAGGGCATTCTACTTAAAAGTGCTGGTGAATGGCACAGGGCCGTTTTGTCAAAAGACAGTAATGTTGAGAAAGACAGAGGCAGCAGGAAAAGAGGAAGACCAAGTATCAGATGGGTTGACCCCATCCAAGCAGCCGTAGGCATGAGTCTACAAATGTTGAGCAGGGCTATTGATGACAGGACATGGTGGACCTGGCTCATTCATTGGGTCAGAGGAGTGAAAGCCAGCTCAGTAGCAGGAGACACGAAGGGCACAGCCCTCTGCTGGAGGACTGCAGTGCGGGAGAGGGGCAACAGTGATGGCAGAGACCCTGCGGGCCAAGAGGGGGCGCACACACTCAGCTGTGCTCCTAAGCACCATGGAGAACCCTCCCAGGGAAAATTACCACTCCAGTACGAGGGTGCAAGGCCCGAATGATGAAAAAAAAAAAATTGGAACAGGAGAGAGGAGACTGAGGCACCAAATAGTTGAAGAACAAAATTCAACTGAGTAAATTTGATCTAACTGGCTTTATTTCATGATCCTGATTTGGGCAGCATCTCAGCTCAGCAGACAGAAAGGAAGTCGGAGGAAGAGGAGATGACGTCAGGCAAGGTCACCTGCCTGTGGGGAAGGGTGGGTGCCTACCAGGAAGATGACCTCCCTAGTGCTGACCAGGCAATTCCAGATTGACTGGTTGAAGGTCACATTCCTGGATAATACTGATCCCTCAGACCTGCCAGAGCCCTGGATCTGAAGATTGGAGATCTGGGTTCAAATCCTCTTCACCACTAACTTAATTATTATTGTCAAGTGGATAAGGCTCAGACGTTGTGCCTTTCCTAGTTGCTATCACCATTTTTCCCAGGCTGCAATGTTGGCAACCACGATTTGCAGTTTGCAGCAACGGATTCTCTATCATTGCATCACTCCAGAGTGATGTGATTAAACTGTAATTTAAGTGAATTGCAATCATAAGCATTAACAATCAGTCTTTGACTTTGTGGATTAACTGTTGTGTTCTGTAGTAATATAGTGCTAGTTTATTTTTTAACCTAGTGAATACTTTTTCTAAGAGTTCTAAATGTTTTTCTAATGAAAATGATTACTCTACCAATGACAGTATGACCCAGACATCACCTAAAAAAGACTCTTATTTTAAAGACACATCCATACCTGGGTCAGGGAGGTGAATGACGAAAACAGAGCACACTGCACGGATGCGATCAATAGCCTGGGCTTGGGCGTGGTGGAGAAGCGGTTGTGGACGCACACACAGACACGGAAACCCACAAGTCTAGGAAAAGACAGGCGAAGCTTTAAATAAAATGTTTCTCGTCTCCCCCAAAGAAACCAATGTGGGTTTGAAAACAGTGGCTGCTGAATTAGACTGGGAGACCACACAAACATGCATTGTTTTTTTAAGCATTGATATGCTTGTTGAAATATGTATAATACCTATCTAAAAACAAGCAAATGTCTAATATCTCTTTTCATGAACAGCAGAAGGAGGAGATGGCAAATGTTTGAAAGTCTCTTCAATCTATGTTATTCTGATAACTTTTTGAAGGAAGAACTCAGAAAAACACTTTCCTTAGGTTTACCATTTTATTGTAAAGGATACAGTTCAGGACTAGCCCAATGAAAGAGATGCACCAGGCAAAGTAAAGGGGGGCAGCTGTGCACGAGCTTGTATGACCCGCCTGGGGTGCCCCTCTCTGGCACTCTGATGTGTTCTTCAACCTGAAGTCTCCCCAGATCTCATTGTTCAAGTGTGCTTTTCACCCAGTCTCCAGCCCCCCTTCCTTCTCTGGAGCTCAAGTGGAGGTGAAAGTTCCCACCTTCTGATCATGTGTTCAGCCTTCCCGGTGGCCAGCCCTCACCCTGAAGCTGTCCGTGGGCCCCACGCTGATCACCTTATTAGCATAAACCCAGGGTCCCCTTTTTCCATGTCCCCTGTCCTCACTGGGACACGAGGAGCCTGTTTTATGGAGCACAGGGGCAGTTTTCACGGTCGCCTTCCCCTTACAAGGTGGTTCTCCTACAGGTGGGCTGTGTTACCTACTGTAAGAAGATGTCACCTGGCAGCCAGCCCAGTCCCAGATGCTGGAGTCCCAGATGCTGGAGACCCAGAGGAGAGAGTCAGCTTGTCTGTTGCTGCCTTGACAACTAAACCACCGAGGGGTTAGGGTCTTAAAATCACAGCACCATGGAAAAGGAATTGTAGAACATTGGCTCTGGATGGTACCAGAGAGCCCACATAATCTAACAGATTAACAACAACAACTAAATCCTGGGAACAAATCCTGGGTCAGATTCGGGACTTCTGATTGGCCTGGCCAAGAACAGTGAATACACGGCTCCCACTGGCCCACTTCCGAGATGCTCCCAGAACTCTACCCTGGGATCCTTTATTCTCCTTGGCTCACTATTTCCACCTTCTTCTACCCAAGGCTCTCTGAAGGGAGCATCTCCCAGGAGCAGAAAAGTAACCATTGGGGCAGCCTCTCAGCAAGCCCTGTACATCTCCGGTTGACTTCAACGTTAGTTTCCTACCTACGCACACACGTCATACTGGAGCAGGTGACACTTATCAAACACGTGAGTAAGGGCCCTCCCGGACTCACATCAGCCTGTCACAACAGGTAACTAACGGGGGTTGGTTTTACCAATAAGTTCCCTGTAATACATTAAAACTTTCTTTTTTAAAGAGATATATTTTACTGATTATGCCATCACAGTTGTCCTGTTTCCCCCCCTCCATTCCCCTCCACCCTGCACACCCCTCCCCCACCATTCCCCTCCTTTAGTTCATGAACACATGTCTCAAGTTCTTTAGATTCTATATTTCCCATACTATTCTTACCCTCCCCCTATCTATTTTCTATCTACTGTCTATGCTACTTATTTTCTGTACCTTCTCCCCCCTTCTCCTCCTCCCACTCCCCTGTTGCTAACCCTCCATGTGATCTTCATTTCTATGGTTCACTCCTGATCTAGCTGTCCTCTTAGTTTGTTTTTGTTTTAGGTGTGGTTGTTGATAACTGTGAGTTTGCTGTCCTTTCCCTGTTCATATTTTTTATCTTCTTTTTCTTAGGTAAGTCCCTTTAACATTTCATATAATAAGGGCTTGGTGATGATGAACTCCTTGAATTTGATCTTATCTGAGAAGCGCTTTATCTGCCCTTCCATTCTGAATGAAAGCAGCTTTGCTGGATAGAGCAATCTTGGATGTAGGTCTTTGGTTTTCATGACTTGGAATACCTCTTTCCAGCCCCTTCTTGCCTGTAAGGTCTCTTTTGAGAAATCTGCTGACAGTCTGATGGGAAGTCCTTTGTAGGTGACTGTCCCCTTATCTCTTGCTGCTTCTAGGATTCTCTCCTTCATTTTAATCTTGGCTAATGTAATGATGATGTGCCTTGGTGTGTTCCTTCTTGGGTCCAACTTCTTTGGGACTCTCTGCACTTCCTGGATTTCCTGGAAGTCTATTTCCTTTGCTAGATTGGGGAAATTCTCCTTTGTTATTTGTTCAGATAAGTTTTCCACTTGTTGCTGTTCCTCTTCCCCTTCTGGTACCCCTATAATTCAGATGTTGGAATGTTTAAAGTTGTCCTGGAGGTTCCTAAGCCTCTCTTCATTTTTGTGAATTCTTGTTTCTTCATTTCTTTCTCTTTGGTCATTTTTTTCCTTCCTTCTGGTCCACTCCCTTGATTTGAATCCTAGTTTCCTTTCCATCACTATTGGTTTCCTGTGTATTTCTCTTCATTTCAATTAGTTTAGCCTTCATTTGTTCCTCTAATTTGTGACTAAAATCACCCAGTTCTGTGAGCATCCTGATCATCAGTGTTTTGCACTTTGCATCTGATACTTTGGCTATCTCTTGGTCGCTTAGAATTATTGGCTCTGGGGCTTTGAGTTGTTCTTGAGCCATAATGTTTTGGTCTGTTCACGCCTATTATGTATGAGGGGTGGAGCGCTAGGTGTTCACCAGGGCAGGGCTACTCAGTTTGCTGGTTTGTGATGCTGTATGTGGGGGCGTGGTCAGAGAGGGGCAGTAGTGGTTCCCTCTGCTGCTTCCAGGAAGCCACTGGGGCCTGCATGCTCAGTCTCATTGCTCTCTCCTTTGCCTGGTTTATCTGCGCATGAATGTGTGACCTTGTGCCCTCACTGGGTCCGCCGTTGCCACCCCATGCCTGGGATCTGCCAACCACTGCTTGTGTACCTGAGTTGGTCTGGCAGATTTTTTCCCGCGTGACCCCACTCTGCCAGCTGCTGGCTCCACCTCTCTTACCGGTCTGGCTGAACGGTTCATTGTTGTCAGATTTCTGAACAGTTCAATTTTCTGTGTTTTGGCTGCGTTTTTGTTACTAAAACTTTGTTGTCTTTAAACTTGGTTGTGGGAGGAGGCACAGTGTTTCCACCTACGCCTCCATCTTGGGTGCAAGTCCCCATTAAAACTTTCTGATAGCAATAATACTGGCTCATTGTTAAAAATTCAAACATACAACTATAAAGAAGAAAGTGAAAACCCACTGAATTTAACCTCCCAACATAAAGACTATTATCATTAGATATTTACCAAAATGGTGCTTATAACTAGGGTTTTACTTAGCTGTACACCATAGATATCTATTTCATTATATTCAAATGGCTTAATAATATTCCCTTGTGTGGGTATATAATAATATATACCCACACATAATATATTTAGCCAAGCTTCTATTTGGAGGTCTGTCTTGTTTTCAAATTTTCAGTAAAAAACAAAACAAAACAATGCTGAGATAAACATCTGGTTCCTAGATTATTTCATTTTGATTGATTTTAGTATGTGATTCCCATTTTCTCCACCAGGGGGGAGCAGGCTAATGTGAGAAGAAGACAAACTGAGAGGAAAAAAGAAAGAAACCACTAGAAAGGTCTTTGGCATATATAAGCCTCCCCCAACCTTCCTTGTGAGGTGGACATTAATCTTCCCCCATTTTCTGGTTAAGGAAACTTGGTGTGGGGAGAGGAGGCGAGGTGCGCAGGTGATCACCAACCAGGCCCCGATTCCGACCAGCCGGCTCTCTCCACTGCCCTCCCCGCACTGACGGCAGGAAGACCGTGTCCCTGCATTCAATTCCGTGTGAGAAACTGTGCTGCGACCCTAGTCACAAATAAATAAGAGGGTCCCTGCTCCTCCGGGGGTTATTATCAAGTGTGAGGACAGACTTAGATACACGAATAACTGAATAATGACATGCCCGCCAGAATGCAGAGCCCAGGAAGGCAGGAAAGTCATTCTCATAGGGAGGCCAGGCACAGCTTTTAAAGATGCATGATAACAATCAGAGTTAAGGTTTACTTAAGCATTTTCTCTGTAAGAGGCAGAATCTCATTTAAAGCTCCCCGCACACCCGGAAGGTATTGTGTCCTTTCTACAGAGAAGAACCCTGCAATCCGCACCCTTAATGTTTGTTTGGCAGGACCTAGAAGGGATGGTGGACTTTCAACAGGCAGAGCGGGGAGACTCAGAGGATAAGAAAAACACAATGGGGGAGGCGAGATAAACTGGCGCCTTCGGGAATACAAGGGGATCAGCGTGTGTGGGATGGGAAAGAGGAAGAATGTGAAGAGATTAGAAACTAGAGGGAGAAAAAGGAGCCAGGCTGGGGAAGGCTGTGAAAAGCAAGCCAAGGAGCTCCTATGGTATTTTCTAGTCAGGCAGGAACCAACAGCAGAGAATGGCTTCCCCTGTGCTTTATGAAGATGACTTTGGGGCATTGTATAAAAGAACAAGGAGACTAGTTAGGGGGTTATTAAAATAATCCTGGCTAAAGATAAGAAGGAATGAGAACCAAAAATATAACTGATATAAAATCCACAAGATTGGACGTTGCATTATGAATTGGGGCAAGAGAGAACTCTCTGGTTAATGTTTTTCCATGTTTGGGCAACTGGGAGACCATGAGTGTGTACACCAAGGGAGGGGCTGTGGGGAGGGAAGAGATAAGGCCATTTCTGTTATATGAGATTGAGGACCTGAGGGACCTCTGGCGGGGATTGTCCAGTGGGGAGTTAGAAGTAGGAAGCCGGTGATTTAGATACGTTAACCTGAGAACCAGAAGAAATGACCCCAGGGGGCAGCCAGGGAGAATCTGTGCTTGGGATCCAGAGGAGCATGTTCATCCCCTAGTAACTGTTGAGAAGAGACTGCTCCATAGGTCTGACTGCTGTCTGACCTATGACCTGGACCTGGGTCATAACGGAGATTGCCTATTGCAAGCCCTCCTTGGAGACTGACTGTAATCTATGCGCGTTCTGACATAAACCAGCACCCCTCCCCTGCCTCCTGGTACATGCCCGTTCCTGGAACAGGTCACTGTCCTGACTTGGTCAAGCATGGAAAGTAAACTCCCATACCTAGTAGCATTCACGTGCTAGCCCCCGTGAATACTTTCTCTGTGATCCTTTGGCACCTGCCAAGTGGTGCAGGGATCCATTTGTCTTGCAGCCTCCCCAGACATGCCTGCTATCTAAGGTTCCCTCAAGAAACTCTATTTGCCACCAGACTGAAGTAGCCTGCCTCTTTCCCTGCCCTCCGCTTACAGAGGTAGGTTTTCAGACCCAGGGCCTTTTTCTGGGTCTGTAAGTAGTTCAGGTAACCTGCAGTTCCACTGCCAGATTTCTGTCCCAGGAAGTAAAATGACATGTGTGCAAGGAAGCGCAGGAAGGCCATTCACAGCAGCATCGTGTGCAGTGCGAGAGGATGGGTACGGGGAAGAATGAGTAAATAAACCATAAAACGTCCACATTGTGCCGTGGTTAAAAATTAAGTAGATAAAAGACACTAAGATGGACAGATCTCTGAAACAACAGTAGTGAGAAAGGCAAGCTGCAGCACAATAATAATGTGTGAAACTGCTTATGAAAAATGAAGTCCAAAAAATGCTGCCACCTATATAGATTTCAATGGTGTGTGTGTGTGTGTGTGCAGAGAGAAAATTCTGGAAGAATAAGCATACTGCTAATTACACTAGAAATGAGCCATGACAAAAATGGAGAGCAGGAGGGGTGAGACGGGGTTTTAACTTCAGCTGTCAAATTTTAATTTTACAAAAATAATGTAATCACATATTATTTATGTGTATAAAAACTCTCAAACTATTTTTTTAAAATACATAAATTCAATGGGAAGAAGAGCAAATGGAAGAGATAGAGACATTCTGAGACTCTGGGTAGGGCACTGTCACTGGGAAAGCTGGGAGAACTTTCTGGAAGTGCAAGATGGAGGGGGCAAGCGCCGCACTCAGGAACCCTGCGGAGACAGCCAGCTGATGAGCCCTGTGAGCTCAGTTAGACTTTAACAACTTTCGGTTACAGCCACGGTTCCTGTGTCCTCGGAAAGTCACATGCCCCGCCACTGGCCCTGGAACGAGACTGCACTTGTGCTGCTCTTTTTCTGCATTGCAGATATCCTAGGACTTTTCATCCAATTCTTGTGTTTGGACATGCCTTCCCTTTCTCGGAAATTCCACAGTGGTTGTTCTTGACGTCCCCGTTCCAACACTTCGGGTTGCCCCTGGGATCCACTTCCTCCCATTCCACCCCCAGCAAATACCTGCCTCATGGCTTGTCTCCCATTCAGAAAACTATCGCTCCAGATCCCTGGTGAGAGGATCACTTGGGAGGCCTTCCATGGACTCCTCAAGGGACACCTGGGATGGATGTAGCTAACACCGAGCACACAGAGGGGCCGGGCACTGCGCCAGACTGCCTGGAACGTATCTCACTCACTCCTCCCAGCAGCCCAGTACTCTCAGCACCCTGGTTTCACAGCTGAGACTTGGCGTATGGTGGGGAGCGTGGGGTGGGTGAGTGCGTGTGCCTCTCACTGCATGAGCCTGTCCTGAGGGACTGAGTGAAGGTAGGATGCAGGGACTAGGGAGGAGGAGGAAGGGCCTGGGCTGGAGAGCAACTGCTCAGGGGCTCAGTTCGCCAAGTGCCCTGATTAGCCATGATTTCCTTTGATTCCACCACAGTGCTCTCAGGGTGGGCTCATTAGGGAAAATAGTGAGTCAAGCTTTAATTTCCTTAAAGTGGCAACCATTGGGTCAAAGGCTTTTAGGGCCCATTCACCTAGTAGGCGGCCTTGAGCAAGTGGGCAAGCAGTGGCCACAGACAGGATGTGTTCTCTCTGTGGCCCCTTTTGGCCCAGTTCTTTAAGGATCATTAGTTCCTGGCAGCCGCTCCTGCCAGTCTGGAAACTCTCAGCCAGCCACCTCCGGCCCTCCATGTCCGCCCATCCAGGAGATAAAGCAAAGCAGCAGAGGAGCCAGTTTCCCGGGTTAATAAACAGGCTGTTTAGATGTTTAGATCCTGGGGCAGTCACGGGTTAGGAGCCACTGGGGGAGGGGGAGGGGTCATGGCCCTTTGCCATGGTGAGGTTTCTCATAAACATTTGCCCAGGGAGCCTTCTGGGATCAAGGACAGCTCTGGGCCCATTGCCTGTGCCAGGCAGAGTGCCAAGGCCCCCAGACCTCAACTCCCTCGCCCTCCTCAGGCTTAGAGCTTAGGGGGAAGCTTATGGGCCTGACTCACCCCAACTTCATCTAGGGCCTTGGTGGACTTGGACGGGAGGATCAGGAACAAACAGAAAGTGACAGGAGAAGCAAAACAGGGGGTGACCTGAACAAGAACTTCCTCTCAAAAAAACAAAGTTTACAGTTGATATGGATTTGGCATTTTGATGTAGCGTAGGAAGTGTAAGATTCGTGTTCTGCAGGATGCCTTCCCACCTGCGCAGAACTCATCTGTGATGTTCACTACAGCACCCTCGGTGCCCAGCCGACGACCCGAATGTAGTCGGTGCTCAATGAGCATGAAGTGTGAGTGCGAGTGTGGGTGCAGAGAATGCAACCTGGGTCGGAAAACCTGCACTTCAGGGTTTAGCTCCATGACTCACTGGGACCCTTGGGCAAGTCACTCCACTCCACAAGCCTCGGTGTCTGTAAAAGAGAGACCATGGTAGTTCCCCCTTCCAGGGCTTTAACATCATCGGGTTCAGGCTGGGGAGCTGTGGCTTACACAGTGAATGTCACGCTGATGATTGTATCCTTCCAGAGTCTGACAGATTGCCAGATTTAGCAATCTACTCAAAGAGCCTTGCCAAACTAGGCCCAGGAAGGCGGCAGGTATGGCTTTAGGAATGGCAATTAAACAGGAAAAAGATTGTAAAGCTGCTTGGAAAAATACACTCTCCGAGGAGGGTACAACAGGCAAAAGAGATTCTTCCTCCCCTCTGGGTTCTTCAGCTTTGCCCATTCAGGGGACCGGCTCGCACTGTCTGGAGCACAGCTAGACTCCGTCTGAAGAGCTTACAGCCCAGCTAACCCACACGCCTCCCCCACCTTCTGCAGGTACGGAGACAATAGCCCGGTGAGGGGTGTGAGGGCCAGTGACCGGGACCAGGGAGTCTGGTCTCAGCTTAGCGCTGCTCTCACTGTGCCGCATCAGGCGGGAGGGCGTGTGCGGACAGGGCAGCCACGCCTCCACACAGCAGTGGTTCGTTTTATCTTATTTTTTAAAATTCTCACTCGAGGATATGTTTACTGATTTTGGGGACAGAGAAACATCAATGTGAGAGAAAAACATCAATCTGTTGCCTCTCGTACACACTCCGAGAGGGGATTGAATCTGCAACCTAGGTACGTGCCCTGATGGGGGATTGAACCTACAACCTTTGGTGTACGGGGACCATGATTCAACTGAATGAACCACCCAGCCAGGGCAGCCATGGTTTAAAAAGGGCTAAAAGAAGAGGAGAAACAGGGGGAAGGAAAGGTTATAAACGATCCCTTGCAGGTATGTGAGTTATAGTTCATGTGGGACAGCTTTTAAATGTATGGTTTTATTTTTTTAAAGGTTTTATTTAGTTATTTTTAGAAAGGGGAAGAGAAGAAGAAAGAGAGGGAGAGGAACAGTGTGAGGTTGCCTCTCACACACCCCCCACTCAGGAGCTGGCCCACAACTCAGGCAGGTGACCTGACTGGGAACTGAATTGGCGACCCTTGGTTCACAGGCTGGTACTCAATCCACTGAGCCACACCAGCCAGGGCTAAATGTCTGGTTTTAAAGTGGAGTGTTACTAATGAAGCATCATGAAAACCATTAAAATATATATATATATATATATATATATATATATATATATATATTATTGATTATGCCATTACAGTTGTCCCACTTCCCCTCTTCATTCCCCTCCACCCTGCACACCCCCTCCCATCCACCTTCCCCCCTTTAGTCCATGTGTCATAAGTTTTTTAGTTTCTACATTTCCCCTACTATTCTTGCCCTCCTCCTGTCTATTTTCTAACTACCATCTATGCTACTTATTCTCTGTACCTTCTCCCCCTTTCTCCTCCTCCCACCCCCCTGTTGCTAACCCTCCATGTGATCTCCATTTCTGTAGTTCTGCTCCTGATCTAGCTGTCCTCTTAGTTTGCTTTTGTTTTAGGTGTGGTTGTTAATAACTATGAGTTTGCTGTCCTTCCACTGTTCATCTTTTTTATCTTCTTTTTCTTAGCTAAGTCCCTTTAACATTTCATATAATAAGGGCTTGGTGATGATGAACTCCTTCAACCTGACGTTATCTGAGAAGCATTTGATCTGCCCTTCCATTCTAAATGAAAGCTTTGGCTAAATGCAATCTTGGATGTAGGTCCTTGCCTTTCATGATTTGGAATACTTCTTTCTAGCCCCTTCTTGCCTGCAAGGTGTCTTTTGAGAAATTCGCTGACATTCTGATGGGGACTCCTTTGTAGGTGACTGTCCCCTTATCTCTTGCTGCTTCTAGGATTCTCTCCTTCATTTTAATCTGGGCTAATGTAATGATGATGTGCCTTGGTGTGTTCCTCCTTGGGTCCAACTTCTTTGGGACTCTCTGAGCTTCCTGGATTTCCTGGAAGTCTATTTCCTTTGCCAGATTGGGGAAGTTCTCCTTTATTATTTGTTCAAATAAGTTTTCCACTTGCTCTTCCTCTTCCCCTTCTGGTACCCCTATAATTCAGATGTTGGAACATTTAAAGATGTCCTGGAGGTTCCTAAGCCTCTCCTCATTTTTTTTAAATTCTCGTTTCTTCAATCCTTTCTTTTTGGTTGTTTCTTTCTTCCTTCTGGTCCACTCGATTGATTTGAGTCTCAGTTTTCTTCCCATCACTATTGGTTCCCTGTGCATTTTTCCTTCATTTCACTTAGTGTAGCCTTCATTTTTTCATCTCATTTGTGACCAAAATCAATCAGTTCTGTGAGCATCCTGATCACCAGTGTTTTGAACTGTGCATCTGATATGTTAGCTATCTCTTGGTCACTTAAAAGTATTGGCTCTGGGGCTTTGATTTGTTCTTCTGATTGAGTCATTTTTGGTCAGGTCACACCTGTTATGTATGAGGGGTGGAGCCTTAGGTGTTCAAAAGGGTAGGGCAACCCAGTTGCTGGGTTGTGACGCTGTATGTGGGTGCGGGGTCAGAGAGGGAACAATGGCACTTGCTCCGCTTTCTCTCGGATCTCAGTCCCGTCTGCCACCTCCCACAAGCTGGCACCCCTTCAATAGGTTCTTTTAGGCCTTATTCCCCATTGCCGGGGCCCTGGGTTGCGTGGTCTGTCTTGCTGCCCGTTTATGCCTAGTTCATCTGCTCGAGAATGTGTGACTGTGGTCAGCCCCAGGCCGCCTGCACTCCTGGGCCTGGCTGCCACCGCCTTTTCCAGCCTCGATCCCTCTCCCCTGGCCATCTACTCCGCCCCTCTTACTAGTCTGGTTGAATGGTTGTCGGACTTTCATACAGTTCAATTTTCTGTCTGTTCTGGTTGTGTTTTTGTTTCTAAATTTTTGTTGTCCTTAATTTTGGTTGTGCGAGGAGGCACAGTATTTCCACCTATGTCTCCATCTTGGCCAGAAGTCAGGAAAGCCATTTTAATCACCCAACTCTGCCATATACAAGCCCTGTGACTGTGGGCAGATCCCCTTTCTGATCTTCAAAATGATTGTTTGAAGATTGAGGATAATAGTGCCTCCCTTACAGAGCTGATTCTTAGCCACCCATTGGGAAATGTATGTGGAGAGAGTTCGTATACTCCATAAAATACTTTAAAAACAGGAAACCTGGCAGGGTAGTCCCAAGTGAGAGCCCTGAAGTCAGCTCCTGTTTCACCAATCTCCAGGTGTGCAATTTAGACCATGCACTTAAATCTTTCTGTGCCTCAGTTTCCTCGTCTGTAAAACAGGTATGGCAGGAACCAAACATGATCAGAGATAGTCTTCAGCACAGTCCCTGACACATTCTAAGCATGTAACACGTTGTCAGTTATTGTCCCTACTATTTGGATAGGACTCATTTTCACATTTAATTCTCACAGTAACCTTATAAAGTAAGATTGTTGTTAGTCTTATTTTGCAGGTGGAGCAACTGGAAAGAAGAACTAGGCCTATTAATAGATTACAAGGTCAGAACTAGAGCCCAGCGCCCTATCCCACTAGATGGGACAAGACAGGTTAGGAGCGGGGCAGGCAGCTTTGGGAATGTCTGTTAGTGGAGTCCAAGGGCTACATTTTGAGGAGCAAGGAGCTAGATCATCTCTAAGGACACTTCTGGCCTGATAGTCTCTGTGAGGTTGAGAGATCAAAGCCCAAGAAGAACAAGGACTGGTTCTGACCCTGTGACTTCAGAGTTCAGTGTGAAGGCCAGGTCATTTATTTCCCATAGCCCACAGATCCCTTAAGAAAAAAAAATTATGTCCAGAGATCATTCAGACTTTCAGCTTCAGGGTCAGCTTACCTGGACCCTCCTCCCTAACTCATTTCTCAGGCTCACCTGCACTTCCCTACCTGAAAGCAAGAGACAAAACTTTCTGAGCCACACCCCTCCAGTGTGGAGGGTGGGAAGCAGAGGTTTGGCTCTGAATAAAGGCAAAGGATGAACTAAGAACGAGACACACTCTCAAATCTATGTGCCTCTTCTTAGTTTTTCTTATCCATCCATCCATCCATCCATCCATCCATCCATCCATCCATTTATTTCTTCTTAAAAAACTTTATTGACTACTCTGTGCCTGGTGCCCTGCTGGGGTCCAGAGTTACGACAGAGAAAAAAACAGATATGGTCTTCGACCTCATGTTGGCTTACATTCTCCTTGGGAGGAGGACAGAATTGACCATAAATAGGTAGATAAATAAATAATGAATGAGGTTATTTTAAATTGTGACAAGTAATAAAAGACGAACTAAACACACAATAACAGAACAAAGTGATGGCGGTCTTCTTCTATCTACTATCCCCAAGATAAACTGCAAGGCCATCAAAACCCACCCCCATCTGTCCTCCTTTACTGCCCCGATCTTATCTCTTGTCACCTTTTCCCTTCAGCCACAAAGAATGTGCAGGATCCAAGCTGGAGAGGGCCAGCCAGCCCTGGATCACATGGTTCCTTCTCCCCAAACACTCCTTCCCTTTTCCCTCCCACTTTCACGTTTCTTACCTGACTTACCAGGTACCTCCATCTGGAAGATGGCCCTGCCACCACTGGTCCTGGGTTGGTTGTCCCTTTGTGCTCTCACTTTCCGCACGAAAGTATCCGTTATTATTCTGTGCAGTAGGTTTGCTGGCATCAACTCACCAGGCTGTAAGCAATTTGAGGTTAGGAATCACGTTTTGTTTGCTCTGAATGGTCGATGCTTAGCAGCTGGTACCATGCCCAGGCACCGCAGGCACTTCATGAACATCTGCTGAATTAATTAACAGTATGCTTAAGAGCTCAGAAATATGAGGAAAAGGCATTGGTGCGACATGGCTTTGGAGACAAAGAATGAATTAGAAGGAGAAAACATCAATCCTTCCTGGAGTTCATATTCCAGGGACTTTCGGCCCCCACCCTCTATCAGAGCCTCCTGGACGGCTTAGTGCATAGACAGGGAAGAAATTATTGACCCCATGTAACATCAGGGGAGGGTCACTCCCCTCCAGATGGAAGAGATCATGGAGCCCAACCTCTTCCTCTTGCAGGAAATGTGGGATGGGGTGGTAACATGCAGATGGTGAACTGAGCATTCTCCCTCATTTAAAATCAAAACAGCCATTAGAGGGGGCCGCAACCACGAAGGAGCAAACAACATGACTTACCCCAGTCCACCCTCATCCTGTGACCCAGCCCTGCCGGGCAGACATGCAAAGCCACCACCCCATTTATCGTCAGGAAATCCTCCCGGGGGTTAGTGCATGAGAAACTGTGCAATTATAGACTGACCAACACAGACAAAACCTCTCAATTCTAATTTCTTCATTTCAGAGTTGGGAGGAGTCCAAGGCTCAGGGAGAAGAGACTAGTCTAAGGCACATGTTGGGGGGGGGTCAGGGTTCCAGAGCCTCAGGCCAACCTTCTCCAGAACACCTCCCACGCTCCCTTGACATGAACTTTCTAAGTTGGGGACAGGGTAAGAATGATGTAGACCTGAATTGGCCATTTTGAAAGCTGGGGGTCCTGTTGGGAGAAGAGAGGCAGGGGGGCTGGTAAGCTACCTAACACCTCTGGTTGTCCTACTCTGGAGTTTATTGGCTCCTTCTGGGTCTCATTGCTTTGTACATTGTTAGTTAACCCATAAGAAGGAGGAAGTGGGCTGTTTACTGTTCGGTGACTATTTATAAAGACTGCTATTGCTACTCCAGTCCTGTGGTCTCCCAGCTAACAACGACCTAGAGGGTGGGTGGAGTGAGGCTAGGAGAGGCATAGGTAGGGAACTCTGCCAGGAAACGGGGGAAAGGGTACTTGTTTTTGGTCCCAGCAACATGTAAAAACATCGCAAGAAGGGAGGGGACTTTTTGTTGTTGTTGTTGAGAGAGAGAGAGAGAGAGAACGGAGGGAGAAGGAGAGGGAGAGGAATATCGATGTGAGAGTTCGGTCCGTCTGCCTGTCATACATGCCCTGACCAAGGACCAAACCTGCAACCCAGAGATGTGCCCTGACTGGGAATCAAAGCAAACATTTCAACATGTAACGATGTAAAGATTTACTGAGATATTTTTACATTTTTTTATACTAAGTCTCCAAAATCTGGTGTGTAGTTTATATCGATAGCACATCTCAATTGGGACTAGACACATTTCAAGTGCTCACTAGCCACACTCATTTAGTGGCTGTTAAGCTGACAGCACAGGCTTAGAGATGAATGTCAAGGACTCTGGAGACAGTACATTTGGGTCAGAATCCTGGTTCTGCCACCTACCAATTGCATGACCTTAATTAAGCAAAAGCATTGAACTTCTCCATGCATTTGTTTCCTCATCTGTAAAATAGTACCTGGTACAGACAGGATGTTGGGTGAGTATTGGCTGTTACTCTTATTATCCAAAAGGTTGGCCCTTGAGATCACCCTGTCTGATCTCAGCTCAGAAGGCACTGCTCTCCAAAGCCAAGGCTCTAGCCACATCTCCTCTCATAGACACCCCATCTCCTGGCTGGCTCTGAGACTGGCTCTGCCACTTCTTCAGAAAAACCAGCGTCTGGCCCGACCTAGGTTCTGCAACCCCATTTTGATTGTGAAACAGGGCCATTCTTGGAAGTTGGCATCGAAGTGATGGGGGCTGGGCCTCCCTGCTGTTGCCTCCACCGGACCCACTTGCTGGGCGGGCTGACCCCAGCCCTGAGTTCAGCACTTACTCAACAATGACGGGGCTGGATTTCACCATTTTGGCTTTTACAGCCTTTTTAGCTTATTAACTCATGTTCTATGTTCCTTGGAGACACAGAACATCAACACTTTTTTTAAAAAAATATTTTATTTATTTATTTTTCGAGAGAGGGGAAGGGAAGAAGAAAGAGAGGGAGAGGAATATCAATGTATGGTTGCTTCTCATGCGTCCCCTGCTGGGAACTGGCCTGCAACCCAGGCATGTGCCCTGACTGGGAATCGAACCGCGATACTCTGGTTCGCAGGCCCGCGCTCAATCCACTGAGCTACGCCAGCCAGGTCAACACTTTTTTTTAATCTCCTTCTAAGTCACCTGCAGTCCCTATTCACTCACCAAACATATATTCTGGGTAAGTAGTGAGCTCCCTGCACATGTCTCAAAAAAGAGGGTGGAAAGGTACTGGGTGCCCACTCGTCTGGAATGTACCAGAGCACTTCCTCAGGCTGTAAGCAAAACTGGCTTCTGGCTTGTCTACAAGTCTCCACCCTTCCTTTCCCAAACCCCATGCAAATCACCTACTCTCCTGTGACAAGCTCTCTGAGCATAAGCTCGCTTGAGTCTTACTAGCAGGTGGAATCAGACCAGTTTTTGTGGACTCAAACTTGTTAGCATGTGCTGACCTGAAACTCTGTTTATTCTTTACGCCAAGTAGTGTTTTATTGAATAGATTTTGATTGAGCATCTACTATGCATAAACCCTGTGCAAAGTATTGGGAACAAAGCTTTTGTGTGCTGTATGATTTAGTGTAGAAAACAGACAAACAAGAAATGAAAAGTGTCACAAAGGGTTAATATAGGAAGTGTCGAATGCGCTAGGAGCCATAAGGGGATCGGAACTATAATAAGGGGACTCGATAAGGAGACCCGAACAAAACTCTTTTCTTAAGCAGTGACATCGAAGTGGAGACATGACAAACGGTAGGAGAGAACCCGTGAAAGAGACCGTGGAGTGCTCTCGGCGCAGCAGAGACAAAACCTGGAGGCGAGAGAGAATGGCGTGTTGGAAGAACCGGCTGACGCCCAGCACAGCGGGGAGGCAGAGAACAAGAGCAGTGTGGCAAAAGAGGGGGAAGTGGCTGGGCTTTGAGGACGCTGTCTGAAGCGCTAAAGAATTTGGACTTCAACCTGAGGGCAAGAGGAAACAGCCTGGTGGAGAACACCACCTTTCAAAACAGAGGGTTCCTGGGAACAGATCGACCAAAATGTGCTTGAAAAACTGGTGGGAAGACTGGGAGGTGCTGTTTTCCTTCTTGCCTTCACGTGCTTTGTGCTGAGGCTCAGACCGCCTTTGGGACCCGTCCTGTGCCCCTGAAGGCCTCCTCAGCACCAGGTCGGGCTCCCCTCACCCCTCACCCCTCACCCCACTGTCCGTGAAATAGGGACCCCTCGGTGTGGTGCAGCACTGGCCTTCCTTAGACCCTTGGCCCTGCAGGGCCACAGAGAACGCCCCGAGGGACTGTCAACCCCCTTGTTTCCCGGACGGGCCCATAGGCCCAGAGAAGGGAAGTACTGTGTTCATGGCCCCACAGGAGGCCTCGGGCCTCTAAGGCCTTTTCATTTCTGCCAAAGAAACTGGACAGCAGGGCCGGGGCTCAGGTGAGGCAAGTCTGGTACACAAGGTGCAGAACTTAAGGAGGTGTTCCCTCCCCGGTGCCAGCTCCGCACCTGCAGGACCGCAGGTGCTCAGCGCGCCCCGTCCCAGGTGCCCACTTGCCTCCTTCTAGTTGTCGCTGTCCCGGCCATCCCTGGAAGGCAGGGGCTATAGCTTCTAGAAAACTCTCTGACATCTCTCGTGGTGTTAGTGCCATGCTAGGCACACCGTTTTGAGTCACTAGGGGCTACAGACGCAAATGAAGGGTGGGCTTCTGATGCACTAATAGGCCTGCGTGTGTTTGTACCTCTGGGTACACACGGCAGAGAAAAGACGGCGGAACAGAGTGAGGGGGACCCGAGCCCAGAGTCTAGAGACCTGGACTCCGGTCTCCTCTCTGCCTCCTCTTTGCTATGGAAACTTGTGGAAATGGACCCCCGTCCCCAGGCTTCAGTGCAATGAGGTGGTTGACTACATCACGTGCATGGAGCACAGACTCCGTGTCAGCCAGTGTTCAAATGCTTCTGTGCTTTAACTCATTTACACACTCCCTGGCCTTCATGTCAACAAGCTATGGTTTGAGGTGAGGAAGGCTTCACAGAGAGTCTGGGACTGGAGACTGGCCTTTGTGACTGTTCCCTCCCATGGGAACATAATATCTTAAATCATAAAATAAAAGTGGTATCTCAAGATACTTCCCTGTCAGAAGACGGAGACTCACCTGCCTCAGAACCACCTTTGGAGAGCGTCTGCAGGCAGACTCCCGGCCTGCGCCCCTCAGGTTGGAATGCAGGGACTCTGCAGCGGGGCCGGGAAACCTGGGTCACAAACCTCCGAGGTCGTCAGACAGCTGCGGAAAGCACTGATTTCAACGCATCCCCTGTCTGTGGACAGGGTCATACCTAGACAGCACAGACCTGGAGCTGCCTGACCCGACGCTTGGCATCTCCAAGCACAGAAATGAATTCACCGATCGAGTCATGCAGCAAATATTTAGCATGTTGCATTCTAGGCTCTGTCCCGGGCCGTAATTATGGGACCTACTCTCAAGGGACTCCTGATCTGCTGCTTATTTGAGAAGCAAGTGATCTAGCCAGAATCAGCAAGGCCTTAGAAACCGTCAACCAAGCCCATTACACAGTTGGGGAAACTGAGGCCCAGAGAGGGAAAGCAACTGGTTCAAGACTGTACAGGGAACAAATGTATTTCCTGCTCCCAAAGCAGCTGAGGTATCCCAGCGTCCTCCCAGGAGGGGGCTGCATTCAAAATCCTAGAACAACCAGTGTGCTTCTTAAACATTAAACCTACACAGAGTAAATGTTGCTGGAAGTCTAACTTCAGGTCTTGCTCATAATTTAAATCCTCGACATACCTTCAACCAGAATGGGGTCAGTAGGGAAGGGGGAACACCACAGGGTGTTTAAAGCCTGGGAGTAAGAGATGCTTCTGAGGACTGAGCTTTCCACCAATTTTTTCAGGCTCTTTGAAGCCCTGGCTATGATGGAGGCACTGTGCCTGCCCCCTCCTGCACTTTAGAACCGAAAAAGAAGGGCCCAGCCTCCCAGGTGCACCAGGATCGACTCCCTGGTCTCTACCCAGACTTGCTTACGTCATTGTCGCCCGGAGCCCCGGGAGGGGGAGAAGTGAGTAAATCGTGCCCGCCCCTGAAATGCCAGCCGCCGTGCGATTGGCTACAAGGACTCCGGGCCGGCCACAGATTGGTCATCACTGAGGGCTTGAAAGGTGGCTGAGAGTGCTGGACACCTCAGTCGGAGGGTGACCCGGGATCAGACAGCGTTTCAGGCAGCGAGCCCGAGACACCCCCCAGCCCGCCATGGCCCGGCTGCTCCGGGCATCCTGCCTTTTGTCCCTGCTCCTGGCCGGCTTTGTCCCGCCGAGCCAGGGACAGAAGTCGAAGGTGAGTAGCCTTCGGGGTGGGGAGCCAGGGAACACGCATAGACCCCAGGCGTCCAGCTCTCGGTGGAGAAGCATTCCTCTTCCCGGGCTCCCCTCCAGGAGGCCGACACCCAGGTGACAGGGACACCCTATACCAGATGCCTCCCTCTCCTACGCCGGGACCCCCACCCCCAGACCATCGGTCTCCTCTCAGTTTCACCTGTGGGAGAGCAGGGTGCCCCGGTGGGCAGAGTGAATAGGGGAGCAAAATCCCTCTCCCCGAGTTCGCAGTTTCTTCCCCAAGGCTACCTCAGGGTCGCCTTGCAACATCCATGCCACCCCTGCCCCTGAGCTGCTGCCCTCCAGTCAGATCTGAAGGGGGGGCGGCCACAGAAAGGGGCCTAGAGCATGGGCAGCGAGGTTCCCAGAGAGACCAACAGCCCCCCGGTAAGGGAGGGAGAATTGTAGCTGGAGGGTCCCCTGTTTTGAAGAACTGCCTTGGGGGGCTCTGCTAGCCAAGAATAAGCACAGGTGGAAGTGCGCTTGGATTGGGGGCGTTGGTAGGAGGGGCAGAGATGTGAGTCGGAGAGAGCTCTGGAGGGGCAGTGTGCCGCGGCCAGGACCGGACTCGCTCCCTGCTCCTTTCCGGGCCTGTTTTTCCATCTTCAGGAGGCGCGTGTGTTGGGGGGGAGGGGCAGCAGCACGACGAAGCTGACGACTTCCGAAGGGAGGCTGGGAGTAGCTGCAAAATGCACACACTCTTTTCTGAAGCGCACTCCTGGTGTTGGAGCCGCTTCGTAGGAGAGGCAGAATCCCCTGAGCCTCAGTCTGTCCCCAGCAAGCTACGAGACCCTAAGCTAGGCCAGGGTGACCTGGCATGTCCATCTCCTTGGATCGCGCACGCCGAGGTGGGCCCTGTGGACTTCTCCCCGTCCCCAGGGCAGGGAGGCAGAAGCCAGGCATAGACCCAAAGAGAGAGATCTCCGTCTCCAACCTGAACACCTGCCCCCACACTCGTGTGAGCTCAGGAGAACCTTTGAGCCTCTGCGATTCTAGTATCTTCTGGGTCCTTATTCTGAGATCTTAGGAGTCCATGATTCTGTTTCCAAAATTCTATCTACTGCTCAGGAAGCCCACTCCAAGCACAGGGTTCCTTCTGTCTGTTTCTGTCCCCCACCCTGTCCTCAGCCCGAATCCCATTCGGTGCGCCCCTCCTCGCAGTCAGCCTGGAGACTAGATGGCTATCAGGTTACTTCCTCCAAGCCTCCTCCTTTGTATTCAGACCTGTTCCCAATCTCCAACCCAGACGGCATTTTCCAGGGCAGGGATGGGACTGATTTTGAGATTAGGGTGTGGAGCGGAGGTGGGGACAGACCACGGGCAGGTCGGCCCCATGGAGTCAGTGCTGTGCCCTCAGTTTGGGGAGAGTGGGAGAAGGGAGGGTTGGGCCCTTCCTCAGGAAGGCCGGAGGTGAGAGCACGGACCCCAGGAATAACTCATCACAGCTGCGAGTTCTCTGCAGTTCCCTGGGGAGGAAGAGCTGGGTTCAGAGGGAACAGGATGGGTATGGTCTAGAAAAGTCGTAGGGTGAGGTGTGATGATATCAGATGCTACCAGCCAGGACTTGCTGGCTAATGAGAGTTCGGGCACCTCATCTCTCCTCCCAGGTCCTTAGAGAGTGGAGATATCATTACCCTGGTTCTAGGACTCAACCACTTACCTTACCCCACCACCCGCACCCCAGGGCCAAGAGGTGGGACACACGGGACATGGGATGGGCCAGAGGTGATGGTCCCAAAGAGATGTTTGCCTCCTCCCAATTCAAAGGCATGGGCTAGAGAACAAAAGGAATCCTCCTTTCCTTGCTCTGTAGTCCATCGTGATGCTGCCCAGGCTCTCTGTCCTTGTTCTACAAAAGGACTGTGCAGAAGCTGGAGACAGTAACAGCTGCTGACGTGCACAGGACCCTAGTAACCGCTGGTTTCTAGGTGACTAAACCAGGCAGAGAGAATCATTGGACCCACAGGCTGACAGAGCTGAAGGGCCCTCAAGACGGCATTGAATCTGACTACGTCTCATAATGGAGGAGCGGGAAAGGAGTGGCCCCAGAGTCAGCGGCCCAGAGCTCAGGTCTCCTGCCCCCTGCCCCCCAGGTTACCCTTTCACAGAATCCCACTGATGGGGCTGTGAGATAGAGGAGAAAGACACAAGACCAGCAGCCCCAGCCAGCAGGCTCCTGGCCGAGTCCCCGCCCCCTCCCACTCTCACCATCAGACTCTCCTGTCTTGTCCAGCTGCCGGAGGATTGAGGCACTCCCCCTGCCTCTCTCCTCTAGCTTTTCTGACCTCCCCTGTTGAAGGTGCAGGGCTCTGGGGTTCTATGGGCCTAGAAGAGGGACGGAGGCTCACATAAGAACTGGGCTGCAGTGGTGAGTGCAAGCCATGGCTTCCCCGACCGCTGGCCACACTCTGACCACCCTCACCCCCACATTGGTCTGGTCCCTCCTGCTGGGGACACTCTGCCAGTGCATCATCCTCTTCATACTGGCTGGGGAACATTGTGACAATAATGTGGGAACAACAGGGCCCTTTGCCTTAGCTGCAGGCAGAATAATTACTGTCCCTCAATGTGGGGACTTCTTTCTGAGAGGCTTTCAAGACAGTCTGAAGAGCCAGCAGATTCTCACAGCCGTTTGGGGAGGCTCAGAGGGTCCAAGTGACTTGCTGGGGGCTACACAGACAGCAAAGACTAAAACCTAAACAGAGGAGACGCCCCTTGCCCCACCCCCCACCCTGCAACTGTGCCCAGAAGTTGATCCACCAGTTGTTTGCGAGCTTTCGTTATTTGGACAACCTCCTGGCTTTTCTCCCTCTCCATCTCCCAGAGTTCGTTTTCCAGTCTGGGCGGAGTGGAGGAGGCGGAGAGGTGTGCAGGGAGGCCCTGCCTTCCGGCCGCCGGACCTCTGTGGCCAGCCGGGCCGTAGTTTGTTGTGCCCTTTGTTGTTTGTATTTTGAAGTGGACCTGATCCCAGCTGGGGCCAAGGAGGCCCAGGGGCTGCAGGGATGTTGGGCTCAGGTCTAGCGCCCACCAAGTCAAGGAGTGGAATATTAGGCTCATGTAAAGCAGGGAATTGGCACTGAAGCTGAGAGAGCTTACAGTTCTCGGGAGATGGAGGGGCCCAGCCCCACCTGGCTCAGCAGCCTGTGGCATCTTAAAGGCTTTTCTTCACTCTCCTGGAGCAAGTCTTCCAGGACTGATGGGAAGAGAGGGCGTGGATTTGCTCCTGAGACTCTAATCACCTGTCTCTACCTCTCTCGGTTAGTTGGTCTTCCCACCTTTCATAGGCAGTCAGGGCCGGAAAGCGCCTTAGGAGAATAGTGGTGAGCCCCCTTCCTCCCCGTCACAACCGCCCACCTGCTGATTGTTACCAATGCCATGACGTCCTTTCAAGAGTAGATGCAGATCTTTGTAATCTGGGCCAGAAATGAGAGAGCAGCAGAGTCGAATGCAATTTCCCGCCTGCCAGCAGTAACTCCACTGAGAGGATGCTGTCAGGCCGGCGTGGTTGAAAATAGTTGGTCTAGTTCAAGGTTCTCGTTTTGTAAAAGGGGAAACTGAGGCCCAGAGAAGCGAAAGGGCCAGTCCAGGACCACACAGGGAGTTAGACATGGAATCCAGGCCCGCCGACTGGCAGTCCAGTGCTTTGTCCCTACTTGTCCTGGAGCGGAGGTTGGGCAGAGAGGAAGGCACAAGGGCCGTCGTCACAACTGCTTATTTATGGGGATGTCTAATAGATGCGATCCACTGTTCTTCACCCTTCATGCTCATGGCGGGCCTGGCCCCATTCCTGGCTCCTGCTTCTACATCCCTGTAGCAGCAGCCTCAGCTTTCCAGGCCTCCAGGTTTGGAATCTCTGAATCACCCCTTTCCATACCGCCACTTCTTTCTTTCCACTCAGGTCTTCCTTTACAATGGTCTGGTTCGGGCCCTCCCGGTCACTTGCCTGGACTATTGCAACAGTCAGCCAACCAGTGTCCATCAGCCCATCCAGCAACACAACCACCTGTGTCAGGGCAGATCCGTCAGGGCCTGGCAAATACTCACAAATTGACATGTGCCATGAGGTACTGCCTGCATTAAGGAATTCTCTAGGTTTCCATAGCACTCACCAGCACGTGAAGTTCTTCCATAATTGTGCCCTGGCACAAGGAATTAGGAGACCTCAGTTCTAGCCTAGTTCCAAAGCTTGGAGTGGTCTTGGTGCCTTCCCTGGTCGTCAGCATGGAGACAGCCCAGCTCCCTGGCAGCTCTGACTGCTCCCTGGCACCGGTCTTCTGTTGCAGACGGACTGCTACTCCGACGTGAGCGGCACCATCTTTGAGTACGGAGCCCTCACCATCGATGGGGAGGAGTACATCCCCTTCAAGCAGTACGCTGGCAAGTACGTCCTCTTCGTCAACGTGGCCAGCTACTGAGGCCTAACGAACCAGTACATCGGTAAGAGCCCACCCCACCTCCCCTGCTTTATCTGGGCTGTTTCCGCTGGCCGGGAATATTCCAATCACAGGTGCTTTTCTGGTGCAAGTGGGGAGGGGCGACAGTGACCATGAGGTTCCCTGATCCTCCGTGGGTCCCAATACTGTGCTCCATGGCTTTGTGAAGATGGTGACCTAAGCCTGAGATCTAATTGCCCTGGACACCTTCTAGAAAGTTCCATGTTATCCTTCATCCCTGGTCACCTCACCTGCCCTAAAAGCAGAGGGATGGAGGAGACTGGGTTTGTGCCTAAAGTGTCCTTTCCCTGGAGTAAGGATTGGTAGCTTTGCCTTGCTGAGAGTTCCTCACCTGCCCTTAGCCCCCTGCCTTTAGCCTTATTGCCCTCGGCACTCCTCTTGGCCCGTCTGGAAAGCAGGCGCTGGGCTGCAGGCCGTTCCACCTAGGTTTTGTGACCTCTGGTGTCCCCACCCATTTCTTTTTAGCTGGGGCAGAGTACAGAGAGGTAGTGGAGGAAAGGGGTAGTGCTGGGTTGAGCACAGTCAGGGGTGAGGGGCTGGAAGTGAGGTAGCAATCTCAGTGTCCTGCCTGGCGATGACCAGCAAATCCCTGCACGTGGAGTGACAGTGGGCTGGAGGGCCTGGTGGTCAGGTGCTCTGTCCAAAACGCTTGTCAGGCCCCTGGAACAGAGTGCATTCGAGGAGGAGATGGGCTGCGTACTGGCCTTGGATAGGTGGCCAGGGGGCCACTGAGGGAGCTGGGCCAGAGCCTCCCTCGGACCCCTGAATTGCCAGAGTACAGGAGGGGCGTGAGGGCCCTACCCTACCCCAGGGAAGTCCTCGGCCTTCTCCCAGGGATGGAGAGTTTTTGCTCCAGGAAACCTGATTGTGAGCGTCGTGGAGGAGCCTGGCCCATGTGGTGGACTTTGGCTGTGGGTGGGTGACTGGCTACATTACCTTCTTTCCCCCTCAAACCTCCAACTCATCCAGCTTAGTCAGAAGATGGGACTTGAACCTCAGCATTGACACATTCACTGAGTGATCTCGGGCCACAGTGATTTCAGTTGTACGATGAGGCAGGGCTCCTTGCCGGGCCATCCGGTCTTTGTTCTCTCCACATCCCAGAACTGAATGCACTACAGGAAGAGCTTGCCCCATTCGGTCTAGTCATTCTGGGCTTCCCCTGCAACCAATTCGGACAACAGGAGCCGGGAGAGAACTCGGAGATCCTACCTTCCCTCAAGTGAGTGCTTACTCAGTGTCCAGAGAAAGCTCCGCCAACACAGCCAGCCCGTGTCCCAGACTAGGCTTCTCTTGCATCAGCCCCCAAGAACTCTCCCTTCCCAGGAACCTCGTTTAGTAATAAGGGGAAGAGGGGACAGGAGAGGGACAGGGATGGATGGCTGGTCGTGACTGCATCATGGGGGAAGGCGGGTGCACGTGGGGGTTCCTGAGAAGGCACCAACTGGGAAGACTGCAGACCCGCACCATGTGCCCATTCATAGTCAGGGGCTCCCCCTGCCCCATGGAATCCAACCCAGATCCCAACCCCCCTGCCCCGTTCTGTCCCTTCCTCTCATTTCTGAGCCCTGTGCCCATCCATCTCCTTGGGACCCACCTAAGAACATTCCTCGTAGGCATGTCCGACCAGGCGGAGGCTTTGTCCCCAATTTCCAACTCTTTGAGAAAGGAGATGTGAACGGGGAGAAGGAGCAGAAGGTCTACACGTTCCTGAAGGTGAGTGTGCAGCGCCGCCTGCAGGAGTGGCTCTGCCCAGCTGCCGCTGGCTCGGGTCAGGGCCACCACCGCTCTGGGCTCCCGGCTCCGGTCACACAAAGACCAGGCCTCTGGCCCAGTCTCAGGCTCTCAGGAATTTCTTGGCACCTGTCGTTCCAACTACAGGGCTTGGTATACCTTAGGGTCTCATCAGCCCATTTTACAAGTAAGACCCAGGTATGGCTCCTGAAGGGACAGATTAAAGGCCTCACAATCCGCTAAAGCCAAAGATGTTTCTGGGATCCAGTCTTCGACCTCCCAAACTGGGGCTGTTTTCTCTGCATCAGCTGTTCTCCTGCCCCGGGGAGGAAGGTGGGAGGGGCCTGGGGCAGGGTTAACAGCAGGCATTCCTGTTCCAGAATTCCTGTCCTCCCACCTCGGAGCTGCTAGGCTCCCCTAAACGCCTCTTCTGGGAGCCCATGAAGAACCACGACATCCGCTGGAACTTTGAGAAGTTCCTGGTGGGGCCAGATGGTAAACCCATCATGCGCTGGTACCACCGGACCACGGTCAGCAACGTCAAGTTGGACATCCTGGCTTACATGAGGCACCAAGCAGCCCTGGGGCTTAGGGGGAAGTAATGGAGACCTGCCTCACCCCACACCCACCATGCAGGGCCAGGGAAGGCCTCTGTTCAGGAAGGAATCCGCTCCTCCAGCCACACCACACTCCCACCATAGACCCCTTCCTATTAACAAGGCCCCAGTCTGACACAGAAGCGTACATACGGTTGTATCTGTACTACTGTGCACATGGGTGTTTGCTCATGCCTACAAGTGTGTGAATACACCCGCGTGTATAGCCGCACGTGTCTGCCTGAACACCCCGGGATGTGTGCCCTCAGCTGTGTGCTGTGTGGGGAGTGCTAGAGAGTGACACCCTTCTCTCCAGTGATGGCACACTGTCAGCTGAGCCCAAAGGAAAAACCAGCTCCAGACCCAATTATTCTGCTCTACCTGGACCTTAGCTTCAGGTAGCTTCAGGGCCAGCATCTCCCACTGCCTCTAAATACCACCACTGAAGTGCCCGGAAGTTTCTGGGTTTGCCACACTGTCCAGCCTCCCTCCTTCCTGAAGGGCCCTCCCGAGCCCCCCATCCCACCGCACGGCGCTCCCTGAGCAGCCAAGGCAGGCGAGAGCGCAAGGCACGTTCTCCAGGTCAGGAGTGGTGTCTCCATGAAGGAGGGGCCCGAAGCCCTGTGGGCGGACCTCCCCTGAGCCTGTCCGAAGGGCCAGCCCTTAGTGCATTCAGGCTGAAGCCCGCGGGCAGGGACGCCACCCCTGCTACTTTGGAGGATGTGCCGTCAGTCCTCACCCTGACCCACGGCATAAGACTCGTCCCCGTGTGCCCAGTAAAGCCTTTCTGCAGCAGCTGAGCCTACTGTGGTGCTTTCTCAGAAGTGCGGGCGTGGCCGAGAAAAGACGCGAAGGGGTACAGTACTTCAGGCTCGGGCTTTGGTCTCCACCTAGGCCCACTCAGCTCGTCTCACTCAGTATGTGGAGTTTATGAAACATCTGTTCTCATTCCCTCCCACAATTCTCCAAGGCTGCTGGGGCTGCTATGAGGTGTCCTGTCTGCAGGTGAGGAAAGTGGTGCACCGAGGGCCCAGGCCTCGCAGTGTCTCCTGACCAGTGAGGCACAGGGCTGGAATTCAGACCCCGGTCACCTGACTCCCAGCCTCACTCTCCCAGGTGTCTGAGCAGGACCCCAGGGCGTATCAGCCTAGACTAACGGTGATGCTCTCGGGAGATGGGGGAATGGCACAGAGGACAGGGATTGACTGGGAGGGGAACATAAAAACACCAGTCACCAAATCTTCCATTTGATTTATATCCAAGATTCGTGCAAAGAACTGCCCAGGGAAGGACAGCCACCCCAGTCGGGGCCTCCAGCACCACAAACCTCCCGTGGTGAGGCAGAGGGCCTGGCAGCTTCAGGCGGGGGCCACCCGGCCGATGTGGCTGGCGTGGCCTTCATCCCAGGCCGCACTGGCACAAGCAAGGCTGCCGTGGCAGAGGCGGAAGGCCCTGCAGCGGAATATCCCGTCCGATCTTCCATTCCCAGAGGCAAATGCACACTGCCCGCAGCTCCTCGCGAGGGGAAGGGACGGGAGTGGTCCGGGTCTGTGAGTACAGAGCTTGAAGCAACAACCAGACAAGTACCGAATGTGATTCCCAGAGGGGCTGGCCCACCTCTGGGGGCATTCTGGAAAAAACGGGTCTCAGCTGCATCCTGCTCTTGAGATTGATGTCCCCTGGCGGATTCCACGAAGGATGGCAGGTCCTCTCTCCACCCGGGGGCAGGATAGCGGGTTTTTTCCAGTCACACCGGAGGGAGGGCCTTCTGAGGTAGACCCTCCCCAATCTGTCAACAGTTCAGGTTGGAGGCTGGGGCGCAAGCTGCTGGCCCATCTCAGCTTCTTGTCGGCGACACTCTGGCCACACAGAGCACGGGACCCCTAGTTTTTTGGTAATCCATAATCTGCTGGCTCTGCAAAACGAAGGTGGAGCCACGTGATGCAATCTGGTCTCACTGAGGCCCCTTGTGGTCATTTTTTGTGGAGTCTAAATAAACAAAAATTTGGAGGACTTAAAGATGAGGTAGTATAGTAGGTTTCAAAGTCCTGTGGAAACCAACACAGCAACAGGGAAAATAACAGCTGGAGTTATTGTGTACGTGTACCGAGCGCCAGGCCCTGGGCTAAGTGCCTTAGGTACGTTCAGCTCAGTCCTGTGAAGGAGGCGGACTGCGATCCTTCTACGGAGGACGAAGCCAGGGCACAAAGCGGTTCTAAAAAACCTGCCCACGGTCCCAGATCTAGAAAGTACTGGAGCCTAGTCAGTCCGGCCCCAGACCCCAGAAGTGGGGCATATTCTGGAGGAGGGGACACAGACCCGCCCATCTGGGTCCCTTCTGCCCCTCAGCAGAGCAGCCTCTGAGGGGTCCACAGAGCCTCCAGGACTCTGGAACATGAGAACACCACGAAGCCCCCAATCCCTCCTCCCAGCCACTGACTGCCCCAACCACACTCCCAAGCTGCCCGCAGTCTCCACCTGCACACCTTCTCGGGGGCGTGCTGCCTCCTGCAGAGCCCACGCTGTCTGCGCAGCTGAGGCCCTTCCCAGAGTCCTCTGCAGCGGCGGACCACGCTTACCTGGTTCTGCAGGCCTAGCTGCAGGCGAGTCTGTCACTTGGGAGGTCTGACTGCGCGTGCCTCCATAGGGTGGCCTCCAGGTGTACTCTGGCTGCAACAAGACTGGTGCTTAGTGACCAATAACCACACTTGAAAATTACAACAGCAGCTGTCATGCCCAAACAGCACTAAATACATATTAATCAAGTATATTGGTGTCCCTTTGTTATCTGCGAGGGATTGGTGTCCCCCTACTCAAGGATAACAAAACCCACAGGTGTTCAAGTCCCTTCAAAGAAACGTGTAGCATCTGCATGTAACCTGTGCATGTCCTCCCGTGTACTTTAACTCATCTCTGGATTACTTGTATCATACAATGTAAATGCTGGGTAAATAGTTATACTGTACCCTTTAGGACATAATGACAAGAAAAAGAAAGTCTGTACGTGTTCAAGTAGAGACACACCATTGTAGATCTAATTGCACAGGACATGTGACCAACAGTGTAACAGTTTCCCCAAATACTTTCTTTTTACTGAATTTACTGGGGTGACACTGGTTACTAAAATTACACAGGATTCAGGTGTACGAGTCTACGACACACCATCTGTATACTGTACCGTGTGTCCACCAAGTCAAGTCTCCTTCTGTCACCGTTTACCCCCTCATCACCCTCTTCTACCTCCCCGAATGTTTCTAACCCACGGTTCGTGGGAACCACAGATGTGGGCCCATGGACGGGGAGGGCTGACTGCAATCGCACCCTGAGAACAGTCCAGGCTGTTGCTCCCATTTCACTGGTGAGCAAACTACGCCTCAGGGGGGTTATGTAAGTTTTTCAAGGTCATCCATCTAGGAAAGCGGCCAAATTTCGATTTCGAATCCAGGTCTCTACCACCCCAGTTTCTTAAGCCTGATGCCATACTCCAGCATTTAAAGCTGTGTGTAAAGAAGCGTCACAGGGAGAGAAGCTGGAAGAGGCTGGAGAGCAGGCTGCTGTCACTGTCCTGGTGAGAGTGGGGATGCAGAGGCAGCTGAGGCGGAGGGACTGGACAGGACAGGACCGGGGACAGCAGCTGTTTGGAGAAAGAATGATAAGCAAGGAAAAGAAAAGAAAGCCAAAAAGGGAGAGAGAGAAGAAAAAAAGGAAAGGAAATTGCAAAAGGAAAAGAGAAGGAAGAGAAAAAGGGAGAGCACGCACAGTGAGGGTCGGTGCTTCCTGACCACACGTGGAAGTGGTGAGAAAAAGCCCGACCCGAGCTCTGATACGCCTGGCCTGGCTGGTTGGACAGGGCCCTCCTTGTGGCCTCACCCCCCTTCTCAGCCTTTTCTGTCCTCCATCAGTGACCTGGAGCAGCTCTGGACTGGACAGTGCCCCCCTGGTAAGCAGGCCAGAGCTGGGCCCCGGACATCTGAGTGCTGGCAGGAGGGAGCTGGAGCTTCTGGCACCCTCACCTGGCCTTGCCCTCTGGAAAGTGTCTGGAGCGGCCTGTGTGTGCGTCCTAGAGTGAAGGAGGGACACGAACTCACCAGATGGAAGAGGCGCGAGTTGGGGAGCGGGGGCGGGTGCTCCATGGGCACGGGGGGCGGGAGGTATCGGATCTGGGACCGGTCCTCGAAGCCGTGGTGGGGCACCATGGCTGGCATGGGCGGGTAGGCGTAGGGGTAAGCAGCGCAGAGGTGCTCTGGGTGGGGCTCCACGTGGTAGCGCTCTGCCGAGGCCTGCGAGAAAGGCTGGGGTCTGCCTCTGGCCTGTGCAGCCTGTCACAGGCCACCCCCAGTGACACCCACCTCATCTCTCATCCTCTAGAATTATAGTTCTCTGAGGGTTGGCACATGGGCATGGGAGCTGCTACACGGGCATCGAACACTGGCTGGTACATGGACAGGGAAGGCTGGCACGTGGGTGTGGAATACCAACAACGGTGACAGCTAATGTGACCTGAGTACTCACTCTACCCCAAGTACTCTTCTCAGTGCTCTACCAGCATGACCTCATCAGTTAGCTGGGCATCTGAACAAACACTGCCTCTCCCACCGGACTGCAGTTCTCGGAAGGTCGTCAGGCAAAGTGCGTGCTGCTGCCTCCCTCAAGCCCCCTCACCTTTGCCTTCCTCTTCTGCTGTTTAAGGGCTTCTTTTGCCTTTTCTTCATCTTTGAATGCTTTTAGCTAAAAGAAGACAGGAGGGAGAGATGACTGTCAGCTCTAGTGCTTCTTTAGCAGCCCCAGGGTTGATGAGCAGATGCACGGGACCAGTGGCCTGGGCTGTCCTCCCTGGCCCGGCCCTGTGGCCGCAGGAAGGGCTATTCACTGTGGGAGGTCAGAGGGGTCCCCATGAGCTCACTGCTTCTGTGCTTCCATAGTAACACTTTTTAGCTGCATGCTGGGAGACAGTGGAGAACTCAGGGCCAACCCCTAAATTTGCTCTTTAAAGGCATCGAGAGTGGCTGAGGAAAGTCAGAGCTAGAGGTCAGAGTGGGGGGTGGGCTGTCCTGCTGAGGCTCAGAGAAACTCAGTAGCAGAGCCAGAAGGAGAAGCAGTGAATGACGTGACATCCAGTCTCACCAGGGACCCTTCAATCTGTGCCCCCACCCACCAGGAGGACAGGCCAGCGGGCCCCTCCTTGGGCCGGCTCTTCTCACCTGGGCGTTCGACAGGGTGACCTGGGCCTGCAGTTTCTCCACCTGCTTCTTCAGCTCCTCCTTCTCCTCATTCATGCGCTCCCGATCGCTGCGCTCCCTCTGGAAGTCCTCCTCAAAGATCTTCACCTGGAGGGCAGGGAGTGGCGAGGAGGGGTGAGGTGACAGAGAGGGGCAGCTCTGAGCGGAGCCCAGACCTGCCGAGTCCCGGAACTCCAGCCTGTTGTCACACCGTCTCGGCAGTCCTGCCCCCAACTTCAGACCGAGTACTTCTGGATCCCTCAGTTTTACAGCCTGGGCTTCAACACAGGGCTTCACTTACACGAGGGGACCTATGGCAGACCCTCTCACTCTGCTTCAGCCTCCGAGGTGGAGGCCATGAGACCAGAGTGTGGATGGAAGACCCTCCGAGAGCAGAAGGCCTACAACACTCTCCCGAGACTCCGGGGGTCCCTGGCAGGGAAGGGGCTGGCCCGAGGCTCTGCCTCCACACCCACAGATTCAACCCTTACTGGTCCCGATGACTCAGAGGCACCCACGGCATGACACCACACAGAGGCACACGCAGCAACTACGGCCTTTTCAATCACCTTTCAAATCTCCTGTGTCCCTCGAGGAGAAAGTCCCCACCTGATGCTAGTAGGTATTTAATGTCCTGCAGATATGTGTTAATTTCCCTTCAGTGACCGGAAAGAGGACTCAAGCTCAGAGTCTACATCAGACAAGAGTAGCCAGCTAGAGTTTAACAAAACTGCTTGGCTTTTATTGTATTTCTTGCTTATGGTGACTTTCTATTTATGCAAATAATAAACAGGTTCTTTCATTTATAACACTGATATAAAGCTCCCTTTTAATTACCTTTATTGAAAGTAATTTATTTAAAATTTATTCTTTAAAAAATTTTTCATTTATTTATTTTTAGAGAGAGGGGAAGGGAGGGAGAAAGAGAGGGAGAAAAACATCAATGTGTGGTTGCCTCTTGTGCACCCCAAACTGGGGACCTGGCCTGCAACCCAGGCATGTACTCTGACTGGGAATCGAACTGGTGACCCTTTGGTTCACAGGCTGCTTGCTACTCAATCCACTGAACCACACCAGCCAGGGCTAAAATTTATTCTTAAAATACTAGGTAAATAATGGCACAACTGGGGTACAGAGATGGCTAAGTCCTAGAGGTGGCAGAGGAATGACCCACCGAGGGACGCACTGCTGGAAAGGGCGGGCCGACCACCAGACCAGGTCCTGGCAGTGACTAGACAGCAGGCCACTGAGTCCGGCTGCCGCGTGATTCCAGGCCCCTCCTGGGCGCTCAGGAACGTTCCACCTCCCGCCCGGCCCCCTCCCCCCGGGCTCACCTGCTGTTTCAGCAGTTCGTTCTGCGTGACCAGCTCCTGTTTTCTGAGGAGGCCCCCAGCTCCCTCGGGGCTCCCAAAGGCTGCTGGTGGAGATGACGGGGAGGCCTGGATGCTCAGTGCTTCCTCTAGGGCCTGAGATCAGGAAGATAAGGGATGGGCCCATCAGCAGAAGTCCTGAGAGTTAGGCCCCACTGGCGGGGTCTTCCTCAGGGACCCACTTCCTGATGATAATAACCACCACCACCAGTACTATCTTATAAATGCTACCCTGTTTATTGACACTACACATGTATCATTTCACTGAGCCCTCTCCGTAAGCCTATCATCCCCATTTCACAGATGTGCAAACTGAGGTTCAAAGACCTGAAATGATTTGTTCAAAGTCATGGCTAGTAAGCAGCAAAGTGGGGATTCAAATCTAGCATGTGCTGTCAACCAGCAGCCTACACTGGGGTCTTCATGTAGAAGGGAGAATTTCCATTTCCCTTTCCCTGGGCCCTGTGGCCCAACCCCAGCACCCACACCTACAAGGAATAGGAAGTCCTTTGGGAGAATCTGCAGTCTCCTCAACCACTGCCCTGCCCTGAGATCTTTAGCTCCTGCAGCCCGTTCCCACCAAGCCAACCCTGCCATCCTCAGCTCTTCTGCAGTTAGATTAGACTGGACTTTAATTTCAACTCGCTCACACATTAAAAGGTTCTGAGTCACTGGTTTTCTCCGTTAGCCCACTGCTCGAGGACCCTGGAACGCCTCTGGAGACCGGCCACGTGGTCACGTGCCTCACCACTGCGTTCCAGCCCCCAGACAGCAGGGCCTCTGCCTGTCATGTGTCAGCACAGCCCACGGCGCCTCGCCAAATGGCGAACAGAAACACCTTGCTCAGCTTGGACCTGGGTCCCCACTTGGTCCTCTTGACTCCCCCAGAAATACAGGGAAGCAGCTGAGCCGAGAAGTCGATGCGGGATGCTGTGAGGGGAGGCTGTGTCTGCCCCATTTCCTCGGTGAGGAGACGGAGGTCTGGGGCGGGGAGGGCCTCACACCGATAACCCGCACCTGTGTCTCCGTCCCGGCCACACCACGGAAACCCGGAGGACAGTGGTCCTGTCTGTGCCACCTCTGCGACCAGCATGGTGGTCACATATTCTGTCTGGATTTAGGCCCCAAGTCCCCCAGCTTGGGACAAATCACTCTTTTCTCTGAGATTAAGTGCCAGGGACCTCAGACTCAGCACAATCAATGCTTTTCAAACACCAAAACCAAACAGGAGGGAAAAGCTGGCCCACAGATGGATGGAATGAGCCCTCTAGGCCTCCAAAGGACGCTTCCTTTCAAAGGTCCCTCCACTGGTACGTTCCTCTGACCCAAGACCTGTGTGAAGGGCAGGGCTGGGATGAGGTCAGCCAGGGTTCAGAGGGTAACACGGAGGCCCAGAGAGGGTACAGGCCTGGCCTGGCCCACTGCCACGGGCCTTGGCCAGGAGGACAGGGTTTCTGCTTTACCGGGCCCACCCCCTGGACCCCACTTCACAGGGGTGGGAGCCCTCTGCCCCACGCTCACCCGTCCCAGTTAGCGAGTATTTCCTGAACACGTGCCTGGTGCCAGGCACTGGGGGGACATGCCCTAGAGAAGAGGCACACCTCCCGCCTCTGCATGAGAAGAGAAAATGGTAAATAAGTAATCACAAGAAAATGCAAGAAGGGGTTTGAAAGATGTTGCCTGTACTCTAGAGGCATAGAACACAGTGACCTGAATGAGATTCTGGGAAAGCCTCGCTGACCTGAGCAGGGTGGCACTGTGTGAGGAAATAGTACGTCCAAGGACAGAGTGGGGAGCAGGCACAGGCTCATCCCAGGCTGGCAACTCAGCGTGAAGGGAGGGGAGGGCAGAGGGGAGGGAAATCTCAGGGCAGCACCGAGGCCCTCAGCACCAGCACCCTGACCCAGACTTGCCCTTACTGCGTGGAGGGTCGGGGGCACCAGTGATGGGGACACCAGTGATGCCTGGGGCACTGTCACTTGAGTCCAGTGTGGCAGCTGGACTCAAGTAAGCTCCACCTGCCCAAGGGGCCGGGGCCCAGGTGCCCACCTTGTTGAGCCGCTGGATCTCCTTTTCCTGGTAATCCCGCTGCCGGGTCAGAGGGCTCAGCTGATCCTGCAGGTGCCGGACCTTCTGGCGCAGCTCCCTGGCCTCTGTTGACAGCCGCTCCTTGTCAGTCTGCGAGGAGCGCAGGGCTGGTGAGCAGGGGCCTCCGCAGGAGGCTGGACCCCCTGCACTGCCTGCCCCGCACTCACCCAGGCCCACTCCCTCTCCTGCTCTCACTCAGCAGCCCTTACGATGCTCACACACAACGCACGGTGCAAGGCACCTGGCGTCAGAGCAGCGAGGCCCATCTCGGTGAGCGAGGCCCCGGGTTCTGACACCAGCTCCTCCACCAGCCATCTGATGCCTGGGGCACTGTCACAGCCCTCCCTGGTCCAAGCTAATCCGTCTGCCATAGGTAAGGGCTTCTGGACACGAGTCACACATGGGCTTCAGGAGGTCTGAGAGCCTCAAAACTGAATGCCAAATTTCCTCTGTGCAGTTTTCTAGGGAGAAATGCCATAGTTTCCACCAGATTTGCACAGGCATCTTCTGTGACACACGAACGTGAGAACCACTGAGACTCTAAAGGACCTCCCTGCTCTTAGTCTCTGAACCCAGAAAAGACACTCAAAGACTTAACTGCAGCATAAGGCAGAAAGTGTTCTCCACTGAGAAACAGTACTGCGAAGTCAGAAGAGACAGCACTACAGTCGAGATGGAATCAGGGAAAGCCTCAAGGTGGAAGCACTGCCTCCACACTCTGGAAAAATCAGGGCTTCTTCCTTGCGCAGGGCCACAGTGGGATTGGCCTGTCGAGAGCACCAAGTCCTAGCCCCCTTATGTGACGGGAAATGACTACAGGGTGGGGAGGTGACTTAACCCAGGCGACACAGTGAGCTGGGGCTGGAGACCTGGGCTCCTGGCGCAGGTGTGTTCTCTCGCTGTGCACGTCAGAGGAAGTATTGGGAACGGGAGGGCGGCCTCGGTCAGAACCTGCGGCCCTGCCCAGACTCCCGCTGCGGAGGCTCCAGGGTTAGCACGGCTTCTGCCCTTCTCTGTGGGGCCAGCCGCGCTGTCCCTCAGCTGAGGGGTGCTGTCAGATCCACCTACCCATTTGAACCAGGGGTCTGGCCGACAGTCACTCCATGTGACAGCACTCAGAGATAAGATAGGCAGTGCCCTCCCTAATCCTCACGTTCGCGGGGAGGGGCGGTCCCTGAGGCAGGCTGACAGCCCAGATCAGGCCCCTGGGTGTCACATTCCGATGACAGGGGACTCTGAAATGCTATCTGTGTTGAAAATGTCCACTTTCCAGCTAAACAGCAGCAGCCCGGGCCCAGTTCCCACGAAAGGGAAGACACTGTGACATAAAATCTCCCCGAGTCTGGGGGTCAAATGGCCTCTCCCCGTTTAGCTGTAACAGGACCCTGCAGGGCCCTGGCTGGTTTCAGTCACAAGCCGCTGCCAGGCGATGCATTCCTGGCCCCCCAGAATGAAATCTGGTTCCTCTTTCTGCCCTCTCCCTGACCCCATAACAACTTCTGTGCAGTACTTAATACTTAATGCCCTTCCACTTGTTTGCTTCCTTAACCCATTGTTTAGCATCTCCTCCCCCTCAAAGGTGGGACTGGACTGTGCGGCAGAGTCCCTGCACCCAGCACAGAGCCCAGGGTGTGCTCTGAGGAACAATGAGAGGGTGAACCAATCGAGAAGGTTCTTCTCGCAACAGCCCCCCAGTCCAAGAGCCAGCACAGCTGGAAACAATCAACAGCACCCCACTTTCCTGCCCCCGCCCCCCCTGCACCACAGCCTGCTCTCTCTTTTATATTCTGTGCTTCCCAAGCCGGTAAGACTGCAACTGAACAAAAAGTTCTTCTGAAGGAAAGTAAGAAAATACAAAAGCAAGAGCTAATTCAATCTTCTCCACGTTTAGAAGGGAAACTAAGGCATGGGGCCGGAAAGCGCTTTCGTCTACAGCCACACAGCCCTGCAGCGCCAGAGCCAGAGCTGGAACCCGTCTCCCTACTCCTGCTCCTCCTCCTTTACCCCACTGACTCCTGGTCAATGAGCAGAAAGGAATGGGCCTCCTGGAGCTGAACCCAGGGCGCAGCAGTCACACTTGCCTCCTCCACTTCAATCTTGGACTTGGCCAGGAGGAGCTTGCGGTCAAAGTCACGCTGCTTCTGCTCCCGCTCAGCTTCCAGGTCAGTCACCTGCTTCTGCAGATCCGCCAGCTTCTGGCGCAGCTCAGTGATCTGGGTTCAGAGGCAGAGGGTGGGGTGCGTGAGGGTGACTGTCCGAGGTTCAAAGCTGCTGAGAAGGAAGCAGCAGGCAGGACGAGAGGATGCGCCCACAATAGCTGAGAACCCGGGCGCAGCCTTGGCCTTGGCTTCCCACAACTCCCACATTACCTTCTGCTCGTACTGCTGCTTCATGGACCGGAAATGCTGGTCCCACTGCTTGTTCACTTCAAGCAGCTGTGGGGAGAGGTGGGGGTCAGAAGGGGCTAAGCAGACAGGACCACAGAGGCCCGGGTCCACGCACACCAGCGTCCCGAGCAGCGCTTCACGCTGCCTCAGTCCCTCGCTTCCCAGCAACTCGGTGCTGCCCAGAACGCCCCTTTGTCATCCGCCATCTCTGTCCTTGCCAGTACAGCGAGACGAACACCAAGGCACAGAAACAGTGACTGCCTTCCGTGTGCAGTCATGTAACACACACCTGAAGGCATCTGATTTTAAAAATTAGATTTTCTTGAGATATTTAAGAAAGTAAAGGTTTAAAATGTTTTAAGACTGGTATTAAATGTTTTTATGAAAAATCTGAGTGAGGTTGTGTTGAAAGTGTTAAACCTAGCTTGTCTGGTGGGCCTCTCTTGTCAATGTAGTAATTCCTCAGGGACAAGAGACAGCCCTGCATCATAAACTAACAGAATAATGGGAAAGGGCATCCCAAGTTCAGACACACAGGATAAAAAGTACTCAGAGTTGAAGGTGTATTTATATATGTATATACTTATATATACCCTCAAAGATAGTTTATTTTCAAGAAAAAAATTTGCACTGCAGTATGTATAACCTTCTTCTACTTTAAAAAACAGATTATACATCAGTAAGTACATAGAAGGAAACAAGGAACATGTAACAAGTTGTTATTAATTGTGGTCTTCTTTAGGAGGTGAGATTCTCAAATCCTTTTATAATGAACACTATATTACTTTTGTAATGGGAAAAAAATACCTTACAGCAATATAAACCAAAGCTAAAATTAATGTGCACTAAGCAAATGACTAGAGGCCTGACTTCCAAATGTTGCCGGCGGACCAGGGGGGCCGGAAGGCCCAGGGACCTGGAGAGGAACCCGGAGCTCCGTGGAAAGGAGCGGCCAAGAGGACAGAGAGGACTGGGCTCCGCCCAGAAGCATGGCCTAGGGGTGGGAGATGGAGGAGCATGTATGAGATGGAAGGGAAGACCTCAACTTCTGGAGACTCTCAGCTGGTTAGAAGGGGCACCACGAAAAGGCATGGGATCTCTCCTGCTGTGACAGTCCCTCCCTCAACCAGCAGCGTGGTGACAGATGAACTCCAGGCTCCCCACTGCTGAGGCTGAAACTCACCTACCTTATCACCACCTCTTCCTACCACCAGGGTTCAGCCTTCCTAAACCACCCCTCCCCTGTCAACAGTTTTAGGCTGTGCCACAAATGCCACCTCCTCAGTGACCCTTGTGGGCAAGGGGGTTGATCCAAGAGACAAGAGTCCAGAACGAGACAGCTAGTCTCTCCCATGACCAGACAGTTCAGTGGTCGTCATGGCAGAGCCAAGGGAGGGCCTTTGTCCTGTGGCTCCCAGGAGCCCACCTACCTCTGTGCGCTGCTGCTCCAGCATCTTCACCTTCTTCTCAGTGGCACTCAAGGCTCCCACCTCTGGGATCTTGCCTGCTGCCACACTAGCCTGGGGAGAAACAGAGAGGGGCCTTCAGCGAAGGCTCAAATAACTGTTCTTTTACCACTAAGAGCTCCTCTAGGGCCCCTCGCCTAGTCTACACCGCTCCACCCTCCCACCCACCAGGACACTGCTACACACCCCGCCATGGAAGCTCCCTTGGGGAAGTCCCGAGATCATTACTCGCCCTCCCTGACCCACAGTGGCTCCTAGGTCCTCCTCCCGCCTCCCCACGGCCTCTTCTCCCCGGCTCAGGCTGCAGCCCTAAGTACTGCCAGCTGCCTCCTCTCCCCCACCCCACATCAGCCAACAAGCCTCCGGCCTGGACGGCAAGAGTGACCTGTTTTTAAATGTCCCATGAAATAATTACTTAAAAATGGTTTTAGAAAGACACAGAAATAAAGATGTGCCTATTTATGACCAGTACGTGTACACACATTTTCTGGCTCTGACCCCTGAGAGGGCCTAAAGCAGTGACACTCCAGTAGCAACGAGCACACCGAGGGCCCAGATCTTGGCTTCTCAACACCATTCTCCAATGGAAAAGGAACAGAGCTCCTTGGACGAGTGGTTAATTCCAGGGCTGGGGCAGGGAATGGGTTTGGAGCATCTTATGGTGCCAGAAGGTGCCAGAAAGTAAGAAAGTGCTTTATAATAACAATAATGGCATGTCCAATGGGCATCGGAGACAACATGAAAGAGCTTCCTATAGTGAAGATGGAACAAGGAGAACGAGAAAATAAATCATGACAGTATTGGATTCTAACCCAAAGAATAAAATAAAATACCCTTGAGTCCACACTGCTAGAAATAGCTTAATCAGAAGTGAGGAGAAGGGAGCACTTTCCTTGATGAGGAATTCTAATCGGTGGCTGTAGATGGCAGGGGGGACACGCAGAACGGCCATCGTAATATTAGTTACCGCAGTCACTGCAGCGAGACTCCCCCAGACACCGAAATCAGCGGGCGAATGTGTGAGGAGAGGCATGACATTTGCACAGCCTACAAGTCTCTCCTCAAAAATAAGTATTAATTATGAAGAGAAAACATGCCACTTTGTACAGAGGAACCTGCCAGCCACTCCTCAGCCCTGCAATCCAGGTCGGAGGTAGCAAGACACACAGGCCTCACACAGCCTTGCCCTGGGGCACCAGGAGGGGCTCAAAGTCACCCCTGTGGTTCCTGCCCAAGTCCGTTACCTCGGCCCAATCATAAGAATGCATCCAAGGGAACCCAAATGGAGGGACATTCTACAAACACCTGGCCAGTGAACCCCAAAGTGCCAAGCTCATGAGAGACACAGGGCCACGGGGACCTGACACAGAGTGGGGGCGATTGAAGAGTCGTGACAGCTAGATCCAATGTGGGACCTGGAATGGATCCGGGCACAGAAGAACACGAATGGAAAACTGGTGAGACCTGCAAAGTCATCGGTTTGGTTACTACCAGTGCTGCGTTTTCTAGTCCACTGAACCGAGGCTGCGTACGACTTGAAGGCATGGAGTGAGCCCTAAGGGCAGAACTCGGGAGGCTCAAGTGCCCCCTGCAGGCTAAGGTCTGTAAGCACACCACAGAACAGGGGTACAGGGAGCAGGCTGGCGGGGGTGGGGGTGGGTGGGGGGGCGGGGGCCCTCCTGGAGTAGGCACTGCGGGTAAAATTACTGGGGAAGGAGGAAAAGGCGGTGCCAGGCTCCCAGAGGGTATACTCTTAACCTCCACAAAGAAGAGAGGAGTCAGACTGCCTGGCAGCTGGCACCAAATCTGCCACTAAGAGCAACAGCTAATGTTGACTGACGGTTGGCCACAGGCCAGGCACTAAACCTCTAGGCGTCACATCCCTGAACCCTCTGACACAGGTTAGTATCTCCATTATGCAGAGGAGGAGACTGAGGCCAGCGGGCGTATGTAACTTGTTCAGGGCGGCAGCAGCATCCCACCCACGCGTGGCTCGGGCATGGGTGCCACCGCTGGGCGTGCCTCCCACAGGACCTCCCACAGGGCGGGACGGTAAGAACATCTGGCCTTTCCAGGGAGTCCAGTGTGATGAGTTGGTATTAAAGGGCTTTGGAAAAATGAAGGGGCCTGCCCAAAGAACCCCAAGAACCCAGGGGAGATTAGGGGAGTCTCCAAGTCACTTCCACAAGAGGGCGGACAAGAGGGCAGGCTCCGACGTGAGGGTAAGTGAAGCAGAGAGGGCTCCTTGGGCAGGATTCAGAAGGCCGCTTCTCAGCGCAGTTCCCTGCTGGACCCAGGTCTGCCAGACAGCCAGGGGTGCAGGAGGGCACAAGGTCACCCCTTCCAGCCTCCTGGCATGGCTGGGTCATGGAGTAATAGCCCTGGCCTTCCTACCTTACAGGTGGGGCAGAGGTCCAAGTAGGACAATGGATTTACCAGCCTTGGGAAAACTTCAGTAACAAGTAATTAAGTTATTAGGATGATTACAAGTACCACACAGGTATGGGGCTTGTTAAAGACATCAAGTCCTGTACTGCAGCCAGGGGAAAGGCACGGCCAGGCAAGGGGAGGAAGAGCCAGCTCCTGCCCAGGGACTGGATGTGAGCCAGGGCGAGAGCAGGGGGCAAGTGGGCTGGCCTGACGGCAGTACCGGGCCATGCCCTCCTTGCTCCATGTCGGAAGCTCCAGGACACAATCACAGCAACTTAGCAAGAGTCCTCTGAGAGGCTAACAAACATCCTAATTCTGCCCAAAATATCTGAGAGGTTAAACTGACGTTTGGGAGCCACCTGGTAAGAGCGACCTTGACAAACCAGGATGTGTTTAGGGAATGTGCTCACACTGAGCAAAGGAGTCACCGCCACGTTCTGTAAGCAATGGCTGGAGGTACTAGAGCTATTCAGCCTGGAGAAGACAGGGCTTGTGAGGGGGCACACAGCCACGGTCGGGGCAGGCAGCCTGAGTGTGTCACGGAATGGATGCTCAGTGTGGCTGAAGGCAGAGTGAGGGTTGAGCAGTGGAAGCTCCCGGGGGGGTGGATTGTCTGGCCAAGCCAAGGAAAACCCATCCAACAATTGGAACCTCTGAGCGGAGGAGCTGGCTGCAGCAGGAGGCAGTGAGCTCACTGCCACTGGGGGCAGCCACGGGGGCTAAGCACCAGCCCCCGGGGATGTGTGTGGAAGGCGTTTCCGACCACGTACCTGTGGCTGTCCGGCTGCCCCCTTCTCGCCCGTGCCTTCCACCTTGGGCGAGCCCAGCTGCCCGCAGGCATCCTCCTTGCCGCTGCTCATCAACAACTTCTTGAGCTCCATGTTCTCCTCCCTGGGTCGAAGGCGAACAGAGGTCACGTGCTGGCAATGGGTTGGGGAGGCCAGGGGCCTCGGACCTACTACTCATCTGAGTCCTGGGGTGAAAGGACTGAGGTGAGCCCTGAAACCTTCTTCGGCTGGAACCACAAAAAACGTCCTTAAGCCATTGGGGGCAATCTGTGGGCCTCCCCAGAAGTCCCCAATCAGCAGCAGGGTTTCCCCAACAGTGGGAAGCCTGTACACAGATCTTCCAGGACACAACCAAACCCGTATTATTAAATAACCCTGGACCACACTCTGGCGAGGAAAGTACATCTTCTCCAATTACGTTCGAACCCCCCATAGGAAGGGAAAGTGGTGATACAGATTCTGGTGTGACTGAAATGTGGAAAGTGTTTAAGTTCTGTTTGCCAGCTGGGTTTCCATGTGACAACAGAAAAACAGAGAGGTAAAGGGGCTTTCCCCAGGTCACACAGCAGCGTCCTGGCTCTTGCCTTGTAGTCATGAGTCTTTTCTCCAGCCCAGGTTTTGGGTAAGACTCCAACTGCTTGGAAATAAATGCATGCAGATTCGAAGTGGACAGAGGCTCAGTGGTGGCACATTACTCCACCTGGACCTCACGTGCCTGTCTCTGAGACTGTCTCCCTCCGCACAATGAGGTCATGGTTTAGCCCTCATGATCTCTAAGGGCACTCTTGAGTTCTGACGGTCAAGATCAGTGCTTCTCAAAGGTGATCCTGGGCCAGCTCACAGCAAAATCAGAGGCCCTTTGGAAAATGCAAATGGCTAGGTCTTGCCTCAGCCCCATGGGCTCAGAATCTTGGCAGAGCAGGGAAGGTCGGAGTGTACACTTGTATGCCTTCCTGACCCTCAGTGACCCTGATGCATAATCAGGTCTGGGACTCACCAGCCCTGACTGTTCTCAGGGAAACTGCAAAACAGAATGATGACCAGCAGGGGGGGCAAAGTCCCGAGCCCTCTCTCCTACAGCCAGCCAGCAGCAGTTAGCAGTCTAAATTTAGGGGCAAGTTCACAAGAAGTGCAATCTGCACAGACCTGCTTCTGAAGTTCTCAAGGCACTTTATAAACAGACACTCCCCAAGGTACCCAAGGAGAAGAACCAAGAGACATCCAAAGCAGGGCTCTGAGCACCGACCCCAGAGCCCTCAGCCCGGAAGTCAGTGCCATGCACCACCCACTCCTCCTGGCCATCCCACTTCTCACCCTGGCTCTGGGAGCCTGGACCTACCGCAGCCTCTCGGCAGCCTGATCCCGCTGTTCCAGGCCCTTGTCCAGTTTGGCCTTCAGAGCCTCATTCTCCTTCCGAAGCTGCTCGCACAGGGTCTGCAGGGCAGAGGGGTAGATGAGGGTGAGGGAAGGAAAGGAGTGCACCCCTAGTGCAGGCTGATGCTGGAGGACAGGACAGGGGCTACAACCATAGTAATGGTGCTGCACTGTGTCTTTACTAAGTTCTCAGTCTTTCGACAAGTACTTAATGAGCACCTAACCGTGCCAGCTACATGGCTGGGTGCTCTTCCACTCAGTGTGTCATCGGAGCCTCGCAGCGTCCCCAAAGCTACATAATTCATCTCTATTTTCAAAGTGGGCTAATGCAGGTGAATTAATTTGCATGAGGTTGCACAGCTGTTAAGAACCACCAAGAAGACCAAACTCCATCTGGCAGGCCCTCACCTAGTCTCCTTCCCCGCTCCCCTCCCTCCCTCAAACATCATGTAAGAGCAGAGAGGGGAGGTAATGGCAGTGAGCTGGGCAGGAGGCAGAGACTCTGAAATTTACCAGATGGCCCACCTGTTCCCTTCCACTTCCATTTCCATTTTCCTGGGACTCCATGCAATCATGTGACTAGTTCTGGCCAAGGAATGATGAGTGCAAGTCATGTGTCCCTTCTAGTCTCTCCTCCCCAGTGCCTGCGGCTGCCTCATACTCCAAAGGCCACGAGATATACGGGCTACTAAACATGTGGAACGAGAGAAAACTTTTACATTCTCCTGAGGGATTTCAGAGTTGTTGGGTCCACAGGAGAGACTTGGGAGGGCACTGAAGCCTGAAACCTGGGGGTGGTCAGACACAAGGGGTCCAAGGCAGAGAAAACTACTGTAACTACTTCCAGTGCCTAGCAGAGGCCTTGCGCCATACCCGGCCTGGACATGCTTGTCCAGTAAACCAAGAAACGAATCAACAAACGAATGAAGAGGAACTGGAGGAGTGTGCCTCTACCCACAGGTGGGGCAAATACCCAGGATGCCACAGCCCTGGGCGGGGCCTCCACGGAACAGAACGTCCTGCTCCTGGCCACTAAGGGAAGTTCGGGACGTGGCCTCATGTGCTGTCCACCCTTCTAGGCTAGAGGGCTATTTCTTCCAAGTTTCTGGGAAAATGCCCCGGGCACAAAGCAGCTGATGGAGAAAGGCCGTCACAAACGTCATCATGTTCCATCAAAGGGGCTAAGAGAGCTCAACTGTGAGTTCGTCAGTTCGTTTGTTCATTCATTCGTTTGTTCACCAAATGTGCATTAAGCACCTATTAAGTGCCAGGCACTGGAACACAGTGACGACTGTGACAGACAAGGTACCTTCCTCTCTTGTGAGGCTTATAGTCTAGCAGGAAGTTCAAGGAAAAAAACCCACAAAGTAAAAACCACCTAATAAAATAAAATTACTATAAACTCTGGTAAGAGCTGAGAATGAAACCAACAGAGGCCTGATATAAAAAAATAGCAGAGGTTGACAGGATCCCCTTTTGTAAGGCCCAGTATGGACCCCTATCTCAAACCCTAAAAGATGACAGTGAAAATGATCTCATCCATGTGATGTGCCAGGTTCCATCCCCCCCCCCCCACCCCCCCTCCCCTAGCTCAGCTTTGATGCCTCTAAGCCTGGCTGACATCTGGGAATCTCTCCTGCAGGCTGGCTCTCCAGCCCTGCCTCCCAGTTCGCCCCTCACTGGAGGTGGAAGGGGGCTCCTGCGCTCTCTCTGGAGCCCTCTGCTCCCCACACCTCTCCTCACACTGTGTCTCCAGACTGGATGCCCCTCCTGCTCTTGCCAATCAGCCCAGACCTTTCTCAAGGTTGCGTACAGTAAGACTTCTCCCCTATCTACTGGGCGCTTGAATGTTTGCAGATATGAATGAGGCCTTAGGCTGGTGACTGGTGTAGGAGAGTACAGGAGGGAGGAACAGTTCCGTCAACCAAAGGGGCAGGTGCTTTGGCCCTGAGAGGTCCTCTGGGAGCCTCAGTTTCACCATCTGTACTTCCTTACCCCCAAACCCTCAAGACTAAAATCCCCTGCCCAGAACAAATGTCTGGTCATGATCAAATCTTAACAGGGACTATTTTTCAAATGCTTACTGGTTCTGGTCTGTACCAAGGGCTTTACTTAACACTCACAGCAGCACCATGAAGTAGGCATTCTCAGCACTGCGTTACTGATAGGGACAGTGAAGGACAGAGAGGATACGTGATTCGTCCCGAGGTCATTTGGCAACATGTACTCCTCCAACCAAGGACCCTATGATTTCAAGGCTAGGGCTGGCCTGGGAAGTAAATCTGACCTCATTCCCATGGCACAGGGAGGGTCATGAGAGGAAGCGTCCTCTGCTGGGGAGGCAAGCTGGGATGGGGGCTGAGAGCGCGGCCTTTGGAATATGACAGATTGACGTTCAAATCCCAAGTACACCATCTACCAGCTGGGCAACCTTAGGCAAAAAACAAAACCAAAAAACAAAAAACCCACCTCTCAAAGGCTACATCTCCATCTCTGAAGTAGGAATAATGCCTTTGCTCCCCACTGCTCCCCACCAGTTTGTGGAAAACCAGGCAGGGCCGTTGCCAGCTGCCTGCATCCCCGGCCCAAGGGTACCCCAACCGTGAAATCTGCACTGCCTACCCCGTATTTCCCAATTTCCTTCCTCTTCCTCATTCCTTCCCACAACTTCCTTACCCTGCTCACCACCCCAGACGAGAAGCCCAAAATCGGCCCCCAATGTCAGCGTCACTCTCGGAAGTCCCCAGAGACCCAGGGATTCCCAACAAGAGCTGGAAGAGGTGGACAAAGAAGCGCGCTGACCCACAGTGGGGGCCCTCCCCTGGCCGGCCTCACCTGCAGGATGGAGGTGCGCTGCTCATTCTTGTGCACCTTGGAGGCCAGCCGGTTGAACTCCAGGGCCATGCGGCCCAGGTGGGTGAAGAGCTGGCTGTGGTCCGGCTCCTCCGCGCACACGCTCAGGGTGGTCTCCAGGCGCTGCAGGTGCAGCATCAGGTTGCTGTCCTCGTGGGGCAGGGGGCCCAGATCCTGGGGAGGGGGCAAGGACCAGTCTTTACAAAGGCTGAGTAGGCATCGCTGGCCATCCGCCCTCTGCTTCCCCATTCCTCATGACTCAGTTTCCCCCTCTGATCCCAGCTCGGCCCAGGGAAATTCTCCAGTTACACGGGTTCCCTGTCTGGGACTGACTCACAGGGCAGGACCAGGGGCTCCCAGGCCACCGGCTGGCTCGCCAGCAGTGAAGCCGTTCTCCCTCCTCCCACACGCGGGCCTTGCCAAGTGCCTGAGGGTGATCACTCATCACTGGGCCCCAGAATCCTCCTCTGTGGATGGACACACACCCCTTCCCCCGCTTCTGTCTCTCAGGGTTCCTAGGAGGGTCAGCCGATAAGTGACAGCAGCAAGCCCAGGAAATTGGTCTCACTCTAGGTACAGTCCTGCCTCTTGGGCTCAGGGAGTCCTGACCAGGGAGCCACGCAGAGACCAGAACCGCCTTTTCTGTCTATACATGTGTCTTCCGGGGAACAGCCCAAGCATTCATCAGCTTCTCAGAGGACCCGAGATTCAAGACAGGTTAAGAATTATAGCTCTAGATATTTCAAAGAATCCCAATCCAGTAGAGTATACAAGCAAGAAGTACACTGTGGGCAAGATAGTCCAATTTCGATAATCAGTTGATCTCTCTCCATCACTCCTGTGCCTAGAACAACCCTTCCAGAGACAGGGCCTCAGGATGGGAAAACCGTGCCCGAAGGTCCACAGTGGCACCTTACAGCTAACTTCCGCGGGCGCAGCTCTCCTGCCACCACCTGAGACCCCACCCTCCTCTGGTAGGAGCCTCACCTACTGAGACTTTGCTCCCAGTGTCCCTGTGCTCATCCTTCCTGGCCCTGCCCACATTCCAGCTCCTCTCGCAGCCCGCCCTAAATATGTACGGAAGTTTCAGGGGGGCCACGGGGAGCCTCAGGGTTCAGTCTGGGAAACCAAGACTTCAGTCTGGGGGGTAAGGAACTTGCCCAGAGTCGCCCAGGGGTCAGCGGCAGAGCCAGGGCCGGAAGTGAAGCTTCCTGAAGTTCAGTGAGTGCCTATGTGACACTGCTAGCACCTTGTTCTGATGGGAGAGCACACTGCTTCTCTGACTCTGCATTCACCCCTCCCGCCTCTCCACACGAAGGGCTGCAGGTGGCGAATGCTTCATCCTCTGATCTGTCCAACTAGCCTATAAGTTCCTGGGAGGGCAGGGTGGCCATCTTTTCATTGCTCAGCACAGACTAGGCACATGGTGGGGCTAAGGAGGAACTTATTAATGAGATGAAGTTACAGGTCCAAGGTCATAGAGCAAATAACTTCTGAGCAGAAGGTTCTTGCTGCCTGTGTCAGCTTCTCAGGGCCCTCAAGGACAGAACAGGACAAGAGGACAGAAGTTTCCAGGAGATAAAACACCAAACCATCCTAATACTCTCAGCCTGCACAAAAGTAAATCATCTGCCGCACCCTGCTCTGGGCCTCCCCGACCCTTTGTCTCCCACCGGCCCGAGGCTGAGTCAAAGTGTGCGGAGGTGCCAGGAATTCAGAGAAAGCCAGAGGGGCCGGTGATGTGGCCAGGCTTTCACAATGATCGGGCAACTGTGTGACCCAAGTAGGGGAAGTCACCGGCAAGGGATTTGCATAGGCGAGTGAGAAGCATCCCCTGCTCTGGCCCCCTGTATGTCCCCAAGTGACCTCAGAGTGCCCAAGGGACCTCAGTGGGCCATGTGCCTCTCGCCCAGGGCAGGTGACTGAAACAGAGAAGAGACACGGGATGCACCCAGAGATCTGCCATCCACTCACCACCGCATTTCTGGAGCGGCCGCTGCTCTGTGGTGGAGAATTCTGCTCCTCGGCAGGGACCACTTCAAATTCGGACGAGGTGCCCTGTCAGAAAGGCGGTTAGGGGCTGCCTGGGAGAAGAACCCCTCGCCCCTTGTGTGAGAAGCCACGGCTGAGAGCGGCAGGGCAGAGATGGAAGGACAACATCTCTTCCCACATCCAGGTCACCGGCAGCCCCTCCACGCGGGGGGGGCGGGGGAGCTGAGCTCCCCGGTTCATTGGAACCGAGAAGCAGGGCTCACAGAAAGTCTGCCCGCGGCCCACTCCCTGTGAGCTCGCCTCCCCTCCGTGGCCGGTTTCCTCCTCTATGACACAGGGACACTGGGCTAGCTGATCTTAACCCACTAGACTGTAGGCCTTTTTTTCTTTTTTAATTTGCACTTTTAAAATATTTTCAGGAACTCCAGTATGGTGATACGGTTATAGCCTCTCGACTAGAAGAGGAAACTGAGGGCACTTAGTGCAAAAAGTAGGGACCGAACCCAAGGCCTGCAAAGCCCACATTCCTGCTGCAGCGCCGGAGCTGTCTCTCAGGCCCTGGTGTCACCAACTGGTCACCTGGATAACACAGACAGCGGTCAGTGTGGCTACTGCGGAATGGTCCTGTGCCAGCCTTGCCAGATCCACTCCAGAGAACCCAGATCTGGCATAAATCCCGAAGATGTGTCAACAAATGCGAATTTTTAAAGGATTCATCCAAATCCGGGATGGTCCAGGATTCCCAGTCTTTTTTTTCATCTCTCAGCCAATCCCAGCAGAACAGACTGGTTAACAGATAGGCTGATGGTCCCTTGGAACCAGCAACCGGCTCTGGAGTTGCTCTGACTCCAGGGCCTAACAGGGAACAAGGAAAAGCCCAGGCACTGCCCCTGGACTACAGAGGTGATGTCGGCCTTCCCTCGGAAAGGGCCAGCGGATGAGCATGGCTGGGAGGATCTCCACTGGCAGCTTTTGCTGAGCCTCACGGCCACCAAGAAGCCAGCTCTGAATCTTGGCCCTGCCCTAAAAAAAGTCTCCCTTCACTTCTATCCTTCCCCTGCTGTCTCCCTGACCTGGGAAACCACTCCTCTCACTCTAGACCTGATCCGCAGGGCGACGATGCCAAGTGACACAATCCCTGAGTCCCTTCCAACCCCAGGACACCAAGTATAATTTCTAGAGGCAAACCCATACCAGGCAGTTTCTGAGCCTCTGTGAGGAAGTGGGTTCCCCGTCACTTCTACCCGTTTTCCTTGCGCTGCTCACAGTCAGTACACGCTCCACGTCACGCAGCCTGGTGTGCGGGAGAAACTTCTTGTGCACACCAGGGTCTCCTGGTAATTGTAACTGTGACCTTTGTTTAAAAGTGGGGAAACCACCACCCCACAGAGGCTGAGATTGGCTTGCCTAACATCCGCCAGCAAGTCGGACTCTGGGCTCCCAGGCCCCTGCCCTCTCTGGTCATGCCCTTGTGTGTGTCAAAGGGACCCTGAAGCCCAGGCAACTTTCGGCCAGGACACCAGCTGCAACTTACACTGGATGGAGGTTTGGGGACAGGCTCTGGCTTGTTACTGGGGTGTGCAGGGTCAGCAGGAGGTGCTGGGTTATTCGCATCTTTTCCTAGAGAATTGAGAAAACATGAATGAGCGGCAGGGAAGGGGGAAGCCCAGGTTCTGTCCCGGAGGTCGGCCCCAGGCAAAGGAGCTCTCAGAGTTCCTCCCATGAGTCTGGGAAACATCCTGGAGGTGGCCCCATCAGGGACAGGGAGGCTGGGGAAACGACTGGCCCTGGGACACTGGAGACAAAACCTGGGCAGACAGACCATCGTCCCCGGACCTGCCTCAGTCATCACAAGGAGGACCGTCTACAATTCACAAAGTATTATTCTATTATCTCAGCCAGTCCTCATGGCAGCTCTGAATTCTCAGTTTAAAGGTAAGGAAACCAAGGCCTAGAAAAGTCACCAACTGGCCCACAGACACGCAGCCAGCAACAGAAAACCCAGGACTCACACTTGGCTGTCCCTCCCCAACCCCCTGCAGCTCTTGTCACAGGGAGTCCCTTGTGGGTAGCTGCACATCACACCCAGAGATGGACCTGGCGCCAAGCTGGGACTCAGACAACATGGCCGCAGGGAGAAGCGGAGGCTGGAGACGCCCACTGACTGCCGCACAGCGGGCCCTGAGGTCAGTGACCACCAGCCAGGTGGAAGGCTGCGCGCTGGCCTGGGCTGAGAATGTGGGCGGGGCTGCAGCAGGAGGCCCCTGAGCCCCAGGTGTGCGACCTTTCCCCGAGTCCCAGGCCCTTACCCTGGACTCGGAGACACACCTGAGGAATGCACGGTGACCACACATAGGACTTTAACCTCTAGTCACTGTCAGCACTTGTCATTAGTAGATAACGTGTGTACACTTACACCTGAAATGCACTACAGTAGGATAAGAGGCAAGGCCAGATTCTGCCACGGGCCTCAGCTTCCCCAGCTATAAAATGGAAGGGGGGGGCCAGTCCAGAGAGCTTTCGACTCCTACGCCACCCCTGAGTGACTCTAAGTAGATGCCTAGAGCCCTCTGCCTGGCACACAGTAGCTGCTCATTAAATATTTGCTAAATAAATAGGCTGATAAACATGCAAGGCCACATCCCGGATGCAGGGGATTGCTGTGGTCCATAACTAATGTCTGCCGGGGCCTCCAGAGTGCTGAGTCACCAGCCATTTGGGGACATCCCATCCCAATCATGACTGAGAGGATGGCCTGTGGCCCAAGGGTGAAGGAAGGAGATGTGGGCTTCTAAACAAGAAGGCAGTCCCCTGCTGAGAGTGCAGGGAGTTGGGAGCACAAGGAAAGGCTAAGGACACCCCGGGGTCCCCTTGGACCTGTGAGCTCGGGCAGGTGGTCAAAGGAGGCCAAAGTGGGAGATGGCAGTGGGAGCGGCTCGTCGTCCTTGACCAGCTCCTCTGCCTTCTGCCGCAGCCTGGATGCTTCCATCTGGGACTCTTCCAGAAGTTCGCCTGGAAAGAACGGGGAAAGGAGGAGCAAGAGGAATTATTCAGCTCTGTGCACAGGTTCTCCCCACCCCATGCCCCTGAGCCTGCTTTGGCCTGGCTTTTGACACTCTAGGCCCTGGGCCTGACTCCCACCATTGTCTTGTAGGCCAACTGGGACACACATCATTCCAGCCCACAACTGGAAACAGGCTAATGAGGAAGAGGGCCCTGCAATCAGGGAAGAAGGAGTGGAGGGGAATCTAGAACGAACTCCTGGCCCCTGGCCCCCTCTTGCTGCCTCATTCCCACCACAGCTGGCCAGGACTCCACAGAAAGCCAGGGCTCTCTGAAACCCACCATCGGGGCCCAGGGGCCACCCACAGCCTGCATCCAGTCCGGGCCAGTATGAAGGGACGAGACCCTCAATAACACCCACCCCTCTGGGCTTCAGTTCTCCTTCCCCCACAAGTGGAGAAGAGCAGTTCCAACTCCTTGTTCCCCAATCTGCCATTCCAAGCAGCAGTCTGCGATGCAAGAAGAAAGCGTTTGGAAAATTGGGCAACTGAGCTCTCCCCCAAAGCTTAAGACTGGAGAAGGTGGCAGCAAGGAAAAGGAAGTCTTAGGAGTTTGGAGGAAAGAGAGACCCCTCTGCACAGGGAAATCAACAAGTGTCTCTCACGGAGGAGAAGGCGGCATCTGAGCCGGTGCTGACGGACAGGGAAGACTCAATTTTGCGGTGCAGGTGGGGCTGCTCTGGGCAGTGGGGACAGCTTGAGCACAAGCCAGGAGAACAGATCAAGCGCCCTTCCCCAGCCTGCTCTAGCAGGAATGAACCCCAGGTGCCCTGGTAATGTCGGTTTTCCCCCTCTCTGGTGCTTCCGGAAAACAAGGCCACTGTTTCCATGTCCACAAAATGGGCCTTCTAGCTCCCTTTTCCTGGTCCCACACCTCCCTCTCAGTCCCTCAAGGTATTCTGAGCTCTGTCCTCATGGTTCCCGGGTTCTGGGGACTCAGGGCTGGGAATGCGGTCACCATTCTACGGAGGTACATAAAGACACAGCTGGGGGGCAGGAGCCAGGAAGGACAGAGGGTGGCGTGGGTGGAGCCAGCTGGCATCGCAGGCTACGGGGAGGAGGCTTGTGGGCACGGTGCAGGGTCCGCTTTACCTAACATCTTTATCCCTTGCATTTTTTCCTTTAGTCGGGAATTCTCCTCCACTAGGCGCTCAAAAGCTGTGGACACCTCTCCCGGAGGCACGCCGCCCCCAGGGTCGTAGATCCGGTAAGGTCCTCTCCCTTCCATGAGGGCGGCTCAGCCCCTGCCGTGGTGCCCACCTGGCTGTAGGGACAACAGCAGGAAATCAGGGGGCTGGCCAGACCACTGAGGCGCCCCAGAAGGCAGGCCCCACAACCCAGAAGAGAACACGGCACTCCTCCTGCCACGGTACCGCAGCACAGGACAGTCGCCTCCTTTGATCTGGACGCTCTGCCTCCATTGATGCAACCTAAGAATGGCATCAGTTTCTCTCAGCAGCTTACTGCACTGCTGGCTCGTGTGGAACAGCAACCAACCGTGAGGTGCGACACGGACGGAGTGCAAGAAGGTGCGGGACTTGGAGTCGAAACGCTTGCTTCACGTCCTATTGGTGAGGTCGAGGACAGACCCCGTGTCACAGCATCCCCAGCACCCGACACAGCATCAGCTCGGAAATGAGTGCCCAGTGGACACGTCCTGCACGAGTAGGTGGCCTCCCCACGACCCCGCTGTGCCATGTGGGCAGTCCCTTCCCCTCTGAGGAGGGGAAGTGAAAGTCTTACACTGAATCAGCGATCGTTAAAGTGAAATGCTTATGCCCTGAGGGATAGCAAGTCAATACAATCCACAGTTCCATTTTACACACGTCATCTTTTTTTAAAAGAAAGGAGAAAAAACCCTGACCATTATTTAATAAACTAGTTAATACCGCCAGCCTCCTCCTTTGGCCTCACACCTCGTGTGGTCTGTCCCTGCTGGTTCTAATGAGCAGGTGAATTTTCCACCAAACCACTCCCCACTTACACAGTAAGTGTTTTGCATTAATCTGTTAAATTTCATCTGCTTTCTTTTGGTCGACACCACTTGACAAAGTGATTTCAGAATCCTAGTTCTATGGCTTAACAGAGAAACTTCTTTCTTGCATTTGTTCATTTACTCGACAATTTTTTTACTGAGCACCTACTCTGTGCTGGACACGAATTTGGGTGCTGGGAAGTTACTGACCAATAAAACGGATGAAAGTCCTTCATGGAGCTTACATTCTAGTGGCTGGGGTGACAGACAGACACAGACAGTCAGACGTAGCATTAGGGGTGATGAAAATGGATATGGAGCTGGTATGGCTCAATGGATTGAGTGTAGGCCTGTGAAGCAAAGGGTCACTGGTTCGATTCCCAGTCAGGGCACATGCATGGATTTCAGGCCAGGTCCCCAGTAGGGGGAACGCAAGAGGCATCCACACACTGATGTTTCTCTCCCTCTCTCCCACGCTTCCCCTCTGTCTAAAAATAAATAAAATCTTTTAAAAAAAAAGAAAGAAAATGACTACCGACAAAAATTAAACAGGAAAGCCAACTGTAAATGGAACTGCCGGGCAAGGCCTCACAGAGTTATTTTAGCAAAGACCTGACGAGCTGAGGGAACTAGCCACACAGACATGGGGTGGGGGTGCTAGTCCAGGAAGACAGAGCAGTAAGTGCAAAGGCGCGGAGGCCGAAAAACCGACCCAGCCACCAACACCACAAAGAGCTTCCTCAACTCGACAGAGTTCCACCGACCATAGAAGGACTTGGGGCCCCGAAACCTCCCACCAAAGATCACCACCCCCGGGGCAAAAACTCTTTCAGTCAGGAATCCCCAACTGCCCTTTGCGTGCCCACACAACGCTCCCTGATAGATAAAAGTGAAAAAGGACTAATAATAATGGCCACCATTCATGAATCATCTACTTGCCAGGCACTCTTTAAACGCTTCAGGTCCGTCACCTCAGGTCAGCTGCACAACCACCCTAAGTGCACACGACACTGTCTTCGTCTTGTAAGGCAGGCTCAGTGAGGTTAGATGCGGATCGCACTCTGCCCTAAGAAAGCGGAGTGAACCCCCTGCTACCTCATACAGCCCCCCCCACAAGACACAGGCTAGAGGAGTCCCAATCAGTTTGCGGGGTGACACGGGGCTATTAGGTGCCCTCTAGGTTGGTTCCCCTGCCTTGAAGCACAAGAAATAACAAGGACTTTGTCCAAAGGGTCCACAGTACCATGGCCCAGAAAGAAAAACAAAGTTCTGGTGAGCGGGACCCCTCCTCCAAAGACTGACAGAGAAGATGAATACACACTTGGAAGGCACCCACGCGCTGCTGGGCCCCACGGAGGCAAAGGACAGCTGCCTACCCGCCAACATGAAAGTCGCTGGGTGGGGGAGGGGGCCTTGTTTTTAACGTGAAAGGTCAGTGCTACACAGTAGAAGCAGCAAGCCCTGACCCATTCACTGAAGGAACAACCGTGCGGGTAAAGCCCTCGGCGCAGTGCCTGGCATGCAGCAAGGTATGCGAGATGCTGGCAGCTGCAGGGACAGGGAGGGTCCTCGCTCAGTGCTCCCCCACCACCCCCGCAAACACTCACGGGCTGCTGTGGGATGTACCTGACTGCTCAAGCATCTGTGCCTTTGAGAACGCCCGCTTTTCGCAGGTCTGGCACTCGGAAGGTGAACTGTGGCTGACAGCAGAATGCAGTTCACAGCGGTGGAGACTGAGCACTGGAAGGGGCTTACAGTCACCTTTGGTGGTAACTGGGGGCAGGAGTCCTGGTTCCCGCTCACTACTCTACACCCACCCCAGATGGAACTGACCGGTGACATGGCATGGTAATTTGGGTATGATTTTTGCTTCATGTTTTGCTTGTCCAATAGACAGTAAGCTCCTTGAGAATAGGAGCCAAGTCCATTTGGTCCACCAGGGTATCTTCCAGAACACAGCCTCGATAAATCTCGATTCAGAGCAGAAAGAGACAGGACCAGAAGAGCCCCTAACCCTGCCCCTGCTTCCTGGGAGGCCCCACGCACACACCCGGGGAGCCTGGCCGTGACCCTGGCCGTGACCCGCTGACCAGAGGCACTCCGGACGGCCAGACGCTTCTGGAATCAGGGCTGGCAAGGCCCTGCGCCTTCAGAGGTGCCCAGGTGTTACCAGGAGACACGGCAGGACGCAGGAAAGAGGAACTGAAACCCCATCTCCACATCCTTCAAACCACACAACACTCAGGCTCTCTCTCAGCACCGGGGAGCTAACAGGGAAGGGGGTTCAGGGAGGCAAAAAGGGGGCAGGTGGTGCTATTCTCCCCAACTCTAGCCTCCGTGGGAGAACAGGCTGCCAGGCAGTGGGCAGACGGAAAAAAGGCGAAACTGTCTACCGTGAGAAGACCCTCCCTGGAGATCAGAGGAGCCACCCAAGGGAGGGTCTGCACTTCTGGAGGAAAGAAAGACAAAGAGAGAGATGGGGAGTTTCCGTGCACTGCTGACCTCGTGCCCAGATGGTGGTCAGCAGTCCAGGCCGACTGCCGGGCAGACAGACACTGTCCTCCTGGTCAGCGCGGCGGTATGACCTTTCCTGGAGAGAGGGATCATCCTGGGATGGCAGGGCTGCACGGGAACCTCCCAGGGCAGCGAGGCCGAGACCACCCCTGGCGTCAGCGTCCAGGGGCTCTCTGGGTGGGGGGCTGCGTTACCACCCTGCCCTGAGGCTGACCTCCTCTGGGTCACGGCTCCCACCCCTTGCCCCTAGGGTCCTGGGGCCGCTGACTCTGTCTCCTGGTATGAAGGCTGCTGGTCAGGGCCAGAGCATGAAGACCAAAGCCCCCGAAAGTCAGGCTGGAGCTGGAACCAGAGAGCCCTTCCTCTCTCCTCAGCCTGCCCACTGCCCTACCCGCTGCTCCTGCACCGGGGTCCGCTGCAAAGCGGGAGTGTGAAGACAGAAGAGATTCTGTTAAAACCGAAGGAGCCACCAGCCCCAAAAGAGGAGGGGGTGGCAGTGTCACAGGCGGCAGCTAAGGGAGCAGGGGCATGAGCCCACCTCGCAGCCCCCACCCACAACGAAGAGGTTTAGGAAGGTGAGATTCAGAACTAAATATACATCCCAGCTTCTGCCCTGAAATGCTCCAGCCCTCCTGAGACTGTCATGTGCTGTCACCAGGAGGGGGGCTCCCAGGCCCCCCAAATGACCAGTAACATGTGCAAAATACCTAGTAGTTTCCCAAGCACTCTTTCCATCTGATTGTCACAGAGCCTTGGGAGGAAGGCGGGACTGATGTCTGCTTGACAGACGAGGAAACTGAGGCCTGTTGAGGAACTTAGTCAGCCCAATCTAACGCTGCTGGGCCTGGCCGCACCCTGGCGCCGGCCGCTGCCGGCCGCCCCCTACAGCCCTGGGGGGAGCAAAGCTCTCCCCGCCCTGGAGGGAAGAGTCCAGGCAGGTCTCTAGCACTTCGAGTTGGGAAGTCACAGGTGGCCAACTGTCCCCTCCCCCCAGCAGAGGCTAGTGCTTCCAGGGACTGCTGGTGGGTGCAGGTGACAGAGAGGTGAAGGACAGGGCTCTCCAGGTAGGAAGGCACAGCACAGAAAGTCAGGGGGTCCTAGCGTCTACTCTGCTACCCATGGCCGTGGGCGAGCCTGTCCACTCTCTGCACCTTAGTTCCCTCGTGTGCACAGGGAGGAGCCTGGCTGCGGACTGCCTGGGACCCAGGCCTTGGGAACCTGCAGCAAAGCCGAAGACGGTCAGGGCACCCAGCACGCTGGAGATAACTCGGCCTTAGGGTCAGGAAGGAAGGACCCAACAGGGCAGGAGCTAGGGTGGGACAGGGGAGAGGCGCAGGGTCCAACACTGGAGGGGAGCAAGCACGCACCCAAGTGAGGGTCCCCCTCCCGGCCTCGCCTGGGGCCTCACCTGCGCTTGCCTCACCCTAGTCCCAGCTCTGTCTATCCTGCGAGCTGCCGTGATACGGACCAGTCCCTCACCCCTTCTACGCTGCAGCTGCCTCATCTGCAAAATAGGAATAATAATGGAATCCACCTGATATCCAGGTAAAGAAATTAAATGAAACAGTATGTGTAGAGTTGGAAGGGAGTTCTCACTTCATACTTCCTCATCATTTGGTTTATTTAACAAGAAATGTACTCATTTTACAGTAAAATTTCCAAAATAATAATAATGTGTATATAGTACTTAGCTAAGCATCTGGCACATAGTAGGTTCTTAGTACAAGGATGAGACAGCCCCACAGCTGGGCCCAGCTGATTTAAGGGCCAAGTCTCCCCCACCCCATTTATTCCTTCTTTTACCAGGTTTTCGGGTTCCTCTATGGGCTCAGCATGCTAGCTTGTGGCATCCACACAACGTCTGATAACTTCGGATGGCTGTTACGCAGGGACACTGGTTCGACGCCACGACCAGTGAGGATGTAGGTACAGGGAACCCACATGGACCACAGGGCCACACTCGTGCAAGACAGAATCATCCGAACCTCACTTCCTCCAGCTGTGAATGGAAACGACCTTCAATCTCCCCAGGGATTGGAGGACGAGCAGCAGCACGAAAGCAAACCAGAAGCAAGAATCTGTTCCCACACATTTCACCGGCAGAGACACATGGACCCAGGCCCACCCGTGGAAGAGCAGGTTGTGCCGTCCTGATGACTGTCACCAAGGACACAGCACCTACTTTAGAAGGCGTGTCCTCAGGGAGCCCACCCTGGCATCCTTGCCCGTGAGGGCCCAGGGACTTAATAAGCCTTTGCCACCAATTCAGCAATAAAAAGGCTGCCAGTGCGGGCTGGAGTGTGAGGAGTTGGGGCTCAGAAATCATGGGATCTGGTCACGGTACCTAGGGCAAACAGTGTCCCCTCGCCGAATCTCAGTTTCCTAAAAGGAGGGGTTCACTACAACAGCAGTGATGTAACACAGTGGGGAGACCAGCCACTCTTTTAAGGCCCCTTGTACTTCTCACATTCCAGAACTTGCAATTTATTATCACCCCTTTCTACAACCTTATGATCCTGAGAAGTCTACTCTCTGCAACTTCAATTCCTCTTAACACCCAGATGGACTTCCCTGACCACCAGGGAAAGGGGTGAGCCCCCCACCAGCGAAGCGCCGTAAGGGGTGTTGCCGCCTCCCCAAGAACAGTGAGAAACTCTCGAGTACTGTCTGCAACCCTTCCTCAGGTCCTCTCCTCCTCCCCTGTGTCCTTCTTCCTCCCCTTCCCCATTTTCCCCAAACTCATCCATGGAGGGACCCCTACTGCCTCCACTCAGCCTGCAAAGCCCAGGCCCCACACCTCCCGCCTGGGGACAGGGAGATGGACCACGGCCATCAGCCAGCTGGAATCACTGCACGAGAAGACCAAGGGGCGCCTAACTGAAGCTGGGAGAGGGCCTGACAGGTGCTCAGTGCTCCCACGTGCCAGGCCCTGGGCAGTGTCATGATGTACATTGCCTCACTTTTCTCCCACCGCAGAGATAAAAGTTATTGCCCCTGTTTGCCAGCAAGGAAACCAATCCTCTTAGCTAGACAGCATTATCTGTATTTTTCAGATGAGAAAGCAGATTCAGAGAGGTTAAGTGACTCGCCTAAGGACACACAGCTGCTTAGTGGAAGAACAAAGAGTGGAGCCTCCATCAGGGGACTTCAACACTGGTGCCCATCCCACGGGCCTGCAGTGCCTGAGAGGCAGGGGACTGAAGCTCAGTGGGAGGACACCAGTCCTGCTGCAGCTGTCTGGACTGTGCCCCCAGGCTCGCAGCCCTGCCTTTACACGTCTCCAGCCTTGTACGCAATCAGGGCCCAGGCTGCTCTTCATCACCAGCCATCACCAGGGCTGGAAGGAAGCTCAGGGCAAATTCAGCCCTGTGCCTGTCCAGTCCCTAGGGGAGCCAAGAGACTGAGGCTGAGGACCCTTCGTGACTCAGACCTCGCCTCTCCCCAAGGAGCCTCCCCTGGACAGCCCAGCATTGGCTGTAGTCAGGCCGCTCCCAGCTCTGCTCCCACCAGCCCTTGATCTGCCTCTGAGTCCCCTGGAATGCGCAGCAAGAGGCCTCTCTTCTCCATTACAGCCCTGAAGAGCTCTGGACCCTGCAGCATTCTCTTGAAGTTGCTCAGCCCTTGTTCCCTCCACTGTTTCCACAGGGAATGGCTGCCAGACCCCTCCCTTTCCACCCCCACCTCCTCCACCCCCCTTCTCCACCCCCCCACCTCCTCCACCCTATCTGTAGCTGGTCCTGAAACTGAACACAGCACTCCAGGTGCGGTTTGCCTGACCAAACAGAAACTTTCACCTCCACCCTTTCACATATATTATGTTTCTACTGATCTCACCTAGTAGAAAAACATTAGTTTTCCTTATAGCTGGGCCACCCACAATAAAGCAAGCCCTTTCTCAATGGTGTCAACAACCTGCTCTGTGCCTGATTAGCTGAGAACAAAGTACCCTTGTACAAAGTATGCTTGAGGAGGTTTCAATTATCTAAAGGGCCAGAGGCAACTGACTGAGTAATCCTCTAAGAATCTAGAAGTCTTTGCATCACTGCACACATGGGCTGCACAGAAATGTGCACTCATATGCTTTGCCACAGCAACAATGTCCTGAATGTCCATCAACTGGGGACTGGCTTAATAAACTACGGGGCACTTATTCAGTGGAATACTACATACCCAACAAAAAGAATGGGGCAGAATGCTTTGCAACAACCCACTAGAAAGATGCCAATAAAATATCAGTAATGGAAAAAAAGCAAAGTATGGATTTATATGTATAACAAGAATTTTTTAAATAAAACATTTAATTGTGTGTGTGTGTGTGTGTGTGTGTGTATAAAATCTCAAGTGTTCATAAAAAAAGGTCTGGAAAGATACGCACCAAGCTGCTACTAGTAGCTTTAGAGGAGAAACTGGCATAGGGAACAAGAATCAAAAGAAACTTATTTTACCTGTAATTTTTAGTTCAGTTCTTTACAAAGGAAATCTAGTCCTGTTTTTCTTTCTTTCTTTTATTCTCACCCAAGGACATTTTTTCCCATTGCCTTTTAGAGAGAAAGGGAGAGAGAAAAACATCGACTGGTTGCCTCCTACATATACCCCAACCGGGATGGACCTGCAACCTGGCTATGTGCCCCGACCGGGAATCAAGCCTGTAACCTCCCAGTTACAGAACGATGCTCCAAGCAATTGAGCCACACCAGCCACGGCAGTCCTGTTCTGTTTGTTTAAATTAATTTTAAGATACAATGGGGACAGCGCAGGAGAGACAAAGGAGAGAAGATGACTTTCACTTTTTACTTTATACCTTTTATATTGATTGAGTTTTTTGGTTTGGGGTTTTTTTCTCCCTCCCATGAGCACATGTTATTTTGTAACTCTTTACAGGGAGATTGAAAAATAATTTTTAAAAAATGTAAGTGTCTTGATAAAGTCAGAACAATAGCGCAGGCCTGCTATTCTGGCACGGATGAGGCCACAGGGCTGCGGGGAGGAGTGAGAGCCCCGCACTGTGTCCCTGCCTCATGCAGGCAGGCAAGGTGACAGGGCTGTGGTCACAAACTAGAAGGGAAAGTCCAGGAGCAAGTTTTCTAGTCAAGGAATCTGGTGAGTGAGGAGTTGGCAACGCCAGGGGAGGCTTTCAGCCTGCAACCTGCCAGAAACGACCTGGCTTCAGGAAGGTCAGGGCTGGCCCTGCGGTGGCCAAGACGGGAAGAGAGGCACCAGACCTCGGATAACCAGCCTCGGCTGGGAACAGGTGCGAAGCTCCCGACGCCTGCTGTGCTGGAGAGGAAGCTGGATCAAGACAGGTGCAGAGATTGGTTCGAGACCACACAGTTCCCAAGGGACACAGCAGAACCACTGCCAGTCCCCACCCCATGCTCCCCATGGCCCACAGCCCCCTAAGGAGTGCTAAGAGGGCACCCAGAGCACTCCCAGCCCACCTTCCTGCTGCCCCATGCACACCTCCTCTCAGCTCCCAGGGTCCCCAGTGCAATGTGCCACGACTCCCCTCCTAGCGGCTGGGACCCCACCTGACCCAGAAGGACCTGGACTATCAGCTACAGGTACAACGGGCACTTGCCCGACCCTGGGAAAGAGTGGTTGGGGAACTCCGCTGTCCTCCTGTGTCCCGGGTGCCAACATGCCTGGCACTGGTTTGGCCAACGAAAGGTCTATTCAGCCCTGTAACTGCTGTCCCCGCCGAGAGGGAAGACGACAACTTTGGAGAATTCCTTTATACCAACCAGGATGGAAAAGAGGTTTAATAAGTTCAAATCCTGTCTCTGCTTCCCAGCTAGGTGACCATGAGTGACCTCACTTTCCTTGTTTCTCCCTCTGGAAATGCGGAGAGGACCATCTAGAAACCAAGTAGCTCTCTACAGATTTTGAAGTGCTGTCCCAACAGGAGGCTGAAGGGCTAGCAAGGGGACAGCCGGGCAGGGGTGAGACCTCTCAGGTAAAAGCCAAATGCATCTTGTTTTAACAGCAAAAGCTGGAAACTACTTAATGAAAAAGAAAATGAGCAAATAGAATGGAGCAATTTCATGCTAGAGAATACTCCACAGCCATAAAAAATGAATCAACCTGTAGTGACCCAGGGCTAGAAATATCAACATGATGAATCTCACAAATACATGAAAGCAAAACAAGCGAGTTTCAGAAGAATATAGATAGTATGAGAGCATTTAAGTAACACTTTAAAACATACGAAACAATACTACATATCGCCCAGGGAGGCATATACTTACAATGAAACCACGGAGAAACGCACGCGAATAAACTAAATCATAAGCAGGGAGAAGGGTCAGGTGCCCAGAAACGTGACCCAGTGCGTGCCCAGGGATCGGCACGCCACCCCTGCGTCTGAGAGATCCCTTCCTCTTTTCTAAAAGTCAGCGTCCTGTCCTCAGACCCTCTTCCCGGGGGTGGGAAGGGTGGGTAGTGCTTGCAGAGGCCGAAGCAGGGGTGTGGAGGGGCCCCGGCTCCTCAGCCTTCTGATGATGCTGGCCACAGTGAAGGCAGAGGGCAATGGCCGGCGGAGTGAGTCCTTTCCAATGTGGGTGGAGACCAAACCAAAGGCCCCTGACTCATGGGACAGCCCCCCACGCCCTCCCTAAAAATACCACCTCTAGCCTCTGACTATGACTCCTCAGTGACGGGACTCCCACAGCACCCCTCCTCCTGTCCCCCCCGAATCTGCCTGGGCCACCCAGATCAGTTTGCAGGCATTCAAGGACACGGCAAACAGCCTCGGACGAGGTCCTTGGAAAGAGAAGAGCCCCCTGAGGGGGCAGCCGTCAGACGAAGAGCCAGCTGCTTCTCCGGCCACTTGGCCACTCACCCGTTCCTATCTGACGAGTGACTGTCCTTGGCCAGTCATGCGGAAAACACCAAGAACTTCCTGCAACCTGTCTCCAGGGGTTGGGGAGCTTCTCCTGTCTCCCTGTGCCTTCTTTCTGGCAAAACTCTCCGCAGGTCCCCAGGCACCCTCCCTTCAAAGAGGGCCAGGGCGAGGGGCCAGTGGCGCAGCCTCTAGACACAGGGAGGGCGGGTGCGAAAGGCCTGGCCCCGCAGGGAGAGCTCGGGAACTGCCAGCGGCCCAGCCGCGGGCCTGCAGTTCTGAGAGCCAGAAGAGGACACTGGAGACACCAGCAGGACAACCCCTCCATCCTGCAGTGGGCGCGCCGACGCCAGCACAGCGGAGACATCCGCCCAGGGCTGGCGAGACGGTAGTGATACCAAGAGGAGGTGACCTGGGTCTTCAGGTGGCCAGTCGTGCCCTCTCCGCCACACCCTGCCACCACCCTGCCTCTCTCCCTCCCTCCCTCCCCCAAAGTGGTCAGGAGAGCAGTGAGGGAACAAAGGAGTGAGAGAAGAAGGGCTTTCGCAAGGCCCCCCCCTTTCCCACAAAAGCAGGCAACTGTAACAACACTGGGGGCCGCCTGCCGGGCAGAGGGCTCCCGGGCTCAAGTGGAAGCTGGAGGATCGCCTGCGGGGGTGCTGGGCGCTGTGGAGGGCATTTGGGTCGAGTGTCTTCTGAGCCCCTGCACATTAGATAAGCTTCCACTACTCCAACCAGAGACGGAAAGGTGCCTGAGACAAAGCAAAGGACGACCTGGCCAGAGAAGACCCGGCACAGTCCACAGGTGGCAGAGGGTCAAAGGCAACTTATCCTGAAGCACGGGAAAGTGGACCACGTGATCTCCCCAGGTTGAAACCCCATTCAATATCCTTATTATCATCAAGGTCGGCAGTGGGTATGCACTGATGGTGTCAGCCCTGTGCTGAGTGCTGGGCACACGCTGCCTCATTCATTCACACCACTCTAGGAGGCGGCACTGCGGACGCAGAACCCCACAGATGACGAGGCAGAGGCAGTGACCACCCAGGTTGCCAAACTAGCAGGGGTGTCCAACCTGCGGCCCAACACGAAATCGTAAATTTACTTAAAACATTATGAGATTTTTTTTTTTGTAATTACATGTCACAATGCATTTAATATGTGGCCTACCACAGCTCTTCTTCCAGTGTGGTGCAGAGATGCCAAAAGGTGGGACCCCCCGTGAGTCTAAAGCATGCAGTCCGCACCGGGGGTTCTTGAAGAGCCTCTCCGATCAGAAGCAGCACCACCAGCACCCTCTGGGTCAGACGTCATGGGGCACAACCCACCTAACGAGGCACCCGAGTGATTCTGATGCCCGCTTAAGTTTGCCAGCTAAGTGCTCTGATCACTTCCCAGTGCTGCCCGCAGGGAAAAACTGACACGTCTCTCTGCCTGGAAGTCAAGGCCACAGGGCTCTTCCTACTCCAGCTCCTGGGCAGCTCCCCCAACCCAGCTGGGCCTTACCCCAAATCCACAGCCCAGGCCCCACTCTGCACCTCATCCTCTGCACCTCAGACCCACTAGGGCCTGGCCTTGGAGTCATCTCCCTCCAGAAGCCCCCTATCCACCTGGTGCCCCCAAACTGCTTCAAAGCCCAGTGGGACTTCTTGCTGGGCACTTGCTGGCACATGGTGGCTTCCAGACAGCGCTCAGAGCACATTTCTCCCCTGTCCACTCCCAGTTCCTCAAGGGCAGAGCCAATTCCTATGCGCCTGAGCATCACGCCACTTTCACAGCACCGGGCAGGAGGGCCATCGGGAGGTGTTTGCGGCTGTCAGAAGGAAAAATGCCTTGGGCACCAAGGTCTGGTTCTCACCCTGACTCCGCCACCACCTCCTGGGACAAGTGCCTCACCATCTCTAGGCCTCCGTTTCCTCACCTGGGAAATGCACCATTATTCCAGTTTCTTCAATTCTACTCACCCACTGAACGAAGCCAGGGGAGCTTTACCCTAGACACTCTTATCTAGTATCAGGGACACACACAGGAAACTAAAGAGGTCCCTCCTCTCACCCTTCTGTCCTAGGAAAAGAGGAAGGCAACAGACAAGTAAACCCTGCAATTATCATATGCCAGACATAAGTTCTACACATATACTTTCTCACTCACAAATAAATAAGATTACTGCAAAGCGTGACAAATGTGTGCAAAAAAATGCAATAGTTTTATGACAGAAAGTGAAAAAGGGGGCTACTTTGCATAAAAAGGTCAGGGAAGGCCCCTCCGGGGAGGTGACATTTGAGCTGAGACTTGACAGGCAGGGAAGAACCAGCCATGGAAAGAGCTGGGGAAAGGTGCTCCAGGCAGAAGGAACGGCACACACAAAGGCCTCACAGAGAGAGTAAGTTTGGCAGGGAAGGAAAGCAGGAGCCACGCACGGCTAAACCACAGTGAGTGCAGAAGTAAGGGAGCACCCAGTGGTACCCAGACAGGGAGGCGGGCAGACAGCCTCTTACAGTGCTAAGGTGCTCAAACAGGTTGGCCGGACCCAACCCAGTACATCCAGGCCCAAGTTGCGAGCAGCACCGGGAATAAGGGTGTGAGTCAGACCCCAGGGCTGCCTGAGGCCCCAAAAGACCTGGTGTGGGCATTGGGGTGGGCACCAACCCTCAACATAATTGCCACACCATACCCACGGGACACCCACGAGTGAGGGAAACAGGGTCACCTAAGTATACAAAACACAGGACACTCATGGCTGCAGCTTCCAGAGGGACATGATCAAGTGCTTCCATGAAGTACCAGTCCCTGATCACATTATTTTCCCGGGACACAGCCAGGGCAGGAGCCGTGGTCAGTGGAAAGGAAATAGGTTCCAGGGTTCAAAGCTTACTAGTTTGGGGCAAGTCTTAACCTTCTGGGGCCTCAGTTTCCTCATCTGAAAACTGAGGCTACTAATAGTGATGATCTCCTAGGGCTGTTCAGAAGATTAAATGAGATGCAGAATGTAAAGCACTGTGCCTGGCACACGATGAGGGTTCGCAAATGTAAGCTGTTATTACCATTACTGTTTTTTCTCGGCCTCATTTCCCTCTGCTGTAAAACAGGGATACTGATACAACATCACTGCATTGCTGTGAGTTTGTACTAATAAATGTGTCATCCTACAACGCAATACCCATTGTCAAGAATGAACAAAAATTGAGTCTCCTTTCCTGATCTCTCATCAGATGCAGAATTCCCCTCTACCATACCTCACTGTTTGGAAAGTGAGTAAGTGCTGCTTAAATTCCACACTGACTATACTGTGAAGTAAAAATGATGCATTAGGAATCCACAGATTCCCCTGCACCGTCATTCTGCAAGGGGGTGGGGATGGATGTTGCTGATTCTTCTGCATCATCCACAAAAGTCCCGCCTCCCCCCCCAACCCCTCCGGAAGCAAAACACAACCTGTCAGCCCAGTCACACAAAATTCCCACCCACTCCCATACAATTAATGAATATAAAATGTCCTCGCTTCCATACACATCACCGCATGCACACAAATGTTCTAGAGTGGAAAAGTCACCACACATAGAAATGCCACACCCAAAATCACTCCCAGAAACTCACCACAGCTACCCTGCACACGCACACAAATGCTGTCCTCCACAGTGTGCAAATGGGCTCAAAGGAGCAAGGACTCTGGAGCCGAATGACAGGTTCCGAATCCTGACTTTGCAACTCCCTAGCTGCGCGACCCCAGTCTCCAAGGGCCCCGGTTGAAACAAAATAGGAATAATAACAAAACTCATTTTGAAGATGGATGTGACAATTAAATGAATTTAATGCGTGTAAAGGGTTTAGATCAAGCGCTTGGAAAGCGTCCAGTAATAGTTATTATTTCCCTCTTCATTACCAGTACACACTTTCAAAACTGGTCTCCCGCTCCGTAAACAGACTCAGGCCCGCATACTCCCTCCACCTGGATGGTGCACGCGCCCATAGCCTCTGCACTTGCCTGCTCTCCGTTTCTAGGCGTGCTTACCTACGCAGTGCGCACGCGCACCCACCACCCGCCGCGCGGGGCAGGGTTCCCCCACGTAGCTGGACCCCCGCCCCCAAGCTGCCCTAGGAGGCACCGGGCACCCGGAGACCTCTGCGCGGGAGCCCAGGAACGAAGGAGCCGAAGCCACCATGATGGGCCTGGCCACGCACTCCTTGTCCAGTCACTGCTGAACCTCTGAACTGCCCGGTCCTAGACTCCCTTCCTCCCGTTCCACAGGCCCGGCCTACTTACCTGAGATGAGGGCCTTGAGGGACAGCGCCCCACTCTCCCCGTCCAGCCCAGGTCTACGGACAGGGTAGCGGCCAAGCCAGGCTCTGGCCGAAGCACTCCACCAGCTCCTCCAAGGAAGGGGCTGGGACGAGGAAGTGGGACGGGGGGGAGGCCGGACAGCCCCACCCCTGGGAAAGTCCCCGGAGATTGACAGGCCGATCGTCCAATCGCACCGCAAGGTCCGGGCGGGCCCCGCGGCCAATGGGGTAGGATCCAGCGAGGTAAACAACGTGAAGGTGGCCGAGGGGCTGCGGGTCTCCAGTTCCACAGGCCGGCAAGTTCCCCAGGTCTAGGCAGCTCCAGACCACACTCCCCGCCCCGGAAGCCTCAGGCTGTAGAATGAGGCTACGGCCACCTTGAAAGCCCAAACTTAGTGTGGAGATGAGTCGCAGGGATCATCCCCCAGCTTCCTGTGCAGATGGACACCAGGCTAGAAAGAGAAGGGAGCTTCCCAAAGGCACGTAAGCCATTGGAGCTAAGCCAGAGCTAAAGCTCAGGGCCGCGGAGGTGTGTGCAGGATGCTCCCGGACCTCTTAGCAGAACTCATAGGAATTTAGAGCTGGAAGGGCCCTTCAGGACGCTTACTGTTACTGCTAACATTTACTACAGGCTTCAGACATTGTAAGCACTTTGCATGCATTACTTTTATTATTTTATTATTTGCACAGCCACCCTAGTGAGATGGGTTTTGTTCCCCGCCCCACCGTTTTTGTTTTCGTTATTTTTTACCATAATGACCTCAGTGTCTGAACCGAGATTCAAACCCGGATGGACTACTCCAGAGCCAGCCTCCTGCCCTGCCTACCTAGTATACCTTCGGTGGGCCAATCATCCAAACATTCTGAGGGATTTGCCAGATCCATAAGGAGCAGTAACTTGGCTTAAAGTTGGAAACACTTTTTACCCCCCTTTTTAAGGTCATCATTTTAAAGAGGGTAAGTTTGAACGTTAGGAAGGATTTGAGGAGCTATTTCACACAGTCCTCGTTTTATAAAAGGAGAGGTCTGTCAATCGACTGTGACTGTGTGCGAACACACACAGAGATACACGTACCCACGTATATGCCTGATCCAAGCATTCTTTTTTCAGACTTTGTGACATCCCATGATACCTTCAGTCACTTCAAAGGTGTGATCAAATTCTCAAAACAATATTAATCCTAGTCCATTTTAATTATGGAAATAAGTACCCATATACCCATATTTAAAAAAAAAAGGGAGGGAGGAAGGGATGCAAACACCAAAGCACTACTGCGTGTCACCAGAGGGAGGGAACAGGATCAGAATCTATAAGGCAGCCTTCAGGCGTCACCTCTATCCAGGGGGTGCCACCAAACCCGTTTACTTCCTGTTCTTCATCTGTATCTCCCAAACGACCTCTTCTTAGAATGCTCTCTTCCTAATCCCAACCTAAGTCTTCTCATAAACACTGAAATTTACTTTAAAAAAAAATGAAGTGTCTCCAAGTATTTGCATTCTGTGTCCAAACTATTTCAGCTGTTTTTGTAAAATGCCCGGCTGACCTTAAGAGTTAAGAAAATAGGGGACTTCCACCAAGATGGAGGCGTCTGTGGAAGCACTGCTCCTTCTCGCACAATCAAGTTTAAAAACAACAAAGTTTTAGGAACAAAAATGCAGCCAAACCACAGAAAATTGAACTACACGGAAGTCTGACAACAACGAACCCTTCAGCCAAACCAGTAAGAGGGGCAGAGCCAGTGGCAGAGCAGGGTCGGGCAGGAAAGATCCACCGGACCGACCCGGGCGCGCGACCCAGGTGCGCTGGCAGCCGTGGGCAGATCCCAGGTGTGGAGTAGTGAGCGAACCCACTGAGGGCGAAGGCGTTGGACCCACTGAGGGCTGATCATGCTCACACATTGGCGCACAGATAAACCGGTGAAGGAGCTAGCAGTGAGACATACAGCGTAGGCCCCAACGGCCACAGAGGGGACCGCCATTGTCCCTCTCTGACCCTGCCCCCACATACAGCGTCACAAACCAGTAACCTGGGTGGCCCTACCTGGTGAACATCTACGATCTGCTCCTCATACTTAATAGGCACGAACAGATCAAAACATGGCTCAAGAACAACTCAAAGCCCCAGAGCCAATAAATCTAGGCGACCAAGAGATAGCCAAACTTTCAGATGCACAGTTCAAAACACTGGTGATCAGGATGCTCACAGAACTGGTTGATTTTAGTCACAAATTAGAGGAACATATGAAGGCTAAACTAATTGAAATGAAGGGAAATACACAGGAAACCAATAGTAATGGTAAGGAAACTGGGATTCAAATCAAAGGAGTGGACCAGAAAGAGGAAAAAAATGACCAAACAGAAAAGGATGAAGAAACAAGAATTTAAAAAAATGAGGAGAGGCTTAGGAACCTCCAGGACAACTTTAAATGCTCCAACATCCGAATTATAGGGGTAACAGAAGGGGAAGAGGAATAGCCACAAGTGGAAAACTTATTTGAACAAATAATGAAGGAGAACTTCCCCAGTCTGGCAAAGGAAATAGACTTCCAGGAAATCCAGGAAGCTCAGAGAGTCCCAAAGAAGTTGGACCCAAGAAGGAACACACCAAGGCACATCATCATTATATTAGCCAAGATTGAAATGAAGGAGAAAATCCTAAAGCAGCAAGAGATAAGGGGACAGTCACCTACAAAGGAGTTCCCATCAGACTGTCAGCGAATTTCTCAAGAGACCTTATAGGCAAGAAGGGGCTGGAAAGAAGTATTCCAAGTCATGAAATCCAAAGACCTATATCCAAGATTGCTCTATCCAGCAAAGCTTTCATTTAGAATGGAAGGGCAGATAAAGTGCTTCTCAGATAAGATCAAATTCAAGGAGTTCATTATCACCAAGCCCTTATTATATGAAATGTTAAAGGGACTCACCTAAGAAAAAGAAGATAAAAAATATGAACAGTGAAAGGACAGCAAACTCACAGTTATCAACAACCACACCTAAAACAAAAGCAAACTAAGAGGACAGCTAGATCAGGAGTGAACCATAGAAATGAAGATCACATGGAGGGTTAGCAACAGGGGAGTGGGAGAAGAAGAGGGGGGGAGAAGGTATAGAAAATAAGTAGCGTAGATGGTAGGTAGAAAATAGGGGGAGGGCAAGAATAGTATGGGAAATATAGAATCTAAAGAACTTGAGACACGTGGTCATAAACTAAAGGGGGAATGATGGGGGAGGGAGTGTGCAGAGGGGAGGGAATAAGGGGGGAATAGAACAACTGTAATGGCATAATCAATAAAATATATTTTTTAAAAAATAGTTAAGAAAATAAGTTCAATTCTCCAAAATGCCAGATGGATTTTTTTGCAAATGCTCTAGTATAACATAAAAAGGTCACACAGTCATCTTTTTGCCTGATTTCCCAGTTTTGGGTAATTTTCCATAACAATTACAATGTGTGAGAAAACTCCTCTCTTTAAAGTCATGACCACACCCACCTTTTCCAGCCTTTTAAGTCTTTGACTTCAGAACATCGCACCATGTCAGAGGCCCTGGAGACCACCAATCACAGCCCCTTATTTGACAGCTCAGTTAGTGGAGGCCTCAATGTAATAAAGGACTTGTTCAAGGCCACACATGCTGAGTGATGCAACCAAGGTTGGAACTCAGGACCTGGGCTCCCGGGCATCTGTACACTTTGTGCTGCACAGTGTCATCTTCACAATATCCTAATTTTCTTACTTTCTTACAGAGACTCAGCGCCCATGAACACAGGCTATGAATTTAATTAATGGGGTTCTGACCCCGACTTGACCAATTACCACCTGGGTGGCCTTTCTAAGATTCAGTCCCTCTCTAAATGTGGGGATTAATCATTGTATCTACCCCTCAGGTGATCCTGAGGATAAATGAGATCATTCAAGTAAAGCCCAGAGCTTAGCAAACAGAAGGCATTCCAGAGGTGATAATGGTGTGTGGACATGGGTCGCATGCACTGAGTAGAACGTCACCATTAAACCCCGAGATGCAGCCTTCCCAGGTTATGGCTCACCATCCATATCCACTGTGGGACCCTGGACTGGGTGCCTGGCAGGGTGGGACAAAGGCCCCCAAGCCGGTCACTGTCTACTCCCCCGGGTCTGAATGATTGCCAAGACAGGAAGCAGGGCCTGACCCTGGGAGCCGGGTGACGCAGGCAGATGAGAACCTCTTGTTCTTCCAGACTGACAACAAGCGCCCATGCAAAGCCCCACCTGGGAGGACAATCAGAAAGTCCTGTGCTTTGTTTGTTTTGTTCTGTTTTAAAGTGGAAATAGCCACAAGTGGAAAACCCAGCTTCCCAATCTCCTTTCTGCCACTCCCTCTGCCACCTCTACCGAGACAGCTCCAGAGTCAGACCTAAGTCCAGATTTGAGGGAAATAAAAGACATACTCCCAAACCCACCTATCACTGATTGAGCTCTAAATCAGATGACTAAAGAGGAATGAAGGCTACATATTGAAAAACATTGACAGGTGAGTGTGTGCTGTGTGCTAGGCCTACACTTTGGCATAACGTGTCTCCCAACCACTGTCTGATCAGGTCAGGACCATTACCATCCCCATTTCTCAGGTGAAACTGGGGCTTGGAGCTGTTAGATGACTTGGGCAAGAGCTTATACAGCAACAGGTAACTGGAGCAGTAAGATCCAGGCTCTTAAACTGTTAACACACAGAAGCATTGTGTTACCGAGTTCTGCCACCTAGCAGGACAGAAAAAAAAAAAAAAAAAGCCAGTTCTTTTAAAGGCCTGTTAAGAAGGATCGGACCCAGACTTTTTCTTGTGGAGATGAAGCCACTGTGGACCAGAGGTCTTTATAATAAGTTTGTGATTAGTACTCGGGACTAGAACTCAAGTCTCTTGCTTCCAGATCGGCACTATTTCCACGTGCCCCACTGATGGGAAATGCAGCTTCCAGAGCAAACAAGCATGTGCGTCACTCATCATGTGAACTAGTGAGTCGGGGCCTTGGCTAGGGGGTCAGTGAAACTCAGGGCAACCCTGGTCTGTCTCCTTCCTTAGATCCAGACTCTCGCTGCCGTAGCCTGAGGCCATCTCGGAGATGTAAAACCCTTTTGTAGATTCTAGGTGCTTTTCGGTGTTGGGTGTGTGCCTACAGAAGAGAGATTTCAGCGATAGTTAAATGAGAAACGCGTATCAAGAATACGATGTTGACTGAAGTACTCAGTAATCGTGGGGGGTTTTTTTGGTAAGAAGCAAATAAGCAAGCAGAGTCTACATTCCTTGTTTCCTAGCCTCAGCCAGAGAACACAGTTTTAGTTCTCTCTACCTTCCTCCCGAATAACTGAATGAGGGCAGCGAGCTATAATGGCAGTACAGTAGCCACAACTGCGCACGTTTATTCACAGGGCACCCTGAGGTGAATGAAACCCTACACCCACAATTGCCCTTCCTCCAAGAGGCAAGGCCTTCGAGGGTCAGGGTGTGGGCTCTGGAGTCAGACAGACCTGGGCCTAGGTCCCCTCGTGACAGCTCTGCACTATTTCCACATCCATAACATGAAGGTTCGAGCTGCGCCCAGTACACGGGGTGGAGCGAGTGAAATGCCACAGGGCCTGGCATCGGTGAAAAGCAGCAACAATAACTATGACCGTGGGTCCTGTTGGGGGGGCAGGGACTGTGTATCTCCTACTTCCTGCGAGGACCCTGCGGCCTAGAGCCCAGGAGGAGCGGAGCGTGCCCTCCACCCCACAGAGTGTGTGCTCAGCACGGCCAGGCCCAGAAGGTCTTTCCCGTCTTCCTCTTTCCCCATCCCGATTATTTCCCCTAGGTTCCTTGACCTCTCTGGGATTTCTAGGGCACCACTGGAGGAGGCAAAGGGCGAAGTGACACTGGGGGACATTCCCAGCCTACGTGGCCTTGCCAGGCCCCTCCCACAGTTCCTGGGAGTCCAGGCCTCCCTCCCCCAGCTCCTCTCCTTCCGGCCTCCCTGTCTCCGGGTCGGGGTGTCAAGCAGACCTGGGTTTAAACCCAAGCCTGCTCCCTTGTCATCCTCCTGGCGTGGGAAGAGGCCAGCTGGGCCGGCCCGGCCTCCGAGGAAGGCGGACCCACGGGAACCAGAGCTTTTTCTAACCCTGGGAAGCCCTGACAAAGCCCCAGAGCAATTGTCCTCTGGCCTCCCCCCATGCTCACCCCACTCTCGTCTCATGCTCCCTCTTCCCGGGCCCCTCCTGCTTCTCCCACCCAGAAGCCTCTGTCACAGTGACTTGGCCTGCCCTCCTTGCCACTCCTAGCCAGGGACTTCCCTGGGCTGGGCCTCCGACCGGCTTTGGAAAATCTGGACTGTCAGTGATCATTGGTGATCAAAGAGTAGGCCACATCAGCGTGGTCTGCCGGCCCTTCACCCCCTCCCAGTGCCCCAGGCTCTCTGTTTACAGGTCGGCCACAGAAAAGGTTCGGCCACCCCAGCAGTAACGCGAGCGGGGGCAGACCCGCCTGCTCCAGAGGCAGATGGTCCCAGCCTTGCAGCCCGTCTCCGGGGCAGGCGGAGGTGGACTCCAACCTGGTCGCTTCCTGTCTGGCTTCAGATCACTAAAGTTCCCAACACACCCACACACTCCCTGCCACAGAAACACACACACACACACTCTCAATCACGGAATGATCCAGACACTCACAGGTACACTCACAAACACACCCACACACTCCCTCTCACATACAGACACACACACAATGACCTAGACACCCAAGGACACACTCACACACACCTGTACACTCTCCTTCACACAGACACACACACTCACATAATGACCCAGACACCCCAAAACACACACATACACCACTCCCTTCACACTCAGACACACACAAACACAAAAACATGCTTGTACACCTCCACCCACACAGACACACACTTATACGCCTCGGTAGATCTGACACACACAAACGTAGACATACGTACATCCACGTTCATGCCTATGTATCTACTCCCTTTTTATGGGGGAAGAATAAGACAAAAATAAGCCTTTCTTTTCCTTCCCTTTGGAAAAACTAGTAGTGACTAGAGAGAAAAGCCCGGCTGAGAAGACTGGGGGAGAAGAGGAGGGCAGGAAGAGGAAATAACAGGAGGGAGGGAAGCAAGAAGAGAACAGGGCCAGGGGAGGAGAGAGAGAGGCCCAGAGCCCAAGCCCCGAGAGGGCCTGGAGCAGCCGACCCCAGCTGGCAGGAAAGCAGAAAGCTCTCAGCCCAGAGGTGGGAGGGTCTGGTGGCCCCGGCTCCCTCGTGCAGTGAGCCCTTTCCCCATCCTGCCTGGCTCACTGCCCCCAGGCTGGGTCACTCACCTGGGGAAGGGCAGAAGGAGTCGAGGGTGTGCGCAGAGGGGGCTGCCGGCCCTGTGAAGGCTCCTCCGATCGCTGTGCTTCTGCAGGAAGGAGGGCTGGGCTGGGCTGACTTTTAGGCAGGAGGGGAATTCCCCGAGATGGAGGAGCCACACAAGGCTCAGTAAAGGCCCCTTCCCACCCCTCGGGCTGGCAGAACACAGGGCCCTTCTTCATCAGTCCCTACCTGTCACTTCCCAGACTGCCTGTCGCTTGCTAGGAATTCCAAGGAGGTGAAAAGGCTCTGGGGAAGAGCTGGAAGCCTGGTGACTCTCTGGCTGGTCTGAGAACTGGCACAGGGCAGAGTTCCGCCTGGCCTGCCCACCCCACCCCACCCCCTGGACTCACCCAAGGACCTCCATTTCCTCCTTCACCGAGGGTGGGGGATTCCAGTGTCAAGGACCCCAAGGAAATCACCAGATCCCCAGTCCACATCCTCCTGCCCTCCATCCTGTCCCATCTGTTTCCATTTAGTCTGTGGATCCTCCACAGGGAAAGGAAAGACTGCTTCTTCCCTCTGTCCCAGATCTCATTCAGATGTCGAGTGGGGTCCTAGAGACCCACCCACCAAGGAACAGCCCAGCTCTGCAAGAACCAGCTGGTGCTCCAGAGCTTGGCTGCCCCATCCTAAGCCTCAGTGAGCCTGGCTGAGTAACGCGGGGATAACAAGTCCTGCTTTGCCTGCCTCTTGCAATGGCAGTCGAACTAAAACGATGGTTTGCAGACATCCTTCAGAAACCGAGGGGTGGGAGGGGTCACCTGGATGAGCTGACCTTTCTTGCTCTTTCCTGTAGAGTTTCTTCACTCTCACAGTTTTCTCACACCACTCATGGTCTTACAGACCACTGGGGGCCCAGGAACGGACAAGTCAGACCTGCTTCCTGCCTGCTCAGAACGTACAGATTTGGGGATTGCCCTGCCCAGTAGAGTAACCATCAGCCACAGGTGGCTATTCACAGATAAAGTAGTCAAAATTAAATAAGACCAGTAGTTCCGTTCCTCAGTAGCACCAGTCGCATTTCAAGCTCTCAGCAGTCACTTGTCTACAACTGCACATGCACAGAACATTTCCATCACTGCAGAGAGTTCTGTTGGAGAGCATTGCTCTGGGGGCTGTAGGCAGGTGAGTAATTAATTACAGCGAGGGGTGGTAGAGCTGTGTACTAGCAGGAGAAATACAGGGAGCTACCGGAGCCTGGACAAGGGAGCATCTGGTCAGGACTGGGACATCTGGGAAGTCCTCCTGGAGGAAGTGACACCTTAACGGAGATCTGAAAGTGGCCAAGCAAGAGCATAAAAGACCCTGCAAAGAGAAGAGGACATTCAAGGAATTGAAAATTGTTCGCTCTGAGCGGACCATGGAGGTTGAAGCAGGCCAGGGGGGAAGTCCCACGGGTAGGACCTGGAGAAACAGGCTGGGTCACAGGGGCCACATTCAAGGGGGCCGGGAGGTGAGGGAAGGGGGCGGCTCGCTGAATCCAACCCTCAACTGCTTCTGCGCGCCTCCTATTGGGACCCCATGGGGAGTGCTAGAGATGCCTCCTGGCTCAATGGCCTCACTCTGCAGATGAGGAAGTGATGGCCAGACGAGGGAAGTGACTATCCAAGTGAGTAAACGGAGGGACTTCCTGACTCTCAGTCCAGTGCTCTGTCCCATACCATGTTCAGCCCCTCACTGGCAGATGCCACTTTTTAAATGATCAACACCCACATGTGACAAGTGGCTACCAGGCCAGACTGTACAGATATCTCTATCCTCCCAGAAAGTTCTACAGGACTAACGGCACCAGTCCTGGAATTAGACCAGGCGCTAAGGATGATATACTTCCCTCTCTTTTGCTGGGAGCCAAGTACACCTGCCCATACCCACGCTGTCCCACGCTCCCCTCTCTGCCCTCTGACACGGAACTGAAGGGCCTCCCTCGCAGCTCAGGAGCAGGCGTCAGGGCTGGTGGCAGGCCTTGGTCCCAGGGAGAGAGACCTCCTCCCTGGCTCCCTCCGTGAAAGCTGCTGGTGACCTGGGTCAGCCAGAGCCTTCTGTGCAACTGAGGAACAGCTTTTCCTCGAGGAAATGGAGTTTTAGATTCTGCATCAGGAGAACGTGTCATTCGGCCCTGTTTGTCAGATTGGGACGTTCCCTCCAAACATGATGTTTTTTCTCCAGAGGCCACAGTAGCCTAGGTCCTCAGAGAATCATGAAGCTCAGTTTAGACTAGTTCCCGCTTGTGGAGTCTTCAACAGCAGGGGGACCCGGAGGGCTAATAAGGCTGATGCAGCTGGACCTGCCTGGGCTGGAGTCTCCCGTTAGGGACACTGGGCCTGCACGTTCAAGGCAAAGATTAGCGCTGCATTCCTGTCCCTGCCAAAATGCTGAGAGCAATCATCTTCCCATTCTTTCTCTCCTCTTCCTTCTTCTAGCAGTGAATTAACTCCCTGAAACTGCTTTCCCTGTTCAGGCCACAGGGTAGACACTGAGGAGGAAGAGGCACTTGGGCGGGGCAGCAGAAGAGCTGCATTCGAGTCCTCGTTCTGCTGCGTGGTCCTCGGCAAGTCCTTTTCCTCACTCTGAACCTCAGTTTCCCCTTCTGTAATGCGAAGGAGTTAGACCAGATCATCACCAAGGGACCTTCCATTCTGATACTGTGAAGAAATCTAAAAGTTCAGAAGGAGAGGTCAGGGCAGGCCAAGATGGCCAGGAAATAACAACATTAACAGCTAATATTTAAGATGAACTTGCACCAGGTGTGGTAGTAAGTGCTCTTGCACAAATTATTATTGCATGCATTCCTCATCAGAACCCTGTGAGGTGGGGTGGGTGCTGCTGTTTTACAGATGAGGAAACTGAGGCTCATGGTTTAAGCCAACAGCTAATAAGTGGCATATCTGGAGTTCGACTTTGGACATGAGCTCCGGACTTGACTCAGGGCATGTCTCCAGAGCTCACCTGGAGGAGATGAGATCTCTCTGCTGGGCCTCAAAAGATGGGTGAAGTTTGGGTAAATATGGGGACACTCTCACAGGACCACGCCTCTAACGCTTCACTATCCGCCCCACCCCTCCCACCCTGACATCTCCGGTCTTCTTGCTGATGTGTGGGAACAGCAGTGGGCCAGCCTCGGAGTAGTCAATCAATCGATATCTGTTCAGTGAATGGATGGACTGGACCCCATGGTTTTCCTGATTCACCAGTTTTATTGAGAGATCCCCAAGGCCGGGGATTCTTCATGCCATTAGGACCTAGCCCAGAACTCTAGGCGTGATATCTGAGTCCCACCCTAGACCTAAGAAATCAGACTGTCTGGCAGGGGGTGGGCCCTGAAGGCAGCATTTTTTATAACCTCCCAGGGATTAGTACTGAGTACTTAGCAGCGTTTGGGAAACCCAAGCTCTTAAAGCCGGGTCTGCCAACTCCAAGGCACAAATTATCTGCTCGTAGGCAGGCAGCCAAGGAGAGTTCACTGTCATGAACCATCAGGTGGCAGTTTGCTGGGCCCCCAAACATCCAATCCATGACTTTTGCAAAAATGCTTTGAGTCTTCAAGCATCTGGTGGGTGCCAGGCCCACTGTCATTCCTGAGCTCACCATGTGACCTCAGCAGGCAGTTTCCTCTCTCTGTCCCTCACTTTCCCCACCTGTGAAAGGGCATCCATTCTCATTGCCCACGTATAGTCCTGAGTATGGCTGTGTACCCAAAAGAGGGGCCCATTAGGATAATTTCATGAAGAATAACATAGACCAGGGACTCATCAACTTTGGTGTCTGTTAGAATCACCTGATCCATTTGGTCTTGGCTGGGTCCTTAGACCAGCGGGTACCCTTTAGCATCACCTGGCCAGCTTTGTAAAAATACAGATGCCCAGGTCCTACCCCAAGCGAATTACAGCAGCATCTCAGAGGATGTGGTCAGGGATTGCTATTTTAACAGCTCCCCAGGTGACTCCAAGTTGTGCCTCCTGCTCCCGAAGCTGCCGTTCCAAAAGTTGGTTCTGATGCAGGTGGTCCCTGGACCTCACTGTTCCAGGTGGTCTCGTCCCACCTGTTTCTCTCTTTGTGCCGGGGAAGGTGCCTTCTCAGTACCGGGGTCAGAGACCGTGAGGATGATGGATTTTAGAATCTGGAGAGATGAGAGCTCTGTCCCACTTTCTGTGGGTCACGGAACATTATACGTGGTGGATGTGGAAAGAAAAATTAAAACTCGGGCCAAGTCACGATGAGGAGAGCAGGTACCTGTAACTCTGCCAGCATCTGAAAGATGGGATTCAAGGACGCGTTTTGCAAAATCGTGCTTTCCAAGGAAAGAAGTACAGAGTGGTATGTTGCAAGATTTTGGCAAAGGAAGATGATCCAAGGACAAATGTTGCAAGACTTTGCTGCCACAGGAAGTGGCCTCTTGGCCCATCAGATCTGGAACAAAGCTTAGAGATTGTCTTAACCAACTCCCTGGCTGGATAGAAGAGGAAACTGAGGCCAAGGGACAGGGAGGTGTGTGCCCAGGGTCAGGCAGGGAGGTGCTGAGGAGCTACTATCACAGTCCCGGCCCCTGACCACCTCCTGCTTGCTACTCTCCCCCCTGTTCCTCAAGTATCTACCACGTCTGTTTTTGTTCCAGGTCCCCAGCCCACCCCCTACACTCACACTCTCTTGGACAACACCCAAGGTCAAAGGATGGGATTAACTTTGTGAGCCTGGATGTACACCTGCCAGATGACAGGCACCACAGCCAGCGGGAGGCTGGGGAGCGCTAGAGAGGAAGGAGCAGTGTCTGATGATGCGGCCTGACCTCAGAAAGGAAGCCTGGTCACCAGGGGGAATTTCCCTGGGTGAGGTCCCCTGGCTATGCAAATGCTGTACTGCAACTAACCTGGACCCCAGCACGGGAGAAGGGCGAGGGGACAGAGGACCTGAGAGAGGTGGGGATGTGGCGAAGGCAAGGAATAGGGTCTGAACCTCCCAGGTGCCCGGATTGTGCCAGATTCACCCTTGGTAATCTTATTTGGTCCCTGAGACATCCTCCTAAGGAGGAAGGCAGCCTGAGGCCAGTAAGGGGAGGGTACATTTGCCCAAGGAAATGTTGTACATTCCAACCCAAAGGGAGACCACGCCTCAGGAAGAGGCCGTGATGCTGATGGAGTTGCTGCTGCCGCTGCCGCTGCTGCTGCCAAGGCTGACAGTAAAGAGGCTGCAGTCCGAGAAGTCTGACAGAGTTTCATTTTGGGTTTCCATCTCACTCACTGGGGAGTTTTATCCTGGGAACAGCTAAAAGGCATCTCCAGGGAGGTAGTGACCCTGACCCGCTTTGGGCAAATCCCAGTGCTTGCTCAGAATGCTAGGGGCATGACAGCTGGCGCCGTTAACCCTTTCACCACCAGCTTCCAGAACATTCCTAGTAACATGGACAGAATGGGAACGATGTTTTTGAAGGAAAGTCTCTCTCTCCTGCCTCTTTACATTTCACTTACCTTGAGCCTCGCTACCCCTCAAAGCCTTCCCCTGCGATCCTGATCCCTTCCGAGCCCGATCCCACTGCTGCCTGGTTCTCCGGGGAGCTGCTCTTGCCCCCCCAGGGCAGGGCGGTCAGGCCTGTGTTTGCCCTCCGCTGAGCCTGGCTGTTTCTCCTCCTGTGGAAGAACATGCAGAGGAACAGGGGGGTCGCTGATTTCTGGAGCCACGTGCCAAGAAGGGTGAGTGTGTGAAAAGCAAGTTTGGGCACTTGTGTGGGGCATCTCCTGTGTAGTCAGTAACACGCGTGTGGACCATGGCTCTGTCCTTCTGTTTGGTACCAGCGGTGTGTTTGTGGATCTGAGCGTTTTATTCTTTTCCATGTAGCCACCAGTGTGTGTTTCTGCTGCTGGATGTACACAGCATGTGTCCCTGTGGGTGTGACTGGCAGTGACTTGGAATCCTGTGTCTGATAAATAGTATTTATAGGCTTTGAGTCAATACCAGCTACATGGGGAAGTGGGAATGGAAATCATTGGCCCAGCCCAGGCTTAGCATCTCTATGTCCATCCCTCAGCAGCCCAGCTCAGCTATCAGACCCTCCCATCCCTGCCCATGGCTGTCTCCAACCAGGTCAAGGCCATCTCCATGGCCAACTCAACTCACTGCAGCTGGTGGTGCAATAGGCAGATGGTGGTAGCTGGGAGGAGCATTGGGACTGTCCTGCAGAAGGATGTGTATGCTCTGGAGACTGTCACCACCCCTGGGCCTGGGGCAGGGGCTCACTCCTAGGGGGCTCTGATTGAGGGCTTCCTGGTCCTTGCTTAGCTTAGAGGGCAATGGGATGGCCTGCACCCAGTGCCTTCCTTGGGCCTCACATCCTGCATTTAAAAACACTGCCCACCCCTGGGTTCCCAGGGAATGACTCCCGGCTTCCCCTCCTCCTCCATCTCCCATTCATTCCCCAGGGCAGGTCGGGCCCTTCTCTTGGTTTCATGCTCCCCCACGTCTTTCTCTCCTTTTCTCCATCTCTGCTTCCTCCACTCTGGCTCAGATGCCCATTCCTCCACATCCGGGAAGCACTGGCAACCCTGCCCAGTGGTCTCCCGGGTGCTGCACCCACCTCCTTCTCTACAGGGGCATTCCTCTCTCTAAGGGACGTCTCTGATCCTTCTTCTCTTGTCCCTAGCACATTCAGGGGCTGGCCAGATCCTGGAGGGCCATATCCACACCCCAGCCTGGACTCTCTGTGACCCCCCAGATGGTGTTCTCACACTGGGTATGGGGCCCAAGGACCAAGGGGCCCACCTGTTCCTCCACATCCCCCTCTGTGCCCCCACTTGAGCGGTTGCCTCTGCCTGGAACCCCCCCCTCCTTTAACAGCTTTCATTGTTGAAAGCCTACCTACCCACCTTTCGAAGTGCCTGGCGTGTGCCCCTCCCTGGGGAGCCAGTCTCGGTTTCTCTGTGGTTAATCTGTGGCCTCCACACTTGGTGCTGCGTGCTACCGTGTGCTGGATGAATTTTTCTAATAATCCTCTTTCCTCACTTAGCTCCCTGAGGGTTAGCAGCACAGGGCAGGCACTCAGGAGCCCTCAGAGGCCGAGGAAAGGGCCTTCCCCTCCCTTCCTCACGCATGGAATGGGATCTGGTCTATCTATTCAGCACGAAGAGCTGCTGTTTACTGCGTCCGCACCAGTCTTGAGCAGTGTGGTGAGATACATGTGTGTTTCCCTATTTAGTTTTCACAACACCGGGACAGAGAACCCTGTGTCATTCCCATTTTACAGGTGAGGAGATCAAGGCATAGCGAGGTCAGGACACTTATCTATGCCCAAGCGGTTAACTGGGATTCGGGGCCGGCCCACCAGCCTGCCTCTGTGGACCTACTTGGACAACTCAAATTTCCTGCTCGTCTATCTTCAACCATAAACCGAAGGGAGTTTGCCTCGGGAAACCCGAGGTCTGAGGGGAGCGAGGGTGCTGATGTACTGCTTCTGGGTGCTGACACTGGGCTGGTCAACTTCACACTTCTCCCTCCCGTAGTCCATCTGCTTGGTCCAGCTCCCACCTTGGGCGGAAGAGGACAGGTCAGCAGAGACAGCAGAGCAGGCGTCGGGAGCCCCAGGTGCTGGCCCCAGATCTCAACCTGGGTCACAGCCCTGGTCACCGGGCCTCCGCTGCCTGACCTATGAGACAGGGGCCGCTGTGGATGACCCCCAGGACCATCCCGCCAACCCGTGACATGCTCCGGACGGACCACTAAGGAGGAAAGGGAGGAATGGTTACGGACACCCTCTCCCGTGGCCTCCTTCTGGTGGCAACTCCTAGCTCAGCAAACCCGGGGCACAGAGACTACCAGGGGATTTCACTCAGCCAGCGGTTCCCACGCTGCTATCCAATGGCAGGAAATGTGACAGTGGCAATTCCCAAACAGCTGCTCTGTGCCCTGGTTAAAAGGGCAACTCACTCCCAACCAGCCACTTCCTTCAGACATTTCCTTGTGGCCCCAAAGACCAAGGCTGGCACATCCCAGCCCAGGGCTTCTGAAAGGGCTTGCCATGAAGGGAGGCTGCGCAGCTCAAGGCAGGAAGGGGACAGGGAGGCGTCAGAGGGATGGTCCTGGGTGAAGGGGGAAGGTGGGAGAGTGAGTGTTCAGGGTGCTTATGTAAAAGCTCTGAATGCGGCTGGGCCAAGGCTGCAGCGACCCTGGGCCCATTGTTTCCTCTCTGTGGAAGTGACGGTTGTCTTTCTGTAAGTGAAAGAGGGAGGTGAGAATTTCTGAGGGCCCCTTCCACACTTAGAACCCTCACAACCACCGTCCCCCTCTCCCACTTTGAGACAGCCGCGGTTTGGGCTTCTGCTTTCTCTTTCCTTTTAGCTTTAGTTTAGTCCCCACTTCTCTCCCTTGAACTCTGGCCACAGAGGCAATCTCCGGCAAGTTATCTGTTATCAGTTGCTACAGGTGTTTTGGAGGGAGCTGTGTGGGACATGGGGATGGAAGCTCTTAAGGATTAGGACCAAGCCAGTCTGACTTTGCATCTTTAGCCTCGAGTACACAGCAGGGCATGTAGGAGCCACTCCATAAGTATGAGCTGTGTGAATGAATGAGTGAGGCACTATGGTTTCAGGATAGTGGCTACTCCCCCCACCCCCCCCCCCCCCCCCCGCTACCAGAGATCCAGGAAAAAATGGGGTTTGTCCACTAGGCACCTGGGTCTTAACAAGATTGTTGCAATAGACTCCCACTGGCCACCCTCCCTCCAGATCTTCTCAAATGCAGGGCTAGATGCACCTTCCTTAGCCAGAAAGGCTACCCGCCCCCATTTGTAAGATGGAATATGGACACACACAGTCCTCTGTAACTGGACGTGAACTCTTATTTCTAATCTGGTCTACTTTATACCACAAACCCTGAGAGCCCCCTACTACTAATCCCAGGCCACCACCCACCCACTGTATGAAAACTAAGTGCAAAATGCATGTTGGGAGATTGGCAGAGTATCTTGTCCACCATGAGTGCAGTTAGTGCTGCCCTCATTCCCGGCTTCCAGGAGCCCCAGAACTCCTGGTTTCTCCACGTGTGTTCCCCTTGGCCTCAAGGGGCCTCTCAACTTCTAGTCCCTCAGGTCCCATTGCTTTTCCCTTTCCACTTGCAGCCCATTTCCCCTCAGTACCTATTTTTAAGGAAATTTCATATTTGTGTTTGGATGCCTCTGCCATCTGCAGCTGACTTTTTGAGAACAAAGCTCAGAAAACATCGTGGGATCCATGTCGCAGGCCCTGCAGTGGGGCCTGGCTCGGGGCGGGGGCGCTGGCAGGCAGCCCAGGCCTGTTAGGACCCCACTGCACTCCCACGTGCCACCTCCCACTCCACAAAGGCTGCAAGATAAGCAGAACCGGGGGCCTGTTTTACAGGTGAGGAAACTGAGGCTCAGCGATGACATGCCCACAGTCAGTTAAAGGCAAAGTTTTGACCCCACACAGCCTTAATCATTTTGTTCATTTATCTTCAGGGAACAGTGAAGTTGGGCAAATACCCCCAAAAGTTCAGCTCACTCTCACGGGGTTTGGGCTCACAGCCTGGCAGAGGGCAGGAAGTAGAGAAGACACAAGGTAAATTGTCTCTCAGACGCACTTTGTCAGAGACGAGAGAGGGCTCTTCAGAGATGTTGGGTCCAGCCCTAATTGTACAAATGGAGAAACTGAGGCCAGGTGAGGGCACTGGCTAGTACAAGGTCACACACTGAGGGAAGGACAAGCCCGGATCCGCTGTCTCCCAACCACCCAGGGCCCCTGCACCAGCTACAATAAACACACAATGAACTTCCCGATGAGGCTGGGCAGCCGGGACAGGGCACAGCTCTGCCGCTGTGCCACATCCCTGGACAGCTTTAGATCCGAGTCTGGGGTGGAAGCAGAGCTGGGGGAAGGGAGGCTGAGAAACTGCAGTCGAGTCTCCTGCTTATCAGTGATCTTCACGAAGTGGAAACTTTCCGAGGGCCTCCCCAGATCACGATCACAGCTGGTGCCCTTGAAGGGTTCAAAAGAGGAAGTTCGGGTTTGCTCGTAGTGGATGAGGAGCACACAGACAAACATCGAAGCAGCAGGAGGGGCCCGCGATGCTGGGTCAGACTCACTTGACCCTGGGCTGGCTCCAGGGAGGACACCCTGGGCTGCGGCTTCTCGGTCAAATACACAGATCCTCACTGGACCTGCGTTTGTGTGGGTCTTTTTATTTAGAGAGAGAAGTGTAAAGTAAATTATTTGGAGGTGCATCCTAACTGTCAATGTCAGAAGAAAAAGCCAAGATCTTTTGCCCCCCTCTCTCCTTTGTGAGTGAGCTAACAGACTCGGGAAGGAAAAGAGGCTGCCCCAAGGTAAATTGTCTTCCAGACTCATCTTGTCAGAGATGTGTGTGCTTATAACATATTCAGAACTGCTGCGTCCAACCCTTGTACAAATGAAGAAATTGGGGCTGGTGAGGGCACTGGCCAGTCCAAGGTCATATACTGAGGGAGGGTCAAGATCAAACCCATTAAGTCTCCCAACTGCCCACAACCCCTGCACAGCTACCTCTGTTAAGTGTGTGTCCGATGCACACTGGAACCCAGGTATCTGGACCCACTGGTTCGGCCCGCTGGCACCCAGATGGAGGCAGGAGATGAAATGGTAGCAGACCTTTCAGTTGGCCGGAGGACATGTGCCTTCTCCCATCTGCCCTCCCACCCCCATCCCGAGAACATTCGGTTGGCACCTGCCACCACGCCCCACTGTTCAAAGCACAGACATTACTCATTTCATAGACAGAGGCTCAGTATGTGTTTGGATTTGACAAAGCCCAAATGGGGCAGAGGCTGTGGCAGGGACAGAAGGACGGAGGAGACAGTGGGCAGGGGAGGTGGACAGAACCTACGGCTATGGTTCTTCAGCTGCTCGGATGTGAGGAGTGACCGCTCTGGGCCTTCAGTGGCCTTTGGGGTGGGAGCCTTTCCTAAGCCTCAGTTGATGACAAGACCCTGCCCCTGCCCTCTTTCCCCCCACCCCTGCCCCTTCCTAAGTCTCTGAAGTTGGAGCAATTGGGCTCGGTCATGGTGGCTGGTGCAGACGACCATTCCTCAGTGGAGATGCCCACCAAAGCTGGTGGCCTTAGTCCTCGCCACCACAGATCGCCAGCAAGGCCTTCATGAAGTCTCCGGAGGTGTCACCCTGGCAGAGGCAGAGGGAGAGCTGAGTAAGTGACAACAACCCTGACGGCTTCCCCCCCCACCCCCAGCCATCCATTTTCCAGGTGCAGTCTGTGAATGTACAGATGTGTGCGTGTTTATCACGACCCTTTTCTATACGGAAACGGACGCGTACCACTCACACTGGTCTGAACCACACTTTTCTGAATGAAGAGAAGATCCCACACCAGCACGCATAGCTCCCCCTGCTTTTGCACGGCCGCATTGTATTCTACCACAGGGTTAGACCACCCTTTATTCAACAATCCTCCATGGAGGGCTTCCACTCCTGTCACCATAAACGGCACTGGCACAGATACTCTGCTCTTTGGAATATGTATGGCTACGTCTGTAGCGTAAATTCCTACACATAGAAATACCAAGTCCAAAGTGCACATGTTTTAAATTTGGGAATCTCCGATCTTCCCTTTAAAGGTGTACCACCAAGTCACCTCCCCACCACACCTGGGTGACACTGCCCGGGAGGTTTGCCACAGTCTTGTCAACAAGAACATCGGCCTTTAAGGTCTTGGTCAGCATCAAAGACAAGAAAATGGGCTCCGCAGTGAAAACAGTCCACGCAAAAGGATCACGTTACATGATTCCACTCATGTGAAATGCCCAGAACAGGCACATCTACACAGACAGAGTAGCTTGGAGGTGACCGAGGGCTGGGAGTGGACACAGGTGAGCGGGTACGAGGACTGCGGTGGCGTGACAGGCACGTTTTTAGGCTGGACTGTGTTTGCACAACCCGTCAGTCACATTTACTAACATTTTAAAAATTACAGGTGAATTTTATGGTATGTGAATTCTGTGTCAATAATAATTTTTTAAAAACAAAAACAAAGGCTCCTGGATTATCTGGAAATCTGCAGTGATAGACCTTTGCTCCATCTAGAATTTGTTGTGGTGTAAACAGGGAGGCAGGCCTTTCACGTAGCAACATCCCGGCTGTCCTAGGGGGAACGCATCGAGAGAGACACCGTGGGAATGAGAAAGACTTCAGTTCTTCCGCTCAGGGACCTGACACCTGCGCCCTTCCCGACTGACCTCCGGCCGCGCCCCTCACCTCAATGGCTTTGTGGAGAGACTTGTCATATTTCTCAATGAACTCCCGCCGAACGTTGAGCAGGTCAACCTCACTCCGGGACACCATGATCCTGGTGAGGGTCTTCTCATCCGTGCCGGCACCCTGGGCGGGGGGGGAGGTTGGGGGGAGACGCAGGGCAGGAACAAACAGGGCCATCAGGCGAGGACTGGGGCTGTCCATCTGCCTCTCTCCCCTGTCCCTCGGAAACCAGGGTGGGGTGCTCTGCCTCCGTTCGCCACAGACAGTCCCCACCCAGGCTCCCCTGGGCCTAGGACTGGGTGGGCAGGCAGAACAGCTTGTGTGAGTTGAAGCCTGTGCCCCTAAATTCAAATCTGCCTGGAACCTCACTAAGTGACCTAATTTGCAAATAGTCTTTGCACATGTAACTAGTCTTGGTCCTCCTGGATTAGGGTTGGCCCCAGACCCGATGACCTGTGAGCTTGTAAGAGGACACCCGTACACAGAGAGGGCAGAGACTGGAGGGTTCACCCACACGCCAAGAAACAGCAGGGCCCCTGGAGAGAGGCCCCCCCAGAGCCTCCGGAAGAAACCAATCCTGCCAACACCTTTGCTTTGCACTTGTGGCCTCTGTAACCATGAGAGAATCAATCCTGTGGTCACTTGGTTTGTGGCCATCTGTTGTGGTAGCCCTGGGAAGCCAGCACAGGGCATAAGGAGCAGGCCCAGGACGGATGGGCAGTGCGGGCCCCCAGGGAGCTCAGGTCACCAGCATAGGGGGCAGAGCTGGCACATGGTGAGTGGTCAGTAAATGGCTGTCATGTGCGGGCACTGCACAGGGGCTGAGGGGGTCTCTGGCTCGCTCCCACCAGCCAGGCTGCCCAGGCTCCATCAGCCCCTGAGGCTCCACTTGCTGGGCTGAGAGCTCGGCCAGCGTGGCCTGGTTTTCAGGAAGCCAGGGCCAGTCCCAGAGCCAAGCGCTTGTTACCTTTTGTGATCACTAGTCACAGGAAGCGGCGTGCTACCTGCTAGAACGTGAGCTCTGACAGGGCAGAGACTGTGTCCCTATCACCCAACTCTGGGTCTCCAGGGCAAGTCCCTCAACCTTGCCTGAGGGACTGGTCCACTCTTTCTGGTGGGGATATTTCCTGCGTGCTGTGGATGGTTAGCAGAATCCCTGTCCTTGACCTACCAGGTGCAAGCAGCTGTCACTCCCCAAGCTGTGACAACCAAAATGTGTCAGAGCATTGCCAAATGTGCCCTGGGGGGCAAAGCCACTCCCCACCCAGGCTGAGAACAACAACCCTAGACCAGAGGATGGCAATAGGTATGGAATGGGGGCCACGGCTGCCACAGTGCTGACCTGAGGGGTGGCGAAGTGCTGGAAGGGAAAGGGTCAAACGAGCAGGTCTTACCTTCATGGACTTGTAAAGTTTGTCGGCGAAGAAGAGAGGCTTGTTCTTGACACTTTGAACTGGCCAGAACAGAAGAGGGACATGAGGACGTTGGTCAGAGCAGTTGTGCCCAGACTCTGGGTGGCAACTTCTCCCACTCCCTCTCCCCCAAACCTGGGCCTGAAGGTCATTGCCAACCCCCGGGTCACACTCAGGGCCTGACTCACCCACTCCCCCTTCCTGATGTCGCCTCCTCTGGCTCAGCCCTAGGCCTGGCTCTGGCTGGTTTGCAACTCACTTCCGGCTGAGGCGCCTGCAGCTCACCCACCGTGGTGAGCAGAGGACTCAAAGGGAGGCAACCCTCATGAGCCCAAGGCACAGGCCCTCAGCCTCCTCAATGCAGGAGGTTCACCAGAGAACTTGGTTAAGACTCAAGTGTTAGGCCCTGGCTGGGGTGGCTCAGTGGATGAAGGGCAAGCTTGCAAACCAAAAGGTCACTGGTTTGATTCCTGGTCAGGGCACATGACTGAGTTTCAGTCCAGGTCCCCAGTTGGGGACGTGCAAGAGGTAACAAACTGATGTTTCTCTCCCTTTCTTTCTCCCTCCCTTCCTGTCTAAAAATACATAAATAAAAAATTTTAAAATTAAAATAAAATACAGGTGCCAGGCTTTACCTAGTGACTCAGATTCCAGGAATATACTGAGCAGTAGCTCTCGGAGCCTGGCTCCTGGACAGCTGCACAGCGCCACCTGGGGACTTGGCGGAGATGCAGATTCTCACGCCCCACCCCAGGTGCGCTGAAGCTACAGCTCTGAAGGCGGGTGGCCAACTCATCCCACTCTGCTGGGACAGTCCTGGTGTGAAGGTGGCAGCCCCTGACCTCCCCCACCCCCACCTCACAGTGCCCGTCTGGCTGTACCAACCCACCCCTTTCTCGAGGCCTGGGGGTCTCTGGCCCTCAGCAGCTGATGGATTTCAAGGCTCCAGAACTGACATGGGGGTGTCTCAGCTTAAGGAGGAGGAATCAGAGGCCAGTCCCAGAAAGCCACAATGACTTTGGATAAAAGTATTTCTACGAGGAGGGCAGGAGGGGGCACAGTCACGCAGAGACAGCCCCCTGTGACAGGAACCCATGGGAGTGACAAAGCTGCCAGTTTGTGTTCCCACACCTTCTCACCCCAAGCTCCTTGGCTTGAAAGTCAAAGCTCCTACCTCCCCTCCCTCCCCCCACTCCTCCAAACACACTGCAAATTCCTTTGTGGCTTTGTCCTCCTCGATTGGAAGAGTTTCCCATCTGCCCTCCACTACTTCACCTTCCCAAATCCTGCCCTCATCCTGCAAGGCTGGACTTGACAGGCATATCCCTAAGTTGTATCACCTCCTCCAAGAAGCCTACCCTGACTTCAGGCCCAGGACTGAGTCAATCCAGTTAAGAGCAGACTTGGCAGAAACTTCCGCCCTCTGTAACCAACCCAGAAACCTAAAGCCTGCCTCAGGGGGCGCTGGGGCCTGCGTGGATGGAGTGATGTGAGGGGTGTGTGTGGGCACCCCTGGCCTGCAGGACATGGCACCCCTACCCAGCCCTCCTGGTTTCTTCCCCAGGGAGAGCCATTTCCTGCTCCTGCCCCGCGGCCTGGAACCAGTCCTCATGTTACCCCACCAATCCCACATTGGCACGACCCCTGGGGCCGGCACGCGGCACTGCTGATTTTCCAGTACTAGTAGCTGCCACGGCTGTTGTTCAGGGACTCTGGCCATGTTCTCAATGCCCCTGGCCCTTGCCCTTGCCCTCTAGCCCCTTCCTTTGGTCCCCGCCAGTTACCAATGGCCACAAACGCGTCTCTGACATCCCCAGACATTTCCTTCTTGATGACATGTTCCACGTCATAGTTGGTCATCTTGACAAACTCCTGGAAGACTGGCACCAAGAGAAGCCCCAGAAGTGGGGGGTGAGCTTCAGTTCACAGGGAGTGGGGAGATCACCCCGGTCCCACCCACCCAGCTCCATGCACAGGCTGTGCCTGGCAAAGTGGACAGGGGCAGCAGGTACAGCTGTGCCCAGGCACAACTGCTGTGGGAGGGAAGTTCTGACCTCAGCCTGCCTTGAGCTCAGAGCCTAATCCGTGTCAAGTCAGGCACTGCCCCAGGGCCTTGGTCAAGTTCTAGGAACCTGGGCTGGGGCCAAAGATGAGCGTGGGTCCCAGTCACCACTCTGCCAGAACTCACTGATCGACCTTGAAGGACCGCCCCCCCCTCATTTTTGGGCTGCCCCTTCCTGCTGTGTCAAGTTGGGACAGAGACTACTCAGTTCTCATAATTATAACACTAAGGAGGTTCCTCTGTGGCAGGCATTGTGCTAAGTGCTTTTCATGAATCATACTTTTCCCATCTTTACAGCAACTCTGTGTGGTAGAACTAAAACCCCAGGTAGGAGCCGAGGGAATTAAGACAGACGTCCCCCAACTCGTCCAAGGCTTCAGGACTGCTAAGTGGGACACTGGAATCCAGATGGCACGGCTCCTGGGTTCCTTCTTTTAGTCGCTACGCTAGAGCACTTCGCGAATCTTAGTGACGAGTGCCAGGCAGATGCACGCCTACAAGTTTTAGTGGAAAGGACCCTTCATGGTCACCTCACGTCAGGGCCACCGCATACGGGTGCACCCTGTGCAAGTGGCAGCCTGTGGCTCAAAGACCAGTACGCGGTCCTTACTTCATCGCCACCCCTCACTGCCTTGCTCTTGGCAGACGTCCCAGTGGGTCATGACACAGAGCCTCCGAGTCCTTCCCAACACAGAATCGCAGGCGGCCCCTATCAACCCATCGGGCCGGTTGGCCGTGGAGGCGAAAGCCACCTGTGTTGCCTCATCGCAGGTGTCCTGCCTGTTTTCTAAAAAAGTGGAGGCGGTTGGCCCAAGGTTGAAGGACACCAGGACTGGACCCCGGGGCTCCCTGTCCGAATCAGCCACCAAACTCCGTGGTTGGGGGAGGGAGTGGATGGGCGGGCAATCAGCTCCTCTCGTGACAGGGAGCTGACAGATTCTCAACAGACGTGAGGGTCTTCCCACTGAATTGGCAAGGGGAGGCTGAGGCCTCACCTCTCCGGAGGTGCGCGTAGCTCCGTGTACACAGGATGGTCATGAACCGCGTCTCCATGGAAGCTTTGTCTCCGCCGCTGGATGTGTCGGCTATTTCCTGCGAGCCCAGGTGGGGGCGAGGATTTGGGAGGGGAGACACGGGAACACCTTGGTTACCACTCACTACGGGGCTCTGCCCGAGGACAGTGAGGAGCTGCACTACCCACGCCACCCAGGGACACTGCCATTGGCCCCTTCTTCCTTCCTCGGCCTCCTCAACCCCCTCCAGTTCCCAGGAACCCTGAGGACGGACACGGGAGTGCTGCACCTCACGACCACAGGACGGCGACCCAGGGGAGGGGCGAACGGGTGCCGGGCGTGCGGGAGCTGGGCAGCGTGTCTGTGCGCGTGGGCAAGGAAACACGGCCGAGCCGGTGTTTCCCTGTGTCAGCAATGTCGCACACACCACGTACGTGCTCCCACAACGGTCTTCTAGCCGGCTACCAGTTCTGTTTGCACTGACTTTAAATGTCCCTTTAAAACAACCAATTTCCCACGGGCAGGGAGTGGTGAATGTTCGGGAAACACTTGCCTGGCCCATTTTCACCCAGTGGGGTTCTTAGAGGACAGGGAGAGAGAGAAGCCATGGGGAGGACCCCAGATCACTGCCTGGCTCTGCCCCGCTCAGCCCCACCCAGAGGCACATTCAGAACCACACCCTCCCTGGAGGTCTTAAAATCCACAGGGACACTGTGACACTCACCAAGATCTCAGCCGCCACCTGAGAGCAGGGAGGAGAGAGGGGGGGAGGCAAGAGTCAGAGCTAGGCCCAGAGAGGGTTGTCTGGGCACAGGGGGTGGGGGCCTGGCTCAGGGCAGCCCCCAGGGGACGGGACCACAGTGGGAGCAGGGAGGAGAGAAAACACCTTTTTCTGACCTTTGAGCCAGAGCTCAACATGGGGACAGGCCTGGGAATTAATTATAAAAATGCCCACCAGTAAGGAACACACAGGACAGGGCACTCTGCCCTTCATCGTCTCAGGCGGCCGGCCTAGGGCGATGTCAGACCTGGTGTGCTCACCTCCACAGCCACCGAGAAGCCAGAATGTGAGCAGGGCTGAGTGCCCTGCACCACTTGCAGAGGTGGGTCCCCTGAGGACCCACTGAACCCCCTTGGGTGACAGACAGGAGACAGGATGGCTGAGGCCTGGAGGGGAGAAGACTAACGAGGGGCACAGAGCCAACCAGGTGGGAAAAGGCCAGCTGTTCAGTCATTTTCAAAGGGTCTGTTTTAACTGTTGTCTCAGCCCAAGCACAAACTTCTGTTGGGAACGACTTTGTTAGGCGAATACTGTGACCTGGAGCACCTGGGGACAACATATACTGAGCCCCGCGTACCTCAGGATGAGTCTTGACTTTGCTTATGTCCCCAGAACTCTGCCGACCACTTTAATCTATTGGACAGGCTAAAACCACCCTCTTCCTAAACTTCCCAATAGCTTTATGCATTAGAAAACTCCTTTTCATTCTATAAGCTGGCGACATCTATCAAAATTTAAGATGCACATGCCGTTTGATCGGGCAGTTGTGCTGCTAGGGCTTTGCCTGTCAGATACGTCGGCAAAGTCTTCTGCCATGTAACACTGGGGGTTCACCGCAGCAGTCTCTGTAATGCAGAAAAACTGGAAACCGCTAGTAGGTGACTTGTTAAACAGGCTACGTATGGCTCACCCAACACTGAAAATAAGAGCCACACAGCCATTGAAAAGAATGAGACTGGTCTGCAGGGCTGGTGAGGACAGAGTCTCCATTTAAATTAAGTGAAAGAATAAAGCGCAGCATAATAGCGTGTCAGCGGGTACAACTGTGTCTCTTTATCTAGCTAGGAAAAGAGGGATGCCAGCTTTTGCATTTTATTTTTCTTGCAATCTTGTTTCTATTTCCTCAATATGCAAATCTATTATTTTTATTTTTTATTTTAACGTCAAATCAGAGTTAATAGGGCTACTGGGATTATGGAATGCTTCTGGTTTTTGTGATTTTCTACATTAAAACCAACCTAGCTGAATCCTGAAGTTGCCATTTAAGTGAAATGAGCTGAGTACAAAAGGATGAACAGTGCATGACGGCGAGGGCCCTGGAGCGGCGACACTCAGAGACAGGAAGCAGAGAGGCGGTGGCCAAGGGCCTGGGCGGCGGGGAACCCGCAGTCCCGGCCTGATGGGCACGGAGCTGTGGTTTACGAGATAGAAGAGCTCAGTGGGTGGGTGACGGTGGGGGCTGTGCAGCGACATGAATGTGCCCAGTGGCTCTGAACTGTCCATTCAACAATGCTTAGGATGGTAAAACTGGTGTTACATTATACACATTTTTATAAGTGTTAATGTACGTTTTACCACAATCTTTAAAATAACCGTGCTAAGAAACGCCTAGTATTTTTTTTTTAAAGGGGGATATGTTTTAAAAATTGAACAAAAAATAATCAAGGCATCAACCTTTTTCATTTACGTGGGTCAGCGAACCCCAGGGATACGTTTTTTCAAAGTGTCTTGACGACAATAATCTTTGCAGCACAGAAAATGCAGGGGGCTACTAAAATAATTGTCCAGAGTCAACACAAAAGCCTTTCCTTGTGAGCCTGGCTACTTCTTGCAAAAATTAATCTGGACTGTCCCTCTAAAAGTTAAACAGAATCTCACACACTCCTAGATACAAACTCAAAAGAAACAAAAATGCACTCACGCACAAAAACTTGTGGACAAATGTTTACAGTGAGCAGCATTATTCATAATAGCTCAAAAGCGGACCCAAAGTCCTATTGGCTGGTACATGGATTTTTAAAAAGTGATATATTCATAACCAAATACTACCTGGCAATGGATAAAATGAAGGAATACGTATGGTATAATATGGATGCACCGTGACAATGTTAAACTAAGTGAGAGAAACCAGTCTCAGAAGAGCACAGACGACGTGCTTCCGTTTGTGGGAAATGCCATTAGAGGCCCACCTGCAGAGGCGGGGAGTAGATTAGTGGCTGCCCGGTGCCAGCAGGAAATAAGGAGGAACTGCAGTGTGTACAGGGTTTCTTTGGGGATGATGAAATGTTCTAGGTCGACAGTGGTGATGGTTGTGCAAGGCTGTGAAGACACTAAAAACCACGAAATGTACACTTGAGATGGGTCAATGCATGGTATATGAATTATATTTCGCTAAAGCTGTGATATTAAAAGATAATCTAAGGACTGAATTATCTAAAACTGGCCATGATTTTCATTTCACACTGGGTCTATAATGAGATTATCCATATTATTTATTGCTCAAACCGGAACACTCAGAGCCAGAGGGAAGCTATTAGCAACTGCTGTGGGGCAAGAGGTGAATGGTGGACGAATGTCACCCTGCTCACAACAGACCCAGACTTCCTGGGGCTGGAGGGGTGCCCCCAACGCCCAGGGGGAGGGTGTGGAAGGGAGGAGCAAACACACACTGCTGAGCACCGATGTGCATTATCTGGATGGCTCTGCATGCCAAATGCCTTCAATTTCGGGATGCAGTTCCCATTTCACCTCCAGAAATCGATTCGAAGGAAAAATCATGCATGTGATAAAAGAGTTGGTTACTAGGAGGAGGGCTGCTTAAATAAAGTTCGGTAAATTCTTAAATGGAATAGTTTATAGCCAGTAAATGGTGTTGATTTTAAAAAATAATATGTAATAGTTTTAACAGAATATTAATTTTTAACTATTGTAAATCAGGGATGAGATATATACACACACACATACATACATCTATATGAATGACAACTAGAATGATCTATTCTAAAATAGTAACAATGGTTGTTACTAGCAGGTTCTGGGATTTTTTTGCTTACCCCTATTTTCTAAAGTTTCTACAAAAGCTATGTATTACTTTTCCAGTTGTGAGAAAATGAACCCACAGGGAGATCAGGGGCTAGTGACTGTGAATCTGGGAAGGCAGCTGAGTGGGGCCGGGGCTCTGGCTCCTCTGGTTGTTTCCACCCAGGTTCTCTCTCACCCCTTCTCCTCTGTAAAGGCTGCCAGCAAGGTTCACCCCTCCCCTCCCTGCTGGTAGCAACTGGAAGTGTAGCCTCAAAGGTAGACCTGGCATTAGGCAAAAAGCATTGGGATAGGAGAGGGGTGTGGGATGAGCTTTTTAAAGCCAGGTTCAGAGACCCTCAACAGCACAATAGGGCCACTCTGTTGAATGAGTGAATGAAATGCAGCCTCAAAAAGCCACTCTAGGGAGCTGGGTTCCCAGGCTGGCCCCCAACCCAAACACACCCATAATGCAGCTGGAATACCCATGAATGGAACCCTGCAGCTTCTGACAGCTGAATTCCAAATCAGGGGCTGGACAACTGGTTTGGAGGCTGCAGGGAAATAACTGTACTGGGTCTTGGAGGATATTAGATGTGGGTGTTAAGTGTGGGCTTTGGAGTCAGGCAGACCTGGGTTCAAATCACACTATGGGCACTTAGAAATTGTACCCTTGGCTATGTAAGGAGCTTCATTTACCTCCAGTTAAAAACAAGGGGGGGCAACATAAGAAAGTATAAAACAGTCTTAGCATCATGCTCAGCACTTAGTAAGCATTCCGATGGTTTTATAATTGCCCAGTTCCAGCCGAGGATCCTTCCAGCTCAGGTGCTGCTGTAGCATCCACACCTCTCTTGGTGGAACTGGGAAGAGAGCTGGTGCCCTGACTCCTAGTCCATCAGAGCCCTTTCCAACCCACCAACTGTGAAGGAACAGGGCTGGGTCCGCAGGCTGTGGTATCAGTGCCCAACTCCTGGACCTGGAGTGTCTGGGGGACTGAGAATAGCTCAGGCAGAAGAGACAGAGACCAAACCTGGGCCAGGCCACAAGGTGCTGGGAACAAGGCACAGGTGAGGGGGGACAGTGCACAGGGACTCAGAAGGGATTGCCCAGCTGCAGGGACACTTAGGGACAAAGGATTTGGGACTGTCCAGCTTCCATGAGAAGCATGTCCAAACCTCAAGTTCCCCAGCCTTAGGAGCAAGGCAGAAGCAGAAAAGCCAAGAGACCCCAGAGAACCTTCAGTCCCTCCTTCATTTGGTAACAACTATATATTGAGTCCTGGTCACGTGCCACTTTGGATACATTGGTGAGCAAACCAAAGATCCCAGCCCTGGATAAACTCGATTTCTAGTTTCTCCCAGGATGTAACCTTTACTCGGAGCCATTTCACAGATAAACTGGGAGCTGCAGCACTTACACCCCGTTCCCAGCAAACTCCCAGACCTGTTGCCTCTGGGTGAACTTCATCTGGGCTACCGATCTGCTGTGTGACTTTCAGGAGTCACTCGCCCTCTCTGGGCCTGTTTTCCCACGGTAACATGAGGAGTTTGACCTGCATGATCTGTAGACCCTTCCAGCTCTGAAGGTCTGGGGCCCTCAGCCTAATTCTTCACACAGGAAACACCAGTAAGGCCAGCACTGCCTTCTCGAACATCACTCTGAGAACCTTCCGAGTCTCACTTCTCAGGGTGGGGGGTGCAAATGGTGCCGAGTCTGAGTGTCTGCCCATCACACCAGCCACGCCCCCGCTGGGAGCCTTCCCCCTTCTGGAGCACCAGGGCCTGCCCTGGATGGGTGTCAGCTGGAGCCGCTGGGGGCCTCACCTGGGCATCTTCCCGGGCCTGGTCCCGATTTTCTCCTCCCTCCTCACGGTTCCCCTGCAGCAGGACCAGAGAGAAGGGTCAGCCCCGGACAGCCACCCACTTGGCCCCTCGGGAGCCGCAGGCCCTTGCTCAGCCACTCTGCCTCCCTGAAGGCTTTTCCCTCAGTTGCAGCGCGGGGACAACGAGCCCGGTGTCCCAGGGCGGCCTTCATGGGCGTTCCACGCGAACATCTGGAAGGCACCTGGCTCAGGGCCTGACTCAGACACAGTGCACTGGCAGCAGGGCCTGGCACCTGGGTTGTGAGAATTCGAGAGATGGTGATGGCAGTTCTGGGTAACAACACAGGGAAAGGTCACCCACGTGGCTTTGTCCTGCCAGCTGGGTGCCCAAAAGGCCAGGCTGAGGGCCACTGGGGATAGCTGCCCAGAGAACGTGGCACCAAACCAGCTTTGAAAAGTGTACAATGGAGAAGGCACTGACTGAGGCAGTAACTGCGTCCACAGGGGGCTGAGTTGGCAAGTGGGCAAGACACCCTCCCTGCTCCCTCCCAGGGCCCCAGGGAGCGGGGCAGGCCTGGGGCTGTGACTGCACCCACCGTAGCCAGAGAGATGAGGATCCTTTTGAAGTGGCCGGACGTGTCTGAGCTCAGAGCATCCTCCAGAGACTTGTGATAGTCTGAGACAAAGAGAGGGGTATGGGTGGCTACTGGCCAAGAGAACTGGGGGGTACCTGGAGGCCAGGACTTGAGCCAGAGTGGTGTTGGGGGTGGGGGTCGTGGAGATGAAGGAGTTTGTAGTTGGTCCGTGGCACATCCAGCCATCTGTTGGTCTTGACGCTGATGTGCCCGTCGGTCCTTCACCTCCCTCTGCTCCTGTCCTGGGTGAGGTCTCGCCTCTCCCATTAACAGCACCCCCTCTGCCTTCATTTCTCACCCCCCATCCCTCCTGCGTGACCGTTGCTGGGCCCGGAGGCAGGGCTCTGAGCGGGCCACTCCCCAGCCCACAACTTCTACCATTTTAAAGCTGCTTTCGAGAGGAAAAAGTTTCAACACTGGTGACCAGTATTCAAGGTTCTTCAGAATAATACGGGATCGCCCTTGAGAAAAATCAGTAAGAATTTCAAGACGGCGATGGCGTGGGAGAAGAGACAGAGACCCGGACAATCAGGCATGTGCCTTCTGAACACGGCCCTGGGCGGCTGCCCAGGTGACCAGCCCTGGAGCTGCCCCTCCTCCCCAGCGGCCCGGACGCCCTCTCTCCCCTCACTCCCAGACCAGTTCTCTTCCACCTCCAGGCCTTTGTCCCGTGGGCACTCCGTCTGGGGCACCCTTTCCCCAGACACAGGGCTGGGGTCACACAGGCACTTATCCAAGCCTCGTGGCCCAAGAGCCATGGGCAAGGTTAGAAGCTGGGGACCCTAGCTGTTCGACCACCGGCCCCCCAGTGGTGCTGGGCCCCGGGCCTCCTCCCCACGGACTCACCTTCCTTATACGCCTCATTGATGGCCCGGATTTCAGCATTGGTCCGAGTAGCCAGGATTTCGATGAGAGCCTTTTCATCGGTGCCAGCTCCCTGGAATGTCAAGGCAAAGACCTTCTGAACGGCAGCCCTGGCCCATGTGCAGAGGCCCACGGGCTCTAAGAAACCACCAGGAGGGGTTGCTCAGGCCACCGAGCCCCCTGGATCTTCTCCTCACGCCCAGACGTGGCCCCCAGACCACAGACCGTGGCCCAATCAGGGCTGAACACGCCAGCCTGTAAGATTTCCGGGACCTCCCACAAAAACGGCTTTGGACCAGAAGTTAGAAAGGAGAGAACACGTGGTCTATGTGTATGTGTCAGGACATAAGTATTTATACATAAGCACGTAAAGAGAACAGGGGACACGCATCACGTGTCAGCGACTGGTCTCTGGGTGGCGAGAGGCGGCGGATGGTTTCCATTTTCTTCCCTTGTGCGCTGTGTCCATCTTCTCAGTGAACACATATGACTTTGTCAGGAGAAAAAGTTTGGCGCTGGAGAAAACTGCTTTTGTTTACATTTGGCTGTGATGACCGACCCATTAGGTCTTCGGGACTGAGGCAGCCGGGGAACCCACTACCAAAGGACCCCCTTGGAGGGAGGCGGACAGGGCTGAGTGATCGGCACAGTCAGGTATCTGTGAAACACCCACCACGTGCCCCTCGTGGTTCGTGCCGCCGGGGCCACGACCGAAGGATCCGCAGTCACGTTCTCCGCCCTGGGAGGTTCCGCCCAGGGCCAGCGGGTCCCACGGCTCTCTGCCCGAAAGCAGATTGAGGCTGAGCGAGATCTTTAATAGCCTCTTCATTAACAGCTGGCATGTGGTGAGGACAGCCTGATCCTCAGAGTGTCCTGACACCCAGGGTCTAGTCCCATCCTTCTCCTGCTTCTGTTTTTAAGCCATTTACTTTTTTTGTCTAGGAATTTCGAAAGGACAATAATCTCAACTAGCTTTGTCCAGGGCATGTCTGTTCTCAGAACCCTTCAGAGGCCAAAGTCCTAGCGATTTCGAGGCAGGATATTGAAAGTTAACAAAATGTCCTTCTTAGGCAAGAGGAATGTGGGAAACGGAGACAAAATAGTTGAATGAGGCTGAGCCACGAACAGCCTGTTAATAAATCACCAGATCTCACCTTCCCTAACCAAGGACACTTAGGAGGCGGTTTGCACCTCTGCTCGCCGACCAGAGAGTGAGCAGCTCCGATCACCCTGGTCGGGCAGATGGACCACAGAGACGGTGGTGCTGCCCAAACCCCAGACGAAGTCGGGGGAGCAAATAGCCAGAAAGCCCAATTGGAACTGAGCGAATCCAAGGTAAAAGTAAAGCACCGAAACTGACTAGAGAGTGGTCCCTTCCACGCGCATCTTGACGTGTCAGCGGGTTAAAGGACCCACCTGGAAAGCTAGTGAACATCTGTCGAGGCCCTCCCCTGAGACCTCCTCTAAAACTCCCACCTTTGGAAAACAGGTAAGAACCCTCAAGACAAAGAACCCAGTGCGCTCACGCTCTCTCTCTCTCACATGCCTGCGAACTCCCTTTCCTCAAGTGGGTATTTTTGCTTTGTTTCTCCTAAACGCCAAGGGTCCCGATGAGACTTGCAGCCAGGGAATCAGCAGACCGTGGCAGCTCATCCCAGGCTAAGCCCCTGAACCTGTCTAAGTGCATAACTTTCCCGGGTAACCGCCTTTCCTGAGTCCACGCAGCCCGGTCTCTGCTCACTCCTGTTGCTGTGCTCTTGCCTCTTCTAGCCTAAGCCCCTCCTTTGTTTCACGGTCCCCAGCTTTAATAAATGTACTCTCGAAATCTACGGACTCGTGCAGTGAACCCTTTCCCAGAAGAAGCCAAGAACCCACACGTTCCAGATTAGGCTCGGGGCAGACTGGCCCTGGTCCCTTTCTGGTGACAATCTCACAGAGTTGTCAAGTCAGGTGCCAGAGCCAGGCACACCTGATCCAAATCCCACAGGCTGCTTCATAGTGCTGCGACTTTGACCAAGCCACTTAATCCCCGAGCCTCAGTTTTCTCATCTATACAATGGGGATGAAACAAAAGCCGTGCCTTGTGGGTTGATGAGACAAGTCACTGAGCTGAAACACGCAGCCCAAGCTGGGTCACTGTCTCTCTGACCAATGGAGAGGAGCTCCTGGTCCAGTGGGAGCCTTGGGAAGTGAAGCAGCCCCAGGAGCAGCTGGGTCAGGACATAACACCCTTTCTTGCTACTTGAAGGGCCAGGTCTTCAGAGTGCTCTTCATGCCTGTGACCATGCTTGACCCTCCCCCACATCTGGAGGGCCGGAATGACCGTTCCTGCAGGACTGGAGTGTAAGTGGCCCAATGGCACACGGTGGTACACGGCAGGGCTGGACTACGTAGAGACTCCCGCTGCTGCTCCGTCCGGATCCGCCCTCCTTCCTCTCGCCGTTCCATGAGAGCCCTCTGACCCCTTGGGTTACTGGGCTTGTGACCCCACCTGGATCAGACTCAGTAAAAGCCAAGACTTTGGCAGAAGTCTTAGGAGGAAGGAACTCTTTCTACTGGAGGTGCAAGCTGCTAGGACATACACAAGCCATTCTGCCACCACAGGGAGAAAGGCTGCTGAGAGTGAGGGGCCGTGGAAGAGAGGTGAGCCCGGGTAGGGGAGAGGTGAGTGTCCATATACCATTGTTTTCGACCCTGGAATCAGCCGTGTCTAAAACCAGACTGAGTCCTGTACTTTTCAGTTATAGGAGCAGACATTCCCTTCTGTGTTTTAAGCCAGTCTGAATGGGGTGTAGGAGGGGCTCCACCAGGGGAGTCACAACCAACCCATCTAGGCACTGAGGAGCACCTGCAGACTGGACCCCATGCGTTTGGTGCCCACACTGTACCTCCATGGCCTTCTTTAACTGCTTGGCGTCGTAATGGTCTGGGGGCATCATGAGCCCCAGAATCAGCCTTGCCAGGTCTCCAGAGAGCTCAGACTTTAGGTCAGCCATCAAGTCCTGCAAAGGGCAGAGCCAAAGTCACACCAACATCAACACTTGCCCACGTGATCCAGGTCAGGGAGGATGTATGGACTGAGGAAATAGGGGCTCCATGTGGATGCAAGGAATTGTCAGAGCCTCTGTCTGCCTTTGCTGCTGTTGGGTTTACCAAACAGCCAAAGAGGAAGCCAAAGAGGGTGGGAAAGAGGAAGACCCGCTCTCCTCACAGGTAGCAGACAAAGAAGGAAAGAGCTGTGCCATTTCAACCTTGGGGGAAACTTGCCAGCCAAAATTAGGTACCTCAAAGGCACAATGGTGACAGATACTCAGCCTCGGGAACTTGAAGCCTCTCTGTGCAGGGGAACTGGGGGACACCCAAAGCACTGAGTGAAAACAACCCATGTCCTGGATCTTGCCCCGAGCCAAGTTATTCCTGCAAGGGCTGCTGATCACAGAGAACTGGGGGAGTGGGGAGAACGTGTCTGCAGGCAGCCCACACCTAACGGTGAGATGCTCTCGGAGCACGTGACTACATGGGGTCCCATGCCCACGGAGACCCCGCTGCCCCGCTGTGCAGAGCTGGCTGTGACAGGCCAAGCTCCCTTAGGGGAGTGTGGATGCAGGGCCCGGTGGCCAGGCTGGGTCGCTTACCCGGCCGAAGTGAGACTTGAAGGTCTGCCGAATCTGCTGCCGCTGGGCGTTGCTACGGTGTGTGACAATGTCGATGATAGTCTCCTCATCAGTTCCTGTCACAAAAGCCACATGGCTCAGAGGCAGGCCTGTGGCTCAACTTTCCCCCATGCTCCCCGAGATGGGCCCTGTGGATCTTTGTCAGAGGAGAAGCCTGGCTAAGCAGCCCTGTGCTCCCAGGCTCCGCAGGGAGCCCTGCCTCCGGCCCCAGCCACCGATGTCCCCTGGACTCCGCCCAGCACTGCCTTCTGTCCTGCCGCTACAGCAGCGAGCACTGGGTTGAGAGTCAGGGCCTGTGAGTTCACATCCTGGCTCTGGCGATGGTGGAGGACATCCCGCCCCTTCCTGGGACTCAATTTCCACACCTGTACATGACTGAAGTCCAGTTGGGAACCCTATGTCCTTTCTTTTCAGTTCCCTGAAAGGTGGACCCCGAGTCCCTCTGACTGTAGCAAGTTGACTCTGAAAGGCATCAGGGTACCCCTTCCCGCCTCTCGGAGTATTGCCATCGACCTCAGAGCTGGCACAGGACTCTACCTTTCAAAAGCATTTTTATGCCTGTCATCCTAGAGTCTGAGATATGCTCAGCAAAAGCTATGATTCCCAAGAGACATATGAAAATGAGTCCCAGAGCGGAGAGGACTTAACCCAAGGTCCCAGGGAGGTGCTGTTGGACAGAAGGGGCCATGGAAGCCCAGCCCTAGATGCTCTGTCCCCAACTACCTTTCCATCCCCCACAGCACAGTTCTCCCCCTAGATTAATGGAGGCCTGGATTAATGGAGGTGGCCACCAGGGGGCGCTTCTATCTGAGAATTGGGACATGGGAAAACAAGGGTCCACTTCCCTTTTTTAACTAACATGACAAAATTGAGACTCAAGGACTGAAGGATTTGCCCAAAGTCACACAGTAAGTCAGTGGCAAAGCCAGGGCAAGAACCCAGGCTTTTTGACTCAATACTTTCATCTGCACTAGGATATTTCTCCTGAGGGGGCTACGACAACTTGGTCTCTGGGAAGGGACTGCGCCCAGTTCCTCACAAACCCCCCCACCCCCCGCACTCAGGGAGCCAGGAGCCTCCCCAGGAGGGTGGAGACCCAGGGGCCCTAGTGTGAGCCCTCCGCCCACCCCACTGTGAAACCCCGGAGGCCACCCCGCCTCTTCCACGTCTCCCTTACCCAGTCCCTTCATGGCTTTCCTTAGCGCTTTGGCATCTGCGTCGGGGTCGAAGTTGTTGGCTGCACGCACAGTTCCATTCAGCTGCAAGAAGCAGAAATAGACTCAGCAGGTGTCTGGAGGCCCCCAGGGGGGCCGGGCCAGGAGAGAAGCATGCGAGGGAGAGGGGACTGTCCCCGGGAGCCCCAAACCAAGCAGCTTGGGGGGAAAGAGGCAGAGGTGAAGGCATAGCAGACAGACCCTTGCCCTACAGCTGAGAGAGGGAAAGAGACAGACCTAGGGCCAGTGCTGGGCAAGGGAAAGGCGGCCAAGCTCCTGCCCCAGGGCCAGTTCTGTCCTAGCTTCACTGGGGCCTCCCCAGTCCCTCAGAATCTCGTCCTGTCCCCGAGGCCCTCCTGCCTTTTAAAGAGCCACTCCCCCTGAGAAGGCAACAGTACTGCTCTGAAATACCAGAACAGAGTTTCCCAAGTTTTAGTCTCTCCCGAACGGTCTGCACTGTTTTCCATATTTGTAAACAGCCTATGCTGCTTCTTAAGATCGTTACTTAATTCAATCTTTTTCCTGTTTTACTTAAATGCACTCATTTTGAAATATATTTTTAAAGGTTTATTTTTATTCTCATTTGAGAGAGAGGGTGAGAAACACTGATGTGAGAAAAGAAACACAGACCGGCTGCCTCCTCGAGTCCACAACCCGGGATGTGCCCCGATCGGGAATGGAACCAGTGACCTTCAAGTTACGGGACACTGCTCCACCCAACTGAGCCATGCTGGCCAGGGTAGCTTTGAAATACATTTAAATACTCCTCAGGGGCAAGACTTTTTCTCCATTTTGTTCTCTGACATATGCTTTAACCGTGCCTCTCAAAATATGCTTGTTAAATTAATGAATGAATGAAGTAATTTTATAACAGTATCATGAAAAGGACCATTGGTATCATGTTCCACAAATAGACAAGAATAACCTGTAAAAGTATATATAGTACAAAAAAGCCCCACGTTGTCAAATACATATCACATTTAAACAAGATGCTGGTCTTGACTAAAGCAAAAACTCCAAACTTGAGACCGGCCATCTCGGCTCTCCGTGGAAAAGGAAAATCGGTGCCTCACCGGGACCCTCCCTCCAACGTGGTCAGAAAGACCGAGGAGACTGAGAAGGGGCGGCTTGGTCACCACGTGAGGCTCAGGGTTACTCGGCGCCACGGAGGCCCCACCCCGAACTAAATTCATTTCTCACACAAGGTCACACGTCATGATGGCTCTTGCCTTACAATTTGGGAAACACTGTCCTGGGACATCAGACGTCAAAAGCCCTTCATAGGCACCGAGACCACCACGTCTTAACACCTCATTTTAAAGGTGGAGGCGAGAGGGAGGCTCAGGACCTGCCTAGTATCCAAGGTTCCAAGTATTTTTGGTGGACCAAGCGCTTCCAATCCCCGAAATGGTTTCTCCAAGCACTTCTGTGAAAACGCTCACTCTGTTCTTTGTGGGGTCTGGGTCTGAGGGCGGCCAGGACAACCCTGAGTCCTGCAGTGCACTCCTGGGTGCCCATCTGCTCTCAGCTTTCGGGCCTCCCCAGCCCGAGGGTTGGACCCAGGATGGGAGAGGCACCTCCGCAGAACCAGCCAGGTTAGTAGTGAACGGGCCAGAACACTTCCCAGCGTGTTAGAAGTCAATGCAGGAAGTAGAAGCCCACGCCAGAGAGCCCACCCCCAATTCATCACTCCAAGGAGAAAAGGAAGCTTCAGCTGTGAAAACCAAAGATTCGGGCTGGCCACCAGGGGGCAGCTGGGTGCTAAGGAGAACAGCAGGAAGGTGCAGCTGCGAGCAGAAGAGTGGAAGCTTGTGGTCAAGAGGTCAAGCAGGAGGTGGGGAGGGTCTGACCTCTATTCGGGCCACTGCACTAAGCTCCCACATCTGATAGGCCACCTGCGCTGCCTCCGGGAAGAACTGGCCAGCAGCACTGGAATGGAGGGGGTTGGGGAGAGGACAGGAGGGAACGTCACCCGTAGGCAACACTCTGCATGTGCGACACATGGCACACACATACACACGGGCACACACGCAAACACACACACACTTTAAGTAAATCCATCTACCTTCTCTCCAGCCTATGCCTCATCCGTTCACCGGACCCCTCACTCCATTTCGGAGGACCTGCTACCCTCTCGAGAGCCCCTGCAATGCTGAATCTGCCCAACAGCCTTCCTGGCCCTGGGTCCCAAGCAGGACAGCATTTCTTCAACACTTCAACCTCCCCTTTCTTCCTTGTAATGTCAGTGATTCCTGCTCAAGTCTCTCAGACAAGTCCGTGACCGGCTTGTAGCCACATCATCTCTGTGTTCCTCTGCAGAGCAGCTGGGCACACCAAGTGTCAGCCGAACCGAGCCAGCTGTGGCACTTGCCAAAGCGTAACAGGTCTTATGGCCCTCGCTTACCTGGATCCTCAGGAGGGAAATCTCAGTACCTACGGTTCCCCTCCCAGCACACCAGTCTGCTCAAGTCCTGCTCCCACTGCCCCGAGGAGAGGTTCAGAAGCCAGGAGGAGGCCCCCAGCCCCGCGCCCCTCCTGGTCCCCTCTTTGTTCCCGGCACTCTACAAAAGCACGACCTCAGTTACACAAACGAACCAGGCTGTGCCCTCTTATGCCCGGGCCTCTCCTCCATCCCAGGCACTCCCCCGGGCCCTATCTCCACTGCCATCCTCGTGGGCCTCCTCCTGGGGTCTCAACCTCATGTCTCCGGGAGCCTCATCATCTCCAGGAGTCTGGGTGATGCACCTGCAAGTGCCGTCAGAGGCTCATGTCCCTTCTGCATCACAGGACTGCCTCGTATCTACGCCCTGGTCTGTGTGCCTTCCTGGGTCACCAGGTGCTTCCCACAGAGGTACTTAATACAGACATGCTGAATAATGAGTACCGAGAGCAGGCGCCTGTGCTTTTGCCATTGAATGGATAATGAAACTGAGAAGCAGCTATGAAGTAGCAGGTCCTGGCCCACACCCCTAGACTGACTTTCTAAGTTCACAGGAGCAGACATCTCCAAGTGCGAGAGGTCACGCTCAAGTCCCCACACGCAGACACTCAGACATTCACCTGTGTGGGGCTCCTGGCTGGGAGGAACCCCCAAGCTCACCCCATCCATCCCTTAGGGTGAAGCCAGGACGGGCCTGGCCTGCCACCTCCAGAGGCCACTCCCCCCGGGCCCAAGAGCCACTTACTCGTCATCTCCCCCACACAGCTTCAGTAGAGCCTTCTTGTATTCCCCAGACGTGTCATTCTGGGGAGAAGGGGAGAGAGAAAGGTTACCTTCCCCGCAACCCTGGGCTCCTCACAGACACAGAGGGAAGGTTCCGTGGACTAAACCTTTCTTCAGAGCAGCCCTCGCTCTCTTCCTCTCCAGAGGCGACTGAGACCGCCAAAGAGGGGCGTGCTGGGAAGCATTTAACAACTGGGGCTCTGGGGCCAAAAAGCCCTGATCGGTAGCATTTGCCAATTTCTGTGGTATAAATACTTCCGACAGACAGTTCCAAGCTACCAGTAAGATTTCACGGGCTGTGAAATGAGGAAGAGATGAACGCCCCTTGCTCTGCTCGCTGAGCCGGAGTGAGCTGACTGGCCGGCCGCCAGGGAACCCCCGGCCCGCGTGGACACAAGGTTCCAGGAGCAGAAGCACTGGGAAGGGTGAAAAAGAAGCACTCTGATAGACGTGGCCTGTTCTGTATCCCTCTTGGAACCTCATAATGGGTTTCACGTATTAAAAGCTGTGGGAAGTTCTAGAGATAAAGAAATGGGCTTATCTTTGCTGCTTCTAGTTTTTCCCAAACACTGTCCCGTGGCACCTATAAAATTCCTCTTTAGAGACACATTCTAGAGAACAGCTGGCACTCACAAAACTTTCTCCCACTCACCCCCAAAAGGGACGAAAAAACCAACTCTACATCAGTCTCTCGATCAAGTCTCGAGCTGGACACGCCAGAGTCACCAATGGGCCAGGGCCAAGGAGTCCCAAAGGAACTCTGGTCTGTGTCCTTCAGTGTCGCCCCTTCCTCCAGGAGACTGAACTGTCACCGCCCTGGGGCTGGAGCCCTCAGCCTGGGTGCAGCCTGCGGGCCCTTCAGCACCCAGCCCGGCTTCCTCCACAGAGGTGCCTCACCCACCTCACCTCACCCCACCCAGGCACCGCCAGACACTTGCTTCTCTGCCGAACGGCCTTCAATTCCCTGAATGCGCCCCAAGGCAGGGGCTACCTAGGCCAGCTGGTCCCCAGCCGGGGTTTCAGCAGAACGCCCTCGGGCCCTCCGTGCCCCTGCCCGCTCTGCTCACCTTGATCATGCTGTACAGGGACTTCTCATACTTGGTGCGGAAGATCTCCCGGATGTCAAGCATGTCCAGCTCGCTACGGGAGACCATGATGCGGATCAGGGTGTTGTCCCGAGTCCCCAGGCCCTGGAAGACAGGTGGGTGTGGGGGGACGGGGAGTTGAGAGGAGGAGGCTGGGGTGCCGAGGGCCCCCGACCTAGTTGAAAATATAACTTTCCTAGTAAAATGTTATAGTCAAGGACAAAGGCAGCAGAACACAGCCGTTCCCTCCCTGTGTGTCCCCCCCGTGTATACCTGCGAGCTCCGCCTTACGCCATTCCCATCCTTGCTTTCCCTTATCTCACCTAGCTTTGGAACTCTAAGCCAGCCATTGTTTTGGCTTGCACATTTTTTAATTTTTGATTTTAGACAGAGGAAAGGAGGAGGGGGGAGAGACAGAGAAGGACAGAAACATCGATTTGCTGTTCCACCTAGCCACGTATTCATTGGCTGGTTCCCATATGTGCCTTGCCCAGGAAATGAACTCTCAACCTTGGGGCCTGGGCGCAATGCTCCAACCCACTGAGCTACCCAGCCAGGGCTAGCTGTGCACGGTTTGGATCTTTAAAAAAAAAACTGATTCGAGAGGGAAAGGGTGGGGAGGGGAGAGAGAGAAAGAGAGGTTTACTATTCCACTTACTTATGCATTCATTATTGCTTCTTGTAGGTGCCCTGACCAGAGATTGAACCTAAAACTTTGGTGTTTCAGGACAACGTTCTAACCAGCTGAGCTACCTGGCCAGGGCCCGTTTTGGACTTCGTCACTATGCCACTGTGTATTTGTCTTCCCTGCTACTCCTGATGGACACCAACTTGTTTCTAGTCTTCCAGACACGGACAATGCTGACTGCTGACGGGTGGCCCTCCTGCTTTTACCTCCACCTGTGGCCCCTGGCGACAAACGCCTGTTGCTCACTTACCCTGTGTGCTATGGGAATGTCATCGGTTTCTGTGAGTCCCGTGTGTGAAGTTTGGGAAGTGGCGTTGTCGGTGCGCCCAGAGTGAAACCACTGGGTCACGAGTGAGCACCATGACCCCCAGCAGACAATGCCAAAGAGCTTTTCCCTTACCTACGTCCTCCCCATATCAATGTTCCGATTAATTAATATTTGCATAAAGTGTGACTTCCAACCCTCAGGCGGCACGGACGGGGCGCTGGCTGTCACAGGGCAGGTGTTCGGTGGGAGGTGTGTGACCACGCGGCGTCCCAGGCTCTGGAGCTCACGGGGACAAAGGGCCCTCACCCTGACCCATGGCCGGTCCTTGAAGGATCCCTTTGGCCAGTGGCCCATAAGGACATGCCCAAGAGTCCCAACAGCCCTGGCGGGCAGGCAGAGACCCCCTTGCCCAATCTCATTCACACCAAACCCATCACGCACCTTCATGGCCTTGAAGAGCCTTTCCGCGAAATACTCTGGGGTGCTCCGGATACACTTCACTGAGGAGAAGAAGAGCTGGTTACCTGGCTGCCTCAGAAGGAGGATGGGGTGACCCGACCCCTCCTTCTCCGTGTTTCTGCCTTCGGGGGCCACAAGTTCAAACCCAGGAAGAACTCTGGCTCCTGACAGCCTGCCGCCTTTTATCCCAAACACAGGGGATAAGGAAATCTGGAAACGGGCCTGTTATCTGGGCCCTTTTTAAAGATCAAACCCTCAGCACGGGGCCTGGCACACGACACAGTGCCCGCGCCACAGAACCTGCCCTCCCGGTCACTATTTCCTGACCTCGCCCCCCACCCCACACGCCGGAGGAGGGGGCAGGGGAAACTCAGTGCCGAGGCGCAGCTCCCCGCTTCCCCCACCTCGGCCCTGCTGCGCTGGCCGCACCTCTCGAGTTCACTGCTCACCGGCTTCTAGCTTTTCCTTCTCCACACCACAGAATCCCCCTTTTCCGTTCTGGCCCCTCGTTCCTGGGCCAGGACCCCAGAGCCCTCGGAGCCCAGAACGCAGCGGCAGGACGTACCCACGGCCAGCATCAGCTTCTCGAAGTCCCCGGACAGCTCCCCCCTGATGCTCGCTTCGATGGGCTTCCCCGTGGTCTTCAGATACTCATCGAACACTGGGTGAGACAGAGTCGGGGACATTGGGGACGCCCCCGCGCCACCGAGGACAACCAGGGACATCAGAGGGGGGGGACGCAGCGCCCCGAATGGGAGTGCCAGCAGGAAGGGAGGGCTGGTACTTTGGGAGGGGGCTGGGAGGTCACGTATGTCACCAGCCACTGCGCCATCACGCTGCGTGTGCTGTGACGGGCTGTGCACACCTCATGCTCCAGTAGGAAGAAAGACTGGTGTTTAGATGATGGAACCCAGCACACTGTTAATGACTTTGGTGAAGGGCCACACAAACCACGGTCTAATAAAATCAGGACTAGTTTTGGGTTGCTGCAGAGATAGCTGTCGTGCTCCACTAGTAGAAAAGGAAAAGAGAATGGACTTCTTGGCACAACCCAAGGGGCAGCTGTAGTGTTTTCTGGTGCTTACCCAAACGAAGATGCTGCTTGCTGCGATTTCCCAAAATGTAAATGAACTGGGCTTCATCTGTTCCCCATTTCAGTTCCCCAGCCTCGTACAGGTCCTGAAGGGGAAGAGTGGGTGCTAACTGAAAGAGGAAACCTCAGGGGATAGGAATCTCTGGCCAAGCCCCTCAGAATTGATGTTAAATCCCTGAGCATGCCATGCCAGTAACTGGTGGCCTCAGGACCTTTGCACATACCTTCTGCCCTGTCTTCCTGGAAAAACTACTCAACCTTCAAGTCCTATTTGTTCTCAAACACTTCCAGATGCCCCCTGACAAAGCTGTGTCCCTCCCTCCCTCTCTCTTCTAGCCTCCTGTAGCTGTTTGTTTACAGCTCTGATCCACTGTACAATACAATGATTTCTTTCTATGCCCATCTCTCCACTCTGACGTGGACTTCTCCAGGACAGGGACTATGTCTGAGCATTCTCAACGTCTGCCCCCGCAGCGTAACTGGAACACAGTGGGGCTCCAAACAGCCGGACGGTATGCTGTGTCCAGGGAGAAGGTGTTTCTGTGATTAACACAAGCCTGTCTCTCCTAGTGCTGTCTGATTTTGTTCATTAGTGATTCTCCAATGCTTGGCAGAGTGCCTGGCAGAGAGTAGGTATTCAACAAATACTAACAAACTGAATAAGTGAAAAACTGATGAAAGCTCCAAAATACACCTTACCAACTTTACGTAAGTTGTATACCTTGGAAAGACAACATAAACCTTTTCTCTAGTAAAGCACCACATAGATGATGGCTGTGAGTCAGTTATTTCTGGCGTTCAATGCAAATTACTTCCCCTCCAGCCCTTGTCTGGCCCCAACCCCCGTCAGGGCCCCCTGGCTGTGCCTTGGGGTCTCCCTGAGGCTTGTTTACCTGCACGTCCTGTTGTACCAAGTCCTCACTCACTACATCGTCCTCTTCCCGGGTGCCCTGGGCAGAGAGACAAGGGACACATGGTTCCAATACCAGAGCCAGGGGAAGGCCTGGGGCCAGGTGGGGAGACAGGGAACACTGGGAAATCCGTGGTGGCCCACGAGGATCCGGGAGCAGTGACTTACAGCAGTCACTGCATTAAGACCGCAACATCTATTTAGTCTGGAATTGCAGGCCCTTCCACCAGAGGGACTTCCTGCTTCCTTGGAGCTGGGACCAAATGGTAGAGTCCTTCCAGGTCCCCCCATCCCAGAGGCAGCCACAGCCTTGCACCGAGAACAGCTCTGAGGACAAGGCCCCTACCACTACTTCTGGCACGGCCCACGATGCCCCCAACAATGTCACAAAGGTCTGCCCCTGTGTTTTCTAGTAGCGGCTCCCATACCTTAACCCCAAGAGTTCATCAGTCAGGATCTGAGACCTGGGCCCTCCCATCTGACTGAGCCCAGGAGCTGAGAAGGCACCAAACCCCACTGGTATTTGTTGCTCCCCCCAGGCCCTTTCCCCAGGTGACAGAGGAGGACACTTGCAAGGGACAGGGGGCCAGTCCTACTGGGCTCAGTGGTTATGTGGGCCAAGGTCAAGCCTATATTTGCTTCCTTTTTCCCCGAGGATTGTGCATTTCGGAATCTCAAACCCTGGTTCTCTTTGGGATGGAGCCAAAGCAGACAGAGCCGCAGGCTTACAATTGGTGCCAAGTCACTGGCCCGCTGGCATCAGACATTGCCAAAGCAACACCCTGGACTCTAAGGTACAGGCTGGAGCTCTCCTTTCCAGAACATGCCCTTTGAAAATGGGGGCAAAGTCATGACTTCCCATCCCCGAAGTTTCTGGTAATGCCCCAGCTGTTCAATATAGGCAGTGGATCATCATGGTAATGGCAGGAAGAGAACTGGAATAAAGCGGGGAGGGGGAAGAAGTGGCGGAAACAAAGAGGTGGCTTGATTTGTGCTCATGTATAAAGCTTCGCCCTCGGAGCTGGCTTGAGACTTCTCAATGCCTGTGCCCACAGGGCCGGCGGTCCCAGAGACGGCCACGAGACTCCACAGGCACACGTGAAGTGGCGGGCGCAACCTGCTCTCTGGCGCACCCAGCCATGCAAAGGCAGGCCTGCTGTCGCTGGACTTGCAATTATTCAAAAAGAATCCAGGAATTTGGTTTTCTAACAAAATCTCCCTGTTCGCAACTAACTAAAACTATTTTATTTTTTTAATCTATCACATGGGAAAACAAAGGGAAAAATCCCAACTCGGCAGGCTGAGTTCAGCTGAGGACCCCGGCTTGCAGCCTCTCTGTGGCCTATCTCATGCGCTGCTTTGGGGGGAGGGAGGAGCGGCAGTGCAGGCCGCCCCGGGAATGCCACAGCCCTGGATGGAGAGGACAGGGGTGCGTGGGGAGAGGCTACTCCTGGGCACAAGGGGGACGGCTGTGTGCAAAGGGGAATGTGGGGTCACCTGTCTATGTAAACCGGGGTAACAGAGCAGACACCTGGACACTCAAATTCTACACCAGGTGAGCCAGAGGGAAACCACCTCAAGTTCAAGGATAAAATGGGCAGAGCGGGAGGGATGGCCACAGTCTATGAGGACTTACACCCAAGGAGCCACCAAGAAGCCCCTCACAGGCCACTGCGCCTGTGGGGTAGGGAGATGCCCACAGCACTCTGCCTGCACTCGGTGGAGAGCTCTGGGGAGGCCCCAGGTGGACTAACCTGGAGCAGGACCACGAGCATCTTCTGGAAGTGGCCAGATGTGTCACCAATGACGTCAGCCTCCAGGTCTCGCTCGTAGGCTGCAAGGTCGGAACACAAGCTCTAGTCCCGTGCCCAGGAGACCCCGGGGATCCAGGAGAAAGGCCCTGCTGCCCCCAAAGGGTCAGATATTGGTTACAAACCCCATCTCCAGGACTGCCACGGCACCACCAGGGTGCGTTTTCAGAGTCCCTGCACTGATCCACAATGGGATATGATGGAATCTGTCCGTTTCTGTTCCCGCCGGTGCCGCCCTCCTCTGGGCACCACCATCGCTCACTGGATGGCAGCTACAGCCTCCCGACTGTCCTCTCTGCGCCTGCTCTCACTCTCTCTCCAATCCACAGCTACGGGGGTGACCCCCTTAAAGCCTACATCTGATTGCGGACTCCCCTGCATCCCACTGGACTTAGAATGAAACACACTCTCTTTCTCTTGGCCGACAGGGCCTGCATCCAGCCCTCCATGGCTCCAGCCTCCGCCTGGCTAGCAGGCTCATTTCTGCCCCTGGGCCTTTGGACTTGCCGGTTACTCTGCTTGCCAGGATCTCCTCCCCACCCTCTATAGTCCTGGCTCCTTCACATTTCCTCCCGAGACAGGCTTTCCCTGACCACCCACCTGAAGCAGGTCCTCTCTGGTCAAAGTTGATTATTATCTCGTGTGTCTCCTTCATGACAACCACATGTCGTCATTGTATTTACCTGTGTGCTGTCAGTACCCCACATTCTCTCACTAGTCTACAAGCCCTAGGAGCAGGGACTGCTTGGGTTTGGCCCATCACCACAGCCTGAGAACCCAGCACACTGCCCAGCACAGCACAGCACAGGCACTGGGTTGGCCAACACGTCCATTACTTTTTTTTATAAAATGAAAGACACGTGCTTCATTTTCACCAATAACTCGTTGACGTGGATATTCTGAGTATGTCGGCTACCCCCCACTACTGGATCGTAGTGGGCAGAGGCCAGGGTGCTGCTGAACCTCTGCCCGTGCAGAGAGCAGCCCCACCACAGAGAGTTATTGGGCCGAATGTCAGGAGCACCAGGAAACTACTCTGACACGTTCGATCAGTCACAGCGCCTTCTCCACACACGGCATATCTTTTTGGAATTTTAGCTGCGTTTTCACCCTTCTTGAAATACTGAAGCATAATACACCAAATGTTGCATATTTTCTTCCATCTTCAATACTAAAGCAGCTGCACAAAAATTCACCAATTAAGCTTTTTTAATGCACGCTGACATGACCGCCGTCACAATACAATCTAACAAAACTGTTTTGAATGACGTTAAAGACAAGCACTACTAGGGCCACCGCACAGAAAAAACATAATGGACCTTTTGGCCAACCCAACGGTTATTGGACGGACAGGTAAACAGATGAAAGGGAAGGAGGAAAGAAGGTGGCCGAACAGGTTCTTAGGTCTCCATCGTGGCGATCACCCCCATTTCCTATCTAAACGTCCCCCGAGGCCTCTCCCACCCATCTCACCATCTTTGTACGCTGCCACCAGTTGGTGGATCTGCTCATTGGTCCGGGACGCCAGGATCTCAATGAGGCACTTCTCGTCGGTGCCAATGCCCTGGGAGAAGAGAAGCAACACATGAGTCGGGTAAGGGCTGGGATGGGAGGCGACTGGCCGCAGGCTGGAGTCCTGGAATGGCCAGAGGGATGAAACCCCCAGCATTGAGGGTACTCCCACGGCAGCGCAAAAGCACCGTTTGGGAATGCTGCCCTGAGAATCAAGACATCCCACCTAGTCCCACCTCTACCCGTAGCTTGCTTTGTGGCCTCTCATTAAGAAACTGTCTTTCTGGGTCTCAGTTTTCTCATCTGTAAAATGGAGATGCTACAAGTTGTTCTACAGCCTCACGGGGAGATGGAGAAGGCAACAATCTCTCACACTGCTAAGTTGATTAGTTTACGAAATGAATTCATGTCTAATAGCTCATCTGAGGCAACGATCATAGGACTTTGTCAATTCTAAAGTGTAGGTACACCAAAGGGCTTTTGCTCTCTCCCTGCTTCCCTGGGGGACCCACCTTAGGCAGACTGCGCTGCTCTGCACACCCGAGCAACCTCCACAGCTCTCCTGCCACGTTCTCTCTGGCCAGAATGACTTTCCCACTCTGATCAACCAAATCCTCTCCAGCCTTTCCGTCCCAGCTTGACCCCCTCATCTTAAGCCACCCTGCGCCCAGGGCCTGCCCTCCTAACCACCTTGAGTACACAGCTGGCCTCTGGATGTTGGAAATAATGTTTCCATGTCCGTACACGCTGCTCCCTCAGGACTGGAAGCTGCTGGTGCGGTGGTCTGGGCGAAGAGCCCCCCTTTATGGGGTCTGCCTCACACTGACAGCTGTCCCACAACTGGCCCCCTGAAGGGGGCTGTGGTACCCTCTGGGATAGAGTCTGGGCAAGCCACCTCTGGAAGCCGGGCCCATCCACAAGTAGACGCAGGGCGCACTGCATATGTGCTGGAGAGGCCAGAACCTCCCCTTAACCACGCCCACACCCTCAGCACACACAGCCTCCTGCTTCTTACAGAGAGCGCGTCTTTAATTTCTTTGGCATCACTGTAGGCAAGCGGCCTCATCAGACCCACAATCAGCCGCTCAAACTTCCCGGTCAGCTCATACTTCAAGTCCGCAATGAGGTCCTGACGGGGCCGGGGGAGAAAAGAGAGGTTATGATAAGAATTACATTTAATGAGCACATACTCCGTACAGGCTCTGGGCTAAGTAATCTCACTGAATTGTCACTCTCGGAGGTGTGTGCCATCATCGACCCAAAGAGGAGGCAGGCTGAGAGATCGCTGGGAACCTGCCCGGAGTCACGGAGCTAGCAGGCGGCAGGGCAGAGTTCGAGCCCACAGCGCCCTGCCTCTTTCCTACTGTTGCTTCTTTACTTGTCTAGTGTGTCTCCCACTATGTGGACATCCAAGGGGCTGACACCTCCCTCCTCCCAGGTCTGGTTCACCCACGGAGCCCCAACACTCGGCACAGTGCCCGGCACACGGCAGGTGTTCTAGGCAGCTCATGGCTGAACAGTCCCTGACTGAAGAGAAGAGAGAGAGAGAGGCCAGAAGTGCCAACCCAGAGGCGGGCCCGGAGCAGAATACTCAGGAAAGACCCTGAAGGGACACACAGGTGAACGAACTCATTCCCCAGCTCCACACACCTGACCCCAGGGTTGCCATGGTTACCTTGCCATAGAGGGACTTGTAGCTCTGGGAGACCTCCTGCCTCTGCCTGTTGCTCCGGGACGTGATCAGCTCCAGTATGGCCTCCTTGTCACTGCCTGGAAGAGGAGAGGGCATCTGTCACCCTACCCCTACCTGCCTCTGGGAGCCCACCTGAGCGGCTCCCCGCCATCCTCAGCCTTAGCCTCTGCTCACGAGGCGGTGGCACTGCAGAGGAGGACCTGTGGGGACGGTCAAGCCCCCACTAAGAGGGATCATAACACACGCAGGATGTGAGCTCAGAGGCCCTGCCGTTCGGCTCCTCTCCACACAAGTAAGGAAACTGAGGCCCAGGCGGGGGTCAAGGACTCACCCAAGGTCTCACAAGGAGCCTGGGTTAGAAAAAATTCAGGTGCCCTAACACTCAGGACAGGGTTCCTTCAACAGAAAATAAAAGAGACTAGTGAGAACCAATTCCAGGCAGTGGTTACCCGAGGAGGGTTATCAATAGGAGGCCCTGCTGGGAGTTTCCAACTACATGAGGAAGCAAGTTAGCTGCAGGTCTGTGGGTGAGGCTTTTATTATTGGTCTGGAATATTTCATTATAAAATCCTGAGAAATTGAAAAGGGGAGACAAAAGACATGTGAGTGCATCTTACCATCTCACCCCCGCCCCTGCAAGGGCTTTGGGATGTGCCCACATGTGGGGATCCCCCGAACCCCCTTTCCTGTGACAACACTCCCAGTGTCTGGCACCCACCAAAGCCCTTCATGGCGGTGTACAGAGCCTCAGCGTCCTGGCTGGCGTCGAAGTCCGGGAAGTCATGAATGGAGCCACGGTACTTGGCACCCTGTGGGGGGAAAGCAGAAAGTGAGCTGCTGACCCTGGCCCTGACCCTGGCCCAGAATGGGGCTCCCTGCCCCAACCCAGGTCACACTCCCAATCCTGGCCCCAGGCAGTGTCCAAGCTGAGCCGCAATCCCCTAAAGTTGAGTGTTGACCACAGAAAGCCTGGCGAGGGAGGGGACGGGTCTGCAGGTACCTCCTGCCACAACCTGCCCCGAGGACACTGCCACTCCCCTACCCGAGGGCGGGGCTCGGCCAGGCCCATGGCCCTGCTCCACCTTCCTAGGACCCAGGAGAGAGAAAGAACCAGGCTGAGTACAGGGACTGGAAATGACCCCTACAAGAGTAACAAGAGCCCCTCATATTTTCATGGCACTTTTGATGTATTTTAGCAACTTGGAGAAGCACTTAAGACAATTTCCGTCACAGGACCACAGGGATGGAGCCCAGAGAAGGGATGCCAGGGTCACCGGACCCAGCTCTCTGGCTCCAGGAACCCTGCAGCTGCCAGCTTCTGGGGTAGGGGTCTCAGCCTGGGAAGCCCAGAGCCACCCTCAGTGACAATGCCAAGGAGAGGTGCTGCCCCCTGGGGACCAGTAAACTGAGCTGTGAATTGGCATCTGAGGACAAGCTGGCTGGGTGCTTGGGGTGGAGGGGCAGAGCCAGAGGATCTCAGACAGGGGAACTGAATGCACAATAGGCCGGTTCACAGGGAAGTCAGAGGTGGGTCAGCTACAGGGCCCAGGAGAGTGAATGCAGACCAGACAAAGGCTGGGACTCCAGGCAGTGAGCATGCACAGCTCGGGGGCAGGGCACTTGACCTGGGGGGGTGGGGGGGTGGGAGGGTGATATTGCAAACTACAGATTCAGGAAGAAGGAAGACCTAACCCTGTGTTTCAAGAGCTTCCGACCCAGTGGAGAAGAGAGACATTGTGCATACACATTAGCATAAAGCTTGTAGTAAATACCTAAGACAGAGGCAAAGTAATGAGGAAACAGCAGAGGTCAAGGCCAGCTGGGGGAGGGAACCCAGGAAGGCTTTGTGGAAGCAGAGGGGGTAGACCACAAAAACTGCCTTGTAGGAGGAAGAAGTGCACAGGCCGAAATGAGCCTCCAACCACCTCCCGAACTGCCCAGGGCTGGCATGTGGACAATGGTTTGTGTCTGATGGTTTGTGTCTGCCATCGCTGGCTACTCCGTGGTATGCATGTGTGGGTGCAGAGTTGCTATTTAAAGCTCCGACAGGCGGGTGACTAGAAAGGCACACGGTCCTCTTCCCGCCATCGGTGAATGCCTTGCAACCTGATCCAGCCCTGGGCAGAGAAGGAAAGGGAAACACACGGCAGGTTCTGGAACCAGGGAAGAGATCTTCCCTCTAGAACGCTCAACAAGCGTCTGTCCTGCTCACTGATGCATTCCTAGCCTAGCGCCCAGCATGGCGCCAGGCACAAGGGAGACACTCCCTGCACACTTGTTCCTAGATGGAGGGTGTGCGAATGGACGAGGACTGAGTGTGTTCTGAGCAGGTCGAAGACTTCCTGGAGCTGATGTCTAAGCCGTGTCCTAAAGGATGAGTAACAGCTGGCTCCAAGAGGGGTGTGGGGGTTGGGCTAGGGCTTCATACAGAGAAGACGGCATAGCAAAGGCCTGGAGGCAGGAGCAAGCAACAGTCAGGGAAGGGAGTCCAGACACTTCCGTGCTCAGTGCAGACACCCAGGAGCTAACAGAGATAGGAGAAGATAGTAGTGAGTCCCCAGCATGAATGAAGGCAGAGGTCTCGGCAGCAGCAGCAGCGAGCTGACCATCCTCTCCTGCTGCTACTCTCCCACCCCCTCCTTCGCCCCTGCCCCCCTCTGCCTTTGGTGGCTGAGGCAGAGTTTGGGGCGGGGGCTGCAGCTGAAAGATGAGGCAATGGCGTCCCGGGTGAAGGTGCACCTAACGACAGACACAAGGCGTCCTCTCAAAACGTCCTCTCAGAGAAAGGCTGGGCGGGCGGCAGGGCCAGTCTCCCCCATGGGTCTCTGCACAAGGACATTAAAATCTCTTGGGGATGGATGACCAGTCAGATCAGCCCTCCCAGGACCCCGAAGGACCACAGCGACCGGACAAGGGGGCGCAGGGAGCCTGAGCACTGGTCACATTGAGAGCCACAGACAGTCCTTCACATCGTCCAGGCCCAGGTGTGCCACCATCGGCCACTCGCACACCACGCTGGTGGATTTTGCATCTCCAAGTGCCACCTGTTTGCCATCCCCACTTCTCTGGCAGACGGGTTCCTGGCCTCAGGTGCCCATGGTCCAGGGGAGGGCAGGGCAGGGCAGAGGCAAAGGGACTTTCCACCTTAAAATATTCAGCAGGTCCAGATGCCAGCTGGTGAGCAGCCTGAACCCTGGGGCTCTGAGGTCTTGGGCTCCATCCAGGCTGCGGCTGGAGGAGGAGCCCCAAAGCCTCTAGGCAGCAGAAGTGACATCACCCAGAGAGAAGGCCACCAGCCAGGTCTCCCTCTGCCCAAGAGCTGCCTTGCTCAGACCTGACGCAGGCCCTGGTCTCCGCACCTCTTGGAATTCCAGGCACCAGCACTTGCCCCTCTTGCCCTGTCCTCAGAGTGTTCTTGTGCCCATCAGCACGTTCAAACCCAGGCATCTCTGTGCAAAGGAAGCCACAGAGCCATGCCTCCAGGACACCGCACTATTTCTTCACGTCTTTGGGCCTCAAGTTCCCCTCTTCTGAATGGAAAGAGAGGGAAGACAGCAATAGTACAATTATCACAGTAGAAGCCACTGGGGGTGACCTGGACCGGAGAAAAGAGGGAGTGGCTTGTTCTGTGCCTGTGACACATGTGTTGCAAGGGGCACAGCAGAGGCAGAACTAAGGTGCTAACGACTAGGAGTAGTAGACACACTGTATGCCTTCTCGGCCCTCTGGCTAAGATCAAGGGTGGAAGACCTCTGTCACTCCTCTGTCGTGTCTTCTGTAACCTCCTCCCCTCCCTCACCCTTTGTGCTCCAAGCCTGCCGAACTACCGCCACTGCCCCGAACACACTGTACTCTCTCCCTCTGGCCTTGTGCTCCAGTGACCCCTCTGCCTAGACATCTCAGCCCCTGGCTGTCTCCGAGTAGCTCCCCCATGTGGCTGCCCCCATTCCCTCCACCTGTGCGCCCCCACAGCTCCTTCACTGCCCCACCAGAGCACCAGCACCCTGCGTGGGGGGGCTCTAACTCACCCCATTGGACCTCTGAGGCTCTGCCACCTGAGGACTCTTGCTCGCAGGATGTCTACTGGCCCCTGACCCGTGGCAAGAAGAACCCCGGGTCCAGATCTCCCAGGGCCTAATCTGTCCACCTGGATCACCTAGAACCTTTCGACTCGAATGCCTCTCAGGAAGTACTCAGAGAAGGACTACACGTGGGCAATGGAGAACAGCAGAAGTTCTGCCTTGGACCTTTGCGCATAACCACTGACATTCTCTCCTCCTGGTGAAGAGGCCACCTGGGCGAGGTGCGCTCCTCGGACTCGGGCAGGGCGGCCACAGCGGGGCTCTTTACAGTGCGCTGGTCCTGTTTCACATGATACACTGTGCTCTTCAAACACTGTTTGTTGGGTGCCAGGCCACGAAGACAGGGACAGAGTTTAGTTTTAACTGAGCTCAACAACCTCACAATGGAGACTGAAGCCAAGAGAAGGCAAAGAACTCACCCAAGATCACACAGCTTCTGTGTTATGTCCATGGCCAGAAGCTCTGTGATTGAAGTGAGGAACAAAAGGGGCCGAGTCAGGTGTCCCTTAGTTGGGTTCTCCCTTTCCATCCCATTGTTGCAGTGACCACGTGGCTTTCTCTAAAGCCCGCAAACAGGGGTCTCTCTCAGGCAAATCCTGGCATGGGATGGCCCCTAGCTCTTACCCAGGGCACAACCCAATCCTGGCCACACACAGGAGCAAAAGCTCTGACACATCTCAAATTCTACAGCCCGGCAAAGTGGCATGGGGCATGAAAGACTGGGGTCTCCTAAGCTGGGGGAACTTAATTCCCAGTACAAGGGACAGGGCACACTTCCACCTCCGAAGCAGAGAGGACCCTCCAAGTGCTTCTGCCTATCCAGTACCCATTTTCCTTCCTGGGGAGCCATTCTTGGGCCACAAGTTCTGGTGCAGCTGACTCTACCGTCTGCACCCAAGTTAGCCAGGCCCGGCCAATGAGAACCAAGCCTCTGACTTTCCCTGGAATCATGGGGAATAAATTACATTGTTTTCTCCCAGCTGCCCAGGAAGCAGAATGAAAGCAGGGAGCTGCTGGTGACTGGTGTACCAAATCAGGGAGGGACTGGCCCAAGATTGAAGCCACCCAGAAGAATCCCAGCTCAGAGGAAGAATCCTGATACTACCATTTGGGGCCCTGGACCTAGCCAGACCTGAAGGCCTTGGCTTCTCAGTCATGTGCACCAATCGACATCCTTTCTGCTTAGGATGTTGTGTGTTCTCATGAGTCACTTGTCTGAAAGAGCTGTGACTGGTAACAGGAGCAATGAAGTCTGTGAACCTCTCCTGCTCCTTTCGAGCTGAAGGTACCAGGGATCCAAGCAGCAGGCCTGGTGACTCTGGGAGCCCAGGCCTGGGGAAGGCAGAGCACGGCCCTCGGGGGGAGGGCCTCCTTACCTGTGCTGGCTTGGCCATGGTCTTAGGTTCTGCAGCAGACAACACTGTGGAGAAGAAAGAGACCCTGTGAGACTCCCTTGCACTCTGCTCCCCTCCATTCTTCCCCCCAAACTAGCTCACCCTTCCTCCCCCCCAAAGGAGACCATGTTCCCCTGGCTCTTCCAGCTGCCTCCAGCCCTTCAGGTTACATGGCACCAAAAACCTGGCTCAGGGCCAGTTGAGTTCTTCAGAGGACAATGGCTAGACTAGCCAGTGTCCAGACAGTCACACCAGAATGGGAGAGGGACTTGGAACCCAGCAAGAGACAGGCCACTACTGTGTGGCTCCTGCAGGCCGGGCAAGGCACCTTCCCAGGTATGGTTTCCGCTTAACCCTCAGCAACCCTTCCCGACAGCAGACTCCCATTTCTTAAATGGAAGAAAACTTAGTGGGGAGACTACTGAGGGAGGTTAAATAATTTGCCCAAGGTCACAGAGCTTACAACCAAATTCAGCCAAGCCCAGATTCCAGAGCCCATGCCACCTGCACCGTGGCTGCTCTCTTTCCCAGTCACCAAGCACGGTTCCAGAACCCAGGGCTCAGAGGTTGCATGTGAGAAGCCCTGGGGCCTCCTGGTCACCTGCTGCAGTATCGGAAGGGCTACGATCCCTGTGCGAGTCGGTAAACGCTTCCTCAGCATCTGCTCTGGTAAGACACCGCACTAGGTGCTGAGGACACAGCAGCAAGCACAAGAGTTTCAAGCCCTGCTTTTCTGAAGCTTACACTGTGACGGGGCGGGCGATAGATGCACGTGATAAAAACTCAGGAGAAAAGATAAAAAGCCTGGTCAGGAGAGAGCGACGGTGGTCGGGGGTCTCAGGGACCATGTGGACACCCGGGTGCAGTGTGGCAAGGGTGGGGGGGATTGGGGTGATAGGAGGATGCGGGGTCAGGGGACCCAAGCCTGAGGCCACTGCAAAGACTTGGGAATTTTCTCAGATGCAACAGAGTCATGGAGCGGGGTGACTGAAAAACCAGGACACGTGACCTTCCAGAAGGAGACGTCAGGACACGGGCTCTGCACTGAAGGGGAAAGAAACTAAGATAAGAGCCAACAATATTCTATGACGTGCAGTGCTAGGTGGGTGCTTGAAATGCTGGGGGGGGCAACTTGGAAAATTTATGGCTGTCTAACCGCCATGCTGTACCCTGACACTAACACAAAATAATACTGAACGGCAACCGTAACTGAAAACGGACACTAAAAAAGAAACCAAGGCATCTCACCTAAAGAGAGGTGGGGGAGAGGGTGTGGCTGGTTTGCAAAGGAGAAGGAAGGGGAGGGGCCAGGCTAATGAGGTCTCCCAGCAGGAAGGCAAAGATGGAAGTGAAACGATCTCTTCAAAAAGAGAGCAAGGAAGACCAGCCAGCACTTTCCATTTTATGGAAATTAGGGTTTTTAAAAAAATCTTCACCCGAGGACATACTTACTGATTTTAGAGAGAGGGGATGAGAGGGAGAGAGATGGGGAGAGGAACATGGATGTGAGAGAAACATTGATCGGTTGCTTCCCATACAGGTCCCAATCAGGGATCAAACCTTGCCAACAACCGAGGTATATGCCCCAACTGGGGATCGAACCTGCAACGTTTTGGTGTTCAGGACAATGTTCCAACTGCCTGAGCCACCTGACCAGGACTGTATTGCTTTTTAAAAGTAAAAATAACAACTCTACCCGACATACTCAGTAAGGCCTGTGGGGAGCTGAGCTAGGAGAGAGGGCGGACACCAAGGAGACCTGTCAGCTCAGTGCTTTCCAGTTCCGCACATCCACCCACCGCACCTCAAAGACAAAACAAAACTCCCTTAGGGGAAACCAGGCCCTGGTCTCAGTCCATAACCCTGCTCTCTCTGTGGCGTCCCTGGTGACTGGGTGACACAAGGGGGACGCAGGTTTTACAGTCACACAGGCAAACCTGGATTCGAGTCCATTTTGTCACTTATTCGTTATGTGACCTTGGGCATATTACTCACGTCTGAGTCCCAGGTTATCTCAAGTGCAAACTCGGGCCAAGAAGATCTGTTCTCAGTAAATGGTGGCATTCACTGCACTAGCGGGAAGTCCTGAGGACGGGTTTGTCGTGTCTGCTCACAGTGAGTCCTCACAGCCTGTTCACGGGTCCCCCACACTGCAGCAGAGGGACTGGAGGTGGGGCTGGGAGTGAAGAGCAGAGACAGACATCTGCTTGCAAACACACTTCTGTTGCCCTGACAACCAGGGGCCCTTGGTGAAAATAAGCTGTTCTCCCCAGGAAATGGAAACTCCTCCCTCACCCCATGCAGGGGAGGGGGGCTCCCATCTACCCAGGGTCCGCTGCAGCTGAGTTTCCCCGGGGTCTGGGGAGTACGGATGAAGGAGCTTCACAGCCAGCAGAGAAATGGGGGCTGAGGAGGCCCAGAAGTCAGCAAGGCAGCGGGGGAGGGCTGAGGCCTGTCACCTGCAACTCCAGCCTCAAAGCAATTTTCTTTTGGCCTTGGTGACGGAAACTCCAGCTGCTGGCTGCAGCCCAGGCCCATCTGGACCAGAGCCCCTTTCCTAGGAGCCCCGGAGCAGAGGGGGGGGGCCTCCAAGTCTTTGGGAAAACACTCTCAGCTCTGTTTATGTGTGTTTTGTGAGCCCATGTCACGTGTGTCCGTGGAGAGCAAGCCTCTTCCAGAGCTAGATGTTCAGACTGCAGTTCGGGGGGGCCCATCTCCTGCAGCCCCTCCTCCGAGGGCTCAGGGACACTCTGGACCTACGCACGGGGGCGCCATCTGCCCTGGTCTACCCTGGCTTTACAAGGGGCTCTGATTCTTCCCAGAACAACCCAGACTGTACTTGTCAACTGGCTGAATAAATGTTTTATATCTAATGCTTTAGAAACCCAGAAAGTCCATAACGACCCACTACTCCGAGCCCCTCACTTCCTAGAGGGAGGGTGAGCGACTGGCCGAGACCCAGACAACATCCAACATCTCGGCCTCCCGGCCCTACGTCCCAACAAAGCATCCACATGGCCCTGAGCTCTGGCTTCGGTGAGACAGTAGGTTGAGACCACAAGGAGAGACCCCAGTTCTTGTTCCCAATCTATCTGTAACCTCAGACAAGCCAGGTTCTCTCTCTGGACCTCAGTTTCTTCATCTGTAAAATGGGGGTATTATCACTCCCTGTTTGGGAAAACCTAGGGATCTTCAAAGCAATGTATCGGAGTACCAGTCCTGCGAGGGTCCTCCCCCGGCCACGGCGTTCCTCTCTAGCACACCCCTGCCCCAGGATGCAGGTTTCATTACCTTCCTTGAAACAGTTTCTCAAAACTGGCAGGTGTGGCCCCTCTGGACCTTGGCCTCTCTCCTCCTAGGACCCTGAATCTCTCCAGACCTGGCTGTCTGAGCGAGCTCCTCCTGGCTGCTCATTCCGGAAACCCACTCAAGGGTAGGTAGACTGGCAGCTTGGGGCTGCTCTGGCCGCCACCTGCCTCAGTCATTGAGCCTGCAGGCAGTCATGTTTCCTCCCTTCCTCTTTGGGAGCTCAGGACTGAGTCTATGAAAAACGTTCTGGGGCAGAGAACCCACCAGAGCTGGCAGGGCCTGTGGCTCGCTGCTGCCCAACTGCGGGGCTGGGCAAACCAACAGCCATGTTCGAGTAGGCAGTCAGATGGACAGTGCAGAGCAAGGACGGTGGGCCAGGTACACAAGGTCACCGGGCCGGCCCCGGGTGCCCAGCAACAGGCATAGCCCTGAAAACAAGGGCCTTGCCCCCAGGGTGACCTGTCCTTCCTTCTCAGCACATATCACTGGCAGACCCTGGCTTTTCCTCCCCAAAGATAACATCTTGGCCTCAGTGCTGTTTCAGCTCCAGGCCTAGAAAAGCAGCAAAACCAGACAAGCGGTGTCACAGCTGCCTCAGAACCGGAGGCGATGACTAATGACCTCGTGCCGACCAATCAGTGGAGACCACGCCCTGAGAGGACACACCTGGAAAGCTGATGAATATTCTATTGAGACCCTCCCCTCCTACCTCCCTAAGGTTCTCACCCGCTAGACAGAAATAAAAACTCAGGACACAGGACCCAGCCTCCACCCTGCCCTCCAGCGCCACAGGCACCTCTCCTTCCCACACTTCCCTAAGGTTCCCCACAAGGTGGGAACTGCCACCAGGGGAGCAGCGGGGCAGCCCCTGAACGTCCCCCTGTCCTCTGACCTCCCAGTGAGCTAAGGCAGCCCAGCCCAGGCTCTGCCGTTGCTTCTATGCTAAGTCCTTCCTTGCGTCACTGTGCCCAGCTTTAATAGATGTCCCAGCTGAGTGTGCTTCGCTGTGGCCCAAACATTACTGCCTGCCGCATCACACTTCGTCTCTTAAATGAAATCTTTCCTTCAAGAAGACAAGAGCCGAGGTCTCGTGTTCTGGTTGGCAACAGGTAGACAGCGGAAGGCCATGTCCAAGTTGGATGGCCTACGCTTTGAGCTCGGACATGGCTGTGGGCCACAGCTCGCTCCCCCGACCAAACTGTGATTTCAGCAAGTTACCTAAACTGAATCTCCGTTTCCACATTTGCAAAATGCATTTAAATGGTATCTCCACATACCAAGAAATAAATGAACACCAAAGGAAAAGCTCTTACACAGTGCCGGGCACAGAGCAAAACAGAATCAGTGGTAGCGCAGCATCCTGAGGAAGAGTACGGCTTTCGCACCGACGACCTGAGTTCAAATCCTGACACTGCAAATTCTTACTTCACGACCTTCAGTGAGTTAGGTCCTTTCTCTGACTCAGCCTCCTCATCTCTGAAAACCACCTCATAAGGTTTTTGTAAAAATTCAAGGAAATAATGCCGGTAAAACACTGGGCCTGGGCAGATACGGATGAAATATGTAGTGAGTGGTGGCTTCTGTCACTGTGGCCATCATTATTGGAGTGGTGGTCCCCACTGTGGATGGCCCGCTTTGGGTGCTTGTTACATATTTATAAACATTAAAGACACACAGCAGGACTCCAGGCTGATGAAAGTTCACCGTCAAGAGTGTCGGCTCAATGTAATGAGGCAGGTGGAGGAAGAGAGAAAGGAGATGTTAGAACAGAAACGCCAGCACCAGAAAAGGCATTTCTGTCCTTAACAGGTGGCTGTGGGCTTTGGGGGCACAGAGTGCACTTTTGGGGAGGGAGGACATGTTGGGTCTAAGGGGTGAAACCAGGTGTGTGGGGAGGGTAATGGGAGAAAAATCAAGAAATAACCTAGAAGATCCTGCAAAAAGTATCACCCAACCCCTGTGCCCCGGGAGTGCCCAAGGGACTCCAGCTTGAGCTGCCTTCACTGTAGGCCGCCCTATAGCTCCACGTTCAAGGCCCCTGGCACTCCCCCTGATTATTCTGCCACCAGGAATCTCCCGCCAGCGTTTCCCACCAGGCCTCCCAGCATTAGCACCGGTGCCTTTCATTCTGACATCACGGATAACCGCTGGGGGGGTTTTCACACTATCCGATGTGTGCAAGAGGTCAACCCCCGAGATTCTGAGTCAGCAGCTCCACACTTCGGTCACTTTTACCCACTCTCCTAAATGGTTCTGCCAACTCCTCCAGAAACCCAGGAGGGATTTCTCTAGCTGCCGAAGCCCCACTGCGTTCCAAGATCACCTGTACTTGGCCAGCCTGGGTCGCCCCTGCGGCCTTGGCCTTGCCCCTGCTCCAGTGGGTGGAGGCTGCGTGCCTCCCCGGTGCTGTGGCAGGCACTAGTGCTTCAGCTTCTCGGGTTGTCTGACTTCAGTCTCTGTTTTTGAGCTATTTTGAGCTCAGTAATAATGTTTGCATACCTAATGGTCATATAAAATAGTTCTCGGAGCCACACTCCCCTGGTCCTATCTGGGAGAGTGCAGTCGGTTTTGCTCCCCCTCTGATGGAAAACCCAGTTTGCCTCCATTTGTACATCCCTTTCAATATAAAGAATGTGTCTACTGATTCTCTTTGGAGCTGGATATAACATTTGCCTGGTCCAGTCATCAGTTAATGCACAAAGTAAAATCTTTAGCACATGGTCATTTTTACGTCTGTGTGAGTCATGATTCTTCTCCTTGCAAAGTACCGTACAGGCGTCTTTGCTGCCCCCACACCGTAGCCTGTGGCTCATCACGATTGTTGGATGAAATGCACTGAGTAGCTTTAATGCTGCCTTTAGTGCCCCCCTTGAAAAATCACGGTGTAAGGAAGGAATAATAATTCTCCTTTCACTAGACCTTCTAAATTCTCCAGCTGGTTTAATAAAAACATGAGACAGCTTAACAAGAGAATAACCAGCTTACCACGTATATGTACATATGAGGGTTCCATAAGAATATGGGACTCGATGACAAATCTCTAGTTGACGCTTATAAACCATCTTGGGTGAAGGAGAAACGGGAGAGTGGCTTGGACTTCAATGAGGAGGCAGGCAAGGTACAGGCAGACGAGGAGGAGAGAACACCTGGGCCGCCTGGGCAACAAGGGGACCCTGGGGGCGGGGGGAGGCATCCGACTGGCCTCCGATTCTCTGTCTGGCTCACTGGGCTCATGTTATGCTCGGGTGGATTTGTCAAGTGAATATGCAAAGATAATCCCCCTTCCTGGGCCAGGCTGTTCCTATTTGAATTATTTTAGACAAGGATGAAGTAGGTAAAAGGCTCTCCCTGAGTCCTTTGTTTCTAAAACACAACCAGCTTAAAATAATCAATACCCCTCCCCCCAAAAAGGGCATAATTGGGGGTGGCAAACTCTGCTCCCCCTCAGGAGAATAAAATAAACCAACCAGCCTGGTGGATTCATTCCTCGTTATAGAGCCAAGAGAGGAAATAACCCAAAGGATTAAGTAACTTGCCCAACTCATAGAGAAAATGAGCCCTGGCCGGTGTAGCTCAGTGGATTGAACACGGGCCTGTGAAGCAAAGGGTCGCTGGTTCGGTTCCCAGTCAGGGCACATGCCTGGGTTGCAGGCCAGGTCCCCGGTAGGGGACACATGAGAGACAACCACACATTGATGTTTCTCTTCCATTCTTTCTCCTTCCCTGCCCCTCTCTTTAAAAGATAAATAAAATATAAAAAATGGGACGGAGGAGACTGCCATGAAGCTGGCGGTGCGGTGCAGTGAGGTGTGGGTTTGGACCCTACACACCACCAGGAAGAAAGGAAAATAACTGCGCATTCATCATGATAAAAATATACTTTTTAAGCATGAGATGAAAAGCACATATAATAAGTCTGAAAGATTTCCTGTACCTTTCTGACTGAAGAAAGTCACCTCTAGTGTGTGGATGGACGGGGGCCACACACAGAACCCAACGACCTCAGGGGAAGCCTGTGTGGTGAGACTTACAAACCCCAGACCAAAAATAACCCCCCTGAAGTGAAGACTTTCTAACTAAAAGCCAGGCAGAGCGGGCAGTCTAGTCCGAACTAGAATCTTCCCCAGCAAAGGTCAGTCTTAACCTTGACTGATCCTGTCTGGTGTCTTTCTGCATCTGAGATAGCAGACCTTCGGAATGTCAAGGTCTTTTTTCCGGACCTTCTCTGGGATGGCCACCACACCGGGGCGTGACCACAAGTCCTCTCGTTGTTATTGTTGATAATTGACTATGAACTATCCCAAATCCACAAATGGAGAAGAAGTTGCGTCTATTCCTTTTACTTCTCTAACCCCAGAGAGTTCGCCTCTTGGCCTTCTCCTGCCTCCCTAACCTGTCACCAGTGCATTTCACGTGCCACCTCCCACCTTCCCAGGACTCCGGTCTGTAAACCAAGTGCTGAAACTGCCCTTCTCGGGGCATTTTCTAAATCCATTTAAGATTCTGCTTCCTGGCAATTGTCGTCAGTTTGGCTCAAATAAACTCACACAAATTCTTACAGGTTTGGCCGTTTCTTACGGTTGACAGGTGCCTCCAGGGGTATGTACACCCCACGTCGGAGGCCTAAAACCTCTAGGTCCTCCCCCTTCCTCTTTCCTGTTGGCTCCTCCCCAGCCCAACAGGAGAGGACACCCAGGACCAGCCCCTGGCCGTCCAGGGGCCTCCTGGGTAAGGCATTCCGGGCCCTGTGCGTGGGCACGCCCAGCTCGTGCACTCAGGTTTCTTAGAGAGCAGTATCTTTCCCTCTCCTGACCCAGAAGCATTGATCCTAGGGCTGGACGAGGCCCCAGCTCACTGGTTGGAACTGGACAGCCCCTGGTTAGAATCCCAGCTCAAGTCACTTTCCTGAGATACAGCAAAGTGTAGTTGTCCCATAGCACCGAGGCTGCAGCCGCAAGGCCTTGGGACTGAGGCTTGACCTGTTATGCAGACGCCTTGGGCAAGTATTTAGCATCACAGGTAAGAAGGGAGATAAAAATGCTGTGGTGAGAACGAAAAGAATTAAGACATGCTTAATGCCTGGGAGAGGCCCTGGCACTCCGGCCACATTCAGTGACTGTATCATTTCTTCCCTAAGCTCTCCAAGGCTGAGTTTCCACAGCTACAAACTGGACACGGTGACAGCATCTCATGTATCACGGGCTCGGCCAGGGCCTGCCAAGACGGAAGGGCTGATAAATAATAGAAGTTACTATTTTATTGTTATTTAAGGAGCACCAGGACACCGTTTCACAGACGAGGAACCGGAGGTCATGGGCCTTCTACAGCGCCGCACTCCTCTGGGATTGTACTGGCAGCACTTGCTTCTCCGTGCCCTGCACTCTGCAGTTTACCAGGCACTTGCACACCTGCCACTCCAAAATCTCATGAGGGTGGACATCAGACTCAACTTCCCTTTGCAGGTGGGGGATCTGAGGCTTCAAGAACCCAAGGGACAGTCACTCCTCCTTAGCCAGTCTCTGTGGGGGGCCTCTCGACCTCGGGAAGAAAGGCAATGGAATGCGGCTGATTGCAAGCCAAGACCTTTATAAGCATAACGGCACCCCTGCCACACAGGCAGACTTCCTCTCCTCCGTGGGGGTGGGGGTGGGGGGACGGAGGACATGCACACTCAGAAATCAGGGTAAAGACCACATCCTGTGCTTTGTCCCCACCCAGGAAGTATCTTGGAGAGGCTGGGTGGGGCGAGGCAGGTGACACTACTGGGCCTCCCCAGAAAATCCTAGAACGATACAACGAGAAGAGCCACCCAGCCCCGACCCGTCCTTCCAGCTAGGTGCCCCGGACACATCTCTCATCCCCCTAGAGAAAAAGGAACTGAGGCCCAGGGGGCAGGTGGGCCCAGGGCACCCCGCTGGTTGGCGGTTGGGGCTGCTGGCCCAGGGCCCCTCCGGATGCCGCAGTGCAGCGCTTCCAGACCCTGGCGGCCACCCATCTCCGCAGAGCTCCCCCACCCCACCCCAGAAATCGGCCCCAAGAGGTCAGACCTCCGCCTTCCCAGGGGCAGCCCCCTCCTCTGCACACCCGCCACATGTTCTGCCCCAGCAACAGCTGCGGCCCTCGCCCAGCAACTGCAACTGTGTTCTGTATCCTAGCAGCCCGTCTTGGGAACAGGGGTGGAAGGCAAAGGAAGAACGGTGAGTGACCGGCACAGCTGCCTCTGCCGCCCCTGCCACCCAGCCCCACCCAACTCCCAGAATTCTAAATCTTACAACAGTTGAATCCTAGAATACCAGCGCTGGAAGTGGTGGCCAACTCAAGCAGACTCTGCTACAGATGGGTAGTAACTAAGGCCCAGAGAGCACAGGGGCTCGTTCAGGGACCGCCAGCACCTGGAACTATATAACCCAGCTTTCCACTGACCCCCCCAGGCCAGTACCCTCTGCATGGGGCAGGCCCTGAGGGCCAGAAGGGCAGAGTCCGTGGGAGCTGAAGCCGGGCAGGTCATTCACCCAGAAGAGGAAAGACCAAGAGGTCAGGATATCCCATCTGGGTCAATGGGGCCCATGATGTAAGGTGTGCTTTGGGCAGAGGAGGGGGAAGGGAGGGAAAGGGAGGACTTGGGGAAACCAAAGTCCTTTCACAAACCCGGGAGCCAAATGTCCAAATTTGGAATAGTCCTGGAAGACCCACCAGTCTTTAGAGACCAGGAGGAGGCGGGAGGAGGCAAAGGCTGCCTTCATCCTCCCAGTGGACCCCCCGCCCCTCCCCCAGTCAGGGCCTATACAAGTCTGTGATCAAGACTTCCTAAACCTGTAATCAATTATGCCTTGCAGCTGACAAGTAAATCAATGTTCACAGCCACTGTTTCCTCGGAGAGGGGCTGGGTCTATCAACTCAGGACTTGGAGATGGAAACTGAGGCTGCTAAGGAAAGATAGGGTTCAAGGTCACACTGCAAGTTGTTGCTGGAGCTGGGATTCTGTTCAAGGAACTTCACCACGGTCCTAGTGTTCTAGGGGTTATCTGAAGCCCCCAGGCTTTGGGAAGGCCTAAACTGGGCTTGGGGAGGGCAGGACGAAGGGTGGGGCCCTGCCTCCATTTCGGAGACCAGCTGGGGGCCTCCTTTAGAGGCAGGCAGGGTCCATGGGACCTTGAGGCGTGGGCAGCGGGTCCTCCCCGCAACGACATACTCAAGCCACTTCGTCTGACTCTTCACATCCCCGGTCTTTGAGCTCAGCCACACCCTTCCTACCAGTCTGATCCTTGGATACCCATCCAGCTGCCCCCAGCCCCGGGCCTTCAAAGTCTCTCCAGCGCCCTCCACCCACAAAGCAGGGCCTGCAGTTGTCGCTGCCTTAGCCCGGGAGCCCTCGGCCTCTGGACCACACCCTCCGCACAGTCCGTAGGTCTCTTCCCTTCTATCCCCTCCCCTCCCCCAGACAGGGCGCCATCCGCCTCCGATTCTTCGCCTGCAGCCCTTTAATTGCTGCACTGCACTCCCCCAGGCACACCCAGCCTGGACCCTCTCGGGTTACCGCGCCCTTGGGTTCCAGTTCCCTGCGCCCCACCGACCCGCTCCCGGGCGCCCCCTCCCCGTGTCCCGGCGGGAGGCAAGGGTCTGGGATGACTGGGCGTTTACTGATCTGCCCCGCGTCCTCGCAGCCCCGGCCCGGAGGTTCCCTAGAGCGATCCCCTCTTCGGCCTCAACCCACTCACCACGCAGCGAAGGCTTCCTGTCGCGGAGCGGCGGACGAACAGAAGGACGCGCAGACGGACGCGCGGACACGGAGCTCCTGGGTGGAAGCCCGTTAGCGGAGCAGCAGCGGCAACCGCGGCGTAGGGCGGGTCGTGAGCCCAGCCGTCGGCTCCCGGGATGGACACGTGGCGCGCGGGGGCCAATCGGGTCCGCCCCACCTCCCCTCCTCCAACTCCTCCCGACTCACTTTCCTTTGCTCCGGGAATCTTAGAATGTCACCAGCGCGGGTCCCCTCCTTGAGACCCTGCTGAGCTCAGACCTGGGACTTCAGACCTAGAGAGGGGGGTAGGATTTGTCCGAGATTACGTGGCCATTCAGGGATAGAAGTCAGGGCTCCCGACTTCTAGTTCTGGACACTTTCCCCCAAATTCCTGCTACTTGCCAAAGCTTTGTTGAGAAACAGAACATGGAGGCTTGACAAAAATGAGGCCGATTCGCTTGGTCGGATTCCACTCCGCCCTAGCGCATCAGATCTGCGGCGTTACTTATCCACTTCCCAGGAGAAAAGAGCCCAGAGAAGGCCTGTTCTTTGGCCCTTGTCACATAGCTAGTGAGGCTTGGAGTCGGGACTGGAAACTGAGCAAGGTGACTCCAGAGAGGTGCTTGTTCGTGCCGGCTCTGGATAGTGCATGGTCCCGAGGAAAGGGAGACAAAGAGACCCCCCCCCCCCCCACTGCAGAGCAATTCCCCCAGGGCTGTGGGGAAAACAATAGATTTTTTTTTTGAAACAATAAACTCTTTGAGAGTCTGGAGGAAACTGAGACTAATTATCCCCAGGGGATTTGTGAAGACTTCCTGGAGTTGGGTGACATTGCAGTGGAAGGTCAGTAGTACCTTTCATCCTTTGCCCCCTTAGAAATTCTGCTTCAGTGAAAAGACAGAAAGGTGGCAATTGTGGGCTGTCACCCAGCTGCAGAGTCCCCCTGGGCAAGACATTTAACTGCTCTGATTATCAAGTTCCTCATCTGAAACAGAAAGAAAACCAAAGGTTTTGCAGGGATTGCTCTCCATCTGCCACTATTTCACAGACCTCTCAGCCTCCCACAAGGAGACCTGGTTGCAAAGTCCCTTCATCTCTTCGTTTCCCAGCAAACACGGAGCACCTGTCGCATGCCGGACGGACGGACGCTGAGTTGGGAGACAGTAAGCAAATGGGAAGTGGGCCCCTGCCCTGCCCTCATGGAGCTTCCACGCTCACGGCAGACAGAAGGTTAGGGCATCGTCACGATGCATTTCGGCCTGTTGTAATCTGGAAATGACACAGTGAGGCGCTGGCACACAGCAGGTGGCCCAGTCTCACCTGCTCGCGAATGAGAGTGATGCTACATTGTCACCACAAAGATCAGTGGAATCTACTACGAAACTAAGAAGAAATTAAAATAATCACCTGAGGCCCTGGCCAGTGTGGCTCAGTTGGGCACCGCAGTTCCTGTGAAGTGGAAAGGTTGCCTGTTTGATCGCCAGTCAGGGTACATGCCTGGGTTGTGGTTCGGTCCCTGGTCAGAGCATGTATTGATGTTCCTTTTTCACTGATGTTTCCCTCTCTTCCCCTCTCTCTAAAAATAATAAATACAATCTTTAAGAAGTATAATCACTTTAAGATTAGGAGGGACCAGTTGCTGGGATGAGGGTGGGGATTTGTGGCTCTTGTGAGACTGTAACAGGGTGCAGCTAAGAGGGGGTCCCAAATAGGGATTTGGAATGGGGTCCAGAACTCAGGGTGTCCAGGAAATACTAGAAAGACATATAAGATGTCCTCACCCCTTCCCCCCCTCAGGTGTGAGTTGGGGGAAGGGGCAAATGGAGCAGGGCCATTGAGAGCTGTTTTGTACAGCAGTGGCTTTGCAGCTAACCTCTGGCACAGTCATTTAACATATCTATAACCTTTATCTGGTTTCATAGGTATGCTAAATAGCCTTGGCCATGCTTTGAGCCAGGGGGATGGAAGTGACTTCCACCAAAGATGTAACTGGAGGTCCCCCCGAGTTACAGTGCCTGAGTGAGAACTTGGAGAAGATTGGCTCCATGACATGGGGCCACACCTGCCCAGACTCACTATGGCAGCCCAGTAAAGCTGGAAGGATACGGGAGTGCTGGCAAGTGTAGCCAATTGTGGGAGGAGTCGGAAATGGGGCTGCAGAGGAGGATTGGCTCAGGGATTTAAACCCAGACGTGGCAGCCATTGAAGAGAGAGCCACGTGCAGCTTGGGTGGAGAGAACCACCACTCGGCTTTGGCAGAGTGATGACCCCCCTTCCTGCAGCTTTGCTGAGAAGAACCATGTGGTTTTGGCCAGAGTAGGGACCCCTGAAGCTTTGGTAGAAGAGAAACATGCAACTTTGGGGGGCTCCCTTTGGCTGTGTGGCCTGGGAAGCAGGAGAGACTTTGCCTGGAAGAAGGGTGAAAGAACTCCTGCCAGTGGGCCATGAGAAGGTGCCACATGGCTTTGGATTAATTAGAGATCCTGCCTGGATGCGACACAGATGATGGTGCCAGCGGCCTGAAACACGGACGTTTGCTTCTTTTCTGGAGTTACGGTACCCTGAATTAGGGCAGGGGGAGAAGGAAGCACTGTGGTCATCTGTGGGTATCCAAAAAGGACTTTGATATTTTAATGAAGATGTTAGGTCACTACTTTAAGTCTGTATAGCTTTAAATAAACCTTTCCTTTTCACAAATCTCTGGCATTGAGAGATGTCTTTCCTATCTGGCGGCAGACAATCGAGCCCAGTAGGGGGTCCTTTCGGTAATAGTATATTGTGACCCCCTTTGGCCCTGTATATGTATGTGTGGTTTCGGTAACAGTTTTTTGCATCCCTGGGTGTGCCAAGTATTGCCCCCTCCCCCGACCTGTGTTCTGTAACAAGACTTTTACTCTGAGACGTATGGGGAGCTGTTAGAGTGCTGAGCAGAGGAGGGACGTGACTTTTTTGTCTCTCTTTTTTTAAACCACATGACCTAAATGAAGCATTTTACAGTGACCATTTTGGTGGCATTTGGCACATTCCTATTGTTGTGCAGCCACCACCTCTATATGGTTCCACAATGTTGCCATCGCCTGAAAAGAAACCCCTTTAGGCAGCCGCTCCCCATCCCCCCTCCCCTCAGGCCCTGACAACCACCAGGCTGCCTCCCGCCTCTGGACTTACCTGTTCTGAGTGCATCGCGTACATGGAATCCAAGTATATGTGGCCCTTCGTGTCTGGCTTCTTTCACTTGGCAAAACCGTACTCGAGTTCTCCAGAGAAGCAGAACCAAGAGGGGGTTATAGAAATAGATACGAGAGGAGATTTATTATAGGAACTGGCCGAGAAGTCCCACAATCTGCCGTCTGCCTGCTGGAGAACCGGGAGAGCCACTGGTCTAATTAGGTCAGGATCTGAAGGCCTAGAACCTGGAGCTCCGAGGTCTAAGGGCAGGAAAACAAGGTCATCTCAGCTCAGTGAGCGAGAGAGAATGAGTGGTCCTTACTCTGTCTTTTGCCTCGTTCAGACCTTCAGTGGATTGGGTGAGAAGGGCGGCCGCCTTCGCCTAGTCTACTGAATCGAATGCTAACCTCTTAACCAAGCACGTGCTGAGCCTCGCAGACACACCCAGGAGTACTGTTTTTCTAGCGCTCTGAACATTCCTTAGCCCAGTCAAGTTGACAGGTAAAATCAACCATCACGATCATGTTTGAAGTTCATCGCCGTTGTAGCATTGGCCATTACTCTATTCTCTTTACAGCCGAATGGCGTTCCTCGGTGTGGATGGGCCGCGCGTTGCCTGTCCGCTCAGCAGCGGATGGGCCATTGTGGACAGTGCTGCTAGAAGTGTCTGTGTACAAATACTTGTTTGCGTACATGTTTTCAGCTCTTTTGTGTGCTTACTGAAGAGTGGAATTGCTAGTTCATATAGCGATTCTATAAGTTAACGTTTTGAGGAGTTGTTGAACTGTTTTCCAACACAGCTGCACCATTTTTATTTTTTTAAAAAGATTTTATTTCTTTATTTTTAGAGAGAGGGGAAGGGAGGAAGAGAGGGAGAGAAACATCAATGTGTGGTTGCCTCTCTTGCGCCCCATACTGGGGGCCTGGCCAGCAACCTAGGTATGTGCCCTGACTGGGAATGAAACCAGCAACACTTTGGTTCACAGGCCAACGGTCAATCCACTGAGCCACACCAGTCAGGGCATTGATTGATTGATTGATTGATTGTGGTTCCCCCAGTCCTGGAGCAGCCCCTCAGCGTCTGAAGAGCTCTCATGCTTCCCCAACCCCCTCTGTGCAGTCTCCATCTCTCTTTTGCGTGTTGTGAGGAAGCTGTCCAGCTGGCCCTCTGCTGTCTCCCAGGAAGAATGGCTCTGAACATAGGTGTGCAGGGCACGTGTTCTAGGGGAGGGGCGAGCTCAGCCTCCACCTGCGTGGCCATCGGGACCCAACACCAGCTGCACCCGTATTCCCACCAGCAACGTACAAGGCTTCTCTGTATCCTTTCCAACACTTGATATTTTTTTAGTTTTTAATGTTCTAATTGGTGGGAAAATGGTATTGCATTGTGTGTGTTTTTTTAAAAATGTTTTAAAATATTTTATTTACTTATTTTTAGATGGGGGGAAGGGACGAAGAAAGAGAGAAACATCAGTGTTGCCTCTCGTGTGCCCCCTGCCGGGGACCTGGCCCACAACCCGGGCATGTGCCCTGACTGGGAAGTGAACTGGCATTTTTGGCTTGCCTTACTCCAGTGACTAATGATGTTGAACATCTCTTCAACTCCTTGTGGGCCATTTGTATATCTTTGATGAAATGTCTACTCAAATCTTTGCCCATTTTTCAATTGCGTTGTCTTTTTGTTGTTGAGATGTAGGAGCTCTCTGTATACTCTGGAGATGACGCATGTGTTAAAGAGTCACTCAGACCCCTGTGCTAAGAATTCTGAATCACCACTGGGGGGCAAGAGTGGAAGCAGATCCGTTAGGCAGCTTTTGCGGCAACCTGGGCAACAGGTGCTGGCAGCCAGGCCAGAGTGGAATAAATATTGGAGGTGGTGAGAAATGCTCAGAGACCGGGTGTATTTGGAGGTGGAGTTACTGTGATTTCCTGAAGGACTGGCAATGAGGTGAGAAAGAAAGAGGAGTCCAGAATGACTTCAGGGATCTTGGCCTGAGCCACTGAAATGATGGGGTTACCGTGACCTGAGATGAGCAGAATTTCAGGAAGAGCCCTTTTGGGGGGGAATGGGGAAAAGGTCAGGAGGGCAGCTCTGGACAGTTCGTTATGATTCCTATCACACGTCCAGCAGGAGACGTCGCAGAGGCGGTTGACAGACAAATCTGGAGTTTGGAAAAGAGGCCAGTGCTGGAGACAGGGCTCTGGAAGTCCTAGGCATACAAGTGCTGCTCAAGGCCCGAGAAGGAGACGAGGTCATCCAAGGAGAAGAGAACCAAGAGACAGGCCACCCTGAGTCAGGGAGAAGAAAAGGATCCCACGAGGGTGGCTGGAGCAGCCGGCTGTGATGTGGAAGGAAACCCAGGGGCGGTGTCCGAATGCTTAATTTACAGTGCAGTTAACTGAAGTTCAGAGAGGTCCTGGCCTTTGCCCAAAGGCACTCCCGTGGGCGAGGCAGGACGGAGAGCCGGGTCCCCTTGATGGCGGGGCCCGGAGCCTTGTTCCTGAGCAGCAGAAAAAGGCTCACGTGCTGCTCATTCTCTCTGAGTCGGTCATCTCACTTCTGGGAACCAGTCCTAAGAAAATAATCTGAAATGCAGAGAAAGATTTGAGGCCCAACAATGTGTTTTTAACCACACACACACACAAAAAGAAACTGTCTAAACATCCAGGGGGTCGTAAAAATAGTAAGTAAGCCTATGTTATGTGGACACGCTAGCCCTTAGAAGCAGGCAAGCACGGGATAGAAGAAACACACTAAGCTGACTTCATCTTTCCGGCCCTGTCCCAAACCCCTTCCTCTGTAGCATGACTCTTCCAAAACTGTCTGTGAGGGAGGCAGTCTGATGTGGGCCAGAACAGTGGACTGTGATTCTGGACTTTCTCATCGAACCCGCTCTGGGCTTCACTTTCTGATTTAAGGGAGAAGTCACATCCCCTGGCTGCCCTCTGGGGAAGATGGAATAGTCAGATACTACCACCTGCTGGCAGGTTTCAGTTCTGCCAGCCTCTACCCCAGAGGGTGCTCACTGCTGGGCATTCCAGAAATGGATCTCGCTTTGGTAAGTTCTCTAGAGGAAGGGGCCTCAGGAACCACTGTTTTCGTGACCACCAGGAAGCCCCCTTCCTCCAAAAGCCCCCTTAAGGCCTGTCTTAGTGTCTGGCATTCCTCTGTAAGAGCTGAGGATTTCTCTTCTCTATGGGAGTGAACATCGGAGTCTAACCACTTGGTGTGATTATTTTCCGCTATGGGGTCTCAGCAACATGCGGACACTTGGTTTGGGGCAGGCAGGTCCCCAAGAGGGTGGAGACAAGGGGAAGCAGTGTACACATAAAAGGCTGAAAAACCACAGAACCACTTTTCTCATGGCTTTTATTGTTTGTTTTATTATTGTAAAAATAATTAGTAGCCATTATAGATAATTGTAAGGTCAAAAAATTTAAAGTCATCACCCTACAATCCAGAGATAGCCTACATTAACACATCATTCTGTTATTACATAACATTAGCAATAATATACCGACATTTATGGAATATTACATGCCATACACTTATACTTTTCTTTGCAGAACATTGAAACATTACAAACATTAATTTATCTTTTATAAACCTTAATTTATTGTGAACATCTTTTTATATGATTAAATGTTCTTAAATTTTTTAAAATAACTATTAAATTCCATTGTATGATTAGTAGCATAATTTGTCTAATTGCCTATTATTAAACATTCAAGTTGACTCTGATGTTTTCCAACATGGCTTTGAGATTGTTTTCTAAAGCTTGAAGGAGTCACAAATATTTTTGAGGCTAGTGATAAAAAATTGCTCAATCGCTCTCCATTGAGGGGGAACTCTTCCTCACAAGGTAGAAGAGACACCGTTGCACCTTTAGGATCATTCCGTATATTTCGTAAGTCACAGAACACATTTGCATCCATTATTCCTTCACAGTGGAGGCAGGCAGAGCAGACACTGTAGTCCCGTCTACAACATGTGGCCTCACTGGCTGGTGGGAACCCACTGGGATCCGGGGAGGCCTTGGACGTAGTCTGCGTCCTGGACGTAGCCTGATTAACAGCCGTTTGGTGCCTGGACTCAGACTGGACCTCAGGGTTCCTGACTCCATGCTGTCTTTGGATCCCAAAGGCAAATACTTCTTTTAGGTTTGACAGCACTTCTGGGTCTCAAGAAGTGTCACTTCTGGGTGTCACTTCTTGGACATGAGAGCATAGGGTGGACCTTCCAGGCAGCTCATCACCCCACAACAAAGTCAAGCCAAGTCAAGCCAAAGTCAAGCCAAAGGGTCAAGCCTTGACCCCTACAGGGTAAGTCGTAGAAAGGCTGGGGTCACTGTGAAAAGGGCAGGCCTGTGAGTCGCTGCAATTAGGAAACCAGCTGCTCAGTACAGAGCTTTATAGCACGGTCTTTAAATTAGAAAGCAAATGAGCAGAGAAAGTCCTGGGGTCTGCTTCCACCACATTCTAGCTGAGTAAGCCTTGCTCTGTTTTCCCCCAGAGATTGTTTTCTTAGTCACAATACCTGGTTAGTATAGAAGCATCTACCTCAGAAGTTTGTGGTTGGAATTCACTGATATGATGATATAAACCACTTAGCTGTGGTGAGCACAGAGTAATGAGACAATAAATATAAACATTGCTACTATTATTCAGTAAGTGGATAGAGTCCTGATCTGTTAATGATAAGAGGCGAGAGTTAGTTCTGGCTGGGTTTATGCCCTTGTAATTTTGTTTTGTTCTTTGTACGATGGTAGAGAGAAGGGCTAGGAACAAAGGACTCCTTAAGATTGCCTTTATTCTTATTTGAGAAGACTCTGAGTCTCTAACATTCTGAGATTCCATTTATTCTTGAAGTGGTTGCTTTAAGATTCTATGAGATTAAGATTCTATAATTCTGAGATTCTTTTTCCAGGGTTCTAAGATCCCACGACTCACTCAAAATCCTGTTGAAAGATGCCATTTGCGTGAAAGGAAACCTCTTCTAAGTCTGGCAGAAGCTTGCCTGACTAGCTCTTACTATTCTTGTGGGTTTCTCCTTAAATAGCACTTCCTCAGAAATTCCTTCCTAATTCTTCCTCCAGTGCACTCTGTCCACCGCTTCCCATGTCTCCACCGGAGTCCTGCTCTTCCCCATCCTAACACAGTCCTAACTGGTAATCAGATACTTGGTGATTTGGTTAATGCCTGGCTTCCTGTCTCCGTGGCTTGGTAAAGTAGATTCTCAAAACATAGTTGATGAATGATAAATGAATAAATGAATGAATTCTACAAGTCGAAGATTCCATGAGTGTTTATTCTCAAAGTCCGCCATTCCAGACCATCCCCATCCCCCACCCCCTGAGGATCTGAGACCAGGAAGCGAGCGACCTTTCCAATTCCATGATACTGCCCGTCCGTGTGTGCCCTGCCTCTTCTGCTCCCCACCCTCCGTTCTCGCCTCCTTGGGAGCCCTTAGACCAGAGTGAAGCTTGGGCTGAGTCTCTGCTGTTGCAACCAGCCTGGACCAGTTCAGTCGTTCGTTCATTTGTCCATTCATTCATTCATTCATTCAGCAAATGCTTGGCTAGTGCCCACAAAGTGCCAGACACTGGGCTAAGGGATAGGGACAAAGGGTGAGCAAAGCAGACCTGGTCCCAGTTTTCACAGACCTCACGCCCTAGAAGGCCAGATACGGGCATCCGTGACCTAATCACAAACAGAGACCCTGAGAGAGCTGTGGGGTGGAGAAGAACAGGGTGCTCTGACAGCGAGCATGTGCTAGGCTCCGGACTTTGGGCTCAAGGCCTCCATGAAGCGCCCTCTGGGGCCTTCAACTGGTTCCCTGTGCCCATTCTCTGGGACACCTGGACAGTGTCCTCTAGAAACCTCTCCCTCAGGAGCAATCAGCGAGAACTTGGGTTCAAAGTGGTGACATGCCAAGCTCCTGGTAGCCCTAAGAATACTGCACCCATTAGGCTGAAAGCTACATCACTGCCTCTCAGAATGCTTCTCCTTCTTACAGGACTTGGTCACTGAGAAGGGAGCCCTTGCTGCTGGACATCCTCCTTGAACAGATGGGGAACTGAGGCCTAAAGAGATGAAGATGTTCAAGGTCACACAGTTAAGGGGCAAAGTGAGAACAGAACCCCAAGCTTCCCATTCTCTCTTCTTACCCACTTCTTTACACTACCTCCCTCCTGCCAAGAAGGACCACTGAGTAAAGGTACACAGAGGGAATCTTGTTTCAACCTGAAGCCAAGAGGGGTTCCACCTACCTCCTGCAATAGTTAGAACGTAGACAAAGCTCCATGGAACAGGAAGAGGTTATGGCTGCATTTGGAGGGATTTGTACCGTGGTGTCTCCTTGGGTTGTCTGGCGACATGTCTGTATTGAATACTATACTTTCATTTAACAAACATCTTCAAGGAAATGCAGCTATTTGAGCCAGGAAATGCTAGTTCTTGCTCACTGAAGCTTCGTTTCCAATCGCAAAACACTGGAGACAACCTAAATTGAAACAACCTCAAAGTCCTTTGGTGAGAGAATGGATAAACTGCAGCAGAGCGAGCCACAGAATGTGGCACTTTGAAAAGTAGACAGGTGGGTGTGCATCTGGGACCAGACACATGGCTGAGATTCAAAGGGAAAAAAAAGCAAATTTAAGAAAAATATGTACAGTGTCAAATCATTTTAAGCTTCATCTATGATTTTTTTGAGAGTGAACTTTATTTACCTATTATTTACTTGAGTAAAATACTCTTTTCCCAAAATGCCATCCTTTAGAGCAAGGGTTAACAAGCTTTCTCCACCACTGCCCAGACAGTCAGTCTTTCAGGCTCTCGGGCCCCGCGTCACTTGCCATCAGGCAGAGCAGCCCGACTGCACACACGAGATTGAGTGTGGCCCCTTTCCAACACAACGTTATTTATGGACACTGTGATTTGAATTTCACGTAATTTTCATGTGTCACCAAATTCTTTTAATCACTTAAAAATGTGAAAACTATTCTTAGCTCACAGGCTATGCAAAAGCCAGTGGCCGGCAGATGTGGCCTGAGCCAAGAGCCAAGCCCTGCTTTAGGTTTGGTTCCAGCACCGCCTCCCTATTTCCAGCCAGCCACGCTCACCTATTTTGTCCTCACACATTCCTGTCCTCTTCCTCCACAACCCTTCTGTGACCTTCAGTGGCCCCACCAGCTGCCTCCCGGCTCCGCCTGTCTGGCCTTGGGGACCCTCACCTCCTGGCGGCTGGACTGTTTTTTCCTGAGCAGGGCTCTGAATAGCTCCATTCACCTTGGCAAGAAGGAATCTGGAGAAAAGAATTTTGTTTGGAGTCGTGGAGAAGCCAGGATTCGGGACTTTGATTTGCCTTTGAAATCAGGTCCCCTCCCCTCCCTTTCCCAGGGGTCCCAGGTTACTAGTTCCCTGCTCACAGCCTGCCGTCCCCAACAGTCTGTCCCCTGCAGAGGCTGTGGCCACATCAGCATCGCAGCCCCAGGTGGTTCACCATGGACCCCAGAACCCTCTGCTTCCTGTCCTGTTGCCTGCTCATCTGTGTCACTTCAGGTATGGAGATGTCCAGCCCCTGGGATGTCCTGAGAGGCCCCCTGCCCCCGTCTTTCCCAGGAGCGCCCTGCAGACATGGGGAAGGGGAGTGAGCGCTGGGACCCTGGTGTCGAAGCTCTGCTCCTCCTCTCACTGTGCCACCTGGTCTGGGTCCTGTCACCTCTGTGAGCTCAGCTTCTTCCTTGATACATGACAAGAATGGGCTGCGTGATCTCCCAAGCCCTTTCCAGAGCCAGCAGGTCCTCTCCGACCTGAAGCCAGAGGCTGCCCCTCTAAGTGCAGGAGTGACTCAGATGCGTGGGTGGTGCAGGCATCGGAGCTCTGGAATCGGGCAGAACAAATCTAGCTCCTCTGCTCACTGGCACGATTGGCTAGAACAGTCTGTGAGACTCAGTTTATTCAGGAGTAAAGTGAGGATAACAGTAATCTTAAAATTATAGATTGGTTCTGAGGGTTAAATGATGTCATGCATACAAACATTCAGTCTGGAGCCTTGCACGTAAATACGCAGTAAGTGGCGGCAATATTACTTTAATTGTAAAGACCTTGATTCTACCTGGTCCTGGCAAGATTATATAATTCTAAAAGTCTGAGTGTTCATTCCTAGGTTCTTCGACCCTAAGAGTCTATCATTTTGCTCACAAAGAGCAGCTGTCGGAGGGCTCCCTCAGGAGCACAGCCTGAAGGATTCCTATCCCAGAACCTAATAGAAGACAGATCCTTGAGGAGGCGGGGGTCCCATGAGACTCTTCCTCCATCTCTCCACTTCCAGTCGCCCCCGGGAGATGCTGGGCTGGGATAACCTCTGCGAGAGAATAGCTGGGCTTGGAGCAGGATTCGGAGGGATGGTGTCATCCCAGACTCCCTCTTCCAGATGCTGCTGGAGATATTCCCATGTGGTGCTATCAGATGTTATTTAGGGAGCTTCAGACAGAAGGGAAGGGGCAGGCATCTTCCTGGCAAGAAGCAGCTTAGCAAAGGGTTGGTGGTTGAAATTTCAGAGTTCCTGGAAAAAGGAGTGGAGGGGTGGAGGATGGTGGAGGTGATGCGATCTCAGACATCCGGGAGACCTGGGCACTGAGAAGGGTCCCTGTGAGTCATCTCGCCCAGGGATTTAAACACTGTGCTCGCCCTGGCTGATGGGGCTCAGTTGGTTGGGCATTGTCCAACAAACTGAAAGGTCATGGGTTCAGTTCCCAGTCAGGGCACATACGTGGGCTGCAGGTTCAGTCCCCAGTCGGGGCTTGTGCAAGAGGCAATCAATCGATGCTCCTCTCCCCCTCTTTCTCCCTCTCTTCCCCTCTCTCTGGAATCAGTTAAAGGAAATAAATTTTCAAAAAAACTATGCTCTAAGGAATAATTCTGTTGTCCTATTGCCTGTGGAGGGGTAGGAAAAGGAGGAGAAACTGTGATTGAAAAGCTGGATGGGTGGGTTTCCAGCCCCCACCACTGTAACCAGAACAATGCTGTTTATTATTTTCTGTCATTGACCTTTCAATATTTCAAGAGAGGGTTCTGCTATCTAGGCTTTATCGATTGATTGGCTTGCTTTTCAACTTTGGTTTAGTCCAACCTCTTCATTTTATAGATGCAAAAACTGGGACCTAGACCCAGCGAGAAGAGTAATACAACGTGGTAGCATCAGACATCCTGCAATGGCTCCCGGGGAGCCCTGCCCACGTGGTCCCGCAGCCCACAGACCTGGGAAATGGAGCCTCCGCTCATGCAGACGTGTTTGCGGCCACCCTGTAATCAGGGCTTGCGGCGGGCCCCGTGGGGTCCGGCCAGGACAGCCCCAGCTCCGGGAGCCACTCTAACCCAGCCCTTGTTCGGATTTCAACTCCAGGCCAAATAGGGGTCTAGATGCAGAGTCCAGGGACTTCCTGCCCCCGCTGCTCTGACAGCAGTCTCTCAGGGGAATCAGAACCAGGAGGTTCCCCTGCCCTTCTCGTATCCTGTCCTGATTGGCTTGCTTCATGGAAGGCCTCTCTCTAGAGTTGTTTGGCTATTAAAGCATGAGCTTTATATTTGGATTTTTAAAATACACTATTTGTGGCAGACAGAATAACATGCTCCCAAAGGTGTCCGCATTCTGATCCCCAGAACCTCACGTGGCAGAGAGGACTGAAAGCTGCAGGTAGAATTAAAGTTGCTAATCGACTGACGGTAAAATAGGGAGTATTCTGGATTATTCACGCGGTATAATCATGAGCATCCTTAGAGGTAAGAGAGGGAGTCAGACAAGAGAACCAGAGAGACGGCTGCGTGAGGAAGGCTGGGTCCCATGTTGCTGGCTTTGAAGCCGGAGAAGTGGGGCCATAGCCAAGAGTATGGGCCACCTCCGGAAGCTGGGAAGCACTAGTGCTGCAGGTATATTCTCATTTGATACACGCACCACAGGCAGACCTCGGAGCTGTTGTGCATTTGGTTCCCGACCACTGTAGTAAAGAGTATCTCAATCAAGTGAGTTGTAACCTTCTGGCTGGTGGAGGGTTTGCAATGTCTGTGAAGCACAACTGCAAAGCGCTGTAAAAGGAGGTATGCCTGTAGTCACATAAGACGTGTGTTCTTGTTCTCATTTTCTACAATAAACAAGAAAATGTGGCTCAGGGAAATCGGGTGACTTGGCCAAGGTCACACAGCTAATCCGGAGCAGAGCAGAGATGGAAATCCCCAGCAAGACTGGCGCTGAAGCACCTATTCCGCCAGCTTGTCCAGGGTCACATCCCTTCTCTGGAGTGGCCTAGATACCGCCTCAGAGAATCTTTGTTTTTAGATGCCAAACTTCAGCGTTCCAGGTCACCTCGTTAGTGTGCTGGGCCCAGCTGCTGGCTCTGAGGCTCAGTTTCTCAGCCTGAAAAGGGCGTGATAAATGCTCTCTGGGTGGCCTTGGGGGGCGATGGTGAGGATGAAACCAGAGAGAGTGTGTGTTGGGGGGAGGCGAGTATTTGCTGTGGCTATGAACTAAGTGTTCTTCCCATGTGAAGAATTTAGAATATACCTCCCCTAAACTACCGAAACTTCCTCAAGTCGTTGAAACGCCCTTTCCCTTCAAGGCGCCCCCAAGTCCACCCTGTCTCCCCTGCAGCTGACTTCCAGGAGCATGGCGGAACTCCCGAGGCTCTGAAAAAGAAGGATGTCAAAGCAGCCAGCCCTGGTGCGGGGAAGCCCTCGGGAGCCCCAGGCAGGAGAAAACCCGAATCAGACCAGAGCCAGAAGTCCCTGCGGACGAAGACTCCTGTGGAGCCTGCAGCTCCCAGCCCACTGGCCCCCTCCATCCTGACCCAGGTGGCAGGGAGGGGTCGCTTCCAGAGGGTGGGGGACTCTCTGAGCCTGAGGGCAGGGGAGTCCCTGGAGCTGCGCTGCTGGGGAAAGGTGGTCCACTGGAGGGTCCCTGCGTACCTGGGAGAGGAGGGCGAGGGGCGCCTCAGGTATGGGCTGGAGGGACTCCTGGGACAGCCTGGGTGGGTCTGAGGGTCGGTTTATTGACACCTTTTACAGGGATTAAAGCAGCCCGGGGCCCACACTGGGCTTCCCACTTTGTACAACCACGGGCATTTAAAAGAAGCAGTAAAATGGGCTCACAGGACCCATCAGATGCATAGTGGTTTTACAGAATGGGAGACAAGCCTTCCCATTATAAAACTGGGTTTGCATTTGTCTACTTTCTCTCGATTAAGTCTCTTAAAATGAGAATTCCGGGGACTCTACCTCCTTTGGCAGGTGGAGGTGCTCAGAGGGCAATTGCTGACCTAGACAAAGGGACATAAGGAAGGAGCCAAGGAGCACTAAGGAATTTGGGGGATCCCACTTTCCACATGTGGGCACAGTCAATGGGGAGTAGATGGGCAGGTTAGAAGTGGCCTGTGGGAGAGACAAGCCATTCAGAAACTGTGGGTGGGGCCCATACAAAGCCTGATATCTCCACTAGGGAAGGGGAGCTGGGTGGGTGGGGTGATGAAAGTTGGGTGGAGGGCTATCAACCAACCAAATGCTGCCCGTAGGTGTCTCAAGCCGTCCCCATCTCCTGCCCCCACTGACTGTCTTTCAGAATCAGGCACTTCAGGCAGCACAGCAGGTTACAGCTGGTGAACTCCACGGGTGCAGACACCGGGGAATACAGCTGCTGGGCCTGCCAGGATGCCGCCTGCCCAGAAGACCAGGCCCGCCAGGGAAAGACCTTTATTTTCTTCACAGGTGCCCTGGAGTCAGGGTCTTCCAGAACCTCGGTCCAGGAAAGTCCTCCTGACAGGACCATCTTAAGTCCTTCCCCTTCGTCGCCCCTGTGAAACATAGGGGTTGTGCGGGTGTCTCTCCAAGATCCTTCTTGTGACGTTCTGGGATTCCGTGGCTAATTTCATGGAGAACTGAGGGGTCCAACTGCCTTCCACTGAGGAAAGAGATGCCCCTTCTAGAATCAGCTGGGTCTCCCCTTACTCCAATCTGACCATCACAGTAATGATTGCCCAGTCTAGAAGTTCCTGGCCCTGACTCAGTGTTACCTGGAAACCTGTTAAAACACCCTTTCCTTAGCCTTGTGCCCATTAAGCCTGAACCCCAGGATGCCAACCAGTCCTACAGGGAGGTCCTGTCTCTGGGAAGTTTCGGGAGCCAGCAGGCAGTGCCTTCCCACTCTGCTTGCCCGGGAGGGTCATCTTGGGACTTTAAAAACTGCTGGTTGCACACCCCTCCAGTAGGGTTCTGATTTACCTGGTCTGGGGGTGGCACCCGGGTACCAGCTGTTGTAAAAGCACCTCAAGGAATTGTGATGTTCAGCCAGAGTCAACCACTGCATTTGCCTGACCCTAGAGCCGCTCGCTGCATTCAATACAGAAAGCACTAAACCAATGTGGCTATTTAAATCTGAATTACTTAAAATAAAATAAAGCCCACCATTCAGTTCCTCCGTTGCACTAGCTAAGTTTGAAATGCTCGATAGCCAATGTGGCTAGTGGTTACATGTTAGACAGCCAGGGTGCAGAACATTCGCCGTGGCGACGGGAAGTGTTGCTGGGCAGCGCTGCTCTAGAAAGCTGGTCCCCAGAAACTCCTACTCACTGCACCATTGTGCACCCAAGAATCTGACCTCAGACTCTGGCTAAAAGCACCTTGACAGAGTTTGATAACTGTGTGCCTCCCACAGACCTGCCGCCTCATATCCAGCATCCGTTTTGCTTCTCATCAGCTCTGCAAAGTAGGCCAAAATGCGATGATCACTCGTACTTGACATAGAAGAACAAAGGCTCAGAGGAAGACAGTAATTTCTTAAGATTTTATAGCTAGTGGGTGGCAGGATTGGGAATCAAATCAGAAATCTCAGCTTCGAGTTCAGAACTTCCTGTAATACTTTTCGCACAGAAGGGCCCTCAGAGACCAAGCCATCTGAACCCGCTCAATGTACTAATGAAGGCACTGAAGACCAGAGAGGGAAAGAGATTTGTTTAAGATGCACAGCAAGCTAATGACAAAAGCTGGAACTTGCAGGCTAGTGCTCAGCCCCTAGTTCAGAGCCTCTTCTTACCAGAGAGGAAAGAACATGGAGATTGGAGATGGGCAGGGAAAGTGGCGTTTCAAGTCCCCACAAAGGACCTCATGCTCATGAGTGGTGACAGAGCATCGGAGACAATAAATCTGCCCCGAACTCATTCTTCTTTCTCCCTCCTTCCTTCCCAGACCCAGAAGAGCTCTTCATCCCCACAGAAAATTACTATGAAATGGTACAGTTACGCAGCCATCAGCCAGTCCTGCTTCCCTGCCAGGTGACCAACCCCCTGGCACAGGTGACGCTGCATCGAGAGTTCCCTCCAGAGGAGGTCCCAGTGGATGGGACGGATATCTCCTTTGATGTGAAGAAGGGCTTCACCATCCACCAGCCCCGAGCTTCGTTGGCTGGCTCCCTCTTCTGCTTGGCCAGCCTAGGAGGCATACGACAAATCTCTACCAAGTACATGCTGATCTACATCAACTGTACGGGAGCCTGGGGCTCTGGGTGGGCAGGGCAGGACAGGGCAGGGCAAGGGAGGACATGGGGAGAGATGCCTCCTTTGGGAGCCTCAGATTTGGGATCTGTGGATTATGGAGCTCTAAACCCCCAACCATCTTCCAATAACATTCCAACCATCTTGTTCAGACACAGCCAGCCAATCAGCTATTGAGCTGACCTGCATCAATTCAGCCTTCCTGTTCATCTACTTATTCTTCATTGTCACATTATTCCATCCGTCCATCCTCCCTCAGATCAACCATTCCATTCACCAGTCCTCTGTCAATCAGCTGCTCCATCGTCTACCACCCATTCTCTATCAGTTCACCACCTCAGACATTCATCCTCAACCAATTTAACCATTTCACTCATTCTGTTCAATCAGTCTAACAATCAGTTCGATGTGTTTGTCCCCATTTCTCTCCCATCTTCTCCATGGCAGACCCATCTTCGTCCCCCAAACCCACCATCCAAGCTTCGGCAGTGTCGGTCCTGCTGGGAGAGAACTTTAGTGTGACCTGCACCATTCTGAGTGAGCCGGAGATCGCCGTGGACTTCAGCTGGGAGTACCCAGGGCAGAAGGTGGGCAAAGGGTGAGAGGAGGCCGTGAGCATGTGTGCGTGGTGGCGGTGTGTGGGGCGGGGGTGTGGGAGTGAAGGAGGAGGACGAGGGCCAGGAGCGATCGCAGCAGAGTGGAACCGCTGCTTGATGGGGCAGGCGATGAACGGTGATTCCAGTGCCAGCTCTGACACTGCTCCTCTGAGTGACCTTGGGCAAGTCACTTCCCTTTCCTGAGGCTCAGTTTCCTCATTTTTCACACAGAGCGACCTCTCAGGTTATTGTATAAAAGTGCATGATGTGTTCCTTTGTTAATTTACCCAACGATAGTTACTGAGTACCCACCACATGGCGGACACGGTGCGAGGTGCCGAGCCTGCAACGATGGTTAGTAGACTGCTGTGTGCGAGCTTGCGGTCCGAAGAGGGAGGGGGGTGACCCAACGTGACCACCTGGAGAATACTGCGAGCTACATCAGGGGTGGAACAGAACTGTGACCAGCTGTACTTAGGACAGAGAGGGCAGGACACCTTCTCTAAGGAGACATTCAAGCTAAGACCAAACTGGCCCAAATCACAGGGAAATGGGGCCTCTGTTAGTCTTCTTACTTGAGTTTTGTACATTTTTGTCTTTTTGTTTCTGGTAGAAGAGCTCTTTCAACATTTCTTATCACGTAGGGCCTGTGGTAGCAGATTCCCTCAGCTTTTGTTTGCCTGGAAAAACCTTTATTTCTCCTTCACAGCTAAAGGATAACTTTGTTGGAGAAAATGTTTGGCTGATTTCACTCTTTCAATATTTTAAATATTTCTTTTTACTCTCTCCTGTCTTATAATGCTTCTATTGAGAAGTCCGATGAGAATCTAAGGTTTCCTTTGTCCGTCACAGTGTTTTTTTCCCTGGCTGCCTCGAGAATTCTTTCTTTGTCATTGATTTTTGAGTTTGAATAAAATGTGTCTTGGGGTCCTGGCTGATGTGGCTCAGTGGATTGAGCACAGGCCTGCAAACCAAAGGCTCGTGGTTCGATTCCCAGTCAGGGCATATTGCCTGGGTTGCAGGCCAGTTCCCAGAGGAGGACGCATGAGAGACAACCACACATTGATATTTCTCTCCCTCCATTCTCATCTGAAGATAAATAAATAAAAGCTTTAAAAAAATGTGTCTTGGGGAAGGTCCTTTCGTATTGGTATAATTATGTGGTCTATTAGCTCCTTCAATTCTGAATTCTAGTTCTTTTCATACAGTATTTTGAGCAGCACGCTTTCTGTCCTCTATCCCTCCCTCCTCCTTGTGGGGTACTTATTATCCTAGGGTGCTCTTTCCAGTGTAGTCAGAGAGTTTTTGTAGAGTGCTTTTATTTTTAAAAACTCTCAGTTCTCTCTTCCTCCTGAGTTATTCCTAAGTTTCTGCCTTCAAGTTCACAAATTGTCTTTCATCTGATCTATTCGATCTCCTATGTTTTCGAATGCATTCCTAATTTTATTCCTGAGCTCATTTACATGCCTTTCTGAATTTTCTTTTATATCGTTGAGTTTCCTCATAACTGCAACCTTGAATTCGGTCACTGAAATCAGTCTTCCACGGCCCTGAGTTGGTTTCCGGAGACTTTTGGTTTCCCTTCTGTGCTCCCGAAGCTCCCGGTGGTTCGGTGTTTGATGGACTGCTTCTCTGCTGAGCGTCTGCGGCAGTGGGGCCCCATCGCTGTTCAGTCTCTGTTCCGCCCTCGTCAACCCAGCATGTTTGTAGGTCGGGTGCTTTCTTTCGTTTTCCAGTGCAGGTGCGATAGTACAAGGGTTTGTTTTCTCTACCTGCACTGCTTGCGCATCTGGGCTACTGGTGGAGTGGCATCATTTAGACCGAGGAAAACGCTTCAAACCCTGGGAATGCTGGTGTTGCCTCTGTGACCAGCTCTCCTTGGTTACGGGGCACGGCCACTGAGGTGGGGGATGTGGCAGGTGGTGGAGGATGGTTTTGTGAGCCCCCAGAGTCACCTCCTTTTCACGGATAGCTGGTGCCCTGCTGTGTTTCTGGAGGCACCTCACCGCCTCTCCTGGCTCTGCTGGGATTGGTAGGGCAGGGGAGGCAAGTTCACGATCCATGGCTCTGCCCCCTGCCTGGAACGGCTGTTGGCACCGCAGGTGTTTAAGGCTTCCCAGCCACCGCTACCCATCTCTGCCGCGACGGGGAAAGGAGAAGCGAGAGGCCCCTCGTTTTTCCCGAGGGAAGTTGCTCTGCCCCTCTCATACCCCAGGCCCCAGTGCGAGGGCCGCGGCTCCCCTCTCCACCGTTCCCTTGCTTGCCGGAGTCGCAGTGGGCACCGGGCTGCATCTGTTGCAACGGTCCCTGTCCTTCCCCATCCCTACTCATTCCACTATGCCACCTTCAGACGTCCGGACGTGTGGGCCTTCCAGGAGTGTCTGTGTGTCGAACTGGGGATCCTTTGAGTTCCAAATGTTCAACTTGTTATAAATTTAAGGGGAGAAACAAAGGCGTCTTTTCACTCTGCCATGACGGCCACGTCGCTTTAGGAATTCTTAAAAGGGGTTTCTGGAGGAGCTGGAATTTGGCATGAGCCTTGTGGGAAGGGCTGGACCCAGCAAAAATGTGATGAAGGTGAGCCTGCCCCAGAGGCTTCAGGACACGGAAATAGTGGGGATCATCTTTCCACGTGTCAAAAGTGGAAGCTGAGACCCAGCGAGGGGAAAAGAACATGCAGATGGTTGGGGGACCGCAGTTTCACTCTCAACACTTCCCCAAACCTGCCCCTTGGAATGGTAGAGTACCACCCACCCCGCAAAGTGTGTGCTGAGGGAAAACTGCCTCTTACAACCATCACCCACATTGGAGATTCAAAACCTGCCAATGTGACAGACTCAGGGGTCTGGGTCACCCCGATTTAACTTTGCTTGCTCAGTGTTCCCCAGCAATTTTTATAATGGGTCCCCCTCATCCCTCCTTTGTGGAGGGAGTACCCATTATCCCCCAGCACCAGGGCGCCATGACACCCACCCGCCCTGGAGGTACTGCTCCAGGTTGAGCTACCTGCTGCGGCTCCGTGAGCAAGGAGGAGACCCCGGCTGCTCTCCAGGGACTCATGAAGCCTCACATTTTCCACAAAGAACTCGGCTTTTCAGGTGCCCTGACAATGAGGTGGGGTCTAGGGCAATCACTTCCCCTTTCAAGAAGGCTACCTGGTGCCTCTTCCCTGCGTGCTGGTGCCTGAGTCAGAGATGGCTTTTGGGGAAGCTGACAGTTCTCTTTGTCTCCTACAGCTGGGCCGACCCCCCTACGTCAGCGAGCGGGCCCACGCGGTGCGCCGGGAGGGCCAGGTGCAGCAGGAGGCAGGGAGCACCCTGTATGTGGAAGAGGCCCGGGCGGGGGATGCTGGCATCTACACCTGCCGGGCCACCAACCTTCAGGGCACTGGGACTGCCACCACCCACGTCCATGTGACCCCAAGCCCTCGGGTCTCCCCTGCCCCTTCCTAGCTCCCTCCCTGGCTGCAGGCATCTGGGTGCAGAGCAGCAGGCAGAAGCAGTAGGTCACTGTGTAAACTTCGGTGTTTTTTGTGCCAAGAAGGTGCCCCCAGAGGGCAGAGAGAACCCCACCCCTGACACTCTCCTGCCTCTATTTTTACCCCTCACTTCAACCTCACTGCCTCACTCTAAGCCCTGACCTGGTCTGAAAGCCAGCCTCCATGCCCACCCCTGGTCCCAAGGGTGGGCAACGCTGGGGCCTGTGGGACACTGGTACCCAAGGAAGAACCCCAGAACCTGCTGAGTTTCACCTAGGCCCCAGGACTTATTCCTCCCAGATGCCTGCCCCTTGCAGAGGTTGTCATGAGGACCCCCCTCCACCCTCTCCCAGGAAAACACAGAGGCCAAGTGAATGCTACCGGGAGCTCTATTTGGTGTCCACAGCTTGTCTGCCCCAGGGTGAGGCTCTGACCACAGTTATCTCCTTGCATGCACCCCAGGCCACTTGAGGGGCACCCTGCTCCCCACGACTGGCCCTTCTCCAGCCCCGCCCCTCCCTTAGGACAACCCTTTCTGAAGGGCATTGTGCAGCCGCAAGTGCTCTGACAGTCCAGGGCGCTCAGGAAATTCTGAGCACTTTGCTTCTTTCTGGGGAATTTGCAAAGGACATTAGCGATTAAAGGTTCTGAGAAGTCCTACAGTTTGCAGATCTGTTTAATCTGATCAAACCTGGAGTTTCTCAAAGTACTTGGCCACCAATTCTTTTCTTGTTTTTCCTTATTAAAGTCCAGTGAACTGCTGTATCCCAGACAGGCTTTGGGAAAGGTCAGGTGAAGAAGCGAGTGTGTGATTCACTCCAGAGCTGCCCCAAGGCCCTGGGCGACCTGTACGCCCACTCCTACAGAAGCAGCCCCAGGCCCTGCTGAACTCCCAGGGCTACATATGGACGAAGAAGGCTTCCTGGGGTGGCAGAGAATGCGGAAGGCAGTCTGGAACAACGGAGGAAACCGTAGCTCTAGTGAGCTAACTTTTCCTAGGTGTGGCCCAGGGCTAGGGGGCTGGAGCCAGGGGCCTCAGGCAAGGCCCTTGGGCTCCTGTGATCTCAGTCTGCTTCAGTGCTGAAGAGGGGTAAGAACCTGCTTCAAGGGGTTATGCGTATCAGAGGAGGGTGGAGTACCTGAACACTCTATGCAAGAGAAGGTTGTTACTACGGCCTCCAGCTGACCTGAAGCTTCCTGAGAGAATCTTAAGTCCACAGATGCCAGGGCTGGACAGGCCTGCCGAGGTGAATTCCTGCAGCCAGCCCCTTTGCACTGGTGGGGAAGCAGAGAGCCAGGTTCTAGGGGCCTGGGATCAGGGGTGGGCGGAGGAGTTAAGAGGCAAGTACAAGTAAAAGGGAGACTGGAAGTGGGTGGGGCCAGGTAGAAAGAGGAAGGAGGAGAAAGACTGTCACAGATCTGATCTTCCCAGAGCCCGGGGAGAAAGAAAAAGCACAAGATAAGACCTGGATGACAGATGAGGTCCTGGTCCCTGCCTCAGGAGTCCTACTCCCCACCTAGGTTTCCTCATGTACAGAGATGAAGTCGCAGCTTTGGCAGTGGAGTGTACTCAGACCTGCCCGGTGGCCCCCGTGCCCATGGGGCACTGAGACTGAGGGACCTGGAGGGCTGAGGAGTGACCTTTGCCTGGTCAAGGGGGAGGTGCTCTGGCCATCACCCCTGGGCTGACCAGACCCTGGCTGGGGCCAGGAGCAGTGGCCTGTCCATCACCCTGCCTGTCCCCACCTTGGCTGGGTTGGCTCCTGGCACGGCCGGCCCCAAGGGCTGCCAGTGACTCCCTCCCAGCCGTTCACTTGCCCCAGTTGGTGCACAGGGTCTGGCCCGCTTCCTCCCTGATCCCGCAGTTCCGAGTCTGACCCTCGAATGGGACACTGTAGTGATGTAAGAGTCACCTGTTCAGCATCCCCAGCTGCTTCAGAGGGGCGGTAAACTGAGGCTGAGACAAGGCCAAGGCACAAGGGGGACGCCTAGGGGTAAGCTGATGAGCTGGCAGCCAAGCTGACAAGTCAGGACTGGGAGCTGTGTCCTCGCTGTCTCGAGTGGCACAGGCTCCTCTGGACAAAGCCTCAAAACTCCCTGATGCGAACAGGGCGGGGGGGGGGAGGAAAGGGCTCCTCCTGTGCGTTCCTGGGCCAACTCGGCGGCAGGCTTCCCAGGGCAGGGCCTCTGGGGCCCCCTGGGCGACTCTGCGTGGCCCAAGCCCCCGGGGCTCACTGGGCACACACCCTGGCTCCCATCACACTCCTGCCCTCATTCCCCTCCTGGGAACAGAATGAGAGGCTCCTTTTCCTCAAGAAAGTCCTGGACAGGGAGCTGTGACCACAGGTGTCGTGGCTGCCCAGGCCCGGAGCCTATGTGGCCAGGAAGGAGACCTCAGTGGGAGTGACGGAGGCCAGGGGGTAGGCGGGGGAGGCATCAGCCCCAAGGACCCGGTACAGCAGCTCCTCCTTCTCCTGCTGGAGCTGTTGCCGTAACTGCGACTCCTTCTCCAGGGCCTCGTGGGCGAGAAGCAGGTCCTCCGAGAGCTGCCTGTGGGTGCAGACAGAGGCCAGGGCTGCCTCTCGGGGCCTCCAGCGGCCACAGAGACCAGCCCACCCCCTGGGACGCCTTCCTTCGAGGTGCCACCAGCCTGCCCCAGGGTCCCCACCATGCCATCTTGCCCGCCTTGAACACAGTGGCCATTTGATCTGTTGACCAAGGAGAGTGGCCCTCGCAGGTGGACGGCTCTGGGTTCAGATCCGCCCAGACACTTAGCCGTGTGCCCTTGAACAAGTTATTTACTCTTGTCAAGTGGCAGTTTCCTCCTTTGTGAAACGGAAAGGAGAATACGTGACCCAAGCTCAGGGTAATGAGGAGGCTTAGAGGATGCGCAAACTATTCAACAAGTCACGCCTGACCCTCGCTATTAGCTCTCGTTTACGACGCTCTCAGAACCGATTCCTTTGTGTACTTTCATCCTTTCATTTGGCCTCTCCAGCTCTGCATTTCTGGTCCCCCTTCTGAGACTGGGCTGCCCCATGGAGCCCACTCAGCCAGGACGGGGACAGACAGACACTACTCAGGGCCTCGGTTTAGGTTTCTAGGCAGGGCTGGTCCCGAGGGATACGTGACTCTCAGACAAAGAGGAGCCCTGTCCCCTGGGGAGGCCTGTGCCTGTCAACGCCCTCCCCCCTCCCCCACACGTTTCCCTGAGACTCTCAACTGGAGATTTTGGCAAAAAGGGTGGGGACGGGGGAAAGGAGGAAGGGGGACAGCTACCTTGACACAACTGTCTGCTTGCGGCCTCGGACGAGGAGGTCCTCGTTCTCCTGTTGGAGGGTGGACAGCTTCTCCTCCAGCAGCAGGTTTTTCTCTTTCTGTGACAAATCAGAATGAGCTCAGGAAGCCGCCGAACTCCCGTGATACAAGGTGCGCCGTCACCTCCCTCTATCTGTGGTCACTGGAGGCACTGGTTCCTTCTAGATCAAATGCTACACGTCATGGAGCAATAAGATGACTTCGACAGAGAAAGCCACGGGGTGGACAGAGGATTGCCAACACGAGAACACTGACAAAAGAATACGGCCACCGTCTCATACTGCCATCATTTCAGAAGAAAAAGGATATTCTAGGTTCTCCCAAAGCCAGGGAATATAATAGATAAAAATCAAATTGAGTGTGTCTGTTATGCGATGCCATAAAAATGGTAGAACAAGTTTGTGTGGGATATTTGAGATGATCTGATGAAAATAAATGTCTGTGGCACACCCAGGACCAGGGAGACTTCTTCCGGGTCAGCGTAATCTCCGTTCAGACTCCACCCCAGGTTTCCGAGGCCCCCTTCCCCTGGAGACAAAGCTGCCTGTGCCTTAATGCCCACTGCTCCCCAGGCCTGTGCCTGCCCACTGTGGCCTCCCATATCTGTCTGACTCGTCAGCCTTCCTCAGCCCCTGCCTGAGGACATGTGACATCTGCCAACCCCTCCTGGTCAGCCCTGGTGTCAGCCGAGTTACAGCACCATGAGTAGCAAGAAGAGTGCAGCACCCAGACGATGAGGAGCCACTGCTTGACCCAGACTGGCAGAAACTGGCCTCAGCTGTCTCAGGGGCCAGCACAGGTGGCAGGTCCAAGCCGGCGGAGCCTCCTCAAAGTGCCTACGCCCCGCACACCCTTCCGAGGAAATGCTCAGAAAGCAGAGGCCTGCCGCTGCCTCCCCGCAGCCACTTCCACCCACATACCACCGTTTCCATGAGGATCAGCCGCTTGTCTAGCTCATGAATACGCTCATTCTTCATCTCGATGACAAAGTGCAAGCTCTCCAGCTCCTGCTCCCAGAACTGACTGGGGCTCCCATAATCCTAGACAGGGATGTGGATGGACTTCATCAGACCAGCAGGCAGAAGGGCCAGGGCTAGCTCCCTCCTCCCGATTCTGCCTCCAACTCACTATTTGACTTAACAGACGTTGCCTCCCTGTCTTGGCCCATGGCAAGTGCTTAATATGTCAAACCTCACTCTATCCCATTGACACCCACTGAGGCATTATGGATGAGGAAGCTGCGGCTCAGGTAGGGTAAGTTGCTCATGCTAGTGGTAGGTTTGCTGTTTGCACCTAGTTCTCTCTGAACAGAGTCTGAGCACTTCACTATCCCATAGTCCTCTCTCTGTGCCTTCCTTTTCCCCCCAGTGACACAGGGACCCTGTTTCTTCCAGACACTCGTGAAGGTAAGAATGCCAAGTCCCAGCCCTGTCCTAGAAGACATGTTGGACTTTCCCATTGCCCAGACCCTGACCTTGGTGGAGATTCCAGAAGGAAGGGCCCCAGGTGTAGTGTTACCTACTTGGATGTGCTTCTTATAGTCTCGGCTCAGAATGGACTCCTCAACCCTCTTCATCTTGGCTCGGAAGTTCTCCAGCTGCGAGGTCAATGCATCTATGGTCTCCTGGGGAAGGGAGCAGGAAGCAGACGATGGCAGCTTGGCTCACAAAGGCAGAGGAGGACCTCTCCACACCCCAGAGAGAGAGCAGTCTCGGGTTCCTCAGTTTGTCTTTGCCCTGCCATACCCAACGAGGCAGGCTTAACCTACTTCAACCGCCACTTGAAACGAGCAGGCTCACTTCTTGTTCCAAAGCCTTTAGTGACTCTCCACAGCCTTGGGGACATTGTCCTGGTACTCAAGGCCAGTGTGAGCTTGGCATTCAAAGTACACCCAAATTGGGCTTGATCCACACTCCCAGTCTTATCTTTCACCATCTCCTGCAGCCAAATATCACACCACTCCTCCAACTGCAAGGTGCATTCTTTTCATTTTTTCAAGTTCATTGGTAGCCAAGTCTCTGTCCCTCACCATTTATCCCCTCCATCCCCTCCTCCACCTGCACCAAGGTGCATTCTCATCTCCATAGTTTTCCCCTGCCAAAAATTTCCTCCGCCAAAACCTTGCCCATTACCTTCAGGATAGAATGCAACCCCTTACCATGATTCACAGGCTCCCCCCATTTGGCCCTGGCCTACCTCTCAGCCTCAGTTCTCTCCCCCATTCTACTCTACACCCCAGGCATCTTGGACTTTTTTCAGGTCCACAGTCTGGGTTGGTTTTTTTTATCCTCCCCTGCGTAAGGCACCCTTCCTACCGTTCTTCATCTGAACAATTCTAAGCTTTCCTCCAGGTTCCGGCTTAGATCCCACTCCTCCTAGGAAATCCCTGACCAGCCCAACAGGGTCAAGTGCCTTCTTTCAGGCCTTCACAGGTCCCTGCGCATCCACCACCAGTCTGATCTCATGGGGGCACCTGGCCCACAAAGTTTCCAAGATCCCAACGGTCCTTGGAAAAATAGGCCAACCCTAATCTCAGGCTTGGTTGCCACATCACGGGGCTTGGAGGCACGGAAAACAATCACCTCTGTCCTTCACACCGGGGCCGAGACCATCGGCTCTGGCTGCTTGGGGGCGCCACGCTGCTTCCCTGCGGGTCTGACCCTTCTCTTTCCGAGACGGACTGGCCCAACCTCTCTCACCTGCAGGGCCGCCTTGGCCTCCTGAAAGGAGTGGGAGAGGGCTTCTTTCTCTTGCTCATAGGAGGTCCGGAGGGCTGCGGGGGAAGGAGGAGGAAAAGACCTCTGTGAGCTCAGACAACCAGACACTTCACCCTAAAGCCTCCTGGCAGGTCCCACGAGCACCAGAGAGCCCCAGGGCCACCTGGGACCCAGACAAGCCAGGAGTATGGAATGCTCTTATCCATCCTTCTGCCACATGGGCTTGGGGCTATGTCAGAAGTATAGCAGACACTGAATAAAAGCTCACAGAAATGGAAACAAATCATATCCTGGGAAGGACCATGAGCCCTATGAGACTGTGGGCACCACCCACACCTTGCTGAGGCCAAGATCCAAAGATCTTTCAGCCGGCTGGTTCATCTCAGCCCACAGTGCACCATGGAGAGTGCGTGGGGCCAGTGTTTTGTGAGGTGGGTTAGCCAAACGGTGAAACCGTTCAGTCCTTAGTTGTCAGACCACGGCATGAAACTGGTGACCTACATTACATGTGGGTCCAGGAAGTCCACCTGGTCCTGGTTCTGCTTCTTCAAAACTGAGAAGCCTTGAAGAGATCACTTAAAATATCTACGAGTCCTTTTACTCGACTGTGAAATGGGCTAATAAGCCTGGCAGGTGTCTCTGAGGGGTGAGGAGAGGACGAGCAAGGCCTTGCCAGGCCGGGCAGTGCCGTGCAGAGCTGGATTTATGACTCCCCAAGTCAATACGGTTATATTCTTCACCCCGCCTCCGCTGCACACAGAGGAAGAAAGTCCCGACATGGAAGTGACCAGTCAATGGTGGGAAGGAAAGTAAATTTAGTACAGTCGAAGGTCCAGACACAAGAGGTCTGTATCACAGTGGACGGTGGGCAGTCACACAGAGAAAAGAATGTTTGGTATATAAATGTGATGGAGGGTCATCTATATTAAAATTACAGGCTTCATTTTTAAAGCTTATGGGCCAATTTGCCTAATTAATGTGCCCATCAGGACAGGTTCTATTTCCAGGTGAGAAGGAGGGAGCACACTCCTTCCCGTCTGTCCGACTGAATGTAGCTGTAAAACCGGGACAGAATAAACGAGGCAGCTATTTCCAGACTCTGGAACATAAATGGTGGCAGGCAGACTGGGCAAGAAGACAAGAATTTGAAGTACCACCGAACCAGGAGATTTAAACAAGACCCAGAATCTCACGTAACTCAAATATTCAAAATGTCCAGGATATAATGCAAAACTGTCAGCATATGAATCCAAAATGGCTCAGCATACACGTCCAAAATTGCTGAGTGTGCAATCCCAAATACTTAGCATGCAAAGTAGCAGAGAAATCTCGACTTGCCCGAGAAAAGAAAGCCAGCAGATGCAGCACCGAGGTGCTGCAGAGTCCTTGCAGAGACGCCAAGGCAGCTGTTACAGAACTGCTCCACAGGCAGGGCGACCACCCTTCAAAAGAATGGGGACGCAGACAGTCTCAGCAAATCAACAGAAGATGTTCAAAACAACCAAAAGGAAATTTTAGAACTAAAAAAGTGCAGTCAATGAAATAAAGACTCACTGAGTAGCCTCAACAGGAGATCAGAGATGACACTGGAAACAGCTAATGAAGTTGAAGATAGATCGATAGAAATGACCCCGTCTGAACAACAGAGAGAAAATACTGGGAAAAGATGAATGGGGCCTCCGGGACCTTTAAGACAACCCTCAAATGTCTAACATTTGTGTCATCAGAGTCGTGGAAAGAGTGTAGTGCAGAAAAACTTTTTTGAAAAAAGAATGGTTGAATGCTCCCCAAACTTGGCAAAACAAACCTATAGATTAGAGATGCTCAGTGAACCTGAAACAAAGTAAACCCAAAGGAATCCACAGCCAGACCCATCACTTTTGAGAAGTAATGACAAATATATCCTGAATAAAACCAGAGAAAAATAATGTATTACTTAGAGAAAACAACAGTTTGATTGACTGTGGATTTCTCATTAGAAACCTTAGTGACTAGAAGGACTAAGAATATTTTAAAACTGCTGAAACGAAAGAACTATAAATCCAGAATCCCATATCTCATGAAATATCCTTCAGGAAAGGAGGTAAAACAAAGACGTTCTCAGGTGAAGGTGTGTTAAAGGAACTCATCACCAGCGGACCTGCTCTGAAAGAATTACTCAGGAAATTCTTCAGAAAGACGGCAAATGATACCAGAGAAAATGAGGCACTTCAGCGTGTATGGAAGAGCAACAGAACTGGTAAGTACCTGGGTAAGTAGAATAGACTGTTCTTCTGCCCTTGAGTATTTAAAACATGATTGATGGTTAAAAGCAAAAATTATAACATTGTGTGATGGGGGGTCAGTGTACATAGTTGAAAGACTCAAGGAAAAGGGGGGACGATAGAGGGGCCCACAAGATGGCAAGGTTCCTACACTCTACTTGACGTGGTAGAAGATGAATTTGACTCTTCCATATATTGCAGTTCTTAGAGCAGCGATTATACACACGCACACACAGAGAGTAACAGTAAAAGAAAGAATAGGCAAGTTAAAGGAGAATATTAAAACTGTTCAAGTACTCCAAAAGAAAGCGGGAGAGCAAAGACAGAGGATAAAAAAACAGAGGGCAGAAAACAAATACCAAGTGACAGACTTGAATTCAATCATATTAATAACAACATTAAATTAAATGGTCTAAACATACCCAATAAAAGATGGAAAATATCTGAATGGATTTAATCCCCCCCAGCAATATGCTATTTATAAGAAACCCACTTTGTTTATTAATGAGAAAGAGAAAGATTTGTTGCTTCATTTATTTCTGCATTCATTGGTTGATTCTTGTATGTGCCCTGACCAGGGATCGAACCTGCAACCACGGTGCATTGGGCAACACTATAACTAACTGAGCTACCTGGCCATGCCTTCTAAGAAACCCACTTTAAATATCTGTCACAGGTAAGTTAAGAGTAAAAGGGTGGAAAGCTGTAGTGGCTGTCTAAATTTCAGATGAAGCTCACGTGAGAACAGGGACAAGTGTCAGGGGCGGAGTACACAACAATAAAGGGGTCAGTTCTCCAAGGAGACATATATATATATAATAGTCCTAAATGTTTATACACCTAATGATGGTTCTTCCCAATATGTGAAGCAAAAACTGACAGAAAGGAGAAAGAGACAAATACACAACAGTACTTCCTATAATTATATACTGTGATTACAGTGTAGTATAATTATACCCCTCAATATTCAATAGAAAAGCAGAAAAGCAGTAAGAGTATGAAAAATTGAAGAAGCCCATGAACCAACTTGATGTAATGGATTCATTTTTAAAATATTCAACCTAACAACAGCAAGTATGCCCTCTTTTCATGTGCACCTGGAACCGTCACAAGACAGAACATCCTGAATCGTAAACCAAACCCTGACAAGTTATCAATACATTTATAATGCTAGAAATAATATCAAAGCAATGCTTGGCAAACACAGCTGTTTCCCCGCGTAGCCTCCTGAGGGAGGGAAGGTGGGTTTGAGATGCATGGAAAGTGAACTGAGACTCAAGGCCAGAGACGCAGAAACTGGACTGAGGCCGAAGGACAGACCCCGCCGCCGGATTGGGTGTGTTCCCAAGGGAAGGGCCTTGATTTCATTTCAAAACACTTTGTGCTAATGTTGTGATATGTTTCAAGGTTCTTACCATTGTTCAGACCTCTGTTCCAGTTATGCCATTTCTGGGAATCGAAGGGCACCGTGCGAAATATGGGCACATCTTTGTGCAAAAGACATCTAGTGCAGTGTTATTTGCAGTAGTTAAAACCCCGACGTCTAGACTCACGAGAAATTAAGGAAAACCGCACATGCAATGGTCCTGACTTTATACACACTTTAGTAGCTGCATAATTACATGGAAACATGTTTGATACAATGTTAAATAAAAAGAACAAAATTTTACCTGTAAGTAATCATCTTTTCAAAAGATAAATAATTCTGGGGAAAGGTCATGCGAATACTGATGATTACAGGGAAAACCGGCATAACATTTTTTAGGTTAATTTCAATAGCATCAAAAATGTATGTAAACTTTTCCAAAGAAGATATACAAATGGCCAAAAGACACATGAAATGATGCTCAGCGACATTAGTCATTAGGGGAATGCAAATCAAAACCACAATGAGAAACCACTTTGTACCCAATAACATGGCAATAATATAATAATAATAATAATAATAATAATAGTAACAGCAACGGAAAACAACATGCATTGGCAAGGATGTGGTGCAGTCGAAGCCCTTGTGTATTTCCGGGGGGGGGGCTGTAAAATGGTGCAGCCACTGTGGAAAACAGCTGGCAGTTTCTTAAAAAGGTTAGTATAACATTACTGTCTGACCCAGCAATTCTACTCCTGGGTGTACACCTGGGGGAAGTGAAAGCAGGTGTTCAAGCAGGTGCTTGTACTAGTGGCACTATTCACAGAGACCAGTGCCAAAGGGTGGAGGTAGCTCATGTGCCCATCAACTAGTGAATGGAAACTAAGTGTGGTGTGTCCATGCCAACAATAATGAAATACTACTCAGCCACAAACAGGAGCGGAGTGATTTGTAGAATGGACAAAACAACAACCAAGGAATGGAGTGCAAAAGCAGCTGCCATCTGGATGAGCCTTGGAAATACCACGCTGGGTGGGGGAAGCCAGAAGGGGCGGCCACGGGTTATCTGCTTCCATCCATATGAGTGTCTGGAACAGGCAAGGCACTGAGACAGACAGCAGACTGGTGGTGGCCCGAGGCTGAGGGTCAGGGAGAGGGACTGGTGGGGTCCGGGTTTACTTTTCGGGTGATGAGAGTGTCCTGGAACTGGATAGTGGTGACGGTGATGGATGGACAACGTGGCCAAGATGTTACGAAACAAGGTTCACACAGATGTAAGTATCATTACTATTGCAGGAAGTGGGAGAAGTCTGGAGTTACCTAAATGTCTAACCTAAGGGGCCCGGTTAAATGAACAAGGGCGCACATTGGAGTGTTACGTCTTCATTACAACTTATGTCACAGAAGTTTAATGACAAGTCGTTGATACAATTCGAAGTAAAACGAAACAATTCACCTTCTCCACCCAAAGTATGTATGTGTGTATAAATGTATATTATAGGTATACACACACAAAAATGAAAGGGACCTATATCTAAGGGACAGCTACTGAGTTCTGAATGGAATTGCACACACTGTTAATTCCCTCAATAATAAAATAATGATGCTAATAATTACTTGCTAAATCTCTTGCAAAGTATCAGGCACTGTTCTAAATAATATCTATGTAAAAATTAAGTTAAATTAAATACCCTGTGAACAAAGCTAACTAACTTCTTCAAGGCCACACGGCTGACAAGTGGTAGAACCGGGATTCAAACCCGGGGCTGTAGAGCCTGAGAGCCTAACCACAATGTTATAAGAACTTTTTGTTTAATCTTAGATTCTAAATTTTCTATGAGGACCACATTTGGTGATGTAAGAGGAAAGAAAGCTATTTGAAAAAAAATTCAACCTAACAGAAATTATAAGTACTGTCATTATTGTGAGGAAGAAATATGAATATTTAAAAAGTCTCCTATATGTTTAGATTTTTCAAATTGCCTTTAAGGAATATGAATTGCTTTTAAAAAGGAAAAGAAAAGACCTCCCAACTAAGGTAAAACAAGGCATGGTGTCAGGCGTTTAAAGCAGTGACCCAAAGGACCAGTCCAAGGACCCTGTGGATTCCAGCCCTGAAGCAGCCAATTGCTTGTGAACACGAGGTAAGAGGGCAGGGCCCGCGGGAGCCCCCTCAACCATGACCTCAGCAGATGGGACAGAAGGAAGGCCCGCCCACAGCCCCCTGCCCCCAGCAGCATCTGCATCCTTACCTTGAAGGGCTGCCTCATGTTCTCCCTCCAGGACTCTTCTCTGCTCCTCCAGTTTCTCCCGGAGCTCTAGTTCCCTTTCCTTCTCCACCTGGGGGTGGGGGTGCAGCGCTGGATGAAACCGAGTAGGTTTGGGTTCATCAGAGCCTCACTTACCCATTCACCCACTGCTAGAGCTACATGGAGCTAGGTGATCAGAGTCCCTGCGCCCTCCCCACATTGGAATGATGGAAATGTGCTCATAGCAGCGAAAGACCCCCCAGACGCGGCAGGCGTGGCTGACTGCCTTCTCTAGAGCTTGGAGGGGGCATCCCAGAGAATTATCTAGGTGGAAACAGAGTTAGGAGTCTTCTAATTCTGAAGCCCACTCAAGGTAGGAAGCCCTTCTACGTTGTTAGTGTTTCCCCAGCTTTCTTTGCATATACTGGATACAATGAATCATACGCAAGCAGTTACAGATATTTGTTCAACGGATAACGAACTCCCTTCTTGGAAAAAGGAGTAGTGGATACCACAACGATAAAATCACAAGCTGGTTCTCTTTCTTGGATTCTGCAAAGTGAGCTGAGCGGGAGAAAAAGAGAGAGCTTGGGATTTACCTGCTGTGCCCATTTCTTCTTGTCCTCTTCATGCTCCTGGAGAATCCTGGTTATATCCTTCCGGTGCTGCTCAGCCTCCTCAGACGCACAGAGCTGGACAGTTGTGGCTATGAGTGAGAAAGAAAAAAAAGGAATTAAAATCACACGGAGCCCAAGTGGGGTAATCACACCAGCAGAGAGAGTGGGGGAGGCTGGGGCTGAGCGCCCTAATCTTCACCTCAGGAGTGGTTTCGGCTGGGGGTCAGTCCCTCCAGGGAGCCCCCGAATCCCTGGCTTTGCAGACCTCCTTCAGTACAGGAGCTAGTGGTCTCGCACTGCCCCCTGGATCTACAGCAGGGCTGGTGACTGACAGGACAGGCTCAGTGCATTTGCAGTACCCAACACCCCCCCCCAAAAAAAAAAGTTAGTTGCTGGTATTTAATGACCAGGCAGCTTTTACTTAACACAGATTTTCAGCTTTTGTGAAGAAGTCAAAGAACTGGCAGTGTGTGCCCCTGTGTCAACCAGGAGCCGGGGGCCAGGAGCTGCCTCCCACCCCGTCCAGCATGTAGCTTTCCCATTTGCCACAGTCCCCAACCTCTCCCTACAGAGGTGTAGATGAGGGGGGCCAGTCTTTCTTTGGCTTTACCTGCTGGGGCCTGTAAGTGTCTGGCCCTCACCTTTAGCATTTCCCCAGCCGGAGGGTGAGGAGTGGTGTGAGCAGGAAGGAGATGCAAACGGGAAGTGTGGCTCTTGCTTAGGAAAAACCCCAAACAGGCCCCAGTGACGCCACTGGGGGTCCGACAGGCTCTGGGAGCGACCCACCCCCTCTGTGCCTCAGTTACTCACTATGTGAAATCAGGACAATAACAACCCATTTCCTGTGGGGTTACTGAGATCATTAAACCAGAAACAATGGCAGTAGGAAGGTAGTAGCAACAGGTGAGGACCACTGAAAGCTTAGCACGCCCAGGACCACGCCCGCTCTGCATAGGTATCGCACAACTTTCACAGCCACCCCACGGGGTGGATGCCACAATTCTTCCCACGTCACAGGTGAGGAAAGCGAGGGGCAGAGAAGTTAGGCAATTTGCCCAAGACCTCCCAGGCCATCATCGGGGAGAAGGGCCACGAAGCCACACGGGCTGACCCCGCAGTGACCTCTGCTGACTGCCACCTCGCTCCCGTGACAGTGCGCCAGGAGCCGTCCGAGAGGTGCCAGGTGCTCGGGAGTGCTCAGCACTCTGCTGCCCACTGCGTGGCTTCTGAACGTTCATCAGGGCCCACGACTAGGGTTAGAGGCCAACATGAGTGCTGTAGCGTCGGTATTCATGTTGTTATTATGATCACGGACTTCCCCAGGCAGGGTCTGGCAAGGGGATGGTGAGAAACGTGGGAACAGGGACTGCTGGGAGGGAAGTCACAGCCAACTGAGGTCGGTCCACCCAGAGAGAGGAAGAGTGAGTCAGTGCCCTCGGTCCTGGTGGACAGCAGTGGCCAAGGTCAGAGAGCCCCACATCCTCACAGGTCACTGGGCGCAGGGCCCTGAGTGTCAGTCCACCAGACCAGTAGCAGACTGGCCCCCCCGTGGGAAGAAGCTTATTCAGAACAATGCAGGTTGTCCGGCCCTGCTCCCAGAGGTCCCAATTTCACTGGCCTGCAGTGGGGCCCCAGGATGTGTGTCTTTGAAGTTTCCCCAGGTGATTCTTGTGTAGAGCCGGGCTACGGAACTCTGATTTCTGGTCCAGTTGCTTATCTGGTACTTGAACTTCATCTACAATATCCCTGACTGCCTCCAGGCTGTAATTAAACACTTTCAGAGGTGCAGAACTCATTCTATTACTAGGCAGTTCTGATGGTTTTAAGCCAACCTCCACACAAAAAATTTCTTTGAGACTGGACTGAATTCTTCCTGCCTGTTCCTGCTCCCCGGAGGCCCTAGCTCTGACCTTGGGCTGACACTGTACAAGGCTTTTCTTCTCCACTGAGGGCACTTTAGACACTTGGACAGAAATGCTGTGTTTTTATTGTAACATCTTTTTTTTTAGGTAAAACACCCTCTTTTCCTTTAACAGCTCCTTACAGGACCTGGTTTTCAGATCCCTCATAAGTCTGTTTTTCCTTCCAATTTTCCTGGATTCCTCTGAAAAGGTACTTTACAGAAATAAACTCAGCACTCCAGGTGTGGTATCAACAGCCAAGAATGGGAAAGGCCTGGTCAGGAATATCATCTCCCTGATTGCAGGCACGATACTCCTATTAATGTGACCTATCTGATATCTCATGAGATAATTAAGTAGATATATGACCTTAGTTCATTATAAAGTAGAAAACCTCATGGAAGGTATTTATGGAGCAGGCTACTCACCTGTGTCCCCATTGGGGGGACCCAGTTCCTGGGGCTCTGGTCTGGGTGGCTGGTCTGGTTCTTGGCGTCTCTGGAAGAAATGGCACAACCATGAGGTGGAAGCGGGGGGTCGGGGAGGTCAAGTGTGAGGACAGAGGCTGCAGCAGGTCTCTTCCGAAGGCAAGAAAGGACTTCCGACTGGGCCAGCCCCGGCGGGCTGCCCCCCTTCCCACCCCCTGGCAGCGCCCCCTCTGAATGGAAGGGGTTCCCCAGGCAGGGCCTTGTGTGAAGGGAGACCCGCGTGAAGAATCCGATGCTGGCTGAGCACTCGTTAGATTCTTGTGGTTTTTCTCCTGCCACAAACCACGGGGTCCTCCCTACCCTCTCCTTCCTTATCCCGGGACTTGGCCAGACTTCAGCTTTTACCCTCACTGTACTTCCCAACCTTCACTTCAGAGACAGTTCCCCTTCCCTCTCAGGGCCTGCGGCTATCACTGCCTCCTTCGTGTTTGAGAAAGATGGCAAGAATACAGACTCCATGGGGCTTTGAAGGTCGCTCACGCTGACCTTCAAAGGAAACTTTCAGTTTCCCTGAAAGTTCTGTGGTATGGGGAGCAGAGCATCGGAGGTCAAGGCCATGGTTTTACCTGCTTATTATCTGTCAGTAGGGGCTGCATCCTCAACCAATGATAAGGAGGCAGAAGTACTTTCCTTGTCCCCTGGGGTGAGACACTGTAATGGGGCTGTATCGGGCACTCGTATCTACACTATTTGTCTAATCTGTAAAGCAACTGTGGGAAATGGGAATCTTCCCAGTTTCAAGATGAGAAGGCAGGTTAGGACCCCATCAAGGCCGATCAGGGGTGACTGGCCGAGTCGGGTATTTGAGCCACACCTAGTGGGCCCTTTAACCGGTCTCAGTCAGTGCTGGTTGGGTCCGAACGAAGGACAGAACTGATGGGCGCAAAGGGCTTCCTGCACCGCAGGGTCAGTGGCACCCAGACTTTCAGTTTTCCTAGGAGAGCAATATTTTTCGTAGGAGAGTTGAGATGGATTGATGAGCAAGGGTGCTGAAAAAAATATTGGTAAACTATCATTCTCACTTCATAAAATAGAGGACGTTTTAACTTTCCAAAATATAGGAAGGCAGTCCCAAGACCACTCACTTCTCCCAGGAAAATGGAACGACATCCTCACTGAACGTTGCAGACATGCTCACACCTTTTATTTTCTCATTTCACCCCAGATCGGGAAAAATTTGGTCCGGGCCTGGCACTGACCACTGGGCCAGAACCGGGTGGAAAAAATGTAAGCCCTTTTGTATACCTCTCAAGTTAGTCTTTAAAAAATGATTAAAAAGATAACCTAGACCCCATTTTGTGAAACTTGAAAAAGGCAGCCCAATAAAAAGGCTGTGAAAATGTTCACTTGCGAATAGTCACTATAAAAGAAGAACTTTATCAGATTTTAAAAAGTAATGATTAGCATAAACATTATTAACAATTTCACGAACTCAAGTACCACCAGAATGCTGCTAGAAAAGCATACTTCTGGTTGGGGAGGGAAGATAAGTAAAGAGAAGGCTTCTAGAACATTCTGCTCTGGGCACAGTGTGAACCCCCAGCACACTGAGGGAGGCCAGGTGCCTCCCCAGGCCCTGGTGCCCCAAATCTGCTCAGTGGCCAGGCGTTCTGGACAACTGGGTCCTCCGTCCGCCATGTGAAGACTCAGCCCTCCCTTCCCAGGGCACCAGCCGGGAAGCTGTCAACGCAGGAATCGGGAAAGTGACAGGAGCCAGCCTCTCCACCCTGGGCTGGAGGAAGGAGCGAGATAAACATAAATGGTTGTCTCATCCCTGTTGCCACCACTGGCTACAGTAATCTGGGCAATGTTTTCATGGAGTGAGAATTCCTAACTCCAGTCACAGCTCTTCCTCAAGCTTGGACAAATCCCTTTCCTCCTTTGCAAAGCTGCAGCGAGTCGGTCTACTTTAACCCGTGGCCCTCTGGACGTCAGGGACTGGAGCGGCCTGATCAAGAAATCTGGGTTGCCCAGATCTGGATTCAAATCCTGAAGCTGACACTGAGTGGCTACATGATATCCCCAAGCCTTGGCTTCCCCTGAGGTTGGTTTAAGGGTTGGATGAGATAAAGCACTTACAACACCTGGCACATTCTAGGAGCTAAACATGCTGAAGTTTGCTCCTTCATGTTTGAAAAAGATGGCAAGAATACAGACTCCATGGGGCTTTGGAGGTCGCTCACGCTGCCTTGGGCCTCAGGCTGCCTGAAGTAAGATCACAAAGCTCATGAGAAATCGTCTTCTTCCCGAGAAGCACCACAGAAAGGGGGACTCTCCTTCACTAACAGCTTCTGGGCCACAGGCAGGACGTGGCCTGCCCCCGAGTGCCCAGATCCGGACAAAACCACCCCCAGGACCGCTCCTTCAGAATGACATTCTAGGCTTGTCACAGTCTGTCCTCAGTTTACCATCCCCCTCCCCCTCCCCATTTTATTTTTTTGAGTCGAGGTAACATTATGTACGTTCCAGGAGTACACATTTAAACTGCATATCTGTATGCACTACGAAGCGACCACCACTGCACCCGTCGCCATGCACTTGACCGCTCCATTTCCCCTTCCTCCACCCCCGGCACCTCTGGTAGCCACCAACCCGTTCTCTTTATCTATGAGCTTTTCGTTTTGCTTTGTTTACTTGTTTGTTTTGTTTTATGGATTCCACATGTAAGTAAAATCCTACGGTATTTACCTTTCTCTGTTGTACTTATGTTACTTAGCATAACACCCTCAAGGCCCATCCATGTTGTTGCAAATGGCAAGATGTTTTTAATGGCCAGGCAGTATTCCATTCTATATATGCATCCCAATTTCTTTACCCATTTATCCATCAATAGAAACTTAGGTTCTTTCCATATCTTGGCAATTGTAAATAATGCTGCAATGAACAAAAGGGCGTAGGTATCTTTCTGAGTTAGGGTCTTTGTATTCATTGGATAAATACCTAGAAGTGAAATAGCTGAATCGATTTTGTAGTTCTTTAATTTTCTCAGGAATCGCCATATTGTTTTCCATAATGGCTGCACCAGTTTACATCCCCACAACATTGCACAAAGGTTTTCTTTTCTCCACATGTTCTCCAACACTGTTCCTTTCTTCTCTGCCTGGTAATGGCCATTCTAACAGGTATGAGGTGATGCCTCACTGTGCTTTTGACTTGCACCCCAATAATCAGTGATGCTGAGCATCTTTTTATGCACTTGCCCGCTATCTGTATGTCCTCCTTGGAAAGATGTCTATTCACATCATCTGCCAATTTTTAAATTGGGTTTTGTATTTATTTTTATTATTGAGTTATATGAGTCCTTTATATATTTTGGAGCCCATTTTCTTAATACTTGAATATTTGTAAACATCTTTTTCTAATTGCAGCTGTAGCAATATATATATGTGTGTGTATATATATATACACACATATAGTCAGTATTGGAATATTACATTATTTCCTTATATGTTAATTTTTCAAATATATTATGAACACTTACTACATGGCATTAAATATTCTATAAAAAATTAATATTAATGAGTTCAGTATTACATCCTTATGGATGAATTTAATCAATAATCTACTGTTGAGTATTTAGATTATTTTCATTGTTCAATTCCCCAATTATGTTTTAGTTAACATCCCAATGCATGAGATTTTTCCACACATCTAAAAGTACTTGTTCTACCCTCCAGAAATGCTGTACGAATTAACTCACCCACTCACAGCCCCAAAGCCAGTTCCACTGCGCCATGGCCAACATGGACTAGCACCACTTTCCTAAAAATGCTGGCAACTTAGCTGGGCCCAAACCAAACCAAAACAACCTGCTGTGCACATGCATCCAGGTGTTCAAAGCCATCCCACGCTGCTGAAGATGCCTCAGCTCGGCACATGGGCATCCCCTGGAGAGCGGGGGTTCGGTTCCAGACCACCACAATCAAGCGAGTCATAACCTTTGTCCTGGTGGAGGGCGTTGCCTTCAATTTGTACAAATGCAACATCTGTGAGGCAGAACACAGCGCAGGGCAATGAAATGCCTGCCTGCACGGCCGGCCATTCCTGAGGCCGCCGGGCCCAGCTCACACCCCCTTTCTCCTCCGTCTTGCCCCACGACCGAGGTAGCTCCCATCGGCTCCAGTCTCCAGGCCCACGCAGACACCCACGTGAGGCCCCGCCTGGTTACCTGTGTTTCTCCTGCTAGTCCAGGGGGCTCTCGGAGGACAGGGACCACTTGCGAAGTCCACTGTGGGTTTGCCCTGTCAGGATGCCAGAGCGCTATTTGCAGGCATGGGGCCCACAGGCCTGCTGCATTGGAACCACATGGAGTGCTGGCTGAACACGACTCCCCAGGCCCCTCTAGACCCGCAGAATCTGGGGGCGGGGTGTGTGCTGGGAGGCTCCACCCTCCAATCTCTCGGTGATTCAGGTGCTCATTAAAACCCGAGGATACACTGCCCAGAACTGAGTAGGCATTGATAAGCAAGCACCGCATGGAAAAATCCCCAGGTGGGGCCTGGCCGCTTCCTCCACAGAGGTCATGGAGCAGAGCTTGCCCTGAAGTAGGAGGACAGGACCTGGGAGGTAGAGGACAGGACCTGGGAGGGAGACGACAATTTCCCGTCCAAAGCCAAGTGCCAGGGGAGGCTGAGGACAGGGGTGGGACATCTAGATTGAGCTAGGGACAGGGATGGCGCTGGAACCTGGATTTCAGCTTTGCTCTGTGACTTTAGAGAAGTCCATTTCCCTTTCTGGACCTGTTTCACTATCTGTGATGGGTCAGGGTTGGAACAGATGTTCTCCTCTGTCCTTCTGAACTCCAGGGCAGCTCTTCAACTAAGAAGGCTGGAAATGGGACACATATATCTTGGTGACTTGTGCAGTTCTGGGGCCCAGGTCCTTGTTGTCGAGCAGACCAGAGCCCTGCCCTGGGTTTGGCATGAAGCTAACCTGGTCTGAGTAGGACTCACCTGCCCAAAGCAGACACAGAGCCAGGTACAGTGGGAGGACAGTGTCCCGAGCTGGGGAGAAGCCAGGTAAGTTCAGATGGGCCTGGTGAGGCCCCCTAGAATAGGTTCACACTTTGGAGGGTAAACTGACAAACTGGAATGCATCCAAAAGGAACTGATAGGACGTGGAAGGAGACTCCTAACCAAATTATAGGTTACAGAACCTATTAACAGAACAACAGGTGGTCAGTCTCAAGAGCAGTCAAAAAACCCTGGCAACTCTCTTCAAATCTCTGCAGAACAGCAGAAACTTCTAGCCATGGTCCATAGTCTTAGAGAGCAGGGTTGTGGCCAAGGACTAGAAGGTTCAAGAAGTTTCACTTCAACATGAAAAAGGATTTCAGAACTCTCCCAAACAGAAGTAGGCTGCCTTATTGGAGGGCAGGGTGGTGATAGTGAGCTCTCCATTACTGGTAGCATACAAGGAGAGGCAAACTTCATTTTGCATGTTGAACCAAGCAAACTCAGAGAGCCCTCAGCTCCCACAGTCTATAATTCTATAAGGTACCCCGACGTTCAGCAAGTAAAGATTTCTGGTAAGTATGAAGAGTTTAGCTAGTGCAGATGGGATGCAAGAACCACCTGGATTAACCGAGTCTCAGAGGGCTCTGTTGAGTGCTGTGCTGCACTTTGGGTGAATTTCCATAGTTGTATACTCTGGGGGAGACTCCTCGACTTCCCCCAAATTCTAGGCCTCACCAGGAAAGAATGAGTAAGGCAGAAGCCACAGGGATAGAAACTGCCCAGCTCTTCCCTTCCTCGGGAACCCTACCCTATGGAAGCCAAGAGTAGCCCTAAGGATGGCTCAGCCTCTCCTGAAGACACTGGTTGGTCTAACCTTGCTTCAGGGGCCACAACTCCATCCCCTTTGTGGGACTTGGAGGCTTTGTGCATTTCTGATGGAGTCCTTTGATTTATGTCCTCAGGGTTCCGGCTTAGCTTACAGAATTTAGTAACCAAAGCCACGTTAAGAATTCACCTAGCTCCTTCCCTGTCCCCATAAACCACAGCCCTGGCTTCCCACGGCCACACAGTTCCATCACATCCATCTTGACCCAGAAGACAGCATTGCAAGCACCCCTGAAGTCAGTTTATTCCAATCCCCACCTCCTGTTCACAGATGGAAAACGTGAGGCCTGGGGCGCAGAGGCTTAATGAGAATCCAGAATCAAGGTGGAGCCCGGAGTCCCTTCCGTTTCCTTAGTGCACGTACCAGACTGATCCAAGTTGCTCAATGTGTAGGGGGCTGGGGATGTTGAGCAGCAAGGGACTCAGGTCACACCCCACTGCAGTATCAGAGCTGCCTTTCCGGTGTCTGGACGCAGGGCGGGTGGGGCCCTGGCCCCATCAGTTTCAGGATCTGAACAACCACAGTCAGAGCCCATTGGCTGAGGGTGGAGGCAGGAAGGAGGTGGGGGCGGAGGCCCCAGGGGCCGCCTCCAGGGCCTTGGGCAGAGGAAAGGCAGGGCCTAAATGCTCATGGCTGTTGAGAAATGTTAGTGTTCACACGCAAATGACAGAGGCTCCAATGGAAGAACACCATAAACACGGGCCTCAGTTTCCCCGCCTCTAAGACGGGCAGAAGAAGTTTGCCAAAGCAATGCCTGAATTTGATTTGCATTTTCACATCGTCAGGGATACTTAAGATTTGGTTCAACGCCTGCTGTTACCCAGTGTGGCATCAGCATCGCCCACTGCCTGCCTGGGGGGCAGACCGATGTGGCTATACCACCCACGTAAAGAAAGACACGCCAGGCTGCACCACTCAGCTGTGCTGGGGGCACCGCCTATTGTGGGAACACCTGTGGCACCCCCAGAGCACCCCGAATGGGGGGCTGGGCGGATGTGGTCTCCACTGCGCCTGCCTGTCTGACCCACCGATGAGGGAGAGGTCGGGGGAGGGCAGAACCACGCCCTCTGGGGCGCCTGCTGAGCCAGATCAGGGCACACAGTGCGTGCAGGACCCAACCCCAAGTTCGCACATGAACAGGCTGAGGCCTAGTGAAGGGCTCTTCAATAGACCATATTCTTTTGCTTCCTCCCTGGAGCCCACCTTTTCCTGTCCCCTATCAGCTTCCCAGGGTGTCTGCCAGTTCTGGTCGCCTTAGAGGGCCAGGAGCTGGCAAAGGACTTGGCACCATGTCTGGCATTTGGGTCAGCCTGGTAGGCAAAAGGACTCTGAAGGAGCAGGACAGAAAATGAGGTCAGTGGCCAGGATAGATGAGGTCAAAGACACACTGCCAAATACTGACCTGTCTCCCCAACCCAATGTCCCCAACCCAACCCTCGGGAGTCCAGGGTTGAGGCCCTGGCTTGCCACTTGCTTACTGTGTGACCTTGGGGAGCATCCTCCCCTCTCTGGGCTTCTGTTTCCTCCTCTTTGTGGCAGGTGCTTGGGCAATGGGTAGGTCGGAGCCCTCCAGGTCTTGACCCACCGTGGATGTGGAAGAAGGGGCAGGGTGAGGTGGTCCTGACACCTCCCCCTCTGTCAATCCTGGGGTTCACTTGCCCCGGGCGGGCCATGGCTGGCGGTCCGGTGCACTCAGCTGTCAGCCCTGCACGCAGACAGCTCGCTGGAGGACAGGCGTGGCGGAGCCTAGTCAGGAGGGCCTGGGTGGGGGTCCCGAGCCCTCCCCAACCCTCTGTCCTGGAGCAGCCTCGTGGGGAGGCAGTAAAAGGGAGGGCCTGGAGCAGAGGATGACAGTTCAGTGGCCACCTCCCAAGTTCCATGAGCATGCTCACCACCCTGCAATGGCACTGCCGGCAGAGAGAGGCCAGCGCCCAACGGTGAGCACGATGGCGCCTACATGATGCCCAGGGCAGGGTCGTTGGTTGCAGGGAAACCGGCCTCACGTGCGTAACTGGCTTGATGCACGGAGGTGTGCAGTACTATCCAGTGTTACTCACATGTTTAAAAACACAAAGTAGATCCTTACATACAGAGATGGAAAGGTTACCCTGGCCAGTGTGGCTCAGTTGATTGGAGTGTTATCCCATGAACCAAAAGGTTGTGGGTTCAATCCCCAGTCAGGGCACATGCGTAGGTTGTGGGTTTGGTCCCCAGTCACGGAGTGTTTGAGAGGCAACTGATCATGTTTTTCTCTCACATGGATGTTTCCCTCCCCCTCTCTCTCCCTACCTTCCCCTCTCTCTCAAATCAACATGCATGTCCTCAGGTGAGGATTTTTTTTAAAGGGGTGTTAAGGTTGGTAGAATATCAATATACAAAATAAATGATTTCTGTACCTAAATGTCCAGGAAAACACACCTAGAAAAGCACAAATGGATGAAAGTCATCATTTCTAAAGAAAGGACTACTAAAATTATGGTCAATTTTGGTTTTACTTGGATCCTGAAGATGTTTAAAACAATAGTGTATTCAAGTTATATTTGTACTAAGACACTAACAAGGAAAAAAAATGCCTCTCTTGGAACTGCCGAGCAGCCGGGCGGCCATTTGACAGATGGGAAGGCAAGGCCCAGAGATGGCGCATCGGCTGTGGGACGCCACACAGCCAGCTGGGGACGGAGGCCGAGCGGGGCCCACTCTTGGCTCACATTCCAGGGCTCTTTTATCTGCAGATGGTGCAGCTGGGCCCACTGTGATCCAGTACGATCTCACCTTACCTGGATCATACCCGCAAAACCCCTGTTTCAAATGAGGTCATATTTACAGGTTCCGGGCGAACGCGAGCATTGGGTGGACACTCTTCACCCGGCACAGACGACTTGTCTGCTGTCAGGCTGCTTCCTCAAGGGGGGGTGTCAGGCTGCCTGGGCAGTGGGGAAACGGCCGGGAGGTCTGCAGGGCTCACAGACACTCGGTGACAAAGAACTCCACCTCTGGGGGGAGAAACGCTGAAAGTAGGTCAGTCTGTACATTGCTTACCTGGGGGGAGGGGAAGCGTGGACGGGGATGGATGTTTTATGTATTGTATGGCATTTGGCCTAGTTGTTCTGGAAGATTCAGATTTGCCAACAAAAAAGTGACACAAGATAAATGATTTTTAGGGATTAAAATTCACTTGCCGAGAGAAGTAGGATGGCTGGTCTTCGGGTAACGGACACATTTAGATCCATCCACGGTCAAGATGGGTGGATTTTCTCTGCTCCTTCTTGTCTTCTCCCCCCCACGTGGGCTCACAGCAGCTCCCCTCTGCTCCCCTGCCAGTCCTGCCCCCTGTCTGGCCCTGTCCCCTCAGGTTATCCAGGAAGGCTCACAGTGTCCTGAGGGTGGGGGACACTGAAAGGACAAAGTGCAGGGGGTGGAAACCCCCAGCGTACCCCAAAATATCAGAGCCAGGATTTGGGTCATCTGTTAAAACTCTTCGTTTATCGGGGGGTCCCCTACTTTTTCCAAGTTGATTTTTAAAAAATCCTCACCCGAGGACATTTTTTTCGTTGCTTTTTCAGAGAGAGAGGAAGGGAGAGAAGAAGGGGAAAGAAACATCAGTGTGAGAGAGAAGCCTCCCATGCGCGCCTGGACGGGACGAGCGCCTGGCCCGAGAACTGAGCACTTCCAGACCGGGGACTGCACACGCCCACGCTGGTGCCCAGACCGGGGACCGATCAGCAGCCTCGGTGTGAGGCCTGATCGGGAACTGAACCTGCAACCCTTTGGTCACTGATGATGATGACACTCCAACAAACTGAGCCTCACCAGCCAGGGCTCCCGGGTGATCGTGTGAACGTGACCGTTCATGAACGTGATACTGATACCCCTCAGGGCTCCTTTCCAGGCTGAATCTGGCTTTTGTCACCAGCTGACCCAGGAACTCTGAGATGTCAGGGGTAGCCTCTTCTACCGGTGTCACCATCTTGACTTGCCTGCCTCTCAGCCACTAATTTGAAGTTTTATAGTTTCTGTCCTTTTTACAACAACAACAACACAACAACAACAACAACAACAAATACAACGATAACGAACACAAGTGCTGCTGTGAAGCAGCCCAAATAAATGGGCCCCAAACTCGACACCCAGCGGGGACGGAGATGAAGTCCTCAGGTGACCGGGCACCTACACTAGCCACCTGGGAATTCAACTACCAAGGAAAAGAACAGAATTAAAAACATGTACACGTGCCGAAAAGGTGTTACCAAAGGTGCGTCTGCAAGGCAAGCATGACTGAAATTTTTCTAATGGGTTTTATGTCACGGAGTGTACAGATGTTCCTTCATAGCACAGAAATCCGGTTCAAACTCTAAGGTTTCAGGGCGCATGTGTGGAAGCCTGTATTTGGCTCAGCTGGGATGATTTGGGGGCATTATTTTTCAGGTCGGGCAAAAACCACTCGGAGGCCACACACTCACCCCTGTCCCTGCAATGCCTGCGGCGGAGGGCTCAGTGTCCAGGGAAGGCAGCTTCCCTTCCCAGCCCCTCACCACCGCACCCTTGGCACTCTGAGTTCAACAGTCCGATTAAACAGGACTGCCCCGCTCCTACTAAGCAGGTGTTACGAGCTCGGCCTGTCAGGTACCCCACTCACCCTAACACAAGGTCAAGTCCAACCACCTCCAAACCCAGCCAAGATGCCATCTCCCTTGGGACACCTTCCCTCGTCCCCAGCTCTCCCCACTGAACACAAAGGCACCCAGCCCAGAGTTAGGATGAAACATAAGAACGCTCATGAGTAATGTAAACACCCACATGTCCAGCTGGTTAAATAAATCACAGGCCAGCCACAGAACATTAGGTAGCCATTAAAAGTCATGTTTCCATGAATTATTTAACATGGGAAAATGCCCCAGCAAAATGCTGAGTAACTAAAACACAACCATGTAAAATAGTCACACTGGTGTATATTACACAGCAGGAAAAGAAAGACACTGAAATGTACAGAGAGCCTATCTCTTAATGATGGGATTAAAAGTGACTCCTAAATTTCTTTTTACTTTTCCAAATTTTGATATTCTGCCTCAAACACTGTAATAATCAGAATAATTAGATGTCTTAAGTGGAATCCTAAATATTTGTTAGTCCAAGGCTTGCATCCCCTCTTCTATCCTTGCCAAAATACCATCTGACCTCTACTCAAACTCCTTCAGAGATGGGGAACTCACTACCCTTCTTCCTCATAAGAGGTAGAATCAGGCCTCCTTTAGCTTTCCCCTCACTGACCACAAATCTACCTTCTGGAACAACAGAGAACAAGGCTACTTCTCATGCTTCTTGGCAATCCGTCAGAGGTTGGAAGGTAGTGGCTGGCCTCCAGGCCTCCGACCCCAGTGGTCTTTCAAGGCTATCAATGTCCCCTGGTTCCCACATCTCTGCTTGCTTTCCTTGGGTACAGTTTGGGCAGGGGTGTCCTTGGAGTGTAACTATGTTTCCCTTACACCATTACCACATTTCCCTCTTATCAGGGGCGTGCCGCTTGCTAGCCAGTGTATCAGGGACACTATTAAACACATTCTTTCATCTAATTTTTAGAGCAATCCTTGACCCGGGAGCTAATATCACACTTATCTTACAGATGACGAAACTGAGGCATAAAGAAGCCAAGTTCCTTCCACGGTCACTGAATGGATCTGGAAGGAGCCAGGACTGAAACAGCATGGAGCCCAGCGCCTCGAGTGTCAAGTTCATATATGGCCACGTGAATCCAGCTCTATAAACCCCTGTCTGCAGTGTCTCTGGTTGAGTTTCAGGATTATTTCTGCCCACGCAGCCTGTTCCACATCACTCCCTTTTGCGTCTCCCCCTCTGTCTCACCTGACCTGCTCCGCGGATGTGATCACAAAGGGCTACTGAGAGCCTGACTCATCGAGAACCTGCTGCCTGAGGCCCAGCTTTGGGAGCAGTGCCGAGCAGGCCCTCTGTCTGCCTGCTCAGGGCGGTGGGGCTGCTGCCAGAGCAGAAGCCCCAGGGACTGGGCAGTTCAGACACCATGCCAGCACCTGCATAGAGGGCTGGCCGCAAGGTACCAGGTGCCCCTCCCCACAGAGGGGCTGGTAACCTGCTGGGGAAGGAAGGCCCTGCATACTCCCAGCTCACTCCTACGGGCAAGTCTATGGAAAATTTGTTTCCTGGGCCCCTTCTCTGTCTGTCTGGCCTTCTCCAAAGTCCTCCCAGGGAACATGGCCACATCAGCCACGGTCTCTGCCAAGACAGGCATAGGAAGGACCACATCATGCAGATAGATCCTCAGTATGCACCCCGGGTCTGTGAGGGATCCCCACTCATTCATTCACGAGGATTTCAACCTGTCCCCATAAGGCAGTGATTGGGCCTCTCAATGGAGCCTGGAACAGCTGGTCAGCTGAGACCACCAGGCACTGTAACAAACTCAGCAAACCCTCAGGTCCTTGAACCCAGAGGGACTCTGAGGAATCCTAGTGGTCAATCCCCTGTCCCTAGCCAGGGTAGACCCCACCGGAATCTCTGGTCTCGTTCTTTGCTACCTGCCACCTCTACTCTCCATAATGAGCCCCATCATACTGAGCTTTTTTTCCAGTTCAGCCTGTGCTCAGGCTGTTCTCTCCGCCTTGACTGGGTAACTCCTACTAAACTTCCAACACACAGTCCCCCTACCAGATCCAAAAAGCCTTCCTGTGTCTCCCAAGGCCGAATGAGCTACTCCTTTTGCATGCTGGGCTAAGACTTAGCTTGGCTCTTATTTGGCCCACATTTATTCACGCAAATATTTACGTAGCACCTGCTACGTACCAGGTGACCAGCACTGGAGAGGGCGTGCAGAGACCAGGGTCAGTTGCACAGCTCTGCCACCAGCTGGCTCTGTGACTGTGGACACATCACTCCTTGCTAAGCCCCGGTTCCCTCGCCTGTAAAGTGGGGAAGATGCTGCAGCTCAGCTTTACTTTTGTGAGCTCAGCAGGATGTGTAAGTACTCTGTAAACTGCTACTCAGGCTGAGTCATTGTTGTGGTGACCTGTCCCCCTCTAGTCTGAGCTCATTTTTGTGTATCTCACCCTCAGAGCTCTTTGCTCCGGCCGCCCACCAGGGAACCGGCAGCCTGTTGGGCATGGGCTTGGGTGCTCCGGGGTTGGCGCCTGGCTGAGAAACTGGGCGTGGATGTGAAACAGGCATGAACTTTAAACAAAATTGACTTACAAGTCCTGTCATACAGGGGCAGGGCCCTGACACTGCTGGGGTGAGGAAGACATGCCAGGCTGCTCTGAGGCAACAGGGTGGAAGGCTTTTATGCCAAAGGGCTTTGGGATCATTAAGAAGACACCAAAAGAACAGGGTAGGGGCCGAGACACAGAACCCTGGATTGAGGGACTGGCTACCAGGGCTCTGCTCTAAGTTACTTTGTGTGACACCTGTCAAGACCCCTCCCTTCTCTAGACCCCCACCTCCATCCGTACACTGGGTGTTTGAGCGCAGGTGGTCTCCAAGGCCCCTGCTCACTTGGGTGGTCTGTGCTGAGGACAGACGGGGACAGCAGTAAGGCCCTCGGGAGGGCCAGAAGGCGTGGGGACCCATGCTCGTGGTGGTCTCCTCTTCCGGTCCATGGAAGGGCAGGCCAGAACAGGGCCCTCCTTCAGTCTCCTGCCACTGCTGTGTGGATGGAACTCACCACTGGCCCACTCTGCAGACTGGGAGGTTGACACAAGTAGACAGAACACAGACTCTCAGACTGCTAGAAACTATTTCCCTCCTTCTCCATATTGAGGGAGAAAGTGAGGTCCAGAGAATGGTAAGGAAGGTCAGGGTTTTCTTGGGGTCACACATCATGTTTGTGGCAGAGCCAGGACCTAAGCCCAGGACTGATGTCCTCCTATCACCATCGATTACAAGTCTCAGGCCTGGCTTAGGTCTATTTGCCCATCACCTTATCAGCCAGCCCCGTGTTTCTGCTGACAGGGCCAAGGCTCAGTTTCCCTGCTGAAGCCAGAGAAGACATGATGGTTTCTGGGCCTGGAGAGGTTTTTTTTGAACAGGGAGTAAAGGAGGAGCCAGGAAAGCAGGGGGGGGGCATTGTACTTGGGACCAAAACTTATCTTCCTAGACTAGGCACAGGGCACGGCCACACAGGGAGCAGGGTGGGGACAGCACGCAATACCCAACAGACTAAAAAGGCTTGTGCTTAGGCACAGGCACAGCAGGTGCACAGAGGGACAGAGAGAGAGACTCAAATTCATTGAAAGATGACCAAATATTCTCAAAGTTTGGGTCCTGCCAGGGTCTCCAGAGGGCTGATATCAAGTTAATGGGACCACCTATTCCCACCTGGCTGGATGGCAGGCACTGATAGGAAAAAGGGCCAGAACTTGAGGGGTCCTTCCTTTTCCCTCCGTGCCTCAGGAAGTCCCCTAAGGAGGTTGTCCTTCAGACTCTAGGATCTGAACCTTCTGGGCTTGTCAGACCCCAAGGGGCAGCTGGTACCACTGCAAGAAACCCGAGCAGAGTCTCCTGGGTCCTAACCCAGCTCTGAGGCCCCTTGGGGGATCGGAAAGGAGCGAAGGGTGGCAGGCTGTAGAGCTCCTCCCTCTTTGGCCCCTCCCAGTTCCTCCACCCCCACCGAAACCCCAGGACAGTCCACAAGCACCCGCGGGGCCTGAAGAGGCTCCGGACCAACGATTCTCAAACTTTAAAGCTTACTGTCATCAATCACCTTAGCCTCTTGTTAAAAGGCATGTTCTGTTTAATCAGTCTGGGGCAGAGCCCGAGATTCTGCATTTCTAACAGGCTCCACATGATGTGGATGCTGCCAATCCGTGGACCACTCTGCGAGCAGCAGCCCTAGAGAGGGTCTGCTTCGGAGCCGTGGGAAAGCCGAAGGGCCGGGGAGGTCAAGTCCATGGCCACACAGCTAGCAGCCCCTGACCGGAGAAGGGCATGTGCCACAGGCACTAGGGATTTCCTCACTCTGGCATAGGAAATTATCTGTCCTTCCCGGGCCCAGGGGCCGTGCTTGTAAACTCCGCTGCCCCCGTGGCTCAGCCCTGGGCCGGGGGAAAGAGCGCCGCCCGGCGGAGCCTTCCCTGCCTCCCTCCGTGACGGCCTCTCGCAGTTCTCCGCCCGGCGCCCCAGGCTGCCCCGAGCGAGCCCGCGGGACCGCGGATCCCCAGCGGCAGAGCCGCTCCACACTTCCCTTCCCTTCTGAAGGCAAACTTCTGGGCCGGCGCCCTTTACCTTTTGGGGGGCTTTGCAGCACCTCAGCCTGCTGTGTCTGCAGCCCATCCTCCTCCGGGGGCTCCCGGACGCCCCCTCCCAACTCCGGGGCCCCCAGAGGGCCCTGCCGTCCGGGCCCCGCGGCTGGGTCCGCGCCTGCCGGCCAGGGCTGCCGGCGAGACCCTGAAACTGAACCTGAAAGCGCAGACTTGAGCCCTAGCGGCGCAGCCGCGCGCCGTAAATATCCGAAGAGCCGGGACTCCAGAAGCCCGTGGGGTTCGCGGCTCCACCGCTCAAGGCAGGTGACTAGAAAGAATTCTTGTAAATGTAAATGATAGGAACCACCGGCCCCGGGCGGAAAGGACCCCCACGAGCGACGGATGCTGTTCCTGGGCCCTCAGCAGAGAAAAAGGCCAGGAAAAAAATCAAAACATTAAAAAAAAATTCAACACAACAGCTGCCATTTATTGAGGACTGTTTCTGTCCCTGCTTCTTTATACATATTATTTCTATTTCTTGCCATCTCCTTGCAACAGAGGCGTTATTGCCTCCATTTTACAGGTGAGGCTCAAAGATGTGATTGGCCCAAGCTCTCATAGCTTAGTAACTACCAGAGCCCAGGTATAACCCAGTGTTAACCCCAGAGCCTAAGCTTTAAGCTTTAAACCTTAAGCTTTAAACCACTTCCTTACAAATACACAACAATATTAAGTTTACTTGCAATGCGTCCTTACTTGTGGGTGGAGAGCTCTTTCCAGCTCACTGGCATCTGTGATACTCAATTCTATCTATTTTGGATCAATGATGTCCATGAAAACAGATTTGTGGCAGCAGGGTGTAAGGGGACTAAATGGTAATAGGAAAAATATAATAAAAAAATTTTAAGTAAAACAAATCCCAGAAGGCCCAGAAGACACTTGGTAAGGTTTGGTGATGAAAGGGACTTGCAGTCACGAGTGGGGAAAGAACAGGAGACCACAAAAGAACTGCCCCCTCCACAGAGTGCAAGGCCAATTGCAACAGGCTGTCTAACAAAGAAAACTAAGGGCTTGGGTGGTATTAGGTTCTTGGAAGTATGAATAACAGGATGGTGGTTTACAAAATATGGTCCCAAATGGGCAGTACCAGCACAACGGGGAACTTGGGTTAGGAATACAAATTCTCAGGCCCCGCCCAGATTTGCGGATGTAAACTCTGGGGCCGGGTCTCAGCAACCTGTAGCTTACCGAGCCCTCCCAGTGATTCTGGCCCATGCTAAAGTTTGAGAACCACATGTAGGATGGCCAAACAGATATTAAGGGGAAAGTGTCTACTTAAATTCACAGTGTTTCTTGAAACAGTACTTGTGATTTAATGAAAACCAAAACCAACAAACAAGCCAAAACCCAAAACAACCAAAACACCCAAGAAATGATAATTTATCCATAAAAATAGAATGCCATGTAACCAGCAAAAATACTGATGAGGCTGAATATTTTATACATTATAAAGTGTAACAAATTCATTCTTATTGAAAAAATCATTAGTGACTACCTGTGGATGGTAAGTTTTGGATTCTTAAAATTATTCTTCATTTTCTTATACTAAAAAATGAGTATGCACTTATTACTATTGTAAAGAAAATTAGTATTGTAATAATAAAAAGGTTTTTTTTTAAAAAAATATGATTTTAAACCCATGCATGAGACTGAGGCTAGTTTTTCACCAGGAAGCCACGGGATGTGAAATGCCAATGAAATAAATGGCTGCGAGAATCACCTAGGTGGAAAAGCAAGGAAAATGGCAAAATGTGTGGAAAATTCGCCTTGAACCAGTTATTTTCCCTTTTGGAGAGTTCCTCACCTAAACATTGAAGGGTTGAAGTTTCTAAATTGTTCTCGAATTGGAATGCTAACAATGGAAATCAATAGCCTGGGCTGGTGGGTGGGAACTAGGAAGGTTTTTCTGTTCCTGGAGGCTTTTTCTCAAGTGGTCTGGCCTCCAGCTTTCCTGAGCTTTGTGGGAGACCAGCCTCAAGTTTCCAACTTTCACACAATTTGCTTTTTTGATTATGTGCTTCAAAGTTTCTGCCTGAGAAAAAAACTCTAAGGATTTTTTTGGGGGTCGTTTGTCCTAGTAACTTGACTTTGAATGCATTGCTAATGAGCTTTGAGATTTTGGGTGGTTGATGTACCAGTCAGGTTAGGTTTGGTTCCGCTGCAGTAATGAAAAACATAGAACTCTCAGGGACTGAACATCAGCGAAGCTAGCTTTGGCTCACTCTACATGTCCAGCACAGGAGGCAGCGGGCTCTGCTTCACTGCAACATTCTACACTGTCCTCTGTGCAGGCGTCACAACACCATGGCTGCAGGGCTGGCCAGGGCAAGAGAAGAGAGTGTACAGAGAATGGCGCATGGAGTCTTAAATGCTACCACTCAGAGGTGACACCCATTAAGTCCACTCACATTTCATTGGCCAAAATAAGTCACACAATCATGCCCAAGTTCAAGGTGATGGGGAACTGCAATGTGTTCCCAGAGGGAGAGGAGAACCCCAAACAGTGGCGAACAGCAGTAAAGCCTACCACACTCAGGTATCAACAAGCAGATACTAGGATGTGCCCATTTTTTGGACAACTTGGGTGAACAACTCATCCTGATTTAGCACCGAGAATCCTATGTCTCTGGAGAATCCTAAGTCCTAGGCACACTGGCATAGTTGGCTATCCTATGGGCAAGGTATAGTGAAGGTACAAGAGAAGAAGACTAAGTTCTTGTTTTTGAATTAGTTATCTTTTTTCTTTACATTAGACCTATATCTAGGAAAAGATGGGAAGCAATGCAAAACAGGTTATAAAGCTAGGCTAATGTTAAGTTATGTACTCCATGTGGAAAGTATTGACATTAAAAGGAGATAAAGGGACCATGGTGACTGGGGATGGGGAAGGAGGACTTCCTGGAGGAATATTAAAACCAGAGGACATTTATGCCAAAGGGAATCCTAGAATCTCAGGTTGGGATGGGATCTGATGCTTCTCTTCTGTCGCTCACAACTCAAATCTCTTTTAGAATTTCCTTTCTAGGTATTTGTGGAGCCTATGTCTACATACTTCCAGTGATGGGGAAATCACGATGTACCTTGCCATATCTAGGGAGGAAGGAGTAATTTCAAAGAGGAGGAACAGGGTGAGTCAGATCAGAGTAGAGCATGGAGGGTGGGGAGTTGGGGAATGAAAAATTAGTGTTTGTAGCTCGGTTGCTTGTAAAGGGATAAAAGCTGAGGGTGGGGTGGGCTCTCTTGGGAAAGATTGGAAAGAACGACACAGGGATTATCCAGAGCCTGTTCCTTTAGAAAAACACAATGTACCCACACATAAAAAGTTTTGCATAGAATTTCAGGCAGTTCAGGGCCCTCCCCTGCAATGGGGGCCCTGAGTGGATCCCAGGTTAAGAATCTTTCAACTCAGTGGTTGCTAAACATCGTTCTAGCCCCCAGAGCCTTTCCTGTCCACGTCCTTCCAATTGAGCCCAACTGTTCCCCAAATACGTGTTGTCTGTACGGTGTCTTTCTCCACCACCCATCTCTGTGGCTATAATTCTACCTGTGTGTCAAACAGCAGCTCAAATGTCCCCCTTCCGAAGGCCTTGCAGCACCTGTTCTGTGGTTCTCACAGCACACTTGGCAGCTTTCCACAGAATTACACTTGTTTGTGTGCTCTGCATGTCCTCCCTAATGGACTAAAGGTTACACAGCTCCGTCTCCTCCCTCCTCACCCCGCCCGATACTTAGGGTACTGCGGCAGAGATTTCCAGTCACCTTATTCAGTTTTCATTCTTCCCTCTTCCTTAGTTGCAGAATCCTGATATTCTCTGAGACAGCAATGTGCTGGGCCACCCATCAGGCTAGTTACCCAGCTTCCCTTGTATCTGTGGGTGGCCAGTGATATGTAAAGGGAAATTATGGTTGGCGCTTCCAGGAAATCTTTTAATAGGAGAATGGCTCAGCTTGGAGCAGGGATCCCCCTTTCCTTGGGCCACACCCCGCTTTTCCTGCCTGGAATACAGACTTGATGGCTGGATTCCAGCAGCCATTTTGTTATCCTGGTCAAAACAATGGGAAGTGCCTTGAACTTTGATGAATTTATAGAGCCCTTATACCAGCTTTGATCAACTATTTCCTAACTTTTTCACATAATAGAATAAACAACCAATTTGTTTAAGACACTGCCATTGAGATTCTGTCCACTAGCCACAGAATGCGATCTCTAACCAACTCACAGTCACTAATTGTTTTGTTATATTGAATTGAATGAGAATAATTTTCTCTTAAAGACACTCTGCGTAGCCTCAAACGTCAACTCTGCAGGTGGAAAATGAGGTTCTGCTGAGAAAGGTACCTTGGATTTGCCAGACTCTGGATGGAAATGCTGTTTTTGACAGCGTCCTCTTGGAATACATGTAAGAGAAGGAAATGAAAGGAAACCTAAAATTGTTGCATCCTTATGTTTCTGTTGGAGTGTTGCAGAAAGAATGAGCAGGCTCGTTGGCTTCAGAATTACCTGGGCATTGTTGGTTCAAAGGCAGTTTCCCTGGAGCCCTCTCTTCTTTCCCATCTATTGAACCAGGGCCTAACATGTGAGCCTCATTGGTAGCATGGCTGTGGTGGGTCATCTCACCAAGGAATCAAATTGCTACATTAATTATATGGAATTGAATTAATGGGGGAGTCCTTTGAAAGGAGAGTGGAGTCTGAGTAATGCTAATTAGCAAGAAGCCATCCCTGCCTATTTTCCCAGGAGACCTGTGGTTTGGGATTTGGGACTGCCTTGGGAGAGGTGGCAAGATTCATGTCACCCCTTTTCTTGACCAAGCAAGCATCAGTTCCTGTCAATAACTACAGTTTATGTCCCCTCTTACACTCCCCCTCATGTCCTTTATCAGAGGACCGTGTTCGCACCTTCTGCATGTCCCACCTGACATCGTGTTCCCCGCGCCATTCCGGTCCAGACGTATTTGCTGTGACTCCTCCACGGGGAACCAAGGTCTCCAGCAGCCGGCCTCGCTCTCTGATTTGAAAAATAAATGGTTTCCCACCTTGTCACCTGCTATTTAACCACAGTGTAAGCAGCCCCTCTTCATCAGACAACTGCCCTGACCCGTCCCTTGTGGAAAATTCGCAGCTTCCTGACCCTGATACCGCCTTGCCCACGAGCGGCTGACCAAAACGGGACTCAGTGGACAGTGAGGACAGGGACTGTGTTTTCCAAGACAAAAACTGGAAAACATAATTTGGCAAAGGAATTTATGACCTTTATATTTTTTATTGACTTGACTTTATTCATCCATTTATTCTTTGCCAGCATATTGGAATTCTGGGGCATCGAGATAGTTTATGGGGGCAAGGAGGCAGAATATTTGTGGATGGGAGGGGCCCAGAACACAGGGGAATTATGGTTGAGGTCCGAGGTTCAAAACCTAAATGTCTACGGGGCTGGTGAGTATAGAGAGGAGGAGAGGGCCAGCATGAGAGGGGTGGGTGCGAGCTGCGAGCCACACACCCTTCAAGAGGAGCTCAGCTGGGTGTGTGGCCAAGGACGAGCGTTAGAAGGAAGTGAAGACCCGGGCTGGCCAGACCTTCCAGTTTTTCAAGAGAAGCCAGAAATCATTTGTGCTTTTTAATGTAAAATAAATCTCTTGCTCTCACACACACAGAGTCCTGTAGGCTAAACCAAATATTTACTCTTTGCTGGAGATTGCCTTACCTGTGGTCCAGGTAGCCACATAACGTAACAAGGGGTTGGGACAATGCCATGAGAACATCCTAACTGGATCCCGGAGAGGAAAGGGAAGAGCAGGCTCCATGGAGGAGGTGATGTTTGAGCTGAGCTGTGGAGATTAAGGAGGGGCTCCAGTCAAGAAAGTGGGGAAGTGTGATCATGTGAGGTCATGGGGGTGTGAATGGCCTTATTATAGGGATCATTCTGCAATATATACAGGTATAACATTAAAAAAAATGTAGAGAAGAACACACACGCCCAGCGCTGGGTGGCTTTTCATGGGGCTCAGTGGCTTTAGTGCAGCTGGAAAGCTGGGTGACATCAGGGAGTGAGGGAGACACAGGTAGGGAGAGGCCTTGAAGGCCTGGCCAGGGCGTTTCTGCCTTGTCCTCTGGGCAATGGGAGCGGCACAGACTGACTGGTATTGTATATGGCGGCTCTGGAGCTCGGGTAGAGGGTGGGCAGATAGCACTGTCCTGGAGACATTGAATATGTACTGGAATGGTTCCCGAGGAACCTGGTGTGGGTCCAAAAGGCACTTTGGTCCAGAAGAACAGCAGCCCCCGGGTCCCGCTCAGGTTCTGCCCTCACTGAGCTCCAAGCCTGATATAATATAGTAACTACGGTGGCTGGCGGTGGGTGCAGGGCAGAGTGTGGGGTGCTGTGGGGTAGGCGGAGAGCAGTTTCCTCTCCTCTCAGCCTGGGAGGCGGCAGCTAGCAGCCGGCAGTGTTGTGGTTACTGGGGCCTTGGGTTACAACACATGTTTGTTTTTAAAAAACGTTGCAATACCTTTTAAATCAGGGCCCTGGACAGGATCCAAGGACAGTAGCAGAACCAGCCCCTGTGATGCTTCTTAAAGAAGCAGCTGCAGAGGCAGGCAGCTTTGGGAAGGATTGCCGGGAGGCTCTGAGTTCAGGCAGGGCTTGGAAGGAGATCAAATCTCCAGTTCACCCTGTTGCCCCTCAAGGTACTTTCTGTCCTGGAGCCCTTGAAGAAGATGGTCAGTCTTCCAAGCTGTCTCGGAAAACTAGAAGCGGGGGGTACAAGTCCTCAGGAATAAGGTGGTCTATATCTCTTGGAGGAAAGCCCTACCACACTGTCCAAGATTCAGGGGGCCAGCTTGACAGGGAGTGAGTGTCCCATTTTGGGAGGTATGCAAGCAGAGGCTAATATTGGTAGGGCCTGTTGGAAAAGGCATGTGAGGGTCTCCTGACATAAGGGTCCCAAGGAAACAAATGATCAGATCCTTTTTTAAAAATATTTTATTTATTTATTTTTAGAGAGATGAGAAGGGAGGGAGAGAGAGAGGGAGAGAAACATCAATGTGTGAGAGATACATCGACCTGTTGCCTGTCACATGCCCCCCACTGGGGGCCTGGCCCACAACCCAGATATGTGCCCTGACTGGGAATCAAACCAACAACCGTTCAGTTTGCAGACTGGTACTCAGTCCATTGAACCACACCAGCCAGGGCTGATCAGATCCATTTTGACTGCAAGGGATCTTTTTCCCTTTTCAGAGACAGAAGTTATTCCTCAAAGGAGTCAAGATTGGGATTCAAGAGACTTTCATTCTGGTGCACTGTTGGTGGGAACGTAAAATGGTGCAGACGGTATGACAAACAGTAAGGCGGCTCCTTAAAGAATTTAAAATACAGTCATACGACCCAGCAATCCCGCTTCTGGGTGTGTACCCCCGACCAGGATCTAGATGAGATGTCTGCACTCCCGTGCTCCGCACAACAGAGATCCCGACAGCCAAGACACGAAAACAGCCCGGACAGCCACCGCCAGGTAAATGCATAAGGAAAAGGTGGTATATACATATGATGAATGGAATATTGTCCAGCTTCTCAGAAGATGGAAATTCTGCCTTTTACGACAACACGGATGAACCCGGAGGACATGATGCTGACTGAAATAAACCAGTCACAGAAGGACACTTATGCATGATTCCACTTTACAAGGTGTGCAAAACAGTCGGGCTCATAGAAGCAGACCAAGAGCGTTGGTCCTAGAGATCTGTGCCACAACAGAGTGTCTATAGTGCACAATACTTTATTGTGCACTTACATGCTTGCTAAGAAGGTGGATCTCAGGGCAAGTGTTCTTACCACAAAAACAAACAACCAAACAGAAACAAAAAATCAAAGGGGCACAAGGAAATTTTTGGAAGTAATGGGTGTGTCTGTTAACTTGATTTTGGTGATTTCTGGGGTGTATGTATATGTATAGTTCAAATTCTTTAAATTATATACATTATTTTTTAAAATGTTTTCTTCTGATCCTTGGCTTGCTATTGATTTGCATTTGACCCTGGATAATTCATATACATTCATTTCTCTGGCCTTACACCCTTGCCTACAGCTTACCCAGTGTTTGACATGGAGTAAGCTCTAGCACAGATCTGTTGAATGAATGAATAAATAAGTGAATGAATGAATGGCTTGGGTTGGGTCCAAAGTTGGATTGGGGTCAGTGAACTTCAGAGTTTACATCAACCTCCTGAAATTACACTCACAACTGTGTGCATATAAATGATTAAAATCTTTCTGGGCAGAGGACCTATAACATTAATCATCATCACTATCATTTATTGAAGATTTTTTTTATGGTATGCTAGGGTCTTCACGGTATCTTTCCATGGTTAATCTTCAGGACCCACGAGGGAGCTTGGATGGGGTACGAATTCCTCTCTACTAAAGTGGAAACTCAGGTTGGAGAGTGTAAGGATCATATGCTGGATTTGAACCCAAGTTCAACAGACTCCATAACCTGAGCACAAGATAAATTACTACAGCTTCTCAGAGAGATCTGGGACCCCAGAAGGTAAACAGACAACATTCTATGGCCCCAGAGTTCTCTTCCTCCGTGGGACTGTGGGAATGGGGAGAAAAGGGCGAGGTGGAGGAGAAAGGAAGCCAGCCGGAGCAGGCAGCGCCCCCGCCAGCAAGGGCTGCTATTTAGAGCCCCTAGAAAGGATGATAAGAGGGCGAGCAGGGAAGAGCAGTTAAAACAGGAGCCCCAGGAGAGAGAGGGAGGGGGAGGGGGCTATCTCCTCCCCCGCCCCTGTTGCCTCCAGCTCACCCTGTCGCCTGATGTCTAAATAAGGCCTAGAGGCACATTCTAGGCAGCTAAAAATAACCCCCGGCTCCCCCTCCTGCCCTTGGGCTCTGGCGACCTCCCCAGCCCCGGGAGGGCTCCCCCGGGCAGGACCGGCTCTCCGGGGCACGCCCTCGGAGTTGCAGAATCGGATCTCGCTGGGGACCCTTGGGTTCTGCTGGCTGCGCTTCCTCCTGCTGGAAGACCCGGACCAGAAGTCGGGACGCCTGGCGTCTACTCTTCATTTGCTCTAACAGACCTGAAGAAGTCCCCCTTCTCTCTGAACCTCAGGCTCCCCGCATGTATCAGTAAAATGCAAGACTTGGGAATAATGATGTAAAGCTCTGGCATTTTTGAATGAAGTGAACTTCAGAATTTGCCCGCTGGGATTCTTTCGGATACATCTGTCCCGCAGATTTATTTTCAGTTCACGCAGTCTTTTATAATGATCTGAGTTAGCTGCTCATCCTTAACGATTTAAAGAATTCTCATAAAAGTCTGGATTTTCAGCCTCTCGCGAAAAATCCGATCAGTCCACACGGAGCCAGAGTTTCCGGGTAGCTTGAGTCTGAATTGGGTAGCGGCCGCCCCCCGCCGGCCCGATGAGGGTACTACAGGTACTACAGACGACACCCTCACTCACCTGAAAGGTCCAGTCTAGCAGGCAATTGGGTGCGAGCAGAATGAATGGGGCGGCTAATAGAAAGCTTTGGAAACAGTAAAGAACTCCGTGAATAGACAGGTGAAATCTGGTGCCTAGGCATTGCCAGTCCCTGTCCTGGAATCCAGGCCCCAAACCCAAAGAAGGGACGACATCCTCATAACCTCACTCTCAACCCCATCCCGTTGGGAGTCGTCACACAATTAGGGCTCTCTTAGACATTGCCCGGGCCTCCGGAGAAGTCGATGGGATTGGAAAAATACTAGCAGAAACAGCCAGGGTTGGCTGAATTCAAATAATCCTTAAGAGCCAGTTTGAAGGCCAGAGAGTGGTTCGGGGCAGGGAAGGAAGCAGGAGAGAAGAGGGGTAAGAAAGGGAGAGCTGAGCCGGTAAGACCAGGATTCTTCTGGCCGGCCTGCTGGGATTCTTCCGGCTCCTCTAGGGCAGCTTGTTGGAGCCAGACACTCCACAGAAGGGAAGAGGCTGCGGCCGGGCTGGCCCTCAGACATCATAGGTGCCCTCCCACCTCAATGGTAGGGTGCAGGAGAGGAAGAAATTGTACTCCCCTTCTAGGTTCTTCTAGCTGCTCTAATGAATAGCTATGAGACAGATTAACAAGAGAAAATAACCAAATTTAATTACATACACTCGCATGGGTATACCACCCACAGGAGAGGTTCAGACATAGAAAGGGAAATGAAGGATACATGACATTCTGAGCTAAGGATGAGGTCAGGCACCTGGGGCTTTGGAGGGGAGGAGGGTCATTCACAAGATAAGAAGAGCAGATGTTCAGCAATTAAGTTTTTGCTCTGCTCTATAGATGGGTCATAAAAAGTTTTTTCTGGCGATAACTCTTATTATGGGCAAGGCTCCAAATTTAAATTCTTTCAAGAAGAGGTAAAAGGCTTTTGTGAGAGCTGCAGGGCTTCCATTGCTTTTAGCCCAGAATAATTCTCTTGCTGAAGTAGCACATCTTGGGGAGGCTTGTTCTGGAACCCTTCGAGGGTGAGGGGGAGTAGACATGAGAACCTGGGAACAACCGAGGCTTTGTCCTCCCTGCTCTGTTTCACCAGGCACCTTCCGGGGGAGAAAAGAGCGACTCCGTATGTATCCCACCCCAGCCTCTCAGTGGTGGAGGAAGTGGCTCTAGTTCAGACCCTTGCTACTCTGTGGTCCTCAGACCTGCGGCATTGGCCTCACAGGTAGCTTGTTATAAATACAAATTCTTGAGCTCCAGCCCAGCCTGCTGAGTCACAATCTGCTCTTTAAAGGGGATCCACGGTGTTTTGCATGTGTATTACCATTAGATAAAAGCTATTTTAGACCAGTGGTTCTCAGCGTTGGCTGTACCTTGGAATCCCCTGGGAGACTAAAATGCTGCTGCTCTGTCCCACCCAAGGGTGCAGCCTGGGCTTGGACACTGAGGTTATTTGTTTAAAGCTGCCCAGGTGATTCCGATGTGTAGCTAGCATTGAGAATCAAAGCTCTAAGCAAAGGCTGTGTCAAGGTGAAAATCTTCGGGAATCAAAGTGATGCAAACCTGTGTGTGCGGGGGCCCACCCTGTGCCCTCAGCCTGAGGCCGGTGGCGGAGGCTGCTCTAGAGGCACCTTCCCCGGGCCTGTTTGTCTTGCCAGACCAGTCCAGCCCCTGGTCCTCAGGGCATTTCCAAGCCTCCGGATGCTCTAGGGTTTCAGAGGGGTAAGGTGAGAAGGGAGTGGTGCTCCTGTTAGCTTTGCAATCAAGGGATATTGCTCTGAGCTGGGAGGCCGGAAGCCCAGGTGCTCATTCACCTCTGCTGGGCGGCTGTGGGCTCCGGTTTCTCGCTCTCTCAGATGGGCTAGTCAGGGGGGATGGAAATCACTCTAGTATTCCTTCCCGTTTATACACATACACCTGCTCTCAAAGTTGAAGGGGACCTCGGCGATCACCTAGTTTGACACTATCTTCCTACAAATAGCAAAACTGAGGCCCAGGGAGATTAAAGGCACTGCCTAAAGTCAGAAATATCATTACTATTTAAAGAAAACTTTGGGCTTTGTTAAAGAACAAAAATTCAACTGAGTAAGTTTGAAGATCTAATTAGCTTTATTAAGTGATTCATGAATATGTCAGCATTCTATCTAGCAATTAAAAGGGTGCTTCTGAGGGGTTGTACAGAATGGAAAGTTTTTCACAATGAGATACCACTTCACACCGGTCAGAATGGCCATCATAACCAAATCCACAAACAAGTGCTGGTGAGGTTGTGGAGAAAAGGGAACCCTAGTGCAGTGTCAGTGGGTATGCAGACTGGTGCAGCCACTATGGAAAACAGTATGGAATTTCCTCAGAAAACTAAAAATGGAACTTCTTTTTGACCCAGCAATTCCACTGCTGGGATTATATCCTAAGAACCCTGAAACACCAATCTAAAAGAATCTATGCACCCCAATGTTCATAGCAGCACAATTTACAGTAGCCAAGTGCTGGAAGCAACCTAGGTGATCATCAGTAAATGAGTAGATGAAAAAACTATGGTACAAAGCACTTCTGCCAAGATGGAGGTGTAGGTGGAAGTACTTCGCCTTCTCACACAACCAAGTTTAAAAACAACAAAGTTTTAGCAACAAAAACGCAGCCAAACAACAGAAAATTAAACTACACGGAAGTCTGACAACAATGAACCCTTCAGCCAAACTGGTAAGAGGGGCAGAGCCAGGAGCAGAGCGGGGTCGGGCAGGCAAGATCCACCAGACCGACCGGGGCGTGCGACCCAGGTGTGCCAGCAGCCATGGGCGAATCCCAGGTGTGGAGAAGCAGGCGGACCCACTGAGGGAGGACCGTGGTCACACATTCACGTGCAGATAAACCGGTGAAGGAGCTAGCTGTGGTGAGACAGACCACGCAGGCCCCAGAGGTGGAAAGCAGCAGAGAGAACTGCCATTGTCTCTCTCTAACCCTGCCCCCACATACAGCTTCACAAACCAGCAACCTGGGTGGCCCCGCCCTGGTGAACAACTAAGGCTCTGTTCCTCATACGTAACTGGCACAAACAGATAAAAACATGGCTCAAGAACAACTCAGAGCCCCAGAGCCCATAAATCTAAGCGATGAAGAAATAGCCAAACTTTCAGATGCACAGTTCAAAACATTGGTGATCAGGATGCTCACAGAACTGGTTGATTTTAGTCACAAATTAGAGAAACATATGGAAGCTAAATTAATTGAAATGAAGGGAAATACACAGGAAACCAATAGTAATGGAAAGGAAACTGGGACTCAAATCAAAGGAGTGGACCAGAAAGAGGGAAAAAATGACCAAACAGAAAAGAATGAAGAAACAAGAATTCAAAAAAATGAGGGGAGGCTTAAGAACCTTCAGGACATCCTTAAGTGTTCCAACATCTAAATTATAGGGTTACCAGAAGGGGAAGAGGAACAGCCACGAGTGGAAAAATTATTTGAACAAATAATAAAAGAGAACTTCCCCATTCTGGCAAAGGAAATAGACTTCCAGGAAATCCAGGAAGCTCAGAGAGTCCCAAAGAAGTTGGACCCAAGGAGGAACACACCAAGGCACATCATCATTACATTAGCCAAGATTCAAATGAAGGAGAGAATCCTAGAAGCAGCAAGAGATAAGGGGATTGTCACCTACCAAGGAGTTCCCATCAGACTGTCAGCAGATTTCTCAAAAGAGACCTTACAGGCAAGAAGGAGCTGGAAAGAAGTATTCCAAGTCATGAAATGCAAAGACCTACATCCAAGATTGCTCTATCCAGCAAAGCTGCTTTCATTTAGAATGGAAGGGCAGATAAAGTGCTTCTCAGATAAGATCAAATTCAAGGAGTTCATCATCACCAAGCCCTTCTTATATGAAATGTTAAAGGGACTTATCTAAGAAAAAGAAGATAAAAAAGATGAACAGTGAAAGGACAGCAAACTCAGTTATTAAGAACCACACCTAAAACAAAAGCCAACTAAGAGGACAGCTAAATCAGGAGTGAACCATAAAAATGAAGATCACATGGAGGGTTAGCAACAGGGGAGTGGGAAAAGGTACAGAAAATATGTAGCATAGGTGGTAGGTAGAAAATAGGGGGGAGGGCAAGAATAGTATGGGAAATATAGAATCTAAAGAACTTGATACACGTGGTCATAAACTAAAGGGGGGAATGGTGGGGGAGGGGGTGTGCAGGGTGGAGGGGAATGAAGGGGGGAAGGGGCCAACTGTAATGGCATAATTAATAAAATATATTAAAAAAAACCCTATGGTACATTTACACAATGGACTACTACACAACAGAGAGAAAGCAGGAGCTCCTGCCCTCTGTGACAGCACGGATGGAATTGGGAGCATTATGCTGAGTGAAACAAGCCAGGGGGTTAGGGACAAATACCATATGATCTCACTTTTAAATGGAATCTAATCAACAAAAGAAAAAACAAGTAAAATATAACCAGAGACATTGAAATTAAGAACAAACTGACAGTTACCAGAGGGGTGTGAGGAGGGGATAATGGGGGGAAGGGTTTTCAGGAACAACTATAAAGGACACATGGACAAAACAAAGGGGAGGGGGTTGAAAGCAAGGGAGGGAGGAGGGTTTGGCTGGGGTGGGGAGGAGTGGGGGTGTAAATGCAGACAACTGTAATTGAACAACAATAAAATAATTTTTTAAAAAGAATGGAAGGTTTTTACTTTTTAAAATTCACTTTATTTTACTTTTTGCTATGCAGTACAGCATTTTTAAGATTTTATTTATTTATTTATTTTTAGAAAGAGGGAAAGAGAAAGAGAGGGACAGAAACATCGATGTGCCAGAGATACATTGATCAGTTGCCTCTCACATGCCCCCCACCGCCCCCAACTGGGGACCTGGCCCCAAACCTAGGCATGTACCCTGACGGGGAATCAAACTGGCAACTTTAGATTCACAGACCAGTGCTCAATCCACTGAGCCACATCATCCAGGGCCAAAGTAGAATGTTTTTTAGGCAGGAAGAGAGCAGGACTAGGAAATTTTTTTAAAGAGTGGGTTATTTCAGGCAACAATACTTTCCTTCTGGAGAAGGCAGGGAGTTCCATCAGGCTGATTACTTCACTAGGATTGACCCAGGAATTCCAGATCATAACATTTGAGATCACTAAAATTCCACTTCTAAGAGAGGCTGAAACTGCAGTGCGGTTAGTTATTAAGTTTTGGTTTGGCGATGTGGCTTAGCATCACCAAAGACCATTTGGCCATTGTTTTATTTTTATTTATTTTTTGTAAGAGCTTCAATGGAAAACCATTCATTTCTTTGAGCATGCTCTTCCACATGTCTAGTTATGATTTTATGATAGTCTTTGTGCCGTTTACTGCCTCTGAAGTTGCAGACAGCTGATGAGCGTGGGCAATAACCTTCGCCTTTGCACGTGCACATCTGTGTGCCACAGAGGTGACCCTGACTTCTCTCCCCTACTATGGACAAGGCCAGTTTTGCCTTCATTTGCACGTTTACCTCAATACTCCTGATCTATAAATGTGTTTGTTCTTTGTGAAGGTTGTGACACCTCACAGGTTCCCTCGCTGAAGGAGTTAAATTAAATCTCTAATGCGTGCTCGTTTTATATGAAAGTCATGATGTCACCTTCTGTTAAAGAGAAACCACAGATCCAAAATGGCGTCACTTGTGGCAAAGCCCATGACACCAAACCTAGATTTAGTACCTGACCTAATTGTTGTTTCAACCTTTCCTAGAAATATAACCTTAAAATTCCAGTCAGGAGTTTTCTGGTCAAGAACCAGTAAAATAAACTGTCACATGGGCCCTCTCTACCCCCCAAAGAAGAGGCGATCTGCCTGATAAAAACCCTGGCCATTCCCTTCTTCCCCAAAGAGGATGTCTCAGTGTAAAAAGTAACCCTTTCCTTTTGCCGATGGCTCCCTTGCCCCGCACTTTTTCTCATAAAGACTCAGCACCTGCACAACACCACAGAGCCCTTTCGGTTGTTAGAGGGGGCACTGTGCAGCTCAGGAATCGCTGAATAAAGCCATTAGGTCTTCAAAGGTACTCAAGTGAATTTTGTTTTTTAGCACTTCCTCAGAAAATTACTGTATAATAAACATAGCCAAGATTTAAGATTCTTATGCTCTTTGAGCTGAGTGAGGCGGGTAGGCCAAGATGTAAAACCAGATAGATGTCCCGGCTATAATTGGGTTGAAACCAGAGACCAGTCAGTAAGCAAGTGTTCGCGTGTCTGCGCCATCAGCTGTGAAGGGGTTAGACTCGTCCTCCCAAGACCTGCCGCTTTGGCCCGTGGATTGTTTTGAGTGAAAGGCAATCAACACCCTGAGGGCTCATGCGAAATTTTCACCTCTCCCTTAAAGAATGTATTTATTTATCTTTTTTTTTGTTTGAAAGGTTTTTTTTCTCTCTGTGTGGGTTTTTTTGTTTTTTGTTTTAGATTTTGTTCTTTTCATTGAATTTATTGAGGTGACACTGGTTAACAAAATTATAGGAGTTTCAGGTGCACAGTTCTATTACACAGCATCTGTGCACTGTATTGTGTGTTCATCACCTCAAGTCCAGCCTCCTTCCATCACTGTTTATCCCCCTTATACACCCCCCACCTCCCTCACCCTTCCCCCGGCGATCACCGCACTGTTGTCTGTGCCCACAAGCTTTTCTCTTTTTTGCTCATTCCCTCCACCCACACATCTGACTCCCAATTCACTCCACCCCGACACCTGTCAGTCTGTGCTCTCTATGAGCTTGTCCCTATTTTGCTTATTAGCTCATTGTGTTCAGTAGATTCCACATGTGAGTGAGATCATGTGGTACTCATCTTTCTCTGGTGGGTTTATTTCACTCAGCATAATGCTCTCCAGTTCCATCTATGCTGTCGCAAAGGATAAGAGTTCCTCCTTCTTTTCTCTTTTATGGTTGAATAGTATTTCATGTGTGACTGTACCACAGCTTTTTTTATCCATAGTAAGAGTTTTCACCAGAAATAACGTTGTATGACCTCTCTATAGGAGAAGGCAAACACCTAATTACTGAGCATGTGTTCTTTTTTATCCTGTGAATGACCTTCCTCCCCTCGGAAGACCCAGGTGTCTAACCTTATCCTTAGCTTGGAATGTCATAGCTTCCTCATAGTCCTTTTCTGTCTCTGAACCTCTCATGCACACGGGATCTCTGACGTTAGTGTATGCAGGGTGCCCATATGTGCGTACGCCATTAAATTTGTTCATTTCCTCTTGTTGATCCGTCTTGTGTCTGTTTGATTATTAGATCATCCAAAAGAACTGAGAGAGTGGAGGAAAGTTTCTCCCTCCCCCCACAGATGCTTGTCTGTGACTGCTACATCTGACCCACGTGCCTGCTTCATATGCATTTGAGGTGGTAATCACTCCTCATTACACTCAGGGCACTCACCGCACCAGCCTTTTGACACATGCTGTGTCCCCAGCAACATTCACCCTGCCACACACGAGCATGCGAGGTCACCCTGGACCACGTTGTTCCAGGGCCCAGACTCAGTTAGTCCTCCAGGAAACACATGATGACGAACATTAGAGTGACAGCAATTTCCACATTTCCAACACATCACCCCTGGAATGTGGGTTCTTCAAGGTCAAGAGCCTTGTTTTAATCATCGTCATTTTTCTGTATGTGTGCACCTGTTGTATGCCAGGTGGATGTCAACCTTGACTATATATTTTAATCACCTGGGATTAAAAACCAAAACAAAGAAACGAATGGTTTTGTCCCAGCTCCAGAGATTTAGATGTAATTGGTCTGAAGAGTTGCCTGGGCACCAGGATTTCTAAGCGCCCCCCAGAGGATGGCAGTGTGAAATCCTGGCTGGGAGCTGGCCCCAAGGGCTCGACCATGTTTACATTTCACACTTGCTTTCACCCCAGTTGTTTCTCATTTCTCCCAACCATGGTGAAAATCTGCCTCCTCAGAGAGTTCTTTTTAGGCTCAAGAAGGTAACCCACTGCACTTTGAGTTAGTTTAACCTAATTTCTTGTCTTCTGGTATTATTACTCTTGTACTATATCTTGTTTATTTGCTGATTGCTCTTCTCTAATAGGCCCTAGTCTCTGTGGGGGCAGGGACAAGGTCTTTATCATGTTCAACAGTCGAATCTGTAAGTATTTGTAAGCATTTGTCGAATGAGTGAATAGCTTAGAACTGAAATTGTAGTTTATTATTATTATCATTGTTATTAGTTATTTTAACCTTTGTTTTGCCAATGAGGAAACTGAGGCCAAAGAGGTTACAGCCCCTGATCAGGATCTCACAGGATGCAAGGCTGGGTCTGCCTGACTTGGAGCAAGCACTCTGAACAAGCCACTGGTCTGCTCTCCTTCCACAGTGATGCTGTGGGCAGTATTGAGTGGTTGGGAGGAAGTGGTTAATGGGATGGGAGGGCCTTGGCAAAGATGGAGAAGAAATGGCGCTGGACGGCAGGCTTGCAGTCCCCTTTCTATTTCCCAATGAGGCCCCAGCGATACCTGTGTTGGCAAGCACTTCCCCCACCCACCACCAATGCATTCACGAGTACAGCCACGTGGACATCTCTCAAACTGCTGTGGGATCAGCCTCAGGAGAATTGAGTTCTAGCTGTACTACTGTACATGACTTGGCCAGTCCTCTTCTTGGGGCCTCAAATTGCACTTGTATATAATGAGGTGGTGCTAGCTGAAAGAGGGAATCCCTTATCAAATATTTAAAAAGCATATTAAAAGATCAGGTAGCCCTGGCTGGTGTGGCTCAGTGGATTGAGTGCCAGCCTGTGAACCGAAAAGTCGCAGGTTGTGGGGGAGCTTTGTCTGCAGAGTCTGCTGTCAGCTGCTGATGAGAATAAATCTACCAAGACACGATCTGCTTGGGGAGGAAAGGTGGCTGATCTCTGGAAGGAGAAGGACCAAGAGGTTTTTCCTCAGTAGGCTTTTATTGGGTTCATTTTGCCCAGGAAGAGAGGTAAAGCTCATTAATCATTGTCAGGCAGTAAGGATCAAACAATAGATAACATATAAAGAACTCTGAGGGCCTATCCTGAATTAGGGTCTGTTAGCTAAAGGGCTACAAATCTTTGGGAAACAAACTCATTTCCTGCTCAGACCCTTATCATGTAATTGAGAACATTCTTAGCAAAGCAGGTTTCACAGCATTTTATATATTCTTCCTCAGGCCTGATCACCTGGGGAGCCCGCCATTCCCAGCACTGGGCTGCACCACCCTCTATCATGGTTTCAGGCCTAAGTCAGGCAGGGGAAGTAACACAGCCAAGAGATTAGGAGACTTCTCCCAGACATAATGAGGACTCAGGCTCTGTCTAAGCCAAGGGGTGAAGGTCCATCAACCCAAGTCCTTCCCTGGGGCCCCCCATGATCATGCCTGTTTTAGGTTATTCCTCTCTTGAAGAATCTTATTTGTCATTGGCTAACCGATCAAGCATTGGGGTCTAGGCAAGGTGAAGTAAAAGGAACAGAGGTGGTGCCCCTGCCAGGGAGATAAGCTTTGTCTCCTTAGTGGCTAAAGGTCTGAAGGTCTCACACTCAGCCTTAGCCAAGGCGAGGGTGGGGGGGGTGGGGATGGTGGGTTACAGCTTCTGAAACCAGGCAAGGTGGTTCCCAACAGCCGGTTTGATTCCCCATCAGGGCACATGCCTGGGTTGCAGGCCAGGTCCCAGGTTGGCGGCGTGTAGGGGCAACTGATGGATGTATCTCTGGCACATCGATGTTTCTCTTCCTTTCTTTCTCTCCCTCTTCCCATCTCTCTAAAAAATGAATAAAATATTATTTAAAAATCAGGTAAGGTCTGGAGCTTAGCTGATACCAATGTACTAATGCCAGTTTTCCGGTTTTATAAAAACACTCCATCTTATTGTTAATGATAGGGGAAACGGATAGCTAGCTGTGTACTATTTTTGCAACTTTTCTGTAAATCTAAAATTAATTGAAAAATGTTTAAGATGATTAGATAAGTTTCATACACCCATTTATTCAACAAAGATTGGTTGTCTTTCAGTTACTGTCAGGCACTGAGTTTGCATCAGTAACTGGAAGTCATAGTCTCATCCTTTGTGGGGTTTGCAATCTAATTAATTGCTTCTTTTTAAAGAAGCAATAGGAGTATTACAAAATTACAAAATGTAGTACTTTAACAAAATCTTGTTTGATGAAAAACAAATGATCTTCCTGCTTTGACTGTCACGGCGTGAGCTCGGAAACAGCAGCTACGCCCCGCCCCTCCCTCCCGCTCCGGCCCCGCCCCTCCCTCCCGCTCCGGCCCCGCCCCTCCCTCCCGCTTCGGCCCCGCCCCTCCTCGCTTGGCCTTGGGTCCTTCCTTTCCAGCCTCCCTCTCCGCCTGTCAGTTCCGCCCAGTTCCTGCATTCAGCTGGGCCTCTTTCCTTTTTTGGCTCGACCTTCGCTCCTCGGAGCTTGGGGGCTTGACACCCACGCAGAGGAAAGACGCTCTTGGAGGAACCTCTAAGGTGCGGAGTTGGGAAAGATTTGTTCCAGCTCAAGCCCTTGAAATACCAGATCCCAGCGGGTTGGGATGAATCTGAAAGTGGCCACGCTTAGCTTTGCGAAACAATGCACAGCTTTGCATAACCAACTCTGAGAGGCATTTAAAGGCGTCGCTGCAGCCCCAGACGCTGTAGTCATCTTTGCACAGACCTACTTTTGCAATGATTCCCAGGATGCAGGCTCCCATCCTGATCGCCCTGGGCTTGCTTCTCGCTGGACCTGGGGCCCTTGCAAAGGTCTTAGCGAAACCGGTGAGTGCGGCTCTTTTAGGAGGCTGTTTCCACTGTCGTGGCCGGGTGGACTGGAATGGGCTATGGACCTGGTAGCTAATCCCGTCCCTAGAATTCCTTCTCTGCCGCGGAGCCTCTCTAAGGGTTTGTGGGAGAATAAGAAGCTTTCTTCTGCCCTTCTAAGTTTTGTCTGTTGATAGGTGCCAGGTTAATGAGAGAAAATAACCAAATTTAATTACATACACATGCAGGTAGGTAACATGCCACAGTAGCACATCTTGGGGAGGCCTGTTCTGAATTCCTTCACCTATCTGTACAGTGAGGGTGGGCTGTAAGACCTTGCTCAGCTCCAGGCGTCTTCAGAAGGTTTAATTTCACTTGCTTATGTACTCTCCTGCCCTCTTTCCAATGTCTGAGTGAAATTTTGCCAACCTGGAAGATTTAGACACTGCTCCCAGGCCCAGAGACTCAGCCCTGTTTACCTGTCCACCCTTTCTCCCACGAAGAGGCCTGGCACCCATCCCTTCTCCTCTGACCTGCTCTGGGGCTTGGCTTGTCCTGTTGGGGGGTGGGTTTGAGAGCCCCCCCCCCCCCAAGCCTGAAGGTCCAGGCTTGTGCCTCTGCTTGACAAAGATTTAGCCCTAGCCCTGGTTGTGAGCCACGGAGAGGCTCTGACTTCTGAGCTTGTTTTTTTCACTTCTTGCTCACCCCAAGCTTCAGACCCTTGGGGAAAGGAAGTTCTGTCTTTCTGACACCCAGAGAAGCCTAGTTTCACTGGCCCTTTGGTGCATAGCTGTGGGCAAGACGCTCACTATTGCTGGCAGCAGCTAAAGAGAGAGGCCTAGCAGACATCCCCTTCTTCTAAACACCTTGGAAATATTTCTCTGAGAGTAGAAATGTCGTGGTGTTTGGGGAAAGTGGGATAGGATAGGACTGAGCGCTGGGAAGCTTGGCTTCTGATCCTGTCTCTGTCTCTAATCCATGGGCATAACCTTGGGGCTCCTTGAGCTTTGCTTACTCTCTTCATCTGTGAAATGGGCATGATATCAACTTGTCTTGCTTGTGGGTTGTGGGTGAAGGGAAATGCTCTAAAATCTTAGATAAAGTGATATAAGCCATTGGACTCGGCCTCACCCTGCCACGGGGGCAAGGAGTCTGTTGAATGAAGGAGCGGGATCTTTGGGCGTATTCTCCCAGAGGATTCACACTTTGTCCACGAGTGTAGGGTGAGAACGTTTCTCTTGGCCCCAGTCTGACCGCTATGAGGTGGAGTTCAGCTAAGGCTTGAGCTTGCCCTACATCCCCATTCTACATGTTTTGGCTATAGATGCTATTCCAGACCATTCCAAAGGGTTCTTAGATTGACAGTTTTGGGGGGGGGGGCTTGAGACATCATAGAGTGCACCCACTACACCAGGCCCATAGAGAAGGATAGGGGACTCATTCAAGATTACACAGCCAAGTGGCCATCTCAATCTTTATCCGCCACCGTGCAGGACTTCTCTGGGATCATGGGATTCAAAGTCCTGACCCCGAGATCACAGGCCAGATGAAGGCTGTGAGTGTTCTCAGCATCCCGAGCACTGAGTCCCCGGTCCTCCTCTAGCATTAACCAGTCTTGGGATGCCGTGTTAGGTACCAGGGTAGAGTGCTTGGCCCCATGCTGGGGACAGACTCTGTGATCCTCCACAATGACTGCCATTTATTGTGCACACACTGTGTGCTATGTGTTAAGCCACGTGCTTTTTTTCCTCATAAACGTTTTTTTTTTGGAAAATAATTTTAGATTAACAGAGAACTTGCACGGAGATACCACCTACTCCTCACCCTGTTTCCCCAATGTTAACATCTTATTTACCACAGTGCCCTTGTCAAAACTGAGAGGCCGACATCGCTACGTTACCATTCATGAAACACTAGACTTTTTATTTGGATTTCACCAGCTTTTCTGTGAATGGCCTCTTTGTGTTTCAGGATTCAATCCAGTGACCACATTGCGTTTGTTGTCACATCTCTCCGTCCCCTCTGGGCTGTGTGATACTTTTTCAGTCTTGTTTTCATGGGCTTGACAGTTTTGAAGAGTTGTGGCCTATGCTTTCTGTGTACAGACTTCTCCCTCTCCCAGTAGCCCAGTAGCCCAGTGAGAGGATATAAGTATGCATTTGATAGATGAGGAAATCAAACTCTAAGAGGGATTCATTTAGCCATGGTCTCAGCTAGTGAGAGTGGCTGGTGTCTGATTCGAACCCAGGTCTGCGGTCTGTAGCCATATTTCTGCCTCCAGAGCTGTGCCTTTCCCCTCTGGCCTACGTTGTCCCATGGTGACTCTTCCCACATATTGGGATGGCAAATACCTGCGGCCAGGCCTGGCCCTTGGTGGGCATTGCTAATTCATCATACCTGCTTTTCTGGATGAGGCTGACTCAGCTGCAGAATTAATTGCCACTGAAGCCTCTAGTCAGGCATCTGGAAACCACCTTGTTGTGTCTCCCCGAGGGCCTGGGAGAAGGAGAAGAAAGGGGATTCTTCAGCTCTGACGGCATTCTGGACAATTCTTCCAACCTGGGATCAGTCCTCAATGTCAGTCAGGTTGCCCTAGAATCTGTGAAAGCAGCCCCTGAAAACGGCTAGTCCTCCTGCATACCTTCTGGCCTGACTCTATTTTTTTTTTTTTTAAAGATTTTCTTTATTTATCTTTAGAGGGGAAGGGAAGGAGAGAGGGAGAGAAATATCAATGTATGGTTGCCTCTTGTGCGTCCCCTTCTGGGAACTGGCCTGCAACCCAGGCATGTGCCCTGACTGGGAATTAAGCTGCAATCCTTTGGTTCACAGGCCTGAGCTCAATCCACTGAGCTACACCAGCCAGGGCTAGCCTGACTCTTAATTCCAGGCACTTTTTCAGGTGACAGTGGTCGTGTAACTGTTCTCCCCACTTCCACCTTGTTCCTCTCCAAGCTGGTCTCAACCATTAAACAGCATGTCACTCTCCTGCAAGGGGGCTCTATTGCACTTATAGAAAATTTAGCCTTCTGATTATGACCTGTGAGGTCCTGTGTGAAATGATCCTGCCACCCCATTGATCTCATCTGGGTTCCTTGTCCACTGCATGTAGCCCATTGGCTTTCTTGTAGTGCTGGAGCAGCTAAGCTGCTTTCTACCACAGGGCCTTTGCACATGTGCCCTCTGCCTGGACATTCCTTCTCTCTGTACTTACACATTCGACTCCTCATCCTGCAGGAGTCCAGCTTAAGTATCACTTCCTCATCACCCTATTTAAGTAAGTCCTTTGTTACTCTCCACCTTACCTTTTGTTTCACTATGGCACTCAGAAATCATAGTGGGCAATGGATACATTAGACTAAGCTCTAAAGACAGGGCAGGAACATTTCTAATTGTTTACCACTATTAACACAGCACTGAGGTCAGAGTCTGTGGTCGTTGCTCCACTCATTTTTTGAGTGCGAAGGATGCATTTATTGGCTTTTACCCTGTAAAAGGGGCCCTGGGGAATACAGGGATGAATCAGACCCTGTCCTGCCTTTCTTAGTTATGGCACAGTGTTTCATCGCAAGCGACAGAAACCCATTCCAAAAAATTCAAGTAAAGGTGAGTTTACTCCAGGTACATGAGGAATCTCATGGAACTAGAGGCAAGAGTTGGAGGCTGGGATGGCTCGTGTCTGTCGTTCAGTGAGCCAGCTCACACTTTGGGCATGACTTCGTGTTATGAGCATTACATACATGCTCTCGCCCTTGCAACAGCCCCGAGAGGAAAGTATAAATGCCTCCACCTAAAAGATGTGGAAATTGGGACTCGAGAGGAAGCTGCCTGTATCATCACATGCTCTGGTGGCTGAGCTAGGATTTCAGCCCGTGTCGTCGGACTAAAGCCTTGATTTACCCCATATCTCACTCCACAGCCATGCCCCTCACTGCCTGTTTTGATAGGGGAGAGGTGGAGGTAGATGACTACATTCGTTCTCTTTTCCACAGACTTAATTCTCGTCCCCTTGTCTTAGCCATGGGCCACGGGCCTCAAGTTCTAGCCCCATCCCAAAGCTGCGGGGCCAGTAACAATGCAAAGCCCAAGGTCCTCTGAGTGACTTTGCTTCCGTCTCAATTCCCAAATCAGAGGCAGAGAGAATCTGTCACCTAACCAGATTGGGTTAGGTGTTCCTTTTTGGCCCAGTTGGCTGTGGGTGTGTTGATGATGGGGATCGGCTTGGGGGTGTGGGAGTAGTAGGTTTTCTTTCTAAGTTGGGTTGTGCATGGTAGGCGGGTTGTAAGTTTCTCAGAGGGGGCTGGGAAAGGTGTGAGGGGGTGGGCAGAAAGTGGGCATGGCGTGTGGGAAGTTTGAAAGATCACAGACAAGAAGGGAACCATGGGAGCAGGGCGTCAGTGGCCATGTGTAGTTGGACAAGATGGTGGAGTCAGGAGACCTCTGGGCGATGTGAAGGAGGAAGAGAAGTGGCTCTGCAGAGGGGAGGAGGGTGACTCAGACGGAGACAGGGCCGAGCAATGGGATGGGGGAGAGAAAGCACTGGTTAGGATTGGGGAGCTTCATTCATTCAACAAGGACTGTTTCTGAACAAGTGGCTCCCTGGGGGCTGTTTCCTGTGTGTCCTATTCCCTTTCTGGGTTGACCGCACACCCTTCGAGGGTAACGTTTTGGATGTTATGCTTCCCCCTGCATTTTGTGTTTCCTGTTGTCCCTGGGCCTGCACTGGAGTGGGGGAGTGGGGTGTGTGACGGCAATAAGGTCCAGGGCTCGGACTGCAAAGGGAAACCCTCCAGGAGCTTCTCTCTGAGGAGACCCCAAGACTGGCTGGAGAGGAGCGGGGAGCACCGAGGTGGGCGATCAGAGCAGTCTCCTGTTTGAGCGTTTGAGCATCGGTAACACTGAGTTTCAGTTCCTCCTGCAGCACGAATCGCTTCAGGGGCTGGTGTACTGTGCTTTACAGTTTGGCACACTTTGGGGGCTTATGTATTTTGAGCCTTTACTTCAAGTCCTGCCTATGAAGTGGTAAAACAAGTGTCACTGCAGGTCTTCCGATGCTCAGTTACAGGTGAAGCTCGGAGAGGGAAGCTACCTTGCCCACGGTCATTTCTGCTGATTCTTCTAACGGGTGAGATTTCCTCTGGCCAACTTTTCTTTTCTTGCTGCTGTGATTATTCCTAGGCATTCCGGATCAGTAGCTTTTCCTGGGAGAACTGTGACGGGGGGAAGGACCCTGTGCTGATCAAAAGCCTGACGGTGGACCCTAGCCCCATTGTGGATCCGGGGAATGTGACTGTCAGTGCCGAGACCCTGACGAGTGTTACCCTCAGTTCTCCCCTGAAGGTGAGCCTGGGGGTGGATGGGATCAGTTGGGAGCTTGAGGGAAGGGGCCGAGGGCCAGCTGACAATCTTGGTGTCATGATGCTGGAGATGGGAAGGAATCCCTTATCAGCCCCAGCAACTTCCAGCTTTCACGAATGACCGTGTCCTCACACCTGGCAGGAGAGCTCCGCCTCTCGGCCAGGACGGCGCATGCTCACTGTCATTTGACAGCTCTGGTTGGGCATTTTGGTCTTGGTGGTGGTGCCGTTAATTAGAAAACAGACACATCAATTAGCAAGTGATATGTGGTCAACTTTAGAGAATTCAAATGGTCAAAATGGGGTTGGGGGGAGAAATGGCCTGAAATCTCACTACCTCATGAGAAGAGGCATTTTCAACGTTTTGGAATAATCCCTCACATAATCACATATAATGTTAACTTTAATAGATATATATGTGAAAATAAGCAGTGCTCCTTGTAAGTGTCCTCCTGTAATCTAACTCTGTATGAGATAGTCCTTGGAAGCTGTTTAAATGTCCTGTCAGAATTTTTTCCACATTTGTAAATATATATATATGGGATTATAGGACATGTGCTATTAAACTTGCCCCCCCTTTGCATTATACTATATGTTCCATATCTCTTTCCACGGCATTTGGCTTAGACCTGCCTAATCATTTTTAAATGGCAGAAATATTGTTACAGATTTGTCTTAATTTACTTAACAGATCTAATGTCAGGTATTTAGTTTGTTTCCAGGGCCATTTTTTGGTTTGTTTTGTTTTCTGTTATAAACACCTTTGCAGAGATTATTCCTGAGAAGCCCCTTTCTCTGCTTTTCTGGTCGTGTGGACGCGGATGTTTAGGTCTTTTAATGCACATCGACGAACTGCCTCCAAACGTTCGAGCCCAGTTGTCCTCTCACCAGACACGGGTTTGGCTCTTTCCACACGTTTGCTGACATTGAGCATTTTGTAAAATCCCTTCCAGTCTTGTATACCGCCCCGAAGGAGGTTCAAGTTCCTTTCATAAGTTTCTCTGCATTTTGTAGTCACACTTTGGGAAAGTCTAGGAGGCAGTGCGCGAGTTAGCCAATTAGCAGTCAGATAATGACAAACGCACTTCAGCTGGCATTAGCTTCAGCCCGTGGGCAATGGTGACTGCCTAAAGAATTCTAAGGTTGTGATTCAGAGAAGGAGAAAAAACCACATTTGATTATTCAGATCTGTCATGGGCTCAGGAAAGAGTAATATTGGGGCACATGCCACAATACTGTCATTTCTGGTTCGGATATCTCTAAGATCCCAAACAATTTAAATCTCTGTGACTGAAATGACCTTTTAAAGAGGCGCAGGAGCTACTACTATGGTTGCCTTGGAACCGACACTTTTTCAAACTCTTCCCACCAGGTGGACCTGACTGTGCAGAAGGAAATGGCGGGCTTGTGGGTCAAAGTCCCGTGTGTGGACCAGATTGGCAGCTGCACCTATGAAGACATCTGTGACATACTTGACATCTTCCTTCCCCCTGGAGAGCCCTGCCCGGAGCCCCTGCATGCCTATGGGCTTCCCTGCCACTGTCCCTTCAAACAAGTAAGTACTCAGGGAGGGAGAGAGAGCATTAGACTGGAGTAAAGATGGGTTCAGAGAGAAAGAACCTTGCATTCTCCTCTTGCAGATCTGGGTGTCCGAGTATGGATGTAAATTGGTGTGATCTTTCCTAAATGGCTTATCTTTAGAGAGCCTCAGTTTATCCATCTGTGAAATGGGAGACTTGAAGTTTGATGTGACCTTCAGTACCTTTTAGCTGTGCTTTCAGTGCTGTCTCTAACCTCCTGTGGCTCTTAGGAGAATCGGAGGGGGGATAGTTCATGCTAGAGGGGGCTCCAGGAGAGAGTCTCATTGATAGGCTCCCACTGACCTGCGATCCACTGGCTTTTCCACAGGGCAAATACTCACTGCCCAAGAGTGTTTTCACCCTACCCCACCTGGACCTGCCTGGCTTGCTCAGTACCGGAAACTACCGCATCCAGAACATCCTAAGCAGCGGTGAGAAACGTCTGGGCTGTTTCAAGATGAATGTCTCTCTAGAGGCCTTATAATGTGGCACCAGCTGCAGAAGAATGAAGGGATGTGAGGAAGGTGTCCCCCTTCCTCTGTCTTGTGTTCGTCAAGGCCAAATTCTGATTTTCTGTCCCCCTTCAAGCCCCTTCCCACAGTGGTGTACTACCCTCACTGAAAATCATTTTGTGCCACTTACATTTTAGGTGTGAGCAAGCAGCCTGAACCTAACGTAGCGAGAGCCTGGTGGTTCTTGACAGCTCAGGACATCTACTGGGCTGGCCACTTCCTTTTCCTCCTCACCGCTGAGGCTTTCTGTCGCATAGCTTAACTCATCTTCTAAACGGTCCAGAAATAGGACAAACATGTTTTGTGACGCCATGTTCAGACTAACCCAGTCTTCCTTTCCTGAAGTAACTTTATGGTTTTCTCATTAAAAGTTTGTCGTTAACTTAAAGGCAGAGTGAGAGTATTAACAGTTTTCATTTTACTCCAACCCGTTCATGCAATGAAGGGCCTGAGGTGTATTTCCCTGTTAACATCTAGAATTAGTTTAGGTAGTCTTTTCTAGATTTGCCTAATTAGCAGTGGGGCATAGTACTCCTGGAGAGAAAGGGTGTGGGTGGGTGAGGGGCTTCCTTGGGAAAGAGATTTAAGGCTGCTGTACGTATTTGGGATAGTTTACAAACCCAGGCACCCACAGGGCCAAGCAGGAGACATAACGTAGTGACGAGGGCCACAGGGAACAGATGTGTCTTCCCTTCTCATAACAGCACATGCGCACTGATGTGAGACATCTGATGTGCAGTCTCAGGTGGGGATGCAGTCGGGGATGATGGACCTGGGAGAGGTGGAAAGGGCACTTGTTGCTAATGGGGCCTCTGCTTTCCAGATACAGCCAGTGTCTCATGAGAACATTGTAGGTCCGGTTTGCCAAATGTTCTCAATTTCTTTTACCATAGAGAAGCTGGCAATCAAGACTTTTATATGAAATCTTAACAATGTTTAAGCATTGGCAAGCAATTATTTTTTTAAACACTGTGCAGGGGCCAAACAGACTTTTCAGCAGGGAAGTTTGGCTCAGGGTGGCCAATTTATGGCCTCTATTATAAGAACACGCATGCTTTGTCATTTTGGTCTTGAGACATTTCTTCTGGTGCTGGTTTTCCCTGCTTAGGGCCAGATCCATAGTGTCTGACCCAAGCAGGAGGCCCTCCCAGTGCTCGGGAAGGTCAAGGCAGCCTCTCGGAGCCGTGAGCGCCGTCAGGGTGAAGGTGGCAGATGCTGAGAGTTGGATCCACTAGCAACTGCTCTGGAGCAGGGATCCAATGAAGAGAGGTGGACCCAAGTCAGGTCCTGTGTTTGTCCATTGTCCTGTTCTACGTGACACCTTACAGACCCCCGCACCAGTCCTGAATTCTGCATTTGAAGCCAGAATGGTAATATGGGCATGTGCTGCTTAATGACAAGGAACTGTGTCATTAGGCCATTTTGTCATTGTGTGCGCACCGTGGAGTATAGTTACACAGCCCTGGGTGGTGTGTGTAGCCTGCTGCACAGCTAGGCTACATGTGGCAGCCCATTGCTCCTGAGTCACAAGCCTGCATAGCATGTTACTGTGCTGAATACTGCAGGCAGTTACAACAAGTGACAACTTGTGTGTTAAACATAGAAAAGATACAGTAAAAATACTCATGTTCGTGGGAATGCATTGCACTAGGACCTTTTGATGGCTATGCTGTCCATAGGCAAAAGGAATTTCAGCTTCACTATAATCTTCTGGGACATCCTTCATATATATGGTCTGTCATTGACTGAAACATTATTATATGGTATATTGCTATAAATCTTTTTAACTTGTTAACAGTTCCTCCTTTGTATTGGCTGTATATATATTTTTATTGATCACACCCCAGAATTTCAGGATTTTGGTCTGAGGCTTTAACTTTCTTGTAATGTCTTTGTATAATTTGGGTTCATATGTTGCTTATAATCTACTTTTTTCCGCTGATAAGCCACAGATATATTTGCATATCTGTAGGTGCATTTTTGCAATGTTTGAGGGCATCATACAGCATTTTATTCTGGATGAGTCACAATTTAACCTAATGTTGTCTGTTTCTGACTTTTTACTGTTATAAAGAACACAAACTCCTTTTGCATACATTTTTGCGAACATGAAAGATTCTTAGGATGAATTCTTAAAAGTGAAATTAATGGGTCAGAGGCCAACACATTTTAAGATTTATGTATTGTAAAATTGTCCTTCAGAAAAACTATAACAATGTATAATCCTATCTGCAGAGTGTAAGATTGCTTTTCAAAACCCTTCCCCAAACTAAGTATTATTTTAAAAAGCAGGTCAGTAGGTCTTGCACATGACGAAATTCCTTTCCGTCCTACAAACTTCTCAGCCCTTCCAGCCTAAATCAGTTCTGAATGGCTTTAAGATAGATGGATAGATGATAGATAGATGATAGATAGATAGATAGATAATGTCCTTCTAGGTAGCAAAGTCACCATAATGGTGAAAGATCACCAGGAGATTTGACTTTATCCCTAACTGACTCCTGGTGCACCCCTATCTCTAGGGCAACAGGGTACCTTGCTGATGAAAAACCAATTTTCACACATGTGGTTAAAGAATAATTTTTTTCACTTTCAGAATGGCAGAACAAGAAAAGCCCTTTATAACCATTTAGTCCAGTTCTTCATTTCCTAGACAGGAAAACTGAGACAGAGAGAGGGAGGAACTTGCCCAGGGTCCCATGGGAAATAAGTAGCGGAGCCAATGGCTGGACAAAATGACTGCCAAGCTCTGTTTAAGCAGTCTGTGAGCATTCTGCACAGAGGGCTGTCTCTTCCCCAGCGTATGCTTTTCTAAAGCTGATGCTTTCAGGGAAGCTCCAACCCAATAGAGGAAACGATTGCTTTTCCTTTCACAAGTATGCGTGGCTTCTGTTCGCATGGGTATCACAGGCAAATGGCACACCTTATCCCATTAAATGAGGCTGATGACATGAATAGTTAATAGCAGTTTTGGTTAAGAGGTACAAAAGACCTCCAAAAACACCCCCCCAAAAAAGGGCACAGCCTGAGAGGTATCCATACCCACATGCACAATTTACATTTCTCTTGGGAGGATAAAGAAGCCACTCATTAATATAGAGATGCTGGGGTTTGATCAATATACATATCATCCACAATAGAAGCCAAACTGGGAGTGGGAGGAAGGAGGGCTATTCGAATAAAAATGGGAAATGATGTGCATAGACACCGGTGGAGTTGGCTATGGAGTGTTTGGTGGGTTGGGTCAGCCCATAGAGGGCTTGGTATATTCCAAATATGCACCCCAAAAGGCCCAGGGTGCTGATCATGATGTCCTTCGCGATGGTGACAAAGCTCATGTTTTCAGGGTAAAAAGTGGTGATCTCCAGGAGGGGCGGGATGATGAGTGCCAGGGCGCTGCTGCTCAGGGAGCCCACCAGGGCGAGGACCAGGTCCAGGCGGGGGATGACGATGGCTGAGACACCTGTGGGGGGGGGAGCAATTTAGTCATCAAATGTTCCTGCAGGAAGGGAGCGCAGAGACAAGACATTTCTTTGGAGCCTGTAATTCCAGAGGCGCCCGATGAGCCATTTTAAAGAGCAGGAAGGAGCCCACTGCAGACCTGGGCAGTGGCTCCCGCACGGCGGCTCTGGACTCCCACCTCCATTTTAACAACCAATACAGGTGCTCTCCTTTTATGTTTTATTTTATTGGGTTTCTCACATTTCGTGTTTATTGGAAAGGCCCTCCTCTGCCTGTCTATTACAACCGCACTGTAAAGGTGGGGAAACCCAGATCTCTTGAGGGAACTGAATGTGCCCACGGTCACACAGCCGAGACGAAGCCACAGAAGTGCCCAATCCGAGGCCCTTCCCACCCCCGCGCTGCCTCCCATTTACGAGAAAGAACTCCGTGCGCCATAAACACTCAGCAAATGCCTGACTCTTACCCAGGCACCAAATCTACGGTGAATTTGTACTAATCTACACAATATAAACACTGTCTAGAAGCAAGGATATAAAAAATGAGAGATGGCTCGTTGCTGTCAGAATCTTGATCCCTTGCTTTCACATCCTTAAAGGGACCTGGATAATTAAGAAGGACAGAAAACATGAAGACAGCATTAGGCCGCTCACTGGCCATCTTTCCTAGAAACATACCTCTGTCTTTGAATGAATAAATATGCAACTTATTCCGCTTTTACAGCCATCTAATTTTCTTATGAACAAATTAGGGAAAATCTGCCCTAGAAAGCACCTTTGCTAGTTTGCAGATCTTGAAGAAAATATCACCGCTTTATGAAATTGCTCCAACATATCCACTCAGAGACAGAGAGGCTCAGACTCTCGAGGCTGAGAATCCCTCTGATGGGGCGGTTCCCACCCACAGCTTTCCTCCACCAGGTGTTTCATAAATTGCTTAAGGAGGTACGGAGAAAAATCAGCGTCTTTATAAGAGGGCTCACAGTGACAGGCAGGGAAGACGGGTTCAAGGAAGTTCTAAATCAAGGTAGAGTGGAAGGGCGCCCCGGAGGAGTGAGATCCAATCATGTAAACCCATTGCTCGGAGCCCTGCCATGGTTCTCCATGCCTGATCTGCTTGGGCCCTGCAAGTTCTCTGGCTCCATGTTTTCTCATTCCCACTGCTGCTGGTTTCCCAAAGAGGCCAGGTGTAAATACCTGACTCAGGTCTGTGCAGGGCTTGCTCCCTGCTCACGGTACACGCCTCACTCCTCCATCTGCCTCCTCATCTTTTCCGTCTGAACTGAGATATCACTCCAGTGGAGAGGACTCCCTGACCTGATCAAGTAAGTTATAGGATCGTCTTACGCGTCCTTAGGGCAGCCTGTTCTTATGATGTCAACCATCAGATTGCTATCGTAAGAACAGGATACTCATTTGTTATGTGCACATCTTTATGTGCTGTGGTTGTTTTCTTGCTTGTATTTCCCACTCAACTCTAAGCCTTGGGAGGGCAGGAGTCATGTCCTCATTATTTATTCTTGTGTCCCCAGTGCCTAGCACAAGGTCAAGCACATAGTAGGTGCTCAACAAATAATTGTTGAATGAAAAAAGGGTAAGGGAGTTGATAGATGAGTAGAGGAGGAGGAAGCAGTCATAAAGTATACACCAGAAGTGGGGCATGTTACTAGCTTAGCTGTGTCTAGCGATGCCTTCCCTGGGGAGTGGCCTGAACTACTCAGTTTTTCTCTTCCGCTTACACCCTTTCTCTTAGGAAGGATCTCACAACAATATATGGACAGGTTTCTGATGTCTTGGTACAGACTGGGAACTTTGTAACACCTTAAACCAAGCAGGTGTGCTGTTTCTGCGATAGAACTCCAGTTACGGGAAGTGTAGCGTCTGACGGCACATCCTGCTGGGCTGCTCTGAGATTGACACACTTTCTTCCAACTCCAAACTGATACTGGATTCTGTAACCTTTAAGACTCGATTCATTCTCTCTCTCTGTCTCTCTCTGTCTCTGTCTCTCTCTGTCTCTGTCTCTCTCTGTCTCTCTCTCTCTCTCTCTCTCACACACACACACACACACACACACACACACACACAATAACCCCACAGGTGGTTGAGGACAAATACAGAAGTTGCCCAATCCCTGGCTTCTCCAGTCAACACATCCCTAGTTCTCTCCCTCATTCCTCATGGGGCGCCTTGTCTGATCTTTTTTTATCTGGACCTTCTTTGAGAAAGAATCCCCTAGCCCTGTTCATGACGTTTCCCCAAATACCTACTATCATGCCTAATGTAGAGTGAACGACTGGCTATGTGAATGGAGAGAAGCATGAGGGAAGGAAGGAAGGAAGGAAGGAAGGAAGGAAGGAAGGAAGGAAGGAAGGAAGGAAGGAAGGAAGGAAGGAAGGAAGGAAGAGAGGGAAAGAGAGAAAATAGTGCTCCCCCAAATATCTCTGAGACCTTTACAAACCAGCCCCTTGGGGTCTTTCCCTACAGTTAAACACAACTTTATGGTGGAGGCTGGACCCTAATTTATGACAGGAAGGGATATGGCTCAATGGAAAACACAGACTTTAGCGCTATGCAGCCTGCATTCGAATCTCAGCTCTGTCACTTCGCAGCTACGTGATCTGAGCACATTACTCACTGAGCCAGTTCCCTCGATGGTAATATTCCACTCCTAGGCCATGCTGAGTGTTAGATAACATCACTGCCACGCCAGCATATGGGGAGCATGCAGGAGTGAGAATGAATGAGTGGTACTTCTTTCTCCCATAAACCAGCCACCTTCCGTGTGTAGGCAGGAGAGGTTATTGTGGTATTTACTATGTGGTAGTTCTGTTAAGCCCATTTTTTTGGTGGAAAGTTGAGGTTCGGGAGGTAAATTATCTTGTACGAACTCATGAAGGCAAACAGCAGAGCCAAGGATAGAGGGGTAGATGCCAATGTGGCTCCCAGCTACAGCTGTGGGCAATGAGTGGCCTTTTGCCCTACTCACAGGTCAGACAGACCAAGGCTGTGCGGACGGACAGGTCTGCAAACAGTGCCCAGTTCTCTGACACCTGGGAGACGACGAAGGGGACGATGATCTCGGCTGGGACGTGGAACTGGAGGGCGTAGGTGAAGAAGATGCCAATGGAGTATATCAACTTGACCGACTGGTACAGCCTGCGGACAGACAGATGGGATGTGAACTGCAACATGGCTCCTGGGCAGGGCCACGCAGCTCTCACTGCTCAGAAGCTGGTACTTGCCACTGAGAGACAGGACTGGCTGACTTTCATAGACTCCAGCTAGACCCGGCACCGGAGCCCCCTGAGAAGCTTATTAAAAGTGCATATCCCTAGAGATTTTTTTTTTACATTTTATTTATTTTTAGAAAGACGGAAATAGAGGGAGAAGGACAGGGAGAGAAACATCATTGTGTGGTTGTCTCTCGCGTGGCCCCCACCCTGGACCCAGTCCAAAACCCAGGCATGTGCCCTGCCTGGGAATCAAACCAGCAAGCCTGTGGTTCATAGCCTGTGCTCAATCCACTGAGCCACAGCAGCCAGGACTGGAGATTCTTATTTAACGGTCTGTGGCTCAGAAATCTGTGCCTTTTCTTTTAGTTTTTTTTTTTTTTTATTTAAAAAAGGTGCACCTGCAATCCCTGGCCAGGTGGCTCAGTTGCTGGAAGCATTGTTTTGTTTGCCAAGGGTTGTGGGTTCAATTCCCAGTCAGGGCACCTACCTAGGTTGTGGGTTTGACCTCTGGTTGGGGTGTGTACAGGAAGCAACTGATCAATGTTCCTCTCTGAAATTGATGTTTCTCTCTCCCTGCCTCTCTCTCTAAAAAAAAAGTCAATAAACATAGCCTCTGGTGAGGGTTAAAAAATAATAAAATAAAAAGGTATATGTGCATAGAATAAAATTCATAACACTAAAGCCATACAGTGAAAGACCTCCCTCCCACCCTTGATTCCCGGTCTCCAGACCCTCTTTCCATAGTCAATCCTTGTAATACTTTCCTTGCAGCCATTCCAGGAATAATCCACGGGTATACAAGCTTATAGGGAATGTAGGTGCACACACACACACGCACACACACACACGCGGTAGCACCCTCTACACACTGCCCAGCTCTGCTTTTGTTCATTAACTATTTCTTGGGGGTTGCTCCTTGTCAGTACACACAGATCTGGCTCCTCTGTGTAACAGCGGCTTGGTATTACAATTGCGTGGATATACTCTAGATTTTCAAGCAGTTCCCAGTTAATGGGCATGCAGATTATTCATCATCTTTTGCCAGCAAACAATGCTGCTGAGAACATCTTTGCACATATACTCTGCGCATGCAGTGTACAATCTCAGACGTAAAAATGCTGGGTAAAAGTACTTGGGATTTAACATTGTTGTAGCTATTGACACAGGGCCCATGTCTGGTCCCAGCGTGCTGGAGGGCTCGTTTCCCACGACCACGCCAAAACAGTGTGTGGACACAGGCTACTCTCTGCCACTGGGTTTTAAAAAAATTGGCATGTCTGTTATTATGAGGGAGACATAGCATTTTTTCAAATATATAAAATGCCGTTTTTGGAGATTTGTCTGTGAACTGTGTTATCGTGGCCATTTTTTTCTGGATTGTTGGTCTTTCTCATTAGGGAGGGGTATTTGTTTGTCTCTTCTTTAAGGCTGCCCTGGACAACCTCATGACCAGCCATGTTTAGAGCAGGCGTGAAGCCCCCATGGCACCCGGGGCCCACGTTTTCCCGTGGAGGCCCCTGGAAGGAGAGTGCCTTGTGCGCAGTAGCCAGTGGTGGCCCAAATCACCCAGAATAAGAACAGCCTTTGGGGATGCTGTCTGACTTATGTGAAATGAGTCACAACTTCAAAGAAATCCCATGTTTATTATCTTTTTTTAAATAGTAATTTTTTTAGATTTTATTTATTTATTTTTAGAGAGGGGGAGGGAGAAAGAGAGGGAGAGAAACATCAGTGTGTAGTTTAGTTGCCTCTCATGCATCCCCCACTGGGGACCTGGCCTGCAACCCAGGCATGTGCCCTGACTGGGAATTGAACTGGCGATCCTTTCGTTCACAGGCCGGCACTCCATCCACTGAGCCATAATAGCCAGGGCCCATGTTTATTATCCTGTCTAGTCATTACCACAACACAGTGAGGTGGATGGTTGGTGATATTTTTCTCATTTTGCAGCTGCATGCAGCCTTTGTGGGAAATGATTGCTCTACCATCCTACTCTCCCCAAAAGACCCAGGCCATGGGGACATATAACCATGACAATAGCTGACCTTCAATGAGTGCCTACTATGTGCCAGACACTTTTCTAAGCACTTCATGTGCATTAAACCGATTAATCCTCACAATCCTCCCTGAGGTAGCGTGGAAGTCATCTGGGCTCTTCAACAAATATTTCCAGTTCCTCCAAGCATGTGGTAGAATTAAATCTCCCTTCCTCTTTGACTGATGAAGTGCTAGCAAGAGACATGTGCTTTAGCAGCTTCATGGGAGAAGGTTTGGTTCCCGTGCTCTGGGCCATGGCAACCAGTAACATTTCAGGGAGTGGCTGTTCCATCAGTCTGGGACCAGACGTGGGGACGGTGCAGCCATCCCATAATGGACAGGTAGCATGAGTGTGTGTTTAAGCATTTGTATGTATTTGGCCATTGAGATTTAGGAGTGGTTTATTACTGGAGTATAACTTAGTCTATCCCGATTGATACAACGCAGCATTAGTATTGCCTTCATTTTACAGAGGATGGAAATGAGGTTTGCAAGATTGGGAAGCTCGCCCAAGGTCATATGAAAACCAGGATGCAAATCCCATTACTCAGCTTTAGAACTTGTGCTCTTAAGCACATGGCTGTACTGACTGCTTAGTCACTGTGCACCCAGTACTGCCAAAATAATGAGAATAGCTAACACTCCACAAATGCTATGTGTCAGCCCCCCAGATGTTTCCTGGTTGAATGAGTGAATGAGTGAATGACTGAATGTAAGAACTCCAGCCCAAAGTCCAACGGGGTCATAGCCACAGCAGCAGTGTAGGTCCATTTCTGGAATCGGGGGCCCGAGCAGCAGCCTACCCACAGGACCCTCAGTTATTGCTCTAGAGCTATGCTTTTTGTTGTTATTTTTTCTGTGCCCCAGACACTCCAGATCATTCCTGTTTTAGGGCCTTTGAACTGCAGAGCCAGACAGATTCAGTTTCAAGTTTTAGCTTCTCACAAACAATATGAACTGGGAAAGTTTCTTACCTCTCCAACTATCAACTTCCTCATCTATAGGTGGAATTGATAGTAAGAATGCTAACTCATGGGGCTGTTGTGAAAGTTAAACGAGACAAAGCACAGGGCCTGGATTATTAAATTTATCTGTTATTATAATGCAAACATTAGCGGTAATACTCATTGCCCGCGATAGCTCGAGGGAATGCCAGATCCTGTTGCTAAGACTCAGAGCCCATAACTCTCCCCTCCACACCCTGCGTGGCAGGGACGTACCAGCAATTGGGCAAGTTGAGAATGATGCTGGCCTGGGTGTCGGACCCAAACTTCATGTAGCCAAGTGTTCCCAGGCAGATGAAGAGGATGATGACAAGGGACATCCCCAAGTACAGAACAAAAGAAAATTTCTGTGGGCGCTTCATCTGGTTTTTGAGAGGCAGAACCTGGCAGTGAAAGAGGCAGAAGGAAAGGGATGAGAAACCTTGTGGAGAGGCAGACATCCTCTTCCTGGTGGCTCTGGTCAGGAAGGGGCCTCTCCACGTGGCCACACCCCCTTTCATTTCCCTCCTTGCTCTCTACTGGCAGGCATGTCCCCTCCTCTATCTGGGCTGATGAGTGGATCCTCACTCAGTTTTCAAAGATTAGTGTGGGGCATGGGGCAGTTGGTGCCCTGAGAATAGGTCCTGACTTTCCCTCCCACCAAGAGGAGATCATATTCTGCACTGATCATAAATACTATCACTTGCTCATCTGGGACAATGGCTGGCTTCCTTAGAGACCACTAGGGATCGTTCATTTACATGCCACATCAATCTTACCATACCGACACCTTCAAACGTGAAGATTGCTGTACCGAAGAACAGCAGGAAGGTCTTCCAGTCTGCCATCAAGGGTAGGTTGCTGGGATCTGGAATCTCCTGAGAGGAAGGAGAAGGGCGATGGCTTTGCCACGGTGTAAAAGTTGTTGCCTGGTGGAAAGCTGGGCCATGCCTGACGCCAACGGAGCCAGTGTCAGGAGCAGCCGTCAGATAGGTAGGTCTGGGCAGCCTTCTCATCTTTTGAAAAGGTACTTATTTTTTTCATGGTAAATACACATAGTATAAAATTCACAATTTTAGTTACTTTTGAGTGTACAGTTCTGTGCCATGAAGTATATTCACATTGTTTTGAGACCAACACCATCAGCCATGTCCAAAATTCTTTCATCATCCCAAACTGCTGTATGCATTAATAACTCCCCATCACCCAGCCCCTTGGTGATGACCTCTGGTCTACTTTCTGGCCCTCCAAATTTGATTATTCCAGGTAACTCATGGAGGTGAAATTATATAGTATTTGTCTTTTTGTGATGGCTTATTGCACTTACCATAATGTCTTTAGGGTTGATCCATGTTGTAGCATAGATCAGAATTTCATTCCTTTTTAAGGCTGAATAATATTTTGGTGTATGTATTTACTACATTTGTTTATTCATTCATCAGTTGATGGGCATTTGGGTTGTTTCTGCTTTTTGGCTATTGGGAGACCTCTCATCTTTACATGGGGGGAAACCAGGGAGGAAAAAGGAATTAGCTGAGGCTACTCTCCAAATTAGTGGCACAACCCGGGTAAGAATTCCAGCCTTCTGTTTTCCCATTCCCAAATGCCTCTCCTCCATTGCTTCTGTCAGACTGTGCAGTTGTTGGGAACCACTCTGTCTGGTTTCAGAAACTGTAGCTCCTCATGACTAAGGCTGAGTAAAAGACCTTGGGACCATAAGTCATTGAAAAGACAAAGCTTATCTTCCTTGTAGGGGTGCTGCCTCTGCCCCCATTCACTTCACCCTGCTTGGCCCTGGGGCAGATGACTGGTTAGCCAAAGACAGGTAAGATTCCTCAAAAGAGGGACGACCTAAGACAGGCATGGTCACAAGGTTGTGAAGGGCCCCTCAGGGAAGGATTTGAAGGGCTATAGAAAAAGGAGGTGATGAACCCTCACCCCTTGGCTTTGACATAACCTGAGTTCTCATTCTGTCTGCAAGAAGTCTCCTAATCTCTTGGCTGCCTTACTTTTTCTGCCTGACTTAAGTCTGAAAAAAATGCCTTAAGCCTGACCAGTGGTGGAGGTGAGTATGGCCCTGTGCTGGAAAGGATGGGTTCCCTGGGGCAATCAGGCCCAAGAAAGAATGCATAAAATCCTATGAAACCTACTTTGCTAATTCCCTCAATTTAAATGATAAGGGTCCAAGCATAGAATAAGTTTGTTGCCCTTTAGCTATCTGACCCTGACTCAAAATAAGCTCTCAGAGTTCTTTGAATGTTATATATTGTTTTATCATTACTGCCTGACAATGATTGATGAGCTTTACATACATGCCCTGTATTCCTATGCAAATTAGGCCCAATAAAAGCCCATTGAGGACTTTGGGCCTTCTCCTTGGAGAAATCGACCACATTTCCTCCTTAAGCAGATCTTGTCTTGGTAGACTTATTCTCATCTGCAGCAGACAGGGGACTCTGCAGGTGAAGTTCCCCGACACAGTCTATTGACTGGTACAGCAGCTATCATGGATCTGGGGAGGAAATGATTTGCCAGGATTCCTGGGGTTGGCAGAATAATGGCTCCCCAAAGATGTGCACATCCTAATCTCTGGAACCTGTGACTATGTTATGCTACAATACAAGGGAGAATCAGTGTTCAGACTGAATTAAGGTTGCTAATCAGCTGACTTTAAAATAAGGAGGTTATTCTGTGTTATCTGGGTAGGCGCAGTGTAATCATGGGGTCTTTCAAAGTGGAAGAAGGAATCAGAACAGAGAACCAGAAAGAGATGGGAGTGTGGGAAAGCCTCGACTTGACATTGTTGACTTGGGAAATGAGCTAAGGCATGTGGGTGGGGAAGCCTCTGGAGGCTGAACAAGAAAACAGACTTCCCCCACAAATCTCCAGAAAGAAACAACCCTGCTGACAACTTGATTTTAGCCCAGTGAGACCTCCAGAACTATAAGGATAAATTTGGGGTAATTTGTTACAGCAGCAATAGTAACTAATACAACCGCAAAGACTTTCAAAGAAAGGAAATCCTAATGGTGGAATTTCAGGACCTGTGATGATAGCATAGCAGGGGCTTGGGAGGCAAACTGGCATTTCTGTTTATCAGTTTCCTTGTCTGTAAATTGAGGGTAAAGGGAGCACTTCCAAAACAGTAATATTGTGAAGACAATAGTTAATAAAGAACTCAGTGTGAAGTAAATCAAATTTCCTCATCCTCCACGTGTCCCTTGTCCACCTACCACTGTTAGAATTTTCGCTGAATATTTGATCGTGGTTTATCTCCCCAAGTATGTAAAGTTAGCCTCCGTGAGAGCAGACGCCCTGTCAGTTTTGCTTATTTCTGAGTCCCTAGCCCTTTGCACAATGGTTGGCTCACAAAAGGTATTCAGTAACTGTTGAATGACCCCTTGTTATCCAGTGTGACAAAGGTGGTGATGAGGACAACTAGCTTTTATAGCTTATGGTAAAAAGGTGTTCACAGCTATTACCATAGCAGGGGCTGCTCAGAGCAGGGGGTCCCCTTCCTTACCTTCATCTGCCTGTAATGATAACCCTCCCTGGGTGTCTCAGAAACCCTGGACACCAACCCCTGTCTGTGGCAGTTTCAGGCACAGACCTGCGTGATATATTCAAAGATCAGAGCCATGCTCCCCAGGGTGGTGATGTTGGCCAGAGTCGAGAAGACGGACAGCACCTTGAGGTTCCGGATGAACACCAGCAGGACCAGGAAGGGTAGTATGGTCAGCATGTAGACTCGGATGTCCAGGATGGGGGTCAGTGCCAGGCTCTTCCTGGGCTGGCAGGTGTTGGAGGTCACGTGGGCTTCCTCCACTATCTGACCCAGAGCATAAGAAAGGGGTGCAGTTGGGGTTGCAGATTAAACACAGGAGATGCACTTAAGTTTCAATTTCAGATCATTAACAGCAACTTTGTAGTGCAGCCTGTCCCAAATACTACATAGGACATACTCCCAGTTAAAAAAATTATTTGCTGCTTATCTTCTAATTTAACTGCATGTCATAGATTTTTATTTGCCAAATCTGGTTACCCTAACATTAGTGCCTATGACTGTGACAACCAGAAACTCTTAAAATCATAAAACCTCAAGGTCAAGGGTCCTTTTGTCATCTAGCCCAATCTCCTCTTCTCTACCATAATGGTTTTCTTTCATACCTCCAAGAACAAGAGTTGATTACACAAAAATATTTTTTTGTATTTTAGATAGCCCTAAAAGGTAGAGAGTTCTGAATATTGTGCAAAATCTATCTTCTTGAATATTCTGTCTACATTAATTGTTGTGGTTCTGGCTAGTAAGCTCCCTCTACTCTGTGAAGTCAAGAGAGAGGCTAAGATGCATTTGCAATGCCTGTTAGGGATGTAATGAGGGCAAGGTTGCGCCTTGTTTGCCTTACATTTAATTAGTCATCTTCTACAGACAACTGTGAGGCACCTAAAGTAAATGTTACTAACACTTTCTGGACTAAAAAGTCTCCAGTATTTCTGATTAGCTGTGATCACAAGCCCCCCTCTCTCCATGCTGGTTACACTTCTCAGGTATTGTTTTGGCTTCTCTATGATCTTTTTAAAAAGTGATTCCCAGGACTGAGCGCACTCCCAAGAGTAGTCTGATCAGGGTGAGAAATGCAGCCATCTCCTCCCGTGATCTGAACGCTGTGCTTTTGCCAATGCAGCCCTAACAGTAGGAGGTCTGCTTTTCTGCCACTGCCCAGAATAGGCCTCCTTACCTGCTGTAAATTGTCTGCCATAAACATAAAATAAACACTGCAGAAGCCCAGCTGGGTGATGATCAGCAAGAAGCTGACAGTGTACCTGGGAAGGAAAAGGAGAGGCAGACAGAGGCGGAAACATTATTTTTAAAAAATGCATTCATTTTTATCTTTTGAAATAATGATTTCTGTCCTTTTAAATATTTGCCCACTTTTTTATATATTGAAAATATTTGAATCCAGAGAGAAAGCTGAAACACTAGTATAATTGACATCCCTATATCCTTTAACTAGATACACCAGTTGTTAACCTTTGGCCCTAACTGCATCATGTATGTATTCTATCCGCACATGCGCACACACATTTTTTCAGGACCATTTGAAAGTCAATTTTAGCTGCAATACTTCAACTCCAAATACCTCAGCATACCTCTCTTAAGACTGATCTCTGGAAAATCAGCTTCAATATACTCAAATATGTAGTCCATAGTTTTTAAATAACCCAATTCTCTCCAAAATATCTTTTGTAGCTTTTTATTTTTAAAATTTAAAAAATATTTATTTATTTATTTTTAGAAAGAAGGGAAGAGAGGGAGAAGGAGAGGGAGAGAAACATCAATGTGTGGTTGCCTCTCACATTGTCCCCCACTGGGGACCTGACCTGTAACCCAGGAATTGAACTCTTGAACCCTTGGTTCACAGGTTGGTGCTAAATGTACTTGAGCCCCACCAGCCAGGGCTATATATTTTTTGATTCAGGATCTAATTGAGGTTTGTATATCACATTAAGGCTCTGTCTCTTCAGTCTTTTTTCATGCACGGCAGCCCTGAATATGCCTTTTTCAGTTTTTCATGACATTGTTTTTCTGGGAAGAGTCCAGGCCAACTGTCATGCAGAACGTCCACCCCTGGGGACTTGTATAACTGCTTCCTCGTGATTAGATCCAGATAAGCACTTTGGCAACTACATGTGATGTTTTGTGCTGTTTCCATCACATGGGGAGCACGCGATACCCTGTGGTCCTGCTCTGAGGGGATGGCCAGACCTCCCATGGCAAGTGCACATGTCCTTCTTGTGACCCGGGGGGAGACTTGGAGATTGGGGAGCCTTGGATACCTGGGCACAAGTATCCGTTTTTAATCATGCTACCTGGGCGCAAGTATCCTATTCCCCTCAAGGGTTTTAATGTTCGTTAATGACCCTTTGCCTCAGTCAATTATTTCATCAGCAGTTGCAAGCTGGGGGTTTTCTAGTTCTATCTGTGATTTCTTCTAAATTTATCAGCTGGCATTTAAGAAAGATATATTTTTCCCTCCTAATTTTTTTTTTTTGGTATCACAATAGACTCACATTAATTGTTCTTGAATTTGTATAACAATTTTAGCCAAACAGATAATATTGCTGGGAAGAAAGATCTCAAATGCTCCCTCACATTAATTACTTTTAAACTCACTGTATCATTGTACATCAGAATCATTATTCTTTGGGGTTTTTAAACTGCCTTCAGTTTGGGGGTGCGTTCATTTTTTAAGGAACAGAAGATGCTCCTCTATTTAGATTCTAATGTTTAGATCAGTTTTTCAAAATTGGGTTGTAGTAGCAATTGCATCAGAATCATCTGAAGTTTATGCAAAATACACAGATTCCTGGCTCTCATATCAGCTTCTTGAGTCCGAAGGTGGGTAGTGTTGTGTGAGACTTCAAAATGCAGATTTTTTTTCTCTCTTTATTAGGCAGATTTTCAAACATCTTCAAAAGCAATGACAATGATTTAATGACTCCTCGTGTCCCCATGCCAGCTTCCACAATTATTAACTATTTTTCCAATCCTCTTCCATCTATCCCCTAACCCCTGTACCACACACATGTCTATTTTGTTGGAGTATTTGTAGTAAACTACAGACCTCATGGTACTTCACCTGTAAATAATGCAGTGTACAGCCCTAATGGACAAAGACTTAAAAAATACAGCTCTCGTGTGTTTATCAACACTTACAAAATTAACAATAATTCCTTTACATTATTTAATATTTAGTCCATATTCCTATTTCTCCAGTTGTCTCAAAATGTGTATTTTACAATTGAAATCTATAGATTGCTTTTTGTTAAGTCTCTTAAGTTTTTTAAACTGCTATGTTCCCCTTGCCCCGCTTTCTTTTTACCCTTGCAACTTCTAATTTTGGGGTAGTGTGGAAGATACTGGATCACTTGTCCTGTGGCGTGGCCTGCTTTCTAGATCACGTTGACCACTTCATATTGTCAATTATTTTGTTTCTCTATCCTTGTGTTTCCTGTCAACTGATCATAGATCTAGAAGTCTGATTAGATTGGAGTTCATCATTATCTTCCTAATGAGGATACTTCTGAGGTGTGCTTGGGACTCCCTACTGCACCCCATTATAAGATGCCTCATGTCTGGCTGTCCTGAGTGTAAACACGAGATGCTCAGGTTAGTACCTGTGCTCAGGTGGTATAAGGGTGTTCTTCCTTTATGAAGTTTCCCAGTGACCTTCCCCCTGACGGTTGCTGCCTACATGACACGGGCCGTTTTTAATCAAGCTACCTGGGCACACTAAAATTGCGAATCATTGGTTTAAATATTTTCCCAACTCCTTCTCAGTTCCTGGACCCCCAGAGAAATGGAGGTCCTAGCTGTGCCACTGAAGGTTGTGTGACCCTGGGCATTTTGACTGGGTGGCCCTATCTGGGCTTCATTTTTTTTCTTCTTTTGAACAGGCATGGACAGGACGATCTCTAAGGACCCTCTTCCCTGCAAAAGTTTTACTCAGGGTGTCATCAGAAACTGATAAACCTTGGTGAGAAATGATGGGCAATTCAGCAGTCGAGATTCACCCATTGTTACAACCCCAAGAGCTCACTTGTCTGTTATCAGAGTGACTCCTAATCCGGAAATCAGGACCTGCCGAGAGTCCCCAGTGAGGAACTGCCTGCCACAGGGATTCTGGCAGATACAGTGCTCACTCACCACTGCCAGAGAGGCTCTGCTGGGAAGGCTGAAATGTCAGGTTTTCAGTTGAATCTCTGCTCCACCACCATCCTGTCTGTGTCCTTGGATGTGTTCTTTTGTCTTTGAGAGTCTTAGTCACCACCTCCCATTCCCAGGACAATACAAACTACCCTGCCTACCTAATAAGGTCCTTGAGAAAGTCAGAGGAGCAAAGACATGAAGAAGTATTTTGTACACTATAAACTGTTTACTGAAGGGAGGGAACAACCTGAATGATAACCAGTAGGAAAAGGATTAAGTAAATCCATGGCGTAGGTCCGTGCCAGGGAACATCGTGAGCCTCCAAAGGTGAGGAGGGGGATTTCTATGTCCAGACGTGGAAAGAAATTCAAAGTATATTGTTAGGTGAAAGAGCAGATCGCCAGTAACTGTTTTAATGAATGTACGAGGACATACACAATGAAAAGTGTTTTTCCATTCCCATACTCATATCCAAGTGCACCAGAGAAGAGACGTCCAGAGGACCTTGACTAACTGGGTAGCAGTGATTGCCTCTTGGATGGAGCTATGTGTTGTTTGATAGTTTGCAATAAGAAGTTTGCAATAAGACAGTCTGATTGTTTGAGTACCTTTGCATATTCATTTAGAACCTGTGCGACCAGATACAAAGGAAGGACAGGTGAGGACTGTGGTTGCCGTGGTGGTGTTTGTTGTGAATGATCGCTAACTACTGTGACACCGTGGGTACTACCTTCCCCAGGCCGCATGCGTCCTCAGCCAGGCGTTTGGGCAGGTCTCCAGGCTGTACATCATGGCCTCTCCGTAGTTCACAAATGTCTTTTGCAGTCTGCAGAAAGGACAAGACACGTCTGACTTAGAGCACTTGTGTTAAAAGTACAGTTTGCTCCCACGGTGAGCAGTCATCGTGTATTTGTGTGTGAACGTGGAGCATCCCGGGTATTTTCTGGTAACGATATTACCGACATATTTTGTAACAGGGTACTTTTAAGACTTTGAGGAGTCTGCCTTTTTTATTTTTTAATAGTAGTTTGTTTAAAAAAAACCACATTAATATTTAAGTGGATTTTTAGAAAGTAAACCCGGAAAGAGGGGATGTGAGAGGTGAGAGGCATGCACTCCTGGCTGGGCAGTGAGGCTGGGGGAGGAAGTAGGGAGGCAGGCCTCTGGGTTTCTGGGCTTACATCACTCCTTCCAGCGGCTGAGGGTGTTGGGACATTTGGGAGGCCTGTCCCCGACCAGATCCCACACAAAGGCGATACTCAGGCTCCTGCCCAGCAGCCTGTCTCTTCCCCGGGCCGCCCTTCCTCAGGGCGGGGAAGGCCCTGCGGAGGAACTGCCTACGAGGCAGTGAGAGCGCTCGGGCTGCTGAGGCCCCGACCCCCGGTGTTCACTGTAGGGGGAGGGGGGGAGGAGAAGCTCCCCAGACTTGACACAAGGCCAGGATTTGGCTCCAGACACGCTCTCCAGGGACCTGGGAGACCTTGCGTGAGTCTCCAGCCTCAGTTTTTTTTCCCCCAGGCACGGTCTGGGTCTGGGGGGAGGAGACGGTAAGACGCGGATGTGACGCTGTGTTGGGAAGGTGACATAATCCTTCTATTTTTATTATTACTCACTGTGCTTGGCGTTTCAAATATAAGGGGGGCCACACTGCATGGGACTGGCATGTATATTAGTCTGAGGATTACAAACTCAAAAGCTGTGGGGTCCAGAGCGACATCAGTGATGTGGTCGGAGGGCCCGGGTGTGAGATGATGAGAGCGGAGGCGAGCCAGGCCAACCCTCCGGGGCACTTCCTGTCCTAGAAGGGGTCACGGGGACTTGGCGCCAGCTGGGTGATAACAGAATGAAGCCCCTGATTGCCTCACTGGCAAGAAGGTGATGAAGGCTTTTTTTAAATATGAAATGTCTATGTTTTTAGACCTAGGCTCAAATAAAACAAAGCAAAAATTGTGGAAGTTCCCTAAAACATATCTGAAGGCCATAGTCAGCTCTTAGGCTATCAATCTGTAACTTCTGCATTAGGGGGGAAAAGTCACAAAAAAAATCAGGAGGTTACCATGAATGACACAGATATTAGAAGTCTACTCAGTGATATAATGGTTCCAGCAGTCATGATGGAAGAAAAGATTTGAAATTGGTTTCAGTGGAATCAGAGAGGTAAAACGGGGATAATAATAGGGGGTAAAATTGCTTATCTGTAAAATGGGGATAATAATAGTACCATAGAGGTTTACTATAGGGAGTAAATAAGAGGAGGCTTGCGAAGCTCTCACCATGTGCCTGGTACAGTGGAATTGTGCAATAAATTTAATTGTCGAATGAGTAAGTGCTCTTTTAGTGTTTTGTGAGCTGGAAAGTGCGCCACAGGTTAGGCGTGACTGATACACTCTCCAGATACACCTGTTTGGGTTGATACACTGGCTTTGTGAGCAGTTTCATTCACTATCTCTAGTTGGAGTTGGAAGGCCTTTCTGCACATCTCTGAGGACCAGTTCATGCCTCAGGGAACAGCCGAGTGCTATGGATAGGGAGCCCCCAGGCGGTGGGCTATGAGAAATGACCAAGCACCCGTGAACTGATAGTTTACAAATATGAAACTCAAGCATTGTTCGTTTTCACTACCTTTGTCTTTTCTTTGCATTGAAGTTTCAAAAATATAAACACTGAGTATCAGATGCATGCTTTATTAAGGACGGAAGTCATTGTGAACTAGGCGTTTCATTGCTATTTTTTTTTTTTTTACTTTTACTAAATTGTCCCCTGAAAGGTTTATCTGGAACAAAAGAAATTAGCCTTACGAGATGTGTGTGTTGGAGGTGGGAGAGGCTGAGTGGAGAGAGTAAGAGGAAGGGAAAATCCCTAAGTTTCTCGCATGTACACGGCGGTTTATAGAGCATGTTTGAATTTTTTTATCAGTTTGATCTTTCTAGGTTCAGAGATGCAGGAACCTGACAGTGTTGTCCAGCTAGTTAGCAGCAGAGTTGGGCCTGAACCTCGGAGTTCCCAGGTGAGGTGCTTTATCACCGCCTCTGTAGAATCTAGAAGAGCAGGGGTGGCGGCCTGAAGGGATGGCCAGGTAATTGGGTCACTCATCAAAGGAAACTCAACACACCTTCAGACAGGGCTTGGCACTGGGGTGAGAGAGAAGCAAGGCTCTCACCTCTGACTGAGGTGATGCGCGCAGTTCAGGAGGATGACCATGCAGTGTACAGTGAGGACCCCGATGGTCAGCAGGCCGATAGGACCAACCTGGAGGGCAGAGGAAGGGTGGAGGATGGTTAGCCACAAACTGATTGCTCCTGCGCCTGGCCCTCGCCCAGTCTGGAAGCTGGGACCCGTCTCAGAATGAAGCAGCCTTTGGGATGAGAGCCCCTGCCTGAATGTCCCTGTGTGTCTGTAACCCAGTGCAGGTCTGTCTGCCCACTGCTGCGAAAGCCAACACTTGAGAGGCAGGTGCTGATGTGAAGGAAAGTGGCTTATTCAGATACTGGCCACCTGGGATAAGGGGGACTCATGTCATAAAGCCCATCTCCTGGGAAGATGGGGGACTCAAGTCTCAAAGCTTATCTTCCCATCTCAGCAGAGGCAGAGGTTTTTATGAGGAGGGAGGGGGAATAGAACGAAGAGATCAAGGAAGGGGTTGAATAGTTCTCTGAGTGCAGGTGAGCACAGTCTATTCCAATAAGGCAAGCGATGGTCCTGTGTGCGTCACCCTGGTTTAGCCATCCAGGCTTCATGTCATCCTGACGCCATGGATGATGGTCAGCAAATGTCTCCGAGATGGGATGCTTGAAGATCGAAGGCTATCTTTTGAAACTAGTTCCTAGGATTTTTATACAAACATGCTGTTCGTGGACAAGTTACATATTAGTCAGAGTCAGCACTTTCAGAAACAATGTCAAAAGAATGATGAGGGTGGGTTACAATATCCCACTGTTACATCTGCAGATGCTCCAGCTTAAATGCCCTTCTTAGCATCACTGCAAAGTGATTGTCCAACCTCTGCTAGGATGCTTCCAGTGACAGAGCACTCACTACCTCCCCAGTCTTAGGAACTTTTTTTCCCCCAGCACCAGGATGTCAACAGAGGACTGATGACATTTTGGGCCAGGCGATTCTTTGTTGTAGAGGCTGTTCCGTGTGCTTCAGGATGTTTAGCAGCCTCCCGTGGCCTTTACTCCCCAGGTGTTGGTGGCATGCCACCCCCGACACAAGTTGTGACAAACAGGAGTATCTGACATCGTCATTGTCTTTGTGCGGGGTGAAAAATCGTTCTCAGTTGAGAATCACTGCTCTAGTGCGTCTAACTTGTCAATTATTTTTGTCAATTATTAGTCAATTTATTTTTTGATAAAAATTGTATATGTTTAAGGTGTACAACATAGTGATTTGATATACATATACATAATGAAGTAATTACAAATGAACATATCTTCTCATATAGTTTCCATTTTTTTGTATGTGGGAAGAGATTCAAAAGCAGGACTCATTATTAATCGTAATCTCCCAGACGTGATCAGTTGGCATAGAGTAAAGAGGGTCTCTCTCACCTCCTTTGTTCTGGACACTCATGCCTTTATAGACATGACCCGAGATAATACTATCTCTCATAAGGAAACAGATGAGAGATCAAGAGTGTCACTGGGTTTCACTAGACGTAGCCTCCATACGGCAGAGACCTGGTCTCATTTACTTCCACATTCCCAGGACCTCAGCACACACACAACAGGTGCTCAATATGACTCCTCCAGGGAGTCGCGGTCAGAGGTCCTGGCAGGAGGCGGGGTTAGAGAAGTCATCTAACGACTCCTAGGAAGCACAAATCAAAGGAAAGAAGAGCCGGCCGAAGCAGCAACTACCACACTGGCAAAGACAGCCTGGCTGAAGGCCACGCGGCAGGAAGTCCTAGAACCCTGAGAATTCCAGAGGGGAGAGCCCCGTCTCTGGGTGAGAGCTACCACAGATTGGAAGCCACGACAGGAGCCAAGGTCTCCATATGCCTCCTTTAGGCACAGGGACCACTTACTGGCCTGGAGACAAGGAGAAACTCACTTTGGTCAAATGGAAGTCATCTGTTTGGCCTCAGTTCGATTCGGCAGACGTGTATGGGGATGCCCGTGTGCTGCTAGCGTCTCCAGTAGGGGCTGTCGGGAGGTGTTCAGATAACTCTGAGCTCCTGCCCTCAGAGCTTTCAGGTAAGCAAAGAAGATAGGAATATTAAAAAAGAAGTGTGTCTCATCTTTGTAAGTGCTGTAAGAATTCCAGGTGAGGTACATGTAAGTTCCAGAAAATCAGAGGGTGAAGGCGCCATTCATGGTAGTAGGAAACATTCAGGTTTTATAGAGGAGGGAGAAGAGAATGGCAAGAAAAGACAGGTGGGTGGCCGGGAGTGTGGGGCTGGAGGAGATGCCATCCTCATCCTCCAAGCCACTTTCTCAGCATCAGTCAAATGGGCTGAAATAGAAGCCACACATTCCACACAGCCGCAGGGACCAAGCTGCTAATGGAAAGGAGTGAACTGGGCTGGATGTGATCTTGGGGAGTTGCGGGGTGGGGGGCACTCTAGCAAAGTGGATTATGTGTCTGTCTGGGAGGGCGGTGGGCCTTTAAGAATGATGGAGGGGTGGTGGGAGAATTGAACGGAGGTGGTCAGAAGGTGCAGACTTCCAGCTCTGAGGTAAATAGGTCCTGGGAAGTAATGTACAGCATGAAGTTAACACTGCGTGTGGTATGTTTGAGAGCTGCAAAGTAGATCCTAAAAGTTCTCATCTTAAGGGAAAAAGGTTTGTGTAACTGTATGAGGATGGATGTTAGCTCAATTTATTGATTGTGCTAATCATTTTGCAATATCTGTAAGTCAAGTCATTATGTGGTATGCGTTCGACTTATATAGAGCTGCATGCCAATTTCATCTCAATAAAACTGGGGAAAGAGGAATGTTTCATCTCTTCCAGGCACATTCTACTTGGCTCCAGGTTGGCTCCTGAGGATTGATGCCTGCAAACACCTTTGCTGTTACAGAGGGTACCCCCAAATTGTCCATTGATAAACAGTGCAAAGGCCTTGGGGACCCACCACTCCATTCCCCCAACTGGGTAAAACTAGTTCTCACCACCACATCCCTCTTACCAATATGCCTGCATTTTTCATGGCCAGGGGAAGCCCCAGGAGCCCCGTGCCAATGTTGCATTTCCATAAATGGATCAAGGTTTGCATCATCCTGTGTGGGGAGAGCAGGAGACAAGAGGGCGTGTTAGTGGAGGGGGAGGGCGGACCGCAAAGTTCAGCCTCCTTCCTGCAGCTCCAGCACCTTCTGCTGGGAGGAGTGACCAAACCTGATGAAGTGCACTCTGGTTTAATGCTCAGGTCCCGGGATCTGTCCTGGAGCATTGGACCCAGGGCTGGTGCTAGTTCAGCTAGCTCGGCGAATGTTCCACATGCACTAAGCTTTAAAGAAACAGTTGCTAACAATTGCTACCATCTGGAGAACTCCCTAGTACCAATTCGTTCATTAACTCATCCAACAGTTTCATTCATGGTTTATTCACTCAAATTATATTTATTGAGACCTACTAGGAGAGGCATTTAGATAGACAGTGAAGAAAGTCAATTTTCTCAATTTATAGAGTATTATTGGTGCCAAGTCGTTGATTAATTCACTCCCTAGAAAAAACAATCTCCCACTACATATGGAGTATTTACTGGTTCTTGTTCCATTTACTGGTACTTTCATCTACTTACTCAACCAATATTCATTGCAAACTTATTCCATGCTATGTGTTGGATAAAATTTAAAAACATTGCTACAGTACACGCAGAGTGCTTACTTTGTGCCCGGCAGGGGGGCTCGGTGCCAAGGTTCTGAGTATACCCACCTGGGCTGGCAGCTCTGATCCACTGGGGAGAGGGAAGGTGGGGACAGGATGATAAGAGGAGAATCAAAAAGGACCTGAAGTGAAGAGCTGGGTGCAAAGGCACTGAACCCAGAGGTGAGAAGCACTGGATTCCAAGGCCTAGCTCTGCCATTAACCTACTGTGTTTGGTCACTACTTTGGGAAGGCCCTTAACTGCTGACAGCTTCTGTTTCTTCATCTGCTGAAAGAAAAAGCCAAAATAATTCTTGCCCTGCCTACCTCCCGGCGTCGTGGTATGAATCAGAAGGAGTAATGAAATGATGACTTGGAACCGTGAACTGCTTCTCAGATGTGAGGCATCGTTGTTGCCATCGTCGTTAGCATCATCATTATCATTATCATTATCACCATCATCACCATCACCATTTTCATTGCATCATCATTACGCCCACCTTTGGTTTAGCCTTGTGGTGCTCACCTGTTAGAAAGGGCCTCTGTGAAGAGGAAGCAGAGCTGTGCTGATGGCCAAAAGGTGAGCAAGGGCTGGTTTAAGCAAACAGAGGTGCCCCTTCCCCCTCAAGGAACTACAGAGCCCCTCTGGGCAGTCTTTGGACTGTCTGGAGGCAGCCGGGAAGGTGGACATAAACTGACCAAGGTCACACGACAAGTCCTGCAGAGATGTCTCTGTCCTGCTGTGGAGTGTTTCACATTCCAATGCCTGCCTGGGAGAGGGTGGGGTCCTGAGGGCAAGGTGGGCCCCTGAGACTTCTCTGTTAGCTCGGTCTACATACCTAAGCATGAGGGTACCCGTGGTCCCTTCACTTCTAAGAAATAATGTTTTTTTTCTTGATAACTGGAATCATTGGAAAATACATCAAAGCTAAATTCTTAAAAAGTTTTGTCAATTCTTTGATGTCAATTTTACTGAAAGACATGCTCTTTCTTCCTTCTTCCTGCCTTCTCCCCTCCTTTCTGACGGCAGGGTGTGATCCTGCTTGAGTCGGATTTCTTGGAAAAGGCAACACGTGGTTTTGGAGAAACCATTGAACTTGGCCAACAGCATCATAGATCAGGGCCTTAGCAAGTGAAACACATGTGAGGAACTCCTGGGAAATTTACAAATTTTAATATTTATATTTTTTCCTTGAAAAACATCACATTGCTATTATAAAAGGAAATTCAAAATTTCACCAAATAGGAATAATCACCTTTAACATTTTGATTAACATTCTTCTGGGATCCCGATTTACTTTTAAATGCACATGATTTTACACAAGGAGAATTATGGTAATAGTGTATCCTAAACTAATTTTCTTTATGAATAGTATGTCCCATACATTCTTCCATAACCATAGATTTTCTTCATCACTCGTAATGGCTGTGTTATATTCTACTGGATGTGGGTACCATACTTTATTTAAATAATCTGTTGTTGTGCCTGAATTTTATAATCAGTACTTCAAATAGATCATCATACATACCTATGTTATCTCATCAGGAAAAATTCCTAGAAGTGGTATTATTTTGCTCAAATAAGGATCAATTATTTTGATCTGATTCTCAAGGTCCCACCTTTCATCCCTTCATCTCCTATTCGGTGGGGATATATTTGTATTTAATTATACTAAAAAAACCCCCTAAGTAACACAGCATGAAATTCAAAAGACAAAAATAAGAACCAAAAACTCTTATATAGTGAATACAAATCTCTCAGTCTCTCAATTCTCTTCCCAGAAGGGGTGACTATTGCCAGTTTGTGTGTGTGTGTGTGTGTGTGTGTGTAGTTTCAAAGGAAACACATGCCAAAAAGTATTTGTATGTTTTATATAAATATACATTAAGATTTGCAATACATTACAGCATTGCCCTCTAAAAGGTATCAATTTCATTTTTTCCCAAAGGGATGGGAGAAGGGGCATTTCTTGGCACCCATGTCAACTCTGGCTATTGTGATTTGCAATCTCATGGTGCCTGTGGCTAATACCTGATTATTAGGTAACAGTCTGGTTGGCAATAAAGTCCTAAGCAAATGTCCCACATTTCCGAATCTATAGCAGTAGTAGTAGGGACATGGGGCTAAGAGACGACCTTTTGTTTCCTGGATGGGTTTGTTGTTGGGACGGAGGGAGGAAGGGAGAGAGAGACAGAGAGGAAGAGAAGGATAGCAAACGTAGGAAGCAGCCTGAAACTGGGGCACGAGGAGCGGCCAGCCTAAGATACAACACTGTGCCTGGAGTCAGGAAGCTCTCACTGGGGTTGGCTATTCTATCTGGGTTCTTTGCAAAAGCTGGACAACAGGGGTAACACCCAGAGCCACACGGATCAAACTTCTCTGATTCTGAAGGTCCCGCCTTTCATCCCTGCATCTCCTATTCAGTGGGGATAAGTGTGTAAAGAGAAGTAGGGAGACGTGGCCCAGAGTTGTTAGGGCCACAGTGCTTGACCTCAGATCCGGAAGGGCAGTGTAGTCACTTACGACAATCTATTGGCTTCCTCAGCAGGATAGACATCCTCTGAACTGGTGTCACTGCTACCCTTGGAGACGAACTTGGACCCGTCATCCAGGGAGCTGGACTCACTACTGTCGTCCCTTCCAAGCAATGACGTCTTCGACATAGTGCGTCAGTGGCAGTGGCTCAGGGTGAAGGCCTGTAGCAGCCTCGAGCCAGCCTTCCATGGGCTTTTCTCCAGAGAAACTGGCACTGGAGAGCAGGGGAAGCTGGTGCTGACTGTGCCTCACCTGGCTTTTGGGGGACTTACGAATGTCTCATCTCAATGTCCCTTGCATTTGATTGGCCACATGTCAGGACTTGCCTGGACTTTCAGCCCCTCCCAGTTCAGCCCTTAGTGCTACAGGACAAAGTGAACCGTGTGACTGGAAGGAAGAAGGTACCATTGGACTGGAGGTCCTGGTGCCTGGATGTGGGCCAGGCTCAGTGCTCTGCCACCTCTGGCAAGGAGGAAACCAGAGCTACCTCACAATGGAGGCTGCCCAGCCAATAAGGTGCTGCAGAATCCCAGGATGCAGGGTGGCCCAACAGAGGGTGATCAGGCTGCCCCTTCTGGGGGTGGGGGTGAAGCTTGGCTTTTAATGCCCGGTTTATATGCCACTTGCTGAGAATGTCTGTGCAGGAGGAGTGTATGGCTGCCTCCTATTTGAAAGGGAGTGCGAGTAAGCTTAGAAAAAGTTATTTATTCAACAAATATTTATTGAGCAGCTAGTATGCAGCGGTATAAAAGTAGGTTTATGTTATGAGTATGTGAAAATTTATTCTTGTATTATTTATTATTGTATTTGTGATTATTATTAACCTACTTTTTCCCACCCCTGCATTCTAGGCACTGTTCTCCATACTGGGAGCATACCCTGTGTATGTTTTGGGTAAGAAACTTAAAAGCAGGGGCAGGAGTAAGTGCAAAGGTCCTGAGGCAGGAGCGCGCCTGGGGTATTTCAGGAGTGATAAGGTCAAGTGGCTGGCTCAGTGTGCATTGGACAGGGGAGCTGAGCAGAGGGGCCCATGTCTGGTTTTCCCAGGATTATGTTTGTTGCCCTGGCACAATTAATAATTAGTAATCATTAACACTGCCTCTTTTCATGATCAAAAGTACCCTGGCTTGAAGGATAATTACATGATCACACCAGAGATGCTGTTCTTGTGAGTGGAAGAAAGAAAAAATGGATGGAATGGAGTGGGCAGGAACTTGCAGGCCACTGGAATTCCTTTGGTCTTTACTGAGGGTTTTGAGTGGAGAAGCGACATGTCTTGGATTTTAATAGGGTCTCTGTGGCCATTTTGTTGGTGGCAGATTGAAGGTGGGTGAGATGGAAGCAGCAGGAGGCTGTTACAATAAGCTGGGAGGTGACTACAATGCCCCAGGTCAGCAGTGGGTAACACCAGGGTGGCAGCTACAGGGGTGGCGATACGTGACTGAAGCTTGCATATGTGTAAAGCAAAAGCCAAGAGGATGTGCTGATGGACTTGGTGTGAGGTGTAGAGGAAAGACAGGTCAGAAGTGACTCCAGGGTTTTTGGTGTAACAGAATGGATGGGACTGGCAGGAACAAAGTCTGGTCTCAAAGATGCCTTTGCAAAGCCAAGCCAGGCACACTGTCCTTTGACCATAGGTTTTATTTGTGGTGGTCTGGACAGGTCACTTATGAAGATTATGGCGGGGGGACAAAAGTGCTCCCAATGTCAACCCTTGGTAATGCTCCCTAACCAACTCTGTGAGCCTCTTCCATCTCCTGAATATCAGATGAGAGCTTTCCCTTCTCTGATGCCCTAACGCCTTTCCTCAAGTTGAAAATCATTTCTCCTCCCTAATGCATTTATTCATTGCTTTACTACTCAGCAGTGATACCTGCTCTGTGTTAGGCAGGCACTGCAGACTCAGCAATGGACGCTTTCAAGGAGTCTGCACTTTAGTAGGAGGTAGGAAGATGGCGATAAACAAGAAACAATAAGACGGTGATAGATCATAATCAATGCCATGCTCATCTCAAAACAAAATAATCACAAAACTACGAAAGTGAGCATCGCCGTCATCCAGAGAGAACAGCTGTGGACATTTTAATAGGCTTCATTCACACACGTGTTCCACCACAGACCTGATGAGTGATACAGCTTTTTAAAAAATTCCGAGGCCCTGGCCGGATTGCTCAGCTGGTTTGAGCATTGTCCTGATACATGAAGTTGTGGGTTCAATCCCCAGTCAGGGCATTGAATACAAGAATCAACCAATGAATGCATAAATAAGTGGATCAACAAATCGATGCTTCTTTCTCTCTCTCTAAATCAATAAATAAAAAGCCACTTTTTTTTTTATTACAACTACATTGTTTTGTTCTTCCTGTGTTGTATTTCCCCCCCTCTGATCACCACCATTCAGGGGCCTTTCTTGGACTCTGCAGTGTAGGGAGGAGGGAGCGTCGGTGCCCAAATGTCTGAGTCCTGGACCATCTGTCATTACATGGTCAATGGTCAATAACAGTTGTGGTAAATAACACAAAACTTACCATCTTAACCATTTTTTAAAAAATTTATTTATTTATCTCTAGAGAGGAAGGAAAGGAGAGAAGGAGAGAAATATCAATGTGTGGTTGCCTTTCGTGAGTCCCCTGCTGGGGACTGGCCTGCAACCCAGGCATGTGCCCTGACTGGGAATTGAACCGTGATTGTGTGGTTCGCAGGCCCGCGCTCAATTCACTGAGCTACACCAGCCAGGGCCCATCTTAACCATTTTTGAGTGTGCCATTCAGTAGTATTAACACATCCACCATTGCCCTGGACAGGTGGCTCAGTTGCTTGGAGGCTTGGAGCGCTGTCCCGTACAACAAAAGGTTGCGGGTTCGATCCCCGGTTGGGGCACGTGTGGGAGGCGATGGATCAATGTTTCTCACATCGCTGTTTCTCTGTCTCCCTCTCTCTCTAAAATCAATAAATATATCCTTGTGAGGATTTGTAAAAAGCCTCAATGTGCTGCGAGGTTCTAGTTGCTGTGATTTTTGTTTAAGGTCCTTGCTTTTTTACATTTGGCCATAGTTTTGGGGTGCGCTTTGTTAGATTTGGTATCAGAATCAGGGCACCTATGTATGAAAAGTGCAGATGACTCACTCCTGTCTGTGTCTGCGAAGAACTTAAATGGCATCAGGCAACGGCACTGATGGCTTTGCTCCCGGCTCCCCATGCCGTCTCCGAACCCCACGTCCACTTACCGATTCCTTAGTCATAAAGGGAGGTTATTGGGTTTCTAATGTTACACATGTGTAACCCACTGGACACCATTTTCCTGTCCCCCCCCCACTTTGACCCCCACCATTCGAAGGTCTTCCGTGGCTGTGCGATGGAGGGAGGAGGGTTGGCGCACAGGTCATCTCCTGTTTGATGGTCAGCATGTTACTTAATATCTCTGAGCCTGTCTCCCTGTCTGAAAGTGGGGAGTTCACAGAAATGTCGTCAGGAACGAACGAGGTAATCCTACAAAAAACAGTAAGTGTTCAATGAGGGAAGGAAGGGTTTTCTAAGATCCTTGACTTAATAGCAAGCTCCAAAAGATAAAGAATCAGTAAGTTAAATGGAGGAGGGCAGTATTTGTGTAAAACCCAGAACCAGATAATTAAACATTAAGATCCTCCAGGCTGCTGTAGCTCAGTGGATTGAGCACCAGCCAGAACCAAAGGGTTGCTGGTTTCATTCCCAGTCAGGGCACATGCCTGGGTTGCAGGCCAGGTCCCCAGTAGGGGACACGTGAGAAGCAACCACACATTGATGTTTCTCTCCCTCTCTTGCTCACTCTTTCTTTCTCCCTTCCTCTCTCTAAAAATAAATAAAATCTTTAAAAAAATTTAATATCCTTAACAGTCACAGTTCTAACGGTTGGCAGTCTTTCGTGTTGCTGGCAGTTACTAATGAGTCTCCCTAGCTTGCTTTTATGGGTTACAACAGTATTGATAAACTTATTTTTTTCTTTCCAAGATTTTAGTTTATCTAGATTGGTTCAATAATAAGATTAACTTGGTAATTTTGTGCAGCAGGGTTTTGTCCTTGGAGAATGAGGAATGAGCGTGACCACTTTTTAGTAACAGAGACCATGTTGAACTTAGCAAAAATGAATGGGATGCCAGTGGAGCAGGGTGAGAGAGACAGACTCAGGGAGGACGATGGCTTTGCCAAGGCTCTGACTGATCGGCGGAAGTTTTTTGGGTCTGCTGATGAAACAGAAAAGTGGGAGGGGGGGTGGGAGTGATAAGCCACCATCTGGCTAGGTGGGCTGTGGACCACTGCACAGGCTGAGTGTCCCCTCTCCTGGTAGGTACTCTACAGACCATGGGATCTGGGCATGGTCAGGCAGTCCATCTCCTACCTGAGCACCCCCACCTGAAGTACCTTCTAAAAATCCAACAGGTGGAAAGTAACAGAAAAGGAGCAGATCAGGACTTGGGAATTGAGGCAGACACGTACTCCCCCACTGCACCCCTCAATCTTCCCTAGGCTGATAGGGAGCTTGATGGTTGAAAATAAGCAGAAAGGGCCTTTTTTAAATGTTTTAAAACTGAGGCTGAAAGGAACGTGGGTCATTCTCACAGAGACTGCCATGGAGAGTATGATGAGAATCTCCCTCCTCTTGGACTGCAGATCTGCATTCTATCTACTCAGTTATTCGGGGGCACTGTCCCAATTTTAGTAGCTTTAGGGGGGAAGGAGCAAATACCACCAGGAAGGCTGAGGTGGTGTCTCGGGCTGACTGGCCTCTGGCCAAGGTCATGAGAGAGGGCACTAGACCATCAAGGCGGCAGGACTGAGTTCCCTGCTGGGAGACCCATTCTCAATGGCACCACCTGCAGAATGTCATTGTTAGGACTCCAGAGCAGTCAGTGTCCCCTGCCCTTACGAGGACCTGTGATGAGTTGCTTTCCTGCCATTTTCCCCCAGAGGACAGTGGACCAGCTTCTTGAGGGGCAGGATTCCTTTTTCACTCACTGGTGTATGTCCATTAGAGTGATGTATTAGTTAACTTCTGCTGCATAAAAACTCCCACACCTTATGGCTTAAAAACCACAAACATTTATTATTTTCTCACAATTCTCTGGATTATCTGGTCAATTCATATGGTCTGGGTCTGCTTCACTGGGGCTGGATATAGTCTAAGAACAGCTTCACTCATGTGTCCAGAAGTTGGCAGGCCGACGGACTTGTGGGGCAGGGCTCAACTGCAATAACTGGCTTCTGCTTCACGTGGTCTCCCATCTTACAGTAGGCTTGTCCAGGCTTCGTCACCTGGTGGTCTCGGCCACAGCACAGCAAGCGATGAAAGCCCTGCTGCACCAGCCATCGCCAAACCTCTGCTTGCGTCACGTTGACTAACATCCCCTTGGCCAAAGCACATCCAAGGCTAAGACCAGATTCAGAGGGCAGATGTCCCACCTTGAGGGGAGGAGCTGAAAAATCACATTGTCGAGAGGAATTTGTGGCCAGTTTTGTAATCTACTACAAGAGCCCAGAACTATGCTTGGCCCACAGTAGGTAATCAAGATGGTGAAAAACTTAAGAGGAAAATAATGCCCAACAATGTCACTGTCCACCCCTTCCCCCTGCCATTGGCACATCTATTTCCATGCCTCCAATCTATTGTTGGGATCTTTGAACTGGGCCAAAACTTTATCCAGTGGTTCAGAATGTGTATTGCCCTTGACAAATATGATGGCTCTTCTGTCTCCAGTTGTGGCTCACAATGGCCCTCTTGGCCCTATCTACCCTGATGCCAGAGCTGTCCGAATCTTGTTGGAACCCTTTGTCTATCAAATCCAGGTCAGCCTTAGCAGGCCACACCTCCTTCTGCCAGTTGCTGCTACTTGGGTGCCCCTGGTGGTGACTTCTTGCATAGCTCCACTCAAGGTGGAAGGTGTGAAATTCACTGTGAGTTGCCAAAAAGTTGGATGGAATTGAGAGTCTGCCATAGGAGAGCTCTCAACGTAGCAGAAACATCTCTAGCTAGAGATGGGGAAAAAAAAGGAATAAACAAAAAAAATTTTTTAATGACCATCTAGACCTTGTAGTTGGTCAGTCCTTGCAAAACAAAGATAATGCATGTATAAAAGAGTTCCATGTCATTAAAAATCAGGTGCTGGTGGGTGAGGAGCTGTGCCATTCTCACTAAATGAAAGTGGTAGAGTTGGAAAAGGTGGCAGGGTGTCCAGGCTGCATCAGCTCATCCAGGGCCTGGTAGGTCCCCACCACAAAGCCCACGAAGCCCAGGATGCTGATCAGGGCGTCCTTGGCGATGGCGAGGGGGCTCATGCCCTCCGAGTAGTAGGTGGTGATGTCCAGGAGGGGCGGGATGATGAGGGCCAGGGCGCTGCTGCTCACGGAGCCCATCAGGGCGAGGACCAGGTCCAGGCGGGGGATGAGGATGGCCAGGATGCCTACGGGAGATGGTATGGGATGGACAGATCATCCAGTCTTAGCCAGGCTTTTAAAGTTTGTTTTTAAAATCACTTCGTTAAAACATCAGCCAGTTGTTTCTCACACAGTCAGTCACATAAAGAAAAAGTTGAAAGTCCTGTAATGCCCCCTATTGCATTCACTAGAGGTTACACATTACAAATTTGCTGCATTTCCTTCCAATTGTTTTTCAAATACATGGATTCATATCACTGGGAGGAAAAAGCTACCTACCCACTTAGGTTCCATGATGGGGTCCTGCAAATTTAACTGACAATAGACAGATCAGCAGGAGAAGAGACAAAGCTTATTCTGGGCTAGGGCGCCTTCAGGTGAATTAGCTCCTGGAAGAGCCAGAGTAGGGGGTTCACACCCCCATTTCATATGGTGCAAGGGAGAGGGCAGAGCTTCTCCGCAAGAAAAGTGGAAGGTATGATGGTTTCAAATAAAGTTTTTTTTAAGTGATTTCTCAGTGTGTCATGATAGTCTCCTTTCTGGCTGAAAACCTCCCAGAGAGGGAATGAATGTCTGCTTTTCAGGAGGGCCCTGCTTAATTCGGCAAAGGCAGTTTAGATAAAATTCATTCTTCTTTTCCCCCCCATGGCTGCTGTTTGTTCAAATGGTTTTAGCTTAAAATAATGCCTATGCCACTAAGGTGCATTGTGAATCCCTGCGTATTCAGTGGTTCAGCTACACTAAACAGCAGTGTGGGGAACCGTTCTGACGATTTAGGATGTATCGGCATGTAAAGCAGATGGACACTGAAAGCACAGCCCGCCTTCCCAGAGCTAACATTTTAATCACTGATGTGACGATGTAAGCAGGTCTGGAGGCAGGATTCTGGCTTCTCGTGTGGCTGTGGGCAAGCCCCTGCCCCTTTCTCATCCTATTTCCTCATCTACCAAAGAGGGACCAGTGATATCTATGCTTTTAGGTATTATGGACCATATTTCAAGCAATATTAAAGTTTTAAACAAGTTAATCCATGTAAATCACTCAGAAAAGTTATTTACTGTTATGTACTGATTGGGGCAATGTGTGCTGAAGTCCTAGTTTTAGGCTTCAGAAACTCTTAGCTTCCTGTTTGGGACAAAGGCCTTCATCCGTCTGGCGTCTCTAAGGTTCTAAATGGTAGTGGCGCTGCCTCCTGGGGTAAATTGAGAAGAGATTACTTCAAAGGGAGAAAATCAGTGTTCATGAACTATATGGCCTGGTCTAGTGCAGCAAGAAGCAAGAGGGAGACTCTTAGAATCACAATTAAAAGGAGGTTTAGGGATGGCTGGGCCCTGTCACACTCAATCCAGGAATCTGTCGTTCCCTCTGTCCCTGCTAAGGTGCTTGCAGAAATGTGGCACCTGGGTTCCCGGGACCTGAAATGGGGAGGGCTGCGAGGGGGTGAGCGGGGCCAGCTGAGGCCAACCAGTGAGCAGGGCGCATCCGGGGGGCAAGTCCAGCTGACCTGCCAACAGGGAGCGTGACCCTAGAGTTGCCAAATCATTGTCCCCCGCCCCACAAAACATTAGAAATACGGATTTGTATGTGAATCTCCCACACTTTTAATGTTGACCCAGATATATACATTTGTACGTTGTGAGGGTCACGCAACACCCCTCTGCTGCCAGATGAGACTCACTGGCTCATTTTCAACCTCCAGGAGGTGAAGGGTGCTGGCTCTGGGCTTCGATGACCTGGGTTCATATCCCACCTCTGGCACATCTTGGCCAAATGGTCATCATTCCCTGCTCCAGCGTTCTCATTTGTAAAGTAGGGTTTATCATAGTCCTACCTCATAAGAGTTCCTGCAGGACCAAATAAAAGTCTATGAAGTATGGACTACAAAAAGTGTAGCAGGGTGGCTGGCACACAGTGGGTGTTTAATAAATATCAGTCCTGATAAGATTGTTGTTTGATAAAAAGCATCCCTTCCTTAGGCTGTATAGCCGTAGATCTGTGTAGGTAGTTGTGAGAATTAGGTGGTCCCTGAGATTAAATGAATTATCAGTGCTGGTTAGTATGACTCCTCTATCACTGGCTGATTTCTGAGAGCCCTCAAAGAGCAACATTTCTCTCTGCCTTCTACTCACAGGTCAAGGAGACCATGGTGAAGCGGACGGACAGGTCCAGGAGCAGTGCCCAGCGTTTGGACACCCGGGAGACGGCCCAGGGGATGATGATTTCTGCAGGGACATAGAACTGCAGGGCGTAGCTGCACAGGATGCCAGTGATGTAGAGGAGCTTGACCGACTGGTACAGCCTGCAGGACAAAACAGCGGTGCTTTCTCTGACCACTGGCCTCTGACATCCAGCCTCCTCTCACGTTAACCCCTGCCCTTAGGACAGTCCATCTGAAATTGATGGGGGAGGGGACTTCTAAGAGCCAAGAAGGAGTCCCAGCAGAGCATGCAGTGAGAATAGACTGAGCATCATGGATTCGAAAGGCAACAGGTGAGAGGGTGTCTTGAGCATAGGTATGGATAACACCTCACAGACCACTGTCACTTGTTGCTCCGTTTTAGATTGTAGCATAGAGGGGCTCCGGCTGGGTACCTTGCCCAGGGAGAGACAAGTGATAAGTAGTGAAGACCAAAAACCCTGGGTCTAAAAGACTCTGGTCCCTGTGATCTCTGTCCTTAAGAATTCTCTGGATCCCCCAAAGCTCTTGGCACATGACAAATGCTTCTAGTAGGTTCTCAGAATAGCAAGACCCCAAATCCTTGGGGGAGAGGCAGTCTACAGATAGGGCTGTGTGAGGGCTGGGGTGGTAAAAAGAGGGCAGGGCTCCTTGCAGGCTTCAGACTAGAGGCAGAGAGAGTGTGATGGGGGCGTTGAGTTTTATCAAAGCCTTTTTTGACCTATGTAGATATGACATTTTCTTTAATTCACGAACGTGATAGACTCATCTCCTGCATTTAATAAACCTGTGCATTTATATGTATATCTGAGCCTGTGTTTAGGTCATTCCTTAAGAGCTGACTTCCACGCTTCTGTGTTTTTTGCTCTCACTAGTTTCGATGCCTGGAATACATACCACTTACTCCATTTTCATCTGTCCAAACCCCACAGATTTTTTGAAATTCCAATCTTTTGAGTAGGTACTACATGCCAGGTGCTTTTAGACATTCCTAACTCAATCCTCATGCCAATTCTGCTTTATAGATGAGGAAGTAGAGGGTGGGAGAGGTGAAGTAAATCATCCATGACCTCAAACTAGGAGGCAGTACAACTGGAACCTGGACCCAGAAGCACCAGAGTTGTCCTTGTCTGGGCAGAGTTGTCTTGTTAGACAACAACATTCTCTGTTGCCTTATTCCAGTGTAGTTTCTTTCCTTGAAAGTCCCCAAGGCCTTCCCTTGCTGCTGAGGCTCAGTGGGCTAGGCATCGTTCTGTAAACCGAAAGGTTGCAGGTTCGATTCCCAGTCAGGGCACATGGCTGGGTTGCAGGCTCTGTGCACTGCCCCACTGGGGCTCTTGCAGAAGGCAGGAGGCAGGAGGCAGGAGGCAGGAGGCAGGAGGCAGGAGGCAGGAGGCAGGAGGCAGGAGGCAGGAGGCAATCATTTGATGTTTCTCTCTCATGTCAATGTTTCCTTCCCTCTCTCTCACCTCTATTCCTCTCTCTTTAGAATAAAATAAAAATAGAAATACAGAAAGTTCCCGAGGCCTCTTTGTTTTTCTGGAGGGCCTCTTTTTCTATTCTGTGTTATAATTATTTATATATACTATCTATCTCTCCCACATTCTCAGTGGATTATGAGTCAGGCAAGACAGTGAAGCTCAAGTTCACAGTCTACTCACATCACCACACTCCATATCCCCATGTGTTTAGACTGGCGTGTCTATATAATTGGCATGCAATAAATGCTTGATGAATGACATTTATCGACTTGGGAAAGGTACCCCTTTTAAGGCAAATTAAGCCTCCAAGTGACCCTTAAAAAGGCCCACATCTTGTAATTAATGATATGCCTCGGTGGGGGGAAAATGCTCACAGCCGAATGGGTTCACGTGTCTGTCTAAGTGCGGCCCTGTCCAAGCCTGGCTCAGCCAACTGCTGCATGAACTGAGTGCATTGAAACAGAACATTTCACAGCGGCCTTCCCAAACGGGTTCTGCTTTACTGCTTTTCACCCCAGCTAGTCTGACGTGGGCATGTGCACCACTGGCTGTGGCAAGCAGCCTTGGCAACACAGCCTTTGCAAACAGAATTGGAAGTGTTGCCGCCCACCAACTCCTCTCTCTGCCTCTCGCGCTGCTCAGACCCTTCCCTCCTCTCCCTAGGTCTCATTTCTTCCCTTTCTTCCCAAATTGCATCCTCCTTCATACTGTGCCAACAAGGCCTGGCCCAACATGAAAGGCTGTGGTTGGAGAGGGAGCTCCCTGAACAGGGTCCCGCAGCAGCTCTGCTTCCCTCTGGTGGGCCCTCTGGACCCCAGTGTGCCATCCGTGGAAGGGAGGAGCAAGTGACCTAAACGTTTCCACCCGGCCCCAAGTCCCCACCACCCGAGGGCCCGTAAAGTTACCAGCAGTTGGGCAGGTTCAGGGTTATGCTGGCCTTGATGTCGTTTTGAAACCTCAAGTAGCCCAGAACACTGATGACAATGTACAGAGCAGTGATGATGGACATTCCCGAGGTCAGGATAGCTGGGAAGTGGCGGGTATCCTTCATCTTGTTTTCCAGGGGCAGAACCTGTGGAAATGTCACAGTGTGAGAAGACGGGAGAAGAAAGAGGGACGTGAACATGAGGAAAGGCGCACCACTCCTGGGTGTGTGCCAAAAGAATTGAAGCAGGACCTGGGAAAGATGTTTGTGCCCCCGTGTCCACAGCCCCACGATTCACAATAGCCAAAGGTAGAAGGCACCCAAGTGTCTGGTGATGGATGGATGGATAAACAAAATGTGGTATATAAGCACAATGGAACATTATTCAGCCATAAAAATAACATTCAGCCATGTATGCAGACAATTCTGATACATGCCATAACATGTATGAACCTTGAGGATATTATCCTAAATAAGTCAGACACAAAAGGACAGATACTGTATGATTCCATTTATATGAGGTATAAATTTAATACAATTTTTTTAAAATAAAAGAAATGCTAATGAAGGGTCGTCATGCTGGCAGAAAATATACAAGAGGGAAACTTGTGAATTCAAGAATAAAGAGCAGCAAAAATCATAATTATCTGGGTAGATAAGAGACTATTTTTCCTCTCATGAGTTTTATAAGTAAGGAATTTTTACGATTGATGGTAGTTTTTAAAAAATATATATATTTTATTTTTGGACAGAGGGAAAGGGAAGGAGAAAGGGGGAGAAACATCAGTGTGTGGTTGCCTCCCAGGCACCCACCTACTGGGCCCACAACCCAGGCATGTGCCCCATCTGAGAATCGAACCGGTGACCTCCTGGTATGCAGGCCCATGCTCACCCCACTGAGCCACACCAGCCAGGGCTGATGGTGCTTTCATGTACTTAGATATAATACCGATGGGCAGTACAACATAGAGGGAGGAAAGTAAAAGGACCTATATGACAATAAGATTTTTACAGTTTACCAGAAATGACAAAATATTAATTCTAAGTTAACATTTTATGTGCAAAGTTATATATGTATATTAGAATCCCCAGAGCAACCACTGTGGGTATAACGGAAAGAGATATACTAGGCAAAAATCCAATAGGCAAACAAAAGTGGAATACTAAAAAGTATTAGAGACTTCCACCAAGATGGAGGTGTAGGTGGAAACACCTTGTGTCCGCGCATGACCAAATCTAAAAACAACAAAGTTTTAACAACAATAAATGCAACCAAACCACACAGAAAATCGACAATACGGAGTCCGAAAACAACCGGTAAGAGGGGCAAAGCCAGCAGCGGAGCGGGTTGGCCGAAAAGTAGCATAGATGGTAGGTAGAAGATAGATGGGGGAGGGCAAGAATAGTATGGGAAATAGAGAATCTAAAGAACTTGAGACACGTGGTCATAAACTAAAGGGGGGGATGGTGGGGGATGGGGTGTGCAGGGTGGAGGGGAATGGAGGGGAAATAAAACAACTGTAATGGCATAATTAATAAAATATATTAAAAAAAAAGAAAGATCCCCGACCGGGGTGGTGCATAGGTAGCCGAAGGCGCAGATCCCAGGTGTGAGCTAGCTATGGGCGGACGCAGGGAAGAGGCATAGCTGGCTGTCTGCCGTCTGTCGAGCATTTATGTGCAGATAAACCAGTGAAGAGGCGAGCACTGAAACTGCACGGTGCGGGGCGGTGGGCTCGCACATTTCCGCTCAGATAAACAGGTGGGGACGAGCGGTGGGATGGACTGGGCCAGTGGAGAGGACTGCCATTGCTCCCTCTCTGACCCCGCCCCCACATATAGCGTCACAAACCAGTGACCTGGGTGGCCCCGCCTTGGTAAACAACTAAGGCTCTGTTCCTCCTATGTAACAGGCACAAACAGATAAAAACATGGCTCAAGAACAACTCAGAGCTCCAGAGCCAACAAATCTAAGCAATGAAGAAATAGCCAAACTTTCAGATGCACAGTTCAAAACACTGGTGATCAGGATGCTCACAGAACTGGTTGATTTTAGTCACAAATTAGAGGAACATATGAAGGCTAAACTAATTGAAATGAATGGTAATGCACAGGAAACCAATAGTAATGGAAAGGAAACTGGGACTCAAATCAAGGGAGTAGACCAGAAGGAAGGAAAAAATGCCCAACCAGGAAAGAATGAAGAAACAAGAATTCAAAAAATTGAAGAGAGGCTTAGGAACCTCCAGGACATCTTTAAACATTCCAACATTCGAATTATAGGGGTACCAGAAGGGGAAGAGGAACAGTCATGAGTGGAAACCTTATTTGAACAAATAATAAAAGAGAACTTCCCTGTTCTGGCAAAGGAAATAGACTTCCAGGAAATCCAGGAAGCTCAGAGAGTCCCAAAGAAGTTGGACCCAAGAAGGAACACACCAAGGCACATCATAATTACATTAGCCAAGATTAAAATGAAGGAGAGAATCCTAGAAGCAGCAAGAGATAAGGGGACTGTCACCTACAAAGGAGTTCCCATCAGACTGTCAGCAGATTTCTCAAAAGACACCTTACAGGCAAGAAGGGGCTGGAAAGAAGCATTCCAGATCATGAAATCCAAAGACCTACACCCCAGATTGCTCTATCCAGCAAAGTTTTCATTTAGAATGGAAGGACAGATAAAGTGCTTCTCAGATAAGACCAAATTCAAGGAGTTCATCATCACCAAGCCCTTATTATATGAAATGTTAAAGGGACTTACCTAAGAAAAAGAAGATAAAAAAGATGAACAGTGAAAGGACAGCAAACTCACAGTTATCAACAACCACACCTAAAACAAAAGCAAATTAAGCTAGATCAGGAGCAGAACCATAGAAATGAAGATCACATGGAGGGTTAGCAACAGGGGAGTGGGAGAAGAAGAAGGGGGGAGAAGGTACAGAAAATAAGTAGCATAGACAGTAGATAGAAAATAGATAGGGAGGAGGGTAAGAATAGTAGGGGAAATACAGAATCTAAAGAACTTGAGACATGTGTTCATGAACTAAAGGGGGGGAATGGTGGAGGAGGGGCGTGCAGGGTGGAGGGGAACAAAGGGGGGAAATAGAACAAATGTAATGGCATAATCAATAAAAAAAGAGAAAAAAGAAAACATTTTATTGAAGAATTTTAAAAAAAGTATTAAATAATCCAAAAGAAGACAAGAAAAAAAAAAAGAAAAACAGAAGAAAAGCAAGAGGAAGGGTAAAAAGAAAACAAATAAAACAGACCTACTAACCATAATAATTATGTGAACCACAAATAGTCTAACCACATCCATTTAAAAGAAAAAGATGGTCAAATTGGCTTAAAAACCAAGGCTCAATTATATTCTGTCTGTGACCTAGTGAGCCTCCTCCTAGAGAAACAAAAACTTACGTTCACACAAAAACCTGCACACAAATGCTTGCAGTAGCATCATTCATAATCGTCAAAACTTGGAAACAACCTTTATGTGTTTCTGCAGGTGACCAGGTAAACAAATCGCAGTACTGCTGTACAGTGCATGCTCAGGAGATGGAAAGCAATGAGCGACTGATGCAGGCAACAATACAGAGGACGTTAGATGCAGCTAGGTGGAAGAAGCCAGTCTCAAAAGGGTACATATTGTAGGATCCCCTGTGTGTTCCGGGACAGAGAAGACAGTAGCCACAGTGAACGGAAGGTGGTTGCCAGGGTTAGTGGCGGTGGTGGGTTGGCTACAAAGAGGGCAGCCTGAGGGAATTTTTTTGTGGTGAAGGAATTATTCTGGGTCTTGATCATTGTGCATCAATGACTCCACATTTCTCAAAACTTACGGAAATGTACGGTGCCCCTTCACAGCTCCCAAAATGAACTGTGTATGTAAAACTACATGTAAATGAGAAGTAAACTTAAAAAGTTATATACACAGCACTCTCCTTCCTCAAGGAGGGGGAGTAGAGACTATATCATAATCCATTGTAAGTATACAGCATTTTCCAGTTTAAAACTTCTTTATGTTTCATCTAGTCCTGCCATTTAAATTATACACCTCCCTTTGTCTTGATTCTAACAGATTAGAAAACGCATGTTGATATGAAGATGAAGGTTTAATGGATGTACTGGAACAGAATTAGAACTCTGTCCCGACTGCTGCTCTCTTGTAACCGATTTTTCTCCTGCTGACGACAGCTGACCCTAGTGAGGCCAGAGGTTCTGGTCTCTTGGTCTCTCGTGTGTTCAGAAACCCAGAGCTCCCAGGTCCTGCTCAGAAGGCCACCCGCAGTGCCAGGGACCTTCTACCCCGAGTCACACCTTACCAAGCCAATGCTTTCAAATGAAAAAATAGCTGTTCCAAAGAAGAGAGAGTAGGTCTCCCAACTTGTTGTCAGCGGCAGCTGGCTGGGGTCTGGAATGTCCTGTAGAAAAGAGACATGGGTAATACATTAACCCTCAAAGCATGTTTGGGCTCCTTAAAGAGAGTATTCTGAAAGTAGAACTGATTTTTTAAAAAAGTAAATGTCAAGAAATTTAGAAAACTTCAAAAGGAAGTAGGTAATAACAAGTTGATTTTAACACTGCTCCAGAACAAACAGCTGGGGGGCTGGGGGAAATCAAGGCATTGTCAAGGTACTAAAGAAGCAGTATCTCACACAGGGAGCCTGGCTCACCCGATTCCAACAAAAGAAAGGCTTGCCCGCCAGAGGTTAGTGCCAACCTCAAGTGCCCAGGAACACTTTGAATGTATGGTGGTCGTGGGGGTTGGAAATTGCCGACTGGAGTTACAGTGAGATTCCGGGGAGCCCAAAGGAATTGGTTAAATATGAAAGTCTCCTCTTTTTCAACAAGCTATAAGTTGAAGAGGGAGAGAAAAAGTATATGAAAGAAATGTGCTCTTTACCCTGTGACCCAGAACGTGAAAATTATCACAGAGCCATTCCCCTAATTGGGCAACCTCTGGAATTGTCCTAATCTGAATCAGGAAAGTTATTTCACTATAAAATTCAATTTTGTGGCATTTATCAATGTTGCCTTGAGGAATATAAGACTTACCTATAGTTATCCTAAAATATTTGACTATTTTGTTATTATTACTAAATTCCATGGACAATGTAACTTTTTTTTCCTTGTGACTCCTGAAAGAGAAAAATACCTGAAGGGTATTAGGTATAACAAGGGGCTTCTGGGGTTTAAATTTCTGTGTAGCCTTCTCCATTCTACAAAATAAAAATTACAAAGGATAGAAAAGTAGGAAATTGAGAGAAAATGAATCTCTGTAACTCAACTTCAAAGACCTCATAATTTATGTCATGATAGATTGGCTTTTGGTATTTCAAGGCTATACCTCTGTGAGAAAGTATGAGTTTTTTTCTCCTGAGTGCCCTAAGGGTGATTTTGAGTGCCTGGAATTGTAGCTAGAGTATGTAAGACTGTACAGATGAAATCCGATAATAAGAGGCTGTGTTTCATCTGCCTTTTGCTCCTATCCAACTATTACAAGAATGATCTATAGGTCACCAATTAAGATGTTTTCCTTGCAAAGAACTTTTTTAAAGCCAGAATTTGATATCAAACCATTATAGGGGAAGCAACATGAAAGAAGAGACATCCAGAAGAATGAGATTTCACAGAGACATCTTTACGGAAAGAATGTCATGGTGAGATGCGTACTAGGCTGAAGAATGAGGTAGACATTCCCTACCCTCAGTGCTGGCGCCAGGTATGAGTCTATTATTGATAAAAGCCTCCGCCCCCTGCAGGAGCCGAGTGTGTGGTATGCACTAACCTGGGCAATGTACTGGCTTATGATGATCAAGCTGACCAGCATGCTGACATTGGCCAACATGGAGAGGATGGACATGACCCTGAGGTTCTGAATGAGGACCAGCAGCATCAGGAAGGGCAGGAAGGCGAGCATGTAGAGTCGAGAGTCCATGGTGGGCGTTGGAATCACTGTCTCATTGTTGTGGCAGCTGATGGTGGTGCCATTAATGGCTTCCACCACCTGGGGAAAGGATGAGAAAAACAAGTGGAAGAATCAGTAAGTCTTCTGGCCACATGATTAGCTCAGTCCTGGTGCACAATCAAACTCCCTCCCCCAAAGGGCTACAACATCTCACTTGAATTAGGGTGAATTTAGGACTTCTTATTATAAATCTTCTGCACCATACCTCCTCAAAAGAGGCAGCACAATTACATTTATTAATTTTTTTTCTTTTATTGATTCTGGAGAGAGGAGAAAGGAGGAAGAAAGAGAGGGAGAGAAATACCAATCGGTTGCCTCTTGCACACACTCCAACCAGTGACCTTGAGGTGTGCAGGACAGCAACCAACCAACTGAGCCTTGCCAGTCAGGGCTAGTAGAAATAATTAAAAAAATAAATAACTGGATTTATAGCAGCTATTTGGTAGCTTTGGGCAACCCAGCATCCATTCCTCCTGGTTTTGATTTATTATTGGTGAATTCTCTCACCCAGATACAACCTTGGAGGACTGAAAGTCACAATCGGGTGGCAGAACTAGAGGACTGGCCTTTGGCTCAACTAGGGCATTCACAATCTCTCCTGCAACCTGAATCTAAACAACTAGCAAAATGATACACAGACAGAATAAGAGAGCATACAACTTAATTTTGACAAGGGATCCCTGAGGCGACGTCACTTCTGTCTACATCCCCAAACTGCCCTGGTTCCTGTTGTTTTCTGAGATGCCCCCCTCCAGCTTTTTTTTTTTTTTTTAGCTTTCTCTGTTATTTGGAAGTTAGTCAATATTCTTCTACTGAACTTATTTTCTACTCAAGTTCCCCAGAATCTCTTTCTTTTGCTTAAACAAACAAACAAACAAACAAACAAAAAGACCTTCACCATTTAACTGTCTTAAATAAACCAATACTTGCATTTTGAGTGACAGAACTCTTTCTTGAGAGGATTGGACCATTCACTGCAGGAGACTTAGCATCCCTGAACCCCACCCAATAAAATCTATCACCATCCCCCACTGTTGTGACAAACAAGAAATACTGTCCTACACACAATATAAACACAATACCCACACAATACCCACTGGCAAAGTCAGAGCAGGGGAGGGATGGTACCACCCTCAGTAATAATCGGCATAACTTAATGGAAACAGTGTAAGTGTGCAAGCAATCCACTGCACAACAATTAAGTTAGGCAAGAAGAAAATGTAAAGCAAGGGTCTTCTAGCTTAGTACCCACGAGTAGCCACAGTAATGCTGTGGAATGTATATGCATCTATACATTTCCTATACAATATCACAATGACATGTATGATATGAATCCCTTTTAATTTATCAGACTATAATCATAGCATCCTCTTATTTTGAAATATCCTTTTCATTTAACAACATATCACGAATAGTTAAATAAATCATTGTCTTTTTTTTTTTTTGGAACCTTAGCCAGGCATTTAAAGCCCTTCATAAATGGTCTCCATTCAACCTCAAAGGCTCTTCTGCCACCGACTGTATGTCCCCTCTGGAGCACACCCCCTGTATTCTGGCCGCAGGTGTTCACCCCTCCTTTTCCCCCCTTGGCTGCCATCACGGCTCTTCGGGGCTCTGCTCAGGTGCACGTACCAAGGGAGCCTTCCCTTGCTCACACATTTCTACCCCTTAGTTTACAATGAAGCACCCCAACCTCAGGGTGTTGGTAGTGGTGTCCTGACTTGGCACCACATTTTCATATTGATATCTAACTTTTTATGTTTTAGAACGCATTCCACTGAGTCTGCAAACTCCTCAAGACAATGCTTGCCTTGTCTCTGGACAGATGATAAATAAAGTTCTGCTGATATCAGATTGATTTCTAAGCAGCAATCTGGCAATGTGTTTTAAAAGCCTTCAAAACAACCAAACTCTTTGACCCAATAATTTTACTTTAAGAAATATATACTAAGGAAAGAAAGGAGTAGACTAAGGCTTGGATGGATTATAGTAGAAGAATAAAGAAGAGCAAAGAAAATATCCAACAATAGAAAACTAAGTCATGGTCAATCTGTGCAATGAAATATTAGTAAACTATTAAAGTTACATTGAAACCTATAAGGAAATTACAAAATGCTAACCAGTTAATACCATGTTAAAACAATAACCACAAGTGGTTGCACTAAGACTAATCTTGCTTTGTTTTGAGAAGCAATATAGCACAATGTTAAAGAACTTGAGCTCTGATGTCTAAAAGTCTACATTTTGAACTGTGACTCTGTGGCCTTATATATATTATAGAGTTTATAGCAATGGTTTTCTCATCAGTAGCTACTCTGATAAGGTCATGGAGAGAATTAAATGGGGGAAAGCATATAAAATGCTCAGTACTGTGCCTGACACATAGTAGAAACTAGTTCTGAATGCTTACTATTTTTTCCTGCTTTCTAATTTTTGTTTTACATTTCTCAATTTCTGGTATTAGCATGAATAGAAAAAGACCCCAAAGGAACAGTTTTCTTTTTTAAGTTGACTGGTTGACTAAGGGTGGCCTCTGTTATTCCTCATATTAATTTGTTCCAATTGCTGCATGTTAACTTCTGGGTTAGATGGAAAGAACTTCCTGGAGCCAACAGCTGTGAAACCATGAAGATTAAACAACTAAAGGGAGATGTAGATGGCCCAAAGGAGGTTGGGTATTAGCCAAAAAGACCCTTATCAGTTTCAGAAGAGTTTAGGAATTAAACTCCAAAGCAAGATTGCAAAATCCAAGATTCCTTCCAGTCCAATTTTAGAGGCCAACCCTGAGGACAAGTCCAAGACACGGCAAAGGGTAGTGTGGAAAGTGTCACCACTTAAAGAAATCTGTGGATAAGTGAATGAGAACATCTGTTTTCTTGATAGTATCTAGTTTAACTTTCTGTTTTATGTTGATGAGGACACCAGGACCCCCTAAAGAAGAAGCCATTAGTTGACCAGCTAGAGGACACTCCTTTTCCAAGTCCCTTTCCCTCCCACCTTCTCTAGAAGACTCTACCTGCTTTAAGTTATCAGCCAGAAACACAATGTACACACAGCAGAAGCCCATCTGGGTGAATATGAGGAAGAAAGTCACCATATGCCTGGAAGAGAGGAGAGAGACAAAAAAAAAAAAAAAGAACACTGGTTATAAAAGAAGAGTTGGCTGGTCACGTCCACTCTGTCCCCAGGGGTTGGTGACCCTTGACCAGCACCCTTGTTCATGCCACCCCAGTCAACAATGGGGCAGTAATAAGAAGTGAGGTAACAATAGTTCTTTTATGAATATGTTTCTCAAACACCCTCACATTCTCAGCTCAGCAAGTGGTAAAATTCCTCACGATCAGGAACCTTTCCCCAACCCAGCTCTGACTCATTTCTTGTAACTAAAACTAATCGATGTAGGGCAGTAGCCACAATGCTTTTATTAGCTATTATTAACATTAAAAATTTTTTTCTACCTGGGCATTGAAGACACACAGACAAAGAACACATTTTCCCTTCCTCTAGTGGTTTATAGACTAGTGGGAAAGATGGACCAAAAACAATATGGCAGTAAAGGCCATGGTAAAAAGGGCATTTTTACCCAAATTATACAGCAGATAGCCTTCTTAGAAAAACCAATACCTAAGTGACAGTCTCTGGGGAAAGGGAGGAAAGAGAGAGATAAAAGAAGAAAGAGACGGAGGAGGAAATGGAGAGAAAGAAGTGAAGAAATAGCATTTCAGCAGAGGGATCAGGCAGATTTCACCTGCTGCCATCTGGAGAAGACACAGAGGGCGCAAGACTAAGGATGGGAAGACTGAGTAGGAGACCCTAGGATAATGGAGGCAAAAGGTGGCAGCAGCCCGCACAAAGACACGATCATCAGGATGAGAGAATTAAAGCATTTTAAGAGATATTAGGAAGCTAGGACTTATAAAACTCAGGATAAAGAGAAAGGCAATGATCTATGGTGATTGGCAGGTTTTTAGCTTGGACAATAAAACAAACTGGGACACTCAGAAGGAAGAGCAGGTTTTGGGGGGAAAGGGAAAAAATTACACATTCAGTTTCTGAATTGTTTAGCTTGAGGTTCCTATAGGAGACATTCAGGAGACAACTACATATCAAGGTCTGGAACTGCTGATTTGTCAGTAATGGATAAAGCCTGAAAAAGGCAGATCAGCAAAGAAGAGTGTGCAGCATGAGAAGAAGAGAAGGCAGCATTCCAACCCCGAGAGAACACTAATATTTAAGGACAGAAACAAAGAAGGTTGCAACAAATGCAAAGGAATGACCAGAGAAGTGGGCAGGAAACTAGGGTGAAAAAGAGTTTAACAGATGTCAAAAGGAGAGAATGTTTGAAGAAGAGAATAGTCCATTGGACCCCATGCTGCTTAGAGGTTCTCTAGGGCAAAGAAGGTGCAACAAAGAGGTCTTTCAGGAACCTTAGTTGTAAGAACTGTAGACACATAAGAAAAAAAAAGAGCCAGGTGACTCGTGGAAGAGATGTGAATGGGATGTTCAGAAGTGAAGTCAGAGCCTTTCTGGAAGCTAGACTGTGGGCTCTGGTCTTGACAGTGCCCATTTCGCTCATCGTTTCAGACCCACTGCCCAAAGCACTTCCCGGCATGTTGTAGACATTCAGTAGATATCTGTTGAATAACCAGACGTTGAATGTGAGGTAGGGTGATGGCTAGAGAATGGTGCACGGTCCAGGAAACTTTATGAATTTATTTTATTATTTTTAAGATGGAGATACATGAATACATTTAAGTGTGGAGAGGAAGAGTCTGTAGTTCAAAAAAGAAGTTCAAGTTGTAGGAGAGGAGATGATTAGTGGAGTAAAGTTCCTAAAAAGAGCAAGAGCTAGAAAAGCTACTTCATATGCCCAACCATGAGTAGAAGGACTTGAGGGGTCACAACAGGTAAAAACCTCCTCTTGGGTACACGCCTGGGAAAATTCCGGTTGTCATCCTATAGCCTTCCTAGTCTGCTCATTGGCTGAATTTGTTAATTCAGTACATGAATGGGCTTTGAGCCAAGGAGGTGCCAGACCTGTGATGCTGAGTAGACTACATTACATGGGCAGGGTACACTTCAGGGCAGGGTATCACAGTTCAAGGGACACCCTGACAATCTACCACAGGTGGCAAACACAAGGCCCAGGGGCCGAATCCAGCCCCCCAATTTGTTTCTACCTGGCAGCAGTGCGGAGCTCCTTGCCCCTAGTGAAGAAGCAGTTACACTTATACAGTCCTGAAATTACATTCGGCCCTTTAAAGGCAATTGCAAGGCTGATGTGGCCCCTGGTGGAAATGAATCTGACACCCCTGATAGACAGTGCTCAGAAAAGAGGAGGCATATGGGGTGGGGTGACATCAAGGACAAAGGAGTGGATTGAGTCCCAAGTACCTGAGGACAGAGGGGGTCGACTTGTTCTGTGTCCTCCCTGACAGCTAAATGGTAGGCGCTGCAGGAGGAGGACATCAGCCCACCAAAGGCCACTCATGTACTAGTTCTTTTCTGTTTTTTCTTCTCACTATAAACTCACTCCCTAAGAGACCTCCTCTGCCCCTGGCTTCATGGCTGGTGACTTCAGTTCTGCATCTCCTGCATGAAGGTAGTTTCACACTTACACATACAACTGCCCACATGATAACCCCTCCTGCCTATCTCCCAGGCACCTCAAAGACAGCTTGTCCAAAACAGAAGTCATCAGAAATCTAAGCCAACCTTGACCTTTTCATTTCCCCACAACCACAGGACCCAAATCATGGCCAAATTCACTTATCTCTCTCCCCACTGTTAGCAACTTGGCCCCAGCCACCCCTGCCAGCTGCCTGGACATTGTCAATAGCATGCTCATGGGTCTGACTACTCTATTCTTGCTCCTTTGCAATCTATTCTCCTTACAGAAGTTAGCCGTTTAAACAATGCAAATGTGATTACTTCCCTGATTAAACCTTTAATTACTTCCCTTTCTTAAAACCAAAGGTTGCTTTTAAGAAAAGAACAAAACCTTTAAGAGGGTCTAAAGAGTGCAGCCCCATCCGCCCCTGCATCCTTTTGCTTAATCTCCCTGACTCTCTAACCTCAAGCTACCTGGTCTTTCTGGACCTTGAAACTGCCATGCACTCCTTTCTGCTTCAGGACCGTCAAACCTTGCTCTTCCTGCCTCCAGTCTCCTGCCCACTCTCCCCTAGGTCTTTCTCACCCTCAAGGACTCCTGCCTTCCGAGGAAGCCCCCCCCAAGCCCACCCACATCTCCTTATCTGCTTGGTAGCAGCTACTTCCTTCCTTCCTTGTCCTTACCCAGTAGTTATTAAGTAACTGGGTCTTAAACACTGTTGGTCTTTCGCACTGGACTATGAATTCTGTGAGGGCGAAGCCTTGCTTGCCGTGTTCCTCACAGTGTTTCCAGGGCCTGGGACGTAGTAGCAACCGGGTAAGTGCTTTTTATTTATTTTTTTAAAGATTTTATTTATTTATTTTTAGAGAGAGGGAAAGGGAAGGAGACAGAGAGCGAAAGAAACATCGATTGATTGGTTGCCTTTTGCATGCTCCAAACTGAGGACCTGGCCTGCAGCCCAGGCATGTGCCCTGATGGGCAACTGAAATGGTGACCCTTCGGTTTGTGGGACAATGCCCAGTCCACTGAGGCACACCAGTCAGGGCGGGATAAATGTGGTTAAGTAAAAAAGTGAGTATCATAAAAGCTGCAACATGAAGAAATTAACACCCTATTTTGTAGAATTACAAGGAGGGGCTGGACCAGGAGTGCTCCTTTCTGTGTGCAAAGTCCAACATTCTGTGCTAAATGAGCCAGCTTTCCAGGGAAGAAGACGTGCCTGGTGGCTGCATTTCCTCCTCCTGTATCTTATCCCACTTCTGGCAAAGCAAGAACAAGTTACCTTCCCCAGTGCGCATGGTTCTGGAGCCAGGTGCTGGGGCTGGCCTCTAGTCCATGCATCACTGTATCCCCATAGTCCATAAAGGGCTTGTTAAGCCTGCAGGAGAAAGTGCACACACAGTTACTAAGAAGCAAATGTAAGGTCACATCCTGAAAAGTCAGGAGACACATAACAAGGCAGGACCCAGCTGGGGTAGAAAGGATGCTGGGGCTGTGACCGAAGTTCTGGTTCAGACTTTGACACCCGGCAGCACTTCCCTGCTGATTGTTTTCCTTACTTGTCAAGTGGGTTAGTTACTGTACAGTAGACACTTTGCATGGGTACTGTAGTTTTCATACCCGTGATCCCATCAGATCCTCTTGACAGTTCTTGGAGGCAGGTTTTGGTGTGGACTGTTTAGGTGCAGTTTGCAGGTGAGCCAGGCAGTTACGCACCAGGGCCTGACTGATGGCACCTGCTGGGTCATGTGACAGAGCCTCCCCTTGTGTCCCTGCCCCAAACGCTTTTCTCTTTTTCTTGGCCTTGTTGGAGGAAATTAAGAAATCAACTCTTGTTATGTGTGGGATGTTTCTGGGATGTCCCTGAGAACCGAGCACCAAAGGATCCGACACCAGGACGCTGCATTCCTTACCTGTGGCAGAAGCGCTGGGCACACCTGACCAGGATGTGCATGCAGTGGCAGGCGACGAAGCCCATTGCCAGCAAACTCAGCGGGCCTGTCTGGGGAGGGGCGGCAAGGGAGGGGCAGAGAAAGGAGAATGAGTTTGTGAAGAACACTGCGGGGAGGCAGTTGGTCGTGCAGATTTCAGGACTCAAAGAACTTTCTAGCAAACTGGTTTGCAAGCCCTTTTTAGCAGCGACAGCTATTCTTTCAAATACAATGTCAAGGAGTACTCCAAAAGAGTACATAAAGCCTTGACAATGAGGTGCTGTGGTGGGAGTAAGGGACCAGAATTCTGACCTTTAGTGGCCTCTGAGTGTCCCCGAGAGGTAGTGCTCTGTGGAACACAACTGCAAAGTCATGGTCCGACTCTTGCATTCTGCAAAGGAGGAAACTGAGCTTCGGAGTAGACAAATGACTTGCAGTGGACACTCAAAGTGTGTGGCAGAGTTGGAACTCAAACTCAGACTAAGTGTCTAGACTCCGAGTCTAGACCGGAAGGACTGCTCTCTGGGAGCCGCTACAAACCCAACCTGTGGGCTACATGTGGCCCAGGATGGCTATGAACGTGGCCCAACCCAAAATCATAAATTTACTTAAAACCTTTTTTTTGCTCATCAGTTACCGTTAGTGTTTGTGTATTTAATGTGTGGCCCAAGATAACACTTCTTTCAGTGTGGCCCAGAGACACCAAAAGGTTGGACGGCCTTTGAGCCTCTCCTGCCCGCCCCCCCCCCCCACGGCCCATGGCACTGGCCCCACCCTCCTTACCAGGAGGCCCGCGTTCTTCAGAGCCAGGGGCAGTCCCAGGATGCCTGTGCCCATGTTGCATTTTACCAGGTGAATCAAGGCCTGGAAGGCTCTAAGGGGAGGAAAAACACATGAGGGCTGGGTGTGTGGAGGGAAGGAGAGCCAACTGACATTCCCTTCCAGCATGTCTGCCAACACCAGAGTTCGGGTGGATGGGTGGGCTCCTGGCCACCCCCATGGTCTCACCTGGCGCCTCTGAGTCTCCTGCAGGGTTCGTCCAGAACTATCCTGGTTTTAGCACCTGATACTCAATATATCATTATAATACTTACTATGTAACAAACACTGTGTTAAATTCTTTACTTGTATTATCTCATTTAATCGTCTTGTCACAGCAAGGAAGTAAATGAGGAAACCAAGGATCAAGGTTTTTTAAAATGACTTGTCCAAGGATATACTGGGGAGCCAGGATTTGAACTCAGGACTGCTTTGGAGTTCTTCACCCCACTTCTACTGGACTGCTTCCTGGAAATGGGCCCAGACAGAGAAGTAAAGGACACCCCATTTCATAACCGAGGACACTGAGACTCAGACAGTGGGAAGCGAACAGCCCAAGGTCATTAACTGGTAGCAGAGACAGGATTGAATGCAGAGAAGAAATGGAGAGACAGCAGGGAAGTCATTGTGAATCCTGAATAAATAGGTCAGATGACTCGGGTCCCCAGCTGCAGTCTGTTGGGACAGGGTCACTTGAGGACTGAGCTCCAGAATGATTCCCTCCCCCCCCCCACACACACAGGCCAGGACTGAGGCAGGGCATGACTCCTCCCACCCCAACACACGCAAAACCACTCCGACCCTTTCTTTAAGACCGACAGCTGACCAGAGGAGAAGGTCTACACCTCTAGAGATAAGATTCTAGGGAGGTGCGCTCTCTGTTGATGAATTACAAAACAGCCTATTTGATACCTCTCTGCACCTGGACTAGGTTAAACCAAGGTGAGTAATGAATTTACACCTTCAATTTTGAGAGGAGGCTCCTTATAAGGAGCAGCAGAAGCATCGTGGAAGGAGCCCGGCCTCTGAGCTAGGATGCATCAGGGATTAAAACCCAAGGCTCCTACCTAAGTAGCCGTGCCATTCTGGCTGTATCCACACTGCTGAGTCTCTGTAAATGGGTGGAGGAATGCTATTTTGAAATAACTGCTCCGAACACTTTGTGGAACCCTACCTTCTTAGCTTCCTGAGGATCTCCCTGTTAATTCAAGGGTTAAGGGGAAGGAGGAGACTGAGCCTCTGCATGCCCTTCCCTCTCCTGTGGGTGTTAATACTGCTGACCCAGCGGGCCCAGTGCCCTGTGGCCCTCCAGTGATGTGCTTGTTTTGCAAGTAGGAAAAAGTCAGTGGGTCACTTTGGAAATTTCTAACTAAAGAACTTAGGAAATCAAAATTTAACTTTGGGCCACTCAGTTGGCTCGGAAACACAGTGGGGTGAGTTGTGCAGAGCACTGGGCGGGGAGGCGGGAAGCCGGGGATCCGGCCCCAACTCTTTTGGTGACCTTGGACTAGCATGCTATTCCCAGCAGCTAGCACTTCTGGAACATGGCACTTGGTGGCTCTATGTGCAATTCACCTGTGCAGCCATCCCAGGAGGAGCACATTGTCATCTCACAGAGGTGACACTGGGCACAGAGAAATTCTGTCACTCAGCTGGTAAGCAGCTAAGTGGGAACTGGAACTCAAGTCGTCTGACCCCATAGGTACCATGCTTACCAGACCTGTTTTACTACTTCCCTCCGGGCCAGAGGGGCCTTCTAGCTCTTACTTGCTTTGTTTCTTTGATTTTTAAGTAGCCAAAATTGCCACCAAACTATGTATCAGTTCAAGAAGCAAGAGCCAATTGGCTCCCTCAAGGCCTCTGGTTGAGAAATACCCCAACTCGGCAGTGGCTGGCCCAAGGCTGAGAGAGCTCACCCTCAGATGTCATGCATTCTTAGCAACCTTCGGAACTGGCCCCGGGGCAACAGAACCCTCAGACCCTTTCTTTAAGACAGATATGAAGGTTGCCTTGTCCTCCCCTCAATAGCCCTGAGGGAGGCTGTGGAAAGAGGCTTTGCTTGCCCCTCATGGTAACTTCTCTCTCCTTCTTCAACCCCTACCCTGCCTCCCATCCCTTTGGCTTGAACTTCCAAGGCTGCCTCTTCAAATTCACACTGCTACTGTTTTATCTCTGTTTTTGCATCTGGGAAAACTGAGGCTCGGAGAAGAGAAGAAGCAGAGTCACAACTTGAACACAGTTGTTCTTTGTCACACACCAGTGGTGTGAAAACTTCCTCCTTAAAGCAGCAGAGCTCCCCAGCGCCCCACCCGTTTTTCCTCAGGGAACCTGCTCCTCTGTTCCGGTGGCGGAGGCCGAGGGAGCCTTGCAGCTGGCTTCCCCGCCTAAACTTTCAGTAGATCCTTCCTTGTCATGGTTTGAAAGCCTCATGAGTGATCCTCTCCTACCCTCCCCCCACTCCCAAAACACACCTCAGGGAGAAACTGGACTCTTCCACACACTGTGGTTTTGATGTCACCGTGGCAAGTCTCACGGAAGGAGAGGCCAACGGCACTGCAGGAAGGAGGCAGGTCGTATCTTCTCCAAGAAGCTGGGGATTCTGCCAGCCCCCTCAATGTTGTCAAAATGGGCCAGGAGCAAAACTGACTTTAGGGCCAGCAGTGGATTCCAGCCCCATCCTGCCCGTGACCCCAGTGAAAGGCGTGGGATGAGTGGGCCTCTGTCTCCACCTGCACGTGGTGGAAGCTAGTTCACTATATGCTAAGGGTTTTCTGACACTTCCACTCCTGTTCCTTTAAGCTCTCAGCCTGACGCAGCCTAGAACTGCCCCTTTTGCAACCTTGGTATCCCCATCTGCGCAAAGGGTTGGGGTCAGACACCCACCTACCTACCCAGCCTGACCCCAGGGCTTTTGCCAGTGCAAGCTTCCAGGCTGCATGGGCCGAGGTGGGGACGGCAGAAAGGAGCACTCACGTTATACCCTTTGTCTTCTCCAAGCCCGGCAACTCGGAAGCGCTTCCCTCCAAGAAACTGGAGTCCTTGTCCTGCAGCTTCTCGGCGCTTTGCAGAGGTGACCTGAGGTCCAGTTTGAGCTCGACAGCTTCCTGGGGACCCCCAGCACTCTGTGTTTTGGGCATGACCGCTCCAGAAACTGAGACCTCTGGGTGATGAGGAGGACTGCGTTAGAAAGAGGCAAGCAGGGAGGTGTCTGGTCAGGTGCAAACCCCAACTCAGTGGCCTGTCCCTTATTAGCAAGCTCTGGCCAAACTGGAGTGAGGCTCCACCCACCTCCCCCAGGGGGTGCTTCTCCTGGCCTAAGACTCTGTGGAAGAGGAGCTGATTGGGAGGAGACAGAGAAGAGGGGAGGGATTTGGGAAGGGAGTCCTTATCCACCCCTTACCTAGCAATAGTAATGGCAATGGTGACTATGATACTGGTCATTTCGATAACTAGTATTTACTCAGTGACTCTTTTAAGTGCTTTACCCATATTTTCTCACTTAATCCCATAAATTACATAATGAGGAAAGCTGGCTCCCAACTAAAGGAGCATGCCTACGTTCTCATACCTAGAGAATGAAAGAGTAGGGACCAGAGCCCAGCTCCTCATGCTTTTTAACCAGTCTCTTGTTCCCAGTATTCCGAGAGAATGCCCACGCACACCCGCCTCCGCAGGCACCCCGGGGCAAGGGCTGCGGGCCTGCCAGAAGGCGTCCTTCTGGGTCCTCCCCTTTCCTGGAAGGTTTTTGGAAAGAAAGAACAATCGCTCACTCACTTCTTACTGTGTCTTAGCTTCTGTGAGGCTCCAGGGAGGGAGTAGTGGAAATTCTCTTGGAAAAATGAGGACGTTGCAAGGCAGAGATTTTTCTATCCCCCAGTCAAGTTTCATGGGTGGGACGCTGGGCCAGGAGAGGGTGTGTTTTGCCTAAGATCAGCACTGGTCATTCTCCGTAGAGCTCTGCCGACAGAGAGGACCCTGGGGGTTTCTCTGGTGTTCCACCCTGTCATCACCTCTGCTTGGGTCCCAGAGAGATGAACGGGCCGACATTCCCTCCTCCCTCCAAATTACAGCATTTTACTCAGGGCACACCACGCCCTGTGCCACTGTCTTACATGCCAAGAGCTTGGCTGAAATATCTCACAGCTAACTGGTAGCATCTGAGACAGATTCGTCCTGTCCCCTCCCTTATGTGGCACCCTTTCCTAGGTCCTGTATGCAATTTCAAATTTGTAATTTTGTATTTTCTTCCTTAAAGAGTCCCTTTTTACCCCTCACCACTGTCCCAATGCCCTCCCCAGTGGCATAAGCTTCAGGCTCCACAGAACCTGGCTGCTTCTCTGGGCAGCAGTGTTATTTTGCTTTTACAGATGAGGAAACTGAGGCTCAGAGGGGTAATGAATAGTTTGTTCAAGGTCACAGCTAATCCTTGGTAGACCCTGACCTCCCTTAGCCAGATCTTTCTATCTCTGAAGCCCGCAGCCTAGACACTACCCTAACCTCTTGGTTTGAATCATGGCCCTGCCTTTCAAGTTTCTTGCCCTGAACCCACTGAAACCCACACTGAGGTTTGAGAAACATCTGCTATTCACTTGTCTGGCACCAGGATATGGCAGTATTCCTGGTGTGGGGGGGGGGCAGCATCCTGTGGCCTGCTCCTGTGCAGCACTGAAATTCCATATCTCCATTCTAAGCTCAGAGCTTATCCCACAGAAAGATCTTGTCCCTGTTCAGGCAAGAAGATGAGTAAATTAGATTGTCAAGGAGCTTGAGATGTTTATATATGTGGCTAGTTCTTGCTTTCCTTTCCAGGTCGTGAGAAGAACTCTGAGCCAATCCTCAAACCTTTGGGGAAGAGCTGCTGGGGTATCAGAATTTGACTGGGTCCCTTTCCAGTGTCAGCTAAAAGGAAACGCACAGGGTGCTGCCTGCACAGCTCCACCTGGATGCGCCACCAACAGGAGCTGGGCCTCCAACACAAGCCCTTCTAAACACAGGCCCCGGCACCTGCAGCCCTGCGTTCCACTGCGGCTCCGCCATGCTGTTGAGGCCCTGGGGAAGCTACTGCTCTGCTTGCCCACCTTGGGAAATGGACGCTGGACCCTAGAGGACTTCTGAAAGACTGAGGTGAGGACCCAGGAAGTGTGCTTTTCATCCCCCTGGGCCTCCTGGGAGTTGAGGCATAGGCAATACGCACGAGGACAGTGCACCCACTTGACATCCTCACAGAGGGGGGACCGAATGGGATTTAAGTAATTATGACAGTCCTTTAAACAGAAGGCCTTGCTTCTTTCATTCTTTTATGGCAGTTTGGAAAGTTGGTGTGTATCAGAATCAGCTAGGGGGGAACAGAGCAGAGAGACCCCAACTTACTGAAGTAGAGAGAATATGGGCCTTTGTATTCTTGCCAAGTTCTCCAGGGGTTTCTGATATGGGCCAGAGTTGGAGCTCCGCTGCTCTGTGAGGCAGGGTAAACTGCCCCTCTTTAATAGATTAGAGAATCAAGGCAGAGAGAGCTGGGAAATGCTTTGCCTGAGGTTGTATAATCTGGTGGAAATGAACACAAATACTTTTGGGGACTGGAAGTTGGAGGCTCCACAAGCAAAGAAACCTCTTCCCACATGAAAATTCACCTCTCATCCTTGTTCCCCCAGGTAGCTCTTTATAGCCTGGGGCTGATTACTGTGACCTTCCCCCTGCTGAGATAATAACGTCCCAGGTATTGAGTCTGTTCTACGTGCCTTGCTCTAGACTAATCCTGACATTTCAGAGATAGCATCGGATTCCACAGGGTAGGGATTCGGTCCTACAAGGCCTCCCCTCCCACTTCAGCGGCCAACAGAAAAGCCCAGGCTCTTACCTGTGCTTCTGACCAACTGGCTATAGATTGAAGGTTCCAACAGCCCCTCCAACTCAGAACGCCCATCACAAGTCCAGGTCGTTACCTGTCCTTCTGACCAATTGACTGTAAATCAGAGGTTCACATAACCACCTCCTTGGGTTTGATTAATTTGCTAGAACAGTTCACAGAACTCAGAGAAACATGCTACTTACTAGGTCACTGGTTTATTGTAATAAGATGCAACCCAGGAACAGTCAGCTGAAACCCCTGGAGAACTTGGCAAGAATACAAAGGCCCATATTCTCTCTACTTCAGTAAGTTGGGGTCTCTCTGCTCTGTTCCCCCCTAGCTGATTCTGACACACACCAACTTTCCAAACTGCCATAAAAGAATGAAAGAAGCAAGGCCTTCTGTTTAAAGGACTGTCATCATTACTTAAATCCCATTCGGTCCCCCCTCTGTGAGGATGTCAAGTGGGTGCACTGTCCTCGTGCGTATTGCCTGTGCCTCAACTCCCAGGAGGCCCAGGGGGATGAAAACAGTCAACCCAGGAACAGAAGCGTAGGGTGAGGGGTCCCCCTGCATCTCCACGTGTTCACGGTCCTGGAAGCTCTCCACATCCTGCCCTCTTGGGTTTTTACAGAGGTTCGTTAGTCACAATTTATTAGTCATTGGCCACTAGTGATTGATGCGACCTACAGCCCCTCTCTCTTTCCCAGAGGTCAGGGATGGGGATGAAATTTCCATCCCTCCAAGTCACATGGTTGGTTCCATCGGCAGCCAACAACCAACTCCCATCCTTAGTGCCTCCCAAAAGTCACCTTCACCGATTAACATAGCTAAAGACACTCTCGACACTTAGGAAATTCCAAGAGTTTTGGAAGCCGGGTGTTAGGAATTGTTGACAAAGACCAAATATAAATGAGAAATATATTTTAGTCACACGAATGACCAAATAATTTGTTTCTTATAATGGGCTGGGGGCAGCATGAACAATGCATCTGAATACAGATGATCGGGAGATTATATTTGTTACAAATCCCACCGTTGCAGTAAGGAAGGCCCTGCATCGTGGGCCTCTCACAGATGAGTGTGGAGGAGAGACGGCTCCATGACTTGACTGCTGAGTGATGCTGTGAGCTGTGAGCCTGAGGGAAGGTTGTTTTCCACAGACCTCCCTGGGGGACTATTTTGATATTAATCACCTTGTATTCTGATACAAACCACACTACTCCCCAGCCTCCAGGTAAGGGCCGGGTGTGGCAAACACTCTGGTTGTCCTGGCCTGGTCAAGCATGAGGAGCAATTTACCATACCTGGTAGCAGTCACATACTTGTACACATGAGTATTCCGCCCCGCCCCCCTGCCCTGTATAATTCTCTGACAGTAGCTAAGCGGCTCAGGAACCCATTTCATCCTGCAGTTGTCCAAGACACACCTCATTTGTAAGTTTCCCTCAATAAACTGCTAATTACCAGATTGGAGTGGCCAGCCTCTTTTTTTTTTCTGCCCTCCGCTCAGGAAGGTGGATTTTTCAGTCTGGGGGTCTTTCCCTGTGTCTGCATTGCAACACCTGGTGAGCCAGCCAGCGGGCCCTATGAAATGGGTCTTGGGGAAGAGAATCAGCAGGAAAACCCCAGGTTGGCCTTCTACTTCTACGGGGGAGCAGTGGCCTGTATGTTTAGAGGCATGTGGGCTGCCGGGAGAGGATGGAGAAACCCTGAAAGCACTGGCCAGTCTCAGGCACCTGTTTAAGAAGTTGTGCGTTGCACCCTGCGGCAGGAAGGGAAGCACGTGGCTGCAGCTGTGGGCTGACCTCTCTTATGGGTGGTTCAGCTGGCCACAGGCGCCCATCTAGAGGCAGAAGCCAGACTTAGGAAATTGGAGGATGAACTAAAACGAAAAAAGGGTATAAGACTGCCTGCAACTTTGCAAGCATTGGAACAAGCTAATAAGAGTTGGGGAACAAGAGAATGAACTGAAAAGCTTGTCACGTGGCCTAACTGGGAGGGTGCAAGCTGCCATGACCTAAGGCCAGAGCATTTGTGACTCAGCCAGGTTAGGATACAGAGCAATGGGGTCCACGGGAAGGTGAGGGCAGTGAGAATGCGGACACTGCAGGAGGAGATGGCAGGACCATGACACACCCCGTGCCATCTGACCTTTGATTCTGAGGAAAGAAAAAGCGCAACAGTAGCAATTGCCTCCCCAGGCAGGCCTCGTGAGCAAGAGACTAATGGTGAGGGAATACACATCCACTTAACTCTTTAATACAGGCGCCGCGTTTCAGCAAAGGCCAGGTAAAGGACTCCCACTTAGCTCATGTGGCTATGGGAGAACAGGAGTGATGGTGTTTCCCTGTCCAGTCAGGGATCTGGGAACGCGAGTGACATCACTGCACACCTGGACTGTAACGGTCAGGAAAGTGTCCTCATTCTGTCTGTTGGGTGCTCTCCCCACCACTCCTCCGAGAGGACGAGGTCTTCACTTCCCCAGTCCCAGAGAACATGCCTAGCATTTACATCATGCAAGGACAGACTTTACAGACCTCTATTGGAGAATTTTGCCTTTGAGTACAAGTAATTAACGCAGTACTGAGAGGCGAGGCCCACTGGGAACCTGTTAGTTTACTGCCACCACAGAGAATGGTGATGGTCAAACAATACCAACTACCAGGATGACACAGGAAAGAGGGGAAACTCCACCGTGTGGTGTTGTACGCCCTGTTCACAATGCCTTTAACAGCTCATTGCAGCCAGTAAAAAGCCAGAAGCCTCTGGGAGGATGATAGTAAATTGCAGAGAACTAACTAAGGTCGTGTCTCGTACTCATGCAGCTCCGCCTAATGTTGCCACCACATTAGACTTGTCTGCAGATACCAGCAGCCTCTGGGGACCTGCTGAGGGCCAGCAGGGAGACCGGTCATACTGGAGCACAAGGTGGAAACTGGGAATTGTCAAGATTGCCTTGAATAGTCTCTTAAAACACCCTAAAACACAGCAATGTGTTTAGAGGCCATATAGGCCATATAGGAAGAAAATGGCACGCGTATCTCCTGGCTCTAGAATCTCACTTAAGAGTCTTGAGAGCCTCACTGCAGGGAGGGCGCGAGAGGGACCAAGACCTACAGAGAAGGTGATGCGGCCACGTTTCCCATCTCAACTCCTCCAGGGGAAGCTATTCAATGAGTTGGACTATGGGGTGAAACTGCCTGCACTTTAGAAATAGTGTGCTCTGCCCCGGCTGGTTGTGGCTCTGTGCATCGAGTGTGGGCTGTGAACCAAAGGGTCGCTGGCTTGACTCTCGGTCAGGGCACACGCCTGGGTTTGGGGCCAGGTTCCCATTGGGGGGTGCATGAGAAGCAACCACACATTGATATTTCTCTTTCTCTCTTTCTCCTACCCCTCCTCTCTCTCTAAAAATAAATAAATAAAATCTTTAAAAGCTATCTTAAAACAAAATGAATAGTGTGCTCTCTTTTTTCATAACTGAATGTGTATGAGGTCATAGAACACATGATGTGTGTGTTCAAAAAGCTGGCCTAGGTTTCAGGAGATCTGAGTTTTAGCTCCGCCTCTACCACTAACTGTCTAGGTCACCTTACTTTCCCGAAACTCCTTTGCCTCCCCTGTAAATTGAGGACATGTTCTGTGTCTGCTAAAAGGCAGGGACTGCGTCTGATGGCCTTGGAAAGACTGTGATCGTGACATGCTGACCGTATAGGGCTCATTTTTTCAAAGCCAAAAATAGAAAAAATAAAAGTGCTTTTTCCCGGACATAAGACAGAGAAAAGGTTAGTAATTATGGAAGCGCAGTGCTTAAAAAGCCTTTAATGACATCACATTGCCTACAGGAAAGAGTTCCAAACTTGAGCCTGGGGTTCAAAGCCCATTGAATTCCAAGTCCACTTTCCTACCATCTCTTCTCACAACAGTCCCTCCCTTGGTCTCTGCTCCACGTGCTCAGCATCGCACCAACCAGGCCGTCAGAGCCACTCCCTGAGCACACCATACACCTTCGCAATCAATGCCTTTTGCATGAGCTGCTCTCTCTGCCAAGAAAATCCTTTCCCTCTATTCATAACCACTCACATTCCTGCTCAAAGTTGTGATGGTCTCAGAGGCTTCTGCGATGCTTCTCTGTTCCCTGGTCACAATGAATTCTCCTTCTTTTGTGTTCCCACAACACTTGGTCATCACCAGGTTCCAGATGGAGTATGAATTGGTGGTGTATGAAGCAAGGGAAGGTGACCAAACCATATCAGAATTCCTTGACCCGGTTCTCTGTCTTGTAGGTGATAGACGGGGCTGCAACAAAAATAAATTGGACGTGTGTGTAAACCACTCAGTGCAGGGGAAACATTTGATAAATACCTGCTATTCTTTCTTCTCCTTCTTAATGATCCGTGTGAGTTACTCAGAAAACTAAGTTATCACCTTATATTTTTCTAAATAGCTGTTGTTTATACAATACCATGGATTAAGAATGCGAATTTCTGTTCTTTAGGGCCACAGAGTTAAGCTAAGCCAGTCCCACCTGCACATGGTCCTTCTGGCTCTGAGGCCTGAGCTCACTCACCAGCAGCTGGAGAGGTTTCAGCTGGTGCTCGCACAGGTGGTGGGCCCAGAAACTTAAGGTAGCCCAAGGCCCCAGGACCTCTGTACAGGTGGTGACCGCAAGCATCCCCCTGCATAGGGTGACTGGAAGCTGGGCAGGATCTCCCATTTTGTTTTCCATAGGCAAAACCTGTGAATGTAGGGGCTGTAATTACACAGAGGTCCCCATTTATGTAGAGACCCCATTTACCCATTGTTTATTATTCTAATTCATGCATCTCATCCATCACAAAGCTTGAGAGAGAGGAAAAAATTCCAAAGTCCAAAACACAGCACCTCTAGGTACAAGGATTATACCAATATCAGTATATTGACAATATGAATTATATCAGTAATATGAATATATATCAATAATAAGAATTCTAATAAGACCAGTTACAGAAATGACTTTAAAGTGCTCTAGTCCAGCCATCCATACTTGAGTATCCTATTCCATGCTCAGGACAGGCTGTTCTGCTGAGCAGCTTTGTGGTTCATGGATGAAGATGACGATGCTGCTGCTTTTGATTGACGTGACGGAAAAATCTCAGTTAAAATGTTCAGGCGGGTGTCTTCAAAGGAGTTGTGTTTCTGTGCTCAGACCACCAGGGAGAGCTCCAACCCTAATTTCAGGCCTGGGAGGTGCCCTTCCAGCAGTAATGAAGGTGTGCATGATTTTGGATTCCTTTGGCTTGGGTGGGTGGGGTTGAGGACTAGAGGGTGGGGATGAGAACTAGAGGAACGAGTACCTTACACACTGGAATAAGCAATAGCTCCTAACCAAAGGATGGAATCATAATATAAACTGTACTGGCACCAGGACTGAAGAAACCTGCTTCCTTATTTGTGGTATGATTTAGTAATCTAGAAAAATCTCTATGTATTCATCCTTTATTCCAGCTCCAACTACCTGTGATTCTGTGTCTCAGAATCAGCTGTGTTGGGGACATCGGCTCCAAATAATGGTCCAGGCAACCTTGTCCCCTGGCAGGGCCAATCACCCCCAGCTGAGAACCAACACTCTGGATTCTATACCTACACCGACTAAACTCTGCTTCCTCTCTAGGAAGCCCTGAGTTCTCACCACTAGTTTTACAGCATGAGGCATAACAAGGGAGGAATTATTGGCCCCATTTAAAAGCATGACTTACCCAGGGTCACACGGCTTATGAGTTGCAAAGTTAGACTTTGCCCAATCTTTATCTCCAATTTCTTTTTTCTTTCTTCAAGTCTTACTATGGATGTCCACGGGATTAGCTCCTCAGAAACCCTGCCCTTCACCTTTCTCAAGTGACCTGGCCCCCCTATATCAGTTATGATTTCTACTGATGCTTTCCCTAATTACAGTTGTTTGGTTCATGGGTGGCACCTGACTTGAGGTGAACCAATGAATTCCTTTCCTGGATTTTTGGAAACAGGGCATCAGCTTAGTCTCTGGTGCCTAAAATGCTAAAATGTAAAACCCAAGAGCCTTGGACAGAGCTGGCTGGCATCAAGAGAAAGGAATGAAGGCGATGCATAGAGCCAGCCTGAGCAGAGACAGCGGAAACCCTGAGGTTCCCTAACTCCTGGGTTTATGCTGCTCCTGAAGCCTGACTCCCTCAGGATGCCTCTCTGGACTTGACTGTCCCATGAAAGTTCTCAAGATCTTTCTCATGCAGTCTCCTTTTGTTCACCAGTTACTTTAACTTGAGTTGAATCAAGAGTCCTCATTAGGAGTCCCACCCCTGTGACCTCCCTGTGCAAGGGCAGTGCATCTGACTTCAGAGGAGTTCCACTCGACCCCCAGCAAAATACCTACTTGTTGGGTAACAAACAAACAAAAACAATACTAAAAACAATCAAACAAAAGAAACCTTCTTAATATCAGTCATATGCTCCTAAAAATTTGATGGTCTGTTTAAGCACATTAACTGATAAGCAAGTTCCTATTATTTTGAATAGAAAAAAAATGGGCACAGGGCACATCAATCCCAAATACACAGTCATAAGAAATGAGTTTGTGTACACTTTTAAAATGTGCTTAGGTGACTTTTTAAAACATGTATTATTAATTGATAATAAAAGCAATATATGCTCCTTGGAACGTATTAAAGAAAATACAGCAAGGATAAAAATGACCTTTCCCAAGCCCACACTCAAGGTACTGTACGCTTCAACTCGGCACCCACCGAGTTGAAGGTGGGTGCTCCGCGCATGCTCCGAGGCCAACACCCCTCCCAGTTCCCGTTTCCTGTCTCCGGTCCCTAAGGAACACGGTCCTTCCTGCAGTGGCAGCAAGGGGTCGCCAGGGGGCGCTGCGCAGCAGCGTTTCGGAGCACCGCGAGAGGGAAGCGCTGCGGCTCCGGAGAGCTTCCGACCCCCGCTTCTGGTTTGGGCGTCTGGGTCACGTGGCGAGGCCCGGAAGCGGCTGCGGGGCAGTTCGGGGAGATGGGGAGACCTCCGCGCTGAGACGGGGTGAGGTGCACTGCACTGAGGCGGGAGTCCCAGCCGGAGTCGAGCCGGAGCTGAGCCAAAGCGGAGCTGGAGCCGGAACCGGAACCCGGGCGGTGAGTCCGCCCGCGCTGACAGGCTGTGGCTGGGGAGGTCAGCCAGCGCCTTCCTCGGGGCGCCGCGGTTGCTCAGGGTCCGCCACCGGCCGCCTGGGATTCGGGTCCGAGTCTCCCGGGTTCCCCGGCCTCGGCGGCGGTACCCCGCGGCCACCCCTCCTGGGAGGAGGCGACCTGCAGACTCCCTTGTCCACCACGCTCTGTCCCTTGACCTACCCATCCTATTTGACAGGTGGGGGAACTCGGGTCCCGAAAGGGGAAACATCACCCAGACGACCAGCCCGGGCTGCGGACACGCCTCCGAAAGGAGTCGGGCCGTCGCAGGCAGGTCGCCTGCCAGTCACCGGCCCTGTGTGGGAGCTGCCCCGCGGGGACCTGCTAATTGTGGGTCTTCGGGTTACCAAATACCACCCAGACCTGCAGGGGCCTCGGAAATCATCTGCTGCACCGCCCCCCGCCCCCGCCCCAGCGCAGTCGGGGAAATCTTGGCCCGGGAAGGGGCAGGGTTTGCCCAAGGCCACCCAGGGAGCAGGTCGCAGCGCCGCTCCTGGAAGCCAGGTCTCCCTGAGCTCAGCAGCTGTTTCCTCTCTACCGCACCGCCTCGAGCGGAAAACTTGACACGTGGAAGGCACCCTCTCCCGGGCCCCTTCTCTCTTACTCCTCTCCCCGTTTCCCGCTCTCCTTTCTCCACCACCCCGTTGGGTTGGCTCTGGGTGTGGTTCCCTGCTGGGTGACGATTTTTTTTTCTGCGAACTCATCGTTCTGTAGGTTTTGTTTCCAGCTGCCCTGCGATCTTGTCGTAAATCCTACCAAAATAGGACCTGGAAGTCGGGGTGCGCTCCTGGAGGGCAGGTGACTCGCAGCTGAGGTGGTGGAGAGCCCTGGAGTTAACGCGGACCGCACACAGATCGTTGCTTTCTTTTTCCCGTGGCCGGTCCGATTCGGGAATAGTGATGATTTCAGTGGATATTTTGCAGTTGTTTGAGGCTTGCTGAAATGAGATAACGGCGCGGTGTAATGGAAAGAACCGAGATTGGGGGACGAGGAGCTCTTGTTCTCGCTCTGACACTGGGCGCTGCAACCTTGGGTGACCCCCGCCCTCGCTTGGATTTGGGTTTACAAGTGATGGGGTCGAGTTCCGCCTCTTCTGCCCTGACATACTCTGCGTGGAAGTCTGTTTTCTATTCAGAGAGTTGCCTCTCCCCGGTATACGTTAGTATCTGCCTTGCAAAAGCCTTGTCCAGCAAGCAGATTCCCTTGTTTCTTTCTAGGTTGCCATGAAATCCTCCTTTCTTCCTATCTCTGCATGGTGGCCAAGGGAAATGAAGACAGCAGAAAACGAGTTTGTCTCTTTTTTATTATTTAAATATGATCAAGGACCTCCTTGGCTCTTGTCAAGAGACTAGTGGACAGTAATCAGCTTGTACATGCAGAGCGCATGCTCTTTAAAGATGTTCTCAAAGTCAGGAAGTGAGGGGACTCAGAGGGCTTGGCTGTTTGCTGGGTGTCTGGGACCACCTGTCTGGGATGGAGGCTGTGTGCTGCAGGGGCTGCTCTGGCGGTGGCATCACGTCTCCCTCCCTTTGTTTTCTGATTGTGCCATTTGTAATGGCCTGCTCTGTGGGTTCTTGTTTTCCCTTGACTGGCCAGTGGGCCTCATCCTTGTGGCACTTCTTAAGTGCTCAGAGCTGCCTCTTCCATTTTCAAGGCAGTGTGAGGAGGTGGACTCATTTACTCTGCAATAGTCCAGAGATTACAACCAGGACCAGTTGATGGAAGTGCCGTATGGGAAGTGGCTTTTGCGTGATCCTAAGAACTTTCAAAGACTTAGGGCTTTCTCACGTTGCACCACAGTGCGTGGAGGTCCCTGTCACCAGCGCTAATTGTCACTGGTCGATTACTTTTGGGGGTGTTGTGGATGGTTGTGTTGGGTGTAGTGTTGGAGTCAAGTTTTAAGTTTTCTTCCAGTTCAGAGGTTCTGTGCAGTTTCAGGGCTGAACTGGTTAGCATGTGGGATATGCAGCTGAACAGAGAGATGCCCACTTTGGGGAATGCTCTGTTCTCCCCTTGCTTCAGATAGCTATTCTCATGTTAAGTACTCCTGCTTTTTCATTTTTCTTTTTAATCCCCCCTTTCCCTGCTAGTGAGTATCTCTTCTTTCAATTCTTATGTCTTCAGGGGTCAGAAGTTGAAGAGTCCTTGCTGTTAATACATTTCTTCTTCCCGCCTTGACTGAAATAAGATCCTGGAACTGGGTTGAGTCGATAGACTTTGGGGCTTACTTTTGGAATTTTTTTTAACCCTCACCCGAGGACATGCTCATTGATTTTAGAGAGAGGGGAAGAGAGGGAGAAAATTACAGAGGGAGGGAGGGAGAGAGACAGAGAAACATCGCTGTGAGAGAGAAACATTGATTGGTTGCCTTTCATACATACCCTGACCTGGGATTGAATTTGCAACCCAGGTTGCCCTGACCAGGAATTGCACCTCCAACCTTTCAGTGTATGGGATGATGCTTCAGCCAACTGAGCCACACCAGCTAGGGATTTGGGGTCTACTAACACCTTCCAGAAGTGGGTGACCGACTAACCACTAACACCTAACTTTTCTCTTTGTCAAATCGAAGAAACTCATACTGAGTCTGTTTCCCTCAGTCCAGGCCTGAGAGGAATCCTGCGCCTCCTTCCTTCCGCCAGGCCTCGCTGGCTGGGTCTGAGCACACAAATCCAGCCTGTGTTGGATGGGTGTGGGACCTGGTGGATGGGACATTGTGAGTATGCCAAAAGGGCAGCCACATGATGCTGCATTTGGTGTGGTCTCTTCTTTCATTTCCCAAACATTTCCCTTGGAAGCCTTGATATCCAGGGCTCATTTTCAATGACCCTCTCTAGTTGGAAAGAATTCTCTGTGTTTCCCTTTTCCATGAAATTCACAAATCTGTCTGCCTGGGTTTGTAGGATGCTGACGGCACATAAATCACCGTTCTCATGTTGGGGACCTGGCTCAGCACTCCAGAGCGATGGAATGGAGGAACTGTGGCAGTGCTTACTTTATAAAGTGAACTTTCTGACTTCCTGTCCTTGAACTTCTCTGCAGTAATAGTTACAATTGCTACCATTAATGAGGTCCATTAGGGACCAAGCAACAAATCATATCTTTTCTTTCTAGTTTTATAACATCATTGTTATGTAAGTATTATTAACAACATTTTTCAGATGAGGAAACTGAGGCGAAGGGAGATGAATTTGCTCAAGGTCACCAAACTAAGCTCTGAACTCGTGTACTTTTTATTATGCAGAATTCCCTCAGCAGATCTAATCATAGATCATTTATGGTGTGGTAGAAAAACACTGGACTGGGAATCTGGTGTGCTGGATTTTATCCCAAATCTTCATCCAGCTGGGGTTTTGGTTTTCTCACCTCTAAACAGGAAGCTGGAGCTCAGTCTTCTGTAAGTCACACCTGGCCCTAACCCTTAGTGATTTTTATGACCGTGGGTGAAAAACAAGTGTGTTTGCCTAGTCAGCTCCTTCTGCAGGGAGCCTGCTGAGCTCAGCAGCTGTCTGGTGGCCGCCCTGGCACCAGCCTCTTTCAGGCAGGAGTCTGTTTGTGGAATGCACTTCTGTCATAGGTTAGATGGAGTTGTATCTGATGCTCTTTAAAAATGAATCATGTGACAAAGAGGCCCACTCCAAGGCACATCAGAATTGCAATGCCAAAGGTTAAAGATAAAGAGAGGATCTTAAAAGCAGCAAGAGAAAGGAAGTTAGTTAGTTACAGGGGAGTTCCCATAAGACTATCAACTGATTTCTCAAAGTTTGCAGGCTGAAGGAATTGGCAAGAAATATTCAAAGTCATGAAGAGCAGGGACCTATAGCCATGATTGCTCTAATCAGCAAAGCTATCATTTAAAATTGAAGGGCAGAAAAAGATCTTCCCAGACAAGAAAAAACTAAAGGAATTCATCATCAGCAAACCATTATTATGTGAAATATTAAAGGGACTTACTTAAGAAAAAGAAGAAGATCAAAACTCTGAACAATAAAATGGCCAAAAAATACATATCTATCAACAATTGAATCTAAAAAAAATGAGCTAAGTAACCAAGAAGAACAGAAACAGAATCATGGGTATAGAGAGCGTTTTGATGGTTGCCAGATGGGAGAGGGGTATGGGGGAATGGGTGAAGAGGTGAGGGGGTTAAGAAGTACAGATAGTTACAGAATAGCCCTGGGGATGTCAAGTACAGTATAGGAAATGGAGCAGCCAAAGGATTTATAAGCATGACCCATGGACATGAACAATGGTGGGAGGATTGATTGCCTGGGAGTGGGAGGTGCTGGGCAGACCAGGGCAAGGGAGAAAAATCAGGACAACTTAATAGCATAGTCAGTAACATACAATTAAAAATAAATAAAATCTTTTAAAAAATAAAAATAAAGCATGTGGCAGTAGAAGTTTTTACTTTTCTCCCTGTAGATTACTGCACGTAGCAGCACAGTCTGTGTCCTTGGTCATGTCTTTGAATTCCAGGAAGAGAGAAGAGAAAATACTGCTTCTCTGGGTTCCAAAGACCAACCCAGAGTAATAGTTTCAGAGTAGGGGATGGCAGGCACCTTTAGTCGGCATATGACACCAACCCATGAACTCTGGTAGGAGGTGTGGTGTGGGGTGTATCCATCATGATGAGACATAGTTATTTTTAATGCTTTATATAAAACTACTTGTAACCAAGATGATCTGGTTCATGAAAAATAAAATGCTCAGGTTGAGTCAGATTGGGCCCAGAAATCTGTTTAAGATTTTTCCTAGCAGTTTTTTTGAGATATAATTCACATATCTCAATACAGTTCAGATATAATAGCATACGGTTCAAACATTTAAAGTGTGTAATTCAATGGCTTTTAGCATATTCACAGAGTTGTGTAACCAAAACCATACTCACTTTTAGAAATTGTCTCCTTAACCATCACCCCTCAGTCACTCCCCATTCCCTACCCCAGACTCTGGGCAACTACTAATCTACTTTCTGTCTGATTCCCTGCTCTGGACTCTCACATGAACAAAGTCGTACAACGTATGGTCCACTGTGGTTAACTTCGTTTGGTTAGAGTAAGCTCTTCAAGGTTCATCCATGTTGTAGCATGTGTATTTCATTTCTTTTTGTTGTTGAATAATATTTTATTGTATGGATATACAATATTTCCATTTATCGGGTTCTTTCCATTTTTTACTACTGGGACAATGCTGCTATGAACATTTGTGTACAGGTTTTTCTGTGGACATATATTTTCATTTTAATGTGTACTTAGGAATGGAATGGCTGGGTCGCGTGGTGAATGTGTGTAGCCTTTTGAGGAACTGCTGCATGTTTTCCGAACGACTTCACCGTTTTACATTCCCACCAACAGGATGAGAGGGTTCCAATTTCTCCACATCCTTGCCAGTGCTTGTAACCTGTCTTTATTTTAGCCATCCCGATGGGTGCGAAAGGGCATCTCATTGTGGCTTCTGATTTGCGTTTACCTGATGGCCAATGATGTTGAATATCTTTTCATGTGGTTATTATCTATTTTCACATCTTTGGTGAAATATCTATTCAGATCCTCTGTTCATTTTTATTGAGTTGTAATAGTTCTTTATATGTTCTGGATACAAGTCCCTTATTAAAAATATGACTTGCAGAATTTTTCTTGCATTCTGTGGCTTACCTTTCACTTTTTTGAAGGTGTCCTTTGAGACACAAACAATAAAGCATGCACTTGTATGCACTTTGCTGTTTAATTTTGGTGCCTAATTTACCTTTTTTTTTTTTTTTTTGCTTTTTCTGTCATATGTAAAAGGCCATTGGTTAATCCAGTGAAGATTTATGCCTATGTTTTCTTCTAAGAGTTTTATAGTTTTAGCTCCTACTCGTAGGTCTTTGGTCCATTCTGATTTAATTTTTGCATATGATGTGTGGTAGAGTTCCAGTTCACTCCTTCGCATGTCGTTATTCAGTTGTCCCAGGACCAGATATTGAAAAGGCGATTCTTTCCCCGTTGAACTGTCTTGGCACCCTTGCCAAAAGACTGTAGATGGCCCTGGCTGGTGTAGCTCAGTGGATTGAGTGAGGGCTGTGAATCAAACGGGCGCCGGTTCGATTCCCAGTCAGGGCACATGTCTGGGTTGCGGGCCACGTCCCCATTGGGGGCCACATGAGAGGCAACCACACATTGATGTTTCTCTTACACTCTTTCTCCTTCCCTTCCCCACTCTTTAAAAATAAATAAATAAAATGTTTAAAAAAATACTGTAGATGTAATGTCTGTCTTCATGCCAGGACTGTATTATCTTGGTTACTGTAGCTTTGTACTAAGTTTTGAAATTGGAAAGTCTTCCAACTTTGTATTTTTTTTTCTGAAATTGTTTTGGTTAATCTGGACTTCTTGAATTACTATGAATTTTAGAATCACTTTGTCAATTTCTGTAAAAAGGCAACTGGGATTTTGATAGGATTCCATTGAATCTGTAGATCAATTTAGGGAGTGTTACCATCTTAACAATATTAAATCTTCTGATCCATGAATACTGGGATTTTTTTTCATTTATTTAGGTCTTTAATTTTTTTGATAGTGTTTTATAGTTTTCATGTAAAAATCTTACACCTACTTGGCTCAGTTTCTTCCTAAGTATTTAATTCTCTTTGATGCTCTAGTAAATGGAACTTTTTTCAATTTAATTTTGATTGTTCATTGCAAATGAATAGACATACAACTTATTTTTTTGTATATTGACTTTGTGTCTGCAACTTTGCTGAACTTATTAATTCTGGTAATTTTTAGAGGATAATTTCCTATGTGTTTACAAGCCTTCCTTAAAAGTATTGTTTAGCTTTTGGCAGTGAAGCTAAGGAACACTTTGGTATTACCTGTTCCTCTCTCCTCTTCTTTCTCTTCCCTGACCCTCCCATGTGTCCTGAAAGAGACCTACTAACGGGTATAAATGGATTCTCTCTCCTTCTTGGAAGTGACCTTGTTTATTGTTCTGAATTGGGAGTAGAATCCAATAAAGTAAATTCTTAAGTGGCCATCTTGAGAACATTTTAGTATTTTCTAAAGTGCATTTAGGACTTTCAAAAGTATGAATCTGATAGGTGGGGGACTTTGAGTTCTTCTTGAGCCATGTTTTGGTCTGTTCAAACCTGTTACGTATGAGGAGAGGAGCCTTAGGTGTTCACCAGGGCGGGGCCACCCAGGTTGCTGGGTTGTGATGCTGTTTGTGGGGGCGGGGTCAGAGAGGGACAATGGCAGTCCCCTCTGCTGTTTCCTGCCGCTGGGGCCTGCAAGGTCTGTCTCACTTCTTGATCCTTCGCTGGTGTATCTGCACGCGAATGTGTGACCACGATCAGCCTGCTGCCTTGCGCCCTCAGTGGGTCCACTCATTGCTACTCCACACCTGGGATCCGCCCACAGCTGCCTGTGCGCCTGGGTCTCACATCTGGGTGGGCCCTGTGGCTCTTTCCTGCCCAACCCCATACCGCTGCTGGCTCCACCCCTCTTACCAGTCTGGCTCAAGGGTTCGTTGTTGTCAGACTTCAGTATAGTTCAATTTTCTGTGCTTTGGCTGCATTTTTGTTGCTAAAACTTTGTTGTTTTTAAACTTGGTTGTGCGAGAAGGTACAGTGTTTCCATCTATGCCTCCATCTTGGCGGAAGTCTTGATAGGTGGGGGAAAGAAAGTTTTTATTATCAGTGGTCTTCCCTGGAAATTAAGGAGATGTGAAAACAAACAAACAAGTATAAGGAGCCACCCCTCTATCTGAAAAAGCAAAAGTAAAAGTGATAAAATCCAACATGGGCAGGGTTATGCAGAGACAGTAATGTCCATACACTGCTAATGACAGTGTCATTTGTGTGGTAAGAACCATAAAATGAGCCTGTTCACTTAGTTCAACGCCCAAGGATATGATTCAGAAATTGAGACCTATTCATATGAAAGCATTTAAGCTGTGTTATAAGCCAGTTATTTAGAAAGAAAGAAGGAAGGAAAGCAAGCCCCATGTCTCACTAGTGAAGCAAAGGGACTTGACTTTGGGTGGTGAGCGCATGATGCAGTATGCAGATGATGTGGTATAGGGTTGTACACTTGGAACCGTATGGTTTTATAAACCAGTGTCCCCTCAATGCATTCAATAAAAAAGAAGTAAAATTAATAATATATATGGGAGAGTGCTTTGCAATTTGTAAAACACATTATAAAAATGTTTTTTAGCCTTGTCAGGGTAGCTCAGTTGGTTAGAAGATTGTCTTATATGCCAAGTTTGCAGATTTGATCCTTGGTCAGGGCACATACAAGAATCAACCAATGAATGTATAAATAAGTGGAACAATAAACCTTTCTCTTTTTATCTTGCTGTCTTGCTGTCCTTCCATTCTGTCTCTTTGAAATCAATAAAATTAAAACAAATTTACTATAATTATTTTTATTATCCTAAGGTATATTATCAATTTCCCCCAATATGCAAATCAAATATAATAATAATAAGAAGAAGAACAAGCACCTTGAAAGCACAAACAAAAAACCCCTTTCATATGGCAGGAATTGGCAATTGCAGCAGGAGACTTAGAAACCAGTTTTCATCAAAGGGAAGCCAGAGGCAGCATGGCCTTAAAGGCTAGCACTCAGTGGGGACAGCTGGAAAGCAAGAGGAGGAGGACTTAGTTGCCAGAAGGGTCTTTAGGGAGTGACTGTTCCCACCCTCTATCATACTTGAATCTCTACTTAACAGCTGTGAGAAGGGTTTCTGCTTAGCCTTTTTCAGGGATGGGGAACACACTATCTCCCAGAGCGAACCATTCCATCTGGACAACTCCTTTTGATAGAAGGTTCTTCCTTATGTCCTGCCTCCCTTTACATTCTACCAACTGATCCTATTTCTGACTGATCTTTGAAGCTCCACAGAAGAAGTCTTATCTCTAGGACAGTGTTTATAAAAGCAGTTGTTATACCTCCCAAGTTGCCAGGTCCCCAGGTTGAGCCTTCTCAGTGCTTCCAACCATTCCTTATTTAGTCGGCGCCCATCCCTTTCCTGATCTTGGTGCTGACCTCTAGCTGTACCATAGTTTGCCATCATTGCCTTTATAGTGTGCTACCTGGAACAGAACACCACACGTCGCAAAACTGCCCAGTGATATGTGCCGTCCACCTGGGGTCTCTCGTCCTAGTGCAGTCTAGGATTGCATTGGCCTTTTTGGCATCTATTATTATATCATTGACTTCTGTTACACTTATCAACTGAAGCCCATACGTGGCTTTTTTTTTTCCTTTTCAACATTCACAGAGTTGCCAAGCCACATCTCCCACATCCTGCCATTGGTTCTTGGACTTTAGATCTATAGATGTCAGCTTCTTTTTGAGCAGTTTTTGTTTTTAGCAGTAATCTGCCGTGGGTAACTTCAGCTTTTATACATGACATAAGCAGGCACCTTTACAGTGTTTGGAATGAATTGAGCATCTATACCAAGTAAGCAACAGAGTGCTTTCTTAGTTAATGGGGGGTGGGGGGGGAGCTTATCAGTCCCTGTATGCTGTCCCTTCTTCCTCAGTAACGTGTAGGATTCACTTGGAAGGCTCTGTCCCTCAGACACTTCAGTATGTTGGAAGAGGCTAGAAATTAGCTGTTGTTTGCATAAGTAATTACATTGGTTGATTCCTGGAATATTAGAGCTAGAGAGTTGCTGAGAGAGATTTTAGCTCACCCCCTTCTTCTTTTGCATGTTTGGAACAAAGGCCCTAGACATATAAAGAGAATTGTTCGAGTTACTAGCAAACTGGTGGTAGAGGCAGCTATAGAACCCAGGTCTTGTAAGTTACATATAAACTAGCTTATTAACTTTTGTCTGAATGATAGGTTTCAACTACTTCATAATTTTTTTCCTTGGCCCCTTCATGAGTTTAACTGCCCCAGAGCTAGCTGACTTTCTTGAATTCCTCCAGCATGCGAGTGATTGACATCACCTTAGATACTTAGCAGAGAAGCCGGGCAGGATCCTCTCTGGGACTTCCAAGCCCTTTGCTGACTTTCTACCAGGTACTTTCCTTGTGAGATGACATGGGGACCCACCTCCATTATAGCTGGTGGGAGAAGATGAGGTAACCCTGGATCACTCAGATGCCAGGGTGGGAGCAGTTTCTGAAAAGTGCCCCAGGACCCAACCTGCGGGAGCACTCAGCACAGAGCTACCCTCTGACAGCTAGTGACGGCATGTCCAGATGGTCTCTGCGATAGCACGTCCAACGCAGGGCGGGCAGCTTCATGCTTCAGGAGAGCCCCTTAGAAGCAGGCAGTTGTGCTAGTCTGGCACGTGTCAGAGAGATTTTTATTTGTGATTTTGAATGTTGATGTACATTTTTCCTCATGATTGCAGATTCTTGGAGGACAGAAAGTTGAGTCTCTTTTCATTACATTGTTCCCTTGCTGCTGCTGCTGGCATGGTATTCAGTGTATGTTTCCAGACCCAGGCAGTGTCAGGAGGTCTGTTTACTGCTTTGCTGCTACCTGGATGGAGCAGAGCGGGCCCCTTCATCTTTTGTGGCGTTGATTCTTCCCCTATAAAATGAGCAGTTGGAGTGATTTCTGAAGGCTCTTTTTAGCACCAGTCTCTAGGATTCGGAGGGCCCATACAGATCTCCAAATGGATCTTTATTGTGTATCTTAAAGAAGTCACTCTCCCTTCTGTAGTACTGTTTCTAGGAAGTCTGCCCAAAGGATACCACCCTCACCACCCTTCCCCAGCACACAACAGGAAGGGCTGCTTCTTTCACCATCTTTTAAAAATTGGCAAATCTGTGAAAATAAAAAGGAAGAGAGGTTGTGGAGGGGAGCTGTTGAGACAAGAGCCAGTGGTGAATACCTCACACGCTCCTGGTCTTCCTCTGTTCTTTCAGCTGCCATTTCTCAACAGTCAGGCCTGGTTGCAAGAAAAGAGTCCCAGGGTCTGGGGATGAGAGTCATTGTTGAGCTCTTAAGAGTACAGGAGAGGCCAGAGGTCATGACAGAGATAAAGAGAGAGTCATTTGTGGCTCTGGGATCTGCTGGGGAATTTGAGCAGAACTGGATGATCTGGAAGGCGTTTCTTGAATGCAGCAAGGTTATTTCCCTAACTAATACAGAGGAAAAATAGGATATGGTTAACAAGATTCAACTACCTGTCTTCTGAGAGTTTGCTCTTGGGAGAGATAGAAGTAGATACAATTTAGCTGTTCAAGGTCCAAGAAGTTAACTCAAAGGTAGGGATTGTTAGTCCCAACCCAAGGAACAGGGAGGTCTTCCTGCAGGTTTTATATGCTCCTCCACCCCTCCCAAGACGGCATCACCTCTGCTGTGTCCAGGAGATCGAGAAATGGATGAGCGTGGCACCAACGGGGAAGGCTGGGAGGTGGGAGCTGAGTCAGCGCAGCCTGGCCAAGTGAACTTTGCCCCTTTTCCATTTTCATAAATACAGACTCTCACATTGTATTTAATCCTTAGTACAGTCACCCTTGAGCTACTGAAGCAATGGCTGCCTCTGCCCCAGAGCCCACCGCAGGCTTAGAGCTAAAGACCCTAGCCGCTGGAGGTCTTAGCACTGACCCTGTCCCCACAGCTACCATGTCCACACAGAGGCTCCGGAACGAGGACTACGCTGACTACAGCTCCACCGATGTGAGCCCGGAGGAGAGCCCGTCCGAGGGCCTGAACAACTTCTCTCCCCCGAGCTCCTACCAGCGATTTGGGGAAAGCAGCAGCACAACGTGAGTAGCTGTGTCTTCCACCCTCCTTCAAGCCCCTAAGTTCTGCATCAGTAACATAGTCTCCCTTGGAGTTATTTTTTTAGAAGATTTTATTGATTTATTTTTAGAAAGAGGGAGGGAGTTTGGAGAAAGAGAGGGAGAGAAACACAGATGTGAGGGAGAAACATCTATTGGCTGCCCCTACCAGGGACTGAACTCGCCACGCAGGCACATGATTTGACTGGGAATCAAACAGGTGACCTTTTCACTTTCCTGGACAACGAACGCCCAACCAACTGAGCCACACCAGTCAGGACCCTCGAAGTTATTTTTGCTCTCCGTTTGACTAATTCCCGCACTTTACAGATTAAAATAAGATCTAAAGAGGCTGGGTGATTAACAGTGCAGAGATTTGAGCTCCTTGCCTGCCGCTGTATAGTCTGTTATTCTTTATTCATTTAAGCTGTGTTGGTCCTAGAAGTCTGGACCAAGTCGTGCCGATTAAGAGCATGAACATGAGAAAAGCTTACAGGGAGAATATTCTCTTAGTTTAGAACCACAGGCCATCCGTGCTAGAACCTCAGATACCCTGACCCCACTGGCGGCTCCTTTGCAAAGGCTCTCCCAGACTCTGTTCCTGTCACCAAATAGCCAGTTCATTTGGCGGGAGAAGTGGGAACAGGGAGGAATAACTTTTCCTGTGCTTAAAAAAATCAAGGGGTTGATAGAGGAGATCTGCTGTGTATTCCCTGAGAAGGTGTTATGTTTCATCCCTGGAAACTTGAATCCCAAGGCTCATCTGTACTGAGTTTGGGCCTCAATTTCCCCAAAAGTAAGATAACATTGAGGACCTCGCTGTGAGGCTATGCTCACTCTCTGGTGCTCTCCACTCAAATCAGAAGATTCAGAGGAGTGTTTTCTATTCCACTTAGTTATCAGATTAGATCCCCAATCTCAGCAGACCCTTGACCTTTCCTTGGGATCTTAACACCCCATTCTTTACAGTCCTTCTGTTTATTCCTCAAGCTTCGCTATCACCCTTGTTGTTGTGTACCCTTGTGGGTTGGGTATGACTTACTGAGGGATTCTTTGTGACCTAGATTTATTCTGTTCCCTCTGACTGCCCAAGGGGACCATGGAAGCTTCTCCTGGAGTTCATTACTAATGAAGCCTTCTCTGGCTGCAGTCTGTCCTGGTGTAGGGCACTTGGTCACGTGAACAGGGATAGAACTAGAGGATCTGGACTGATCACGTTACCAGCTGCTCTCCACCACTAGCTGATTTCTGCTCGCAAATCTTCAGTCTCTGCAGTTTATTTGTCATGTGGAATGCTTTCATGGAGCCCCCCATTTGCTTGCATGGTTAGCTGGTGGAAAAGGTTGCTTAGAGCACAACGGGGAGCAGCGAGGACGCTCTTTGCTCCCAATCTTTTCCACCCCGTTGGCTGTCCCCGGGCAGAAGGAGCGCCACATGCGGCCAGTGACGTGCGATAGCTTCCCTTTAGAAGTCACACTTGTTATTGTGAAATGTTTCTTGCAAGCTTCCCTTTATAGTTTCCTTTCCAGTTTTTACTCCTCGTTCTCAGGCAATTTGTCTATGCAGTGCTTGCCATATGGTCTAGATTTTCATTTTTAAAGGGATGTTTCTGAAGTTCAACACCAACCAGTTAGCAGCTTCAGAATGGTCGCTCATTGGTTTTATGTGTATTGAAGCAGACCCACACCTGCTAGCTGTCTGAATATCTCTTGTTTCCACATTGGGTTATAACTAGTAGTCAACCCCTGTTATTTACCCTTGTTTGTTGGAAATCAAACAAACAAGAAGATGCCTTCCTTGGGCTTTTATTGGGACATTTTTCCAGGGCATACTCTGTTCTTAGTGGTGTCTTGCCCTGATACTGTGATACTAGGTAGGTGACCTGATAGCAAGTGTCATAAGTGAGACCGTCACTACAAGAAACACAGTCAACAGTGTTTGCAGCCCACAATAACATTTGAGCTTTCAAAATTAGAAAAAAACTTGTCTCTAGCACTGTGATGTGGACAGCTTCCCACTACTTAAAGATTTTCTGATGAGAGAAAATGCCAAGGACTTCCGCCAAGATGGAGGCGTAGGTGGAAACACCTTGCGTCCACGTACAACCAAATCTAAAAACAATAAATTTTTAACAACAATAAATGCAACCAAACCCCACAGAAAATCGATAATATGGAGTCCGAAAACAACGAAATGCTCTGCTAAACCGGTAAGAGGGGCGAAACCAGCAGTGGAGCAGGTTGGCCAAAAAGATCCCCGACCCGGGTGGTGCGCAGGCAGCCAAAGGCAAGGATCCCAGGTGCGGGCTAGCTACGGGTGGACAGTGGGGAGAGGCGCTGCTGTCTGTCTGCAGTAGGTTGCGCATTTGCGTGCAGATAAACCAGCGAGGAGGCGAGCATTGAGACCACACTGCTTAGGGCAGCGGGCTCACACATTTCCGCTCAGATGAACAGGCGGGGACGAGCGGTGGGACGGACTGGGTGAGCGGAGAGGACGGCCATTGCTCCCTCTCTGACCCTGCCCCCACATATAGCGTCACAAACCAGCAACCTGGGTGGCCCCGCCCTGGTAAACAACTAAGGCTCTGTTCCTCCTATGTAACAGGCACAAACAGATAAAAAACATGGCTCAAGAACAACTCAGAGCCCCAGAGCCAATAAATCTAAGCAATGAAGAAATAGCCAAACTTTTAGATGCACAGTTCAAAACACTGGTGATCAAGATGCTCACAGAACTGGTTGATTTTAGTCACAAATTAGAGAAACATATGGAAGCTAAACTAATTGAAATGAATGGTAATGCACAGGAAACCAATAGTAATGGAAAGGAGACTGGGACTCAAATCAAGGGAGTAGACCAGAAGGAAGGAAAAAATGACCAACCAGGAAAGAATGAAGAAACAAGAATTCAAAAAAATGAGGAGAGGCTTAGGAACCTCCAGGACATCTTTAAACATTCCAACATTCGAATTATAGGGATACCAGAAGGGGAAGAGGAACAGTCACGAGTGGAAACCTTATTTGAACAAATAATAAAAGAGAACTTCCCTGTTCTGGCAAAGAAAATAGACTTCCAGGAAATCCAGGAAGTTCAGAGAGTCCCAAAGAAGTTGGACCCAAGAAGAAACACACCAAGGCACATCATCATTACATTAGCCAAGATTCAAATGAAGGAGAGAATCCTAGAAGCAGCAAGAGATAAGGGGACTGTCACCTACAAAGGAGTTCCCATCAGACTGTCAGCAGATTTCTCAAAAGAGACCTTACAGGCAAGAAGGGGCTGGAAAGAGGTATTCCAAGTCATGAAAACCAAAGACCTACATCCAAGATTGCTCTATCCAGCAAAGCTGCTTTCATTCAGAATGGAAGGGCAGATAAAGCGCTTCTCAGATAAGATCAAATTCAAGGAGTTCATCATCACCAAGCCCTTATTATATGAAATGTTAAAGGGACTTACCTAAGAAAAAGAAGATAAAAAAGATGAACAGTGAAAGGACAGCAGACTCACAGTTATCAACAACCACACCTAAAACAAAAAGCAAATTAAGAGGACAGCTAGATCAGGAGTGAACCATAGAAATGAAGATCACGTGGAGGATTAGCAACAGGGGAGTGGGAGAAGGAGAAGGGGGGAGAAGGTACAGAAAATGAGTAGCATAGACAGTAGATAGAAAATAGATAGGGAGGAGGGTAAGAATAGTAGGGGAAATACAGAATCTAAAGAACTTCAGACAGGTGTTCATGAACTAAAGGGGGAGAATGGTGGGGGAGGGGTGTGCAGGGTGGAGGGGAACGGAGGGGGGGAAATAGAACAAATGTAATGGCATAATCAATAAGAAATGTTTATAAATAAATAAATAAATAAATAAAAAGATTTTCTGATGAGATCAGTGACAGCATTAATAAATGGGGTTTTGATATTATAAGGTAATATGTCAGCATTTGGAAGATCTGTATAACCCAGAGAACCATATCTTCCAGGAGACCAAAGTGTGATGTTAGAAAATTGTGCATGGGTAAAAGACCATTCAAAGAGCAAGATCACCGGTGGGTTTTAACGTAATAGAAGATGAAAAGTTCAGATTCCACATTACAACTAACTTCCAAGTAATGACCACATGTTGAGTTTTGGTATCAAAGAAAAATTACCACAACTTTCTGAAGAGGTGATTAAAATACTCCTCCCTTTCCCAACTGCGTATCTGTGTGAGGACAGACCTTCTGTGTACTTCCGCCAACACACGGCATGTCACAGCAGAGTGAGTGTGGGGGGAGACAGTCCAGTTGTCTTCTGTTAGGCAAGACAGGGAAGAGATTTGCAAAAAAATTAAGTAGTGCCATTCTCCTGGCATTTTATTTTTTTTTTGGAAAATAGAGTTACTGTTCACAAAAAATTTGTTATTTATTTATATCAATATGTAATAAGTTTATTGTTATTTTAAATTAATAAATTTTATGCAATTCCTTGATTTTAATTTGTAGTATAGTATATATCAACAGACATAATCCACATAAGCAGAAGCTATTTGGAATCCTCAAAATTTATAAATGTATTAAGTGATCTTAAGGCCAAAAAGTATAAGAACTACTGATTTGGAGCATAAACATAGCCACAGAGACTTGCAAGGCTTATTTACCTTCTCACCCCACTCCCTTGCCCTCCCCATAGTTAAGGCTTTGCACCTGGAGTTGATTTTGTGATACTCATATGATTTTGGGTAATTCCAGCTTGGGGCCATTGAGTAAAAGGAGTAATTTTGCATTGAGTTACATCAGTTGCATTGAGTCCTGGTGCTTCAGAGCTGAAGGGACCTTGAAGAATTTGTTGTTGTAGTCCAGTCCGTCACTGCAGGTGAGTCGGTAGGCCCAGAGAAGGGGAGGTAACTGTCATTCGGAGTTAGTGGCAGAGCCAGGGCTAGGGGGACTTGGTCTCCCATGAAACCCAGCTCAGGCATTTAGGGGAGGGCTCTGGGAGGCAGGCTGGTTTGGTACAGTGCTTACCCTTGCTAAGACAGAAATTTGATTGGCTCATCATCTTGCCCATAATCATCTGGTCACTGGCTGCTGATAATGAAGGAGTCACTGCTGGACCCTTGCAGTCTGGTCCTTAAGCTGTTTCCTCAGAATAGTCCAGAAAAACACTCAGCCTCTTGTTTTTAGGCGTGAAGCAGTTTCCTTGATTTTTCCTGAAAGGCGTGGGGACAGTAGGAAATTTGAGAGGTTTTCTTCCTGGAGGTAGAAGGAAAAAGGTTACCAAAAGTAAAATTCCTTCCCAGAGGGTAAAGATGGGTTTGATACGGCCAGATAACATGTGTCATTTGCTTCCTGTTTCTCCGGAATTGCAGATTTGAAGAAATGTGCTGAAGCATCATTTAGGAGGGATTTAGGTTATTCGTGCAGAAGAATTTCAAGACAGTGCCAGGGATGAAACTTGAGTTGGTCTGGTTTTGGGTGAAAGCATACCATATATGACCTGGTCCGTATTGTTCTGGAAGTAACAAAGAGTAGAAAATGCTGAAGAGGAGGCCACTCCTCTGCTGTCCGTTCTTTGGGGTCCTCCCATTTCCTGGGGAAAACATAGAACTTCGCTGCTCATCCTCATCCCCACTGGAGTGGCCCCGGGTCGGCGTCCCCCGTTTCTCTCTAGGCCCCTGTTCCGAGGCCTCCCTTCCTCATCAGCTCACTCGGAAGCCCTGCCTGTCTCGCCGAGCTCTGCTCAGGTCTCTCCCTCAGGCCCTCACCTGCCTTTGCTCCCTGGATGTGGTTCCTGGCTCTTCTTCAGACAGGGAGCCGTCTTCCTACTTCAGACACTGTTCGTTTCTAGAGACTGAGGTCCTTATCTGGTTCTTACTTATTTCCACCACTGCATTAACACGACCTTTTACACAGAATACGAACTTGCTAAGTGAAAAAGTAAACGAAGTCTGAGAGGCTTTCCAGTTACACCTCAAGGGGACAGTTTGTATAATAGGTGAGGGGGAAATCGGTCCTCAAAGCAGAAGGACCAGCTAGGTGACCGAAGAGGGCTCCAGTCCTAGGACTCTATGGCGTTTGACTTTTTTTTTTTAGGCAAACTGTGCTAGGGACATTTGGCCTGTCCAGGTGCTGCATGACTTATTCTCTTCACTTTCCATAAAACTTCCTTTCTTTTTTTCAAACAGGAAAAAATCAAACTTAATATATGCACAAGGGGAGTTCACATAAGCATGAAAATTCTCTCCGTAAAAGTTCTGTTAAGGGTTTCAGCTTCTCCTTTTTCCCCCTGTCCTCTGACACTCCTGCCTGCCTTCCCAGTCAAGCTTGTCGTCTTCCGTTACAGTATGGGGTCCGATTCTTCCTGGTGGACAGGTCTGTGGTGAAAACCAGGCCCTGGCACTCTAGGAAAGGACAGAGTGCCTAGAGAGAGTTCTACCACCCCTCCGACCCCATCTCCAAGAAAGGGGATTCTCAGAGATGCCACAGGGAGCGGAGCTTAGAGTGAGCCTGGGGATCAGACCGCCTGGGTTTGGATTCTGGTTCGACTCTTTACCAGGTGTGTGACCTTGAGCAAGTTGCTTTTTCATCCATACAGTGAAGTTAGTCCACAGCTCACAGGGTTGTTGTAGAGACCGAATGAGATCATCTGTGAAGGCACCTAGCACCGCACCGTGCTAAGTGCTAGCTTAGCTAACAACGTTGTTGTTAACGTGCCCTTGTCTACCTTCTCTCACTTCAGGTGGTTCCAGACCTTGGTGCACTTGTTAAAAGGCAATATCGGCACAGGACTCCTGGGGCTGCCCCTGGCGGTGAAAAATGCGGGCATTTTGGTAAGGGCATCAGTGGGGGGCAGTTTCATGACAAATTAAGGTAGTGGGTTTAAAATTTGTGTCACTTCATTTAAAACATTGTAAATGGGGAGCTTTAAAAAATCAGCTGAGAGAAGTAAAAATTCAGATGTTCATTTATCTAAACATACTTATTGAGGGCCTTCTGTGTGCCAGGCGGTGTTCTAGGCTCTCAGGGTACTATCAGTGAGTGAAAGAGGTTCCCGCCCTCGTGGAACTTACTTTCTGATACGGAGGACGTGCTTAAAATGTCTCAGGCAGTTGCTACCGATAATGGTAACTAAAGAATTAGTAACAGAAGTCCGTCCATTTTCTATATAGTCTTTCTGTACCCTATCTCTAGATGACCAAGTCTGGGAATATTCTTCTTTTATGATTTACCCCCTGTAGACCGCCTGTTCAAAGCCATTCTGATTTTTGTTAGAGCTAGAGATAGCTCAGAGATGGGGATTTTTCTTAGCTACGGGCTTTTTTGATCTGGTATTGCTCTTAAAAGAATTTTGGCCCTGCCCTATACCTCTTAGCCCATCTCCTCTTCCCAGTCACAGGAGCCTGCTGTTCTGTTACTGGCGGTGGTCTTAGAACAGCCTTGTCTCGTGTCTTCCTCCGTGAGATTAGCTCTCTGGAAGGCAGGCAGAGGTTTGGACGATGCCCACCTCACTGAGCCAGTCTCCGCAGTCACACTTCTGTCTCTGATGCTGGGCCAGATGCTCTTGTCACTGGGAAGCACCTTAGTAGCCTAGTGTGGCGCTCTGATCATTAGCAAATGTGGTCTCTATTGGCTGGCTCCTAATTCTTCCTGCGTGTCTCTCCCTCTCTTGCCCACGCCACCTGTCCCAGATGGGTCCCCTCAGCTTGCTGTTGATAGGCATCGTGGCCGTGCACTGCATGCGTATCCTGGTGAAATGTGCTCACCACTTCTGCCGCAGGTGAGAGCCCTCTGAGCTGCCTCTTGAGTGACAGATTGACCTTTTAGGTTTCATTACTTGAAAGTGAGCACTTACACAGATAAGCCTAAATTTTCAATGCTAGCTAATGTCGTTGCTGATTAACATTGCCCTGTTATTTTTGTTCGATCAAACTCTGATGCATTTGATCATGTGTCATCTGTCAAATTTACTTACTTCCAGTGGACAGAGAGCACATTATATTTTTATATGCTTCATAACACAGTATTTACCCATTGAAATGGTTCTACCATATGGTTGTTAACTATAACGAAAGTAACTGTCCCATTGACTTGACACTTCTGATCCTTGAAAGCATTTGATCCAGAATTCAGTGATATCTCCAGGGTGACAGGTGGGGAACAGGCCCAGGTCTCAGTGAGCTCCCTTTGTGCTGTCTTTGTCTAACCCACACACTCCGCTCTTCCTTTCTCCCTCTCCTCCTCGGAGACTGAACAAGCCCTTCCTGGAGTATGGGGAGACGGTGATGTACGCACTGGAATCCAGCCCTGTCTCCTGGCTCCGGAACCACGCACACTGGGGAAGGTAACTGGTTTCCTCTCTCATTGTGACTGTAGCCTCCAGATGGGGTGAGATGTGGGAGACAGTGTAAGTAGTGGGAAGACCATCATTTGGGTTAGCAAACTTGAGTTCCCGTTCAGCCCCCAGCAGTAATCTTAATGACCCTGAGCTGTGTGACCCCTCCTTTCTCCGGGCCTTAGTTGCCTTGTTGGCCCAAAAGATCTCTCTATATAGGTTGTTCCAGCTTTGACAGTCTATGAGCAGGGATTGTATTTAATTCCCTCATTGTGCTTATTATGTAAAAGTACCCTCTCATAAGTGGTACAAACCAATTCTAGGTATATGGAGGAGGGGTTCTCTGAGTGAATTCTGTGGTCCTGGTGCTCCAGGGGCTTGCAGTTTTTCTAAGCAGAAAGGTGCCTGAGAATCCTGTGAACAAGGTATCAGGAGTAGAATAAACCAGGAGGAAGAGTGTCCTGAGCTGCGAATACATCTTAGGCACTCAGAGGGGAGAAACTTTTAAGATTCTCTTGTACACTGTGGCAGATGAGAAGTACACATGATAGGTGCTTTATGGGCAGGGTGCTGGGCAGGAGAAGGAAGCCTGCAAGGAGGAGGTGAGGTGAGCTGGAGCAAATGGGTTCAGTAGGGAGAGACATTTCAGCGGAGGGGGGGGTGGCGGGAAATTTCTCCTCACGGTAACTTGTCAGATGCCTGACAGGAAATTTTTTATATTTTGCTTTCTGTTTGAAGAAATAGTACATTTGGACGTAGAGAATTGATACCATTAAGGGCTGAGTCCTTTTTAAAAAAAAATATTTTATTTATTTAGAGAGAGGAGAAAGGAAGGAGAAAGAGAGGGAGAGAAACATCAATGTGTGGTTGCCTCTCAGGCACCCCATACTGGGGACCTGGCCTGCAACCCAGGCAGGTGCCCTGACTGGGAATCGAACCAGCGATCCTTTGGTTCGCAGCCTGCGCTCAATCCACTGAGCCACACCAACTAGGCTCCTTTTTTAAAATCGAACTATCTTAAAACTAAAATCTTCAGAAATTTTTTTTTTTTTGTGGTTGTAGGGAGACCTTCACCTTCACTCACTGTCAGCTTCCTCCTGTGGTGGAGATTTGTGTGATTCTTTCCGAATCATTTTCTCTGACCAGGAGATCAGAGATTGCCAAGTGACCACTGTTGGTTGGTTGAATGATTGGTGATCAATTCTTCGCTCTCCTGCCCTCTCTCCCCCTCTCTCTGCCTCTCTCTTTCTCTTTCCCTCTCTCTCTGTCTTTTCCTGTTTTCTCTCTCTTTCCTTCTCTCTCCATGGCTCACTCTGTCCTCTTTCTTACCTCCTCACTCCCTTCCTTGCTTTAATGAAGTTAATGTGTACTTACAGTAAAAAAATTATTTCTGAACAACATAGAAGATCATAGAGTGATAAGTAAAAGTATATACACTGTTCACAGTTGCATGGGTATCCTTTTGGAATACCTGTATATATGAACATGGACATGATCTTAATTTTTTAATATAAATTAACCATACTGTGTGTACTGTTTGGAAACTTATTTTTTCCCTTAAATGTCTTAGTCATTTCTCTATTAACCCATATAGATTTAACATATGCTTTTTACCTGCTATATACCCTTCCATTTAGGAAGGGTCTATGAATTAATCATTTTTCTTTGGTTGGCCCTATAGGTTGTTACCAGCTGCTGTTGTTGTAACAGTGCCTTACCCAGGAGTCTATTAGGATACATCTATTTCTGTGTGCTTATGTGAGAGTAGGTTGGTTCTTGGATTCAAGTTACAGAAAGAGACTGTGGAGGGGCCACAGTTCCCAGGCTGTTATGCTGAAGGTTCCCTGTGGCTTTAGAACAAATGGTGTGAGATGGGACAGGTGGGCCACAGGGGAAGGGAAACCAGGGGGCCGGGCGATTGTGCCGATGTGTGTGCCCTGCTCAGGCCCTTCTAGCCTTGGGGTTGCCTGACCTCATACAGCACGGCAGATAAGAAGCCAGGAAGGGGACCTGGGAAAACACGACAGCAGCTCCTTCACCTTCCTCCAAAGGTCCAGACCGGTGGCACTTAGCACAGTTTCTCCTCTCACCGGGGCACACTTGTCCTTGTCCCCTGGTGGGAAGGATCTGTGATGACTGGGGCGAAAGCACCGTTCAGACGCCAGTCTCCCTGGGAGTCTCGCTCTTCCTTGTCATGATCTTTCGTATTCCTGTCTTCTCCACCTTCAGATACACTGTGGACTTCTTCCTGATTGTCACGCAGCTGGGATTCTGCTGTGTCTATTTCGTTTTTCTGGCTGACAACTTTAAACAGGTATGGCCCTGGTTAAGGGAGATGGGCAGGGAGAGGGAGAAGGAAGGGGGAGAGAGATGGGGCAGGGGAGAATGGCAAGAGATAAGTGGGCTTTCTTTTAAGGACTTCTTTCCAAACCAGTTTTGATCAACAAAAGAATTGAGATTCTCCTCATAGAACAGGGTCTTTTGTTTGATTTCATCTGAAGACCTAGGGCACTGAGAAATTCCCACGTCTTGTCCGTCAGCCTGTCTTTAGGTAAGACAGGATGGTCAAACCCAGCTCAAATAATTGGGTAGCTGTGATAATTACAAAGATCTCAAAAGACAGTGCACCAATCACAGACTTCTACATGGTCCTTTTCACACACCGAACCTTCCAGTGGGAGGTTCACTGGCCTTTGTCATTTGAGAAGCTCTTTCTGTTTCTTGTCTCCGCGTCTTCCAGGTGATAGAAGCGGCCAATGCAACCACCAATGACTGCCACAACAGTGAGACAGTGGTTTTGACGTCCACCATGGACTCGCGACTCTACATGCTCGCCTTCCTGCCCTTCCTGGTGCTGCTGGTTTTCATCAGGAACCTCCGGCTGCTGTCCATCTTCTCCCTATTGGCCAACATCACCATGCTGGTCAGCCTGGTCATGATCTACCAGTTCATTGTGCAGGTACGAGTCCACTGAATAATCAAACAAACAAACAAAACGAGGACATGGACCATAAATAGGGATATGTTAACTTAGGCATGATATATTCAATATTTACAGTAGGGGTTCTCAACTTCAGCCCTATTGACATTTTGGGCCAGATAATTCTTTGTGGTGGGGGGCTGTCCCATGTCTTGTGGAGTATTTAGCACCCTCCCTGGTCTCTACCTGCTAGGAGCTAGTAGCAGCCCTCCTTCCCAGCCGTGACGATCAGAATGTCTCCAGGAGTTGGTAAACGTCTCTGGGGGGCAGAGTCATTCCTCTCGAGATCACTGGTTTAAATTTTTCTCCAATTAGACAGTTAATACATACGTAATTTTATAAGACTGGAAAATAGAGAAGAATATTAAGATAAAAATGAAAACCAAGTCTTCTAATCCATGTGTAGATAAAATAATTCCTCAGCACTCCAGTTTTGTACTTGTCAAACTTATAAATCCAGTTGTGGTTCCCGCTCGCACAGCCTGTGTGGGTGGGCCTGCGGGTGGTACAGGGGAGCAGGAGGCCGGGCTGACCGAGAGGTGTCCTTAAACCCTGTCTGTGGGCAGTGCAGTGCTGTTGCCAGAACCGGAGAAAAGGCAGAGGGTGATAGCAGGAGAATAAAAGCAGAGCTTTTCAGAAAGCATTTAAATTCAGTTCCCCAAATAACTCATCAATACATCTTCATTAAAGTGTAGCATATGTAACTCACACTGGAACGATGCACAGAAGGTTAGCATGGCCTCTGCGCAAGCGTCACAGGCAAATCCGTGATGTGTCCGTGTTCTCCTCTCTCTAAAATACATACGTAAAATCTTAGTGAAGTGCGGGCGACACCAGTGCCTGCCGAATGCCACACCCCCACCCCGAGTCTCCTCCACTCTGGCACCCTGGGTGCGACCAACTGGTCTGCCTCCTTCCAGGTCCTGTGAGTACACCGCACACTCCATTAGTGTGTACAGAAGTCCATAAAAACAAGAGCATATTTTTGTTTTATTTTTTATTAAAATAAAAAATATTATATGTAGTTTTGGTCTACTTCTTTTCCCTCAATGATGCCTTAGAGAGCTTCCCATATTGATACCCCTGTTTTTACCTCATCCCGTTAAATTGCTATGTAGTGTCTCAGAGAATAGATGTGCCTTAGTTTATTTAACCAGTCCCCAGTCAACGGACGGTCGGGTCACCAATAATTTTTAGTATTACTTCAGTATTATGACAGTGAGTTTTCTTATGCCTTCCTTTTTGTGGGCATGTATAAATATTCCTCCAAGATATTTATCTAGAGGTACAATTTCTGAAGAGTTTGCACTTTTGAAATTTTACATTGTGGAGTTACCTTTTCCAAAAACTACTTACCAATTTCACATAGCCTCCCTTCCACAGTATAAGCCTTCCATGATACAAGCCTTCTATCCTTGACAGCACTGGATATGTCAGTCGTTTTAATTTTGGTCACTCTGGCAGGTGAACTTTTCCTCATTGTCACACAGTTACCCATTAATGTGGTTTCTAGGAAAACTGGGTCATAAAAAGTAGGGACTTCTGGTGTTAAAGAAATGACAATGAGTTTAAATTGTACTTAGTGAGCATTTACTGTCTTTCCTGTGTCCTAGTAAGTCAGATGGGTGGCAGATACTGACTCTTCTGCAGAATTGTTGTTTAAAGCATGAAATAAACAGGTCACATGTCCCATTTTATTAGGAGACTGGGAGGAGGGCCTGTGAATGCATGACGGGTTATTCCAGAGAGTCTCTTTCCCCTGCCTCCAGCAAATTAAGTTAAAACAGAGAAGGGTAAATAAATTGATTTACCTTTGTAATCAGAGATCTCAGTCATTGCCTAGGAACCACTGCAGTGGACATTCAAGATGAGGTGAGTGAGACACACACACCACATTTAATCATATGCAGGGATTGGACTGTGGTTGTCACCAAGCACGGGGCGGGGGGCGGGGGCTGGGGTAGGAATGTGGGTTGTGATAGGGTCCCAGTCTCCCGTGAAGGCCGCCTCTGGTCAGAGCGTTGTCTGTGCACAGTACACCCTGCTCTTTCTGGCAAGGCGGTCCTGCTGGTTTCTTGAGAGCAATTCCAAGCCTCTGGGCTCAGCCAGGAGGTATGTGGGGTCAAGCGGTGCTGTCTGCCCCGCGTGCAGCCCGGGAGAACGCTGGTTCAGCTGTGTTGAGCAGCTTCATTTTGACGTGGCTCGGGGCTAAAGATGTTCCCTCGGAGTCGTTTTTGTTGCTGCTGCTGCTGTTCTTCCTGCTCATTCTTAGCAGTTTGCTTTGCTTACCACGAGGATTCCACTGCTGTTTGATGTTCCTGAATTTTTACCTAATCCCGGGCACGTGTGTGATCGGTGCTCTTGCTCCTCACATGCATGCCGTTGTAGGCAGCTGACTGAGGCCTGCCACCTGAGCTGCTTCCCGGAACAGGTGGGTGGCAGCATGGCTCTGCGCGGGGTGCCTTGTCCAGAGGGGCTCCCAGTCAGTATTTTATCACTGCATCTCCTTAGTTCTGAGATGCGTTTTTCCCACAGTGTTTCCAAAACTGGGGTAAACCGTTCCATCCTTACATACATTTATCAGCATTTCCTCAAAAAGCTGTTGTAATTGACAGCAGTGTAGAATTGAGATGATAACATGTTGACAGTGAGCTGATTTTAATTTGTATGTTTCCTTGCACGTTAAACTTTTTTCTTTAACTTGGTTGGTTATAAGTCAGTATCAGTGACTGAGTATATAGAATTTTAAATTCCTTCTGCTGCCTCATTCACACCAAATCCCCAGACATATATTCTGAAATTCCCTCTGACACGGCAGCCCGACCTGACCCACAAACCTGAGCAGTAGTCTTCCCCTCTCAACGCATGGCTCCTGTCTCCAGGAACCTGTGACTCGGGAGTAATGACAGGGCACGCTCACTCTGCTGTCTCATCAGAGAGCAGGAGTGTGCATTGTCTGCCTTTATTCCAGTTACTGAAATGCTACTTGTAAAGAGACCTGATATCTTAGCAGCAGCTCAGTAAAAAGTATTTTTGAAATTCTTTATGTTTTAGGGAGGCTGTAGTATAATTACTTTGAAACCTTTCAAAGAGAAGCCTATTGCAGAGATTAGTACTAGATTTTCTCTTGTTCGCTCATATTATTCTGTCAAACTGTTAGAACATGCCCCATACTTATCTCATTAATGCCTCTGTAGTTAAATCAGTTTTAAAACACTGTAAAAGGCCGTTGTAAAGTCAGCTTTTACTTTAACCTAAGCAGTGTATACACAGGATTTAAAAAGCCAGACTCTAGGACAGCAGCTTCCGCCCCACGCCACGCCCTGGCCCTTCGATGCCCTTGAGCACTGGGCGCTGCTGCCCAGGGGAGAGCCAGCTGGGGTCCTGCGTCTGCACCTCCTGCTCGTCCGTCCTTACCTCGCCCCTGCAGCTGACACTCGCCTTGGTTTTTATTTACCTATTTTTAAATGTCCTTTTTGCTGTTTTTCCCTCAAATGTTTCAATACTCCTGTCATGGGCCTGTCAATATTTCCCAAGTACTTGAACTTATTTATAAGAATTTTTTTAAAGAAAGAAAAGTAGAGAGGAAGAAAAGAGCTCATCTAAAAATTTACCATCTTCCCTTCCAGCTTTATCTGTGTGGAGTGTTTAAATAGCTGTATCATGGTGAATATGTAAATTTAAGGTGTTTTTTTTTACTATTATTTCATAAGCAGTTTTCATGTGCTACTTAGTTATTGTCCTTTTTACTTTTTTAAATAGTGCATGATATTCTATGGTATAGTTGATATGTGTAAACTAAATGTTCCCTTGTTTGGGAACATTTAGGTGGTTTTTAGTTACTGATATTAACTTTTTTCTATTTTGATTTTTTTCTACTAAGATTAAATTTCTAGGGATGTGATTACCTAGGAAAAGAATGTGACTGTTTTTATGCAGCCTTCACCATTTGAGTTCTTCTGGTACATTGGGCTGCTCCTTCCCCAAAGCAAGCAGGGTTCTCCTAGTCTGAAGGGAAAAATATACATGAGCTAATTGTCTCCCAGTCCTCTGACAGGTGTCAGATTTTTCTCTCTTCAAAGACTCCAGGATGTAGGTGATGTTGGGATTCAGGTCTGGAAGCTCCATGTGTATATAGCCTTTGCTTTGTTTTGTTTTCTCTTTTTCAGAGCATCCCCGACCCCAGCCGCCTGCCCTTGGTGGCCCCCTGGAAGACCTACCCTCTGTTCTTCGGCACGGCCCTTTTTGCATTTGAAGGCATTGGGATGGTAAGAGTGGCATGGCGATCCTCTGGTGCCCTTAGTGTCCCTGAGGTCTGCTGTAAGGAGTGCTGAGGAAATGCTGTTGGCGATGAACTTGTGGGACTTAATGGCCAGTTAGCGTTTTAGGGATCCTATGGAAGTTCCTCAGCTCCAGCTTTTGAAAATAAATCGTATGTAATTTGAGAATGTTTACATCCAAACCAGCTCTTTTGCACACCCACCTTCCTGAATGTTCAGTAAGCAATAGTACATGGCAATTTAGGAATGCAGGGTCTAGACTGGGTGAGTCCTCCTGCCAAAGAGTAGCTGTGTGACCTTGTGCATGGACTTAACCTCTCTGAGCCTTCAGTGTTTGCCTCTGAAAAGTGATTTTTAATGATTAGTAATTGGTAGGGTTAGGTGAGATATATATATAAAGTACTTTGCACAGTTTCTGACATATGAGCATTGAATAATGTTTATTTTCATCAATATACTATTGATTTTATTAAGTTAATAAATATATGAATACTTTTTCTGTCCTGAACCATTTATGTGTTGTATTTTCTTTTAGTGTGTGTATGATGTATTTTCTTTGTGTGAATGAACAGTTTTCACTCCTAGCTCAGCTCTCCCCCATCATTGCTGTGATTTTACTAAATTCTTCCCCTCAAGAGGGGAATCTGCCACTCATTTGTACCTAATTTGGTTTTTATTGATATTTCTCATAATAAAGGTACAGAATTGTTCTCTGAAAAAAATTATTAGCTCTACTGGTCAGGGGCTTAGGAAATGAGAAGACGCTTCCCCTTTCACAGTGTTTCATTTCCTCCCTGTTTGATTTCCCCACCACCTTATATATGCTTTTAGGAAAACCTAGAAGCCGGACATATTTTTGTCAAAATAGTGAGGAATTGTCCCTGTAGTGTTTTGGACCAGGTTAAGGCTCTGACATCATGGGGGAGGCTTTCTGAGTGATGGTGTACAGGTTGTTGTTCTGAGGTTTTAAACTTTTTTTGCGTTCCTTCTTGGGACCTCCCATCACCAGGAAGAATGTCTCACCTTGACTCACAACACCAGTGGTTTTCCTGCTGCTGGGGCAGAGGCCTGAAATGGGTCCATGCTGCGGCAGTGAGAAAGAAGTCCCAGGTGCTCAGGACCGGGGAGAAGAGGTTGAGTACGTGTGGCAAGATGCCTGGAGATCCTAGCATTGTCCTGAGTTGATCCGTTTTCCCTAACAGCACAGTGCAGTAGTCATGCTTTGCTGCAATTCATTAGGCCAGGCTTGAGCACGGAGTCATTCTGTAATCATCATCATGTGTTCCTTCAAGATCTCTCTCTCTCTCTCTCTTCCATTTCTACAATAGAGAGAACTCTGCCTTTCCGACTCAGTTTGGATTTGGGGGCTGTCCAGCACATCCGGGTACAGTGCCACTGCTCACTGTGCACTGTGCTCTCTGTGTTTGCCCCACGGGCCCAGGCCTGGCGGACATGGAGGAGAGGGGCTCCCTGCCCTCTGTCTCTTTAAGATTGTCCGCAGGAGGACACTGAAGGAAAGCTTAGAAACAGACTCTTACTGGATGTGGGTCAACTGTAGCTTGAGAGCCTTGAGCTGGTGGGGTGGGGCTTGCTAAAGGCCAGCTGGAGATGCAGCGCCGCCGTGCCCCTTGAGCCCTGGGCTTTGGCTCACGGGTCTGCTCTGCCTCATGGCCACAGGCGCTCAGGGCAAATGAGTGTGACGACAAGGCCAGAGATAGTTCACAGTCTTTGCCCTGCATTGCTTTTCCTTGTGGGTTATGCCAGAAGCAGTTGATGGCAGATTGTGAAGGCTGTCACAGTTATACCTGCTCCACTCGCTGTTGGGAACCAATCTTCCTAAACCTTCCTTTGCTTTAGTGAAAGTTAGAGAATGTCCTCTGCTCTGAGGGAGGCGGCGGCAAGGGTCAGTGTTTGAAATCGGAGTCTGGAGACTGGGTTTTGTGACTTATGTCCAAGATCCTGAATATCCAAGGTCCTCTATGAAGTCCTGCCACCACCAGTACCTCAGTTTCTCTAACTTTGGGGGTTTGACTTGTCACTGTTGGTGTCTACCCCCTTTCAGGCAAGGTGACAGCATCTGCGGACTAGAGTGGCCGTTGTCCCTGACCTTTGTTTTGTATTCTTCGGGCAGGTTGGCAAAGCTGTGATCTCGGGTGAGGTACAGCTGGCCTGTGCCACCGCCAGCATCTGTTCCAGGTGGGCACGATGCAAAGGGCCTGCTCGTTGCCAGGTGGCTTCATTCAGGGAACGAGGAGAACTCCCCCCTGTGGGGACCTCGCCGCAGGAGGCAGAGTGCTGGCCTGGGCGCGAAGCGTGGGCTCCCGTCCTGCGCACTCCAGCGACTCAGCACTTCCCGACTGGACAGTGGGCTTGGGTCTGCAGCCTGCGAGGAGGACTCCTGAGGAAACGGCTGCGTTTGTTTGTCTGTCTGATGAAGGATGGATGTGCTTTTGAGGAATCCTAAGGATGAACCACTAGTTTTCAAGAATATGAAATTGTTTTTCTTGGCTATTAATGTTGTTTTCTGTGTTTTCTCTTCTCTCTCACTATTCCATAGGTTCTGCCCCTTGAAAACAAAATGAAGGATCCCCAGAGATTTCCAGTCATCCTGTATGTGGGCATGGCCATCGTCACCGTACTCTACATCAGCCTGGGGAGTCTGGGGTACCTGCGATTCGGAGCTAATATCCAAGCCAGTATAACCCTCAACCTGCCCAACTGCTGGTATGTGGGCGAGGGTGGAAGCTCGGGGGCACTATACATCTCTTGAATCAGTTTTTTATTTTTCAGTTACAGTTGACATACAGTATCATACCAGCGTCAGGTGTACACTCTAGACAACTACGTAACTTACTGAGTGATCATCCCCGGAAATCCCACACCCGTCTGACATCACACTATAACGTCCTATTGATTACAGTCCCATGCTGCACTGCACCTCCCCATGACCACTCTGCAGCAGCCGACCTGCGCTCCTCAGTCCTCCTCCCCTTCACCCCTCCCCGCCACCTGGCATCCATCAAAATGCTGTCCGCATCTGAGTCTGCTTCTGTTCCGCCAGTTTGTTTGTTCTGTATTCTTTTAAATCAAGAGGTCAGAATGTGGATTCTTTCTCCTACTGATCTCTTAAGTCAGCTGTGTCACTTCAGTCCACTGCTGCCATCACTGGCAGGCCAGCACCATCCCTGTGTGGCCGCCCACCACACCTTTTGACCCACCTTCCGGCCTGAGTCTTAATCTTTGTCCAGATCTGGGCTGCCCCTTGTTACCTGGGTGAGCTGCCCGAGACCCTGTCAGTCTAGTCGTGCCTTCCCTTGTTGCGAACTCCCCAAAGGCTTCCCCTCGCCCTCCTTAATGCGCCCGTCGGGGCCCTGCACGTCCTAGCCTGGTTCTCGCTCTGCGAGGGGGACTTGGTCTAAGTCACTCTTTTTGAGAATCTCTCTGATGTTTCACTGACTACAACTTCAAGTCAGATGCCCCTTCTTTCTGCTCCCATAGGATCCCATTAGAATCCAGTCGCAGTTTTTATTCCATTGTCTCACAATTGGTCATCTCCCTAAACTGCAAGCTCCGTGAGGGCAGCAGCCACCCCGTTTCTATTTCATCCCAGCACGTGGTGCACGATCATCTCCAAGCGAGTGATTCTTGAACAAAAAGGAGGAATAGACACGGAACGAGGCATTTTCTAAATGAGGAGATGTTATTAGGACGCACCTGGGGCATAGAGGACAGTGGCGCCCTGCCACGTCCTAGCTCTGTGGCCTCGGGCAAATCACAGCTTCTCTCTGCCTCAGTTCCCTCTTTTGGGAATGAGGAGTAGTCATTCTTCCTGCCAGGGTTGTCATGGAGATCAAGGGATACGCGTGAGAAGCAGCTTTGTAACCGTACACTGGTGTGATGGAGAAGTGGGCCGCCACCCGAGCTTTACTCTTGGTTTGGGTGAGTGATTGGTATGGAGGCATATCTAGAATGGATTGTTTGACCAGCTGGTGCATGTACCATTTCTCCCTGGAACTCTGAGCCTGGAAGGGCCAAGTATCTGGTCCATTCACTTTAAACCATTCCAGAGAGACGAGGGGGGAAGGCACATCTGCTTAGTTCCCCGCCTGTGCCGCGCCTCTCCTGTGCAGTCACTGACTTGATGTGCACGTGGAGGCCTCTGTCCGTGGACCACAGGTTGTCGGGAGCCCATCCACGTCTCCCTGGTCTCAACTCTTGGTTGCTGTATTACGAGGAAACACTGAGACGTATTGAAATGCTTTCCCGAAAAGTAGACGTCACAGGGTGCGTCCTAAGCAACAATTCTGTTTTGAAGATTAAAATTTCATTATGGAGAGCAGCTGTGAGCAGACACGGAGGTGCCTGCGCAGTGCCCTGGGGATCAGAATAACCTTTTGGGCCGGCCTGGTTGTTGTCACTGGTGTTGTCACTGTTGAGCAAAGGACACCCTACTGAGCAGGGGTCTGGGGACTAAGTTTGTTGTGTGGCCGGCCAAGTGGTAGCCCTGAAATGGGTCATTGTTTTTAGAAGCTCTTTCTCTTTCCCTCTGATGCCTGCTTTTACATTTCCAAATGTTCTTGACCTGTCGAGAATCAGATGGTAGCTTGGCGTAGCAAGATAAATGGATAGGGAGCAGCAAAAGGAGCCCACATAACCTGAAGACAGGGACGAGCATCTGTCTTCTTTCTTCTGATATCTCAAACCTGGCTATTCTAATCTTTCTGCCTCCACGCGGGTGCAGTTTATTTGGCTACCCCTGCAGGTGACTATACTGATTGCAGGCTTTCCTGCACTCCAGCAGGCTTTGGTGCTGTGCTGAGTTTAATTATAGAGCCGCCAGCTGATTTTTCCAAAGAGTTTTTATCATCTATTCCTGGAGCGAGTGAGACCTTTTGTCAAACTCAGTCTCTCCTGGTGTGTTCTGCTTCCAGCATAAGAACATCTTCCAGGCATTAAGCTCAACCACAGAGAAATTTAGTGCACATTATAAACGATATAATCACCACTTCGAAATAGATTTCCAACAGGAGGGAGGCCAGTGTTTCTTGCTGCTCAACTCCGTAGGGTCTTGTTTGATATGGAGTTTTGCTTAGGGGCAGGGTGGTCTTCCCTTTACGATCATGTGAGATCCTTAAAGACTTACAAGACTTCTTTTCTACTCTGCATAGTCTTAGGCATGGACGGGGTGGATAGAGGTATCTCACCGTGAGACCGTGGTCTTCCTGAGACTCTGCATGCGGAGCAGTGGTGGGAAGACGGCTGCAGTGGGGCGGGAACATGGATTCTGCTCGTGCCACTTGGCTCTGCGCGGTCACCTTCCGATTCCGGGGAGCTGTGAATGGGATGGGGAGGATATGTATAATCAGGCTTGCTACATCCTAATTGTATTTTTAATTGCTTTCATTTTTGAAAGGATATATGCCCCTAGTAAAGATTCCAAATGTTGAGAGGGTGTACAGAGAATGTTAAGTTTCCGCTCACCTCCTCTAGTCCCCAGTTCTAGTTTTCTATTTCAGAGGCAACCATGTTAGCCAGTTTCTTATATTTCCCTCTGGAGATGTTTCATGCATGTAAGAATGTCACATATGTGTGTGTGAGGGAGAATGGTTTTTCCCTTTTAAATGAATCGTAGCACACTGTAGAGACTGTACAGCATCGTTATTTTTTCACTTAATAGTATATCATGAAGCTAATGCCACGTCAACACTGAGAGTTCTGCCTCACACTTTTTAAGTGCTCTGTGGGGACACCATGACTTATTGAACCAGTTCCCCACTGATGAACATTTAAACTGTTTTCAGTCTTTTGTACTTAAATAATGCTGCAATGACATATTTTGAATATAGGTTTTTGTGCACATGTGCAAATATATCTGCAAAGTAAATTGCTATACATGAAATTGCTGGGTCCAAAGGACACGTGCGTTTGCATCTTGGACAGATAAGGCCAGTCACAACGGGACCATTTTACACTGTCCCTGCTAGTGTATGTGCTTGTGTAGCCAGCTTTGAAATGTATCTGGGTGCTCCCTGCAGGCTGTACCAGTCCGTGAAGCTGCTCTACTCCATTGGCATCTTCTTCACCTACGCCATCCAGTTCTACGTCCCGGCCGAGATCATTGTCCCCTTCTTCGTGTCCCGCGTGCCTGAGCACTGGAAGCTGGTAGTGGACCTGTCTGTGCGCACCGTGCTGGCCTGCCTGACGTGTGAGTAGAACACAGGGAATTGCCCTGTTGGTTTATTCCCAAAGGGCACCCAGCCTCCAGGGCTTCCCCTGAGGGAGAGCTTGCCTCGGGGTGAAATCGACCTGCGCTGGGTGAACAGGAAGCTTGGCACGCTCTCTGTTTCAGAGTTGAGGTGTGTCCTGATGGGGAGGTGAATTGATGACATGGGTGCTTTATAGGACATGAGGGTGGAGACCATTATTTATTTGTCAACATAGTATGAAATGCTACAGAGGTAGTCCAGAGTTACAGACGTATAATTGCTATTTCATACAAAATATGATAAAGGCCTAAAAGAGAGCCATGTAATCATATTTGTAATGAGTACATGTTACTCTGATAGTGGGCACGTTTGTTTTTTCTTTTCTTTTTTTAAATATATTTTATTGATTTTACTATTACAGTTGTCCCATTTTCCCCCCTTCACGCCCCTCCACCCTGCACACCCTCTCCCACTCACATTGCCCCCTTTAGTTCATGTCCATGTGTCATAGGTTCTTTAGCTTCTACATTTCCCATATTATTCTTGCCCTCCCCCTATTTTCTACCTACCATCTATGCTACTTATTCTCTGTGCCTTTTCCCCCTCTCTGCCCCTCCCACTCCCCTGTTGATAACCCTCTATGTGATCTTCGTTTCTGTGGTTGTGTTCCTGTTCTAGTTGTTTGCTTAGTTTTTGTTTTTTGTTTTAGGTGTGGTTGCTAATAATTGTGAGTTTGCTGTCATTTTACTATACATGTTTTTTATCTTCTTTTTCTTAGATAAGTCCCTTTAACATTTCATATAATAAGGGCTTGGTGATGATGAACTCCTTGAACTTGACATTATCTGAGAAGCACTTTATCTGCCCTTCCATTCTAAATGAAAGCTCTGCTGGATAGAGCAATCTTGGATATAGGTCCTTGGCTTTCATGACTTGGAATACTTCTTTCCATCTCCTTCTTGCCTGTAAGGTTTCTTTTGAGAAATCAGCTGACAGTCTGATGGTAATTCCTTTGTAGGTGACTCTCCTCTTATCTCTTGCTATTTCTAGGATTCTCTCCTTTATTTAAATCTAGGGTAATGTAATTATGATGTACCTTGGTGTGTTCTTCCTTGGGTCCAACTTGTTTGGGACTCTCTGAGCTTCCTAGACTTTTTGGAAGTCTATTTCCTTTGCCAGATTGGGGAAGTTCTCCTTTATTATTTGTTCAAATAAGTTTTCCCCCTTTGCTTTTCTTTTCCCCTTTTGGTGGTACCCCTATAATTCAGATGTTGAAAGGTTTAAAGGTGTCCCGAAGGTTCCTAAACCTCTCCTTATTTTTCTACTTCCCCCAAGCAAACTGGGTCCTTCTGGTGCTGATTCCCATGCGGGTGGTCTGTGTACATTCTAGGACCCTGTGGGTCTCTTCAGCAAACTCTCCTTTGAGACTGGGAGTCTCTCCCAGCACCTCAACCCCCACAGGTGTTTTCAGTCGGTGTTTTGAGGCTTTATTTGCCCGTGCTGGAGCCCTGGGTTGCATGGTCTGTCTCGCTCCCCAGTTTTATCTGGTTTATCTGTGAGTGAACGTGGGACCACCTGGTCAGCCAGTGGCCTTGCACAGCTTGCCCTGCTTTACAATCACCGCCTCACTAGGTCTGCCTGTTGCCACCCCGAGCCTGGGGCTTACCAGCCGCTGCCTACGTGCCCGGGGTCTGTCCGCTGCTGCCTCATGTGCCCAGTGCCACCGCTTTTTTTGCTGCGACCCCTCTCTGCCCAGCTGCCCGACTCTGCCCCTCCTACCAGTCTGGATGAATATGTCTATTTTCAGGTTGTTGGACTTCTAGACAGTTCAATTTTCTGTCAGTTCTGGTTGTTATTTTGTTTCTAAGTTGCTGTTGTCCTTATTTTGGTTGTGTGAGGAGGCACAGTGTGTCTACCTATGCCTCCATCTTGGCCAGAATTCCCCTGTTTTTTCAAGTAATCAATTTTGCAGCTTAACAATCTGAAGGTTTCATTTCAAGCTACCTGGTACTCTTCTAGACATTTTGGGATGTCGGTCAAGATAAATGTGTTTCTTAGATATTTTTCTATCAATTAACCAGGTGTTTGATTTATTCCTTTGTGTTTTATTACTCTTCCCCAGACCACACACCCAGCGGTGTGAATTAAGAGCACACCCTACTTTCTCTTGGTTGGAACCAAGAGATCACACAAATAAATTCAAAACAAGAATTAGTCCTGTTTTTTCACAGTATGTGAGTCGATACAACAGAGAACATGAAATGATCTGATCTCTGCTATCTAATTTAAATTACTAGGGTATTTGCAATTGCTTTCCAAACTGAAATGCTTGAATCATATATTTTTCTTTAGGTTGTATTTGGGTTTTTATGTTATTTTCAAAATTTCTATTCTTTTGGGACAAGTTGTCTTACTTAGTACATTGAGACTTCCCCAGAAATCTCAGCTTTTCTTATTATTCATTTTGTCTTTGGAATAAATATAGGTCTCTATGATTTTTTAAAATTGAACCAGAATTGAGTGTTTAGGGAGAAATATGTGAATATTGTCTGGCTTTTACTCACAGTATGGGAAATCAGAAATAATTTTATTGGTTGCTGTTAGCAAGAGAAGGGCAGGCAAGAGACCATCCATCCTTTTCAACTGCCCATGCAAAATACAGAGAGCAGGGAAGTGTCTGTCCCAGCGTAGACTCCTCGGGGAAACAGCCTGGTGCCTGCACCAGAATGGATGTCCTTCAGGGAATAGGTTGGTAGCTATCCTGGAATGGACCTTGTCAAAGGAGCAGGCTATTCCTATCTGAAGATAGGCCTCTTCAAGAGAATGGCCTTGGGCCTGTCCCAGGATGGGCCTCCTCAAGGGAACAGGCTGGCCTCTAACAGAACGTACCTCCTCGAGCCACGTGCAGTTCTTTTGTGTGTTACTTAAAGGGTAAAGGGTAGAAGCTTATCATCCTGGGTATCTGTGTGGAAAGAACTCATTTCGTCACTTTCTGATTTAATCCTGGGCAGCACTCCGGCTGAGGATTTATATCCGATTAGGGCTGGTTGGGAGCCGGGCAGAGGGTGGACACTTTGATTTTTCCAGGCCCAGAGAGCTGATGGCAACCAAGAATCTGACTTCAACTTGTAGCCTTTGTTTGGTAGATCTTCAGTCTCTGTCTAGTCCCGTCTGTAGAAACAGCACACTCAGCAGCTAACCCAGGGCAGCTTGCAGGTCACTGCTGGCCCCGAGCGACTGCAAAGAAAGGGAGGTGACATACCTTGCTTTTCCAGTAAATTGCTTTGATGCGTGCTGATAGGATGCTTGGACTCTAGGTGTACATGGAAGACTTTACCCCGTCTTCTGCCAGCAACTCTGGGTGCTTTGATTCAGATGTGTATGTTTCTTCTGTGGATGTATGAGCTCTAAGTATTGAGGGGATGGATTCCACATGTAGGTGTTTATAATGTCAGCTCTTCGGGCCCTAATTCTGGGATCTGAAGGGAGTTGGGAGGAGAGGTGGGGCTATTTCATGTAACTGGCTTTCTTTCAAAGTGGTTCCTCTAGAAAACCCAGGCCTCTCTGGGTGAAACCTGCGACTGCCTAGCTAGCAGCTTCTCCCTGACCTGAGAGCTGGAGCGGTGATGCTGGGCCTGGTTTCTCTCGCTGCTCATTTCCTTCTACAGTCTGGCCTTGGCCTCTGGCAGCATGTGTCTTGCTTCCTGCCAGTTTGCTTTCCGCTGCGCCCCGCAGGAGCCACCACTGTCCGATTCACAGGCCTCATGCCGTCCTTGCTTGCCTCTTGGTTTTTGCTTCACTTCTCCTGGCTCTGTCTGTGGGTCCCACCTCCCTCCTACGGCACGGCCTGCCACTCAGAGGACTGGAGCTGCTGGACTCGAGCTGCTTTTGATCTCGAAGCAGGCGGTCAGTTGTTTTTTCCCTTCTGTGATCTCTTGTGACTTTGCATTGAATTGTCATCCTCTGAAAGGATGCAGCCCCTTCATCTCTGAGCACTGTGGCTTCTCTAACCTTCCTGGAGACTTTGAAGTAATTCTGGGACTCGAGAGAGGCATTTCACTGTAGCACCCATTTAAACATAGTGATGTGAGTTCATTTGGTTTCTGTTTCTTTGTACTTTCATGGCTTTTTGCACAAGGTTAATTTGTACGTGATTTTAGAGCTTTGATGTAACTCATTGTTTTCAATTATACCCATACATTTTAATGGCAGCTTTTTAAATTTTTATTTTGGATGTTTTCTTGTATTTTTCCTCCTGTTCCTCATCCTTCATCCCCAAGGGGAGCAGGGTGATTTGGTCCAGCCTCATTTTTTTCCACTTGGAATTGAACTTTCTCAATACTCTCCCCTACCCTGCAAAGACTGCTGTGTCTACTTTTTGATGCTAAATTTCAGACTGCGGGGGAAGAGGGGTTGGGATAATAATGCATCCCGGAGAATGATGCTCATTTTGTTATGATTTCTTACGGAACAGTATTTACTTCCATCCCATATGTTTAGAAATGCCAACTCAGCCAGTCACCTTGTGTCCAGAGCTTGTGGAGAAGAGGAGGCTGGAAGAGGCTGCTCCCACCTGGAGAGCTCGGAGGCACAGAAACATAGTTCCTTAGGGTTTCTTGAGGCACTAACCTGTCCTTCAGTGGTTGCTGCTAATTCTCTGTGGCATTTGCCACGTGAAACACTGTACTTCGGTTAGCTATGAGAACTTCAGAAACCTATTGCTGAAGATGTAATATCATAAAACCATATCAACTGAGAGGCCTGTTGAGGCCAGAAGGTATAGCTAAATGTAAAACATTCCAGCAGCCAGACCTGTAAGAGCAGTGGTCCCCAGTCTTTTTGGCACCAGGGACTGGTTTTGTGGAAGATAGTTTTTCCCACAGACCGGGGTGGGGGTTGGTTTCAGGATGATTCAAGTGTGCAGATTCACCTGAGAATATACGGCCAGCACCCATCTGATAGGAGGTGGAGCTCAGGCAGTAATGGGGGCAGTGGGGAGCAGCTGTAAATGCAGGTGAAGCTTCACTAGCTTGCCACACCCCTCACCTGCTGCCATGAGGCCCAGGTCCTAACAGGCCTGGTTCGTCCCCCGCGTTAGCACAGAGCTTCCAGGCCCAAACAGAGTGGCCTCTCACACTTGGCAATCTTAACGCTGATGAAGAAGCAGAGCAGCGCGAATGTGCTGTGCCTGTGCCCCAGCCCCAGGGGCCCTCGGGAGGCCTCGGTTTCCTCACCTGTAAGGTATGGAGGGTGTCCACTCACTAAGGTGCCTCTCAAGTTCAAAATTCTGTGACTCTGCACAACTGTTAACTATAAGAGTATTATCAGGGTACTCTGAGCCTGATTTTAGGTTTTGATCAAAATATTGCTTGAAAAAAGAAAGTTAATGTAAAGATATTTAGAGAATGCTTAGATCTGAGGTTATTGAGGAAGAAATTCCTAGTACCCCACTGTCCTAGCAAAATAATTTTGTTTGACATTTTATCATCTGTTGTTAATCCTTTTGCATGCATTTTTTAAAAAACATTTATTTATTTATTTATGTTTAGAGGGGAAGGAGAGAGGGAGAGAAACATCAATGTTTCTCATCCATTTGCCTCTGGTGCATCCCCTGCTGGGAACTGGCCTGCAGGGAACTGGCTTGCAACCCAGGCATGTGCCCTGACTGGGAATTGAACTGCGATCCTCTGGTTCGCAGACCTGCGCTCAATCCACTGAGCTACACCAGCCAGGGCTTTTGCATGCATTTTAAAAATAATTTCAATCATAGTATAACTTTGTCTTTTGCATTTTATTTCATATTAGATCATAAATATACATATTCTTCATAAATATTTTCATGACTGCATGATAGTCCATTTATTGGTGGATCATATTTACTGAACTACTCTTTAGTGTTGGATATATAGGTTGTTCCCCTTACTTTTCTACTTTTTAAATTGATACCCCCGTTAAATGAAATTATATATTCTGTCCAAGACTATAATTAATTTAAAGGTAGATTTCTAGACATCTAAGAGTAACATGGGTGGGCTTTACCAACATCAGTCATAGTAAAACAGCAGAAAGAGACCTGGCTGTTGTGGCTCAGTAGATCAAGCGTTGGCCTGTGGACCAAAGGGTCGCTGGTTTGATTCCCAGTCAGGGCACATGCCTGGGTTGCAGGCCAGACCCCCAGTGGGGAGTGCACAACAGCTAACCACACATTGGTTTCTCTCCCTCTCTTTCTCCTTCTCTTCCCCTCTCTCTAAAAATAAATAAAATCTTTTAGAAAACATCAGAAAGAGCTTCTGGACACACAGAAGCTATTAAGTATCCAGTTGGTATATGATTTTAGATCATATTTCTGTAAGTATGTTTTTGTTCTCTTAAGTGCTTTCTCTTCTCTTGTGTATTAGTCAGCTCTTTCTGTTCCTGGTCTAAAACCACAGACTCCAGAATCCCAATCGGTTCCTTCTCTGAACATGGCCGTTTACCTCATGTTATCTCAGCAGTTAAAACATCCTCTTTGTAGTCTTTTAACCCAGATGGAAGGTGTTTTGTAATACCACTGGAGCCCTCTTGACTAATCGTGTGGTCCAGTTGAGTTGTCCCCAGCCCCCACTTTCTGGACAGGGCTCAGCTGAGCTGCTGCAGGGGGCTGTGGACCTGCCGGTGGGAGCCGCTGTCTTCCTGTTCTGTGGGTGTTTTTTGTGGGGGGTGCAGAGAGAGTGGGGAGAGGGTACTCCTAGTTGGTGCTTCTTGAGATCTCTACCTTCTTGAGTTTCTCTTTCTAGAGGGCTTTAGCTCATAATTACATTGAAAGGTTTCAGTTGCTCCCGTATCTTTCCTAAGTACCTGATTCCTGCCTCTGAAATTAGTTAGAACAAGTTAGCCACATTTTGCATGGTGGCAAAACGCATATCCCTAATGGGGGCTTATGCTAATTTGGCCTCCTCTTTCTCTTCCCCATATTAGTGGGAGTCCTGCCCTTTTTGCCTTCTCCCACTATCTTTCTCCAGTGACAGACTTTATTTAGGGCTCGGTTGTGGTATCTGGTGCATCCAGGGCAGGAGGAGGGTGTTTCTTTTCCAGCCCCGTGGTCCTGGTTTTAAGAGAAAAATTTTGCCTGTTTAAAAAATATCTATTAAATGGGAAAATAGAGACAAATGTACTTGAACAACAACAAAAATTTATATTTTTAAAAAATATCTATTAAGGATATTTTTGTTAAGCATGCTTATCTTGTATGTCCTCTATAGTAAAAACAACAAATTTTTAGCTTGCTTTTAAAATATCGTGATAAAGCGAAACATCTCTCTGTTCAATCTGAGAAAAGATTCCAATCACACAAGCTTCTGTTTCTGTTTCCACTTGATTCTTATCGCCGAGTGCGTGGAGCACATCTCACTTGACTTCCACTCATATCACGAATGTCCATCTGTCCTTCAGGTTAATGTGAGCGACGGAGAGGAAATGACCGACTGGGAGGTGGGAGGGGTCAGGCAGGTTGTCTGACTTGTCTCCTCCCGCTACTCACTGTCCCTGATGGGGGCCTGCCTTCCCTTTAGTGGGCTGGAGCAGCCTAGAGCCCAGTGGATTGACGCACGCTCCCTTTACTGGTGCAGAGCCAGGTGGGCTGGGAGCTGCTGTGTTCTGGGGGAGGAGTCCCATGGCTCTGCTGTGCAGCACACGGTGCTTTCCAGTTGACAGTGAGGTGGGGGACGTGTCCCAGAACACGTTCCTAAGGTGCTGAATCTGCACTGCATAGTTGCTGGAAACGTAGAGGTGGGTGAGATCTCAGCAATCAATCAGTATTAGTACCATCACCTATTTCTCAGGGTAAATAAACAGTCTCAGAATGCTGAGCCAATTTAGCCTGGATCAGTCTGCTACTGAACAGGGATGGTAATTATACTAGTTGACATTTATGAAGCATTCCCTATGGACTTCTCTAAAATCTTGACATTTGACCAACCCTATTCGGTAGTAGGGCAAACAAGAGTCTCAAAGAGGGGAAGTAATTGACTGGTTTATGGTAGGCCTGGGGTATGAACCTAGGTTCTGAGTCCAGGGCCTGAACTCTCAACTACACTCGTGTGTGGGCAGGTGGAGACCCAGACCCCAGAGAGGGCAGTTGTCTTATTCTGGGACACACAGCAGATCAGCTCTCGTTCAGCACTAGGCTGTCCATGACGAGAACACTGTCTTGTCATCAGCTACAGACACTTTACCTCCAGCTTCCCTCCAGATTCAATCCTGAAGATCTGAGGAATGTCACTAACTCCATTTACTAGGAAATATGTGAGGGCTGGAATAGACTGGCGTTAAGTGGCTATGCTTTTGTAAACCTTCTGACGACTTCAGAAAGGTGAAGATGCTGCCTTGGCTGATCACTAGAAGGAAGGAGGACAGGGTTGCCCCAAGGCTGTGAAACCATGGCAGCGCCGGGTCTGGGGTGCAGGACTCCTGCGCTCTCTGTTGTTATCAGGCTTCAAAACACTTGTGTTATTTCCTTTCCAAAGCAGAGCGAGGTCGAGGCCGACTATGTGCAGGGTTCTCTGCCAAACCATTGTGGGGTCTCCCTGGCAGAGCTAACCCAACATCTGACTCCCCAAGTTCTTCACAGACAGGATCTTTCTGGTCAGCTCGATCCCCTGTTCTCCCTTCTTTGTCTCTATTTTCTTACTAGTCGAGGTCACAATGGAACTGTACCAGGGGCTCGAGGTCCTGGCTCTAGTCCTAGCCCTGTCACTGTGTACCATGTAACCTCTCTGGGAGACAGTCATGTTGTGCAGTTCCATACCCATGGAGCACAGGCAGGTTCGTCTCAGTGAGTGCAGTGTGGGTTGTGCAGTCGGCTAGACACTAGACGTTCTGCCGTGATGGAAGTGTTCTGGGACTGTGCTGTCCAGGACCGTAGCCACTAGGCACAGGTGGCTGTTGAGTCCTTGGAATGTGACCAGTGTGAATGAGGAACTGAATTCACTTAGATTTCAATAGCCAGTGACTAGTAAGGTGAGACAGGAGATGTGAATCTGTTCCTGCCCTAATCAACCTCATTTCCCACAGGCCTCTCCTCTTGCTGCGGGGAGTGGTATTCCAGTTTAAAAGTAAGTGTTTCTCATAAAACCTGGCCTCTAAATACAAGCCAGGACTTTTGTCTGAGGCTCAGCCAAAGAGGCAGTGATCAGTTGATCGATGCAGACAGTCCCTCTGAAGGGTAAAATTGGCTGCATTGGACTCAGATGTTCTGACAGTCTCACCAGTGTGACGCCTTCCTCAAAGCAATTTGACTGCATTTTTGCTTTATGAAGTTAGAACTGAAACCACCAGTGAATGTAACTTATTGGGGCTCAGGGAGGTAATCCTGTGACCTGGGTTGCTGTTCTAATGCTAAGGACTTTCAGTTGGAGGCTGGCAGAGGGGAAGGCAGTCTTCACAATGCATCTCAGTACTAACTGTTAAGGGTGCACTTTTCATGAGCAGCAGAGAACACACTCATGATGATGATATTAACCGTATTGCGTGCCTGTCACACACTAGGCCCTCTGTTAAGTGCCGTGTAACCTCCTTTAATCATCATGACATCTCTGTGACGTAGGAGCTATTAGTATTCTCATCTTGCCAACAAGAAAACTGGAGAATAGAAAGGAGCCATAATTTCCCCAGCGTCACTCAGGTAGAGCCAGGGTTCAAACACAAGAGCCTAATTCCAGAGCCCACAGTCCTCGATAAACTTGGGGGACACTGGCCTTCACTGGAAAGCTGAGTCAGGTGGGACGGTGGGGTCGACAGGCACTGGATCGACGTGGTCAGTGAGGCCTCCTCCCCTTGGTTTTAAACCGCGCTGTCCGAGCAGCTCGACAGCCGTGCAGTCCTTGGGGTGGCGAGGAAGCTGATGGCGGTCCCTCGTGCAGCCCTGCTCATCTTCGTCATCCCCACCTTCTTGACACACTCCCGAGCTGGAGTTTCGAGTGTGGGAGCCACTCACTAGCTTGTGCTGACACAGGGACGCGGCCATCGTGTGTGTGCTCAGCCCGCACACAGAGCTACTCCCGCTTCCCCTGTAGGATCGTGCTCCGTGAAACCAGGTTTACCATGGCATCGCTCCAGGAGGAGGCGTTCCGTTTGGTCTTGTCAGTCAAGTAGAGATGTTTGTGTTGGAGGTGTGCTCAGTGGTAAGACAGTGAGCAGTCACTCGGAAATGGTCCACTTCCTTTTTTGCTCCACACTCTCTCTCCTTTGTAGGACCAGAATGCATTGGAATGTCGTTTGGTTCCTTTTGGGGGGGCAGTGAAAATCGCGTGTGGCAGTAGGAAAGCTGAAAGCCAGGTGACTGGAGCCAGTCCTACTGTTGGCGATCTTGCAGTGAGACCCAAGTTCCTCTGCCTTCTGGGCATTCATTTTCTCATCCGTGAGATGAGGGATTGGACCAGACAATGGCGAAGTCTCTCTGGAGCTCTCTATTCTATGAGGAGACACTTGCTAAATTTTCAGGACGGTGAGGATGTCCCTTCCAGCTCTGGGCAGTCTTGAACATCCATGTCCTCTCTCCTGCAGGCATCCTGGCCATCCTCATCCCCCGCCTGGACCTGGTCATCTCCCTGGTGGGCTCCGTGAGCAGCAGCGCCCTGGCCCTCATCATCCCGCCCCTCCTGGACATCACCACCTACTACTCGGAGGGCATGAGCCCCCTCGCCATCGCCAAGGACGCCCTGATCAGCATCCTGGGCTTCGTGGGCTTTGTGGTGGGGACATACGAGGCTCTCTATGAGTTGATCCAGCCAAGCAGTGCTCCCATTGTTGTCAATTCCACCAGTGCCTCTGCATAGCCGTTTGGGTGCATCCCCTGCGCCTGTCCACCCCACTCCCATGTATTCCCTAGCACTTGGCCCCAGAGCCTTGGGGAGGGTCCAGGCTCTGGGGAAAAGCAAGGTTGCTGTTCAGGAAGCCCGGTACCTGGTACCTAGGTTCCCTGGGCCAGGTAGGACTGAGGGCTGGGGGAGAGTGGCTAGCAGATATGCCGGAGGCACCTTTAGTGGAAGTGCCACCATTGTTCATTTGTGCTTATTTAACCAGAACCTTAAAGCTGTTTTCCCTCATCACACCTTCTCCCTTACCTGCCTTTCTTTTCTGACCCACCTCCCTGAAATTATTCTTTTTGCATAGCTCACTTTATTTAAAAATTTTAGCATTTCATTTTCTGGTCCAGACTTAGACTAAATAAGTAAGAACTCTCTGTTTATAAAGTTGGGCTTATCTCTTTCTCATATCTCTCCCAAATATTTTACCTCAAGTCTCCAGCAGGTATCTGGACCTACCTAGTAGTTTAAACTAGCCCGCAAAGCTGGAGTTTTTAATCTTCACGCTCTCTGGCTTGCTGTGACCCTTGGCTACACTTTTCCTCTTGGAATTCCTTGTATGGGTCACAATACTGTGTTCTTAGTTGCTTTAGCTCCCAAAAGACATCAGTCACTGCCTCAATTGAAAATATTTATATTTTATTTTATTTAAAATCAGCTTTTGTTTTTCGACTCTCCTGATCGGAGGTTATTGTGAATCACTTGTTCCTCAGTCAACTTGTATCAGCTTCTCCTGCTGAAAAGAAACTTGTTCCAGGAAATGTCTGTGCAGGTCCTCAGCACCCGAGGCTGAGTACCTCAGATTGTAATCAGGATCACCTAAATGTGTACCTCTGCGGGGAGGCCTGGACTTGGCCTCCCACAGCCCAGCCTGATTTCGTACTGAGTAGATATGACGGACTCGGGAAACATCTGCTAGTGCACTAGGCCAAAGGAATGGAGGGCCGCACCTTTCTGCCCATGGGAGGCTCATGAAATGGTAGCTTTGTGAGTTCAGGCCCCTTTCTCAGCCTCAGTCCCTGGCCTGCAAACAGCATGGCAGCATTCAGTTGCCGTCACGCCAGGAAGATGCCCACACTGTTGCCAAGGGCGAGACCATGAGGTCAGTGTGCACAGACCGTCAAAATTAAGTTCAGAGAATTTCCAGCGGCTGGTTTGACACTGAGTGCGGTGCTTGGTTGTTTACAATCAGCTGGCAGTAGGGCAGACACAGTGCCCTGTCTGGCTGCCTTCGAGACCTGGACTCTAAAGTTGCCACTTAGTTGGGATGTCAGTCCCCTGTGTTCTAAACACTAACTATGATGCCTGTCCCTCCCCCTGAGTGTCAGAAGTAGCCTCAGGGTTGGCTCACCTCAAGGTCGGCCTGCAGGTGTGGGAAGAAGCTGCGGAGAAGGCAGAGGATGGTACACTGCCTTGCTTTGGCATCCCCGTCCTCCCTGCAGGTGTGAGGAAGCATTGAGAGGGGCATCGGTCACTGGCTCTTGTCCTCCTGAGCTGTGTGCAGGTATGTGTGTGTCTGTGCATATGTGGTGGGGTCCTGCTGTCCTCCACTCCTGTCGCCAGGCTCTGGCTTACTCACCCGGAGCTACAGTTTGCCCTGCAAGTTGGGAGAGCAGCACAACTTTATCAGGGCTTTTTTGGTTTTGTGTTTTACCAAAGCTCCTAAGGGCTCTGACCCACCTTTGCAGCCCCACCTTTTTTTTTTCCTTGTCTGTTCCAAAGCCAAACTTTCTTGTTGTAGTGACTCCTAAGTTCCCTAAGAATTTGCTTACAAAGATGTGATCAGTGGTGACTTGGTCCCTCTTAGGAGAAGGACATTCTTCATCCACCGTTTCTGTTCATTGGTGGTCCTGAACAGGTGCTTCCATGACCAAGATTCTAGCTGGAGGTGGCAGTCCTGCCCTCTGAAGCCTCGGGCTTAGAAACTACCACAGTGGGCTCAGGAATTGTCATCTCCTGTTTGCAAGCCTGGGCTCCAGCAGTCTTCCCGCAGTGGTCCTGAGGGTGAGAAGGTGCGTGTCAGTAGAAGTGGGTCAGATGTGTGTCCTGCCCACAGCTTCCGTGGGGGAAGCTTCTATGTGCGCAGGGAGCTGCTGGAAGCTGTCCTGTCCAGGTGGGCAGTCACACTGGGCCTCTGGTGCTGGAACTCGAGGGGTAGGTAGCACAATACTGAGCTGAAGTCTTAGCCCCAAGACTCTTTAGCTGAGACTTAGTCCTCTGGCCCCTAAGTCTTAGCTAAATGCAGGCTATTGCTTCAGGATCCCTGACCCAGAGAATGTGGTGTACAGGTGAGGTGGCTCTGGCTCTGGGGCTTCTGGAGGCTAATTCGGCTTGGCTTTCCCTCTGATCTCTTTCCTGTGCTCTGACTTGGCAGCCTGCTTGCCTGGCTGACTCCGAAGACAGGCAAGGTGAACCCAGTCAGTGGGCCTTTGGTTGTGCAGTTGCACTGCAGTTTGGCATTGAGTAAAGGGCTCAGCCAGAGGATGGCAGGAGGGAGCCCTTCCTCCTCCTCTGGAAGCAGCTGTCTGGGCCCACTGAGGGAAGCCTCCCCTTCTGCTGCCTCTGGGCCTTCTGTAGTCAGGGAGCCCTTGGTGTCTTCTTGCCACTCTTTGGGAACCAGAACCAGCTGCCCAACTACTTCCTGTGCCTTGCTCCAGTTCCTGGAAAAAAGCTCCAGTGTAAGCAGGAGTCTGATCAGGAGCAACAAAGCAAAGGCTTCTGTAGTGTGAGGCTGCATCTGCCAAGCCAAAGGCAAATCCTGGGTTTTCTGGCTTAGTACTGTTAGGTACTGTGTCTCTCCCCCACTCTCCTCACGCAGCCCCAGATTTTTATTAGCTCAGAGGCAGCTACTCAGAGCCACTTGTTCTGACCTGCAAACGCCACTGTTGGGAGCCAGTTTCCAGCTCCCTGTCGGCAGTGTACCTCCCCTTAAACGCAGGTGCTGGCCAGGAAGAGCATGACCTGGCATATTCAGTTTGCCTACAAGTTGTCACCGTACACAAGTGGCATTATTTATAGTGTGCTGCTGTCCAGCTGCTAGGACCCCTGCATCTGTACAAACCCTGGCCAGATGCATGTGAATGTAAGGCATGTCGTAGCTGAGCAGCTTATGCCCTGCCCTTCACCTCCCCAGCCAGATCCACGGGCTGGTGCTCACTACTCTCTACCTGCACAAAAGGTAAAACATGCAGTCTCAGCAGTTGGCTTAAAGTGACGATCCCACCAGACAGGTATGTTAGGAAAATCTCTCCCCTCCCCCTGTACTCCTGTCTTGCTTTTTTCCCCTCCAGTTTCTCCCAAAATTATAGCATATCACTTCTGTTTAACACTACACGTTCGCCTTATGTTTTTTGGAAGTGCAAAATCTCAGTCTGTGTCTGTTTACAGCTTTCTGTATTCACTATTCAGGGCAGGTGGGTCTGTATCGGTGGGTTTATTTCATAGCTGATAAGCGGGCCGCAGCATTCACCCTGGCCAGAGCGTGGCCCGGTCCTCACAGTGGAGACACCCAATGCAAAAGGCACGACTTGCTAATTAGGGAGTCGGCTCCAAGTCTGCCACAGAATTAAATTTTCCAAAGTACATTACAAATCTCCAGGACCGTGAGGGGAAGAAGAGACAGTGTGGTTTATCTTTGCAATTATGGTCGGTACTTTCAGGCAATTAGCCCTGCGGGCTGCAGGGCTGTTGGCTCTGACAGAGTCAGTTTGTTGCATGTCTTCCCTGTGCTTTGTACCACTGGGTCGTTCCCTGGCCAGGGACACAAATGGTGCTGATATGAGGTCATCAGAGTGTAGGGAGCGGGGTGGCGGATGAGGGTGGAGGGTGCCTGTCATAAGCTGTGTTTTTTCATTTAAATCAAGGTGACTCTGGGGAAGCCATTTTGTTTTTGTGAAGGATAGGATTATGTGGCTATTGTAAATCACTGTCAGTGGGTGTGTGAATAAGAGAAGTATAAAACCCGCGGTCCGCGGGTCTGGATAACCACACGGTGCCGTGTGTGTTGTGTGCCCACATGAACGTGTGCTCTGCATGGTCTGTGCAGGGGCTGGTCTGTGCAGGGGCTCGTAGAAGACTTCCTTTGGGCTTCTGCACACGGATCATGTGTTAAGCTTTTTCTTTTCAATAAATGAATTTTATTTTTTATTTTTGAAGGTTGTGGTCTGTGTCTTTGTTTTCACTTTTTTTTTAAATGTCACCGAGATTCCCCTTACTTGATCTTACATCAGATGGGAGCGTAGTGTGATCAGTGGAACCACCTGTGGGACCGAGCGACCCAAAGAAGAGGGCCAGGTGGCAGTTTTCCTGTTAGCCAGTCCTGCTGTTCCTGTCTGCTCTTCTCACCCTCTCTGTGGATATCGGAGGACCACACACACTCGGGGTGATGGTTAGTTTTATGTGTCAGTGGGGCTAGGCTACAGTATTGATTAACCCAGTTATTCATTCAAACAGTAACCTAGGTGTTTCTGGGAAGGTATCCTGTAGATGTGGCTAAAGTCTACAATCAGTTGCCTTTAAATAAAAGATTATCCTCAAATGTGGGTGGGCCTCATCCAATCAGTTGAAGGACCTTAAGAGCAAAACTGAAGTTTCCTTGGGGAAGAAGAAATTCTTGCCTCAAGACTATGGCACCTGTTTTTGCCTAAGAGTCTCCAGCCTGCCAGCCCCAGCAATCACTTAAGTCAATTCCTGGGAATCAATCTCTATATATGTGTATGTATATGTATATATATATATATATGTATGTGTGTGTATACATACATACATACATCTTACTGGTTCTGTTTTTCTAAAGGGCCCTGACTGATATGAGAGGTAACACCCAGTTTTCTTGAAAGGGGAAGATTGATTTCAAGACAGTGGAAGAGATGACTTCCCTTCTGCTTTTGTGACACTTAAGAAAAGTGAGGCCATCTGACTGGCCCTTAGATTATTTGAAACTGATCTTTGTTGATTACTGAATTAGACTTGTTCAGAAGCAGAGCCCTCAAAGAACACTATTAAAGTATAACACTTTCCCAAGAGAGGAAGGTAGGGTGTGTATTATAACCATTGTCAGTTATCAATATTGTTGCTGGAACTGGAGATCAAAGAGATTCAGTGACTTCCAAGTGACCAGCCACTAAGTGGCAGAGCTGGTATGTACACACACACCCTGTGGTTCCAGAACCCCAACACTTCCCAAGGCACTGGCTGCCTCCCCCTTTGTGATGGCTTCAGTAGGGAGGTCCACTTTAGGGATTGTTACGAGGCTTAGAATGTTATCAGGTGCCTGGTGCGAAGGGCTTATAAACATTGTTTGAAATATTAGCTGAACTGAAGAAAACCAAGACCCAGAAGCAGTTTTACTTGTTTTTCTGGGTGTGCATACATTATAATCATGTCTTGCTCACCTCGTATAGAGCATTCAACCCTTTTTACATTGCTTTCATGTTTTTACTCCTGCTCACGTCCATACTTAATGGTCGTAACCCTTCCTTCCAGGTAACCAGGGCTGTTCAGGTAAGCTCCCTGCACTGCCGGAGGCGTAGACTTGAGTGACAGTGGACTGAATTTGGATGCTGCTCCTGGGCTCTATACTAGTTAGGCTGGCTTCCTTAGGCTCAGCCCAGTGCAGACGCCTACTGGCGTCTTGAGTAAGAAACTGTGTGTGCTTTGCTAGACCCTTGGCTATTGGTCTCCCTGCACCATTTATTTTTTGAAAAACAATTTAAGGTGTAATCTACATATAATAAAATTTACCTGCTTTTTTAAGTGTACAGTTTGATGAGTTTTGACAAATGCATGCAGTCATTTGACCATCTTCAGTCAAGATGCAGAATGTTTTCTTCACCCCAGAAGTTCCCCGGCGCCCCTGTGCAGGTAATCCCATCCCCATGCCACTCAGCCCTTCGCAACAACTGACCCGATTTTTTTGTCTTTAGTTTTGTCTTTTCTAGAATGTCGTGTAAATGAAACCATTAAGCACGTAGTCCTTTCTGTCTGGCTTCTTTTACTTGACATAATACTTTTAAAATTCACCCTTGTTGTTACGTGTGTCAGTAGTTCGTTTCTTCTTTTTGCCAAATAACATTCCATTGTGTGGATGAGCCGTACTTATTTAGCAGTTGATGGATGTTTGGGTTGCTTCTAGCTTTTGGCTGTTATGCAAAAAGCTACCATAAATGTTCACGTACAGATCTTTGTGCAAATCTAAGTTTTTATTTCTCTTGGGTAAATACCTAGGAGTGGGATTATGGAGTTTATGGAATTATGTAATATGTATGTACTCACTGTATAAGAAATTGGAAGGTTGTTTCCCAAGTGTCTGTGCAATTTTGGATTGCTGCCAACCATTGATAAACGCTCCCATTGCTCCATGTCTGTGTTGGTCTGTACACTGCGCTCTTTTTGAGTGTAGCTGTCTTAATGGATGTGTAGTGGTACCTCCTTGTGGTTTTAATTTGCATTTGCCTAATGACTAATGACGTTCTACATCTTTTCCTGGGTTTATTTGCCATTAGTTTATCTTTTTAAAAGAGGTATTTGTTCAAATACTTTTCTTCTTTCAAAACTTAGTCTTTTTAAGAAATTTTAAGCTTCTTGGTTTGAAGTAATTGCAGATTCACAGGAAGGTGCAGAGAAGATCCCGTGTGCCCTGCTCCACGTCTCCTCCGACGTCCACATGCTGCGTAACCACAGTGCAGCGTCGAAGCCAGGACACTGGCATTGGCAAGATCCATAGAGCTCGCTCAGATCTCCCCAGGTACACACGCACTCATTCGTGTGCGTGCATGTGTGTGTAGCTGTAAGCAATTTATAACGTGTGTAGCTTCCTCCACCACAATCAAGACGACTAGCTCGTTACCACAAGACCCCTCATGCCACCCTTTGTAGACACACGTTCCGTGCTCCCCCATCTCCCTAGATCCAGGCAACCATGGATCTGTTCTTCATCTCTGCTGTCATTTCACGAACGTTATATAAATTGAATTGTGTTGTATGTGTCCTTTTGATGGGCTTGTTTCACTAGATATAATTTCCTTGAGGATCATCTGAATTATTGCCTATATCAATTATTTTTTCCTTTTCATTAATGAGTTGTATTCCATGATATGGATGTACCACAGTTTGGTTAACAGGTCACCACTGAAAGAAATTTGCGTAGTTTCCAGATCTGGCTATTACAAATAAAGCTGCTGTGAATATTCATGTACAAGTTTCTACGTGAAAATAAACTTTATTTCTCTGGGAGGTATACCCAAGGGTGCGACTGCTGATTTGTAGAGTAAGCCCATGTTTAGTTTTAGAAGGAACTTCCAAACCAGCTTCCAGAGTGACCATACCAGCTATGTATGAGTGATATTGTTTCTTTGTATCCTTGTCAGCATTTAATGGCATTATTATTTTTTGGCAGTTATTAATTGTGCAAATGTTTTGTTAGATATAAGCCATTAAGTATTTAATTTTTCTTGGAGTGATTGTAAATGGCAATGTGTTTCTAATTTCAGTCGCCACATGTTCATTGGTAGTGTATAGAAATTGATTTTGAGTGTTAACCTTGTATCTTGTGACCCTTCTGTACTCAATAGTAATAGTTCTATGGATTTCTGGTTAGATTTCTTGGGATTTTTTATGTAAACAGTTGTCTGCAAATAGAGATAATTGCATGTCTTCTTTTCCAATCTGTATACTTTTTTTTGCCTTATTGCAATGGCTACAACTTCTAGTTAGAAAGCAGTGGGTACAGTGAACACTCTAGCCTCGTTCCTGATCTCATTTGGAAAGCATTCAGCCTTTCACCTTTAAGTATGATGTAAGCTGCAGGGTTTTATAGAAGTTTCCCCCTGTTTCTGTGCCCAGAGATTTTCTTTATCGTGAATGGGTGTTGAATTTTGTCATGCTTTTTTGGCATCAATTAATAAGCTTATACACTTTTTTCCTTCACCTCTTGATATGGTAGGTTAATTATATTGATTTATTTTTGAATATTGTACTAGCCTGGTTTACCTGGAATAAATCCCACTTGGTCATGGTATAGTATGTTTTTTATATTATTGGATTGTCTCTTGTTTTTTACTCACCCTGATATTTACTCTGACGAACGTAGAATTCAGAACGGTGCCTTTATATAAATGTGCAGACTGTCCGCCATGACTGCTATTCTTTTTTTTTTTAAATATTTTATTTATTTATTTAATTTTTTAGAAGGGGGGGGGGGGTTTTGTTGGTTCTTGATATAAGGATGCTTGTGCCTCAGGCCAGGTGCCGGCCGCTGTGGTGCTACATGAAGGCCAGTGTGGTTCCTTAGGTCAGAGTTTCTCATCCTCGGTATATGAACATTTAGGGCCTAATAATTTTTCGTTGTGGGGGCTTTTCTGTGCCCTGTAGGATGTTCAGCAGCCTCCCTGGCCTCTCCGTACTAGATGCCAGTCACACCCTGCCATTTGCGACAACCAAAAATGTCTCCAGATACTGCCGCAGGTCTCCTTGCATGTGGGGTAAGGTGGGGAGGCAGTGGGAACGGCACCCCCCTCCTGTTGAGAACCACTGTCTTAATCTATTTAGCCTCTCCCCAGCCTCGCTGGGGGGACATCCTTGCATCTTGGCCATGGAACAAAGGTAGGCGTGTGGTCAGGGGGACTGCAGAAAGATCTTCCTTTTTAATAGTGATGGTGAAATAAGTATCTACGATCTCTTGAGCATTCACAATGCCAACTATGTTAAGCCTTACGTCCTTTAATACTTAGACTCAGTGAAGGAGGGTACTGGTGATATCCCGGTTTGCAAACTGAGACAGGAAGTTGAATGACTCGCCCAAGGTCACATGTTTGTTATGCGGAGCCAGCTCTGTCTGCCTCCAAACCTCATGTCTCTGCCCCTGAGATCTGCTTCCTTGCTCCTGATTCTGTCACTGCTCCCCTCCCCTCAGCGGACACAGCACGTTTCCAGGCCCTAATCTGGGTATCTAAGTCCTCCCACATTCTAACTTGCCCATCAGAAATACCCACCATTGCCCAGATGCGCAAGACATTTAGGCCCTCGCTTTAGACTGTTCTCTTAGCCTCGCTGACTCTACGCTTAGTGCTAAATCTGAAGTTCAGCTTTAAGACCCAGCTCAGCAAACTCACAATTACTAACAACCACACCTGAAACAAAAACAAAAACAAACTAGCGAACAACTAGAACAGGAACAGAACCACAGAATGGAGATCACATGGAGGGTTATCAGGGGAGTGGGTGGGGAGAGAGGGGGAAAAGGTACAGAGAATAAGTAGCATAGATGGTAGGTAGAAAATAGACAGGGGGAGGGTAAGAACAGTAAGAGAAAAGTAGAAGCCAAGGAACTTATATGTATGACACATGAACATGAATTAAAGAGGGGAATGCGGGTGGAAGGGGGTACATAGGGTAGAGGGGAGTGAAGGGGGAAAATGGGACAACTGTAATAGCATAATCAGTAAAATATATTTAAAAATAAAAGACCCAGCTCAGATGGCTGCTCCTCTCTAGAACCTTCCCTAGTCTCATCAGTAAGAATTTATGGTTCCCTTCCTAACAGTGCCATAATGTCCCCTTTTTGGTCAGTCCCATCCCTACTTGTGCTAGAGAGGTATGACCACTTGGCCAATATTATGAGCTGCCTGAAGCCTCAATCAGATCAGGCTTGCTCTCCTGTCCATGGTGCTCATCATGCACCCGGAATTAGTAACCAAATTCAGTGTAGTCTCCCTCAGTACAGTGCGGTGCCCTGGCCCCTGAGGAGTTACCGTCACTATATTTGTTTTGAGTTTGGCACTAATCTAACTGAGCACCCCTTGCTTGGACCCTGTAGATGCGTTGATGAGTCTCGAAAAAATTATAAAGCTTGTCTTTCTCCAGCCTGGTCCCTGAGAAAGTCTGTTCGTTCAAAGAGACAACTTGTGCCTCACGTCGAGATGGAGCTGGCACGGGACGTCCCAGGGCTTCCCGCGTCTGTCCCGAGGCACTGCAGTGTGGGTTGCTGTTGAGCCCCTGGACCCGGTGCCCTCAGCAGTGGCATTTCACCATTTCCTCCTGTGGAGTAAGGAGGATGGGCCGGCTGTGCTGTACTGAATTCCCTGTGGGCCCTTGGCAAGCCACCACATATCTGAAAATTTTATATATCTATCCCCTCTATTTTTCAGAATCTCTGTAATCTTCATCCAAAAGGGAATGGTTTTCCTCCCAAGGCCTTTGGCTCTGCCCTTCTTACTGAAGCTTCTTCAAACCTTTTTTGAGGTTCTAGCCATGGCTTCAGTACCCCCCCCCCCCCCACTTTGTGACCTCATGTGTCCCCCTCCAGCACTGCTCTGGTTTCTGGAAGGTGCGTCTACCTTCCGTACAAGGCCCCGAAAAGCCCTGTGTGAAGGCGCCTTTGTGCGGCCCGCTCACTCCCCCGCTATCTGGAGGAGCGTCTCAAATCCCTTTCCCATTTGTCCTGGTGGATCCCAGCTGCCCTTTCTCACTGGACTTGGTTGTAAGTCCTGCCTCCCCACCCCTTCCTGGTTGCCCCCTCTAGTAGTGCTGAAGGTTGCTGTGGGGTCCTAAGGTCCACCCTCAGAACCGGAGCCAGGATCACAGGAGTGGCCTGGAGCTCAGCCCCAGGTTTGAGCAGAGTCCACCTTCCTGATTCCAGACACCCTGGTTGTTAACATGACCTGGGATTATAGTGAGGTTCTTGCCTCCACACTCGGATCATTGGATTAAGCCCTCTCAGTCCTTCTGGCTACTGTTGGCCCTCTGATGTCGTCCTGTATTTGTAATTTATTCTGTGAACCCCAATATAAGGTATGGATCTGGAGTCAGGCAACCCTGAACTGAATTCTAGGCCTGTCACTCATCCACTGGGTGACTTCACTTTAACTGACCCACATAAGTTACAAACTAGTTAATCTCTGGGTGCCTCTGCACCTCCATCTAAGAAATGGACATGATTTGATCCAACATAGTGGAGGAGTAAGTAGAAGCAGCTGAGGGAAGTAATGGGAAAAATATATAATGTAGATTAAGTTAAAATATAAATAAAAATGGGCATGATAGTACTTACCTTTGGGGTTTTTGTGAGAATTAAATAGGCAGGACATGCAAGTGCTTGCACAGTGCCCAACATCCAGCAAGTGTTAGAGGTGGTAGTGAGGATGACTGTGGTGACTGTGAAAACGCGCCATCTGGAAGTCAGAAGCCCTGGGTCTCTGCCTTTCTCTGCCACTGTTATGCTGTGTCATTCTCAGGGCGTTTGGAGCGCCAGTGGCCTGATGTGGGAGGATTTCCCTGAAAAATCTTTGGGTACTGGAGGGCTGGGTCTTGATCTCAGAGAGCCCTCTGGTGGCGTGTTCGTGAAGGTGCAGTCTCCGGAGGACAAAGGGAAGGAGGGGCCTGGTGTGTGGAGAGGCCCGCTGGGTGGACAGAGGCTGGGAGAGTAGCCTTGTAGGGAGATTCCTCAGGCTGGGTCTTGTCCCTGTGAAGTTCTAGCTGTGGGACCTCGGACAAACACCTCCTCTGTGGGTCTCGGGGTGAGGAATGCCGGGAATGGAGATAGACTAGATTAGGGGGCCCCAGGGCAGTCATTTAAAAAAATTTGAGTGGCAATGGATTTTCAAGCATGCTGGATGGAACTTGCAAATCTTTCAGCGCATGGGTATTATTGTTTTAAAGGGAGTAAAAAACTAAAAAGTCTAAATGTGCTAAAAGAAAAATATTAAGTAAATAATAGTACAGGTGGCAGCCTATTGGGGCCAAATCATAGAAGTGGTAAGCACAGCAGAAATGTAGGCAATGCTGGACTGGGTCGTTTGCCATTTCCTGCACGGTTCTGATAAGTTACTTCTACCTCCATGCTACCTGGTATTATTTCTTAGCATAAAAATCACCATTTATTGTCTGTGCTGCTGTGAGTTCTTTGTGTATATTCCTCAGAACAGTATTATGGTGCAGGTGTTATTTACTGTCTTAGTGTTACTGAAAAATGAGAAGCCAAGTGATACCCGCCTGAGTGAGAACGGGTCTGGACTTGAGCCTGGCCCAGAGCCACGGTCTGCGGTGAGAGCCGGGGGCGGGGCCGGCTCTCCAGTCTCAGGGCTGGTCAGCGAGTGTCCCGCTGGCCATGGACAGTCGTGTCGGAATTGGAGGCGTTTTTTCCCAGACAGCGTCCCGGGCCCCAGAGGTTCTAATTTTGTATGTCTGGGGTAGGGCTTAGGGATCTTTACTTTAGCTGTTCTGCTAGATTTGGGGATGACTTCTAGGGTCCCCCGAATTCTGTGAACCTCAGCTTGGAAGGGCCTGTAAGCCCTTGTGCATTTTCTCTGGCTCGACCCCAAACAGGGTAAGTGACACAGAAAATAACAGTAAAAAAGATATTTTATTGTTAAAAAAAATGACCACTGGAACCATGCTCGCTGCCTTGCACGCTCGCAGTCACACGCACAGCCACGAACCACTCACACAAACGCCCTCACCCACACAGCCCTCCTCCCCTGTGGGCAGCAGCCCCGTGGGTGAGAGTCCCGGTTGCTCTTCCTTCTGACTTTTGTCTCCAGAAACAACACATGAAAAAGCAATGGACCAGAGAGAGGATGTTGGGGGAGGGGGGGGAGTAGCGAGGCCACCGGAATTCTCCGGTCGCTGCCACTCCTGGCTACTTACACTCTACACATGTGTACAAACATATTCTTCACGGGTGCCCACATGTGCAGATGTGTGCCCACACTGACCCTCCATGCGTAGGGTCGAGTCACTGCGGGTAACACTTAGAGACGGAGGGGCAGGCGAGGGCCTGGGGCCCAGTCTGGACACCCCGCTCTCTGACTCCCTGCCTCCGCCCTCCCTGAATGGACATTCTTGGGTCCCTTGTGTCTACAGAAGAAAACTCCCTTTGGGGCAACTCATCCAGACAGCAAGGTTGAAAAGTGCCTAAAATTGTTTTAAACGATGAATTATGTCCTTCCTTCCTTTGTCCCAAAGTGCTTGTGAAACTTGGGGTGAAGAACCCAGAGTTCCATGAGGTCTGAATTCTTTGACAGAGAAGGTCCAGGCCTCTGCGAATCCTGGCTGGCCCTGGCTGATAGAAAGTCATGTGACTTAAAGAGGCTGAGCAAGTTGCTTTGTTGGAATTTGGATTAGAGATTCCAGGAGACTGAGGCCAAAGCGATGCTCCTCAGGTACCCTCGTCACCCTCATTCACGATCTTATCCCCGCACAGTGCCTGGCGGACGTACGGATGAGGCCAGGTGCATAGGTGACTTTTGGTACCTGCTCGCCTGCTGCTCACCTCTCAGTGCCTAGGAGGACACCCTGTGGCCCTCCAAGGTCAGTGACCCTGGGACCTGGGCTCTGTAGTGTGTGTAGTGGTAGCCCGTGAGGCAGGAACTGCCTCCGCATCCAGAACGGAGCTGTGGGCGGGCGCGGGAACGTGCCCCAGCGGAGCTCACCCAGTAAGTAGTTCAGGCCCCTCCTCCCTGGACACTGAGAGATGGCACGTCAGAGACAGGCTGCCTCTCGCCCATCTCTGGAGTCAGTTTGTCCTGGTTTTCCAGGGTAACTGCCTGCATCTCCTCTCTGCTCCTCCTCTCCTAGTACTGTTTTTGGAGCTCCACCCTCCGCTTCCCTCCATCCCCAGGGACCAGGTATGAGTCCGGAAGAGCACATTTCAAAGTATGGCGGCCCGGAATGGGTATGGGGGCCCACCCCCCATTTTCCCAGCCACGCTCTCCTCACTCTCTGCAAGACCGGAGGAGGGTGCCACGTCCTTGACCTGCTTTCCTCTGCGGACAGCTAGAACATGACCTCCTCGCAGCTCCCGTAATCGCTCTCTACCATGTCAGAGCCCTCATAGTTGGGGGGCGCCTGGGGCTGGCCCTGGCCTGTGGGAAGCCTACCCCCCACCTCGCAGTCGGCATAAGAGGGTCCAGCCCGGCTGAGGCGCATACTCACCCCCTTGTAGCCCCCCTCTGCCAGGCAGGGCCCTCCCCCTTCCTGCTGGAACTGTGAGTGGTAGTAGCTGATGGCTGTGTACTCATTGAGACAGGGGGCCAGCAGGCGCTCCCGGGGACTGGGGGCCCGTGGGGGCATCAAATCCTCCAGGTTCTGGTTGCTGTAACGGGGTGGGAGGGGTGCCCGCTTGTTTTCCAGCTCCAGTGGGAAGGGGAAACCCCCGTACAGACCGGCTGGTTCCGGCATCACAGCTGGGTTCTGGTGCCGGTGAGGCGAGGGCGGCAGAGGGCCCGGGGTCACTTCAGAGTGGGGGTACTCCCAGTGTTCCTTCCTGGAGTAAGTAGGGGGCCAGACTGCGGCTCCTCCCGGGTACACTGAAAGAGAATAGCAGTATTGGGTGAGCTTTGCGTGTCCCTGGTGAAGGTTCCAGCTGGCCTGATAGCTGCTATATATAACTTAGCAAGAGTTAGAGATGGCCCAGGGAGTCGGTAGATGTGTGGCTGGTCTGTGCATGTTGTCTCTGGCAGCTTAGGCTGATATCTAGAATCCAGTGGGGCCAAGTTTAAGGCCAGAGGCTTAACCCAAAACCAGTCTGTCTTGTGACTGATCAAAGGGTCAGTCAGTGAACAGGGAAGGATGTGGATGGCTCCACGCAGCCCACCCCTAGCGCTGCAGACAGCATCTGCATCCCAAGGCTTACTGGTGGGTTTCCTCTCCTTATTTGAAGGGAACCGACACACAGTTCGGAGCAGGTGTGATGGCACGTATCACAGAGCGTGATGGAATGGGGTGTGTCTCGGAAGCCTGGAGACCAGGTGTCTTCGGTCCCAGCTATGCCCCTGCCACTGAATCATTGGGTGAGTTAAAACAGGTCACTGCATCTTTATGGGCCCTAGCTACTCTACTGGCAAAAAGTTAGTGAAAATACCAGTTTTAACTATTGGTGAATACCCCAGCAATTATAAACCTCCTTTTGAGCCAAATACGAGAGGGGGTGAAGGTGCCTCCTCTCAGCCACCCAGGTCTCACCTAAGGGGCTGCGCCTCCAGACCTGGCAACCAGAAAGTTGGACTGCAGCTTCTCTTCCCCTTCCTAGAAGGGCACGCATGTGCAGCAGCCCCCTTCCTACCCCCGGGATCCTACCCACTCCTCTCCAGAGTCTGTAGGTTTCTGCCATTCACATCAACCCTGTGGAGTGTCTTGGAATTTAGAGGCCTGCATTGTGATACAGCAGAATGATCCACAGACTCTGAGTCCAGACACCTTGCTTCTGTTCTGGGCCATGAGTGCACTGTGGCCTTGAACACACTTCTTCACACGCCATTCCAAGGGATTGACTGAGGGTGCCCCAAATCCCTTGCGCCTCTGATGGTGAAGTGCTTAGGTCTACCACCCCATTCTGTGAGTCCCCAGGGCTAAGGGCCTCTGGCTATACTGACCCATCTCCTCGCCTGACCAGGTCCTCTTCATGATGGGCTTGTTGTCAGAGCGGGAGGGAACTGTGGCCGGTGGGAGTCTGGGAGGCACACTGCAGACCACTGGCTGGTGCTTAGAGCTGGGTCCAAAAGTGATGAGTTCGCTTGGACCTGAGGTCTTGCTGGGCTCTACTTGGTTCGAGTTGTTGCAGGAGCTGGTGCTCAGGGGGTTGAGCTCAATGGCAGGCATGGCTTGAGTGTCAACGCCAACACTCCTGGCCAGGAGGTCTGGGTCTTCCATGGCCACAGGCTTGTGAGACTTGTAATGGCGGCAGTAGAAGAGAAGCCCAACAGCAGTGACAACAGTGACCAGTAGGGCCACTATGATGATCAGAATCTCCTGCTGCCCCCAGTCCCCCCTTTTGATGTCAGGGGTGACTAGGCAGTATTCTTCTACGCAGCCACTTGCCTTAATTTCACACCTGCTGAGACAGAGAAGTTGGCAGGGGGCTGAGTCACTTCCTTTCCATGCCCCCTCTTACAAAGATCAAGGGGATGGAGAGCCTTGCACTCAAGCCCGCCCTCTCCAATTTTCCACCAAAAAATTGTGGATGATTATCAGACATGCTCACGTACCAACGTCAGAGCTTTCCATCCTCTACCATAATGTGTAGGACTCAGCTCCACCCCCATTCGGATGCGGACCCCGAGCACATCCATTATGTTCACCCGTGAGATCCAGACACTGGATACAGGTTTCCAACCACACACCACAATGGAGGCAGCCAACACACCTAGCTGTCCTCTACCTACACTGTCAGGGGCCCAGCTGCGAGTTAGCAGTCACTCAACAGTGGTGACCAGACATCACCAGCAGGTCACAGGGACCCCCATGGCTCTGCACAGACCTCACACTGGGCAGCGTTTTCAGAGAGAGCCCCTGGAACTACATGATCTCTCAGGTCACTTTCAGCTTAGTGTTCTTGATGTAAGGCTCTTAGGAGACTTCTATGGCTGGCTTTATCCACTTTAAACCTTTGCTCCATTCTACGTGAGTCCAAAACATCTCCCAGTGCCTGAAATTTTAGCACCAACAGTTTGTCCTTTGACATTTAACTTCTCCCCAAGTTCCTCTTTTAAAATGCAAATGCTGCTTTCAACCAAGGAGTGTCCTCCCAACACATCTACCAAATGGAGAGCCCGTGTACCACTGAGTGGTAAGTGGAGTGCGGCTGGGAGTGCCAGTTGCTAAGAAAGAGGACTTGGGTCATAAACACACGGAGGCACCTTGGGTAAGCTCTCTCCTTCTCTGGCCCTCAGTTTCCCCAGCTGTAAAGTTAGTGGGTAGACTACATCATTAGCTCACGTAGGCACAGCTTGATGGCAAAGGGCTCCCTTTGGAGTTCGTAAAAAAAAAGGATCCCAGGAATCATTACTTAGAGATTCCAAATCAGTTGGGCTAGGGACGTAGCTTTTTCATCAGTCTCCCTCATGAGTTTTAGAGGCTCATAAGTTGGGGAGCCAATAAAACCAGGTAATTGCCCAAACCTCTCAATCTCTAGGATCCTTAGATGATTTGCCTTCTCTTGCAACAAACACCTGCACCCACCCCCAACCGTCAGCCAGCATAACAGGTAGCTTGCAGTGGGGTTCACACCCTTAGCAGTGCCTGTACCAAGTGATCATTGTCCCAGGTCACTTTCTGGGAAGTCACAATCTAGAGCAAAAGACTAAAAACTTTAGCTATTTCCAGACTTTATCAAAGATCAGAATGGCCTGAGGAGCTGGTTAGACATGCAGATTCCTGGGCCCCAGTTTGGTGAGTCTGATTCAGCAGGTTCATGGGACTTGGGAAATATCTTACTAACAAGCACCTGCCTCTCCCAGAGTGTTCTGAAGCAGGTGGTCAGAGGGAGAAGCCTTGACCCATGGAAAAGGCTGAGAACCCAGGTCCTGGGGCACTCGGTCCCTTGCCTCCCATTGGCCTTTCCAGAGTTCAGAGAGCAGAGCTCCTTCCCCAAGGGCGCCACACCCAGGTGAGGAGCCGGGGCATGCAGCCTATCCTGTGCTTACCTGCCTCCTTCAGGGGAGGAGGTACAGGTTCCATCTTTCTGGCAGGCTGTCCAAGTGCAGTTCTCCCCTTGTTCACAGTGTTTCCCAGAGGACTGTGGGGGACACTTGCAGACATAGCCTGGGGGAAGAGAGGGGAGGTGAGAGAGTCAGGCAGTCCAGGCTGAGTGCCCAACACCATGTGAGGCACTGTATCCTCCTGGACAAGAAGACTGGATCCCGGCCCTCAAAGAACTTCCAGTCCTGCAGACAACAGGCATCGAAGGGGTGATGCACGTGCTCCTCATTTAGCCAGACAACACTTATTCTAAGTGAGAGTCCTCATGGAGGAGCTTATTGGAGCCTCACGACAACTCCGAGATCTTTTACTGTTGTCATCCTCGTCAGGGGACAGGCACAAGTTGATGGCAGATGAGGAAATGAAGCAGGGAGTGTATGACATTAGCTTAAGGCCGTGCAGCTTAGTAAGTGGCAATATTGGGGCTCAGACGTAGAGTTATATATAATATCGGTATATTAGTGATTATCATAAACATTAGTTTTATTGAAGGGAAGTGTGGGGAGAAGGTTTCTGGAGCAGGCACTATTTCTGTTGAGACTTGAAGGGTGAATAAAAATCAGGTGAAAAGATAGGGGAGCAAAGAGGAAGGCGTTTCAGGCAGAGGAGAGAACATGTGTGAAGGCTTAAAGGAGAGTGTGTGTAGCAAGTCCTGTCAATTAAAATGAAGCTGGGGTGGGCGAACCTGCTGGGAAAGTGGGGAGTGGGAGCTGCAGGGCGGGGAGAGGGGAGGGGCCAAGGCAAGGGGGGGTCGGTACGAGCCACATGCAGGAATCAGGGACTGGGACTCCATCCGAACAACAGGGGGAAGACACTACAAGGTTCCATGCAGAAAAGTGACGTTCTCAGATCTGCACTATATAAAGACCAGTCGTTTAATATAAAGTGCCCTCCCGGAAGATGCAGGTAGAGGTGGCTGGTGTAGTGGAAGAGGGGAGAGGTGACAGGGGCTTGAGTCAGAGCGAGGACAGAGTAGTGATGACACTGAAGTTTGTGATGAATGCAGCCTTCTGCACCAGGGGTCCCCCATTCACACCCTTCCTCCTTCCAGAAGGGAGAAAGAGACTTAGAAATCTAAGATACTTTCTTAGAAAGAAAGACTTGAGTGAGAATTATACTGGCTTCACTAGCATAGACCTGGCAGATCTCATCCTCTTATACACCAGGCGGAAAGGAAAAGAGAAGGGCATTTGGAATCAGGTGTCTTTCTGAGATCTGGGCCCAGAGCACGCCTCTCTCACTTGACTGCCACGTGACCAGGGCAAGCTCCTGCACCTTTCTGGGCTTCCCTTACATAGCCCAGCGGTTTCCTGAGCTACAGAATGGGGCTGTCAATGGCTCTCTGCCGGCCCTCCCTCCCTCCTTCCTTCTCTCCTTCCTTCATGGGGCTGTGATGAAAGGATATACTTTGTAAACTCGATAGTGATACGTAAGTGCTAGTCCGACACGCCAGGTCCTCTGAAGAGCCTCCCGGGATAAGCCTTGGTGTCAGCCCCGAGCCCCTACCTGTCCCGTGCGTCTGTAGGCACGTCCCCCCATTGAGACACGGGCTCTGGCTGCAGTCCTCGCTGCGGAGGCAGCACTGGGTGAGGGCCTGCCCCTCCAGCAAGCCTGCCGCCTTCCCGCCGTGGGCCAGCAGCTCCAGGGCCTCTCCGTTGATCATGACTGCGTCCAGGCAGCCTTCGAAGCCCTGGGAGACGTTTGCGGGAGAATGAGAGAGGACAAGGCCGCCTAGAAAGAGGTCGCTTTTGGGCCCCAGAACCTGGCAGTTCTCTGGGAGCACGAGGGAGCCATTGCCTGAGCTGTCAACCAGCAGGCGAATGGAGGTGTCCGTCTGCTTCACCAGAACGGAGTGCCACTCTTGGTCATTCACGTGGAGCGAGGAGGAAAGGTTTGCAGAGTAGCCACCAGGGCAGCGGTATTCCAGTTGGAGCCCTCCATCGACCAGCTGCAAAGAAAACCAGACGGCCCTCAGCAAAGCCAAGAAGTCCTCATAAAAGCCCTGCTCTCAGGCTGCCAGTGGGGAGAATGTGGGTTCTGTTTTCATGGGTGGGAGGGGTAGCGTTTGGTGATTCTCAGGGCTGTTTTAGGGAGCGTGTTTGCAGGGAATAAAAGCCTTCACGTGCTCTCTTGTCTATGGTTTCATTTGGCCTTCACTGCACTCCATCGGATGGTCTGAGCAGGGATGACCTCTGCATTTCACAGATGAGGAAACTGAGGCCCAGAGATACCTCGCTGTCTTTCGGACTCTTCTTCACAGGCCTCTCCCAAGTTCTACTCCTGAACATTGGCCTTGAAGGATACCAAAACCTCCCTCTCATTGCCACTCCCTTATTCAACAGTTCAGCAGTTCTTAAGGTGGGTCTCCAAGATCTACTCAGGGGATCCACGAGGGGAAACTACTTTCATAATGGACCTAAGACATCGTCTGCCTTCTCCCCTCTCATCCTGTCACACACGCAGTGGAGGTCGTCACCGCAGAGGAAGGCAGGAGCGGGTACGTAGAGCCAGCCGTCCTCGATTAGGCCAGACGCCAGAGAGCTTTTCAAATATGTAAAACCATGCCTCTGTTTTTTTGGAAAATGGAATTATTTTTCATAAAAATATAGTTTTATGTGAACATGTAATGGCTTTCTTCTTTTTAAATGAATTAACACGTAAAGATTTTAACATTTGTCAATTTTAATTTCTAATACTGAAAATGTTAATAGCTATATATAACTCATGTAAATAAAACATCTTTAGGATCTTCAGTCATTTTTAAGGAGTAAAATGTCCTGAAATCAGAAAGTGTGAGAACCATTGGGTTCAAACATTTCAGTTCCCCTCACCCTAAGAAGCGGGGCAGCTTGCGGGCAAACCTCTCCCTGGTCACCATCGGTGCGGTGGGGCTTCTCGGGTGCGATCTGAGCTACAGCGTGGTGTCTTCAGGAGTCAGCTGTTTGTACACCCCCTTCCTGATTTTTGCCCTGATTCAATACTACCTATATCATTATTACTTTAAAGAAAGCTTGCTGTTACCCAGTAAATAGGAAAATACAATGGCAAAAATAAGTACAACTCAACTCTTTGTCCTTAACTCCTTTGCCTCTGCCCAGGACCACAGTCCATCGGTCCCACATCTTTTCACGGTCTCTCGCCTCCTCAGCCGTGCCCTGCCTCCTCTCCTAATCCAGTTCAAGCTCCCTGGCTGACTTCCCAACCCTCTCGCACTTGGTCAAAGTCACTTGGCAAACCCACAAACCTGGTAAAACTCACCTGTCCCCCGCTCTGTGTGAGTGTCCTGGAGCCCACACAGCTGTGGAGAAACACACAGCCCTACTTCCGGTCTCCTTTAGTTTCATGACCACGAGTCTCGGGGGAGCCCCTCCTGCTGCTCAACGATCGTTCTCTCTCCCTTGGTCCATTTCCTCTCCTAGATGACTATTTCCGCAACTTCTCTCCCCTCGGACCTCGAACACCTCCCTCCCTATTCTCACTGTCAGCAATCAGGTGGGAACTTGCAGACACTCACAGTCACCTCTGTCCACCTTGGTGAAAGTCAGTCTTTCCATTCATGTACTAGATTCCCCACCCCGCCCCCCCAACTTACTTCCTCAAGGATAAGATTCCACCGCATCTTCTTTCTCCTGCATCTTTGTTCATTCTCTGCTGGATCCTCCCAATTGTCACACAAACATTATTGCTCTGATATTATTTTTAAAAAGCTAACTTGAACCTACTTCTCTTGCCCAACATCACTTCTTTTTTTTATTTGCTTCCCTTAGCAGCAAAATCCCACCCCCACCTACCACAACACTGGAACCACTGGTGTCAGGGTATTCAATGACCTCTGCTGCCAGAGCCAGGGGTTAATATCACTTCCCGTCTTAGCTGACTTCTCAGCGGTATGTCACCCAGCTGATCACTCTCTCCTTCCTCCTTAATACATGTTCTTCATTTGGCTTCCCAGATGCAATACTCTCTTGCTTTTCCTCCAGCATCACTGGCTGCCCCTTTCCAGTGTCCAGTGTTGGAGCCCCCTCTTTCCCAACATCTCATTGGTTGAATGTCTCAAGGATGAACGCTTGGTTCACTCACTTACTAATCTACACTCCTTGGTGATCCCCATCTCAGCGCAGGCCTTTCTCACAAACACTAGACTTATTTATTCAGCTCCACTCGGAGGTCTAATAGGCATTTCAAACTTACAGATCCAAAACCGAACTCCAGATCTTCCCCCACAACCCTGCTTTACCCATATTCTTCCCGAGGTCTCTTGGTGGCAACTTCATCCCTTCTAGTTGCTCAGGCCCAAATCTTACTCCTTCCTTTTTCTTCCAGCCCTCATTCAATTGACCAGGAAATTCTGTCGGCCTCATCTTCGAAATCTTCAGAATCTGACCTCTTCTTCCAAGTGCCACTGTCCTAACCCTGATCTAAACCGCTGTCATCTCTCACCTAAATTACTGCTTCTTGACGGGGTCTCTCTGCTCCTGTCTTTGTTCTTCCAAGCCTATTATTAGCACAGTAGCCATGAGGACCCTTTTTGCACATGTTAATTCTCTGCTCAGAACCTTCCCATGCCTTTTATTTTGCTCAGAATAAAAGCCAGAGTCCTTAAATGGCCCATGAGACCTTTACTGATCCGGGCCACTTCATTACATCTCTGACCTCAACTCCTACCACTGCTGTCCCCCTTCTCCCTTCAGTCAAGCCACGTAGGCCTCTGGGTGCTTCAGTTAAGCTAAGGGATCACCTGCCAGTTACTATTTCCTCTACCTACAGATGTCTAAGCTGACTCCCTTACCCCCTCAAGTTATTACTCAATTATTACCTCAGCAAAGCCTTCCTTGACCACCTTATTTAAAATTGCAACTCCCCAGACTCCTGATTTCCCTTAACCTTTATCTTTTTCTTTTAACCCAAAGCACTTATCACACTTGGACACACTATAATTTCCTGATTTATTGCGGTTATTGTCAGTCTTCCCTGTAGGATGAAAGTAAGAGGGGTTTTTGCCTTATTCACTGATGAGACCCAAACACCTAGAACCATGCCTGTCACTTAGTAGATTCTCAATAAATATTTATTGACTGTATTAAATTCTAGCCAAAGTCTGTTTCTCTTTGTCAAAGTGGGAGATGGACAAGGGTTCCAGAGGTGTTAACATCAGGAAGGTAAACTGAGACTTTCTAAATGACATAAGCAGAAGGCTCGAAAGACCATTAGGAAGGAAATTCCTTTTTCTTCCACGTAATGCAGCACTGGGTTTGTCGTCTGGGGCATTCCAGGGGCAGCCAGCCTCCCCCTCTTCGGAAACATTGTTCTGTTACTCAGCAGAAGTGATAAAGGCCCTAGGGCTCTGTGGCCTCCCCCCCTTTTGTCTTCTTGACTTCAGGGACTCTCTTATCTCATTGAACAGCCTGACCTTGGCCTCTGTACTTGGACATATCTCTTTAGGTGGGATGCTTTGGCCGCCATGACTGGAAGGTCTCGTGTCTTGACCCAGTAGTCAAGACCCAGCATCCCTGAAAACTGTGCAGGGGTTTCTTTGCAGAAACCGGCCTTCTTGGCCATGCTCATGTTGCCCCCACCTCCCCAGCCTGGCTCTCTGTCATGAAATCTCAGCCGGCAGGGCCTTACCTTCAGGGAGAAATGCACTGTCCCATTGCTGAACAGGACAACGGCCTGTGACTGGAGTGTTTTCAGACTGAAACGGATGTGCCAGTTGTGAGTCTCTGGGGCACTGTACCGCCCGAAGCTCTGGCCGCTGAACCTTGTGGCAGTACCTGTGAAAACAACCAGTGGGGTCACTGCCACGTGAACAGGCCCCACGCCGCCCTCCAACTGACTGTCTCATTCAACTCTTGGATGGCAAGCAGAGGCATTGTTCATTTTATAGATGAAGAAACATTGCTGGGGGGGTCACTTATCCAAGGTCACACAGCTCGGGAAGGGCCATCACCCTGCACACCCTCCTTGGGTCCCAGGGACCCTATAGCCTTGGCTTCCAGCCTGGGTCAGAAACTATGACTCAACCATTCAGAAAGTAGGAGCCAAGCCAGAAATGTAATCAGCCAAGGGTGTGGAAGTCAAAATTTCTGTCCTACATTGTTTCCATGTTATTTCTGACCTCCCTTGGGGAAGAAGGAAGTAGAATTGGAGAGGATTTTGCATATGTATGTGATTTTGGGAACACCCAAGGGGTTATTTTTGCCTCAAGACATCTCCATTATTATGAGTATAACAATTTGGGGTAAACACTTTCCAAATAAAATGCTACCAAGAGACTCTCTGTGATAAAGGATGTGATAGACCGAGTGGCCAGAACTTCTGAGTCCTGCGTACCCCAGCCCCTGCAGAACTGCTGATACAGTTGCATGAGGATTCTGGAATTTCACCTGCACTGAGTTTCTCAAGCTTATCTGACCACGGGACCCTCTTATGTGACCACCTATTCACAGTCCTTGCAAAAAGCATTCTGTGGGACCCTTCTTTTGGAAATGCTGTGTTATATGAAGTACTGCCCTCCTGAGATTTAAAAAATCTCACTTCTCCCCAGAAGTGAGTTCAGATCTTAAGTCCCTATGAATAAGCTTATAGTTCTCAGGGGGAAAGGATTAGAGTACAGGCCCCGAGACCTACAGAAGAGGGATTGTTGGAAGCTGAAAGGAGGAGAAGAGAGAACCAGAAAGCCTGAGGCATGCGGGATTCTAAAGTCCTACGAGGCTCTGACGCTGGCCATTCCATTGTAATAGCTCGTTACTGAGTGGGACATTGAAGGTGATCTAGGTGAGGAGTTCCCAAACCTGGCTCAATGTCAGCATCACCTGGAGAGTCTTTAAAAGCACAGAACGCCGGGCTCTGCCCCCAGAGTGTGACCAGTCGTTCTGGGGGCACATGAGGATCTGTACGTTAGAACACTCCCTGCGGTGGGTGCGGGGACTGGAGGAGGCCAGGGGAGGAGTCCGAGATGCCGGTCGTGTTCTGATCCCTGATCTAGGTTCTGGTTCTGGTTCTGGTGACGCCGATATATTTGGTTTGTGGAAACTTGTTGAGCTGTGCACCTATGGCAGGTGGCTATTTCTACATGTCGCCGCCCCTAAAACTAAAAAACACACAGACTTCTTCCCAAGTGATTCTGATGGTCTGTGAGCCAGCCCATCTATATTTCTTAAAGTGCTGCCCTTGGACCACCTGCTTCTGAATTGACGGAGGTGCTGGTTAAAAATGCCGATTCCGGGTCTCACCCAAGACTTTCTAAATAAGAGAACTCTGGAGGTGACACCCCAGGGGCACGCCTCTTTAAAAACACACTCCTTGGGTGATTTGCACAATCTTTAATTTTAGGACCTGTTGTCCGATGCCAGGTGGTAAGAAAGAAACTTCAGCCTTCACAGCTTCCCCTGCAACCCACTTGGGGCAAGAGAAGCAAGAAGGGAAGCTCCCACCCAAAGAGTAGCTCACCCAGCCTAAACCCAGCAGGCCCAGAGAAAACTCACCAATCTGAGAATTCCCTTCATGCAGACGGGTGCCCCCAGAGCTGGTAGGCCATGCCAGGCAGGGGGCGACGGTGAGGCAAAGTCATTCTGTTTTTGCCAATGCCCATGTGCATTGGTTTCAATGCCAGGGCTGACGGGGTGAATCCTGTCAGAAAACTGAGTTTCTGAAGAGCTGGGCAGAGAGCTCAGGCCGTAGAGTGGGAGGCACAGGTATTTGAAAAACCAGCCCTTCATGGGAGGCTGTGCAGTTTCAGGCAAACCCATGTACTACAATCCCCACATTTAAGTTTCAGCTGTAGATGGAGCTACTGCCCTGCTTTGTAACGTTGTGGTGACAGAGTTTAGGTGACAAACACAGAGCCTGGCACTTAGCAGAGTCCTTATAGCAATAACTTTTACCCTGTGAATGACAGCCACCCCTGATGGCTTGCTTATTATGGGCCAGCCGGGCAGTAAAGTGCTTTTATATCCAGTAGTTTACTCCTTAGACCAATTCATGGAGGCAGATGTTAATCCTTCCATTATTTTATGGATGAGAAACCAAAGCTCGGAGGATTTTACTAACCCTCCCCCCCCAGGGTTACACAGCTCATAGGCGGTAGAGCTGGGGCTACAGCGTGAGCCGTGGAGTCTAAACCTTCGAATCACAGCCACCGGGCTACAGTGACAGAGCGATAGATTAGGAACTGTTGATTACTGGCCACTTCCTATATCAGGCACTCTTCTAAGCAAGCACTTTATATTCCATACTTGTCTAATCCCTGCCACAGCTCAAAGGCACAGAGAGGTTAAGTGCTTTTCCTAAGGTCATGGGGCCAGCAAGTGGCGGAGCTGAGATTTGCACCCAGGCAGCTTGATGCCTGAATCTGTGCTCTTAGCCATGATGCTAAACTGCCTCTTGTATTCTTACCATTATTTTCAAAATTCCAAAAAGTGGCCAGGAATAGGGTGCCAGTATGTGACTAGGTTTTGTGAGGCCACACCGGCCTCACGGTGGCGGTCCCTGGCCTTCGGCCCTGTTGAAACTTCCCTGTCACTACCCCGCAGACCCTCCCTGGGACCCCCTCCCTGGAGTCAAGCGGGCTGAGCCCACCATGCTGGCCGCCCCGGGGAAGGCCCGTTCCTCACCATTGCAGGAGCAGCTCCTCTGCAGGCGGTGCCGCGGGGTGAGGATGCTGAGCCTGGCTGTGCTGTAAGTGGGCCCAACCCTGCGGTCCAGGTGCACTGTCTCTTGGCAGATCTGACCCTGGCAGCTTGGCCCCTGGCAGGGCACCACAGGCGTGGCTGACCTCATCTGAATTCCCACTGAGTGCTCCATCTCCCTGGCCGAGTGAGTGATGATGGTTGCCAGCTCCTGCAGCTTGTGGAAGGTCCCGGAATGCCCCTCAAAGACCAGAAGCACATCCACCCCAGCTGTGGCCTCTGCAGGCTGAAGGCTGGCCAGGTGGATGTTGGCTCTTTTGATGTCCAGCTTGTTGCTGAGGAACCTCTGCAGGTTCCGCCAGTGGTCGCTCACCAGCTCCTCCGGGGTGAGCTGGCGAAAGCCCATCCACATGCTCTGCCGCAGAGCCTCCGGCCCCACGTGCCACACGTGGACGTGGACCCCGGCAGGGGTCGTGAAGGTGCCGTCGCTGACTGTGACGGTGAACGCGTAGCGGCCCTGGGGCAGTCCCCGGGCAGCGATAATCGTGCCGTCAGACGCGCCCACCGAGAAACGCCTGTGCAGGGCCTGCTCTCCGGCCAGGCTGTAGGTCAGCGTGTCCTGCGGGTCTCGGTCTGTGGCGTGGATTTTGCCCACCATGCCGCCCTGGAACTCCTGCTCCCCGATGGTGATGAAGATCTCCAGTGGGAGGGTGGAGGGTGGGTAGTGGCTCTGCTCCATGACGTGGACTCTGACAGACGTGGAAGACGAAAGGGGAGGGATGCCGCTGTCTGACACCTGTGGGCAAGAGAGGCTGCATTACCATGGGACTGTGGCCCACAAGGCTGGCCTCCTTGGGGAATCACGTCTCTCTGCTCCAGGGCAGGCTCAGCATGTTGTCACACTTGAGAAATGGGATAATAACCCCCAAAGCACTGAAGGTTTTGTGGGGGGTTGCGTCCACACCACACAGTGAAACTGGGCTCCACTTCCCCACTGGATGTCTCTCTGAGCCTCTCCCTAAGTTCCTCCACACATGATCTGAAATTCTCTCATTCCCTCTTTCCTTAAGTGAGTCACCGAAGGTCTCCTAGTGACTCCAGTGCGTGTCCTTCAGGGCCCCTGTCGGCCTCAGGAGGTCCTCTTTGGGAATCCCCGTCTACACTGTGATCGGGCTCAGGGTTGGGCTTGGGGTTGGGTTCTCCTCCCGTCCAGCTAACAAATATTCGTTGAGTGTTTCCTGTGGGCCACGCCCTCTGCTGTGATCAGGAGAAAAGAGATGGTAAGTGGCTAAATACACCAGAGCATGTCAGACTTGGATAGTGTATGGAGGGAATAAATGGAGCAGAGTCACAGAGACGTGGAAGTTGGAAAGAGCTAACTTGGATCAGGTGCGAGAGAAGGAGTCTTGGAGGAGGAACACTTGGGCTGAGTCCTGAGGGAAGAGAAGAGGTGAGGACAAGAGGTGACTGACAGGGAACAGCTCTGGGGGCGAGGGGTGGAGGAAAGAACAGGGGAGGAAAGAACATGATGTGCTTAAAAAAAAAACAACAGAAACGGCCCTGGCTGGTGTAGCTCAGTGGATTGAGCTCTGGCCTGTGAACCAAAAGATCGTGGTTTGATTCCCAGTCAGGGCACATGCTGGACTGCAGGCCAGTTCCCAGCGGGGGACACGAGAGGCAACCATACATTGATGTTTCTTTCTCTCTCTCTTTCCCTTTCCTTCTAAAGATAAATAAATAAAAAATTTTTAAAAAGATGCACCCCCTTTAAGAAAAAAACCAGAAAGGGGACACTGTGGCCGGGGGCAGGGCAGAGGACCGGAGGTGAGGGCAGAAGGGCACAAGGTGGCATTTTATGTCACAGCCATGAAGAGCCATTGATGGTTTTAAGACAGGCAGTGATGTGATCTCATTTAAATACTCATTTAAATAATGTAAGTAAAAATTTCATTTTCTGCCCTGGGCGGGGTGGCTCAGTTGCGTGGAGCATTATCCTGTAACCCAAAAGGTTTCGGGTTTGGTCCCTTGTTGGGGCACATACAAGAAGGCAACCAATCAATGTTTTTCTCTCATGTCAATGTTTCTCTCCCTCCCTTCCCTCTCTAAAATCAATAAGCATGTCCTCAGGTGAGGATTTAAAACAATTAATTTTTCTTTCACGTTTTACCGAACTGTCCCTGCAACTTTCCACCCAGATACCAGGGATGGAGTTTTGCTTCACCTCCTCAGTGACATTATTGCTTTATCGATTGTCAGCAAGGGTCTCCAAATTTTCAACAAGGGTTTCCAATTTTACCCTGTTCGCATGCACTCCATGGCTCTGAGTGAGTGAGCCTCAGAGCAGAGGCTGTAAAATTACACCCACTGCTGGGAACTGCGCATAATGACACTGATGAATGTCAATAGCAACAATAATAATGACTACTACTACTAAGTATAATATAGAACGAACATTAACAGAGTACAAACTGTGTACTTTAAAGGCATGATCACAGTTTGTCTTTCTTATGAGACAAGAGCTGTGATGTCTCTCATTTTACAAAAAATATAATTGAGGCTCAAAGGGGTGGAGTAACTTGCCCAAAGTCACACAGCAGGCAAGGCCAGAGCAGCAAATGGATGCCTACCTGTGTCCATAGCCTGTTTCTTTGTAAGCTTATAGTGCCTCCCAGTGAACAGGAGTGGACTTGCAGGACAAATCAAAGAAATGGTGATGCTGCCAATAGTTTCTGAGCGGTCGTCTGGGCCAGGATGCAGAGGTCAGGAAGCTGTTCTGTCTAGTCCTCCCCAGGCAATCACGTCCACGTCTTTGGCTTTGAGCATCCTTTACATTAGCTCACCCCTGTCCTCTGATCTACAGACTCCCAGTTCCAACTACCTATTGCACACCCCCACTTGGATGTCTCATGGACACCTGAAAAGTAACATGTGCAAAACAGAGCCCTCACAGTACCCCACAGATGTGTACTCCCATCCCCCACCCATCTCTCCATTCTCATAAATGGCCCAACCACCCAGTCTTCACTGGAGCCAGGAATGCGGGACCCATCCCTGATCCTTCTCGCTCTTTCCTCATATCCAGTTCATCACTACTTATGTTTATTTCCACTCAAAACTTGCCCCAAATCTATCCACTTCTTGCATCTTCACCCTCACGTCAAGGTCTCAGCATGACTGTCTCCAGTTTGGATGACTTCTCATTGTTATCCCTCCACCACTCTCCCTCCTCATTTGCTCTTTCTAGAGTTTCAAAAATGAGCCTCTGTGACCGGAGAAGGGTCATTTCTTTTTCTGAGACCCTTCACCACTTCTCTGTGCACTTAGATTAGAATCTGAAAGCATCGCCACAGCTTATACTTAGGGTGACTGTACTTTCTTGTTTGCCCAGGACAATCCCGATTTTCATCTGTCGTGGGCCAGTTATCACCACTTAACTCCTTCTAGCGCCTCTCTCATTCTCAAGAGCGTGACAGTTTGGACCTCAAATAATACAGTCACTCAAGCTATGAGGCCTCCACGATCCGTCTGCCCGGCTCATCTCTCCGAGGTTGTTCCCACCACTGCTCACCGTGCTCTGACCCTGTTGGCCACATCTCAGGTCACCGCCAGCTCTTTTCCAACTCAGGACTGGTGCTCATCTCACTCTCTTGTCCACTTTTGACATGGCTGGCTGCTCAAGTCTCAGCTCAAAGTGCCCCCCCCCCGCCCCTTTTCATGAGGGCAGCCATCCTCTGAGTGTGTCTCTCCCCTGTGCCTTAAGGGCCTCTCGTCACTTTTTTCATCTATTTGTTGGGTTATCTCCGTAATTAGAATCAAAAGCCCGTGAGGGCAGGAGCCATTCCCTTCTTTCCCTTGCTTTATTACTAGAAGCTAACATAGGGTTCGGTGTATGAGAGGTGCTCAGTAAATATTTGTTGAAAGACCGAATGAATGAATGACTAGCTGGCTGGCTGGCTGAATACATCCTGAGCCCAGAGAAGTTCACAGACTAGCAGGGTCCACTAGACTTGAGATTTAGGAAAGGGATTTGGAAGGAAGTGAATGAGAGAAACATTTGACCATCATCTTGGCCGCTATCACTGGGACAATTTTCATGCAGCCCATAACAATACCACCATAATCCCCTACATGGGTATATCTGTTCTTTCACTTGACCCCACACCAATTCTGGGGGGTAGGTCTTTAACAAGACCTGAAGTTCAGAGAGCTGTCCTGACCAACCTCAAGGAGACGGAGCCAGGTGGAGGGTGTTCTGCCTGGGAACAGGGCAGAAAGTAAGAGCTCAGTTTCTGGGGTCAGAGAGTTTGGGTTTGAAGCAATCCACCTCCTCTACTTACTAGCAGAATAGTATTACCTGGAGTCAGTCACTTAACTGCCGAGTGCCCCGGTTATCACATCTACAAAGTAGGGGCGATAACTCTCCCAGCCCGAAAGCATGTTGTGAGGATTTAATGCAATGATAAAAGCCAGTGCCTGGCTCATTGTAAGAGCTTTGTACATTGTTGCTTCTCATCACTGAAGCACTGGTAGTACTCTTGCCAGCACATTACTGTCCCCATGGCCACCACCACCGGTCCAACAGAGTTCTTACCTCGATCTGAAGCTGATACCATTCCTGGACTCTCCTGCTCAGGTACATGGTGGTCACCAGCCATCCATCTGGGGTCACTCGGAAGGCAGAGCCATTGTTCCCCTTGATGATACGAAAGGAGTAGGGGGGGCCATTTTCTGGGGAGTCTGGGTCACTCAGGATCAGCTGCAGGACTTTTCTGCCGATGGGGCAGTTCTCCTGAGACCAAAAGTGACAGAAAATCAAATTGCAAAATGAGTCTCAGTTCTTTGTCTCACACCTTTCTGGATCCCCTTCTTTCGGATGAGTCCTTGGCACTCTGGCTGCTCCTGCCCGGCCCATGCCTGCCCCCTCCCCTGAGCTGCCATTCATTCATTCTGTCTGCCTGTGAGTTAGTTGCTGACTCATTCTAGACTACTCACAGCCACTGTTGGGGTAGACAGGTACCCGCTGTGAGCACCCACCTCTAGAAGGGAAGTGCAGGGACGATGGGTTCAGGATGCCTTTGGAAGGTCAGACGTACCTGAACAGAGGTGCTGTAGTTGAGCTGGAAGAATCTTGGTGGGTTATCATTGACATCAACAACTTGGATGGCAACGTCTACGTCCTCATGCAGTGGGGGCCGCCCGCTGTCGATGGCTCGGAGCCTCAGGGAATAGCTGGACGTCTGTATAGCAAGATACCCAGTGGAGAGTTAGCAGTGAGACCCCTCAATTCTGCCCACTAATATTTCCAGAAAAATAAGAAACACTCTCCTCTGCTTACCCCCATTGCCCAAACATGGTGTTTTAGAGCCCAGGTTTGGAAGTCAGGCAGAAATAGGTTTGATTTCCTCCAGTTCAGCCATTTCCCAGCTGTGAGACTTTGGGAAAGTGACCAAACTTCTGTGGGGATGATGTCAGGACTACATCCTAGGATTCTTCTAAGGACCAAGTGGCATAACAAATGTAAAGCACTTAGCAAAGGTCCTGGCACAAAGCAGGTGCTCAGTGAATGACAACATGTTATAATGACCTAATTAATGATTCCTGGTCAATGGTGAGAAGTGGGCCTGAGCTCCTCCAGGGAAAATGAAGGGTCGCTCAGTCCCTCTCCTGCCTCTGGCCTCCCAAGCCGTAGAGACACCACAAAGAAAACACGTGGGGGAGGGTCTGGAGAAGTGTCAGCAAGGGACGTTAACTATGACTCATTCTCCTGACCAGAAGCAAAACTGTATTCTGCTTTGATGAGCTCGCATTGGGCCCCTCCCCCATGGCTCACCTGTTCCCAATCCAAGGCCTTGGCCACCTGTAGCTCCCCCTTCTTGGGGTGGATGGTAAAGTGCCCCAGCTGGTTCCCTCCTACCAGGCTGTAGGTGATGGCACTATTTAGGGGTCCATCTTCATCGGTAGCTGTCACCTGCAGTGATGGTTGTGAATTGAGAGGCAAGAGTGACCAGAATGTCATCTTGGCCCCTGGGAGTATAGGAAGCACATGTATGTCCCCTCCCCCAATGAATGGATCACAGTCATCTCTCCAAGGAAATCTTATTGTTTATATCCTAGTATGGACTTCAGCATGCCATGGTTCATTCATTTAGCCATTCATTAATTCATTTACTCATTGACCTGTACTGATAGGGTGCTAGGTTCTGTGCTAGGAGGTGAGGAATGTGGTGACATGGATACGCCCACAAAAAGCCTAACATATGATTTTATGGAAATTCTAACTTGGGGGCAAAGTAAGGTCAGCTTTAGAAAGCTGACCAGCATAGAAAACATGGTGGTAGATTCCGGCTAGGGAGGTTAGAAAAGGATTCGTGAAGCCCTGAAGGATCAGGATGGCACCTGGGAGAGGAGCCTGCATCCTTATGCAGAGGAAACCATATGAGCCCAGAGGTGTGAAAGTACCAAGGGTGTGGGGAAAGGCACACCTTCCGGTGTGGTCGGAGCGCAGGGCGCATGGCCGGGAGTGGAAGAAGATACGACTAGAGGGCAGAATGGAGGGTCATGGAGAACCTTGAATATGGTACAGAGTTTCATTCCCTGCAGTTGGGGACAAGTACATGTTTAAAGGCGAAGAGGTGTTATTTGCTGTCCCCTCTTTTCCTCCCCCCCCACGATGACATTCCCTGTCCTGCATGGCCCTCTCCCATGTCCCACTCTCTCAGTAGTTGATCTGGATCTCATCAAACACGTCGATGAGGCATTTTGTCATGAGAGACAGTTTTGCCAAATGGTTACAAGTCAGAGTCATTGAATTCTGTAGTATATTCATTGATGAGCTCATCCACAGCTGACTGGGGGAGAGACAGACAAGATTCCAATGCAGGGCCCATGTCCCCCGAACAGGAAAATTGCAGATCCTTACTGTGAGCACTGTGTCACCCACGATGGCATTCTCGAAGACCCTCGTGCTGTACAGATCCTGGGGGAATCTGGGTCGGTGTTCGTTGGTATCGGTGACATTGACCACTATTGTGGTCATGTCACTGAGGGAGGAAGAACCTTTCCGGCTGCACTCGATGGACAGGAAGTATTTGGGGCTTGTTTCAAAGTCCAGGCTCCTGTTGACGTACAGGATCCCTGAAGAAAAAAGAGGAGCACTGAGACCCTTGGGACCACCATGGCAGAGGGCTGAGAGGCCTTGAGCCCAACCCCAGGAGAGGCAGCTCAACGGGGTCAGGAGATATAGATCTCCTCCATCACTTCCTCCATCACCTCCGTCACTGCCTTCATCATCTCCTTCATCATCTCCGCCACCCCCTCCTTCGTCTCCCTCTTTATTCACCCTCCCTCATTCTCTTCCTCCTCCATGTCTTCTTGTTTTCCTTATTATTGTTCTCCACAGCAGAGTTTTCCTCATTTATTTCTTTAGTACTTCACTGAGACCTCATTGATATCTCATTAAATATATAATATTAAATCTACCTGTATCAGATCTATAACAATCCTGTGGAGGAGCATCACAAAGTGATTCCCATTTTGTAGGTAAGTCAGCTGATGCTCCCAACATTGAAGTGACCTGCCCAAGCTCATTCAGCTAGTAAATGACAGATGTTAAATTACAAAGAGTTCTATAATACCCAAAGTTGCTCAAAAAATTGTTAGGGCATAGGTTTATTATTCTAAAAACTGGAAAAGAATAAGGGTTTTGGGACTTCCGCCAAGATGGAGGCATAGGTGGATGTGCTGTGCCTTCTCACACAACCAAGATTAGAGAAAACTAAATATTAGCAACAGAAAACACAGCCAGAACACGGAAAATTGAACTTTTCGGAAGTCCGTTAACAACAAATTCTTCAGCCTGACCGGTAAGGGGCGAAACCAGCGGCTGGCGGAGCAGGGTTGCACAGGAGGACTTGGCCAGACACACTCAGGCCCGCGGAATCCAGGCGCAGGGTCAGACCTAGTGAGCGACCCAGCGAGCAACCAGGCGAGCGACCGTGGGGGAGACAGCCGGGCCCGGGGCTGCGTGTTGACTGAGGTCGCGCATTTGTGCGAGGGTGGACAGGCGAGGGAGTGGGTGGTTGGACCGGGCCGGCAGGTCCCCACGCAAGCGGCAGTGGAGGGCGCCACCATTTCCCTGCTCTGACCCCACCTCCACATACAGCGTCATAACCCAGCGACTCTGAGTGGCCCGGCCCAGGTGAACCACCTAAGGCACTGCTCCTCCGCACCCAGCTGTGAGAAGCGGCAGAGGGGGTCACCATTTCCCCGCTCTGGCCACGCCCCCACACACAGCGTAACAACCCAGCGACCTGGGAATCCAAGGCGCCGCTTCTCACACTTAAAGGGCCCGAACAGACCAAGAATGGCGCAGGAGGATCTCAGAGCCCCAGAGCCAATAAATCTAAGCGATGAAGAAATAGCAAAACTCACAGACGCACAGTTTAAAACACTGGTGATCAGGATCCTCACAGAACTGGTTGATTATACCGACAAATTAGACAAATATATGAAGGCGAAACTAATTGAAATGAATGGAATTACACAGGACACCAATAGCAATGAAAAGGAAACTGGGACTCAAATCAATGGAGTGGACCAGAAGAAAGCAAATAATGGCCAAACAGAAAAGAGTCAAGGAGCAAGAATTCAAAGAAATGAGGAGAGTCTTAGGAACCTCCAGGACATCTTTAAACGCTCCAACATCAGAATTATAGGGGTACCAGAAGGAGGAAAGGCACAGCCACCAGTGGAAAACTTATTTGAACAAATAATAAAGGAGAATTTCCCCAATCTGGCAAAGGAAATAGACTTCCAGGAAATCCAGGAAGCTCAGAGAGTACCAAAGAAGTTGGACCCAAGAAGGAACACACCAAGGCACATCGTAATTACATTAGCCAAGATTAAAATGAAGGAGAGAATCCTAGAAGCAGCAAGAGCTAAGGGGACAGTCACCTACAAAGGAGTCCCCATCAGACTGTCAGCGGATTTCTCAAAAGAGACCTTACAGGCAAGAAGGGGCTGGAAAGAGGTATTCCAAGTCATGAAATCTAGAGACCTACAACCAAGATTGCTCTATCCAGCAAAACTTTCATTTAAAATGGAAGGACAGATAAGGTGCTTCTCAGATAAGATCAAATTCAAGGAGTTCATCATCACCAAGCCCTTATTATATGAAACGTTAAAGGGACTTATCTAAGAAAAAGAAGTTAAAGAAACATGAACAGTGAAAGGACAACAAACTCACAGTTATTAACAACCACACCTAAAATGAAAGCAAACTAAAAGGACAGCTAGATCAGGAGTGGAAACATAGAAATGAAGATCTCAAGGAGGGTTAGCAACAGGGGAGTGGGAGGAGGAGAAGGGGGGAGAAGGTACAGAAAATAAGTAGCATAGACAGTAGATAGAAAATAGATGGGGGGGCAAGAATAGCATGGGAAATATAGAATCTAAAGGACTTGAGACACATGGTCATAAACTAAAGGGGGGGTGATGGTGGGGATGGGGGGTAGGGTGGAGGGGAATAAAGGGGGAATAGAACAACTGTAACAGCATAATCAATAAAAAAAAAAGAAAAAAAAAGAATAAGGGTTTTTCCTGCCATTCCTGGGTAATCAAATAGTTAATTGTGGAAAACCCTTCTCTATAAGAGAATTCCAGTTAGTAAATAAATGAGGAGTGATAGTATTAGAAAATCACCATTTTGCAGCTCCAAACGAACTAATATATCTAGGAAATAATCATCAAAGGCTGCTAAAACCATTAGGAGAAGAGCTGATGAAGAACTCTATGTCAGATGAACCAGGCTGACAACTCTAAGCCCACCGTCAATCAAAAAGACCCAGTTAGCCCCCTGACACCGTGCAAAGGAGAGCCCAACATTGTCTACAAAGGGTTGTCACTAAAAAAACTGAGCTTGAACCTCAGGTCTTTGACCTTAACCAAGGTCTTTGATCCAAACGTCATTTATAACATATGATAGATATGCTATATGATGACCCATAAAGATACAGCTAGCCCATCCAAAATATAAAAAGTTCTAATGCATGACCCAAGTTTTTCGTTACATAAATGGCAAGAGGAAGAGGAAAACATTAGAGACGAAAAGAATCTGAAGATGACCATATAAACCAAAAGCAACATGTGGGCATTTGGGGGACGTTGACAGACAAAGCAACTTCAAGAAGACATTTGTAAGATAATTTGAGAAATTATCTGGCTAGGTATTAGATGACATTAAGGAATGATCTTTTCGGTGGGATAATGTCTATTACAGGAGGTCCTATCATTTAGAGGCACCCACCAAAGTGTTTGTGAACAAAACAGTGCGCTGTCTGGGGCCCGCGGTGAGGTGCTCAGCGGTGGGAAGATGTGGGAAGGCAGCAGGGGAGGACGGAACCAGCCTGGTCTGTGTGCACAGCCCCTGACGCTGGGTGATGGGAACACGTAGTTTACACTGTTTTCTATTTGTGACTTGTTCCAAGTCTTCATAAGGCAAACTTTGAGAAAATATTGTTCAACAATAAGGTGGCTGCTTTAGGAAGTAGACAGCATTATTGCTGGGTGGTGTGGGGAGGACTCCACCAGGGCTTGGTCTGACCTGGGGAGCCTCTAGGGCCCTTCCAGGAGGTTCCGTGAATCTGACTTAGACTCTTCTGTGGCTAGAAGCAAAGAGGAGGGACGGTCTCCTAGTTCTCCCTCTTTGTTAGAAGAAGGGGAAGCTCAGGGATGCCAGGATGTTTGGGGAGGGCTCCAGGAGGGAAGCAGACAGCCTTGTCCTGGGCTGCCTTAGCCCCACATTCCAGTAAATACTTCTACCTCAGCAGCCAAGAATGGAGGGTGGCCTCAGCCTCCTGGGGCTGGGTCGGAGCCGAAACTTTGAAGCTACAAACTGTAGGAGGAGAGTGGGCTGCCTCGGGTCCTGGGTGGGGAGGTGGGGGATATGAGGGGTTCCCACATAAGGTGGCCCCAGGGTGCAGAAGGGACCTGGTACCTTGGAGAGATGCAGAGTGAAGAAAGGGCCAGAGGAGGCTGGCCCAGGAGGCATTCATGTAACAGATACAACCGAAATGTGAAGAATGCAAGTTCCCCAAGACCGGGGGCAGGGGCTGCCTCACCTGTGCGGACATCCAGGCGGAACCTCCCCTGCTCGTTTCCACTGACCATGCGGTAGCCGGTCTTTTCAGAGCCCGGGCGGGTGAGGGTGTCCAGCTGCAGCACCTCTGTGCCAAGTGGGGCGTCCTCAGGCACCTGCACACTGTGCTCTGTGTTCAGGAACAGGGGCAGGTAGTCTTCGAGGCCTACCACGGACACCGTGACGGTGCCCAGCGTGGACAGCGGGATCGGAGCGCCCAGGTCAGAGGCACGGACAGTGAGCTGTAGGGCAGCCTGTGGCCCGACCCGCAGGGGCTTCTCCAGCCGGATCACGCCAGTGGTGGCTTCGATGGAGAAGTGGCCTTCAGCAGAGTCCGCAAGGGAGTAAACCACCTGGGCGTTGGCACCTGTGGGGGAGAGCGAGGGTGTTTGAAGGGTTAATGGTAAACTGGTGTAAAGTCAGAGGATGTGTCCTACAAGGGTGGGGGATTGGAACATGTGACTGAAGTCACTAGAGCTCCTGCATCTGCAAAGGGAGGCTGGGGCTGAAGCAGATAGGTGCCAACTCCTAGTCTTGGGGGAGCTGTCATGGGTGAGGGTCTAGGAGATCGATGTGGCTGCAGACGGCAGGACCAGGACCGATGATGGTCAGCTGCAAATAGGTAGCACTTGCTAATTATCTGAGGTACCATGGAAGGAAGAGGCTGCCTAGGAAGTAGGGAGTTTCCTGTCCCTGGAGGTGAGCAAGCACTGTCTAATCAAGCATGTACAGGGCCTTGTAAGCCATTAGCTGCATTTGCACTATGTGCCCTCCCTAGAACCCCTGCATCCCACCAAAATCTCCTACCTCCATCATTGCCAAGCTGAAACTCACTTCCTCTAGGAAGTCTTGAATTTACTTTGCTGGGGTCAAACGAAAGAGGGCGTTTTGATCCCATTTTTATCTTCATTGTTTTCATATCCTATGCTGATCTGGCTGTTTTGACCCAAGGGCATTTTTACCCTATCTGGATTATACAATTGAACTCAAGAAAATTGGACCCACACCCACACAGGGGACACCAGGTACATGTGTGTGTTTGTATGTAACCACAATGAAATGCTGGATGGCAGAAGCTGTAATTGGCACAATATGGAACAAATACTCCCAGCTGAATCCGATTTGCTTTGTAAATTTTTAAAGGAAACGAATGAACTCTAATGAAAAGGATGTCGTTAAAATTAAAATGTAAAATGTTGAAAAGGATTCCACTTTATTGTATAGAAAGTTGATCAAGGAATTTAGTAGGCTTAATGAAGTTTGTGCCCCAAATTCCTTTCTTACAGTGAATCAATCAGAGCTGAGCAATTTTGATTGGTATATTTTGCATTGAATATTTGCATTTAAAATGCAAATATTTAACCTTTCCTTGAGGTTAAATGGCAGGACTGAAAGGGCTCCAGTTCTAAGTGGCAGTGAGAAACAGTGAGACTGAAATGCCCTGTACTGGCCTCAACAAATTGCCCAGATCTTTTGTGATATAGCACTGAGGTATGCAGTTTATGGACCAACATTTTCCACTTGTGAGAGTCTGGAGACTCAGTGAGGAACCACAGTCCTCAACAGCCCCAGAGCAACACACAGAGTCAAACCCTGGTGACCAAGGTGACCCCAAGAGCGAATGGCTTCCAAGCCGTCTTCTTACCTTGGTCTGGATCCCGAGCCAGTACCACCGCCACGGGGGTCTTAATCGTGGTATTGTCAAAGACAGCCACAGCACAGTGGCTGGGGAAGAAGCGTGGGGCATTGTCATTCACGTCCTCCACATAGAGCGTCACATCTGCCTGGCAGGATTGGCCGCCTCCGTCAGTCGCCTTGGCAACAAGGCTGTACACATCCTTCCTCTCTCGGTCCAGAGCTGTGAGAGTGGTCAGTACCCCTGGCCATAGAAATGACAGCAAGTGAGCTTTCTCTGGGGGAACATAACCCCGACACGTGTCTTCTAGATGTCTATGCAAGACAGAGCTTTGTCCCAGAGAAATCAGCCCTGCTCTACACATTCAGGAAAGAAGCTCAGCCTGTATCCACTCCCCCTTGCCTGCTCACATCCCTAATTCTCCCAAACACACTCCACCACCACATCACAAATTTGACATCCACCCCAACAAGCTATAAAGGGGCACAACATTTTTAAAGGGCAATTAGACAATTTCAAACAACACATAAAATGTGTTTATCCCTTGGCCCACAAGTTCTCTTCTAGGAATCTCTCCTACAGAATGATCAACCCAATAAAGACATTGTTTGTAATAGCAATTTACTGAAACCATCCTATATGTTTTTCAAAAAATGGTTAAATACACAATGATTTAGCCACACAGTAAAATACTGTGCAGCCAAAAAGGGATGATGATAGAGCTGTACGTACTGCCTTGCTGATTTCTCCGATACTGTGATGTGAAAAACAGCAAGTCACAGTATAGTCTTCTGTACAGAGATTTTGGAGGTACATGGAAAACCAGTGTGATAAAACATACACCAAGAGTGCTTGTTGGAGGGGGATGCTGGCTATTATGTAGACTTTCTGATTTATGCCTAATATACACCTACATTGTTTGAGTTTTTGCACAATAAACATGTATTATTCCCGTATTCAGAAAAACCACCCATTTTTTTGACTCCATTGATTATCCTGCAGCTGAACAAACAGCAGCGGAAAGAGATCAGGTTACCCACCTGGGGTGACTCAGCACCCCTGATGGGAGTCAGGAAGGACAATGTTGGCTCCTGTCTATTCAGACAGCTTCCTGAGACAGACTCTCACCTGCCACCTCCCTGCTCAGGAATCTCAAAGGCTGCTGATTCCAAGCCAAGTGTTGGTGGCTGGCCCTCTGTGACCGGGTCCTTCTGTACTGCCCACCCCCAAGCCCTCCCCTGCAGGAACAGATTAGGGACCCCACCTCTGTAGCCTGCTCCTCTAACAGGAGCAGGCTGGACCCCACCCTGTCTTCTCCACCAGCCTCTCACAGCCCAACCTCTCCCAGGTATTTGCTGTCTATCCTGGGGGACTTTCTGCTTCCTGCTCTCTGCTTTGTCCCCCAACTAGTGATACTGACAATGGCAACCACATCTGTAGAACTCTTATTATGTGCTAGACCTGGGCTAGGCTTCCATATACTTTATCTCTGATCCTTACAACAATATAGGTTTTATCCCCAATCTGCAGCATATACATCTTGACATCATGTCTTTGACCTTGGTGCTTACTTGCCTAAATATTTCAATGCCTCTAAGGGCAGGATTTGGCCCCCCTGTCTTGAGGGTCTCATCCTTTGCCCTCTCTCCTCCCCTTCTGTGTTCCAGTTTCTGGCCCTCTGTCAAGTTCTGATGTGCACGCTTTTTTTAAAAACTAGGTCCTTGTATAAATTCTTCTGCCTGGAATGTTTGTCCCTACTACTTACTACTCCTTTATCCCCTGGCTAACTCCTGCATGTCCTCAAGTCTCACATAAAATGGCCTTTCTTCAGGAGCTTTTACTCCCAAGCCTAAGTCAATTTCTCCTACCAAAACTCCCTTTAAAAACCTGCATTTTTCTTAACTCAGCACATTTTAAACCACTGATTCAATGACTGCCTTTTCTATTAGATCGTAAAGACCAAATTTTGTCTTATTCATCTATTGGTTATGTCCCTCACATTAGTGCAATGCTTGGCACATTGTGTGTGCTGAGTAGATGGGTGGATGGATGGATGTGTTAATTCCTGTTTCTTTCCCCAAGGAGCCTAGCATAGTACTGGGCATTTGGTGTTGGGTAAACAAATAGCTCAATCTTGTAGCTCAGAAAACCTACCTGTATGAGGATCTAGTTTAAACTCATCTGCTCCGGGACCATGCAGAGTATATGTGATCTGAGCATTGGTATCGGCGTCCAAGTCTGTTGCAGAAACTTGCAAAATGAAGTGTCCTGGAGATATATCTTCACTGACTTTGCCGGTATAGAGAAGCTAGAGATGGAAGACAAAGAAGAGGGAAATTGTGGGACACATACTCTTAGATCAAGAGAGAGGCAGAGTGACAAAGAGAGAGACAGAAGCAGAGAGAGAGATTGGAGGGGACAGGTGGACACACACACACACACCACAGGAAATTTAGGGTTGAATTACATGAGGCCCTTAGGGAAGTATCCCTTAAATAAAAAATGTAACTGCCTTGTCTGCATGTTTGTGAATATGCATAAGCGGGAGGAGGTTACCTGTGTTGGTTTGTGTTACCCATGTAGGGACATGCATACATGAGCGTGGGCGGCAGTGCAGGGTGTCTCTGTGGATGTGTCGGGTAGTAATGGTCCATGGGAACAAGCTGACCTGTGGAGGGCGTTTCCCATTCAGCGTGGCAGATTGTGTTTGGAGAATGAAGAAGTTAATTTATTTCAGGATGTGTTTTGCATAAAAATGACCCTTTCTAGGGAGTCTAGGGGGAGAGGTATAGACCATGGATCCTAAATTGCTTGCTGACATTTTGCCCCAGTTGGGGTAGCTCAGTAGATTAAGTGTTGACCTGCAAACTAAAGGGTTGCCGGTTCGATCCCCAGTCTAGGGCACACGCCTGGGTTGTGGGCCAGGTCCCTGGTAGGGGGCACTCAAGAGGTAACCACACATTAGTGTTTCTCTTTATTTCTCCTTCCCTTCCCCTCTCTCTAACAATAAATGAATAAAATATTTTTTTAAAAAGAGGTTGATGACATCCCTATGGGGAGACCAAGGAATTATCTAGAATGCTCCCTGCCCAAGGCACTAGTTTGAGGTTAGCTGGGGAGAAGCAAGGGCAGGTATGGTTGGTGATGGCCAGCATCAGTGATGGTCCCCTGAGTCCTTCTCCTTCCTCTTGCCCATCATTCCAGCTTCCTTGCCTCTACTCCCATCCAACCCCTCACCAAGCTCTCACCTGTGAGCACTGAGGGCTGTTATCATTGATGTCCAGGACAAAGACTTCCACAATGACTGAAGCCTGGAACTTGCCATCAGAAGCTGTGATTTGGAGCAAGTACTTGACCATGTGCTCACGGTCCAGGGTCTTCCTTGAGAAAATCTTCCACTCATCTCCAACCTGGCTGATACCAAACTGGCCCAATGGGTCTCCATCTAAAAACATAAGAGATATTCTAGAAGCTGAGCAATGAGAATGAACCATGTCTTGTGCTGCAGGTAGCTGCCCATCTGACACTTTTAGAATTGCTAGGAAAGACTAAAATTTCCTCCCTTAACTAGGGACCCACAGTTCCACATTAAGTCAGTTATTTGCTATTGTGAAACATAACCCTGTTTTCTGACATCAAGGGCTACCTGTGGAATGGAATTAGTAGTGCAAGAAGCACTACTCCAAAATATGTGGACAGGTTTCTCTTGTGTGTGTACATGTGTGCACACATGCTTTAGAAGGACTGGGAGGAAGTTAAAGGGAAGCAAACTTTAAGTCTTTACAAGAACCTTCTAGCATATGTTCAACAGTAAAGGAGGGGAAAGTGATCAACAGTACTAAACTCTCTGAGGTTTCAGTTTACAACTGAGGACACAGACTAAGTGGAGCACCAGATGATTACCAGGTTTGCTTCCGGGTTATCTCTCCTTGACAGAGATCACTGGTAAGGGGAGGTGGATTTCTAAGATTCTAAGATTCCAGAGTTCTAAGATTCAGCTGTTCTGAGTTGATGATATATTAACACTATTCTATGATTCAAAGATTTTAAGTCTTTTGTGTTTTTTTAAGAGTCTGATGGAAGATGATAACATTCTATTTCCCTAAGACTCCATATTTCTAACAGCTCTGATCCAGGGTCTGTCTCCAGGAGTCTCTGCTTCTTGGTTGACACTTCAGACTCATTAACTCTCTTCCAGACAGCTGTGAGAGCCGAAGGAGCCATGTCCATGGGAATGAGATGACATGGTGCCTCGAAGTGGGGAACAGGGTGATTGAGAAGTAAAGACTCTTTTGGCCTCTGCTTGGCTGGTTCAGCCATTGGACAGGAATTGGGGTAATTTAGGTTTGCAATAGGCATCTCCTGAGGAAAGCAGTTTGTAGGGTGTGGTTTTCACCTCAGCCCTGGCAGAAGCTTGGAGTGTGACATTGGTTGAGTTTCTCCCTCTATCTGGGCTTTGGTTCTCCCATATGTGAATGAAGGAATTGGGTTTGTATCAGACCCAAGGAAGTGTTTTCATTACAACACTTAGGTTCCATGATTGACTAAGAAGCATCTTCTACTACCCACAACTTGCTCTAGGGAAAATACTACTCTACAAGGACAGCCACCTGGCAGAATTGTCATGGATCATGTAACTGGTGATACCTTCTCCATCTCCCAAAAGCTGAGAACAGTTACAGAATCTCACTTCTATTCTATCTACTCCACCTAAAGTCATAAAAGATTCTTTTTGCAAAGCACTTTCTGATGTATAGGGGACTCTCAGAACTTTTTCAAGTTAGATTTTACCAGTATCCCTGTCAGGTGAATGAAAACAGGCATGCCAAGTCTATAGATGGAGCAGTTGAAGTTCTTGAAGGTTAAGTGATTTACCCAGGGTCACACTGTTAATAAGTGGCAGAGCCAGAACTCAAACCCATGTCTTAGGGCACCTCTTTCTGAACTTTTTTTCAATGCACCCCAGTGCCTTCACTCCTAGACAGGTATCCTTACCTGTGATATAGCAGGTGACCTGTCTGTTCTGCTCAGAAATATCAGCATCAAAGGTTTTAAGAGTGGCCACAGGTTCACCAGGTTCACTGTTCTCAACCACAGATCCTCTGTAGTCTTCAGAAGCAAACTGGGGAGCATTGTCATTCTCATCTGTAATGGAGACTTCAACTAGGACCTGAGAAGATAGCTGGATGATCTGGCCATGGTCATAGGCTACCACATAAAAGTGGTAGGTCTGGCGAGTCTCACAGTCAAGTTCCTGGAGTGTGGTGATCCAGCCAGTTTCACTGTCAATGGCAAAGAGCTCATGGATATTGCTGTCAAGCTCCACTGGCAGCCTGTAACTCACCTGGCCATCATTCCCAGTGTCCTGGTCATTGGCAGTCACTTGAATGACTGTAGTACCCACTGGCATATTCTCAGTGAGGACAGCCTTATATGGATCAGCCTCAAAAATAGGCCTATTGTCATTGACATCTTTCACTTGGATGTTGGCAGACACCAAGGAAACCAAGTAAGTGCCATTATGGGGGCAAAGCGCCATCAAATCAATCTGGTACCACTTAGTGGACTCATAGTCCATGGCCTTCCTCACCTTGAGAGCCCCTGTGTTTTGGTCCAAGGAGAAGACACCATCCCTGTTGCTCTCTGGTGTGGTGCCCTGCACTAGACTATAGATGACTGGATCATGAGCTGCCACTGCTTTAACAGAACCAATTTCAGACCCTTCTGGAAGGTCTTCAGATGCAGAGAAAGTATACAGAGGTTCAGAAAATTTGGGTAAGGATACTTCATTAGCAACTACCTGAAGTCGTAATAGCACCTGAGAGATCCAGTGAGGAGGACCCCCATCTTGGGCTTTGATTTTTAAGTCAAAGGTCTGATTTTCCAGTCCCACCAAGCTCTCTTTCACCTTAACAACACCAGTGATCGGGTTGACTTCAATGATCTGTTCATCCAAGTCCTCTATTGAGTCCACTGAGTAGGTGACATCTGCATTTCGACCTTCATCTGCATCATAAGCCAGCACCTGGATAACTGGGGAGTCTTTACTGACATTGGATTGAATGGACACTGTGTACTCAGAGGCTTTGAACTGTGGGGCATTGTCATTTTCATCTGTGAGGATGATCTTCACAGTGCAGAAGGCCACTTTTCCTCCTCCATCCTGAGCCATGACCTTAATAGCAATGACTCTTTCTGTTGAATTTTCCCGATCCAGTTTCTGCAGAGTAGTGATCTGGCCACTGGGGTTTATGGAGAACTTCTCACCTGCTAGTTTATTGATGATGGTATAATCTATAGTGCCATAGGGGCCACTATCTTTGTCTATGGCTAGCAACTCAATAACTTTCGTTCCTACCTTTGCATTCTCTGCTAACTCTGCCTCGTAAACGTGCTGCTGGAACTCTGGGCTATACTTGTTGGCATTTGTAGTATTGATATACACAGGCACAGTTGCTCGGAAAACCCCATCAGAAGCACCTACCCTCAAATTGTAAGAAGAGTCCAGGTGCTTTTTGCAAAGGTTCCACATAGAAATTATTCCCGATGAGCTGTTAATGGAGAAGTGACGGTCCTGATTGCCAGAGAGAATCAGGTACTCTAGGCGAGAGGTGTCCCTACTGTCAGGATCAAGAGCTTGGACTTTGAGAACCAGGTGTCCACAGGTTGCCAGCTCACTGACATTGGCTTCATACTGAGGTTGCCTGAACTCTGGAGGATTGTCATTGATGTCAGTCACACCGACGACCACAAGGGTATCACTGGTGAGTGGAGGGTTTCCTCTATCCATGGCCCTGACTTTCACGTGAAAGTGCTGTTGGGCTTCATAATCCAGCTCTTGAACTGTGGACATCTCCCCTGTGCTCCCATTGATCTGGAAGAACTTGGAAACATCTGAGCCATCCTCTACAATCTGATAGGAGACATCACGGTTCTGCCCTGAATCCTGGTCAGAAGCCAACAGTTGGATCACAGGGGTCTGAGCAGGCAAGCCCTCTGAGACTGAAGTGGTATAGACCAACTGGGGGAAAGTGGGAGGATTATCATTGACGTCCTCCACTAGGACTTCCACAGTAGCTTCTGAAAATGACCCCAGAGCTGTGTCTGTGGCTCTGACTGTAAACACATGTTTGGTCTTAGACTCATAGTCCAGAGGGCCTGTTACTGTTAGGACACCAGTCTTAAAGTCAATGGTGAACAGCATCAAAGGCTCTTCCTCCACAATGTTATAGATGAGTCGGAGTCCCTCCGGACTCCGGGCCTGGGTGTGGAGAATTGGGGTGTACAGTGTGATATTTTCAGGCACTTTGACTTTGTAGTAAGGACTCTGAAACAGTGGGTTGGATTTATTTCTTACAATGACAAGAACCTCTTCCTCAGTCTGGAGGGATGGGGTTCCTCCATCCTGAGCAATGACTTTGAGGTGATACTTATTTAAAGCTTGGTAATCAAAGGGTTTCCTCAGTGATATGTCCCCAAGATAGGGGTCAATTCGAAAATATGTGTAATCTTCTGCAAATGCATATGTGACAGCACCATTTACCCCCAAGTCTTGATCGCTGGCAGATACCTGGAAGAGGACATCCCCTGGCTCTGTGCCATCTTGGATGATAGTGTAATAGGGCAGGTCTTTAAATTCAGGGTGATTGTCATTGACATCCTCAACAGAAACTATGACCAGAGCCTGAGCCACCCGTTGAGGGATCCGATTGTCCCTCAATTCCACTGCCACCTCATGCGTGTCCTGCAGTTCTCGGTCAAATGCCACACCTCTTGTCTGCAACACGCCTGCTGACTTGATCATGTAAAACATATCGGTGCCATTTAAGAGGAAGTAGTAAATGGTGTCGTTCAAATGATTGCCCTGGACGCCAAGCATCACCAGTGCTTTTCTGTCTTGCAAATTCTCCTTCACTGTTGCCCTGTAGACGTTCTGGTCGAACTGTAAGCTTGTGTTAAGAGCTTGTGTCAAAGAAATTTTCACCAGTGCAGTATCTTGATACAGGCCATCAGAAGCCCTAATTGTGAGCTCCCGGGAGTGTCTCAGGAGAACAGGATTCAGCACAGATATTTGCCCATTGATGGGATGGATAGCAACAGCTTCATCAGCATTGCCAGCTTTGATGCTATAATTGACTTCCGAGTCATCGTCACTGGCACACACCATGAAGAGCTTCATACCCCTGTGGATGGGCTTCACTATTGCTACTTCATATATCTGGTCTGAGAACCTGGGAGGAGAGTCATTTACATCTCTGATATAAATGATGACCTTGGCAGGCTTGGGTGCAAATAAGATGGGGCTTCCTTGGTCATGGACATAGATGCTGAATTGCAACGAGGGCATGCTCTCATAATCCATCTCGGATATGGTGGTTAGTGTTCCCATGCTGGGATCAATTTTGACGAATTTCAAGGCCTCTTGCTCCAAAATCTCATAAACCAACAAGGAATTAGCTTCTTTGTCGCTGTCAGAGGCATGAATCACAAAGGGGTTGTTGTTTTCATCCATGATCATGCTGTACAATGGAGCTGCTTCACTAATTTGGCCCACAAAAGTTGACTTCAAGAACATGGGAGCATTGTCATTTTCGTCAATGATGTAAACGAGAACCACAACGTCAGTAGATGTTCCTGCCATATTGCTGCCTCGGATTTTCAGCTGGTAAGATGGAATTTTCTCATGGTCCAAGTTCTTCTGAGTGGAAATGAGGCCAGAATATGAGTTCATGGAGAATACACCATCCTTGTTTCCCTCTCTTAACTCATAGGTCACTTCAGAGGAGCTTGTAGCTGAGACAAGGAGGATCGGGGAACCAACAGGGATGGATTCGGGAATCTCGACAAAGTACTCGGCTTTTGAAAAGATGGGGGCACTGCTTTCTGAAGGGTAGACGTGAATGACCACTGTAGCAAGGTCATGCCACTGTGGGGAGCCTTGATCTTCTGCCTTCACGGTCAGAGTATACCGGGCATGACTTGCCTGATTAGGTTTCTGGGCTAGAGTGATAATGCCTAGTAAGGCATTGATGTTGAAGAAACCTTCGTTGTTCCCTGAAACAAAAGACAAGACAAATTGATGTTTATCACACACTCAAGAGGTACCAACTAAGGCTTTCTAGATCAGTAAAGAGACTCACACAAAACTCGGACAGGGCAAAATTAACATCCTGTGCCTCTTTGGATTTAGTTATGATACAATGTATAGGGTATATATATTTTTTATATGTACGAATTATATTATATGTATATACATATACATATACATAATTATGAATGAACATTATGCTTTAAGAGGGCAGAGAACAAGATCGTCAAAATTAGTTGGATACTAGATATTATCATCTTGTTACATCAATTACCTATAATTAACACTAACCAATGATAGCAGTAACCCTGGCATTTGTATAGTATTCTACAGTTTACAACATATATTAACATATGTTTTTTCTTTTAATCTTTACAAATACTTTCTGATGCAGGCAGTATTATTCCATTTTTGAGATGAAGAAAACTACATGAGATACAAAATCATGGTGTAGCCTTAGCAGGAAAAGAAAATTACTCCTAAAACTATGCCATGTGTCTAATGAAGTAATTATAGGTCCCTTCTATTGTATAAGCATGTAGATATTATATTTTTAAATATTGCATGCACTTACAAGCATCCTCTATGTGCACAGTCATTGGTGGGCTTATATAATAAACATGTAAATTCTCTCCAAACATGCATAATCCCTTAGCTATTGTTCTTACCGTCTTTGGAAGTGCATTCACTTAGATCACTGTAGTCCCAGGGAATGCTCTAGAGTGATAACTTCCAAATTCATGCCTCTGGTGCTTCTCCTTATTACCAAAGCCCTTCCCACTTCTAGATTTAAAGCCAGGCCTCTCACCTTTCAGAAGGGAATAGTGGACTTCAGCATTGGCTCCTCGGTCACCATCCGTGGCTCGGACTTGGAGCAGCTCTGTGCCCGGGGCCGTGGTGTCAGGAACACTTGCCTCGTAGTGGAGCTGGGTGAAGTGGGGCGGGTGGAGGTTTCTGTCTTCCACGTGAATGGATACCCATACAAAATTCCTCTTGATGGGCATCTCCTGGTCTCGAACCTATGGGCCCAAGGAGGTAATGGGGTGAGGAGCAAATGGAATGGGAAGAGGCCGGGTTAGATTAAGGTCAGTGAAATAGAATGCCAATGAAAAATATGCCTGATTGTAGCTTTATTCCTTTAAACTTTGCTCTCATTTATGCTCTTTTTTTAAGCTTATTAATTATTGATTATTAGGCTTAGCTATTTTAATGGATAGTTTCACTTTAGGAGAAAGGCAGACATGAACAGAGAAACAGTATTTTGCAACTTCCATCACAAAAAATATTAGTTTTTCAAGATGTTAATATGTTAGGCAGGGGAAAAAACATTCTATGGTCAAGTAAATTTAGGGAGCGCTGAATTAAATAAAGTTAAAGTGTTCTTTGCTGCAGGACTTCTCTGAGCCTTTAACACATATCAGTGTGCCTGAAGAACGATAAACTACCATATAAACATCCTGAAACTCAAATCCAGAAGGCTGGAGTCCAGTTCTGGTGCCACCATAAAGAACCATCGGATGTTGAGCACATCCCTCCTCCTCTGTGGACCTCAGGGGGAAGGTAAGAGAAATGGGTGGGATCAGGACTTAGACTGGAGTGAGGCCAAGTGAGGAACATGGGGTGTAAATTTAAGGAGGCACTCACTCTTGGGAGTGTCTTAAAAGTGCAGACACAAGACCCTCAGAGTGAGTTCTCCTTAAACTGTGTGCTCTGTATCGCTGGCTCGCCTCACCCTAGTGTTTGCTCTGGGTGGGATGATCTCTGGGTCCCTCCCAGTTCTGACACGACATGTGGTCATGCAGTTCATGGAACAGAAGGAGAGCTGCTGGGGGATATTTGGAACAAGTCTAAGATTGCAGGAGTTTTCTTGGCAGCTGTCCCATCTCTTTCTTCACTCCTAGGCATCCTATGGAAGGTACCTCTGGCAGGCTGTGAAATGTCACAACTCATCTCACGGCTTATCAGTATGAGCATCAGTACACCTGGCCCATCAGGGGAAATGGAACTTTCACATGCCTCCCAGCATCCACCCCCACACATCTGCACGCGAGTACATCCTCACCCGATTTTTCAGTGAACTCACCATAACTGTCAGGGTGTGCTGGGAGGGCCCTGAGCTCAGGTCCAATTTCCCCACAGTTACCAGGACACCACTGCTTGGGTCCAGCTGGAAGAGGCTGGCACTTGCTGGGTCTTGGCTGCCATGTATGGTGTAGATGAGGCCCTTGCCATTGTCTTGATCTGTGGCCTGGACTCGGAGGAGCTCAACCCCAGGCAGTGTGTCTTGGGGAACTCTGACCTCATAATGATCTTCCAGAAACTGGGGTCGATGGTGGTTGACATTGGCAATCGTGATGATGTAGACCTAGGGAGGACAGTGCGACAGAGGTAGCCGGTAAACGCAGGGGCCTTGTCTGTGTGGCTCCCCACGTCAGGTGCCATCTGTGCCTAGCACAGTGCTGGGTGCACAGCACTCAGTAAGGGTTTGTAGAATGAATGGTACAATTTCACAATCGCAGGGCTTTCGAGTAATGTGCAGGCTAGTGGTTTTCAAAGGAAATTTATTTTGGTTGTTGTTAAAGAGCCTTTTCTTTCAATGAAATTTTGTGTGAAATCTCAGTATATAAAACAGATAAATCTCTGAGAGCCCCCATTTGACCACCATTCCTCACATTCATGGCAGCCCCATGCACTCTTGTCAAAAACGGCTAATTTAGACAAACCCCTTTGATATGCAGAGACCCACAGTGGGAATGAGAGCCCCCCCCCCAAGATCAGATCACAGAAGTAGAAAGCGTGTCAGATTAAGACTGGGACGCACGACCGTGACTACAACTTAGCATCCTCGGAGGTACGCCGCCTCCACAGGAAGTCCTCTGCGGTTTCGTCCCACTAAGCAGGACTTCCATCTCCTCTCCACTTGGGAGCCCCCAGCTGAGGCTTCTAACCTGGGTGGCAATGACGTGGAACCCGTCGGTCACCTCCACAGTCAGATTATAGCTCGACCTCTTCCTCGTATTGAGAGGCTTGGCGATGACGATGCTGCCTGTGGTCTTCTCAATGTCAAAGTCCATGTCTCTGTCCCCACCTGGAGTGCGAGTGGGTGGGAAGCACACACAACCCCAGTGACTTAGGCAGCAGGAGCACAACACAGGACTTGGCTGGTGGATTTAGAGGAGGTGGGAGTAGATGCCACCCTTGGCTAGCAGGACTGCGGGAGTTCAAGGGTGAGTCTGAATCAGGGATTCTAAGACTCTGTTCAGAAAGAGTATGATATCTGGGTGACGGGCTGGAGTTCATCCCTCAGGAGTCCCCCCAAAAGTTTATTATTTTCTTAAGTTATTGTCAATATCCAAGTAATGATACGGAGAAAGGTGAACTTGTATGGATTGAAGAGTCCCAGAGGAAACCAAAATTAGTCGCAGAACATATTCTGCTGCTAGGATTGAAACAGGCAGGAGTAATGGAGCTCTACTTCCTGGCCCCTGGGCAGTGTGCGTGGTCAAAGGTACCTGTGCCCAGGGGGAAAAATGAAAATAACTTTGTTCGACTTGAGGGGATCGATTTAATGAACTGTAAGAATCTAGAATATAGAGTTAGCATGCAGTTATTTGAATGTCTCCTGAATATAGATGTGTTGAGTGACATGGAAATATATTCATCATGTATTTTTAAAAGTCAAAAAACAATATTTTAACATAACCCTAAGTGTGTGTGTGTGTGTGTGTGTGTGTGTGTGTGTGTGTGAGTGTGTGAGCAAAAATGACCAGAAGGAAACACATCAAAAGTGTAACAGTGGATTAGCTTCTGACTGTTGTGCATTTAAGTGGTTTTTATTCTCTTCTCTGCATTCATTTGTGTTTTCTAAATGCTCTTTAGAGTGCATGTATTTATTTTGTATAAAAGTAAAAAAAGCCAAACAATGAAAAAGAGCAGTGAATCAGAACTGGAAGTAGATGCAGGAGGCCGCAAACTTAGGTCAAGTGCGTATCCGATCTCTGAACCCAGCTGGGAAACTGGAACGGGAATCCATGGTTTGTGTGGTGCTGAGACTCTGAGGTTACAGATTCTTAACTTGGAATCCCTGGCTGGGCTTCAGGGAATCTGTGAACCCCCTGAATTGGTATGTAAATCTATGTTTATGAGTGCAGCTTTCTGGGAGGAGGGCCGCAAGCATTCATCAGATTCCCAAAGGGGTCTGGACCCCCTCCCATGTTTTAACAAAATCTTGGGTTTAGAGACAGACAGGAGTTTCAGAGAAGGCCATCAGAGCTTGGACCCAAGTACTTCCTTCAATAACAATGGACTCTTTCCCCCGATCTTGAGCATGGAACCTGGGACCACACATGAAGCATGGCCCCAGGGTATCGCTGGCCTCAGGCCCATGGTCAGTGAAGTCAGCTCTACACTGATTTTCACATGGAGGCAGAAGAGGAAACATAAAACCTGTGCTTTCTCCTCTGGGTCTCTCTGGACCACTCTCTTAGGTCTCCCAGGTGCTTGGGGTAACCGAGGCACCACCCCACTCTGGTCACAGTGAGGCTGTGGAGGTCCCACCTGAGAAGTTAGCTGGTGTGGAAGTTTGGCACAAATTAGACTCCTACTACTCACTGACCCAGAGAACCAGGGAAGAGGCCATCACTACTTGTGGCCCTAAGGGGGGCTGTCAGGGAGTATGACCTTGAGAGGGCTCAGAAGGGTCGTGCCATGAGGACTAGGGCTGGTCTGGGAGGAGGTGCTGGCCCTCCTTGAGGCCTTACCTGAGATGTTGAACCAGAAGAGGCCAGGGCGGCCCTCGACACTGATGACGCCCACCATGTGGTTCACGGGGTCTGTCTCCATGACTGTGAAGCTGTAATGAGGCTCATCGAAGGCCAGTGGGATGGACGAGGGCCGGGGCTGGGGGATCCACTCGATGTGGAGCCGGACGCTGGCTGAGAGTGGAGGCTGCCCACCGTCTGTTGCCTGGATCTGAAAAGAGGCCAAAACTGAGAGTGAGGCTTTGTCTGTGGGGTTGGGTCCGAGAAACAAGAAGACCCAGGTGGCCAGGCAAGAGACAGGGTGCCCAGTGACTCATTGAGCTGGCCTCTTGTCTACTTGTTTATTCATTCATTCTTTCAGCACACAGTGGAGGGCTTGCTGTAAACAGATCCCATGTTAGTGGTTGCAGGCACGGTAGGGAACAAAGTATGTAACGTGCTCAAGAACCTCGTAAGTGGTGAAGAAATAATCAAAGCCACTACTTAGCTGAAGGCTTACTGTGTGCTAGCGCCTAGACCACACTTTGCCCACAGGCACCCTATACCCTTTCCAACAACCATAAACACAATAAACTGAAATTTATTGAGCTTTTTCTATTATCAGGCCCTGCTCTAAGAGCAGTTGGTGCCAATCTAATTTAATTTGCACAACAGCCCTGAGAGAGGTAGCGTAATCTGGCACCTGCCTTTTGCCAGAGGAAACTGGGGCTCAGCATGGTAAGTTCACTGCCTCGGGCTCTCTGCCTGGCTGGCAATGAAGCTGGCTTGGATGGAGGCTGTCAGACACGAGACCCCACACCCTGGCCACTTGCTACATTGTCTTCCTACAAGGAAAGTGTTCTTAGCCCCATTGTACCGATGATAAAACAAAGGCCCAAGGAGGTTAAGTGACTTGTCCAAGGCCACACAGGTGTAACCCGGCAGAGCTAGGATTGGAACCCAGGCCTGTCTTGATTGCGAAGCCCCTGCTGCAGTCACCAAAATCCTCATCTCTAAGAACAGAGCAGATTTCCCAGGCAAGGACCTTTATGCCCTCAAAGAAAAAGGCCCAGAATTCTGATCCTTTGGCTGAAGCTGGGGCTCCCAGTCCCTCTGGGGGTACCACCTACATCCTGCCTCATGGCTGTCTCTCTCCTGTATCCTCCGAGAAAATCCCTAACCGATCATGTCACCCCCGCCCCAGGCCTCCATCCACCCCTCACCGTTAAGATGTTGTACTCTCCGGCTGTGAAGGTGTTGCTGGATGACACCACACCTGTGACCGGGTGGATACTGAAGCCCTCCTTGTCACTCTCCTCAATACTGTAGGTGACCCTGCCATTGAGCCCCTCATCCATGTCTGAAGCCACAAGCCTGTACACAGGCCCAGGGGCCACCGGGATCAGCCTCTCTGGAAGGCGGACATTGAAGAGCTTGTGGGAGAACACGGGGGCGTTGTCATTGACGTCCAAGACGCACACCACCACCCTGGAGGTGGACCTTAGGGAGGGCTCCCCATTGTCCAGCACAGTCACCTGGGGACAAAGTCTAGCATGAGTTGCCAAATATGAACATTGAACATATGTCACCACCCACTGCAACCCCACCACTACCCCTGCTTTCAACAGCCTGGAAATGTCAGTGCGTTCTTTGCTATATGCCCGTGGTTTTTATTATCCCCGCCTCACCTACTTGGAACCCAGGTCTCTGGTAACCTCGCCCTCAGGAAAGCCAGTAAGAACAAAGAAGACCAGAAAGAACTGGAAGAAGACAAAGCCACGGAGGCTCTAAACAGAAGCTGGTGCTCTCTACTCAGGAGGCCTACGGGCCATTTCTCGGAGACCATTTACTTTTCATTTGCCCGTGATCCTCATAAACTCTGCCCTCCAGTTTCTTGAAGCTACCGGAGGGGAAAAGCAAATGAGAAGATGTTTGTCAAGGAGTAGGTGGTAGCTTTTGAGTCAGACAGGCAGCTTGATGCATGAAATGGAATCCAGGGTAAGAGAAAAGACATTGAGAATTTTAGAATCAGGAAGTATTTTGCGTAGGGGCAGATTGTCCCATGCATCGGTGACCCCAAGGGCACATGATGGACATTTCTACTCTAAATGGTTCCAAATTTTTAGTGTATATTTGGTGTTTAAAGATAAATGCTGTTACTGAGCTCTGGAGAACGTGTCAGTCTCTAGAAGGCCAGGTAGCTGCTGCTTACTAATAATACCTATTCCTTACAAAGGGCATGGGCAGAGCCTGGGGGCGCAGGAAGGTGGAGTTTATATCAGTTCTGCTGGAGAATCTGTGTTTCTCCCACCTTATGTCTTTAAGACTTGAAGAGAGATGCCTGTTACTGGTTATGGGTAGCCTAGGAGAGGGCATAGGTAGAGTCCTTTGATTTAAAGCCAAGATCAACACGTCTCATTGAAAATGGGAACCAGGCAGGGATGCTTATGAGGTTTTAGAGACACTCTAGAAAGAGGACAGCTCTAGAAGAGAAAGGTCTGGGTATTCATTCCGACTCTGCCACTGACCTGGTGTTTGACCTTGGGTGACTCTGGATCATGGGGATGGGTTAGAAACTGGACCGAAGTGCCCAGCACGTGAGTACCGCTCCCTATTCCTGCACTCACTGCAGCATTACTTAACCAATCAGTGCTTCCTGCCCAGCCCCACATTGTTTCAGTCTTCCCCTTCACACTGCTAAAGAGCCAGCAAAGACCCTAGGAGGCCTCACCACCAACTAGAGCAAGGCTCAGCCTAAGTAGCAACTCCTCCATGAGCCTAGCTCCCTCCTCAGCCACAGTGATAGGCATGTGGTCCCAGGGTCCACCACCATTACTCACCTCCAGGATGTGCTCATCCTTGGTCTCTCGGTCCAGCTGCCGGGCGGTGGACAGCAGACCTGGGGAAGAGATGGTAGGAGGGGGACCTGAGCTCCTAGGGCTCCCAGGGCCACTTTATTGGGGGTAAGTTCAAGGGTACATTCAAGTTCTTGATCAGGATTCTGGTCTTCGGAGAACAAGAAGCATTGAGGGGAAATGGAAGTTTGGAGAAGGGGAAGGGCAAATGAGGAGGTGGGAGAACACAGCAGAGATGATGGCGTCCACGCAGGTTCCCGCCCATGGCCCGCTCTCACCATGAGGAGGGTGCTGTGCACCACAGATTGCTGAGTGGAAAATGTGGCTTCTCGGGGGTAACAACCGGGGTCACAGTTATCACAAGGTGGTAGCTTCCTACTCCTTTGCTACTATTGTATTATTCACCTGGGTGCTAGTGCTGGCTCTTCCCGTGACCCGCTGGCACAGATGAGCCAGAAGAGGGCTCCCCTCAGCTCATCTGTAAATTGAGGAAGGGGGACTTGCTAGTTTTAATTTTGTGAGGCACTACGGCTCTTCAATGAGGCCACAAAAAAGAGAAGGTACCAGTTCTTTGCAAGCATTTGGGAAGTCAAGACTGAAGTTCGTAGGGGCCCAGTGGACATCCAAGCCCATAAACTGAGAGGTCATAGCTGGTAAGGAAGGTCTCTTTTAAATGAAAGCAGACCTATTTGTCAGCCCATGGGATATCTGAAAACTTTGAATAAGTGTCTTGGTCTTGTTTAGACAATTGGATAATGGTGTCGTGGAATGAAGTATGGAGATGGAGTCTTCCTGTGGGGAAGGGGATTCGGGTTGGGTGGAGACTCCAGTGCTGGGCCTGGGGTGTGACGTGAGGAGTAGCCTCTGTGAGGGACAAGCTCTTGCCTTGTGCAGTAGAACCAAGTCATCTTGAATTTTTCCTCCCTAATTGAAGGCAGGGAGGGATCAAAAAAGTCCCTGGGAAGCCCCATAGCCAGAGGCCCTTGTAGTCAGAGAAGGAAAACACATTTCTCTGGGACAGTGTGAATACTGTCCCAGGTCACCCCACCCACTCACCCCCCAGCTAAGGGGCCAGGTGAGGAAGAGCCCACAGTCTGCGCCCCCCTTCCTGGGAGAGTACAGAGGCGAGGCGAGGGGGCCTTGGCAAGTTAGCCTTCCTTCTGGCTCAGTCCTTGCTTTCCTTTCTGCTCCTTCTGTCCTTTCTTCTTTCTCTGTTTTTCCCTCACCCCCTTCCTTCTCTTCTTGTCCAGGTCTCCCTCTCTCCTTTTTCCCCTCCTTGCCTCTCTGAACCCCAGACACTCTTTCTCTGTCTCTCTGCCCCTCTGGTTTTTCTTTTCTCTCTCTGCCTTTCTCTCATCACTGCCTCCTCCCACCTTCTACGCCAGCGTCCCTAGACTTGCTGCCTGTTGCTGCCCTATTACCAGCCTCATCCCTGCTCTCAGGCTGGTGTCAGGGGGCCTGTATGGAGTGGGGACATCGCAGAACCACCCCACAGGGCTGTGTGAGGGGCTACTAAAGGCTCTTCCTGGCAGGAGGTGGGGACTCAGCCAATCCAACACTTGTCATTTCTTTCCTCCAAACAAATTTACCTACCCCCTTACCTCTTCTTAGGCTCATCTTTGACCCTCCCCTCCCCTCCCCTCCTCTCCCCTCCCCTTCCTTTTTCTCATCCAATAATTTTCCAACTATTGTTGATTTCAACTATAATGGATTCTCAATCCTTCTAATCCTTTCACCCTGACCCACTCCAATGTAGGTCTAACCTCAACTCCCTGCCCAGCTTTCTCTTATTTAACAGCTCTATGTCTGATTTTTTCATCAGTAAAATGGAGATGATAATAGCTACCTTCTGGTTGGCTATAAAGATTAAATGAGTTAGTAGAGATATAGAAGGAATGCAGAAGGATATCTGGACATGTAAGAGATCAGAGTGTTGGCCATTATGGTCCTGATGGAGGGCAAGAGGCACTCTCCCAAGGTCTAATGAATAGTAAGTGGTGAAAACCAACACTCCTTCAGAAAATTGACCTACTTGCCATGTCGTCAATAAGACCTGGGGCTTCTTCCCTCCAGGCTGTTGCTCCTGTCACTCTCCTTGCCCAAGGACCCTCCCAGACGACTGCCTGGCAAAGTCCTCCCTGTTCTTCAACTCGGTATTATCACCCCATTTCATGAAGCCATTGCAGATCTGCCGCATTGAGCAGCTTCTGCTCTCCTCTGAGCAATCCCTGCATCATGCCTACACAGATTGTTAGCATGTGCTCATTCACGCTGGTTCTATAGTTTTTATATTTGGGTCTTCATGCTCCTGATGGACTGAATTTCTCAAGGCCTGAAATTGTGTTGTATTTTCCTTCACATCTCTCTACAGCACATATATAGTTTAAATGAATGAATCTTGGGCTTAACAAAAGATTGTGGATGCTGACAGAGATCCATTCATTTACTTTCCAATTATTTATTGAGATTCTACTGTGTGCCAGGCACTGCAGATGTACAGTTGGCAAAAACAATCAAAGTTCCTTTTCTAGAAGGCCTTTGAAATCTAGTGAAGGACATAGAGAGTTAATGGAATAATCACACAAATGAATATGATGCTCTATATTCTATGTAGTAAGTGTTTTAAAAAAGGAGGCAGGTAAATAGTGCTGGGAGATGTATTATAGTGTCAGGAAAACTCAAAGGAAAGAACAGCTGGGCTGGGATCTGAAAGAAGAGCAGGAGTTAGTTAGCCAGACGAAAGGAGAGGGGAAGAGATGGAGGAAGGAGCGCCATGTGCAAAAGCTCGGCACCAGGGGAGGGCACGCACCAAAGCTGGCCATGTGGCTTGAACCAGAAAGGGGCAAGGTGAGCGAGGCAAGATAAAGCCAGAATGGTCAGCCGGAGCTCAGTCAGGCACAAGCGCGTGGGGCACAGTAGTATCTGGCTTCACCTTCAGGGCACAGGGACACCATTCATGGGGTCCAAGCAGGAAAGCAGGACGGTCACATGGTGGTGATAAGAGCTCATTGCCAATTATTTTACTTTTAGACCTTTTTCCTGGTAAACGTTTCTTCTCCTCAACTGCAGGAAGACTAAGAACATGTCTGCCCTCTGGGGCCTTTTGCCAGACCCCTTGCCAGGGAACTGTTGACAGTAAACAGAATAGGGATTTGGAAGACACTGAGAAGCTAATGCCTTAGGTGAGAGATCTTTTCCCTCTTCTGAAAAGGAAGGGGCAGGGCAGAACCAAGTAGAAAGCTAGCTAGGCCTGTTTTCCAGGGCGAGGGCATCCTTCTAGGAAGGCTAATTTATTCCCCGAGGTCAAAGGTTAACAGGAAAGGCTCCAACACCAATGTCTCTGTGCTAGTAGACATGTGTGTCCCTCACTCACTGTCTGCCTCAGGACCCATGGGTTCGTGCTTTTCCTGGTTTCCTTGTCTCAAGGACGGGGGACTGCCTTTTAGCTTTCTTTCCCCTTCCTCCAATCTTGCCAGGCTGAATTGTTGGAGCTGGAGAACAGAATCTCAGGTTCAAAGCTGAGAATGCCAGCCTTCTGTGCAATAGGGTTGTTGTTCATCTTCCAAGACGAAGATGCAGCTGTGAAAAAGTACCTCATGGTGAGGACTGGCTCTGAGACTCCAACACCACCAGCAGCCGAGCAGGTAGCACAAATGCAGGGAGCAGTTGGCGGTGATGCAGGCGGGGATGAAGGGACTGTGGGGACCGGAGGGCGTGCACCTGTTCTGCGTAGGGAGCTACTGTTGCCTCTAGGCAATTGTCGTCCCCAGGGAATGGGGGGCTGGGGGTCAAGTGTTACAGACCTTCTAGTTTTTTAAGAACAACCAGAAACTTGGAATGTTTTGTGGTTTCCTAATTTTTTAATGTTGGCAACAACTTGAAAAAAATCACAAGTTTAAAGCTTGTGCAAGCCAAACAAAACATGTGTGTGGGCTACATCTGATGCCCTGCTGCAAGCTGGTGACCTCTGGAATCCTCTAAACCACATACCACCCTTACCCCAGACGGCCTTGGGCCCAGGATGGATATTTGTGAGATGGTTGACTCCTCTGAAATGGGTCTCTATTGCTACCACACTGTGGGCAGGCTGGAGATCACTTTGGAACTAGGATTAGGAAAGTCTGGTTTGTAACTCAGGGGGGTGGTTAGTTGTACATCAGGCAACTGGCTAGCATCCCTAGGCCTCAAGGAAAGAAAGCCGACATACCTTATTTTCCCATAGAGATGGACTTTGTTGAGCAGTGGTTCTCAAATTTAGCACCCATCAGAACCGCTGGATAGCTCATTAAAATGCAGATTTCTGGGCCCCATCCTGAGTTCTGATTCAGTAGGTCTAAGATGGGACCTGAGAATGTGAATTTCTAACAAGTTCATAGGTGTTGCTTACTGTGCTGGTCCAGGGCCACGCTTTGAGCAGCACTGTTTTGAAGAATCCTATCCCCCCCGATTTACGAGGTCCTTACCTGTGAGAGGGTGAATAACAAAGAACCCCATATGGTTCCCACTGGTGATGTTGAAGGTCAGCTTCCCCTTGGAGCTGGAGTCCGGGTCCCAGGCACCCAGCTGAAGCACAGAAGTGTGCAAGGGTGCATCCTCTGGGACAGAGGGGTAGAACACGGGTCTGGACATCCGGGGTGGGTTATCGTTGACATCTATCACCTCGATGTAGACTTCAGTTACAGCAGAGAGGGGTATGGAGCCCTGATCCACTGCCAGTACCGTCAGCCAGTAGCAGGATGCAAATTCTCGATCCAGGGGTGCCAGAGTCTGAATCATTCCTAGGGACAATTGATCACCAAACCCAAAATATTTTAGAGCTCAAAGTAGGTTTAGAACTCACCTTGCCTAACACTCCCCAAAGTGGTCTCTGGAAAGGATATAATGAGGTATTCCACGAGAAAAAAAAAACTGCTGGTGCCCTGGCCGGGTGGCTCAGTGGATTGAGTGCAGGCTGTGAACTGAGAGGTCGCTGGTTAAATTCTCAGTCAGGGCATGTCCCTGGGTTGTGGGCCAGGTTCCCCTCCCCCCCCACCCCCCGGTTGTGGGTGTGTGAGAGGCAGCCGATTGATGTGTCTATATTTCTCTCCTCTCTCCCTCCCTTCCCCTCTTTCAAAAATAAATAACTAGAACCTTAAAAAAAAAGAAAGAAACTGTTGGCAATATGGTGTGGGAGCTGCTGAGTTAAACGTGGGAGACCCATGTCCTTGCTGTTGAAGTTCTCAGAGCCTTTCTCTGCTGAAAGCGGCTCATGGCTCTGGCATATGGGCATCTGCAGGGTTTCCAGAAGACAGTGGTAGTCGACCTACTTTCTCCTGGCTACATCATCCCAAGCCCTACTGGTTGCTTTATTTCACATTCTCTAAGGGATTTCCTCTTGGTTGTCCTTAAACTGATTCCTGCAATCTTCAAGTGTTTATAGATACAACGTAAGGGTGAGGGATTTGACAAATACATTGCTTTTGCCCTCTCCATTATCTTTATGATTTTATCGACTTAGCTCCACAAATTGCTTACTATGGGCCTGCACTTTTCTAGAAGTCGAGGGTCCATTCGTGAGCAAAAGAGGCTTACACCCTAAGTTCTCATGGATCACACTCAGTGGGAAGGGCCTATGTGAGAGGCAGCGTCCGTGTTCACAGCCCTAGTATGTCAGAGCTGAAGGAACCTATTGCTTTGACAGGTGGGGAAACTAAGGCCCAAAGAAAGAGCATGACTTGACTGAGATCATGCAGCGATAGGTGGAAGAGTTGGGTCTTGACTGACTCACAGTCTAATGCTCTTTTCACCAGTCACCCTGGCCTTCCCTTGGAAATAAATCACCCATCAGATTGGAGACTCCTTGAGGCCCCACCTTTATTCACCAGGAGTCTCCCCCAACAGCCTGTCAGGACCTCACAAGGAGAGGGTGCTCCGAAAGTGATTACCGAATTGCACTCATTTTCTATGAAGCTTGAAAGGAATAACTAAGTTGGTTTCACCTCATTGGAGGGCGATTTGGAAATGTCTATTAATATAGAAAGTATGCCCTACCCTTTAGCCCAACAACTGCATTTTTAAGGGTTTTCCCTATAGATACTCATACATATACGTAAAAGTATATGAACAAGGATGTTACATCTATATGATGGAATGAAATGCAGCCATTAAAAAGGAACGACAAAGATGTATATGTACTGACATATCAAATATCTTAGAGTTATGTGAAGAAATAAGTTTCAGAATTAGTGTCTATTGTATTATGTTTTCATAATAATAGCGTGAACAGTGGTCATATACTAGATACAAAGAAGAAAACTTTAGTAGAAGATTATAGAACAAATTGTTAACAAATATTCTATCTGGGGAAATGGGTCACAGAGAAACATTAATTTTAAAATTAGATATAAAAATTTATAACCATGATATATTACTTTTATAAACAAATATATATAACATATATTTATATGTGTATATGAATATGTTCATGTATATATACTATATGTGTACATATATATACACACACATACAGTGATCTGGTAATTTGACTTAAATGGATACATACACACATATTCATATATATATATGCATATACATATATCTCCCCAGCATGATACAAACTAGATTAAAAATAAAATCAAAGGGGCAGAAAGGAGAGTCGCTATTTATCGCTTTTCTTTTCAGAGACTTCTTTCAGGGCAGTCTCTGACTTCCCTCAGTCTCATCCTGTGTCAGTGCCAGGTCCTCCCATCCTACCCCACTCCTGGTACCTGTGTCCCGGTTGATGCTAAAGGCTGTAAGACTGGTGCCAGCCCGCAGGAAGTACTGGAGCTCCCCATCCAAGCCACTGTCATCGTCATGGGCAGCAACTACGGTCACCTGGGTTCCCGGGGGGCTGTTCTCCTGCACCTGGCCCTGGTGCACGAAGGAGGCAAAGCGGGGAGGGTGGAGATTCTCATTTACATCCAGGACTATCACCTCCACATGGCACAGGGTCCTGCGAGCCAGGGGCCTCCCACTGTCACTGGCCCACAGGCTCAGATTATACCCAGCCTTCTTCTCAAAGTCCAGCTCTTTCTCCAGAGTGAGGGCACCTGTCATCGGGTCCACCTGGAAGGTCCCATGGGCATCATCTAACAGGACATGTCGCACTTCTCCCGCTGGGCCTAGGTCAGGATCAAAGGCATCCAGAAATGTTAGGATAGTTCCTGGGGGCAGGTCCTCTGGGACCTTCAGGCTGCTGAATTCTGCGATGCACTGGGGAGAGTTGTCATTGACATCTTCCAATGTGATGGTAAGGTCTGTGACAGAGAAGAGCTGGTGGCCCTTCCTGGGCTGATCCCTGGCTTCCACCTTGAGTATATACTGAGGTTTTGATTCCCTGTCCAGGTGTCCTGTGACAACCAGTTCCCCAGTGAGGGGATGGAGGGAGAACTTTTCTGTGGGGCTCAGCAGGGTGTAGAGAACCCTCCCATTGTCATCTGAGTCAGCATCTTTTGCTTTCAGCTCTGCAATTGTGGTTCCAACTTCTGTGTCTTCCGAGATGGTTATCTGGTACCCACCAGGAGGAAATCTGGGTGCATTGTCATTCCAGTCTTTCACGTGCACTGTCAGCAGCTTCCAAGAGGACTTCTGGGGAGTGCCCAGGTCATACACTGTCACGTTGAGGATGTAGAAACTGGTGGCTTCATAGTCCAAGGGGGCAACAACAGTGAGCAGCCCTGTCTCCAGCTCAATGTCAAAGCAGCCCTCTTCATTGCCATCTGCAATCACATAGACCAGTTTGCCATTAAAACCAGTGTCGGGGTCAGTGGCTGCCAGGCGGGCCAGGGAAGTATTGAGAGGGGCATGTTCAAGGATGTCGATGGACTGTGGGAAGTGGTCTGCAAACTGTGGGGTGTGATGATTGATCTGATATTCACTTAAGGAAGTGAAATCCTCATTGTTGGAGTCCTGGTTTGGAAGCCCAACCGAGTGCAGAATGGTCTTTGTGAAATGTTTCAGGGCCCCTGTTTTATCACATGTTATAGGAACCTCAGAATGAAGGTCCTTCACTATAGTGAGATTCAAAGTCGTGGGTAAGGCATAGTATTTCCCATCTGAGGCTGTAATTTTCAGGGAATAATGGATGGGTTGACCAGCAGTATGATTTGTAAAAGAGCGTTTGAGGGATATCACTCCAGAGAAATGATTTAGATCAAAATGCTCCAGTTCATTGCCTGATACAAACTCGTATTTTAGGTTCTGGAGCTCGTCCACATCTATGGCTGACACAGTCATCACCGACTTTCGTACTGGCCAGTCTTCTCGGATAGACCCAGTGCAGTTGACTTCCTCGAACATAGGTTTGTTGTCATTCAAGTTATTGAGACTAAGAGAAACAGATACTTCCTTTTCCTGGCGAAATGGGGATCCCCAATCTGAGGCTCGTACCTGGAAGGTATAAATTCTTCTCATGAGCTCATAGTCCATGGGTTTGGAGGTGGAGATGATCCCCAGGTAAGGGTCGATAGAAAAGGGCACATCTTTCGGATGAGTGATGGAATAGGTGACGTAACCATTCTCTCCATGATCCAGGTCAGTGGCAGTAACCATCAAAACACTGGTGCCGGGGGGGATGTTCTCATCAAAGGTGCCAGCATAGGAAGGCCTGTTGAAGAGGGGGGCATGGTTGTTACAGTCCACGATGTCGATGACCACAGTGGTGGAGGCCAGACCAGGCGATGTTTTGATGTGCAGCTGGTAGTGGGCTCGGTCATGGAAGTCCAAGAGCTTTGTGGTGGTGATGAGCCCAGTGTGAGTGTTGAGTTTAAACCCTGCACTCTCCGAGGATGGCTTTAGAACATACTGCAGGTTGGGGACGGCTCTGGTTACTTTCACCATCACCACGCGGCTGCCAGGAGGAGAAAACTCACTAAGCTGTACTCTGTAAATAGCCTTCTCAAACTGGAGGGAAGCCAGTTTGGAAGCGGGTAGGTGAAAGCCCCTGATCTGGGAATAAGAAGAAGGACTGCTCCCACTCCTGGCCTGCAGGCTGAGGTTGAACCCATGAAGGTGCTCCAGCCAGTTGATGTCTTTGACAGACACCAAACTGAACTCACTGCTCCTGGCGTAGGACTTGATAGCTTTGAAGTACTTTCCAGGGTCACCATCAACAATTTCCAGTGAGTCCACTTCAGCACCTGAGCTGTTTGCATCTACCACTACAGTGGCATGGGTGGCAGCCTCACTGCTATCTGGCGGGGCCACCACCACAGAGGTGATGGCTGGAGGCTTCCTGAGGGTGGGCTCCACATGGATGACCAGTGCAGCCAAATTGCCAAACCCATTGCCCTCTGAGATTTTCCGCATGCGGTCCACAGCCAGCACCTGGAGTTCATACTTCCCTCTCCAGGTGACATTGAGCTTCCCAGCCAACGTGACCACACCACTGGTGGGATGGATGGCAAAGAGCTCCGACCTTGTGTTAAAGGCATAATAGAACTCGGCATTCTGGCCCAGGTCAGCATCTGTGGCGGTCACCTTGCAGATGGGGCTCTTGAGGGGCATGTCCTCAGAGATGGTGACTCGGTATGAAGGTGGGGAGAAGAGGGGCTTCAGGTCATTCTGGTCCAGGATGTGGACCACCACCTGAGTCAGAGCTTCTAGCTCCAAGGTCTTCTCCGTGGCTTGGACAATGAGGGTGTAGCTGTCTTGAACTTCCCGGTTCAGAAGGGCCGTGTTGCTGCTCTTTGTCCTGATTCTCAGAAAGCAGAAGTTGCCCACCACGTACTCCTCTGTTTTGAACACATTGGCCACATCTCCAGAGATGATCCGGTATCTCACTGCCCACTGGGGCTCAGCGATATAAATGCCCATTTTCACGGGGCTCTCCACGTAGGTCTTGGGAGCAGAGTTTTCATAGATGGTCGCATTGTAAAGAGGGGATGTGAAGTGCCAGACGTCAGAGGAGATGATTCCTTCTAGGGGCTTTTCACAGGTTGCACAATGGAGCAAGAAAATGACAAAATCCAACAAGACAATATTCATGGTGGAAAAACTCCAGAAATCCTGAGAAAAAGAAAGAGGGGTGCAAATTAGGGGAAAATGATTTCTATAGCTGTAGTTCCTAACCAGGGGCGACTTTGCCCCTCAGGGGACATTGGCCATGTCGAAAGATATTTTCAGCTATTGCAGCTTGGGGGTGAGGGTGCTAATGGCATCGAGGGGGGTGGAGGCCAGGGAGGCTGCTAAACACCCTACATGCACAGGACAGCCCCCCACAACAAAGAATGAGCTGGCCCCAAATGTCAGCAGTGCTGAGATTGAGAAACCCTGTGTTTGAAGAATAACAATAACCAACCAGCTTAAATGCCTTCTCCAGGGCACCTGGCAGATCTGACCCAGTCCTGCACCCTTCCCTGCTTTTCCCAAAAACCTTCAGTGGCTCCCCAGTGACGGTAAAGTCTTCCAACCAGCTTAGCAATCTGCCCTTAAGTACTTCCTACAAAACCCTTGCAGCAGGGCTCAGTCCCAGCCGGACTGAACTGTGTCAGCATGTGTAGGGGCTGCGGAAAAGCCAAGCAACCATGATCACAGGCCTGGCATCAGGCTGCCTGGCCATCAGCCCTGGTTTCACCATTTACTAGTGGGTGACTTTCTGGGCATGTCGTTTAACCTCTGTGAGCCTCAATCTCTTCTTCTTTAGAATGAGAATAAGAATACCATCTACCTGGATTGTTGTGAAAACTAGATGAAATAACAAAGTAAATGGTCTGATGGGGTGCCTGGCGCATAGTAAGTTTTAACTTACTGTTAGCTATTATTAGTAGTAGGAAACCAAGTGTCACAGAGGGAAAGGAACTGCTCAGGGCCTTGCAGCCACTGACTCCGGCTCACCATGTAACCTTGAACTCCTCAGCTGCTGGCATGTCAGAGCTGACAGGGACCTTAGAGGTGATGGGTCTCTGACCCCACTCCTTGTGTCCGGAAGGGGAAATAGAGCCCCAGAGTGGGGAAGCGACTTGCTCCAAGTCCCGTGGTCAGCAGCCAGGTGAGGACGAGGCCCTGGGAATGGTTGAACCACCTAACGCTCTGCCCCTCAACACTTGCTGCTGCCCCTGTGCTCTGCCTTGCTGTTTCCCACAGGGCTTGTCCCTGAACCCAAGCCTGGGTCAAAATGTGAGGCAATCAAGGCCAAGGACAGGACAGGGCAGGGAGGAGGGCAGGGAGGAGGGCAGAGCCACTTGCCAAAAGGGGCCTCCTAGAAGTTGATGTCTGCCCACTCACAGGAGTCTTGACTCCAAGGAACCTGGTGGCCGCCAGCCAGATGTGCCAGCATTCCTGGGTGAAACAGGCAAGACTTGTTTTTCCAGTTGCTTCGCTCTTCAAAGGCAGGGAAGAGTTAAACATGCAGAGCAAGGGGGAAAGAGAAAGGCTTGGATCCTCGGTCTGTCTGGGGTTTTGAGGGAGTTGAATGCAGGTTCTTTAAGGTAGCCAGCGAGGGTGGGAGGCAGGATGGAGGCGGGCATGGGAAAGGCAACCCTTTGTGGGATCTGAAGGCCCGTAGCAGAATGGAATTGAAATATGCCCCATCCTCCAGCCTCCCTCCTATGTTTCCTCACTTAAGATCCTGTTGCTGGGGCCCTAAGCCCAGGCACCTCGGGAAAGAGAGGGCAGGAGAGAGGCAGGTTCCACACTTGGGGCCCTAGAGCCAGTTACAGAAAGAGCACCATCTGTTGTCCACACTGCCTGCTCCCTACTCCCACTCCTTACCACTGCACCCCAGTGGAGCCAGCCTGAGGCAGCACCCCCAACATAGTCCCCCGCGAGAAGGAGGGGACCCTGAGTTATTCGAACCCTACCCCCAGGATGGCATTGTGTTTGAAAAATTGAAGCCCCGGGGGCAATGAGTCCTTACCCCAGTCCCAGGTCCACTCACGCCATGCGCAGCCTAGCGAGCCCAGGGTGCACGCAGCCTCCAGCGCTACCTGCCCTGCTTTGCGGAGAGCTTCCTGTTCACCAGGTCAGTGCCCGTGTCAGGCAGGCCCTGACAAGACGCCCTGCTAAGCAGCTGCACAGATGGCTTACAGAGTGGGGGAGCCCTTAAGATGGACTGGAGGGAACAGAGGGGGGCGGAGTCTCCCTGGAGGGGGATCACGGGCAAAGAGGGTGGGGGTTTGATGCTCATGGCTGTATTCGAGCTGTGGGACCTGCAGACCCGGCCACTAGCTTGCTGAGGGAGGGACTGTGTCTTCACATTTGTCTCCTGGCTCCAGGTCCAGGCTAGTGAACAGGCTTGCAGAGTGCAGAGGCACGCTGGGCTCCCTGAGACACCCTTCCAGCCCGCCCCTGGGCCACTGTTTAGAAATACCTTAGAAAACGTAAGTCAGTTTGAATCACTTTCCTGCTTAAAATGTTCCAGTGGCTTCACATAGCATTTTTATTATTATTATTATTAATTGTTTTAATTTTCACTTGAGGATATGTTTATTGATTTTAGAGAGAGAAGAATGGAGAGAGAGAGAGAGACATTGATGTGTGAGAAACATCGATCTGTTACTTTTTGTACATGCCTCAACCAGGGATTAAACCTGCAACCTAGATATGTGTCCTGACTGGGGATTAAACCTGCAACCTTTCAGTGTGCGGAATGATGCTTCAACCAACTGAGCCTCCCAGCTGGGCAGCTTCCTATAGGATTTAAATTAAAATACAAACCACATCCAGGAAGGCCCGTGCCACCTGGGCCCTGCCTGCTTCTCCAGTGATACCTCCCAGCACTCTCCCCATTGTGCAGCAAGCTGCAGGCACTGGGCTCCTTTCTCTGCACACACACAAACTGGGATCTGCCTCAGGGCCTTTGCACTTACCATTTCCCTCTGCTTGATAAGATTCTCACATGGCTGGCTCCTTCTTGTCATCCGGTTTTCCACTCAGACGTCGCCTCCTAACCCTTCTTTATCGCTTTACTCCATTTTCTCCATGGCAATTGTCACCCCACAGTATGTTCCCGTTTGTTTATTTATTTAATGACTCTTTCTTGCACTAAACCCAGTGTTCAGTGCAAGGCTCCCTGAAGAGAGGTGCTTTGTGTCTCTCGTTCATGAGTGAGTCCTTAGTGCCTGAATCAGTGCCTGCCACATAAATGCCAGTTGCAAAATGGAAGTATCTGGACTTAGGAAAAGTAGTGGCAGAATGAAAGCTGAAAGAAACGTTAGTGTTCATCCTCTGCTTTTTGAAGCTGGAAAATAGCCTTAAAGAAAAAAAGGGACTTGCCCAAGGTCACATGGTAAGACCTAAAGCCAGGTTCTTTCCTCCCGCCCATGCTGCCAGAAAGAGAAGCTGCGGCCACATGAATCCAGCAGTTGGGGTTCAAGCTCTGGCTCTCCTACCTGCTAACTGTATCACATTGGGTGAGTTACTCTTCATCCCTGAACCTTAATTTTTTCAGCGGTAAGATGAGGCTATTAAGAGCACTGCTTTCTAGGGGCTTTGTGATGACTGAATAAAATCGTGCACATTGATCTCACCTATAAGTGCAACCTCATCAACAACCAAACAAGCAAAATGTAATCACAGACAGTGAAATAAAGAACAAACTGACAGTAACCAGAGGGGAGGGGAGAAAATAACGGGGTGGGGGGAGGGGGAGGGGTTGTCAAGGAACGTGTATAAAGGACACATGGACAAAGCCAAAGGGGGGAAGGATCGAAGGTGGGAGCGGGGGGATGGCTGGGGTGGGTGGGAGTGGTGGTGGGGAAAGGAGACAAATGTACTCGAACAACAATTTTAAGAAAAGAGAGAAAAAAATAAAAATACATTTCAAATTTAAAAAGAGGCAAAAAAAAAAAAAAAGATCGTGCGCATCAACACACTAAGCACAGCGCCTGGCCTGTGAAAAGTACTCAATAAATATTAGTTATTATTAGTTTTCCAAGCCAAGGCAGAATCAGAGCCTACAGCTGGGGTGAGAGTGGTGTCCCCTGATAAGGACCGGCCTGCAACCTGGCGCAGCAGGAAGCCACCGGTCTCTGGTCGAGTCGAAGCTCGCTGGCGCAGCCTCTCACAGGCTGTTCTGGGAAGCTGCGAGCACGCGCTTGCCTGGGGCGGGGCCACGCACTCTCGGCTCCCCCCCAACCCCACCCCGGCCTGGAGAGAGATTGGCATGTGGGTGAATGTGAATGTTTGCAAGAGAGCACACACACACTTTCAGAAGGCAAGTTTTGAATAATTGTGTGGGCACAGTAGTTGTATGTACCTGCTTGACAGAATGAATACCATGTGAGTAAATAAATCGGTAGCGGTGAGGCTTGTATGTGCCCCGGTATGAGCAGGTACGGGTGTGGGAGGTCATGAATAGACCCTTAGGGTACGTGGGCTTCAGACTCTGCTTCCTTGCCACTCCCAGCCCTGTTTCAAAGAGAAGGGCAGATAGCAGAAAGTGCTTCTGGCTTCGTGACCTTGGGCAAATGGCTTGCCTTCTCTGATCCTCAATTTCCCTACTTCAGAATATCATTTTGATGATGAAATTAGTCAATGTACACAAATGCTGAACACAGTGCGCACCCAGTTTTCAACAGATGCCAAGTACTATTACTTTCTAGCTGCTGACTCATACTCTTGACTCTTGAGAGTGAGGATAATGAACACTCTCAGATGTATTATCACTGTTCCTGTGCAGGCCGATTTTCTGTGACTAACCACTGTAGGAACTTTAGTGAGACCGTGAATAATTTCGCCATGTGTTTTAGCCCACTGCTCCCATTTCTCCAAATCCTGATGTTACAGTTGGCGGTTGTAACATTCACATTTTAACCAAAATCAGTGATAAAAGTCTGTGCAGAGCTGAGGGGAGCAATGCTCTGAGACCCTTCCTGTTTTCTTGGTTGGTGATCTCAAGTGCTAGTCCTCTCAATATGGAGAGCTCCCCGTCACCAGGAGCATCCAAGCATGGTCTAGGTGGCCACCTGTGAAGGATGTGCTACTCTGGAGGGACATTTGCCCTTGGGGGAGATGAGGAGAGCTCTAAAGCCCCTTCGAACTCCTGCAGGTGTAGGTCTGTGGCCTGTGTGAGCCTGTGGTCTCCATTAGACCCCAAATGAGCTCTTTAATGCAGTGAAGGGACTTCCTGTGCCTGTGGATCGGGGCTGCGCACTCGCCAGCGTATGGCTTTAGGGAGACCTAGATCTCAAGTCACTCTTCCTTGTGTGGCCTTGGTCAAGTCTGTCAGCGAAGCCCTGTGCACCTCTTTCCTCATCTGCAGTGACATGTGTATGTTGGAGGAAGGGGCTGGGATGGATCAGTGACTTCAAACCCCTCTATTGCCTTCAGGGGCAGAACCTCTTTTTCCCTCATGAAATCGTACCTAGAAGCGCCATCCATGAAGAGATCAAAGCAGAACTGCTCTATCAGAAGCAGGGTTGGAGGCCTAGGACCCTGCTCCAGGCTTGTCCCTTATCCCTTGGAAAAGGCAGGTGAAAAAACTGGGCCAGAAGGCCGCTAAGAGCACTCGACCCCCGCCACCGATCCGAAAAGTGGGGTTCTGCTCTTCTAACAGTCTGTGTGCTGTCCTCACAAAGCTCCAAGACCCACGGTTGGCTGTGCTGTGATCCCAGAGCTCTGTGGTCTGCATTTGTGACCGTGGTTCCCTGTGCGGCGACTTGGCATTTCAGTTCCAGATGTCTGTGGTTCTGACCAGTTCTGTCCCTTCCATGTGGGACCACATGTACTTGGAGGAATTCAAAGCCAAATCGAACTTTACACTAAAGAAGCTCCTACCAGATTCGTTCAAAATGCTAGGCTCCGGTCCCAAGGATGAAATTCCTCCCTGTCACTTGCAGGAGTGCCCAGGCGCAGGTCGGCGGAGACGGTCTCCCACACGGCCCCACACCGCCCCTCCCTCAGGCCTGACGCAGGTGTTAACTCATAACCCACGTGATGCTCCTAGGAAACACGAGTGCCCTTTCACTCCCCTGTCTAAGACAAGGGAAGCTGAGATTCGAATGGCTCACCCAAGGCCGCCCAGGAAGGTGGCGGCTGAACTGAAAACGGAAAGCCAGATTTCCTAAACCTGCGTGCTCTGGGGAGAAGCAATAAAATAAGACACTTTTTTTTAAACTTTGGAGAGCCTTTCACAAAAGAAAGAGCCACTGAGTTCATTCCTCTGGATTGGAGAATGCCTACCCTCCCCGCAAAATCTAAAGGGAAAATGACCATGGACTTGGGTACCTTAGTATGCATTTTCTGACCCCACTGTCCTCCCTGCCACTGCATCCGCATCTGGCTTTCGTGCCTCTCGAGAAGGAATCCTAAACATATTCTGTTTATCACAAAAGCTTGAAGTGGTGGTGAGGGTGAGGGATTAGGGGGGATTGTGCCTTTGAACCAAAATTAAAATCGTAAGTGAAATAATGGTGACGTTCCAGGTGCTGCTAGACAGGAAGTCTCTACTGAAATAAAACTTCCCCTTAGAAGTAGGGAGCCATTGAAGGTTTTTGAGAAGAGGCAGGACTAGAACAGAAGTGCATGGTGGGGAGAGTAATCTGACATCAGATCGGAAGGGAGGGCTTCTCACTGAGGACTCCTGCTCTGGTGTGGGCTGGGTTTGAACACCAGCTCTGTGGGTTTGGCCAACTGGAGCTCACTGTGGGTAGGAAGGCTTGGTTTACTTCTGAGAAACTTGCATGAGCACCGGAGTCATTTGCTGGTTTGCAGGCAGCAGCCACTGCTAGGTTCTCATGTAACAAAACAAGTCAAAGCAATGAATATGGGCCAGCAAAGGGCCAGTGGCTCGAGCCCTTGATGCACTGTGTGACCTTGGGAAGGCCACAGAACCTCCTGTGAGCCTCAGTTTCCTTGTCTGCAAAGTGCAGGTAATAATAGCTACTCCTACCTACTTCCCAGGGCTTCAGGGAAGGCAGATCCTGTGATAGGCGAAAGCACAGGGAGGAGAGACGCAGAATAATACCTTATTAGCCCAATAATGGCCTGGCAAATGGCAGCCACAGCACCTGCACACTGAGGCTGTCTTAGCAGAGCTGTCTGTAAAAGCCAGGTGTGCACAAGCTTGGGATTAGAAGGAAGAGAAATGGCTGAAAAGGAAGTCTGTTTACCTAGAGCTTGGGTAAAAGGGAGCTGAGAGAGGGGGTTCCCTTCTTTATCAGTGCTCTATTACAAATGACCAAATTATACTGTCCTGTGTCTGTATAGTAACCTGTAAGTTTTCAAAGAACATCTCCACGCATTATCTCACTTGGTCTTCGGGTAGGACGTGCAGTACTGGGTAGAATTAATAGGGAAAAAGTGGGCTCTGAGTCAGACAGACCTTGCTTCAAATCCCAACTATATCGCTCACCAGCTATGCGACCGTGGGCAGCTATTTAACTTCTCTGGTCCTGGGAAATGACAGAGTCTCAAACAACTCTCTCATGGAGTCGTTGAGAAGGCCGAATGAGCCAATGCATGGTGAAAGCCCAGGACTGGAACACACTCAGCACAGGTCAGTCACTGTACCAGCCTCACCCCAGGATGACACCTGTAATTAGTGTCATTTTGTAAATGAGAAACTGAGGCACAAATAACTTGCACTCTGCCCAGGCTCACCTGGTAGGTGGTGGGTTTAAGTACTGTCCCAGAACAGGAATCCGCATTCCAAGAAGAGAGACTCAGGAGGCTGCAGTAACTGGAGCAAGTTCCCCAGAGCAGTGCTCTCCAACAGAACCTTCCACGGTGATGGGAACACCCCGTAACGGAGCTGTGCAGTGGGAGCTGCCAGCCACGCGCGGCTGTCAAGCACTGGACGCGCGGCTGGTGCGACTGAACAAGTGAATATGTAATCTTAGTTCATTTTAATTCACAGAGTTCCATGCGACTAGTGGTCACCATACTGGGCAGCTCAGGTCTGGACAGCGCGGCACAGAACCAGGGATGCGTGGGGTCGGAGGGGGACTTGAAGTCCGCCCACCTGGTAGGCACAGCGGCACGCTCAGGGTCCACAGGACTTTTAGGGACCCATCAAAATTTCTCTTAAATTCAGAAGAAAGAAGACAAACATTTCATTTGAAGGAAATGTTTTCATATATAATAATATATTCATCTTTATAGCAATGCTGTCAAAAAACATTTCTAATATTTTTTCGTAGAGAAAGAGACCTGCAGAAGATAGAATGCCCAGGGCCCTCGAAAGCCATGACGTGACTCTGGGTGGCGGACATTTGAAGGAAACAAAGAGCTTCCAGGAGCCTGGGCTTTGGGAAAGAAAAGGGACGAAGTAGAAGATGGTAAGTATTTTGTTATCGCGTCTCCTCTGCCAAAGTCATTCATTAATTTATTTCATCCTGTTTTAGTGGGGGCTTACCCTGTGACAGGCATTCTGGAACAGAGAACGAGACAGAAGAGGTCACTGCTTGTGGGGGTTGTATTCCACTGGCAGAGAGAGAATAAAAAATATACACTTTACCAGGTGTGAAACGTGCCATGCAGAAAAATCCCACAAGGCAAGGTTCAAGAGGGACGTGTGCAGAATGCCATTTTGGAAAGGGTGGTCAGGGGAATTCTACACGACGAGGTGACATGGGACCAGGGAAGCGGCCACAAAGCCATCTGGAGGAAGAGCTCCAGGTAGAAGAAACAGACAGTGTAAAGGCCCTGAGACAGGAACGAAGGGGTCATTCGGATAGAGTAGAGGGAGCAAGGAGGGACGTCGGGGAGGTGGCCCGGGGCCTTCCAGGCCAAAGAAGAGACTCGCAGTGGGGTGGGACCCTGTGGCAGGGTTTGCATGGCGGTTGCATAGAGGACAGAGAAGAGAGGGCTGTGGTACTTGAGGTGAAAGCCTCGAGTCACTAGAACCAGAACCCAGACCTCCCGTCCTGGGTGCTCTGCACTAGCCAAACGGCTTCCCCTTCCCCAGCTTCTCTCCCAGGCTGTGGGCCCCTCGGATCCCACAGTTCCATGGTCCTTCTACTCAGTAGCCAGGGGAGGGGGGAGGAGTCAGGCTTTGGGGTCAGACCGGCCCTGGATCTTGTCTCTGTTTTGTCTGGGGGCTTTGCTTCCTCTGTCTTAGCCTCAGTTTCTCCAATTTGTGACAAGTCTTCACTGGAAGACTTAGTGAGCTTGTGCATGGAAAGCACTTGGCGTAGTGCCAGGAACACAGAACGTAGTTAATGTTATCCCCAGCATTAGATCCCATTATTACTATTGTAATAATTATAGTAACGTTACCGACTATCACAATGTGTTCAGAAATCTGCGTGTGATGAGGGAGCCATTCTCTGCATGTGTACTGACCGCCGCCCACGCCCCAGCGGCCCCTGGCAGGAGCTCCCTTCTACACAGACATGCATGCGTGTGCACACACACCTGTGGTGTTTCTGACGATCCTTCTCTCCTTGCATCAATCTATAGTAAAGCCCAAGCCATAGCTTATGCAGCATTAAAACTGTAGTTGCCATCTCTGTCACCCTGTGGGTGCAGAGAGGTCACAGGCATGATCTCATTCTGTGTGTGGGGTGGCAGGTGGGCATGAAGCAGGGAGGGAGGATGGGCAGGGAGAGCAGGAGGCAGAGAAGTGTCATGCACACCCTACAACAATGTGGGTTTCCTGATCTCTTTTGTACTGCCCCTCAGGTGACCGCTCTGGGCCTCATCTGACATGATTTGTAGAATGAGGCCATTCAGCGTAGCCCCCTCTCTGTCCATGACAAAACACCCTTGCTTTCCAGGGAGCTAGCTGGCTCCCTTGCTTTCAAGGGAGGTCACCAGAAAGGTGAACCCTGTTCCCCTTAGCTGGCTCTGGGACTAAAGCCTCTGCTAGTTGCTTGTGCATGAGAGTGTCAGCCACTCATGGCCACTCCCAGCCAGGTCTGCATCTAGCCCAGGTGCCCTGGGGGTGAGGAGGTTACAGTCAGGGCCACATAGCACTGAGGCCACCTGCTCAGGCTCTGGAGTAAGGCAGCCTGCTCCGAGTCCTGCTTTGGCCCATTGCTGGGCTTGACCTTGAGCAAATCATAGAACCTGACCAAGCCTCAGTCTCTTTGTACATAAACTGAGGAAAGTAATTATCAGGCTGTTGTGAGGATCAGTGAAGATGAACAGTTGGCATAAGGCCGAGCACCTGAGCTCTCCCCTGGTAACTGCTGTGGTGTACACATGTCCTTTTTTTATGGGGCTTCCACTTGTCCCTCTGGGAATTAAGACTAGTCCCTGCTCTCCTATTTTACTGAGTAATCCTCCACTGAGCTATTGTCAAATGCTGCCCTGACGATGGCGAGGTTTGGGGACTATGACGTGCCTACAGAGGCACAGGCACTCATCACAGCTGATGTTTATTGAACATTTACTATGTGCCAGGGCCTGTGGTAAGCCCTTGGCATGCATTATCTCTTTTTAGCTAGCTTACAGCGACCCTATAATTATCCTCATTTTGCAGATGGGGATAAATGAGGCTCAGAAAGGTTACCTAACCTCCAAGTTCACAAAACTAGTATATGGCTGAGCCAGGGTTAAAACTCAGATCACCCATGAGTCCAACAGTTCCCTGGCCTGCCTCTCTGTGCCCTCAGGTTAAAAAGAGCACTTGGGAAGAGGGAGGGCTGTAGGATCCTGCCTCCACTGGGATCAAACAACGATGGGTCCTTAACCTCAGCAAACACGGATTCTCAGCAAAGGCTTCATCTGCAGTTCTCCCTCTCAGTCCCATCCCTCTGGCCTGGCCTAGCCCAGCTGCACTGCTTTTCCATTCAAGGCCAATCCCCTCTGAGCAGAACAGTGTAGGGACCCAAAGCCGGCAGGCAGGCAGGCCTGGGCAGGTGAGGCAAGACAGGCCGATTTGCCATCTGAGGCTCTTGCAGTTTTGCAGGCCCAGCCTGACTGAGGGCCAGAGGCACTGGAGGGGTTAGGGATGATTTGGGAGCATCGGGGTGCATAGTCATGAGATGCAAGCAAACCTCTAATGGTGGGCTCCAGGCCCAGACCCAGGTTCCACATTTAAGCCCCCTGGGCTCTGTGCAGGGCGCTTTTCTTGCCCATGGTAACTCTGTGCTCCGCCCAGCTGTAGGTGCAGAGCTCGGCCAAACTGTGTTCTCACCAACAGGGCTGACCACTGACATGAACCAGTGGCTCCCACCACTGGGAACCCCTAAGGGGGAGGGGTTGAAAAGACATATTCCCAGCCTCACCGCAGATCTACTGAATCAAAATCTTTAGGGGTGGGGCTCGGGGACAGATGTTTAACAAACTCCTGGGGGTGAATTAGTGCGACTGGTGTTTGGGACCTGCTGGAAAAGGCAATCTCTTTTCTCACGATCTTGCGTTTTGCCATATTTCAAAGCTGATATCCCATCTGGTATCCCATATGTGGCCCTCTCCTAGGCCCCGGGGGAGAGGGGGTGGGAAGTTAGGAAAAAGACCACAATTTTCTTGATGTTTTTAAGCTAGAGGCATATTTCTCACATAGCACTAGTGTTAACGGTCATAGCTTCATCCTCAAGAAGCCCAAAGTACAATTTAGTAGGGCTGCTGTGGGCTCGTGGTGCGCGTTTTCCCTGTAGGCAGTCCCCTAACTGCTCTTCCGGGAGCACTCACCCTCAGGCAAAGCGGACGCGAGGTTATCGCTCAAGTAAAGACACAGGAGGGGAGAGGAAGGCACCAGCTCTGATTCTTGCACTTGACTTTCACCTGGAGTCTCGGAGTCTGCCAGTCTCTCTGTGCATCAGCATCTCAAACCCCAGAGGCAACAGTTTGTCTTTCCGCAGGCAGGTCCGTCTGTCTCTTGGCTAGAGACTCAAGCCCACAGTAGACTCAACCGTGTTCTATTTGCAGTGAATGGAGCTGAACCTCCGCATACCTCTGCATGACCCAGCAATTCCACTCTGCTATACACCCGACAGAAGTGTGTGCACACTGCATGCACCAAGATTCACACAAGAACATTCAGAGCAGCACTACTAATCAGAGCCCCATGCTGGGAACAACCCACATGTCCATCAGGAGCAGCTGGATAAGTAAAGTGTGGTATGGTCATACAGTGGAGTACTACACGGCAAAGAAAATGAAGCATTGCTCTGGGCGCCAGTGCAGATGAACCCCACACAGGTAATGTGGGGTGAAAGCAGCCACATACAAAAGAATACATACTGTGCTATTTCAACAGTATGCGGTTTAAAAACAGGCACAATCCTTGGATTAGATTAGAATACAATTCCCCTGGGCGGGGCAGGGGATGGAAGTGACGGGAGCGGCAGGGCACAAAGGCATTTACAGAGCTGTGGGGATGTGCTGTTTCCTTATCTGGGAGCTGGTTAGTTTCTGGAAAGTTCATTGGGCTGTACACTTAGGATTTGTGTACTTTTCTGTATGGATATTATACTTCATTTAAAAGTTCCCTAAAAATTCTAGTAAAGGACTTCAAAGAGGACTTGTAATAAGAGGAAAGATATTTCAATAATAAAACCCTCTGACTGGCGAATTGCACAGGATTTCAGAGCTGTGGGATCTTGGGCTCTTCCTGGCCCAGGAACCAGGAAGGAGACAGTTCTCAAAAGCCAAGAAGCGTGGGAGGCTGCCAGGGCACACCAGGGCTGCGGAAACCAGAGCCACCTCGGTTCCCTTTCCCTGGCCTGGCCTGCCCTCCACAGAACCACAAGCGCAACAGCAAGCCCACTGTCCACCAGGTTCCCAGGTTCCGCTGAGCTCCAGCTCTTTGGGGATTACTTCCTACAACATGTTTCTCTCCCGAGAGCAGTTTTCTGGTTCATTTTCTTGTTTGATTTTCTCAAAGACCCTCTAAGGGGAGCACGGGGAAGATGAGACCCAGAGAGGGGTGGGGTCAAAAGACTTGTTGAAGGTCATCCTACTAGCAAGTGGCCCAGCTGGGACTCAGACCGCTAACCCCACACTTTTTGGCTGTACTACAGATGGGCTGTTCCCAGTAATGGCCATGCTGTTGCTTAGTGAGTGCCTTCCCTGGGGATGGACCCAAGGAAGTGGGTGCTATTATTTCACCCCCACTTTACAGATGAAAAAACTGAGGGTCAGAAAATCCAAATGCCTTGTCCAGAGTCTCTGGCCAGGAAGTGCAGAGCGCAGATTGAAACAAGCGGACTGTCTGAATGGAGTCTGAGCTCTGAACCGCTAGTCCCATCGTCCTCCAACCCAGCTGGACCTCCTCTGGGGTTCCTGTGGAGCTTGCAGAAATGCAGGTTCCCTGACTCCACCCCAGACCTCACGTTTGTAGACTTTGAATAGGGCTGAACGCTCTGTATTTTTTAACACTACTAGGCATTTGGGAAGCTCAGCTCTAAATGAGGCTGCCCCTAAAATATAACAGGGAAAGCAAAACAATTTCAAGGTGAAGACTAATTTAGCAACTTCCAAATTAACTCACTGAGCCTCTTTAATAATTAGAGTTCTCCTAATGATGGTACACACCCCACAAGAAGGATCGAGAATAGTCCAGCTGGCTGGGTAATTCTGGGACAGGCGGTCAGCTACACTTGGGGTGGGGTAGTGACTGGCAAAGGCTGCCGGGCGGGCTCTTGGGGGACTGGTGATGTCTGCTTTGCACTCTGGTTGCTGTTTAGCCATTATCTGTATTCACTTGGTAAAATTTCATCAAGTTCTAACTTAGACTGATGCGCTTTGGTTCTGAATATTTACAAAATGAAAAAAACTCAGGCTGACAGTCTGTCAGAGACACCAGGAGGAATCTTTGCACAGAACAGAGCGTTATACCAGGGGTCAGACAGGGTTCTTCTAATTTTCCACTTCCAAAAGTTGGAGATTCTAGGATTTAAACTTTCCGAGATGCTATGATTCTCTGAGTCAATTCCTAAGACTTCAGGAGCCCCCGAATCTGCAAAGCAGCTCATGTTTAGTGAGCTCTTAAAGTGGAGCGGTTACTGTGCTAAGAGCCTTACACGTGTTGATGCTGAGCAGCCCCCGAGGCAGAGAGCATGCTGCACCCCTACACCCCTGGGGGAGCGGAAACGATGTGCCCGAGGTCACGGAGGTAGGAAGTGGCGGTCAGGACAGAGCTCACGTGCCCAACCACGATGCCCTACTAATATTACACTCTGCCCCTTCCCAAGGCCAAACTTCTAAAGGTCTAAAATGATGCATTTTGTGCCATCTCACCTTGCATTTGTTGGAAGGACCCCAGAGGGAAGGGGACGCTGCAAGGACAGACAGCAAGCAGCTCTGGCCCGGGACTTGCGAGCACACACAGGCCAACATGCGCACACACGTGCTGACGTTGCCCTATGGCTGGCATGTACAGTCCTGCTGTGCTTGCTCTGAGGCCAACTTCTGCGGGCACTGGAGCTGAACGTGAGCTGGGAACTGGAGAGTTCTCCAGTGCAGGCTCCCTGCCCCCAGCCAGGGGGCAGCCACCTCACCGTTGCGTCCCTCCTCACAGGGGCCACGCCAGTCTCAGGAATGGAAAAGGACTCAGCAGGAAGCGGGGCAGGGAGGGAGTTCTCTCTTCTGCAGCCTCCAACCCGGAAAATGCTTAAGGCATCCCCTCTTTCCAGTAGATGGATTTTAGGGAATAATTTGGTAATCAATGGGTAATGATAAGAGTATCAGGCCCTGCAATTGGCCAAGGGGGAAACAATACATTTTAACCTTCTACTCTGACCCCCCTTAAATCTGTGCTGCACCCCACAGCCACACACACCTAGCCAAGGTGCTCTTTGACTTTAACTCTCCCAACACAGTCCTCCAGTATCTACACAATACAAGCCATGCTCCTCTGATGGCTTTCTGAAGTCCTGTGTTTTGAAGATATACTTGGAAATATTTCCAGATTAAATTATATACTGAGATATGCTTCAGAATAATTTTGGGAGGCAAGGGTTATTGGGGGTGTAGAGGAAACCTAATTGCTGAAGCTGGGTGACAGGGTTTTAAAAATACTATTCTGCATACATTCGTGTATTTCTATCATTTCCCATTAATAAAAAATTATATGTAAACTACATGTTTTAAAAAGCCGTACCGCTTGGCCTGACACACAGGGCCCTCAACGGCCTGGTCCGGCCCAGCTGTTTTCCCTGAACCGCGTGCCTTTGCTCACGCTACTTGCTCTTCCTGAATTGCCTTTTCCCCATTTAAGCCTTGTTTGGCCGTCCACACTGATGGTCAGTGACAGTTCCTCCAGGAAGACTTCATTGATTCCATAACTGGTTTCTGGGCCGCACTCCAGCCCCAGGTTGCCTCTGTTTTACTACTGACCTCAAGGTATTCAAACCACTCACTTACGGGCCTGCCTCTGCCAACTGTGAATAAAGTTTGGGGGTTAACTGCTCACTCAGTGTCTATGGAACTGAGTGTTCGTGAGAAACCCAAAGCTGTGTGACTGAAAGGAAGTGGCTTAGCTTCTCTGAGTCTCTATTTGTCTCTACACTGAAAACAGCAATCGCAACAACAGACAGAAGACACACAGGGTAGTGACGAACGGCCTGCGGGCAGTTGTGTGTGGAGTAAAGAGGAGGCACACATGAGACAGTCCAACCTGGGGACAGATGCATAGAGAGGCTCCAGAAATCAGCTTTTCTTTCCAACATTTAAATCCCATGCTCAGATGGCTCCCAGAAATGACATACTGACCCAGGACACCAGCACAAACAGGCTATTGAATTTAGGCAGGTAATACAAAATCTGCAGCTTCATCCGTCAAATGGTACCAATAATTCTTGAAAGTAAATTTCAAGGAGCTCCCGAGGACCTCTCCAGTTGTACGGCAGCGCACACCTGCCGCCTCGCTGGCAGGGGGTGTGCCGTGGTGTGTGCACATGTTGGTGCGTGTGTGTGTAGTGGTGTGTGCACACGTTGGTGCACGTGTGTGTGTAGGTGGGTGTTGGGGGAAAGGTCTGGTTAACGTCCCCTGTCCTGGGAAGGGCAGCTTGAGCTTGTTGTTGATCCCAAATTGCCTCCGAGGTCTATGGGGACAATTCACTGGCCTCCAAGCCTGACCACCCATGTAGGAGACGGGGTGGTATTACCTGAGCTAGGTAGTGAGAGGCAGAGGAAAGTGAGCAGGTCTGGCTAGTGGTCCTGCCCTGCCCCTCACTGGCTGTGTGACCTCGGTCTAGTTATCAGTCTTGCCTGGTGAGGCCCCAGCATCTCCATCTGCCCCTTCCCCTCCCGACTCCTGTCTCTGATTGGGTGGGACTAATGCGTAGTCCCTCCAAGTGGCAGTTCTCAGGTATGACTTAGAAGTGAAGATTCATTCATTCTCTCAGCAGCTATGCAGTGAGCTTCCTGCATGTGCCAGGCCATGGACTAGACACAAGTGCTAGGGCAGTGAGCAGCTCTCAGTAAGAGAGACAGTACCAAACAAAAAATATACAAATAACTAAAATTCCAAGTGTGGTTTGTCTTAGGAGGGAGTACCTCCAGGTGCTGTGGGTGACCTCCATTCCAGGGGAACAACCGATGACGCTGCTGAGGACTGTGAACGTCATAAATAAGGCCCTCAACTGATTCTCCCATCAGTTCTCCGAGAACAGGACCAGCCCCACTTTTCAAATGAGACGGCTGAGCTTTAGAGATGTCATGGCCCAGGTCACATGATAAATACTTTGCAAGATTTGGACCTACATTTGTCTTTGTGCAATGGGAGTGTCCAGAGACCCCCACTGTAAATGTTAGCATTAGTACCATTAGTCAGAGAAATAGTGGTATTGAAGTTTGGAGCTAGCTTAGCTTGTGCTGGGGACCCAGGAAGCACAGGAAGCCTGCAGAGGCTCTGCCCGTCCAGTCCTGAAGAAATCTGAAAGGCAGGGCCCGTGTGCAGAGTTCAGGTCCCTGCGTGTAGCGACCTCGTTGCCCCCAGCTCACACTGGCTTTCTCTAAGGTTTGTTGCCTGTCTCACAGTCTCTCCCACCTGACCCCACCTGGCCGGCAGCAGAGCCGGTGCCATGGCCTGTCATGTGGCAGCCGAAAGGAGAATTTCCAGGCTGAGCTGAGTTCAGTTGCACTCAGAGAAGAGGGTTCGGGGGGCGGAGCATGGTGTTCCAGCTCACCTGGGCCAGGTGCAGGGCCGCTCGGGTATGGAGGGTGCCTGGCAGCCCCTCCAGGCCACGGGGAGCACGGGCACAGCTGACAGGTGGCGATGGAGAACGTCAGTGTCCCTCTGCGTCTGACCCCCGAGTCCTTGAGAAGGCCACTGAGAGTCATGGAACCAGGGAGACAGTCCAGGGAGAACTTCACTCCCTCTGGTTACTCCCCTGGGACGCTCAGGGGAGAAGGAGCCCCTCTGTTTCCCTCCTGCCGGCTAACTGACGTCATGGACTCAGCACCTTCCTGCCAGAAGGGGAACCTGTGCTCCAGTGACCTGTGTGCCTGGGGAAACCCAAGCTTGCCGCTAACTGACCATAGGACACTGAGCCCTTTGGGTTCCTCGCCTGCAAAATGCAATCATTCCTGTTTTGCCTACCTAACAGGCTTGTCAGTGTGAATCGATTAATGACTGATCTTAATCATCCAACCACCTTTATTTTATAAGCAGGGAAATCAGTCCAAAGAGGCATTTGTTATCCTAGGCCACAGAGCCTGTGAGTCACAGAGACACAAGTAGTGAAATTCTCCTTTCACCTCTCCTGCTTTGAAAACTCAGGTGCGGCTCCGGCACAGAACACACAGGGGAATATCAGCTGGAATGATAGCTGTTAGTACCATCCTGCGGGGAGGGCGCTGCTAACCTGCCAGGGCTCAGCTCCCCGTGGGTAAAACCAGCTGAGGAACTAGAAACGCTGGAGTCTGGAGCCGGCTTCTCTACCCGCCCCCACTCCGAGCCCAGGCGTCAGCTCCGGAGTGTGCCTGGGGACAGAGGCGGCCTTTCAGAGCCCTCGGTAGACCCCAGTCTGGGCCAGGCGGCACCCCTACCCCTGCGCAGCGCTGCCCTCTGGCCTGGTGGCTCTGCCCGGTGCTCCACTGCAGCCCCCCACTTCTGAAGGTGCGCATCAGATCTCTGCACCCCCAGGACGGGAGCAGAGCTGCTCCCACTGCCCCGACCACACCCAGCGTCGCCTCTGGTGCCTGGGAGACTTGCAGCTTTTCGCAGACCTTGAAGATCACGAGCATCCCCATTTTATAGCTGGGAAAGCTGAGGTTCTAATCCGGTGCCGATAAGGAGTCGCAGGAGGGCCAGCGCTGGCCAGCTTATCCGACTCCCCCGCCAGCTGTTCCTTCTCCTCACCAGGTGGCCCTGTCTGGCCCTCTGGACCCACACAAGCAGCCAGCACCTCTCTGTTCTTTGGTGCCAGCACTTCCCCCCCAAAACACAGGGAAAATGGCCCTTACATCCCCCTGAAGGCTCATCCTCAGAAAGCCCAAAAAGGGGATTTCATTCTTCCAGGGACAAGAGTCCAACTTTTCATTTGTGCAAATATGACCTTGCTCCTCCATAGAATCAAAGTCCTAGCCTGTCCCTTGCTGAGCTCCAATTCTCAGGCCCAAGGTTCAGGCTGGCTACATCTCTGGCTTCATTCAGTGTACCCAGGTGAGCCAAGGCCCAGGTGTCCCTGTCCTAGCCCTCCATGCCTGCCTCAGCCATGCCCTGGTTCTGCCCCCACTTTCCAACCGCCCCCAACGCCCGCCTTCACTAGGACAGGGCACAAGAATGGATTAGCTTGGCACCCCTCCCCCACCTTCCCACCCTCCAGCAGTTCTTACCTGGGCCCTTCAGGTAGGGGAGGGTGCCCCCGGCTGGGCTGCTGGGCTGGAGCCCCTTCCACGAGCACGGGGCTGACAAGCTCAGGAGGGAGGTGCAGAGAGGGAGCAGGAAGGCGCGCTCTCCGCTCTCCGGAGAGGCTGCTGAGAAAGTTGGAGTAGGTGTGTCCCAGCCCAGGAGGAGGAGGGGGGAAAAGGAGGTGGGAGAATTGGGGCGGATCATCCCCTCCTGCCAGCTCTCTGTCTCACGAACAGGGAGGGAGGAAGCCAACTGGTTTGTGGCCCAGAACTCACGGTGGGGAATCGAGTCATGGAAAATGACGGCTGGAAAGTTGCTGAGAAATCAGGCCCATCTCCACCTCCCTTCTCAGTTTTGCGGAGGGATGAACTGAGTGAGACCCGAGACAGGTAGCATCTGCCGAGGACACACAGAGACCATGAGGGGACCGGGAAAGGGCCCCTGTCTCTCAGCTCTGGGGCCAGGGTTCTCCCCACTGTCCTCCCCCACAGCACAGATCTGAGAGACAGCTGCCACCATCCCTCCACCCAGGCTGTCCTAGCTCTGTAACCTTGGCAGAGTGACTTAATCTGAGCCTCAGTTTCCTTTTTGAAAAGAGGGAGATAATAATAACTCCTACCCCACGAGGTTGTTATGGGGACTAAATGAGAGAAAGTTGATGGAGAGCATTTAGCAGAAAAAGCCCTCCATAAAAGGTAATTCTTCTCATTGTCATTAACTGTGATTCCCTCCATAAGCGACAGCCTCTCCGAGCTTTCCCCGTCTGTCTGCGAAGTGGAGGTAACAGGAGCCTCTGCTTCCAAGGTTGTGCAGATCACGTCTGTAGAGTGCAAAGCACAATGCGTGGCGTCGTGCTAGGAAGCAAGATACCTTGGTTTTGCCGTATTTTACGGGGTGCCTCTCTGCTCTGGCTCCCCAGATGTTCCAATATGCTGCTCCTTGTGTTGAGAACCTGTGTTTTAAGGGGAGAGAAAAAGAATTAAACTCTCCCTGTCTCTCTTTCTCTCTCTCATTGCCACACTTTCTTTGTTATAGGTGCATTTATCTGCTTGTTTCTTGTTTCTTGAGCTTGTTTCTTGTTATCAGCGGAGACCCTACACCTTCCCTTTTCCAGGCATGGAGGACATAGAGGGAAATGAAATGGTTCCTGCCCCAGAGAGCTGAAAATAGCTCTGCAGCCATCCTGTCTGATTCCCTCTCCCACACCAGGATTTGCAGCCTCTCTGCAGCTTTCCTGGCAAGTGAGTCTTTTCTTGCACACCTCTAATTACAGGGAGCTCATTACCTCTCCCAGCTGTCAGTTCTGACTGTTAGCAATTCTACTTGATGTTCAGCTGAGCAGCCACCCGTGAATCTGATGACTAATCAGGAATTCTACATATCTGTGTTGTTACTGTTACTGTAAGCAATGAGACCCAAGGCAAATGACTTATATTTGCAAAATCTGTTTTCTTATTTGTTAAATGGGTTCCCAGCTGCTGGAGGCACTCAGAACAGATCTACTTCCTTTGCCATGTGACAGAAAGTGAGGCCTGGATCTATGGTTTAGGACCTGGCTTCCTAGAAGTTGAGGCTGTTCGCTAGTGAAGACGGAACCGTTAAAGTTCATAGGCTGTTGGCTATTTCCCAGCTCTCGGGACATATTCATTCGTGGAGCTGTTCCAGCCACTGTGAGCTGTGCCTTGGCAACCTGTAACTGCTGTGGTGCATTGCCCAAGACACCCAGAGGCGCTCCCTGAGAGAAGGACTCCCCCAGGCCTCCCTCCTACAAGCTGCCCCATCCCTGCATGAGGTGGGGGGTGAGGTTTGCAGCCTGAGGGGAGCTACCGTGATTAACTCTGGTGGGAAGGCTAACCTGGGCCATTACCCACCCAGGTGATTGCCGCCCAAGTCTCTGAGCCTGGGCTGATTAGACATTAACCCGAGGGAGAGTGGCCGGGCGGCCCCACAAGCCCTTTGACTAGTCATGTGCACAGTGGCAGGTGACCCTCTTTCTTCGGGCCCCCATCTGGATCCAGCCTGCCCAGCGCAGGGACCCTCTGCAGCCTGGGGTGGGGGGCCAGCAGGGAGAGGAGATGAGTATTGGGATGGACTGCAGAACCCCATAATGCTACCAAGACCCATCCCCTCCTCCCCAGGTCCCCTGCCACTGCTGAGCCAGGCCCTAATCCTTCTCCCTGCTGGCCCCAGGACCCAACTAGGGGATTGGCTGTCCTCTAGTCTCTTGTGTACCAGGAAATGGACTCCTTAGACTCCCCCAATCATGCTTAGAAGCTTCTCATCCCAAGCCCCTGCCCATAGCTTCCTGGGCATCTAAAACTGTACCTATCCATCGTGGTACAGCCCACACACCACCTCCCCTCTGTGAGCTCACCCGACCATGCTCTTGATCTGATCAATCAGTAGTAGTAGTGGTAGTAGTAATAATAATAATAGTTAGTCTTTATGTCAGGCACTGAACTCAGCACTGTGCAGGGATTATCTAATTTCTCTGAACACTACCACAATGGAGTAGGCACTGTTACCATTCTCTTTCTCAGATGAAGAAACTGAAGCTCACAAAAGCTTTGATTACCGGCCCAAGGTTGCCGTCTAAACTAAGCTGAGTTTCGAGCCCCAGTCTGTCTGAAGCCACCCAGGTTCTGAGCTGCATTGCCCTGGGCATCTCCTCCCAACCCGCCGCCCTCCGTCCGCACAGCCTGCTCTGTGAGTGACCCTCTGCTTCGCGTCCTACTTCCGCATGCCCCTCCCTTCACCTCCAGGCCAGCCCCTCTCTATTTCAAGCTCTTCAGGGATGGATCTCTGTCTAACCCAGGGGTTCTCAGTCGAGGCTGCACATTAGCACCCCTGTGCCCCCAGGAGTCAGGGGTGGGGGGCTTCTACAAGTCCTGATGCCCAGGCCCCACCCCAGACCAATTACATGGAACTCTCTGGGGGTGGGGATCAGGATCAGGTTACTACACAGGGGCAGGCATGTTGTAGGCACTGAAAAAAATTACATCTGATTGTGAATCTCCTGTCTGGACCTCAGTTTCCTTAGTTCAATGAAGCAGGTATCGAACTCTGACCTTTGAGGCTCTCAAGTTCTGATATTCTTTGCAAGGATGTTGTAGGCTTCTAAAGAAAGGTCTGGCAAGCAGTCGCTGTCCACTCACTGCCCCTGCTTGCCTAGGAAAGCTGCATTCTCCCCAGTGGACCGGCTGAGCCGTTCCTGCCCACCTCCTAGGTCTTCCTGTGTTCCCTGGCGGGAAGAGGATAAAGGAGGGCCTGAACCCTGATGAAAACTCTAAGCAAGTGGCCAATTTCAGGGTGCCCACAGAGTCTGGGAGCACAGATAGTATTATTTTCATTTTTAACAGACTGGGCCCCTTCGATTCCTTCTGGGGCAGGCTGAAGGCTCAGGCTTCTTTGGTGGAAATCACGAGAAAGTGAGCATCACAGATGCGTGTGCAGGGTTGGCTGGCCAATGTCCTGGTCGGCCCAGGACTGAGGGGTTCCCAGGACGTGGGGAAGGGCCCAGGGGAAGGCGAATTGTGTGTTGGTCACTCTCGCGGAGGGAACCCCTGCCCTGCTGCATTCCCTACACCTGTTGCAAATCCAAAGGAGGTGCTGAGTGAGTGTGGTCCACTGTGGAAGACCGGTCTCCAGAGAAGATGCACTCACTGGGAACAGTTGGCTGATGCACTGGTTGCGCTGAGATGACGTGTTCAATGGCCATGAAATGCAAACTGTGCTTTCCAGGGCAGGGGTTCCTCAGTTGTACTGCATTCTCCCTGGGGAGGGTCACCCAGCCAGGTGGGAGACAGGGACTGAGCAGAGACCCTAGAGTCTGGACTGTGGACCTGTGAACAGAAAAGGCTCCAGAGGCCTGGCTGTCAAAGGGACATGATGACTTTAAGGAGGATGAAATCATCAGGGGTGGGGTGGGGGTGGGGACTGAGGCCACCTGGCTGCTTGAGGGCTGCAGTCTGCAGCCTAGAAGGGGAAGCAGAAGGTGGAAGGCAGGTGGGCTGTGGGGGCGGAGCCTGGGATGTCAGCTCTGTGGCTGACAGATGGGACCCAGCAGGAGTGGGATCGGCCAGACCTGGTGTTGCCTGGGGTGCCTGGGAATGTAATCAAACACTCAGCAGACCCGCTGGCCATGGGCATCTGGACACCACCGGGCCCTCCAGCTCATCCCGACCCCCAGCTGGCAGTTATGACAGGCTCTTGCCAGGAGAAGCGTCCGGCCTTGTTGGCCAAGGGCCGTGAGCATGAGCTCATTCATCTGCCACCAATCCAGCCTGTGGTCTGGCTGCCCCAGGCTGGCACTGGAGAGTGGGACTCTGGTGCTGAGAGCCAAGGGAGCCCAGTAGGCTGCTTCAATGGCCTTGGTTAGGTTGCCCCAACAGGAAGCCTGGGAGGTGGACTTGAAATAGAATCTCTGGTGTTATCCTTACCCTTACCTTGCCCCAGAGTTGGGGCTCTGATGTGGCCCTGGCCCTGGGAACCAGTCCCCCTCCCAGGTTCCCTGCTCTACAACCATGGGCTCCATTTCTAGCATCATTTCCCATTTGTTTCTGTTGTGCAGTAGTAAAAACAATAACAATTGTGGTAATAATAACTAATATTTGTTATGATTTAAGTACATCAATTCATTTAATCCTCAAATAGATCTCCTAAGGAGGTACTATTATTATCATTCTCATTTTGCAGAAGAAGAAACTGAGAGTCACAGAGACAGAGTTAAGTGGACTGTCCAAGGTCGTCCCACCCCTAAACGGTAGAGCCAGAATTTGGACTAAGTGCCTCTCGTTCCAAAACCTGCACTGTTACCTTCGCCCTAATGTTCTGCTCCAGCCAGATCACAGGACTGGGACCCATGAGCATGCTGCATGCATGTCGAAAGGCCCTGTGCTTGACTGAATGCTCTGCTGTTTCTATCTTGCAAACCTCAATTTTGAATAAGGTTCTCACATTGTCATTTTGCACTGGGCCCTGTAGATGATGTCACCAGTTCTGCAGATCAGCTGGATCCCTGGCCTCAGCCCAGAACCCTCCACTTGCTCATGGGGGGTCTCTACCCAGATCACTGTCCTGCTCACACCTGCCGGTGTCTCTCAAGGTTGCCTGCTCGGTAGCACTTCCTAATCTCCCCTACCATGCTCCCTTATAAGCTTCTAGGAGTTCTGTGCCCTGACAGAGCACAGATGGCTCTGTTCTGGTCTCCCAGGAAGGTCAGGGCCTTCCAGGTATCCATGTGTGGTCCTCCTCTTGCTGGATGCACTCATGGGGGGTGGGGTGCACAGGGTGAGGGTTGTTCTTGAAGTTAGACAGCAGGATTCAAACCCAGCTCTGCCATCTTGCAACTGTGTGGCCTTGGGCAAGTTACTTAACCCCTCTGGGGAGCAGTTTTCTCATCCACCCATTGTCAGTGGTAACAGTTCCTATCTTGCTGGGGCTGTTGGGATTAAATAAGGTGATGAATCAGTAAAACACGAAGCACTATGCCTGAGGCAAAAAAAGGTAGTTTCCTAGATCAGTTTGGTGCTTAATCTATCCATGAATTTCCGATAGCTCTTCCTGTCATGCTAATAAAATATGTTAGCTGCAGATGAATAGATGCAAAATTACTTTGGAAGTGCCACAGTGTCACACATGTGGAGAAATTGGACACAATTTTACAGATTTTTTAAGAAACTGAGACTTAGTGAGATTTGCTGCCTGTTCAGGCCCCCCTGCCCTCCCTCTCTGCCTCCCTCTCTCAGGTCCTGCTGGGTCGCTTCAGGGCCAGCAGGGCCGATGTCCTCGGGGGCAGGAGTCTACTTCTGCTGCCTGAATTCCCGAGCAGTGCTGGCAGCCCAACCAGCCCTTTCTCCCTTGGCAGCCGCATTCCAGACATTCTGCCCAGCCTAGAAAAGGACTGGCCCTCAGGGAGGAAACCCGGGAACCCAGGAACCCGGGCCTAGACAGGGGCCACGAGGACAGAGGCCAGTGTCTCCTGGGAGCAGGGATTTCTGGCCACTCCAGATTCCTCAACTTTTGAAGCCCTTAGCAAGGAGCAGGCCTCAGGCTCACCCAAGGCCCAAGATTCCAGGAGGGTTGCGCAGGGGAAACAGACTAGGAGCCTAGTCGTGGTCTAACTTCAGACTTCGTAGGACTCATCTGATAGGAGTGCGGGTGGGGTGTTAAAAATGCACATTCTAGCCACCCCCCACTCCCCATTCTGGAGAAACCCAGGACTCTGCCTTTTTAAATGAGCCTCCAGCCCCGGCTCGTGTGACTCAGTGGGTTGAGCACTGGCCTGCGAACCAAAATGCCGCTGGTTTGATTCTCAGTTGAGGCACATGCCTGGGGTGCAGGCTAGACGGGTATGTGAGAAGCAGCCAACGAATCGATGTTTCTCTCCCTCTCTAAAAATAAATACATAACGTCTTTAAATGAGCCTCCAAGAAGGTGCAGAACGAGGGTTGGGAGGCGCTGGTTCAGTCCACTGTATCAATGATACACAGAGAAGCTAAGGTCAAGCTTCCAGCTTCCCGGGTGATTCTGGGGCCCACTCCAGTGTGAGAGCCTCTGAGCTGAATGAATTCTGATGTCACATCTTAGGAGTCTGACTCTGACATAGGGCAGGGGCAGGGGAAGCAGGATACTTCCCAGGAACGAGGGGATGTCTGGCTAATTGGAGTGTCCTTGGCACTTGAAGCTGGACCCTACTGCTCGGATATTCCCTAGCATGGGTGTGGTCCCGTGGGATCCAGCCAGGGCTTCCCACTTCCCTTCCCTTCCCACCCGCAGGGCAATTCCCTTTCTCCCTTGCCATCCCTGGTCACCTTGATGTCATCTATGCAGGCGAGGCTGACTCAGGCTCTCTCCACCACCCGGAAGGCAGCTCCCCTGGCTCTCGATGGGGCCTGACTGGTTTGACTTGGTGAGGCGGCCTGTGGTTTCCAAATACCTCCTCTCCAGGGCCTTCAAGCACGCAGCACCCGGCTCTGTGGGGAACTCCACAGCGGCCTGGGTCCAGAGTAGTGCCATTCTCTTCGCCATCCTCAAGGTTCTGCCACGGCTGTGAGACCTTGAGCAAGGCCCTGTCCTTCTCGGGGCTTTCCTCTCCCTATCTGTAAAATAAGGTTGTACTCATTAATGCCTATGCCTGCAAAAAGCATCTAGTGAGCAAATCTATGCAAGGTTCGTTGAATGAATAAAAGTTGAAAAGTCGGTTCCAACTCTGAAGGACTGTGAATTCAAGCCAACCAGTGGGAACAAGGTGCTTACCTGGACTGGGAACTGAGTGGGGGAGCACCCTGCAAAAGACGTGGTCCTTGCAGACAGTGCGGGGTCTAGTCACCCAGTAAATCAGTATTTCCCTGGAATCCAGCATGGGGTAGGAGTGGGGCCAGGTCAGGGCAGTCAAGGAAGGACAAGGGGTCCACCCCCAAAGCAATCAGGGAAGAGCTCGAGTCAGGAGAGAGGCAAGTGGGAATCACAGCCATATGGCCTAAGGGCCCTGCGGAGAGGTCAGCAGAGAAAGTGTCCGTGGGAAGATGAGGTATCTGGAGAAGGGAGGCAGGAGACACATATAAGAGCATTTGATACATGGCAGACTCTGCATAAATGTTTGCTAGATTGAGTAGATGGAGTGTTGTAAAAACAAATCATGATAAATGGATACGAGAACTAGATATTGAACAGAGGACAGATAGAAATTAGCTGATGAAAGTAAGTTAGCAATGCATAGATGGATGGACACATGGATGGATAGACAGATGAATGGATGATGGACAAATGGATGGGCAAACAGAGAGACAGACAGGTAATCTTGGTCCAGAATCATTGGATTTAGGCTCAGATGTCCCAGTTTGGTTTTGGGCCCTTCTGCTTACTGCCTCTTACTGACCATGTGATCATAAGGATTTTGTGCTAAAAACAGGGATGACCGGTCCAGACTGCCACCTTCCCAGGAAATGATGAGAATTACCTGAAATAGCAGGTGGGAGGGACCTCTGCCTAAAGCTGCACGCAGGTGTCAGAGGAGAGTGGTTATAAGCACATCTAAAGGACTCCTCAGTCCTAGGTACACACCAGTAGGACAATGCAGGAGATTCACAACTGATGTGGAAAGTGACTAACAGAGGAACTGACACAGGAGGGGAATTTACATTACACAACAGTAGCTCCTGCTCCACCAAATAACGGTTGAGCAAACAGTCTGACGTTTCGGGGCTGCTTGAGGTCAGTGTCTGGCTTACTCACTTTTGTCTCACCAACCAAAGCACGCCACGGCTCCCCGACACAGCCCCTTCCATTGGGTTGCTCCGCGCTGCTCCCCTGTTCACCGTGATATCTTGGCCTCAGCGTCAGTATCCAGCGCCCGCCGATATCAGAATCACTTGGATGCCCCCTGACAAGTGCAGATTCCGGGGTCCCACCTCTGTCCATCCTCTAAATCAGAGTACTCTGATGTGCCCAGGTTAACGAAGTAACTAACAACCCCCAATGATCGTTCATTAACTGTCTGTTCACTTTGTGGCTGTTGTTGCTTGCCCAGGTTCACTGGTTGGAGTCTGGAAGAGTTGAGACTTGAACCTGGTTCTCCTGCTGCCTATTCCAGGGCCCCTGCCAGTGCCTCCTGCCAAGGCACAAGGAAAAGGCCCAAGTGACCTCCCCATGGCCCCATGCTCAGCGATTTCAGACCCCTCAGCAGCTCCCAGAGACAAGCTGCTCCAATTGCCTGAGGATTTCAAGCTAAGCCCTCCAGCTTTCGCCAGGCTGCTGCTGGGATCCTTGAATACCCAGGGATAAGGGAGGCCTAGTGGAGATAAGCGGTTCTTGTTCCCCTCCCATCTGGCTGCTGCCCAGGTGGAGGCCACACTAATGCCTGCACTGAAGGGCCAGGAACGGAGCCACGGAGGCCTCCCAGGAGAAGTGGAGTTGCTCGGTGCCCACAGACACCCGGGCTGTTGAGAGCAGCTGTGCTTGGCCCTCGCTGCTTATTGGGATCACCTGTGGGGCTTCATGGCCTAGTGGGTGAGACAGGTGCCGACAGACAAGTTTATATTTCAGTGTAACATTTTTTTAAAATGTATTTTATTAATTATGCTATTACAGTTGTCTCATTTCCCCCCTTCATTCCCCTCCACCCTGCACACCCTCTCCCACCCATATTCCCCCCTATAGTTCATGTCCATATATCATAAATTCTTTAACTTCTACATTTCCCACCATGCTTGCCCTCCCTCTGTCTATTTTCTACCTACCGTCTATGCTACTTATTCTCTGTACCTTCTCCGCCCCCCCACTCCCCTGTTGCTAACCCTCCATGTGTTTTCCATTTCTGTGGTTCTGTTCCTGTTCTAGTTGTTTGCTTGGTTTGCTTTTGTTTTAGATGTGGTTGTTAATAACTGTGAGTTTGTTGTCCTTTCCCTGTTCATCTTTTTTATCTTCTTTTTCTTAGCTAAGTCCCTTTAACATTTCATATAATAAGGGCTTGGTGATGATAAACTCCTTGAATCTGACCTTATATGAGAAGCTCTTTATCTGCCCTTCCATTCTAAATGAAAGCTTTGCTGGATAGAGCAATCTTGGATGGAGGTCCTTGCCTTTTATGACTTGGAATACTTCTTTCCAGCCCCTTCTTGCCTGTAAGGTCTCTTTTGAGAAATCAGCTGACAGTCTGATGGGGACTCCTTTGTAGGTGACTGTCCCCTTATCTCTTGCTGCTTCTAGAATTCTCTCCTTCATTTTCATCTTGGGTAATGTAATTATGATGTGCCTTGGTGTGTTCCTTCTTGGGTCCACCTTCTTTGGGACTCTCTGAGCTTCCTGGACTTCCCGGAAGTCTATTTCCTTTGCCAGAATGGCGAAGTTCTCCTTCATTTTTTATTCAAATACATTTTCAATTTCTTGCTCTTCCTCTTCCCCTTCTGGTACTCCTAAGATTCAGATGATGGAACATTTAAAGATGTCCTGGAGGTTCCTAAGCCTCTCCTCATTTTTTTGAATTCTTGTTTCTTCATTCTTTTCTGGTTGAATGTGTCTTTCTTTCTTCTGGTCCACACTGTTCATTAGAGTCCCAGTTTCTTTCCCATCACTGTTGGTTCCCTGTACATTTTCCTTCCTTTCACTTAGTGTAGCCTTTATTTTTTCATCTAATTTGTGACCAAAGTCAACCAATTCTGTGAGCATTCTGATCACCAGTGTTTTGAACTGTGCATCTGATAGGTTGGCTATCTTTTGGTCACTTAAAAGTATTGGCTCTGGGGCTTTGATTTGTTCTTGCCTTTGAGCCTTTTTTTTTGGTCTGGTCCTGCCTGTTTTGTAGTGAGGGGTGGAGCCTTAGGTGTTAGCCCGGGAGGGGCAACGCAGTCTCTGGGTTGTGTCGCTATATGTGGGGGCGGGGTCAGAGGGGGAACAACGGCACTTTTTCCTCTCTCAGATTTCAGTCCCCTCTGCCACCTCCCATGAGCAAACTGGGCCCTTATGGTGCTGGTTCCCGGTGGGCGGGCTTGTGTACATTCTGCCTTGTGTGCCTCACTGGGTCTGCTCATTGCCTTCCCACGTCTGGGGTCTGCCAGCTGCCACTTTTTCCTGCCACAACCCCTCTCCACTGCCCACCATCTCTGCCCCTCTTACCAGTCTGGATGAATGGTTGTTGGACTTCTGTACAGTTCAATTTTCTGTCTGTCAGTTGTTTTTTTTGCTTCTTAATTTTTGTTGTCCTTAATTTTGGTTGTGCCAGGAGGCACAGTGTGTCCCCCCACGCCTCCATCTTGGCCGGAAGTCTCCAGTGTGACATCTTTATAAGGAGATGTGAGCATGCAGCCGAAAGAGACACTAACTCTAACTTTTTAATTTTGCAAGTGAAGACTGTGAGGTTAACCAGAGAGGGTAAGAAACTTGCCCAAGTTCACAGCACAAGTCAGTGACAGAAGCGGAACTAGCATCCTTTCCCAGCTTCCACTTCTTTGCACTTGACGCTTCCATCCCTCGCTCCCTCACTCGGCAGATATCGCGGACCCTCCGTCAGATGCAGGCACTGCCCTGGGTGCTGGGAGTGCAGCAGTGAGCAAGACAGACAGATGTCCTGCCATCCTGACCTTCCCGCTGAGAGGAGACAGGAAAGAAGTAGACCAGAAAACCAATCAACGGGGTGATTCGAGCAAGCTTTGTCCTCTAGAGAAAATAAGGCAGAGAAAGGGCCTCGGTAGCTCAGGAACTGCTCCACTCTGAGCAGATGACCCCGTGGGGGCATCCGGGAGGTAAGGAGCCAGCTGCACAGACCGTGGAGAAAACATTCCAGGCCGAAGGAAGAGCAGCAGCCAGGCCATGCTTTGTCTACATCCAAGACCCAACCCCTTACTCCACTCCGAACCAAGGCAGCCACACACTGGAAGACAAACTGTGTTCATCTGAGGTATTCATCTTTTTGGTTTTTGCTTGGTGGGTGTTTGTCAGCTGAACTAGATGGAAGCTCCAAGACAGGAGGCACCATGGGGTCTTGTTCACCATTTCACCACATTGCCCAACAGCGTGTGTGAACGGGAACTGAAGGGGAACATGGTGGGGGAGGAAATTCTGATGAAGATGTGAAGAGTAAGAGTGTTTACCTCTAAGTACTCAACTGACAGGCTGTAAACGAGACTTTGCAAGATGCCAGTTGGTTACCAAAAAGTAACAAAGCCTCCCTCTTACCTGCCATAATTGCCCCACTTAATTCATTAAAGGATTATCCGGAGACAGGGAGGGGAGGGGCCTGACCTGGGAGTTCTGGCAGCAGCACAACTCCGAGGCAACAGGGAGCCAAGGGACCCCGAGTGGTAACAGCAGTCAGGTCAGGGGGGGCAGCCGGGCGGGGTTCTAGTCCTGTCTCTTCTCCTGAGTGACCCCGGGCAGTTTCCTCCCCTCTCTGGGCCTCAGTTCTCTCATCTGTGCAATGAAGGAGGACAGGCTAAAGAGTTTCAGACTCTGCTTGGAGCAGCCCTGGAGTCCCATGGAGGAGTTCTCAGGGCCTGTGTTGGGGGAAGGGGCAGCAGAAGGTAGACAGGACAGAGAGAAGTGAGACCCCACTCCTTTCAGCCAGAACAGCCCTGCTTGAACCGGTTTCACACTCTGGGTTTCTTCATAAGCAGGTGGTATATGCAGTGATCATACAAATAAACACTGAGCCCTCCCACGTTGCTGGGTGGATTATGTGTGATATAATGCACGTGAAATGCTAGTGCAATAACCCTGTGTAGCGTTGGTATCAGTTTTGCAAATGAGGAAACTGTGGCTCTGAGCCATTCAATACCTTCTCTAGGGTCTGATCTGGGCTGTAGACGCTTGCAGCAAGACCCCCGAGTCGTCACTTTAAGGGTACAGATGTTTTGTGTTCAACTGTCTGGCTCTTGGGGGCTCTGCTGTGTACTGACACTGGCCGTGAGGGTCACTGAGGGAGACAATGCACAGGACATGCTCCCAGAGGCCTTGCCGTACGGTAAAGGCTCAGTAGTCGTTAGCCATTATTATGATTATTAGTATTTTAATTTCACGTGAAGACTGATTCCACTTCTGAAATGTGTTTGGAAAGGACTGCAGTGGCTGATTGCCGAGGAGCCTCCAGCCCTCGCAGTCTGCTTTTCAGAGGAAGGGACGATGCTGCTGGCGGACACCCAGGGCGATGCTGACAGGAAAGGGGTTCATGCCAGTGTCTGCAAAATGAGAGGACAAGCCAGTGAGATTTCATAACACTCACTTCATTTCACTTAAAGGACTGTCCTTGAGTCAGAGATGACAACTTATCTAACACTAAAAACGCTTGGTGACTTTTGAGCACTCCCTGGGCGCCAGACACCCTGCACTGTGCTCTGGTCTACCTCCCACGACATCTCCATTTAGTTGAGGACACTGAGGCCCAGCACAGTCAGCTAGCTTGTCTGAGGTCCCCAGCTGGAAAGTGGCAGAGCGGGAACTCGCACCAAAGACCCCGACGCCAGAGCTCTGTGCTCTTAACCAGCACGCTGTCTGAGGGTTCGCTCTTCTGTTTAACGGCTTTATTGAAGTATAATTCACATAACATAAAGTTGACCCATTTAAAGTGTGCAAGGCAATGGCTTTGGGTCTATTTGGGTTAGGCCATGGTTACCATAATGTAGCTGTAGAACCTCTCCATCACGCCGAAAAGGAGCCTCATCCCCCTTGCCAGTCACTGCCCAATCCCCATGTCTCACCTCCAGCCCCTATCAGCCCAAACACAAACCTACCTCCTACCTCTGTATATTAGCCTATTCCAGACATTTCAAATCAGTGGAATTATTCTATATGTGTTCTTTTGTTACTGGCTTCTTTCAATGGGCATAATGCTTTTGAGGCTCATTCATGTGGTAGCATATAACAGTATCTGATACACTTCTATAGCTAAATAAAACTTCATGGAGTTCCCATCAGACTGTCAGCAGATTTCTCAAAAGAGACCTTATAGGCAAGAAGGGGCTGGAAAGAAGTATTCCAAGTCATGAAATCCAAAGACCTGCTTCTCAGATAAGATCAAATTCAAGGAGTTCATCATCACCAAGCCCTTATTCTATGAAATGTTAAAGGGACTTATCTAAGAAAAAGAAGATAAAAAATATGAACAGTGAAAGGACAGCAAACTCACAGTTATTAACAACCACGCCTAAAACAAAAGCAAATTAAGAGGACAGCTAGATCAGGAGTGAACCATAGAAATGAAGATCACATGGAGGGTTAGCAACAGGGGAATGGGAGGAGGAGAAGGGGGGAGAAGGTACAGAGAATAAGTAGCATAGACAGCAGGTAGAAAATAGATGGGGAGGGCAAGAATACTATGGGAAATATAGAATCCAAAGAACTTGAGACACATGGTCATAAACTAAAGGGGGGGGGAATGGTGGGGGCTGGTGGGTGCAGGGTGGAGGGGAATGAAGGGGGGAATAGAACAACTGTAATGGCATAATCAATAAAATCAAATAAAAAAAACTCCATGGTATGGGTATGCCCCACTTTGTTTATCTGTTCATTAGTGGATGGTCACTGGGGCTTTTTCTACTTTTTAGCTATTTGGAATAATGTTGCTATGAACATTTGTGTATGAGGGTTTTTTTGTTTGTTTTGGGGTTTTTGTGGATACGTGTTTTTATTTCCCTTGGGTAGATAACGTAGGAGGAGAGTGGCTGGGTCATATGGTAATTCTATCATTAGCGTTTTGAAGAATTGCCAAGCTGTTTCCCAAAGCAGCCATTTTGCAATCTATGTAGCAGTGTATAAGGGTTCCAATTTCTCTACATCCTTGCCAACACTTGTTATTATCTGTCTTCTTGATTATAACCATCCTAGTCAGTGTGAAATTATACCTTATTGTGGTTTTAATTTGCATTTCCCTAATGACTGAGGGTGTTGAACATTTTTTCATTTGCTTATTGGCCATTTGTGAATCTTCTTTGGAAAAGTGTCTATTTAAATCTTTTGCACATTTTAAAATTAGGTTGTCTTTGTTACTAAGTTGTAAGAGTTTTAAAAATATTAATATATTCTGGGTACAACTTTCTTATCTCATATATATATAAGTTGCAAATATTTTCCCCATTTTGTGGGCTGTCCTTTCACTTGCTTGATGATGTCATTGCAAACACAAAAGTTTTTAATTTGATGATATCCAGTTTATCAGTTTTTAAAATTGCATATGCTGCCCTGGCTGCTATAGCTCAGTGGATTGAGTGTGGGCCTGCGAACCAGACAATTGCAGTTTGATTGCCAGTCAGGGCACATGCCAGGGTTGCAGGCTGGTTCCATCCAGGCCAGTTCCCAGCAGGGGACCCACGAAAGGCAACCACACATTGATGTTCTCTCCCTCTCTTCCTCTCTAAAAATAAATAAATAAATAAATAAATAAATAAATAAATAAATAAATAATCTTTAAAAAAATTGCATATGCTTTCTTTAGGCATTATATTTAGAAAATCATTGCCTAATTTACAGTTGTAAAGATTTACCTCTATATTTTCTAAGTGTTTATAGTTTTTTAAATTTAGGTCCGTGGTCCATGTTGAGCGAAGTTTTTTATATCATGAGATACAGGACTCTATATTGGTCTTTTGCATTTGCAGATCCAATTGTCCCAGTGCTGTTTGTTGCAAAAAACTGTTCTTTCCCCCTGGAATTTCCTTGACGGCCTTGTCACAGTCAGTGACCATGAACGTGAAGGTAATTTCTGGACTCTCCCTTTTCTCCTGTCGACCCGGGTGCCTGTCCCGATCGCTACGGCTTCGTAGTGAGTTTTGAAATGAGGGAGTGTGAGTCCTTTGACTTTGTTCTTCTTTGTTCAAGATTGTTTTTTACTTTTCTGGGTCCCTTGCATTTCCGTTTGAATTTTAGAATTAGCTTATTAAATTCTGCAGTAAAAAAAACAGGTCCCCCTTTTAAGAGAGTTATTTTTCTTATGAAATAAAGTGATAGAACATAGTAACTGTAATTTTTTAATGACCTTACTTGACAAAGAAAAACAATGGTACCTTGGGCCTCTAAAATTGTGGGGAATTTTACCAGGCTATGAAGTCCAAAAGTGACTTGGAAAGTCCTGGAGAATGGGCCAGACGCCGAGGCGGGAGAGAGAGGGCGCGCTGCTGGGAGTGAGCACGATGGGAGGCAGCGAATGGCATCGAGGAGGGAGGCAGGGGCTACCCGGGTCTGTGTGGTTGCAGCTCTGTGTCGGACGGAGCATCTGAAGAGCCGAGAGGTGGATGTGGAAGACCCCATTTTCATGAAAGGCCCAAGAGATTCCTGGGGAGAAAGTCACTCTCGGGAAAGGCACCCAGATCTTGGGCCCAAGAGAGGCATCGCTTCTCAGGGTGAGGGAAAGTGATATCCAGTGTCTGAAAGCAAAACACGTACCTGGAGCGGAGCCCTGCCCGTGCAGCACCTCATCTGATGCTTTCCACGATCCTGAGCTCACGTCGTGGCTGCTTGTTTAACTGCCTAACACAGCGCTGTTCAGTAGAAACACCCTGTGAGCCACATCTGGCATTTTCTTTTTTCTTTTAAAGATTTTGTTTATTTATTTTTAGACAGAGGGGAAGGGAAGGAGAAAGAGAAGAAGAGAAACATGAATGTGTGGTTGCCTCTCATGCGCCCCCAACAGGGCACCCAGCTTGCAACCCAGGCATGTGCCCTGACTGGAAAACAAACCTGTGACCCTCTGGCCCACCGGCCACACTCAATCCACTGAGCCGCACCAGCCAGGGCCGCGTATGTGATTTCCAACTGCCAAGAGCCAAACGAAAAATGTAAGAAGAAACAGGTGAGATTCATGCTGATAATATGCTTTTACTTAAGTCAGTATGTTCAAAATTTATCATTTTCAACATATCATCAATATTTAGATACTTACTAGTGAGGTTTTTTATTCTTTTTTCTTATTAACACATTAAAGTCCAATGTTTTTATACATGATCAGCACGTCTTGACTCAAATGTGAAATTTTCATCATCAATATTTGATCTGCATATAGATTTCACAAGTTGAAAAAGTAGCTTCATGTGCCAGGGTTATTTGAAGCACTGAAAAGTGAACCAAATGTGTTATTAAGTTTAAATGACAATTAATAAGAATTAAATAAAATTCAAAATTCAGATCCTCAATCACAGTTGCCAGATTTCAAATGCTGACAGCCATGGGAAGTCAGTGGCCATCTCATGCGACACACAGGCCACAACTCCTGTCCCCTTCTGTGTCATGAAGGCCGTGATGAAGTCAGCTTGTTGACTACTGCTCTTGCATGGTGTGGGCACATAGTAGGTATTCAGTAAGCTTCATTAACTAATGTGCGAGTGGATGAATCGATGAGCAAAGTGAGCGAATGAACAAATAAAATGACTAGGAAACATACAAGTGCACTAACTGGGTCAAATGCCTACAGCCAGTGTCAAGGAGGGACTTCAAAGCCAGGTCTGACTCATCCCGAAGTTATTGGCAGCAACAGCCGTGTGTGGGTATAGGAAAGGAAGACAGAAGCCTGGACCACTGCGCCAGGGACCGTCAGGGTGCCCACGGTGCCCTGCCAGGGCTCCACGGCACTCTTTGCCCACCCACTCTCCCTGACCTGCTGTGCCATCTTCCCCGGCCAAGCTGTGGGGGTGTTCCAGGAGCCCAGTGGACAAAAGGCTGGTGGGGGCCGGTGATGCCATGGACGTGGTGACAGCCAGCCACACCAAGCACAAGGGCAAAATTCTGGGCACAGGAAGTGGGCACCTGCTACATAGAGCCCTTGTTTGTCTTGAAATCTGCGAGACTGACCTGACCTCACAGCTGGTCACAGTCCTGGGGCTGGCCCCAGTCTGGAGTGAGAAGCCAAGGGGAGACTTTAGTTTCAGTCACAGGACTTCAGAGCTGGAAAGAGTTGGAGGGATCACTTGTCCAAAACATTCATTTTTATAGCTCAGGTAACTGGGGCCCAGGAAAGGCAAGGCCCCATGCATGACTGAACAGTGGTATCTTTAAAAGGAGAGGCCACAGCTTAGTTTTCCTATCGGTGATACCACTTCCTTTCACTAAAGCAGTACCAGGTCCAGGCTCTTTTCCAGCCCTGCCAGTTTTCCTGCTACCCCCATAATGCTGAGCCCCAGCATCTTTAGAAAAGTAGCCACCATGCCAAAAATTTCGGCTGGTTCTGCTTGGAGCTTTTGCTGACTATCCTCTCTGCCTGCAATGCCCTTCCTCCCTTGCTCTGTTCGCTTCTCAGTCTGTCTGGATAATACCCACCTTCAAGGCTGGGCTCCAGTGTCACTGCTTCTGGGAAATTTCTTTCTGTCCCACCGAACTTGTGCATCTCCTCCTGCCCTCGCTCCATGAGGCTCTCCGTGGTGGCTACTGGACAATGGAGAAAACCAGGTGGCTTCAGAGAACCATGGGGGCCCCTCCGTGGCTGATACCCAAGGTTGAGAGGAAGTTGTAGAAAATGATTGGCAAGAAAGACTGGGGCAGGATGGGAGAATGGGGCCAGCTGTACTCAGGTGATAAGTGGAGATGTGGAGGCCCTCCTGTCTGCCTGGAGCGGAAGTCAAGGGGTCTGGGACTGTAACGGGGACATTCCTCTGGGGACTCGCTCGATCCCATTTTCACAAGGAGTTGGGGAGCAACACTGTTGAAGACCCGCTCCCTGGCCCTCCAGAGCTTCCACTCCAGTGGAGGAGACTCATTTATTCCTGTAGTTAGCAAATGCTCACTGAGAATTCTACCTTGTGCTAAGGCACTGTCATAGGCACTGCGGATAAAAGCAGGTTAGTGAGAGAGTGTGTGTGAGTGTGTGTGAGTGTGTGTGTTTGCAGAGAGGAAAGAGCAGACACAGCTATTAATTCTTTCAGCGTGCTAAGTTCTGTTCTAAATGCTGGAGATACGAGGGACCTCGGGTAAGGCAAGTATGTTCCTGCCTCAGGAAGTTCCTGTTCTGGTGAGAGAAGACAGAGACTGGATAAGCCATGACAAGTTTGACAAGTGCGGCGCATCTTATGAGAGGAGAGGAAGGGGCACTGCGGGAACATGCAGCAGGGGACCTGTCTTGATCTGCAGTCTCCATGATGAGATGACATTTCATCCACCCCTCAAAGATGAGATGCAAGGATTTCAGAGATGAAATGTGAACTGCAAGGTGCAGGGGACTTTGGGGGGCACAGCAGGAGGGCACTAAACTTCAGTAGGGTTGAAAGGGAGGCCTCTTGGAGGAAGCGTCATCCAATGCTCACCTACATGGGTGTAAAATTATAGATGGGAACAGATACAAGGCACAGTGAGAACCTGTGACTAAGGATCTGAGCTTTCCTGAGGAAGTGATCTTTGATTCAAGATCTGAAACATGAGGGACAGTTAACTGGTGAGAGGTGAAAGACAAACAAAGGGACCAGCATGTGCAAAGGCCCTGGGGTGGGAGGGAGTATGACTTGCTGAGAACCATTTTCCTCTCTAAGCCATTTATCCAGGATCTGTAGGTCTAAACCTTCAATGCAAGCAGAGGGCTGGTGCCAGGAGAAAGCCCACTGTGCTTGCTGTGGTCTCTCCATGGGGCTTTCAGGGCACGAGAGACATCTCACAAAGACTTGACCTTGGACTAAGAGCCTCCAAACAAACTTTACATTTTCACCGAATTTAGTATCATCCCCCTTTTCGTGAAAGGGAGTTGAGACAAAGAGAAAGCAAGGGATTTCCTGAGGTCACAGATAATTATGCCAATTAATCACTTACAGTGTACGAGACATCGTGCTAAGCACTTTACTATTCAACATGAGGCAGAGGCAGTTATTGGTTTCATGTGACAAATGATAAAACTGAGGCTCATGGAGGGGATCTTGTCTAGGGTCACACGACTAAAAAATTCTAGAGATTTGAAACCCGAGCAGCTGACCTCAGAGCTTACGCTCCTGTCTAGCGGGACTTGGCAGAATTTGGCAAGAACCCAGGTATTGTGACATTCATCCCCCTGCTTCTGCCCTTAGAATGGCAACTCAATGTGGAATACCCCTTCTGCCCCCCAGGGCTGCCTGGATTCAGGCAGGCCCATCCCTAATATTGCAGGGCACCAAGCAAGAGTACAGAGGAGAGCCCCGTGGCTCCAGCCCACCTGCTTCCCTTCCTACCCTTTCTCTTCCCACAGTAGGATGCTTATACCACTCAGCCCAAGTCACACCACGTCACCCTAACTCCTGCCCAGGAACAGCACCAGCCTGGACTCCCTCAAGCACCCAGGGGTGCGCAGCCTGCCCCTGGAGGAAGATGCCTGCTGCACGGGCCTAGGAGCCAGCTGGGGCCCTCTGAGCATGAAATCGAGGTCTTGGGTGACCAGAATATGATCAGAAATTGGGGGTTACAATATGATCTCACCTTTGACAGGAAGCTAAAGAATAAAACAAACAAGCAAACAGAATAAAAACAAAGACACTGAAATAGAGAACAAGTGGGCAGCAACTAGAGGGGAGAGGGAAGGGAATTTAAGGGGGAAAAAGGGGGGAGGGATTTTGAGGAACAAGTATGAAAGACACAGGGATGAGGACTGGGGGGGGGGGAATGGGAGGGAGGGGGAGACCAGGCGGGGGGGTGGGTGGGATGGGAGAAATAGATAAAAAAATGTACTTGAAAAGTAACTAAATAAAATTTATTATAAAAAAAAAGAAATTGGGGGTTACAGGCTTTTGGTGGACTGTTCCCTTGGCTGCAAAGAAACTTCCTCCCCTGGGGAGAATGCAGCTGGAAGAAGGGCAGGGCAGGGCCCAGTACCTCCAGTGTGAGGGGGATCCTACACAGACAATTCGGGGGTCCCTCTCTCTGCCCACATAAGCTCACTTTCCAGGTGGACCGATTGGTACATATTCCTTGGGCCCCTGCCAGACACACAGCCCACGCCCCCACCTCCTCCAGGCCCTTACCTAATAGGGACCCCCACCCCCCACCAAAACCACCCCATCCCCACCTAGGGCCCTGCCCCAACTTGAACAAACCACAGGCCTCTGCACTGTGCTAAGGCAGGATGAGTCAGGAAGAACTCCAGGCGCGAGCCCTGGGAAGCGGCTCTGAGGCGAGAAGAGGAGCTCTGCAGCCCCGAGATGGTGAATCAGCGGGAGTGGCTCCGATCCTGATTTATGGCCTCTGCTCAGCAAACACCCCGGGCAGCAAGGGGTGTGGGGCAGGGACGCGGCACCCCTGCTCTTGGGTTGGGCGGGCGGCGTTGAGGAAGTCCACTTTTCCAAGAGAGCGTGCAAATGTCATCTCCAGTGTCGCCGAGACTGCAGTTTGCTTACAAGGGAGGATATAAGAAGGATGTGTGTGTGTGCACACACACGTCCATGTGTGTACATGTGTGCAGGTGTCTGTGACGTGTGTGTCTCCACCGTGGGCACGGACATCTCAGTGTTTGTGTCTGAGCATACAGCGCCTGCATCCGTGAGCACATGTAGGCCACTGTGCTTGTGCCTGTGTGGGGATCTATGTGGTGCTGCCTCTGCAGCGTAGGGTGCAGGCTGTGTCTAAGTGCAGTGAGCAAGGGCCCCCAGCTTGACCCCAGACAAGTGACCCCAGAACCAAATCTCAACCACGACCTGTGACCATCAGCCCCTGGAGGACAGGCACCACTTCCGGTTTTTCTCACTATCGTGAGAACATAGTAGACACTCAACACCTATTTGTTGAATTACTATCCCAGAAAGGCCCTCATGTGGCCCTGCTCCCTGGAAGGCTCCAGAAGTCCCAAAGAGGAGACCTGGCGTGGGAGAGGAACCAGACTGGTCCCATTCCTAGTTCAGGACTCGGGTCTCAGGGGACCTCCCCAGCCCTCAGACTTTCGCTTGGTGTTCCCCTCTGCCCTGGTCAAAGTGAGGAAACAAAACCCTGAGCTGTGCCACAGCCTTGCTGTGTGACCTTGGGTAAGTCACTTCTCTTTCTAGGTCTCAGTCTTCCTATCTGTTAAAAGAACAAGTTGGGCGTATGGACATCAAAGGCCACACTCGGTTGGCCTGGTGGGGTTGCCACCTGCAAGCCGCTTGCTCAGGGGCTCTGCCCATTTAGATGCTGGCCGAGTTCACCTTCCTCTCTCAGCTCCTGCTCCTGCTCCCGAGCAACTCCCCCTGGTCCCACTCAGGTGGGAAGCAGGGGTACCGGCCACGTGTTCACACAGTTGCCGGGTTCTCCCCCATGAGCGCCCGTTGGTAACCCCCTGGCAGTGTAATTAAGATTACCTTTGCTAAAAACACGGGGCTGACATTTATAGACTTGGGAAGGGAACATCTTGGGGACATGATGATGATAAATGCAGTCCTCTTACCCCTTGGCCTCTGGGCCTTTGGGGGAGGAAGCATTCTGTGAGTTGATTTTTCCAGAGAGCTTTGTTGGAGAACAGGGAGGGGAGAAGTATTACTGATTAATATGCTAAACTTATAAAAAGTGTTTCAAGTGGGAATCTTTTCTAGATGTACTACATGCTTCCCTGCCTTCTCAAACAAGGCTAAGCATGATTTCATCTTTACTTGATGACTCAGGGCCATCATAAAGCATTAATGAGTGAACTGAGTTTTAATACAACAGTGTCCTCAAGGGCTGCGAAAGTATGTTAGGCTATTTGCCCCTACACTGAAAGAGCCAGGGTTTTCCTTTCCAAGTTTACCTTTGCTCACTGACAGAGTGTCAGCCATCACCGAGTTCAGAGGCCCTTCCTCCTCTCTCCGTTCTTTGTAGCAATGAAGCTGTTAGTTCACCACGTGTGCGCACTGTGTAGAAAATTAGTATATTATCTGCGGGCCAGGGGCTCTCCTACGAGTGAAATACAGGATAGATTCCATTGTAGCTACTTAAAACACTTTTTGTCTTATTAGCCAGGTAACCCTAAAACAGATCTTTCTGTGGCTAGGTTTTCTGATCTATAAAATGTGACTAACAATAGTATCTGCCTCACAAAGTTATTGCAACTGAGCATAGGTTTATATGCAACTAAAGTGCTTAACAGAGTGCTGGCACACAGTAATGTAATTACTCAGTAAATGTTATTGTTTTATTCTCAACTAGCATTCTTGTCTGAGTTTTGGATCAGTGTCATTGGTGGATAGCTATTTGAGTTCTGCCTGAGTGAAATGACTCATTCATAAAGAATGTTTCATGCTGCAAATAACAGAAAATCCAACTAACAGTGGCTTAAACAAATAAATGTTTGTTTTTATTATATTACAAGAAACATACAGGCAGATTGCTTTTGGCATTCATTCAGTGGCTCAATGATGCCACGATGGGTGTCACTGCAATTCTTTCAGCCTCTGCCTCATGATCACAAGCTGGCTGCTGCAATTCCAGTCATCACATCCTCTTTCAAGGCATAAAGAAGAAGACAGGGTGATCTGGCTGTGTCTGCTTTCCCACATGCCCCTTATGGTTCCTTTCCTAGCAGCTATCTCCTTGTTTCATGGACTGGAACTGAGTCATATGGCCACTGTCAGTAAAAAGGATCTGGAAAAATAAAAAGCAAGGGTGTTGTGATTAACTGTGACTGAACGCAAGATCTCTGCTGGGACTTTCCTGTCTCTCCTCGCTCCCATTCCCCATCAAGCGTTCTCTTAGTGAAGAAGAAGGCAAAATAGATATTGGGTCCCCAGCTAATATTGCTTATCCCAGTAACTATCATCATTCTTTTTTGTCTTAATTAGAAAATTTTTATTGCAAGGGGCAGACACTCAAATCAGACTGGCTGAAGCAAAAATGAAGGATTGGACAGATAGAGGAACTGGTAGAAAGACGAAAGAAAGAAGGATATGAAATATAAAAAGAAATAAATTGGTGCGTATTTCTGAGAAGTCCAAGAATAGTTCGGCTTTAGGTAAGTCTGGAGCCAAACACGCAAACAGCGTTGATAGAAGGCAGTCCTGCTCCACCTTTGGTGGCTTCTCCTCGCCTGATGGTGCCCACGATCTCCAGGCTGTCGTGCTCTCAGACTCTCGTCCAGCAGAAAAGCGAGCGAGTCCTTTCTCCCTGACACTTTTTAAAAGCAAAAGTTCCAGGATGAGTGTTGGTTGGCTGGTACTGGGTGACAGGCCCGGCCCTTGCACCGACCACGGTGCTGGTAGGGAATTCAGGACTCCACAAGGCTGGGCCTTAGACCCCCTGGACCGCAGGCTGGGTCAGCTGCCCCCACACCATGAGTGAAAATGGAACTTTAGAGCTGACTGGGTCCCTCATGAAAATCAAGTGGAACCAGAGGAAGGGGGGTGGATGCAGAGCAGGCATGGAGTTTTGCAGTTTTCAACGTATGAATTAGGGAAGGCAGGGATTTGGGCCCCATTTCACAGTGGGTGAGACCATCAAGTGAAATGATGTGTCTGGAGTCATTTAGCACACAGGTGGCTGGGGCGAACCCCAGTGGGTCTAGGCTCCACGTATTTCCTCTCTGCCACATCCTGAGCTGGCTGACAGCTGGTCAACCGAGGGGTTGTCCGGGAGCCACGGAGCCATGGGAACCAGCCAGAGGGACCCCCGAGAGAGACCACTGGCTGCACATAGTCCTTGCTAAAGCTCCTGTACCTCCCTCATCTTAGAGCTTCACGCTGCCCTGTGAGGAGGGCAGGCCCGGAAAGAGCTCCATCCTACCGACATAGCAGAGGAGGAAGCTGAGGAGGAAGCACCCAAGTAGGAGTGGCAGTCACCGCTGTCATTTCTCCAGCACTTTGGGCCCCACTCTGTGTCATTTCTTCATTTCTCAGCAATGCTGTGAGCAGGTACAATTAGTACTACCCTTTCACAGACAGGGGGCTCAGGTTCAGAGAAGTCAAACAGCTCGCCCAGGGTCACACAGCTAGTAAGAGGAGAAGCTGGCAGTGGAGGCAGGTCTGTTTAAAAACCTGGGCCCCAAGTGAAGTTGCCTCCATCCAAGTTGTGTTCTTAGTGAAAACAGAACTGCCACCTGCAATCTGAGGAGCAGAGGGGGAGACACATGGGACACCTGGAGCCACCCGGAAAATGTCAGCTCGAGAAGCATCAGGAAAGGGTCAGGTCCTTTTTCCTGCTTCCAAGACGCCTGGAATCATGCCCTCTCCACTTTGCCCTGCCCCCTCCCCCAACATTATCTATTCATGACCATTTCAACCCAAAAAACTGTCCCAAACTCCAGAAATCAGCCCAAAGGGAGGGATTTGACCTGGGAATCTGTGGACCTGCATCTGAACTTCTCCCTAACTCACTGGGTTAACCTAAGAAAAGTCACCTCTGGTGCATAAGGAATTAGTTGGAATTAATAATCTCTAAAGCTGCTTCTGGCTCCAACTAGAATCATTGTCTCAGGTTCAAGATTTCTCCACCCCTTGCAGTAGCTTCAGGTTTCTTGCCTGCGGGGAGAGCTAGGGCAAGTTGCTACAATTCAGCTTTCTCAGCCAGCAGAGAGGCAGAGAGGCAGGACTCCCAGCCCATCCAGGAGGCTTGCCTAACCTCAGCAAGCTGAGCAAATCCCTGGGAACAAAAGCTCAGCGGACCTGAAGAGGGAGGGGATTGACTGAGTCTATTCTGGCCTTGCTGAGCCAACGTTAACCCCTTCCTGGCCTCTCCCCAGTTGCAAGAGGGCAAGCAGGTTTTCAGGGTAGGGCAGGCTGGGGCTTCCAGGAACTGCTGTGCCTCCAAAGCCAACTTCCCATAAGGGAGGCCCCCCGAGGGAGGAGCTGTAGCCGAGGATGTCATTTGTCCTTAGTCCCAGACACAGGGCATCAGAGCTGGAAAGAGCTGGGAGGAGCCCACCTCCCCGGTTTCTAAGTCAGGAGAAGGAGTTATAAATGCCCAACAGCACACAGCCTTAGACTCACAGGAAGGAGCCTGGACTAGTGCAGACACCTAGATTAATAACATTTGTTGAATGGCAGAAGCCTAGTTCTCCTTGTTGATATCATATTGCCTTAAATCAAAGTTTCCATCCTCAAATTAGAAGCAGATTGTTGAGGCCTGTTTGTAAATTCCTCACTTGAACCTGCAGTAACTAATTCTCCTGGGAGTGTGGGATCAAACCCACCGTGGCTATTAAAAATTTAACGCAAAGCCCCGGTGCCTTGGGGCTGTACTTTCTTAATAGCCCTGGAACAGGGCGAAGCCTGCACAGTCACTCAGGGTGAGCCAAGAATGCAAGGGTTGGAGTCCCATCCCTGAGAAGCTTTTTGGGACAGCTCTGTTCCCTTCTAGAGGCGTCCCGGGGAAGGGGTGGGCATTCTGAAAAAGGAATATATTTCCCTGCACCAGTGCCAACCATAGACCATGTGGGGGAATACCTCGGCCAACAGAAGTCTGGATTAATGCAGATTACCCTCCTCTTCCCCAAAGTACCCCCACCCCTGATGTTTCTGCATGGAACTGACCTTCCACCCTTAGCGTGAAACCAACTCCCAGGTCTCTCAAGGGCCTCTGTGAATGCGTGTGAGATCTACAGGTGAAGAAGGGGATGGGGTCGAGAATGTTGGTGAATTTTTGTCAGTGGGCATATTTTTTAGCTGAGAAAGCAGCTCAGCTGTAGCAACATTGGGGGCCTGGGCTCCCGCAGCCAGGGAGAGGGCAGAGTCCAGGCGCTGGGCTCTTGGGGACCTGGGAGTGGCAGTGGGGTGGCAGAGCTACCTCGCCTACTGGGGCGGGTTAATCGTGGGACTACGAGATAGCACGTGGTCTGCAAGCCCAGGAATGCCTTCTCGGCCTGGCGGCCCGGCGTCGCTGTGAGGTCCCCGGGACTGTTTGTGACTGTTTCAGTGCACCTGGCATTGTGCTGGGCGCAGGGGGTAAAGCGACAAAACCCACATGGCTCCTGCCCTCAGGAACAGTGGCATGTGGAAAATACAAGGATCTCCCCATCACCATTTGACAGGTGCCTAAACCCCAGTGCTGAGCCCTTTGGCACAGCAGCACCCCGCAGGGATCACTGGACCGTGCCGACTCCTCCGCAGACTAGTCGGCGTTGACTGTATCCCACCTGCTTCTCCCTTTCTCGTGAGCACGCCCAATCCGTCAGTGAGGGCTCTTGGCTCTACCTCCAGAACATACACCCTGAATTCGACAGTTCCTCCGCCCTTGACCCAGACTCCGCCTTTTCTCCCCTGGGCGGCTGTTCTCCTCTCTCGCAGCCCTGCATTCAGTTCTCCAAGGAGCAACCAGCCAGAATGATTTGCTCTAAGGTATAACTCACTCTCCTCCTAAACCCTCTGTGGACATCCCATGGCTGCCCTTAGCATGCAACACATGCTCTGTTCCATGACCCCTGACCCCTGAACCCCTGAACAAGTCCTCTCCCTCCACCCCCTGCCCACCGACATGCTCCCCTCCGCGCAGGCCTTCTTTCTACTCCTGGAAGATGACACACTGGCTCCTTTCTCTGACACCCGGCAATTGCTGCTCCTTCTTGGAATGTCTGTCCCTGCTCACAGTCATTCATTCAGAAGTCATGGACTGTCCGACCAAGATGGAGGCGTAGGTGGAAATACTGTACCTCCTTGCACAACCAAATTTCAGGACAACAAAGATTTAGAAACAAAAACACAATTAAAACAGACAGAAAATTGAACTGTACAGAAGTCCTACAACAACAAACCATTCATCCAGACCAGTAAGAGGGGCGGAGTCGGCAGCTGGCGAGAGGGGTCGTGGCACAGAAAAGAGGCCAGACCGACCCAGGTGTGCAGGCAGCGGTTGACAGATCCCAGGTGCGGGGTGGCAACGGGTGGACCCAGTGAGAGCGCAAGGTGGCTGGCTGACTGTGGTCACACATTCATGCTCAGATAAACCAGATGAAAAAATGGACAGTGAGACAGACTGCACAACCCAGGGCCCCAGCACAGGGAAATAAAGCCTGAAAGCACCAATTGAAAAATCTTTCAGGGGTTGAGGAGCCAGGAGAGGCTCCCAGACTCACAGGAGAGTTCACTGGAGAGACTCACGGGGTCCTAGAATGTACACAAACCCACACACCCAGGAACCAGCACGAGAAGGACCCAATTTGCTTGTGGGAAGCCACAGACAGGACTGAAATCCGAGAGAGAGTGGAACAAATACCATTGCCCCTCTCTGACCCTGCCCCCAGTCACAACCAAGCGACTGGGTAGACCCACCCTGGTGAACACCTAAGTTTTCGCCCCTCACTACAAAACAGGCACGAACAGACCAAAACATTATGGCTCAAGCAGAACAACAACACAAAGCCCCAGAGCCAATACTTCTGAGCCACAAAGAGATAGCCAGGCTATCAGATGCACAGTTCAAAACACTGGTGATCAGAAAGCTCACAGAACTCGTTGGTTTTGGTAGCAAATTAGATGAAAAAATTAAGGCTACAACAAGTGAAAGAAAGAAACATCCAACAAAAAAAGAATGAAAAAATAAGAATTAAAAAAATGAGGAGAGGCTTGGGAACCTTCAGGACATCTTTAAACGTTCCAACATTCGAATTATAGGGGTATCAGAAGGGGAAGAGGAACAGCAACAGGTGGAAAACTTATCTGAACAAATAATAAAGGAGAATTTCCCCATTCTGGCAAAGGAAATAGATTTCCAGGAAGTCCAGAAAGCTCAGAGAGTCCCAAAGAAGGTGGACCCAAAGGGGGAACACACCGAGGTACATCATTACATTAGCCAAGATTAAAATGAAGGAGAGAATCCTAGAAGCAGCAAGAGATAAGGGGTCAGTCACCTACAAAGGAGTTCCCATCAGACTGTCAACGGATTTCTCAAAAGAGACCTTACAGGCAAGAAGGAGCTGGAAAGAGGTATTCCAAGTCATGAAATGCAAGGACCTACATCCAAGATTGCTCTATCCAGCAAAGCTTTCATTTAGAATGGAAGGGCAGATAAAGAGCTTCTCATACAAGGTTAAATTCAAGGAGTTTATCATCACCAAGCCCTTATTATATGAAATGTTAAAGGGACTTATCTAAGAAAAAGAAAATAAAAAAGATGAACAGTGAAAGGACAGCAAACTCACAGTTATTAACAACCACACCTAAAACAAAAGCAAACTAAGTGAACAGCTAGATCAGGAGTGGAGCCATAGAAATGGAGATCACATGGAGGGTTAGCAACAGGGGAGTGGGAGGAGGAGAAGGGGGGAGAAGGTACAGAGAATAAGTAGCATAGACAGTGGGGAGAAAATAGACAAGGGGAGGGCAAAAGTAGTGTGGGAAATGTAGAAGCTAAAGAAGTTGTGACACATGGACATGAACTAAAGGGGGGAAATGGCAGGGAGGGGGTGTGGAGGGTAGAGGAGAATGAAGGGGGGACATGGGACAACTTTAATGACATAATCAATAAACTATATTAAAAAAAAAGAAGTCACCTCCTCAAAGAGGTCCTCTTTGACTACTCTAACCAAGGCCTCTCACCCCACCCGCCAATCCTCACTCTCCATCACATGCCCTTATTTTCATTGTCACAGTACTTGCCAGTAACTGGAATTCTTTTATTTGTTTCTATGTTTATTGTCTTTCAATCTCCTTCCTCTAGAACGTCCGCCCTTTGAGAGTAGGATTTTCATCTTATTTTTCCTACTACTATCTACTAAGCCCTCGAGCCCGGTAGCCAGTAGTGTCCCCAGAAATTGCTGTGGCCTCACTAAGGGACTAGCACAATGCTCAGACAGGCCTTCTGGGAGAGGAGCATAGAGATTGAATCTATGCACCCATATATCAGATGGGAGAATGGATGTCTGGAGAGAGATCAGGATTTGCCCAAAGTCATCCAGTACAGTCAGGTATTCATGTAAGTTGATACATAGATAGGAAGAGGTAGCCCTGAGGGTATATGTGAGGAGAAGCTAGTGCAGAGGGCCTGGGGCAGGACCTGTACCGGAAAGCAGGTAGGAGACGAGAGGGACTAAAGCCAACTAAGAGGAAGACACTGTGAAGCGAGGGGTCAGGCCATGCATATGCGGCTAGGACTTTATTCCCCAGAAGCGGCAGCGGGGTGAATGTCTCTGCCCACTTGGTTAGGATGCATAGAGAACCTGGACTCCGGGAGACCAATTAGGCACCTGCGAGAAGCCCTGGATGAAGAGCCTGGGGTTGAGCAGGTCCCGAGGGGTGTGCTTGCCAGAGCACCCAAGGCATCACGGGCAGCCGAGGCTGGCTGAGCTCCGTCAGTGTGGGGACTGCACCCAGAGCACGGCCCGTGTGTGCGTGGTACTCTCTGAAATCACACCGCTGCTGCCAGTCCGCCTCACACCAAACTGCGGCACAGTTAGTTACTTGTGCCACGGGCTTGGGGCCAACTAAGTGAGCAAAGAGGATGGTTAACAGGAAGAAAACAGTCCAAATGCCCATGGTTGTGCCTAGGCCTTGCTCCAATACATCTAAGCCTGCAGGTGGGAGTGCGGGCAGGAGGAACATGGGGTCTCCTCTTCATTCTCCGTGGTCTGCCCCCTGAAATCTCTGCTACCCAGCCCAAAGGGCCCCACACTCCGCTGATCGTCTTTTTTTTTTTTTGGTGGAGGAAGACGTGTGTGCTAGGCTCTGAGCATTAGGGTTACAGCAGAACAAAGCCAGTCCCCTGCTCTCGTGGAGCAGACATTTTAGTCAGATATCATCAGGCAAATGAATAACTATGAAGTGCATGTTCACTGTGAAAAACATCAAGTGAGGCGGGGAGAATGGAGAGCTCCTGGGGGCTGCTGTCAGTGCACACAGTGTGTCCACAGAAGGCCTCTGATAGGTGACATTTGAGCGGGAACCGGAAGGAAACCAGGGAGTCATCCGGGCAGGTACCTGGGGGAGGAGTATTCCGTGCAAAGGGCATGGCAGGTGCCAAGACCCTGAGGAAGACGTGCAGGGGTAGCACATGGCCGGAACAGAGCGAGCCTTATCTTAGGACCACAGGGGGCTGCACAGCTACAGGGAAAGGTCAGAGAGGGTTCTGGGTGGGGAGAACAGCATGTGCGGAGGCCTCCAGAGAGAGACAAGTGCTTTCTATTTCTCAAAGTACTTCTTCGCCGTATCTGATCCTCAGGACAAAGCCGTCAGGGGAAGGAGGGTAGATTTCTTTTTCCGTTGACAGCCGAGGACCTGGAGCTCTAGAATGTCTAACGCTCAGCCAGGATCACACAGGGATATCCTGACTCAGGAGCAGAAGTCTGTGGTCTGCACGACCCTTTCCCGTCAGATCTGCAGCTCATTCCTGCTGACCCCAGGCCAGTGCGAGCTTCCAGGACAAGATCAGCTGTCAGGCCAGCCTCTGAGTGGGTGACAAAGGTCACAGCAAGGTCCAGGAAACCAGGCTGCCACACATAATATGGAATGTTCTGTGGAGTCTGTATAGAGAATTAACGCCCCACCCCTGTACTATAAAAAATAAAAAAAAAAAAAAAAATAAGAGAGGTCGCGGGGGAGAAGGGGGGGGTGATGACACTGGCGAGCAGCACCCGGACCCTGCCTCCACAGGCCTCGCCCGGAGAACTGCGCCTGTGGGCGCATTCTGTTCGGTGGTGAACGGCGCTTCTCAAGCTTTCTGGTCTCGGGACCCCCTGCCACGTGACCTAATTAGAAATTAAGATGAGAAGAGCCTGCTACATATTTATGTGGTGATTAAACCTAACACCAAGCCTATTGCACATTCACAAAAAATATTATGAAAATATTGTCAGAATAAAAAATGAGTGAGACGAGTAGCTTCGTTCTACTTTTGTGTAAGTATAGGCCAGGGGCCTCTGGGTCCTCGGAGCTGTGTGTTGTGGTTTCACAAGTCATGTAGCTCTTGGGAAACTCCACTGTGCACTCGCGAGAGAATGAGAATGAAACAAGCAAGGGAGTTCTTCGTGATAATGAAAATTATTGTGGGGCATCGACAAGGGTCTCCGGGCCTCCCACGGGTCCCCAGACCACTCTGTGAAAGCCAGTGGTGCAGCGATGAAGCCAAACTGTTGGGAACTTTGGGCAAGTCATTTAATCCCTCCACGCCTCAGTTTTCTTGCCTGTAAAAATATGGGGAGTAATAACTGTTGTCATAAGACTCTAACAATAAGATGACTTAATGTGGGTGAAGGACGTGAAACATAGTAGCAGCTCAGTAAACACTAGCTGCTACTACGAGCCTTCAAGAGTGACCGTGGTTTCATCCTTCCCCCAGCACAGAGCAGGCATGCAGTGAATCTTTCACGCATGCACGGAGGCACACGTGAACAAGTGTCTCATGTGAGAGGGCTCTGCAGCCCTTCCCGGGACCAGGGAGAGTCAGTGTTCTTGCCCCTATTGAATAAGCTAACCAGATCAGAGAGGCGGAGCGACTCATTTAAGGCACTCAGCAAATCCCACTTGCTTGCCGCAGCTGACCTCGGTCCTCCTTTGCCCCCACACTGGGCTACCTCCAAAGTCACCTGAGCCCACTTGGAGTGGAGGTACCTGCAGTATCTGATTTTTGTCTTCGTATGAAAGATAGCACGCCCGCAGCCAGAGGACCTCCGTTTAAGACACCCGAGCTCTCTCCTCCCTCCGACGTGCCTTCCAGGGAGCGTGTCTTCATTACTATTACACACCGACTTATTCGAGGGCCCTCTTGGTCTTTTCTGTTTTGATGGCTGCGGCACCTGGGATGTGGTAGGGAGCTACGTAATATTTGAATGTTCAGTGAAGGAAAGATAAAATAAAATTACGTCTTTTCATTGACAAAAAAGGACAACTTAGACAGTTTTTCAAGATAATTAGATGTTAGGGATAGAGGAGAAAGGGGAAGAGAATGGTGAAATGTTAAAACAGAAAATCAAGCAAAGACATACAGTCCCAAGAGTTAGGACGCTGCCCCCTCATAGCCCTGGGTCTGCTTGGCTTTCAAAGGAATCACAGGGATGGCGATCGCAAGAGTGGGTCACAGTTGTGGAGAGAGCACCGTGCGAAGCACTCGGCACGCGTCATCTCACTGAATGCTCGCAGCAGCCCTGGTCAGCAGATAATGGCGTTATTCCCGGTTCACACGTGGGGAATCTGAGTGCGTGAGTGACTGGCCTGAGGTCCCAAAGCCGGCAAGTGGCACAGCCTCTTTGGCGTTGTCTCCAAAGCCCTGGGCAATAGCATGCAAACGGGGGAGGGTGGAAGGAGGCTGGGGTGAGAGGGCAGTAGGCTGGGGGGCCAGACACCCGGGAGGCCCAAATGCTAGAAGTTCCGTTCCCCTGGGGCTGGGCACAGGTGAGCCAAAGGAAAGTGTGGCTGACTTACTTCTGGACCTGACCCTGACTTGGGGCACCCGACGCAGAGCCTGAGCAAGCCTTGGTTTCCAGACAGGGGCAGTGAGTCTCAGGGAGGGAAGAGGCCTCACCCAAGGTCACACAGCAAGAGCCCAGCCCAGCCCCTGCCCCCAACCCAGTAATTTCTGTGCTGTGCCTAGTGCCCCTCTCCTACTAACAGACTCATGCACTTCTGCCCTGGGCCAGCTCTCCGGAGTCCCTGGCTCCCTGCAGAGAGGGCAGCGTGGGAAGGAGCAAAACACTGCCTTCACTCCAGGCTTCCCATCCCAGGGCAGGAGGGAAAGAGCGGAGGGGGCATGACCAGGCCTGCAACAGCCGCCTGGGGTTCTCCACTACCTCCCCCAACAAAGTGTGGTTAACGAGAGCAAATTACAAGGGCTCTGAGAATGGAAGGGGCCCTTTGATGGCCACAGGTTGGGGGCTGGGATGGGATGGAGCCCTTCTCTGTCCTCTTGTGCACCTGCTTCATCGAGGAACAAGCTGGTACAGGATGGCGCTGGCAGAAGCGCCCGTCACCATGGTCGATACTGGGCCTTTGGGTTGGGCTTCCACCCCCCAAGTTCTCCATTCCCAGCTGCCAAAACACTGAAGATTTCTGAGGGCCAGGCAGCCCGGCAGAGTTCCCCAGCCATTCCAGACTTGGGGCTTACAGGCAATTTGGGGAGAAGCTCTCACGCATACCTAAACCTCTGGAGAGGGGATTGGGGCTCTGAGCATTGCTCTGCATCATCCCTGTGTCTGCTTCGCGGTTCCCCCTGTGGTGAGGGGCAGATGTAGTCATAATTGCTAAGATGTATTAAGTTCTTAGTGTGGTGCTGGCACAGCTCGAAGGGCCTACGTTCCTTGATCCCCACAATAAGCCTATGAGATGGGAATTATCAGATTCCCCATTTGGGAGGCTTAGGCAGCCCCCTGTCAAACTGCAGCTCCCACACCAGCAGCATCAGCATTACATGTAAATTTTGTTAGAAATGCAAGTTCCCAGGCCCTGTGGCTTTAGAGAGAATAGGAAAGGGGCCCAAGGTGCCAGAGCAGCAGGTGGTGGACCCACGATTCAGAGCCGTTCTGACTGCTTGTGGGCGCCCGGTCAGACCTCCAGGCTGTGCTGCCTGTGGCCCGCAGTCCCCAGCCCCCTTCTGGGAGGGGGGTCGTGGACCAGAGACGCTGAAAGGAGTTTCTGAAGCACAGCCCTGGGGAAGTCTGGGAACGGCCTGAGTGTCCACCAGCACTGGGCTGGTTAGAGCAGCCGTGGGGCATCCGCGTGACGGAACATCGTGCGGGTTTTTACGGAGGGTGCATGGGAAAGCTTCTTACGCACACCACGGAGTGGCCTCCGTATAACAGTGTGAAGCAGCTAAAAGCAAGTGCAAAACAATATATGTCATAGAAAGCTATCATTTGTGTAAAAAACAAAAAGGAGAGAATGTGGAAATGAATTCGTGTATGCACACACACACAAATCTCAGAGTGAAGGGCTGGTGAGATGGAGAGCCCCTTGAGGAGAAAGAGGACGGGTCCACAGGAGCCGGGTTTCTTAGGTGCTTCTGTGTGAATCAAGTATCGTGTGGCCAATAGAACATAAAGTTTAACAGAAGAAGAAAGGTGGGAGCTGGTGAGAAGGGAGAGGAGACCAGGACCAGAAAGCTTGAGGGCTTAGAAAATGTCAGGCACCGAGCTAAATGTTTTATAAGCTTTAACTCCTTTAATCTTCTCAATGGCAGGTGAGGTGGTTACTATTATTATCCCCACGTTGTTGACGTGAAAACAGAGTCACAGAAAGGTTACGTGATTTTCTCTGAGTCACGGAGCTGGCTGGTGGCAAAGCTGGGCTCCGAACCTGCCTCTGTGCGCTCCGGGACCCCAAGCTCTACCTCACCGTAGTACTTTGTGTATATGTTCATTTAAATGAATGAATATATGAAATTTAAGTGGATCATTTAAACGGATATACATATTTATTTAAAACTCCCAACTCCCTTTGGAAGAAGTTATGATTTTCCCCTCCTTAATACATAAAGAAATAGGAGTCCAGAGAGTTTAAGTGACTTGCCTAAGGCCATACAGCCAAAGCATGACCGACCAGAGAGAGAATCCTCAGAAAGGAGGAACAAACATAGAGACCCGGGTTTCCAAATTCCCTGTAGAGAAGACTTCCCCTTAATAAGCTAGAGGTGAAAGAGTGTAATTCCGCTTTTACAACGGCAGAGACACTGTCCCCGTGTGCACTGTGTCCCTGGCTCCTGGCACAGTGTCTGGTGCGTGCTGAGCACCTGAACACCCTGGAAGGCAGAGAGGGAATGCGGCATAACAGCGCTGAGCAGTGAGCGCCCCTCCCAGGGCTTCGCACATCAGCTGGGCCAGGTGGGACACTGAAGCTTAGGCAGGGGGAGGGGCTCCCTTAAACTGGACCAGAGGAGTTCTAAGGAAACCGGGGGCCAGGGTAGGTGGTATTATTTTAAATGATCCACTTACCTTGAGAATTGTCATGATTTCCTTCTCCTCTGGGTCCTCTGGGTCCCTCCTTAGGTCCTCTGGGGAGGAGGTCCATCAGCCACCACGGGGCAAAGGGAGGCAGGGGGTATAAGCAAGAAACTCAAAAGGACGCAGCTGAGATGCAGATGATTAGAAATCAGGGGACCTGGGTTCTGGTCTCAGCTCTGCCTCTTCCTAGGTATGTGGCGTAGGCAAGTCACTGCGCCACTCAGTGTCTTCGTCTTTAAATAGCAGGATTGCTGTGTGACCCACACGAGGATGCATAACAAACACAAATGAAAGCAAAATGTTAATATGGGGACTTAAGGACACACAACAGTGAGTGTGGGTGATGATAAACGGAGCGTAATAGGCGACCTGCCTGTCATCAACAATTCCATATGTAGTACGGAGCGGATCCACGTAGGTTTCCCTTACTTATTAAAGGCACATTGCCTGTCCCCTCTCTGAGGCCTTTGCAGACCTCCCTTCCTCCCGGGCAGCACTCACTGCCCCCCTTGCTTAGCTGTCTGCCTCCCTCACTAACTGCTGATGGAGGGCACGGACCAAGCAGGGTGCACAACGTAATCCTTAAGCCTAAAACACAGTGGTAGGGACGAGTGGATGGACTGGCAGCTGAATGTTTTCAGAACCCAGAGAAAATGTTTTATTATCTATCAGCCAATTCTAAGATAACACTTCTTGGAGCAGATAGGTTTGCACTGAGCCTTTTAAGGGTGGGTAGGGTTTCAGCAGGGTGAGAGAAAGAGGTCAGAAAGTTAGAATGGGGGGAGTGTTTGGGGAGGTGAGAACAACCTACACTAAGGCCTGGGACTGGAAAGTTCAAGGTGCTTGATAATAGCAGCAAGTGGCCTGGGGCCGATGGAGCGCGGGAAGGCCGACGCCCAAGATGCAGCTGTAAAAGTAGAAGCCTGCTGCGGAAGGGCCTGGGAAGTTGGGCAGAGGTGTCTGGGTTCTCCCATCTCCCAGGCTGTGGGGCACCACAGAAGCATCTGTAAGGGAGGAGTGACAGGCCGGGCCCTGTGCTTCCTGGCGGCGTATGAAAGGACAGGCCGGGACCAGGCCCTGGGAGGAGGCCCCGTTCCTGCTGCTGCTTGCAGAGCCTTTCTGAATTGCTGCCCAGGACCGGCCAGATAGGGCTCCCTGTCGGGCTGTGCAGCCGGGCCTCCCAGCTCTGCTTGGGGCCTGATGTGGGAGGCCGGGGACCCTGCAGGCCTCCCCTAAGGCCTTGCCTAAGGCAGCGGTGTTCACCTCTTTCATCTCATGGCCGCACATAAACTAATTACTAAAATTCTGCAGCACACCAAAAAAATATTATTTTTGCCCATCTAACAACAACAACAACAAAAAACAGGTATGTTTTGATTCATTCACACCAGACGGCTACTTTTGTGTTGACTGTCATCGGTTTTTTCATTTGACCATCTAAGGGGAAAGAGGTCAGTGCCCCTGACTAAACAGTCAGGAGCGGCACGTTTTGAAACTTCTCTCGGCACACTAATTAAAACCGGTGCCCTAGGAAATGGCTGGAGTGGACACTGACCTCCTAGGTGTCCACCCAACAAGACGTACCCTCCCCATTCTCCAAAGCACACCAACAGGGCCACTTTACTCTGGGTTCAAGTGCCGCTCGCCCAGTGACCGTGTGACTGGGGCTAGTCCCTGCCTGTCTCTCTCAGACTCGCGTTTCATAACTCCGGGAAGTAACAGTCACACGAACACAACGCACTGATGCCCCAGGGTTGTGCAACCGCAGCCCTGCCTCTGATCTCAGTTTCCTGGGCCGTGCAGGCGAAGACAGGTGAGTGCGGGTCATCTCTGAGGGCTGTTCTGAGCCTCTCCTAGCGGCAGTCTGAGGATTGTGGGGTCTTGGGCTGGGGGAGGGGTGGAATCAAGGCCTTTGCCCAATGCCAGAGGCAGGGAGAGAGAAGGTCTAGGAGCTGGTGGACATCCAATCTCCAGAAGCAGCAGGGACCTCCTCCTCCGAGAGCCAGACTTGGACTTGTGTCCCTGACCTATTCCTGCTTTCTTTCCAACTGTGTGTAACCTCAGCGCTCTAGCCAGGTTTGCTGCAGGAATAAACCAGGGAGAAGAAAGTCCTGATAGGCTCACTGCGAACAGTAGAAGAAGCAATGCATGCGAAGCGCGGACCAGAATGCCTAGCCCCCAAACAGCTCAGTAAACATGAGATTCATCACTCCTTCTGTTTTATTTCGTTAAACTTAAATGCATGTGCCCCAGTGGTTCTCACTTTGCCGCAAGATCACAAAAGGCCCACCAGGGGTGGCCCCAGAGCAGAACTCGGTGTGCACTTGATGAAAGCAGCCAAGAGGTCTGGACAGCATCCCTTCCCACAAACAGAATGACCCCAATCTTCCAATGAACTCTCGAGGTGCACGTGGCTACACAAGAAATTCAGCCAATGCTGGAATGAAAGACGTTGAGTGCTCACTGGGAAATTTCAATGTACAATAGGGTTATTGTCCTGGGCCCCCCAAGTCAGACTCCGTTAGTGGCACACATGGCATCTAGTCCTTGGACAAGACCCAGCCCAGCTTCTCATTGTGGAGCGAAGAGGAGGAACCATCAGGGAAGGCTGAGGACCTGGGCGTTTTGTGGATTTTCTTGGGAGTCCCAACACCCTGATGAGCTACAGAGTCAAGTTCTCCCCTGCCTGGCCCCGCCCTTCCCCACCCCGCCCCGCCCTGCCCTGCCCCACCCTGCCCTGCCCCACCCCAGCTGCTGGATGGAAGGAAGCCAGGTGTGGGGCAGAGTGGAGAGTCCCATCTGGACTCTGGAGATTCTTATAGAGTAGAAGCACCAGCAAGAGAATCCACCAATATGGCCACTCAGACTTCTCTGTACTTTCAAATGTTACAGGTTTCTCACATAATGAAACAAAAGAACATTACGCATTAAAAACCAACGTTAGGCCGCTCTGAAATTCCTAACACACCATCTCTAGTCCTGTCCCTGCTACCAGAGGGGGTCTATGTGAGGCTGAGCAAGTCAGTCCCCTCCTCTGAGCCTCAGTTTCCACAGCTGTCCCGGAAGTGGGGGCTCCCTCCTCTTCCAACAGCCTGTACCTGTCCAGCTGGTGCCCACAATAGGGTGGTGAGATTACAGGTGCCTTTACCTGTTGCTTGACCCTTCCCTTCTTCCCATACTTAAATTAGAAGCAGACTGAACCTGCAGTGACGGATTCTCTCAGGAGTATGGGAACATGTGGATTTTTCATGGGGGTGGGTTTTGTCTCTAGAGCTAGATAAACTTGAGCTCTTCAGCATAGTCAGGGTGCTGGGTCCCTCTTGTCCCACGCTGCAGAGCAGGCCGGGGGGCATCACTGAGGCCTGGGAATGGGCCCCGTGGGGTCTTCCACCCGCCTCTCCTACCTGGGTGTGCTGGAGGCAAAGGCTCAGATGCCCTGCACTCCCAGGTCGGAGGTGAGGAGGGCTGAAACGCTCCTGGCAGCAACGCATCCCGGAGGGTCTGGTCTGGCGATGCGCGAGTGCAGAGGGCAGAGGGAAGGGGCACCGAGCAGGAGGTCGGGGGCGGGGGGGAGGAAGGGTTAAAGGCCTCCTTCTGTCTGGTCTGGAAGAATGTACCAACCTCCTAATGCAGCTTCTCTCTGGGGGCAAAGAGAAGGATTCTTTCTTTTTCACTTCTTTTTTTATGCTCTGTACTTAATGTTTTTTTAATATAGCAAATACTATAAAAAGTTATCCATAAGAAGTGCCAGGGAGACCACACAGGTCCTGAGCATGCTGGGGCTGACTGGCGAATTTCTGAAGAGGGATTGCGGTATGTGGTGTGTCCCGAATTTGTCCGACCACGGACCCTTTGGGGAAGTGCAGCCCTGAAGAGAGAAAGACGGAAGGAGTCCGAGCCCCTGGTGTTTGCTGGGTGGTGTCGCATCAGCCTGGACCTGCTTGTGCCCAAACTTCTCTTGTAAGGAGAAGAGAAGGAAAACAAAACCTTTGTGTGCAAACTATGCATTTGAGCAGAATTGTAGTTGACCCCAGAGCTGGAACAGTGCCAGGTACTTGGGAAGAGTGGTCAACAGCTGAACCCCCGATGCTGTCCGCTCTCCAGTGGGGGCCTGGTTTCATCCCCAAGACAAGCTGCATTCCCCAGCCTTCCACAGGGAAGTCCTCCCGGGTTCCTGGGCACAAACCAGCTCCTTCACTCCCTACACTCCGGCCGAACGAGTTAGGCCCAGAGTCGAGCGCTGGAGCTGCGGGTGTAAAGCCTGGAAGCAGCCCCAGGCCGGGCGTGTCAGAACCCATCTGTGTGTGAACTTGATGGAGCCTGGAGAGTTCCTGCAACCACAGCTGCCCAACTCAACTGGGCAAGGCTCTCCCGAGGGGTGAGAGCTGCGGGCTCTCGGTGCAGGGAGAGAACTTGCACTGAGGGCAACCACTACATCCTCCAACTTCGTGTACACCCCTCCATGACATCCCCCCCAAGAGGCCCCCCACTCTCTACCTGAGCATCTCAGTGATGCTGCTCACCCCCTCCCCAGGCAGCCTGGCCCTTTTTCAAAGAAAGGATCCAGAGAAAATTCTTTCTTAGGTTGAATTCTGGCTTCTACCCTTCTACCCTGGTTTTGCCCTCCAGGACCTACACAAAGCAAGTGGCCCCCTCAAAATCCTTCATTCTTTGAAAGTGTTTCTCTTTAATTAAAATAATTATAATAATAATAGCTACCATTAATGTGGTGTTTACGGCATGCTGCACACCATGCTAAGCAACTGACCCGCTGCCTCTCATTTACTCCTCACCGCGGTCCCACGCGGTGGGGGTTACTGTCGTCCCATTCTGCAGATGAGGAGTCCGAGTCTTGGAGAAACGAGCAACCTTCCGAAGCTTGCTCAGCTATCAAGTGGCAGAGCTGAGCCGAGTCCAGACTTTCCGAAGCTTAACCACTGCACCCTGCTGCTGCCTGTGCATGCCCACCCCCCACTAGCACGTGCGTGTGCGTGCACACACGGGCGTGTGCACACAGGCACGTGTACACGCATTCACGCCTAATACTTTCTTCTCCAGCCGTATCCTCACTGGCAACTCTGCAAGGTAGCAACAAAAATTTCCACGTGGTTCTGGAGGACCCAGAGCCTCTCAGGCAAATCTGTCAGCCCCTCCCCGGTTCACTCACCTCTCCCCTACTGTCAGCATCTCCTAAACCAGCCTTTGGTTTCAGCTCCTGACACGGCTCTCCAAAGAGTCCCCACTGTAGGGTATGAGAGTTATTTTTTACTTCTCCTGCAGGCCCTCCTCTCTCCATTCCAGTGACTCTGAGGGGCCCACTGATTGGGTTGTCCCCCTCTGAACCCCCACGGCAGGCACATAGCCCAGGCTGGGCCGGCTCGCTCACTCCCTCCCCTGTTCTGGCACCAGTGATGGGTACCATAACAGACCGTCCCAGGACCTGATTGCAGACAGAGAAAATCTTTCTCCGGGGGTCCGGTGGGGACTTTGGGAGAAAGAACCTTCGGCCCCATGGACCACTGGACTAGTACTGAGAAGAGGCAAACCCAGGGATGCAACCCCATTGTATCAGTTTCCTATTGCTGCTGTAACAAATTACCACAAACGTGGTGGCCTAAAAGAGCATCAGTGTATTATCTTATAGCTCTGGAGGTCAGAAGTCCTAAAATCCGACAGCTGAGCCACGTCCCTTCCAAGGGCTCCAGGAGAGTGCAATGCCCAGCTGACTGGCCCAGCTGCTTGAGGCCATCTCCATTTCTTGGAGGCTCATGGCCTCTTCTTCCATCTTCAAGGCCAGCAGGGGAGCATCTTCAAAGTGTCCTCCCCTTCTTCCTCCACCTCTTCTTCTTTCCTCTCTGCTTCTGTCATTGTGTCTTCTGCTCTGACCCGCCTATAAATATGATTCCATTGGTCTCACTTGGGTGACCCATGATAATTGCTCCATCACAAGATCCTTAACTTCATCCCATATGTAAAATCACTTGGACCCGGAGGGTAACGTACGTATGAGCCAGGTGTCAGGGCATAGACACCTTTGGGGGCCCTTTTCAGCCCCCCACACCCATCCGTGCAGAGGAAGCTCAGCAGCAGAGAAAGAGAGAGGCCAACAGACAGAGAGCAGAGCCGAGAGTGGAGAGGAGAAGGCCCTTGGTCCAGCCATGCCTGAAGTCTCAGTTTGTTGGTCACACGAGCCAATGAATTTCCTTTTTCCCTAAGCTCATTCCATCTCAGTTTCTGTCTCTCGCAGCCTAATTGGCTCTGACCGCTGCACACACCCACAGGCCAGGATTTTCCCAGCAGACTCCACTCTGCGAGAGCAGCCTCTCTGCATTATTGCCATGACGACTTTATTTCACACTCTCAGCATCGACACCCTTGCACAACAAGCACATGTGTGTGTTTGGGGAGTGAGTGGTGCAGGATAGAAAAACCGGGGTGACCCTGGGAACTTGAGTGGAATAGAACAAAGAGCATTGCCATGGGAGTCAGGGGACTTGGGTCTAATCCACAGTAGGGTGGGAGAGATCCCAGGAAGCCATGCGGGCCTCTCTGGCCTCACCCACTGTCATCCTTACAAAGAGGATCACGTAGCCTAACCCTTGGGCTGCACCCTGCTGTCACCTTCCCTGTTTCCAGCCACTGAACCTTGGTGCTGGGACTAGTCCTGGTGCCCCATGTTTCTATCACACACAAAGGGACCACTCGCGAAGCTGGGCTTTAGTGGTGCACGGCCCAGGCTCTCTCTCTACCCCTTCCGGTCTCCCCCTCACCCAGCCGGGGCAGCAGAAATATGACTGAGGGGAGGCCAAGGGCGAGGGACAGAGAGAGGCAGCTCTCCCCTCTAGCGGCTAAAAATCGCACACGTACACAAAGCCCACCTACCCTGTCACCACCTGCGCCCCCGACTACGTCACTGTGCAGGCCAGGGAGCGTGTTGTGTGCTTGGTTGGCATGTTTATTTTTAGAACTTTGTTTTGCAATAACAAGCTATTCATTCAGGAAATCCCTAAAATAAAGTCTCTCTCTTTCTCAAAGCAAACTTAAAATGATCAGATCTCGAAGGGCCCTTCTGGCACACTCTCGATGACCTCCTTGGGAGGGAGTGACCAGGGGACAGGTCGTGCCAGCACCCTGGGAACAGTCTGGTCGGAACGATTCCCCACGAAAGGCAGGTGCCTGCGGGCCCTGACCCTGGCACCCTCCAGGCAGAGGGGGTCAGGCACCCCGGTGGTCTGCTCCCTGGGTGCTGGGGCCGCAGCCCGGAGGGGTGTGTTCTGTGTGGGAAGCCTTGCGTTCACTAGCCTACAACGCGGTAGCAGGGCCGTGAGCTTTTTCATTTTGAGACAGTCATTTTCCCTGCCGGGCCTCAGTTTTCTCCTCTGCAGAATGAAAATACGGCAGCAGAAATCAGTAAGACTCTTCCCAGGAGGCGGAGGGGGCTTCCGGAGAGCTGGGGCTGAGTGTTCGGTTTCTCGAACTGGGTCCTGGGTACAGGGTGTGTTCAGCGAGTGACCGCGCAGTGAATTGTGCATTTGTGATTTGTACGCTTTTCTGTCTGTGTATTTTACTCCAGTGAAAAGATTTACCTAAACTATAAGAAAGGCAGGAGGGTGAATGGGTGTGAGGAGAGATGAAGTAAAATGGGATGTGAATTGCTAAGTGCTGCAGCTGAGGGATCAGTACGGGGGCCATTGTGCCATGTCGGACACCTCGTGTACGTTCCAACTTCTCCACAGTGACAGTTACAGTAAGAGCCCCGCTTCCTCTGGATGAGCGGCTCCCACTGTTACGTACGAAAGCAGAAGAAAGGATAAAGGCAGGTCAGACCCCCCCCCTACGGCCAAAACCAAGTCAGTCACTGTGACAGAAATGAGAAGCAGCACGCCTCTTGGCCGTAGTCATTTGTGTTGTTTTGGCCCAATCTCAGCTATCGTTTGATACGTTCGTGTCAGACAGAGCAAATCCGCTCCGAGTACTTTGCGACGGGACCGTTTATTTAAGTTACCTCTGAAAATGCTGGCGAGGCCTGGTGCTGGAGAGGCTCCGGGGTGTCCCAGCCCACGCACGGCCGGCTCCCTGGCCCTGGGGCCCGTGCTGCCTGTTCATCTGGTGGCACAAAGTGAGAGAAAGGGCAAGTCCCATAAGGACCCTCGGGCTTGGTTTGACCTTGGAATGGTGGTTGCAGCGTCCCCCTCCCCCTCCAGGGGGCTGTGAATGAAATGTCATCGCAAAGTGCCTGGGGTTTGTTCACGGCACCCCAGCCGGCTGCTCCGGGCCAGGCCCTGGACTAGGGACGAGGGACCCGGCGGTGCCCTGAGCAGACAGAAGCCCTGCCCCGGGAGAGCTTCTATGCTTCACCGTGTCATATAAAGAATATTTTTAAAAATTTAGATATCTAACAGAAAATGTACCATCTTGGCGATTTCTGAGTGCACAGTTTGGCGGTGTCCAGTGTAGGGCTGTCGTTGGGAAGCCAGTCGACGCCGTCTTGCCGAATGGAAGCTCTGGACCTGGAAACACGGCTGCCCTCTGCTGCACCCTCCCCCGGGCGTCACCACGAGACTGGTCCCTGCGTCTCGTGGAAGCGCGATCCTGTAGCGCGTGTGCGACTGGCTCGTTTCACTCAGCAGGATGTCGTGAAGGCTTATCCTCGGTGCCCTGTGTGTCGGAGTGTCCTTGCTTTCCAGGGACGAGTCACATTCCACTGCAGTACAGTGTCACCTTGCTTTGTCCATCCACCTGCCGAAGGACATTTGGGTCGCTTCCGCCTTTCGGCTGCTGTGAATGGCGCTCTGTCCACGTGGGTGTACAACTATGTCCCTGAGACCCCACTTTCAGTTCTTCGAGGTGTACGCCCAGCAGCGGAATTGGAGAATCACACAGCAATTCTAATTTTAATTTTTTGAGCAACCGCCCTGCTGGTTTCCACAGTGGCTGCACCATTTTATATTCCTACCAACAGTGTACAAGGGTTCCAGTTGCTCCTCGTCCCCACCAACACCTGTGCTTTTCCGCTTTGTTGTGACAAGAGCCATTCTGATGGGTGTGAATTAAGACTATTTACTACAAACTACTTGTACCAGCTTAATTACAGAACAACTCGGCCAAGCCAAGTCAGCTGGGATGAGGCAGACAACGCACAGCTCAACCTCACCAGCTTACAAAGCAGTGAACAGACGCTTCTGAACACAGGGCCTCGCTCAAGGCCAGGCCCCGAGGGACTGCTGGAGGGGCCGGGATTGGAAACCAGGAACCAGCAAAGTTTTCCTGTGAAGGGACCTAAGTAGTAAATACTTTAGACTCTGGGCCACGCGGTCTCCGTCACAACCCCACCGCTTCACTGTTATATCAGGAAAAGAGCCACAGACAGCCTACACAACCCATCAGCCGTGGCTGCATCCCAATAAAACTTTATTTGCACAAACAGGCGGCAGGCGTGCTGCAGCGGACTGATCCTGATATAAACCGATCAGCTGCAGTGTGCCGAGCAGGCGTGCCAGTGTCTCTTGCCTCCCCACCAGGAGCCACTCCTGGCGACAGCCCCCTCATTTCCTTTTGATGAGTTGCCTGCCTCCCTCTTGTCTGTGACTTTGGTGGAACCACCAGTCAGGGTAACCTGCCCAACTCCGGCCACGAGGTGGGCGCATGACCCCAGCTGGGCCTTTCTATCTGGGGACTTTCTGTCTTGAAGCAAGGACAGGACGTGGACGCTGATGGAACCTATGGCCCCTGGTGACTCTGCTCAAGGGTTCCTCCTGCCTGGCTTCCCACAGCCACCAGGTTCCCAGCCCTCTCCTGTCCTGGTGTCTTGATTCTTCCTCTTCTGCGAGAGACCCCGCATCCTTCCAGGAACTTCCTTCTGCCAATAGCTGGGGCCCATTTCTCTTACTCACAGCCAAAGAATCCTGACTGATCAATGAGTTTTAAGGAATGATAACCTATATCATTGATTTCACCACCATACCCCCAAATAGTAAAACAGGGCCTGATTTCTTCAATTCAGTGGATTCCAAAGTTGAAGGGCATCTCCAATTCATGGACTGGAATTTGGATCTCATCCCGGCCAGCATGGACATACCGCAGGCATCGTCATTATCCCTGTTCCTTGGTCCACTGAACACCCCAGCTCTGCTCAGCTCTCCCCGTGCCAGCCTCTTGTCTTCGCTGGGCCTCAGTTTCTCTACCTGTAACATGAGGGAAGTGGTCAGGGATGTTGATTCAGGTTCCACCAGCTCCAGGCTGTTACCAGTATCCCCTACTAGGTGCCCAGCACTCTGCCCTCAAGGAGCTTGAGGCTGGGGAGAGATATCAGGCCTCCCATAAACAGTGGTGACGTGGGGCTGCCTGAGCCAAGGACAAGAGGGGAAGCTCACAGCCATCAGAGCGCAGAGGGAAGAAAGCTGCTATGGACTGGCAAGGACTTCAGCTGAGCCTTCGAGAGCAGGGAGGCTTTGAACAGGGTGAAGGAGAGGAAAGGCTATATGCCCTTTGAATGCATGCTCAGCAGCCCTCAAACGGAGCTCTGGCAGCGGCTCCTGGCCTTGTCCCCCTCCCCAGAGCAGCAGCGAATGAATGGATCAGATGCTGGCCGCAGACCCGTGGGGCACTCAGGTCCAGTTCCACCGGTGACGCTGTTTGTTGTTCTGTTAGGTCTCTTGCAGGTGTTTCTAGCTGACTGCAGGGAGCAGGGTGTGGGCTTTTTAGCTGGAAGATCAGAGTCTGCTGATCTCCCGTGTGTTCCAGCTGTCCAAGCACTGCAGAGGGCCCCTGGGTTCCCCCCACCCCAGGAGGGCAGGGTGAGGGGACAGGGGCTCGGATGGTGCCGTCCAGCCCCACAGGAGGCGCCTCTGATGTAAACTGTTCCCTCACCATGGGGCGGTGGGCAGGGGCACAGGGAGGTAGGGAAGGGCCCTCTTTCCCCTACATGCCGTCTCTCTGAGTGCCATCTGTTCCAAAGCCCTGGCCTGGCTTTCTGCTACACCCAAGCCGCCCGTGGGACTGGTTATCCCGAACACAAACAGCTCTTTGTTTGCTGCTTGTGTTTGTTTGTTGGCATTGGAACAGTTCTCTGCGGTTCAAGTTAGAGGCTGGCCTAAGGCGAAATGAGACTGGCAGAGGTTGGCATGGAGGCCACACCTCTCTTCCACTCTCCTGCCTCCAAGCCTGGACCCCCAAATTTCCCCCTTCGTAACAACCTCCGACACTGCAAACCTGGGAACTTCCTCTTCCCTCCGGGTTTCAGTCTTTGCTTTCTCACCCCAGCTTATCCGAGAAACAAATCTCTTCTAAGGGATGAGATTTTGATGAAGTGTTTCTGCTTTAATAGGAATCTTTCATGTCTTGACTCGGATGAAAGAAAAATGATTGTGAGTTTCAGGCACTGTCACAGGTTTGTCAGGGCAGATCAGGCAGCCCCTCAAAGTATGCCCCCCACCTGTTCTTTGTCTGTGCACCAGGTACTGGGTCCCACTCCTGGTGGGTGCAACTTTGAATAGAAGATGGGAGTGAACAGAAAGAGCCCAACTCTGGAAGTGAGATGAGCATTCAGTAAGAAGCAGCAGCTGGCCTTGGGAGGGTGGTGGCAGCTTGTGCAAAGGTCCTGGGGCAGGAGCTAACTGGGCCACTGGGCCTGTTTGGAGATCAGCAAGACGACCAATGTGTTTGGAACTTCGTGAACCAAGGTAATGGTAAGACGAGACTCTGGAGAGGAAAATGGTGCTGGATCACACAGAGAGATTTATGGATTTTTATTTCGAGTGTAACAAGAAATAGATTTTTTTACATTTTACAGAGATCATGCTGACTGCTATATTGTTGTCATCGGCAATAGTTTGTACTGCTCCAGGGCACCATTTACTGTGTAGGCAGTGTAAACGGAGCCCCCTGGAGTTGTGCAAAGAGAAGAGCCCTGCTTATCTGGCCCCAACCCCCATGAGCCTTCAGGCTCTGAGAATCCCAAGTCTGAGTCTTCCTCCGGGGGCTCTGATGATGTCAATCCTCTGTCATCTTTGAGGAGCCCTGGGGGAACTCTGGCCTCTCCAGGGTGTCTGCACTGATCCCTGTAAACTCTCCCTTCTCCCAAGCTCTTTCATCTGAGAGGTCGTGCCAAGTGGTGGCAGACGCTCCCTCACTCTCTCCTCCCCTCAAGCTGACACTCTCTAAGCCTTTAAGAAGCTCATAACTCCATCATCTCAGCGCCCCTTGGAAGGGAGCAGCCAGCAGATTAAGCGATTCTGGAATCCAGGCGCTGAGGAATTTGGGGCCTCTCAGGTTTCTTGGCAGGAGTTACTGGTACATGCAGAGACTCTTCTTCAGAACAAGTGAAAATAATTCCTTCCAGGGGCAGAAAAAGGCATGCTTTTGGCAAAGGTCTTTGTAAGATATTATCTCAAGAGACTGCAAGGGAGCCCTGGGAGGGCGGGCAGAAGCTGCTGAACCAGGTGGGGAAATGGATGGGCAGGCAAGGAAGGTTCCCATAGCAATTCAGAACTGGGTCTGCTAACAGGTGGCTCATGCGTTTTCCACTTTCCTGGGAATGGATAGGGAGAGGGAAGGAGAAGGGAAGGGTTACAAGGGAGGGTTGAAGAAAAGAGATCTCAGGGCCTTTGCACAAGCTACAGAAGTTTGAGACCCAGTCCCTACGCTGGACATGTTGGAGGAAAAACTCACAGATCTGGAGTGTTAGGGCTGCAAGGGACCCCGGGTATCATTATTACTTGGCTGGAAAGATCAAGGCTGAAAACATGAGTACTTCCCCTTGATGGCCAGTAGGAGGGGCGACCTTCTGCTACGCTGGAGGAGAGAGTGGAAACTGGTGCGTTTTAGAGAAACATCTTGCTAACAGCTGTCAATGTTTTGAATGGAGATATATATTTTAGACTCAGCATTTTACTTCTAGGAATCCCCCTACGAAAATGCTTGCACATGTGCACAGGGCTGTATGTTCAAGGGTGTTCCTTGTACCATGCTTTGTCATGCAAGAAGCTTCACGAGAAAGCAGGTGCAGCATTACAATGTGGGGATTTGAATTATGGAATGCCGTACCAGCACTGGAAGGAAGGAAATATATATATATATATATCATTGCTATGGAGAGATTACTCAATATTTTAAATTAAAACTAGCACACAACAAAATCTAGTGCCCTGACTGATGTGGCTCAGTTGGTTGGGTGTCGTCCTGCAAGACGAAATGTCACCAGTTCAATTTCTTGTCAGGGCACATGCCTGGGTGGCAGGTTTGGTCCCTGATTGGGGCATGTGTGAGAGGCAACCGATTAATGTTTCTCTGTCACATTGATTTTTTTCCTCCCTCTCTTTCTCTCTCCCTTCCCCTCTCTCTAAAACCAAAGTTTCTTCTAAAGTTAAAAAAAAACTTTAAGTGTGTAGTATAATCCAATCCGTGTAACAAAAAAGTATATATACATATATATGTACACACCTATGTTTTTATATATTATATTATCAACATATTTCCAGAAAGATACATAAGGAATATTAAGTTAGTTTACTCTAGCGAATGAACTAGGAACTGAGGAGGAGACGTTTTACAACATTCTGCACGGCTTGAAGTTTGTTGTTAGGTGAGTACTCAGTCCATGTGAAGGGTGCACCTTGAGTACCCAGCTTGGATGATAGGGGAGGCTGTGCCACTGGACCCTACAGGACACCTACTACATTAGGCCACACTACCAAGACACAGAGTCAAAGCAGCTCTACCTAATACATTGAAACAAACACAGGGAAGCTGCCAAAATGAGGAGACAGAGAAGCATGGCCCAAATGAAAGAACAGATCAAAACCCCAGAAAAAGAGCTAAACGAAATGGAGATAAGTGATCTATCAGATGTTGAGATCAAAACACTGGTCATAAGGATGCTCAAGGAACTTACCGAGGACCTCAACAACATAAAAAAGACCTAGTCAGAAATGAAGGATACACTAATTGAAAGGAAGAACAATTTACAGGGGAAGAGCAGTAGAGTGAATGAAGCCAAGAATCCAATCAATGATTTGGAACATAAGGAACCAAAAGAAAACCAATCAGAACAAGAAGAAAAAAGATGCCAAAAAAAATTAGGGTAGCATGAGCAGCCTCTGGGGCAACTTCAATATCCAACATTGATGTCCAACAGTCACATGATAGGGGTGCCAGAAGGAGAAGAGAAAGAGTGAGAAATTGGAAATCTATTTGAAAAAATAGTGAAAGAAAACATCCCTAATTTGGTGAAGGAAACAAACATGCAAGTTCAGGAAGCACAGAGGCCCAAAAAAGATGGATGCAAAGAGGCCCACTCCAAGACTCATCACAATTAAATGCCAAAGGTTAAAGATAAAGAGAGAATCTTAAAAGCAGCAAGAGAAAAGTTAGTTACCTACAGGAGAGTTTCCTTAAGACTGTCAGCTGATTTCTCAAAAGAAACTTTGCAGGCTAGAAGGGACTGGTAAGAAGTATTCAGTCATGAAAAGCAGAGACCTACAGCTAAGATTTCTCTGCCTAGCAAAGCTACCATTTAGAATCGAAGGGCAGATAAAGAGCTTCCCAGACAAGAAAAAACTAAAGGAGTTCATCACCCATATATCAAATCATTATTATATGAAATGTTAAAGGGACTTATTTAAGAAAAAGATCAGTGGCCAAGATGGAGGTGTAGGTAGACACACTGTGCCTCCTCTCACAACCAAAATAAAGACAACAACAATTTAGAAACAAAATAACAACCAGAACTGACAGAAAATTGAACTGTATGGAAGTCCAACAACCAAGGAGTTAAAATAGACACATTCATCCTGACTGGTAGGAGGGGCAGAGTCAGGAAGCTGGGCAGAGAGGGGTCAAGGCAAAAAAAGTGGTGGCACCAGGCACAAGTCAGCAGAGGGCAGACCCTAGGCACGCGGTGGTGGCTGGTGGAGCCTGGGTACAGGGTGACAGCGGGTAGACCCAGCAAGGTGGCAATTGTGAGGCTGGGCAAGGCACCCAAGGCGGCTGGCTGGCCAGGTGGTTCCACATTCATGCGAAGATAAACCAGATGAAACTGGGGAGCAAGACAGACCAATAACCCAGGGCTCCTTCGTGGAGAAATAAAGCCTCAAAACACTGATTGAAAACACATGTGGGGGTTTGAGGTGCTGGGAAAGATTCCCAGCCTCACCAGGAGAGTTTGTTGGAGAGACCCACAGGGTCCTAGAATGTACACAAGCCCCCCCACGAGGGAATCGGCACCAGAAGGGCCCAATTGCTTGGGAGAAGCGGGAGAAGTGACTGAAATCCAACAGAGAGCAGAGTAAGCACATTGTCCTGCCCCCACATATGGCAGACACAACCCAGAGACTGGGTTGCCCTGCCTGGTCAACACCTAAGGCTTCGCCCCTCATACGTAACAGGCACGACCAGACCACCCCCCCCCCAAAGAAAAAGGCTCAAATGGAAGAACAGATCAAAGCTCCAGAGCAAATACAACTAAGCAATGAAGAGATAGCCAATCTATCGGATGCACAATTCAAAGCACTGGTGATCAGGAGGCTCACAGAATCGGTTGAATTTGGTCACAAATTAGATGAAAAATGAAGGCTATACTAAGTGAAATGAAGGAAAATGCACAGGGAACCAATAGTTATGGGAAGAAAACTGGGACTCAAATCAATGGAATGGACCAGAAAGAAGAAAGAAACAACCAACCAGAAAAGAATGAAAAAACAAGAATTCAAAAAAATTAGGAGAGGCTTGGGAACCTCCAGGACATCTTTAAACATTCCAGTATCTGAATTATAGGGGAAGGGAAAGAAGAAGAGCAACAAGTGGAAAACTTATTTGAACAAATAATAAAGAAGAACCTCCCCAATCTGGCAAAGGAAATAGACCTTCCAGAAAATCCAGGAAGCTCAGAAAGTCCCAAAGAAGGTGGACCCAAGGAGGAACACACCAAGGCACATCATAATTACATTAGCCAAGATTAAAATGAAGGAGAGAATCCTAGAAGCAGCAAGAGATAAGGGGACAGTCACCTACAAAGGAGTTCCCATCAGACTGTCAGTGGATTTCTCAAAAGAGACCTTGCAGGCAAGAAGGGGCTAGAAAGAAGGATTCCAAATCATGAAAGGCAAGGACCTACATCCAAGATTGCTCTATCCAGCAAAGCTTCTATTTAGAATGGAAGGGCAGATAAAGTGCTTCTCAGATAAGGTCGAGTTAAAGGAGTTCATCATCACCAAGCCTTTATTATATGAAATGTTAAAGAGACTTATCTAAGAAAAAGAAGATAAAAAATATGAACAGTAAAAAGATAGCAAACTCACAGTTATTAACAACCACACCTAAAACAAAAACAAACTAAGCAAACAACTAGAACAGGAACAGAACCACAGAAATGGAGATCACATGGAGGGTTAGCAACAGGGGAGTGAGAGGGAGAGAGAGGGGGAGAAGGTACAGAGAATAAGTAGCATAGATGGTAGGTAGAAAATAGACAGGGGGAGGGCAAGAACAGTATGGGAAATGTAGAAGCTAAAGAACTTATGACACATGGACATGAACTAAAGGGGGGAATGTGGATGGGAGAGGGTGTGCAGGGTGGAGGGGAATGAAGGGGGAGAAATGGGACAACTGTGATAGTGTAATCAATAAAATATATTTTAAAAAGAGAAAAAGATCAAACCTATGAACAATAAAATGGTAAAAATATATATCTATCAATAATTGAATCTGAAAAACAAACTAAGCAACTAAGAAGAACAGAGACAGAATCATGGATACACAGAACATTTTGATGGGTGCCGGATAGGAGAGGGGTGTGGGAGAATGGGTGAAGAGGTGAGGGGGTTAAGTACAGATAGGTAGTCACAGAATAGCCATGGGGATGTAAAGTACCGTGTAGGAAATGGAGTAGCCAAAGAACTTATAAGCATGACCCATGGGTACGAACAATGGTGGGGGGATTAACTGAGGGAGTGGGGGGTTTGCGTGGAGGGGAGGAAAATCAGGAGAACTGTAACAGCATAATCAATAGGATATGATTTTAAAAATAAAAATAAAATGTTTTCAATGTGTAGTATAATGCAGTCTGTGTAACAAAAAGTATATCTACATATATATGTACACACCTATATCCTTATATTATTAATATATTTCCAGAAAGATATATAAGGACTATTAAAAGTTAGTTTATTCTAGGAAATGAACTAGCACCTGAGGAGGAAATGTTTTATATCATTCTGCCCAGCTTGAAGTTCTGTGTTAGATTAGTTTTTACCATGTGTGTTATTTTTATTGCAGAAGGAAACTTGGGGGCTCACAGGTGGGAAGTGATGGCTGGGCTGGTGCAGTGGTCCAGTTACCACAGTGTGGAGACCAGGGCCAGGCCTGCTGCTTCCTCCCCAGTCCAGCTCCCTGCCTTCTCTGCTGAGCCCAGGGTCCCACCTTGGGGCACAGTGGACTCTGGCCCCTGCCTGGCTGTCCTGTGGCTGAGAACTGGGGACGTGCAGACACTGTTTCTCGGGGCACAGGGATGGCGTTTTAGGGCTTTAAGCTTCTGCTTCTTGAATTCCTTTTCTGACTGTGCCACTAAGAGTGGCCATGGACCAGATCTCAAATCCCTTTTCCTGCAAGACTCAGTTTCCCCCACTTGTAAAACAGTGTGTACAGGAAGAGGGTGCTGGAGCAGATGACCTCTCAGTGTTCTGGGACGGACAGGCCAGGCGGTTCCTGGCCCATCTCCAGGGATGGGGCACACAAGCCCTGAGAGCCCCATTTCTTGCATTGGTTAGACTGCCCCCCTGCTGGTCTTTCAGGTAGAGCTCAAGTCAGCTGCCAAGACAGAGGTTCGTGATGGTGCTGTACCGCCCCCTGGGGGTCCTTTTGGAGACCTGTGGAGTTGTCTGGGGCCATGAGGCGCAGCTGGCATTTCTTGAGTGGGTGGGGGCTGAGAGACCAGATGTCCTACAATGCATGAGGCAATTCTGCGCAGTGAAGAAGTGTCTCCCATGTCGCATGGCTTTTGAATGAACAAATGAAGAAATCCTGGTTTAATATTACCTGAGCCTGGAATTGGACTCCCCTTTTCAATAATGAACAAAGTTGTTTGGATTTTTGTTTGTTGTTGTTGTTGTCTTGCACTGCTCTAAGGTATACTGAATTGCAACGGACCAGCAAATGGATGGATGCTTGCACTTCGCTTTGTCTAGAACTTGGCCCAGTTGTTCACCATCTCATGAAGTCACGTCTCCCCAGCGGCCCTTGCACTGTCCCCATTTGGATTCATGGGTATCTGCTTGCAGTGTAGCCATCTCCCTTGGCAAATATGTAACCGAAGAACCTGAGACTTCTTTTTTTAACAAATGGAGAACAAAACATTACCAAATTAGCAGAGATACATGAAATGCAGGGATTTGATTTTGTTTTTGTTTTTACATTTTTTCCAGCTTTATAGACATATAACATGTATAAGTTTAAGGTGCATGGTGTGATGACTTGACGTGTATATATTGCAAAATGCTGACCACAGTAACGTTAATTAACACCTCTACGCCCTCACAAGAGTGCCTCTTCTCTGCGTATGGTGATGACATTTAAGATCTCTCCACAACCTTCCCGTGCAGGGCCCAGCATGGTTAGCTGTGGCCACCACGCGGCAGATCAGACCCCCAGAACTTACTCAATTCATGGCTGGGAGTTTGAAGCCTTTGGCCAGTTTCCCATTTCCCCGCCACCCAGCCCCAGCAACCACCATTCTACTCTCCACTTGTATGAACTCCGTGTCTTTAGATTCCAGATGTAAGGGAGATCAGGCAGTGTTTGTTTTTCTATGCAGATCGATGTCACTTAACGTAACGCCCTCGAGGTCCATCCACGTCGTCACAAAAGGCTGCACTGCCCGCTTTTTATGGCTGAATGTTACTCCATCGAGTGTGCGTGTGTCTGTATGTGTGCACGTGTGTGTGTACATGCGGTGTGCACACAGCCTAGCGTCCTGGCGTCACCTTCCTTTTTGCTTCCTTGCCATGCTCCCTCCCTCTAGTTCTCTGAATCCCCCCAGCCTTGGAGACCAGGTCCTCCTGCCCATCTCTTTCTAGAAACTTCCCCAACTCTCTCAGCTCTTACACGTGGGCGCACACGTCTGTATCTGGAAGAGGGCAGCCCTGTCCACTCTCTGGCCTCCTAAGCCAGCTCTTCTCAAGGCATGGTCTTCAGACCCCCTGCACCACAATCCTCTACAAAGCTCCTAAATTTTAGAAGTATTTCAGTAAAATATTTGTTTTACAAATAGTACAATGTATATCATATTCTCACTATCTACTTTTAAGAACTTGACTATTTGTCCTTATTTGTTTCCGTTCTGTTTATGATTTTTAAGCAATAAAACGTGTTGTAGATGCAGCTGAAGCCGAGAGCTTATCAAAAGTGCAGATCCCAGGAGCCCCAGGCCGGATCTGCTCGGTCGGAACCTTCCCTGGGAAATGGAGCAGGGAATGTGTGGTTTTTGTTTGTTCGTTTTTTAAAAAAGCAAGTGGAATTAATTTTTAATAAGATCTTATTTATTTATCTTTAGAGGGGAAGGAAAGGAGAGAGGGAGAGAAACATCAATGTGTGGTTGCCTCTCATGTGTCCCTTGCTGGGAACTGGCCTGCAACCCAGGCATGTGCCCTGCCTGGGAATCGAACAGCAATCCTCTGGTTCATAGTTCTGCGCTCAGTCCACTGAGCTACACCAGCTGGGGTGGAATGTGCGTTTTTAAACATCACCCTCCCCTGCTCCTCCCTTATCCACCGAATCCTATGCATAATGAAGATTGACAATTGCTGATATCTACCAGTTTTCTGTTCTTCCCTAGAGCTGACCCGGGGGCGGGGCCTCCATCTTTGCGGTGCATCAGAATCACCTGGGAGACTTTTAGAAATGCAGGTGCCCAGGCCCCTCCCTAACCTGGTAATCAGACCAGGCCAGGGATGTCTGGCAGCTCTAGTACCAAAGGCCTCACAGGTGTTTTTTGGTTTTTGTTTTAATAGAATCGGCGGTGGGGGAAGGACCCATCTCTCTTCTTGCACTCACAACGCTCCTGGGATCATCAGAGTCAGTATTCAGATATCCTTCCACTTGCTCTCTCCCAGAATACTGTCAGCATTTCCCACGCCCCTGCTGAGCGCTGTGCATAGCTGCTAGTGAAAAGTACTCATCCATCAAGTACAAGGCAGAAGCCCTGACCCCTGTCTGGGCCCCAGTCTGACTTCAGGCCTTAACTTAGTGGGTTTGCTCGGGTGTAGAGTTGCCAGATATAGCAAAGGAAAAGACTCCTGGTTACACTTGAATTTCGGGTCCCTAATAAATAATTTTCTGATAGAAGTATGTCATAAATGTTGCATGGAACAGTAAACTCATACTTTAAAAAAATCATTTCTTGTTCATCTGAAATTAAAATTTAACTAGGAGTCTTGTTTTATCTGGAAACCTGAGGGAGTATCTTCCGCTCCCGTGACCCTCAGTTTCCTTATTTGGAAAAGGAGAGGCTTGGGCTAGAGTCCTTCTGGCGCAATGTCCAGTCATCATCAGTTCAGATGCATCCCACAGCTCTGGAAGCCTTTCTCCCCATCCCCGCCAGGGGGCGCGTTGACCCTCCTCAGCGAACACGCAGGGGAAAGGCTCAGCAAGGAGGAAGCTGGTCCCTCTGGCTCTGGGGGGCCGTCTGGAAACCAGGTTATGAGGCCTCCATGGCGCCAGGTCTTTCCTCATTCTGAGTACAGCCTATTCAGAAGGAGAGAAGGGGAGAGCTCAGAGAGTCTCTGAAGATGGGAACTTACATTAGAAGGAGAAGCTAGACCTCCAGAGGGCTGAGGCATGTGTTCAGGCTCACATCACTGTCCTGCAAACTGGAGTCCTGAATCACTGTCCAGGTCTTAGGGAGCCTTATTTCTCCATTTCCTGCTTGACATGTTTAACCCCTGCAGTCCTGTAACCAATGTGGACACCAGGCAGCCCTGCACAGCCCAACGGCTGACGTGGCCTGAGGCCCCTCCCAGAGGGAGTGTGGCCTTGGAGCAGGAAAGCTGACAACCGAGAGAGGACCAGGGATGAAGGACAAGTCTGGGCAGTGGGGAAAGAGCAGGCCCTCCGCACTTAAGTTGGGATGACACTGCTGATGCTGATGACCTCCCTCTGTGCCAGACAGAATAACCTGTAGGCAGGACCACGGTCATCGGGGTTTTCCAGGTGAGGGAACAGGCTCAATGTGAGGTCATCTGACTAGTGGGGCTCACTCCAGTTCTGCCGCAGATGTTAGGAAGAAACGAGGCTTCTGTTACCAGGGATCTAGGTGACCTCCTAAGGACCCTCACCCCCTTCCAGTGAAGAGGCATTGCCCAAGTTGGGGGTGGGGTACCCACCACTTTGACACAAGAGATAATTTTAGGAGACTTACAGAGTTGGTGTAAATTAGCATAGAATTCATCATAATTCAGTTCTCTTTTGGACCATCTGATTATCAGAGAGGAAGTCTCTTAGATTCTCCTTTTTAACAAGAAACGGCACCCTTCAAGCACAGGGCACATTCATGATTGTGTAACATTGTCTTTTCGAGGTATTTATATTTTTATTGTACTTATCTTTAAAGTTTATTCCAACTTGTGGTAAATGGTACTGATTTTCCACTTAAGGTAATGATATAATTTCCTTTAATTTTTTCCATAAGTGATTTGATTTGAAGGGTGGGAAAGCAGAGGCAGCGGAGGATTCTGGGCCCCGAGGGCCCTGCTAATTCAGCGGGTCAGCCTTGCCACAGGTGGTATGGGTGCAGCTCTCCCCTGCCCTCCCAGGGCCCTTCTTTGTTGCTGTCTTTCTGCTCGAAAACTCTGAGAAGCTGCCTAGAAAGACGCCTCCAGATATGGGGCAGAAAGCTCTGAGTCTAGCTCCCCCTTTTTTTCATGGCCGTATTACATGACCACACTGCTCAGCCTCCTTGAACCTACTGCCCTCTTCTGTAAGAGGGTGGCAAAGCTGTTGGAATAGTGGGTTCTATGCGTGACACAGGTGACCTGCTATGAGGACTGCACCCTGAAGTCCTCAGGGCAAGTGTAACATCTCCCTCCTGTGCTGAAGGAATACGCCGCTCAATCCCTTCTCCAGGACAGCTCTGTGCTTTGTGTTTTTACAGTATGTGTTTTCTACCTGAAACAGTCGCAGCACGGCAGGGACCACCCATGCCTGTCTTACCCGTGAGAACATAGGACAGGTATAACACACCACAGGTACCTAATAGAAGTCTTAGAATGAATAATAAACCAGTAGCAAAACTTACCTATCTCTCTGCCTGGAGAGAGACATAATCTTAGAAATTATGAGACTAGTTTGCGTTCCACAAATGGCCAAGACCAAACTGGCCAGTCTCTCTCTATCCCTGTCTTCTGTTGTGTAGAAAAAAGAGCACCAGAAAATAGTTTGATTTTTATGAATGTGCATTATTTTAGTACTTTGAAAACAATTTAGCTATGAGCTTGGCCCTGAAGACCCCACTCTGCGGCCCATGGCAATGGAGTTCACGTCTGGGGCCCATTTCTCTGAGGGGCATCTTGGCACAGCAGCCTGAAAAATCGCAAGATCGTGATGAGCTTGCATGAGCTTTGAACAGTGCTCTATAGACTTATGAGGCCTTTATCTTTTTAGAACTGAAGTGTTTTCTTAAAGCGAATTTAATCCACACACACAACCTCTGGCTTCTAGAGAAGCTCCTCTAGAGACCTCCCATTGCACAAAAAATAAAACCCTTATAGGCCTTATACCATGGCCTATAAGGCTGCATGGCCTGGCCTCAGCCCACCTTTTTGGCTTAATCCAGTGCGGTGCACCCCGCATGTTCTGTGCACCAACCACGCTGGCTCGAGACTCATCGCGCTCCCCAGCGACCTCCAAGCCTGTGCATTTGTTGTTTCTTCTGCCTGGAATGCCTGTCCCGTCCCTCTCTCCACACATACTTAATGCCTTTTTTCCTGTGTGACTCAACTCAGATTTTCTCAAGGAACCTCCCCAGATGCCCTAGAATGTTGGGAACTGCTCTGTCTGGGTTCAGAAGCGGTAACCACCCCATGGCTAAGGCTGAGTGAATGACCTTCAGACTCTAAGCCACTAAGGAGACAAAGCTTATGTCCTTGGCAGGGGTGCCGCCTCTGCCCCTTTTACTTCAGCCTGTGGGGCCCCCAAAGCGTGATCAGTTAGCCAGTGACAGGTAAGATTTCTCAAGGGAGGGACGACCTAAGACAGGTACAATCACAGGGGTCCCCTAGGGAAGGACTTGGGGGACTATAGCAAAAGGGGGAGATGGACCCTCACCCATCGGCTTTGACACAGCCTGAGTCCTCATTCTGTCTTCAAATCTCCTAATCTCTTCACTGCCTTACTTCCCCTGCCTGACTTAAGCCTGGAACCATGACAGAGGGCAGTGCAACCCTGTGCTGGAAAGGGTGGGTTCCCCAGGTGATCAGGCCTAAGAAAGAATACATAAAATCCTGTGACACCTGCTTTGATAAGAATGCTCTCAATTAAATGATAAGGGTCCGAGCAGGAAATGAGTTTGTTTCCCAAAGTTTTGTAGCCCCTTAGCTAACAGATCCTGGCTCAGAATAGGCCCTCAGAGTTCTTTGTATGTTATGTATTGTTTGGTCCTTACTGCCTGACAATGATTGATGAGCTTTACCTGGATCCCTGTGCGAAATGAACCCAATAAAAGCCCATTGAGGAAAAGGCTCTTGGTCCTTCTCCTTTAAGAAATCGGCCACCTTTCCTCCACAAGCAGATCATGTCTCAGTAGGCTTATTCTTGTCTGTGACAGTTGGGGGGGGGCCTGCAGGCAGAGCCCCCCAACACTAGAACAGCCATGTCCAATATAGAACTTTCTGCAATGATGACAATGTACTAGGTCTGCCCTGTTCAGTGGGGTAACCACTACCCACGTGTAGCTGTTGGCACTTGAAGTGTCTAGTATGACTGAGAAACAATGTTTAACTTTAATTGATTTAAATTTCAATCTACCTAGCCATTCACAGGACTACCAAACGGGACAGTGCAACTCCAGATTAATAGTGTCCTCCTGTCACCCACTCATGGGTTTACATTCCTTCATCCTGGCACCTATCACAGCTTGTGATTTATATGTAGTTGTGCAATTGTTTAATCCATTCCTCGCCAGACTGTAAGTGCCAGCAGATCAAATGCTTGATCTGCTTTGCCACAATTGTGTCTCTAGCACCTGGCACGGGACCTGGCACATAGTAGGTACGTCATAAACATTTTTTGAATAAATGGATGGATGGATGAATGGATGAACGATTAGTGAAAGGAGATAGCTGCTTAACCTGTTGCATCTGATAATGAAGTGTAATAATGAAAAGCCTACGAGTCATAAAAATAAGCCAAATTTGTTCTTATAGGAACCATACATTCCTTGTGCATAAATAAGCCTGTGTGTGTACAGGCGTGTGTTAAAAAAACGTAACAGTGTTTGCAAAATTTAGCGTGTGTGTAGTCATGTGTACACACGTAAGTCCACGGGTCCGTGTTTCAGGGGAATGAGGCGGCTCAGACACATGCAAAATCACCCAGGAAGGCAGTTTCTAAATCATTACTTTTATTTTGAAAGATTCGTCAAACTCGCCACAACATGGTGAGAGCTTGCATGATTAATAAGAAGCAGCTTTTTCATGAAATGCTTGGTGGTGAATGAGTTCTCAGCCTGTGAGATCTGACCATCCCATTGACTTCGAAGTTTCTCTTGATTAATAGAAAGAAAAGAAGGGGGAAGGAGGAACATGCTAGAAAGCGAGGGAAAGACCCCTCATGACAGCCATCCAAAAATGAAAAGAAAAAAACCTCTCAAAAAACAAAACCAATCTGCTAACTCCACTTTTTCTGTTTTGCAACTTTCTACACCTCACCCTTGATTTCAGCTTTCGTGGCTGAAACAGCCCCCAGTCTCGCTTCTCCCAGACACTTAGGAGGGGAGAAGCCCACCAGGCTCGGTGGGTTCCAAAGAAGTGATGGTCCACGGCTCCCAAAAAGCTGGAACAGCCTAAGGTGAAAAAAAGGCACTGAAAGATGACGGGGGAAACGGTGAGGAACTGGGTTTAAATGGGAGCTTCTGTTCTTTCCCAGCCCAGCCTCGGGTTCTTTCAGGGCAGGCCCTGCACACGAGACTGGTTCTCAGCTGTTCCCACCAGCCCTGTAGTCCCAGAACCACGGTCTCTCACTTCCCTTTGTCCCCCTTCAGGCCACGTAGGGAAAAACCCCCAGCCCCACCCCTATAGCCAACGTCCTGAAACAAAATTAACACAAAAGTTTGACTTAGTGAGCATTAGTTTGAAGTAGAGGAACCGAGAGCGAATCTGAAGATGCGGTGCATGTCCAAGGCAGATGCGAGCAGATCGAAGTTCCCAGCCATTTGCCACGAAGACAATGGACAGGGCTTCCAATGGCCAGAGGAAAATGGGACTGTTAGTGGGTGAGCAAGAGGCAGAGTTCCAACTAAGAATGTCATGACTTGGGTTACAACTTCCATTTTTAGCACCGTTAATGTGTTCATTTACATCTATGTTAGCACCTTGTCCCCAGGCAGAACAACCAACCATCCAAACATTTTAAACATTGGGGGAGACGGGGAGGGGCAGGATAGAGAGAGAATCCGGAACTGCCGGCGGAGGCGTGGTCTAGATCACGAGATCCTTGTCAATATCCTCTGCAAACAAGAAAAGAGCAGGGTTAGACCCGGGCCCCAGGTGCATCGGCCAGGCTTCCCGAGGGGCCAGAGGATCCCCCCCCCATCCCCAGGACAGGGGCCAGGGGCCCAGTCCGAGGTTCAGCCAGGACGTCGGTGACTGAGAACTCCGGTCTCCCTGTCCCTGTCACTTATGTACACCGCCAAGTTACAGTTCTTCTCTCCTCTCTAGGTACCTTCCGGGCTCCAGAACAGTGCTGGGTACAGAGCGAGTGCTAATGCTTGGAGAAGGGAAAGAGAAAGATGCTGCTTGATGGATAGAGAAGGGTCAGCAAGCCCCCTGAGAGAGCGAGGTCACCTAAACAGGGAGCTCAAACAGGAGTGAGCTAGGCAGAGAGCAGAGGTGGGCAGAGAGGACAGACACGCAGACGACAGAGAGGGAGGAAGGAGGCAGAGGACAGCAGCCCCCCTGCTCAGACACTCACGCTCCTTGATGCCGAAGCAGCCGGCCCACTCATCCAGAGCGATGTACTTGTCGTTGTCCAGGTCACAGGTCTCGAAAAAGCGGGTGGTGCAGTGCTCCATGGGGATGAGGGGTGCGCGCAGTGGGGCCAGCTCGGTGTGGGACAGGTACCTGTGGGGAGGAGGCAGAAGGGGCCTGAGGCCTGGGAAAGCCACTGCTCTGCTGAGGGACTCAGAGCCCAGCACTGCCCCACAGTGAGCCTCACTTTCCCCCTCCTTCAGCAGGGGAGGAGTTGGCCACAACGTCTAAGGGCCTTTCCAGTTCTGAGGTCCCGTGGGCTCATAACAAAGGCCTCTTGGTGCATTAAATTGTTTCCCAGTTGGCTAAGAGTTGGGGCACAGAAACTTCGAACGAAAATATTGAGCGCCTCTGCTACGAGTAGATTAAAATCTGCTCTGAAACTGCATGCTTTCTACGGACACACATTTGCACAGCTTCCAACGTGCAGGAAAGGGTCTAAAAAACAGATATCAGGAAGGCGACGGTGCCAGCTTCTGGGGAGGAGCGTGGGAAGGGACTGGGGTTGTTGGGGAGCTGGGCAAAGGGCACGCCACCCTCTCTAGAGAGCTTTCATTTCTTTGCATATCATATAACATGTGAGAGGGAGGCCTTCCGATTGCTCTCCCACTATCCTTCGTTCCTGTTCGTCCAGCTGGCCTTCCTCCTCGGGGCCCTCTGCTAGCTGTCCTCAAACCCTCTTCCCCAGGGCCTGCAATGGGACTCTAGTTTTCTCTCTAATCCCCAGTCTCCCTGCCCCACCCAACTCATGGAAGGAACACAGTACTTGAACTGGAAGCAACAACCCCTCCCCTTGCACTGTATACCAGGGGGGAAACTGAGGCCCAGGGTGGTGAAGAGACTCAGGCAGGGTCACCATGCAGCTCTAGGACAAGAAGAGGAGGAAGACGGCTCCCCTGGCTCAGGCTGCAGCACTTTCCAGATGCACAGTCCTTGCAGCCCCATCTGGAAGCCTCCTTCCGGCCCCTGCCTTGGAGTCGGGTCTAGTTGCTCAGCCTGAGCTCCAGATGTCCCCTGACATTTCCCCTCCGGCCCTCAGTGAGTGACTCAGTTGGACCCCAGCCATGGAAAGAGCCTGGGAGAGAAGCAGCAGAAAGCTTCCCAGGGCTCAGGAGACCCCAGACACCCGAGATCACTGGCAGGGTGGGCAGGTGCCAGGCACAAGGACTGAAGCCGGAGTGAGGGATGAGGCTCCTGGAGAGCTGCTCCCCTGGGCAGAGCGAGCTCCCCAGGGCCCTCCAGGAACACAGGGCCGGAGAGGACCGGAAGGCCGTGGTGCTCAGCTGCAGGTGGCCTGCCCACCACCTTCCCCTTCCAGTAGCATTTCTAACTTTGTCCTTCAATTGCCAGGTACAGATCATCACCCAGAGTGTGAGCTCCATGCCAGCAAGGACGGCATCAACTCTGACCCTTGTCAAATCCCCAGCCTGGAGTAGCGCTGGCACAGAACAGGCACTCGATAAGTGTCCACTGCCCCGCTGCCTGCCTATCCTGTGGTGTGGTTGCACCGCCTGCATAACTCACTGGGATCAGAGGCCAGAGCCGCCAAACCAAAGGCTTGCGATGTGGATGGCATTGGCTCTGTGAATTTTTTAAGGACTCCCAGGGCCAGTGTGATGTGGGGCTGGGTCTCGAGGTCTTGCTGAAGGACCGTGAGCATGCATGGTGCCTCAGGTCCACCCACGCCACCCCTTTTGGAGTGTGGCACTCCTTCCCAGCTCGCTCTTCTTCAACTAATGGATTCCCCCAGGTAGCACTCACAGAGCTAAGAAAGGACTGTCAGGTTCCACTGACTTCCGCCTCTGGCTTGAGGGGCCATCTGGGGCTTTCTTCCTCCCAGTTCCGCGTCCTTTCTCAGGGTGCCTGCTCCTTGCTGCCCCAGCCCTGAGGCAAACTGTGGGTTCCAGGGCTGGGAGCATCAGAGGATGCTGGGAGGTATTTTTGGTCGTACTCTGTGCACCTACCCACCCCGACCCGTGATTCTGCCCCGGAGGGCCAAGCCAGGGCCCCCTCCGTGATGCTGAGGGCCGGGGGTCTTACCCATCAATGGGGTGCTGGTCCAGCTGGCCGAACTGCCAGTGCACGGGGAAGATGTACATGTTGTAGTTCTTCTCGAAGTCCCGGGCCAACAGCTCCACGGGGTGGTCTCCAGCCTCCAGGCGCTTCTCGTTCTCATGGATCTTCTTCACCTGTGGGGGCAAAGTGACACTGTGTGACAAGGGGTCTAGGGAGATTGTCCAGACCAGGCGGGGTCCCTCCCACCTCTGACAGGGGGCCAGAGCAGGCAGAGGTGAACCAAGCCCAGGGTTCAAGATGAGGGAAGCAAGCAGCATAGATGGGTTATCAGCGTCTCATCCACAGAAGTGGAGGCCTGGGGTGATCTCCAAAGGGATCTCCACAGTGACCCACGTGGGTCTTGCTTCACAAGGACACTGACCCAGTGGGCCTGAGGTGGGGCCCAGCATCTGCATTTTATCAATACTCCAAGTGCTTGATGTGTCTATTCGATTTAAGCCCCACAGACTTGGAAGGAAGTATTGCACAAGAGCAGGGTGGCTTGTGCCTCCTACCTAACGCTGAGCTGGGCAGAGTGAGCAGCAGGTCCCTTCCCTTCAGGACCCCCCCCCCCCGAGCCTTCAGATGTGACTGTGCACCACGAACCTCCAAGGCAGCAAGCAGCAGTCCCTGTCCCAACAGCCGGGATGAAGGCTCCTGTCGGGGCTGGGGCGGAGGCTTACCCCTGGAGGCCTGGCTCTGACCCGGGGACTGTGGGTCTCAGGCAGCCCAGGGCCACAAGCTGTCCAGCGCAGCAGGCCAGGCAGGTGCCCTGGAAAGAGACCACTTACCCGCAGCTTCTGCTTCTCGGTCAGCAGGTTGTTGTCCTCATCCCTTTCGTACAGAGTGACCAGGACATTCTTGAGCCAGTCCCGCATGCGCAGGGGGAACTCAGACAGCTCGGAGTCCAGGCAGGGGGGGATGTCTGGGGTCCAAAATACAAGGGTGGTCAGCACAGATGCCAGCTCTGCCCCTCCATGCCTTCCTCCTAGTTTCCTAGTTAATCAGTGCCCTTGGCACCGTGGCTCAGCCTCTCTAAGGCACAGCTTCTTCATGCCACACAAGCAAAGGAGCTCATATGTGGGGAAGAAAGCTCTGCAAATGGAAAAGCACAAAGGCCTGTCTGTAGTTCCCTTGGCCTTGACCTGATTGCTCCAGCAGCCCCTGTACCTCTCTGGGTGATAGGCCCAGAATCCACACTGGTGACGTCAACCACTGGGAGGAGTCTGAAATCGGGAGGTTGAGAAATAACTTCTATTCTGGGCTCAGTTTAGTGGGGTCGGGGAGAGTGGGTGTTGGAACGTTTAACCACCAGAATGTTCTTAGTGATAATTATTCCATCCTGGTCTCCGGAACTTAGAATCCCAGAATGTGGTGCCTGGAGATTCCATCCAAGTCTCCCCTCACTCGAGACTTATTGGAGGTCAGCACGGAGAGAAGGGACTGGCTCAAGGCCACGTTATCAGCGCTGCATCTGGCATCCAGGGCACGTGGTTGCGTGGGGGCTCAGGGGCCCATTATTCCCTCACCCTCGGACCTATACGGAAAGCCCCTCTGTGGTTAGGACCACTGTTTTCTCCATCAGCCTCTGGAGAGTGGCCAAGAACCTCTGTGATGGAAACACAGAGTTAAAGGAAGGGAGCAATAGGCCTTAGAGAACAGCAAGATCCACACGGGAAAGGCTCCTTGGCTCACTCCTCGGTATCAGTGCCCAACGGTTCCTACCAACGCTCCTCCCCCAGTCCTCCTCCTCCAGACCTGTGCCTTCCTACTGCACTCCCTGGGCCCCAGGACTGGGAGAGCAGGGCTGGCCATAGGAGAACCTGGTTTCCTTCTGCACTCTGCACTCTGAGGCCAGTGAGACAATGTCCCTGACATACAACGTGGGTGTTCTCTTGAAGGGGCAGCTTCCAATGTGGCCCTGGGTGCTTCAGATGCTAGGGGAGCTGCCTCTGCTGAATCTGCACCTGGGATCACTACCCAAAGGCCCGACGGCGCCCTGGCGTTCCTCCTCCAAACGCCCGACTCCCAGGTTTCTAGAGGAGGGTAGTCAATCAGGTGTCTCAAGTAGGCAGATAGGAATGTAATGGAGCAAGAGGGTCAAGGATCTGACAATACTGAGTAACAGAGGCCTAAGGGGAATTGAAAGACATACCCCTCTTCTAAAGCATTAAAACTCAAATATTGTAAAAAATACTTTATAGTCCAGGCGGGGCATCATTTTCCTTTACCATGTCAGCTTTTCCTCGTCACTAGAGAAAAGAAATCCCCTGCTCTGGGCTTCCACGGCCACTCAGTCCCTCCTGGGAGATGTTCTGGGTGCAGAGCTGAGAGGCACCTGCTCATAGACAATCATCTCGTTTTATCGATGGGAATCCCGAGGCTCAGAGAAGGGAGGTTTGCCCAAGATCTCGTAGCCCAGGGGTGGCAGAGTCAGCTCCAGTGCCCGTTCAGTACTCTGCCCCCAAAATGGGAGGCTGGGGGCCCCGGGGACTCACATTTGCAGGGTCCAATGTAATCCAGGTGGAGTTTGTGGCCCTTCTTGGTGCCCTCCAGGGTGCACTTGGTGGCAAAGAAGTGGCAGGAAGAGTCGAAGGTCTTGTTGTCATTGCTGCACACCTGTTGGCAAAGCACAGCGCACCTTACCTCCACTCCCAAAGCCCTTCACTGGTACAGCCACCCTCACCTGTTTCAGAGACGGGGGCGCTGGAGGCCCAGCTAGGAATATGATGCACCCAAGGTCACAGAGCAAGCTGCGGGTGGGGCTGCAGCAGAAGCCCAGTGTCCGGCTCCCAGGCCAAAGTGCAGCCCACGCTGAAAGCCACTATTGGCCTCTGAGCAGAGGCCTGCCTGAGTCAGGGCTGAGATACGGGGGAACCGAAAGATGCAGACAGGAAGAGTTAAAGGCAGAGATGGCGAAGAGGCAGAGGGTGCACAGCAGGCCCGGGATGGTTATCCTTACAAACGCATGCTTGCGAAGTTGGCCCTAGGCTGGCATCGGGAAGCTGGCTGGCAAACAGGTCCCTGCACTGTTAGAAAACTTCCCACCAATGATAAGTGTGGCTCGCTGTGCCTAGGCCGCTGTACAAACAACGTGGATTATGCTGAATACTGGCTTTCCTTCCAGGAGTCTGGAATTTGGGCATGTGCTAGAAAGAGGGTGCCTGTGTGGCCAACCGCCAAGTAAAACGCTGGGTGCTGAGTCTAATGGGCTTCCTTGGGCAGAATCATCGCCCACCGTGGCTACATTTCTGTAGCTGAGGAAGAGCATGAGACCCATCACAAGAGTGGGGAGAGAGAAAGCAAGGCTAACTAACCATGGATTCCTGCCTGTGTCTTATTCTCCTATGACCCGGCTGTGTATCCTTCTTTATTTTTAAGATTTTATTTACATCATAAGAAAGGAAAGGAGGGAGAAAAAGATCAATGTGTGTGTGTGAGATACATCAATTGGTTGCCTCTTGCACACCCCCAACTGGGGAACCTAGCCTGCAAACCAGGCATGTGCCCTGACTGGGAATCAAATTTGCAACTTTTGGGTTTGCAGGCTGGCACTCAATCCACTGAGCCACAACAGCCAGGGCCCAACTGTATGTCGCTGTAGTAAATCTCAGCTGTGAGTACAACTGCTTGCTGCGTCACAGGGATCCTCCCAGTGAGTCTCCGTGTGGCGGTGGTCAAGCAGGGATGCTGAGGGCTGACCGAGGCAGTGGCAGTAAATAGCCAGTGTCAGCAGGGGGAGCCTCAGGTTGAACCTGCTGCATGTACTTGTTTATGGATCCGTGCAGAGGGAAACTTGGAGTCTGGGAGCAGTGGGATGGGGAGTGAGGAGGGAAGAAATGGTGATAATGATGCTAAAATCTGCAGCTCAGAGAGTACATTGTACTGGGGAGAGAGAAGGTGGGGGAGAATCCAGATCGGAGACGGTGGGAATGAGGCTGGGCTAGATTCGCTGTCCTGGCCGCGTCAGTAGCATGGTAGTCGGCACAGGTGCATGCTCGATATGTATTTCTTTGGCCGGCTGGCTGGCTGGTCAGTTGATTGAGTGGGTCCTATAAGGGGCAGAATGGACAGACTTGGGAGATTTTTAAAAATAGCACACACTGGGTACTTACTAAGTGCCCAGCGTTATCCAGCAGATGCCCACATTAGCCCTATGAGGTAAGGGACTTTCTGTCCCCTTTAGAGATGAGACAACTGAAACTTGAAAAAGTTTAGCAACTTAGCCAAGATCTCATAGCAAGTGGTAGAGGTGGGGTTTGAAGTCGACCTTCAGTCTGACCCAGAACCCAGGCCCTTGGACCCAAAGCCAGGCCCTTGTTGAGAAAGCCCAGCACCTGGTTCTAATGTGTTCTCTTCCGAGTCCAACACGGAGCTCGGACCTGGTGTTGCTGCATCAGTTCCGCTGGTTGCTGGAGAGTTCCAGTGACAGGCAGAGCGCCACCTCCGACTCCCCTCCTCTTTCCTGCTGTGACTGTACCCAGTGAGAGCACTTTTGACACTAGAGCTGCTCAGCAGGACCTCCGAACCAACAGTTTTCTAGGCAGATGCTCTGTGCGGGGAAGGGCCGGTCCCCCAGCCCTCCGCCTAGCCCCTCTGTGCTCACCTTCTCAAACTCGCCAATGGGGGCAGGGCAGCTGGTGGGGTCCTGGCACACGCACATGGGGGTGTTGTTCTCATCCAGCTCGCACACCTTGCCGTGTTTGCAGTGGTGGTTCTGGCAGGGGTCTGGCAGAGTGCAAGGGCATGTGGTTAGCCCCACCCGGGTTAGCACATCCACCCAGCCCCAATCCAGACTGATCCTGGGGCATAAGTCCTCGCCTGTACCCCCGACTCGGCTTCAGGCAGCTGAACCCTCCCTTCTCCTGCTGAGCCCAGAGTCGGCATTTAAGGGAGCAGTCGGCTCAGTTTGGGGGTTAAAGACCCAGCGGGATGTCACGATTGCGCGCATTGCGCAGGGGCTGTGGGCTCAGTCTGGGACCCAGGCACACTGGGTGCCATATGGCTTCCCTGAGGATCGAAGCAACCAGTGTGTCCTCAGCTCCCAGTTGGTCAGTCGTAGGGAGGCAGTTTGGGGTTTCAGAATAGACTTTCTAGAACAAGCGGGAAAGTCAGCTGTTGTCTGAGAGCAGTGAGGCCCAACAAGAAAGGCTTGAGGGGCTGCAGGGGAGAAGGGAGAAGAGCCCTGAGACCCACACTGAACAGCAGAGCCCTGAACACCAGATGGGGGGCGGGGGGAGGAACAGGATTTGGTAGCCGCCCCTGCGCTCCAACAAAAACTCTGCCCTCAGATGAGAACTCAACGTAGCCTTTCTGGGCCAAGGGCTCTTAGGCTTCATCTCAGATCCTCTGGCCTGGGACCTGGGGCCAGGGCCTGCTGCCTTCATCCTGCTCCCATTAGGGGTGGCGATGCTGAGGCTCGGAGGAGCTGAACAAGCAGTGCGAGGGTGTCTGCACAGGGCCGACAAGTCTCAGTGCAGACTTGGGTTGGTCTGCGCGTCACGTCCATGCTGTGAACCCCAAGGGTCTGATGCCTCTCCACTCTGTGGAATGGAGAGGCCAGCACAGGGGGTGGGCCCAGGGGCCCGGGGTCCTCTCTCTCCCTGGCACCAACTCCACAGACAGCATCCTGTGAGTTAGGCCAGGTTTCAGGCCTCATTTCCGCGTGGCCGTGTGCAAATCCAATGAGTGAATGAGTGTGGAAGCCTCTGAGGTCCTGTCAGGCCTGCTCCTGTGTGGGACTTGGGCTAAGACAGGGTCCAGCACAGAGATCTCGTGAGGAGTGACCTCCCTGAGGAGCAAGAGCCGTGAGGGGAAGGGGCCGTTTGGGGCTGAGGAACCTCCCTTCCTGCCTCTCACAGCAGGGACAGCCTGGCTATAAATAGGTCTTCCCCAGATTCCAGAGAATATTCCGGGCCTCTCAGTCAAAGCCAGGCCTCCTCCGCAGCACCCCCTGTAGGGAGGACCCCCGCCCTGCATTTCCTTGGGAAGGAACCTCCTGCAGGCTGTGCCCACATCCAGTGCCCAGGCGACAGAGGGCATAGACTGGATGTGACAAGGGACCTACTCTCAGCCACCACCTCCTCTTCGGCTTCCTCGGCACCTTCCTCAAATTCTCCTACTTCCACCTGGACGGGGTTGGCTCCAACAGGTACCTGGGTGGGAGAGGGAAGAATGAGTCAGTTGGCGCCACCCTCATCCCAGAGCTGGAAGAAAGGGCTGAAGGCTGGAGGGGACTTGCTGAAAGCTTTGGGTCCCCACGAGGGGACGGTGAGGTGGCCACGTGGAGGCAGTCCGGGCCCAGGTCACAGAGAGCACCAACGCCTGCTCCGGAAGGTTCATCCGCCTTACAGACCCACTGTCTCCTGTGCCCTGGAGCTCTCCTGAGAGGCATCGGGGGCCTCCAGGGGTGTGAGGGCAAGAAGCGACGCTGAGCCTTCCATCCCTGCCAGCTATGCAGGGGCAGCTCCAGCTCCCCTGTCATCTGCTTGCTGTACGGGAAGACCAGTGACCAGCTAAGAAAAATGGTCCCACAGCTTAAAAAATGAAACTCTTCGGAATTGTGGCTCCACCTGTACGGTGCCACTGAAGGTTTGGGAAGCGTTCAGTAGCAGGTCTGGATTGGAGGCTCTATAGGGTTTATATCTGTGCTGTGTGCACATGAGAAGGGGACAAATGTCTCTGTTCCAGCAGGTGACCCACAGCACCTGTCTGGTTTCCCCAGGGAAAAGAGATGTGGGCGCAGGGTCTGGGCACCGCCCACCTACCTCGGACACCTCAGCCACGGTTTCCTCCACCACCTCTGTCTCGTCAGGCAGGGCTTCCTGCTGCTGCTGGGAAGAGAAAATGGGCTTCAGAGGGGTGAAGATCAAGGCCAAGGCCAAGGCCCGCTTTGCCTCTGAACTGCTTCCGACCTGGAACCTAAAGCTGGGGAGGCAGGAGAGCAGCCCACTGGAGATCCCCGGGGCTCTGCCACAGGGACCGCCATGGGTGGGACAACAGGGCAAAGGAGAAGGCACCCATGGAGACCCCATGGACCCCTGAGGACCCCAGACCTCATCCATCGTCTGTCTCAGGCGTCCACCCCAGCTTTAGCCTGGAACGCGTTCCACTGCTCTGACGCCAAGGGGGTCTGCAAACCACTGAAGCGGACCATGAACTCCCACCTCACAGAGGGGAAGACAGAGGAGAGGGTGGACGAACACCACGGATTTTAACAGCTGTCTTTCTCTGCCCGCCGTGTGGTGTGATCGTGGTGATGATGACAATTAGGAGGCAATTCCTTGTTGCCATGTCAACTTGACGTAGAAGAAGCAAGATAACATGTAACTTTGAGGCCACCGGCTGACTGGGGCTACTTCTAAAAATAATGCTAACCTTGTCAAAACCTACCCACCTGATCAAGAGACCTGCCATCACTCTTGCTTGTGACGAGAGGGTAAGGGGACCACACGTGGAAGGAAACCCTGCTTTCTGCCTGCCCCGGGTTTCCTCCTCCCTCCCCTGGTACGGGCTCCCAGGCCGGCTTTGCGTAACCACCCCTGGGCCTCTGCTCACAGTTCTCGAAGGGACTGTGTCAGTCAAGGTGACCCCCACTCCCCTGACCAAGGAGCAGGCCAAGGACCCAAGGTAAGCCAGAGCGCTCCTTGAATTTTTCCACAATCTTCTTGGCACCTTCTCTCACATGGAAGCTATTGGAGCAGATCTATTCCAATGGCAACCGCTCGGAGACTGTCCACTAGTTCTTACCTCCCAGTCCTTCCTTTTTCCAGTCCTCCCCAAGACCCTCAGATTTATAATCCATCTCTATACCCCCCCCCCCCCCCCAGTTCACTCAGATTGAGGTCGGTTGCTTGCATCCAAATAGCCCTCACTGACTCGGAAACTAACCCCTCCCTCCCTCTGGGGCTCGACTCTTCTAAAATCATCCCACCAGCACCGCTCCCCCTCTGCTAGAATCCCTCAAGTGGCACAGGGGTCTCCTCCCTCTAAAGAAATACTCGTCGAGGTCTGAGGAACTCTGCCTGCCAAAGAGTTCATCTTATTACAAGGAAATCTCCTTTCTCTGGAATCTCCCACCTAGGGGTCCTCATTGCAACTTTCACCCTGAGTTTATTAGTTTAAGGGGGGGGGGAAACTTTTTAGACTATAAGATAAATAACTTGAGATGGGGAGTCCCTGTCCCTCCCAAGCACCCGGAGCTGGCAGGGAGGTAAGACCGAGCAGAGACGATCTTGGGGTACTTACGGGGGCTGCCAGGGCCGTCCCGGCCAGGCAGAGGAGAAAGAAGATCCAGGCCTTCATGGTGCTGGGGGCCCTGCAGGAGAGAGGTTGGGGCTTCGTGAGGGGATGGCTTCCTGCAGGAGGGAGGGTTCCTTCCGACGCTGGGTTCCAGGGACGGGCAGAGTTGTTCTAGATGTGCGTGTTGACTGATAGGGAAAGACGTGGGAGAGGGCTGCTTCTACTAAATGCACTCTGAGCCCCGACTGTATGACAACGTCTTAGCAGGATGCTGAGACGCCTTTTCACTCCCGAGAACGCTCATCTGCTGTCCTTCCCCCCAGAGACAGCCCGCCTCTGGCTCAGAGCCTTCACAGGAAACTATCCGGCTGGAATTCAGCAAAGTTGTTTTGTCTCCTTTGTATGTATTTTTATAGCTTCCTTCTATTGATGACAGAGGTACACCGATTTTCCCATTTACGGTAATCACACGCAGTTTCCTTCCTCAGCACGTTTATTTTAGGTTTTTAAAAACTTATCACGAAGACAATTGGCTAGTTTGTCAAGATTGGACAATGCCAAACCAGATCCTGTTCAAGGGACCTTCTACCCCTGAATTATTTTCCCACCCCCATCCCCCAGACTTTCCTCCTCTTCCTCCTCCATCGCTTCCTCTTCCTCCCTACCCCCTCTGTCATGGAAGACATTAATGGGTGGCAGCAGCTTCTTGCCAATCTGAGACAATGAGATCTACATTCTGACACAAAGAACAGTAGTCTTGGAGTGCAGCCTGTGGAAACCTGGGGGTGGCCGCATTCTTTCTCCATTCTGCCCAGAAAGGGCAGCATTGCTCTGGGTCCTCCAGGGTGACCGTCCAGAGGTTTCTGTGTGCTGCCTGTTCTCTTTCCCGTTTACAGCTAAAGGGTATTAGCTGAGATCTAGAAAATTCTTCTGTCCTGGTCACGAGTAGGACCTCACTCTTTAAATGCTGAATTCTTTTATTTTTAAGATATTATTTATTTATTTTTAGAGACGAAGATGGAGAAAGAGAGGGAGAGAAACATCAAGGTGTGGTTGCCTCTTGCACACTCCCTATCGGGGACCTGGCTCACAACCCAGGCATGCACCCCGAAGGGGAATCAAACCTTCGACCCTTTAGGTTTGCAGGCCCGAGCTCAGTCCACTGAGCCACACTAGCCAGAGCTAACTGCTGAACTCTTGACTCTAATACTCTCCTGACCGGTAGGGATATTGAAGCCCAATTCCTCTGGTGATTCTATGCCCAAAATGCCATCCCTATGAGAGAACTGATGGTGAAGACATTTTATTTCTTGTTCTAACTAAATGTGCTTCCATTTCCAAATGCCTTTAAAAAGTTCTCCCTTGCCCTGATCCACATTTGCCTCCCGCCAACATCTCCTGGTTTACTCTGTTCCCTGTCCTGTACTCCCTCTGCCCCCAAGGAGCCTCCGGTCAAGGTGAACTGTCACCCTGTCTGCCCCTCAAGTGTCCCCCCAAACTTCCAGATTGGGCTTATCATCTGCAGTTCCTTCTAAGACCCCTCAACTGACCTAGCACCTTGGAGGTATGGAAAAAACACTCAAAACACTCGGCTCCAAATTACATGCCAGGGATTCTTATTGCACCTTGCTAGTGTTTTGGCAAATCAGTGATGTGTCCTTCATCATCGCTAGCCCATGGTCCCCCCTCCATTAGTTGAGAGAGTCAGACTAGGTGAACCCAGGTGGTAGGTTGGCACCTTAAAATGGTACCGGCACATGCCGGTCCTGGCCCACAGCATTGCCTCTGGCAACAGACACTTGTACTTGGATGCTAGTACTTGGGTAGCAGAAATGGGCAGGGAAGTGCAGAGTTCATAACAGCCCTCTGCTGGACTAGCAGAGACACAAAACCTCACCTGCTGTTTCATGGGGCGTGCATGGTATAAAATTAACAGCAATTTAAAGGAATCTACCTGGGAGCTTGGCACTGCTTCACCCTGGCCCAGCCTCCAGAAAGTCCAGTCTTCCCCTTCCAACCAGCTTTTTGCAGTGTGTACCCCCACCCCTCACAAGTTGTAGGCTTGTTCCCCCCAGGTCTGGAGTTGGAAGTCTCTCTTCTTGCAAAGCAACTCCTGCACCGGGCTTCGGATGGATGGAGCAGGAGAGAAAGCATCAATGAAGGACTTGTCTGAGATTGAAAGTGAAGGGTCAAAGCGAGAATGGCAGCTAAAACAAAAAAGAGTCACCTTGTCTGGGCTCCAGTGACAGAGAGGGCAAGTCTCGGGAGACACAGCTCTGCCGGGACTGCCAGTGTAATGAGCCTGGCTGGAGAGGCAGGAAGGAGGACCGGGGTCTCCAGAGTCCGCATCCCTCACGTGAGCAGAGGAGCCGCGCCCCCTACCTGACCAGGGCAGGGTTTGCTGGTGGCTCTTCCACCTGGCCTGTCTCATCACCTTCCTGTACTTCTTTGCCAGGGGCACACTCACCCTTTCTGCCACCTTCTGTCCCCAGTTTTGCAGCCAGAAAAGAAAAGTAATTCTAAATCTTACTGTGCTTTGTAGTTTCTAGAGGCTTCGCTTCGACACTGTCCCCTTAGAGCCTGACACATGGCAGGTGAGCTGACAGGCACGGGGAGCGGGGGGGGGGGGGCTCCTAGTCCCTTTCCCGGAGAGGAGTCTGCGGGTGAGAGGGGCAAGTTGTGTGGCATCCAGGCCTCGTCCAAGTTGGCCAACTTGTCCTCATGGCTTAGGGGTGGGGGAGAAATCCAGACAGTGAAAGCATTAAGAAAAGGACCCAAAATCTTGGAAGAGTTTTTTTCCAGATTGGGGGTTCTGCCCATCACGTCTCAGAACTTGTGCCCTCCAGATGGTGGACCCCGAAGGACAGGACGTGATTTGAGAACGCACAGCCCTACGCCCTGCAGAGCCATGCGGTGAACCTCTGATGCTCACTAAGCGCCACTGGCCAAAGAGGCCAGGCTCTCGCTCTGCAAAGCTAATGGGGTACAACAGTCAGCGAGGTCAGGTCACAGGGTCAGACCCCAGTGTTCACCACTTACCAGCTGCACCCTCATCCTTTGCTTGTCAAGCCCAGGCCTGGCACGCCTGGTGCAAGTATAGACACCTTCACGTACACGACGGGATTAAATGAAAATTCCCTTCTTTGTAGCTCTTTAGTTGGGGGTGATGCATATGTTTGTCTTTTTTTTAAATCCTCACCTGAGGATCTGTTTAAGGGAGAGACAGAGATGCATCGATTGGCTGCCTCCCATCCACAGCCCAGCTGGGATGGAGCCCACAGCCTAGGTATGTGCCCTGACTGGGGATCGAACCCACAGCCTTTCGGTGTATGGGTGATGCTCCAACCAATTGAGCCACTGGCCAGGACGCATATATTTACCTTTTTAAAAGTGTTTTTCCTAATCCAGTGTCCCACTGGGGCCTCAAAGCATGTCTTTCTGCCCTATACTACAGGTGAGAAAACCAAAGCCCAAGGAGGGAAGGGAACCTGCCCAGAGCCCAGGCAGTGAGCGTCGGGGCTGAAGGAGGGCCCGGCCAGCCCCACCGCACAGCTGGCATGCTCTCCACCTCGGTTTCCCTGGTGGCCACCCCTCCCCGGTGCCCACCTGAGTGGGGCCCAGTTGGGCTGTGGACTGGCCCGAGGTGCAGGAGGGGAAGGCAGCGCAGGCCAGCGGAGGCACAGAAGGTGTTTCCCTTGGCTCCGTGGCCACCAAACGCAGACACCGCTCACCCCCACCCCGCTGCAACCACCTCTCCTATTCCGTACAGCAAGTCCCTTCCTTTGCTTTTATTTGCTCTGGAGACGGCTGAACGCCCGTGCTTGGCTGCCAGCAGGACCTGGAGCCGAGGTCACTTCTCTCTCTTTGGACGGACTCTGGGGGTGGAAAAGTACAGCAGCCCCCCAGTTCATCTCCCTCGAGACATGAAGGGCCCCCTTCGGGCTCTCCCTGGATACCGAAAAGTTGCCGAATGTCAGAACTGGGGGAAATCTCAGAATCATAGAATTTTAGACCGTGGAATCAGAGACTTAACAATGTGAAGCACAGATTCTGAGCTGTAATTATGAAACCTGGTTCAAGTAAAATGTTGATAAAGCAACAATCCAATAGAACTTTCTGAGATGAGGCACCAACCTCCATGGCAACTACTGGCTACATGTGGTTCTCAGACACTTAACACGTTGCTAGTGCAAATGAAGAACTCAATTCTTGATTGTATTTCATTTTGACTAATTAAAATCTAAATACCACATGTGGCTGGGACTACCCTGTTACACAGAGTGGTTATAAACTCTCCTAGAGGCCGAACAGCATAAAGGTAAACTCATGGGCTCTGGTGATGGAACCTACATTCAAGTCCTGGCTCTGCTAGTTAGCAGATGCACGACTTCCCAAAAGTGGCTTTCCCTCTCGGGGCCCCCATTCATTTCTCCATCTGTGAAATGGGAATCACGTGCCTACCTTACAAGGTGATCTACATGAGAGAATACAAGAAGTAAGCAATGTTGTTTGGAAGAGCATCTTAAAATCTGAGGATCCCGTAATCTCCACACTGCCCCCCCCCCTTAAGAATCCAGGGCAAGGATCCCGGCTCCTTGTGACCCAGGGAGAAAGGCAGGGGGTGGAACAGAGGAGACAATGCCCCTCTCGGTCGGTCGAGGGGCCACCAGCCCATCCTCCAGCCTGGCCTCTCAGTTGAGCTGCTGACGCAAAACAAGCATCTCACTCCCACTGTTTGGCTTGGAAACAAGGCTTCCAAAAACACACATTTGTGGTAAATAAGCCCAAAGAGAGGAAAACAAGTCTAGCGGCTAAATAGGAGCCCGTGAGCCAGGCCTGCCAGGGAGCTGGGACTTGGAAAGATGGCCAAGCCAGGCCAGCCAGGCGCCGTGGCGGCCAGCCTGTGCGCACCGGGCACTCCCAGGAGCAGACACAGCCACGCAGAGGTGTTGCGACAGCCAGGAGCCCTGAGAGCGAGTCTTGGCAATGCCGCCCAGGGCACCCTGCAGACTCAGGGGAGGCCCCTGCTCCCAGCCCTCGCCTTGCCCTGCCCATCTGCACAACACTGCAGTCCATCAGTGGTGTACAAAATGATGCAGGCCAAGGGCCCCTCCTCACTGTGGAGCTTGTCGCCGAAGTCCACAGTTGAAACAGCTAGAGCCCTTTGCATCTGTTGAAACACGCGAATGTATTATTATCTATTCTATAAGTCAGCTTGAAATTAAAAAAAAAACTAAATCAGGTACAAGTGGAGTTGAGACAGGGCTGAAGTCCTATACATTCGGACACTCCCTGAGAGGCCTTGGAGCTTCCTGAGGTGCCTCTGAGCACAATTTGAAAACCTTGGGGCCAGGTGGCCTCTGAGGTCCCTTTTATTCCTCACGTGCTGAGTCGACTCAGACAGAAGCCTTGTAGAGTATCACCTCTCCCAGCTCACCCCTTGACTCTGTGCTTCCACTTCCAATACTCCTTTCAGGAAGGGAAGGAGCCAAGGGAAACTTTTAGGGTGTTATGGGTGCTTCAGCCTAGGACTGAAGAGCTAGGCAACTCAGAAATAACCCCGGAGGTTGAGACTGGAAATCAGTCTTAGATTCCATAAAGGCATCTAAGCTGCCACGTTTCACCCCAGGGTGGAGCTTCAGACTCGCCTCCTTGGCTCCCCCTAGGGGCCACCGCTGTATCTGTGTGACCACAAATGGAGGGGCTGAGAAACAACATCCAAGTGTCCAATGTGTCACATCCCAAATACGTGGCGTCCATACCTCCATCTGCCCCTCCTGCACATGTGGCAGACATGACTAGTCAACTGTAGCATTTCCCCTGAAGTCCACAGTGGCATCTGGATCCTGAACCGTTTTTCTGGGAGTTGCTACCAAAGGACTGTGAATCACAAGCTCTGTGAAACTTCTTTGCCCTGCTTCTGATTTTAGAAACAGAGAAATCAAGGACCAGAAAGGGAAAGCAACTCACTCAAGGTCCTGCAGCGAGCTGGTGGCTGAGCTAAACTTCCCATTGTTACCCTTGTTTTGTTTTTCTCTGATCAATCTGGAATCCTGACACCAAGACTAACTCGGGATGCCTCAGAGGGATACCCTGATGAGACAGGCTAACGCCAAGTTTCTGGAGGGACCCAGCCCTGAGAGAATTGGTATGTCCATCCTATGTTCCCTACAGACCTCCAGCTCCGTGGCTTGATGAGTGAGAGCAGAGTTAACTTCCCGAGGAGGCTGTTTTCCTAAACAGTTCTGCCAAGTCACGCCACACTGACTCGGGCCCTGCTCCGCCCACCAGCCCCTGAGTTCGGGATCCACGTTAGGACATGGGCTCTGTGCTGTGAGGCAAGGCAGCTTCTCTAATCCCCGGGGTCAGCCGGAACCTCTGTTTCTGCCTTCCCTCCCTTCCTTTAAAGACCGAGGTTGGGGAGGGAGTCCGTGGGAAGCAAATGAGCACCCACCTGTCAGCCAAATCCCCACGCTACCCCCGTGACAAAGCCGTGTGGGCTGGGGCGGACCACTGCAGGTCAGAAAGGAGAAAGCACTGCTTACTGTTTACGATCCCCAGGGCTCGCTGCCTACACAGGGAGGTGTGTAGATATGATAAGCTGATCAAACGGGAAGAAAAAAACAGGGCGAACATCTGAATATTTCCAAACATCCAAGAGTTTGGCTCAGACATCAGTTTGCTGTGTGACCTTGAATGAGTTATTTTCCCCTCCTGAGTGTCAGTTTCTCTGTAAAATATAACGGCAGTCTGATGCTGTATGCATGTACGTCACGTGTCTGCCTTTCCACCATGAGCTGTAGTTTTGTCTGGCTGTGCACATCTGCCTGTGGCTGCTAATGGCAGCTGTGTCTGCATGCCTGACTGTGTGTCTGCAGAAGTTACGTGTGGACTGGAGGACCTCGGTGAGAAGCTGTGCGCCTGTGTGCGTGTGCACCTGACTCAGTACCCATATGCTGCGGCCTGTGCAGGTGGGGGTCAGAGTTTGCACGTGCATCAAGATGTTTTAACCTGGAGCTTGTCTGTGAGTCAAGGCACCAGGCGTGTGAGTGCATAACCTCTCTGGCTCTGCTCATGCACTGACTGAGGCTCTTAGCTTTAGCTGTGCCAGTAGGCGCCTATTGGTGAAATCAGTGTGTATCCTCTGCATCCTCCTTGGTTTGTGTCTGTCCCCGTGTTTCTCTGCACACTTAGCTACCAGTCTCAATGACACCAGCGAACGAACACTGTCCCGTTCACAGCAGTCCTCAGCTCTTTCCTTCCCTCCACATCCTTTCCTATTTATAGACTATTTTCGGCAAGAAAAGCCGCTCTTGTGAATAGGTCACGGCAGCTGTGCTACGGCTGACAAGTCCCCACAGAGGGATAAAGATTTTAGCAGGACCGTTACGCAACACGAGATCTTACGGCCCCACCTCTCTTGTTTTCTGTTCAACTATGGGAACAGGGAGTATTAAAAATTAGGCCAGCTGTTCTTTCTAGTGAAGGCAGCATCTGGAATTTAGGTTTGTGGGACTTCAGAGCAGGAAGGGCAACTGGAGACCAGCTAGGTGAGATTCCCTATTTAACAGATTGGGAAACTGCGGTCAAGAGAGGGGAAGGGTCTTTCCAAGGTCATTCTCTGTGAGTTCGGACCCTCTTCTGCTGATGCCTTGACCAGCTATCTTTCAGCACTGGAGGGTACGACACTCTTGGGAAATACTCAAGAAGGGGCCCAAGTCAAAATGAATTTAAACAATGTATTTTTTAGTGGGCCCGTTAGCACATTCTGTAAAGGGAAGTTATATACAACCCCGCAGATGATGGAGCTGCCGAAGAAGCTGGGAATACTCTCACCGATTCTTGGAGGCCATAACGCGTCAGTCGTAGAACTCCTCACTCAGGGGAGGGCCGCATTTCAGCAGGTGCTTCCCTGCGCATTATCCCGTTTTGCCCACATGATTTCCCTTTGAGATGGCTGCTGTTACTGCTCTTTAACCAAGGAGGAAACTGGTACTCAGAAAGGAGAAGCTCTTAGTCCAAGGTCAAATGGCCTCTGCAGGCCAAAGGCGGAGCTAAAACTCAGATCCTCAAAACCCTGTCTGAGAAGCTCATCTGTGCCCCATGGCTGCCCTGGGATCCCAGGAGATCAGTAGGGCAGGGCCTGCAGTCCTCTTCTGTAGGATTTGGGGACACAGTGGAGTGGGGGACATTCAGACTGAGGCCAACGTACTCTTGAGTGTTCCCAGCATCCCCTCCCAGCCAGCAGGCAGAGACCCTGAAAAAAAGGTTACCGTGGCAACTCGCATTCCTCCTGGAGTGAGTCATGGCAAAGAAGAGCTTTTCAGTGGGTGGGACTTGGAGAAAGTCTCACAAGTTGATTCTTTCTCCAGCCCCCCACCCCCTCCCACCCTCTGCTCCAGGCTTTGTCGATGTGGCAGCTGACGGCTGCGAGTTAACTCTTCCTGCAACCACTTCAAGTTCAAATTTTCTCAGCCCCCCTGCAAACATATGTTAGCTCCCAGTGCCCATCCACTCCGTCTCCCACACCTCACCTCTGGCTATTTTGGGGGTCTCCCATCCGTTTGAGAACATCTGAATACTGAGATGTGAACACCCTCTTGTGCTCTATTTGTCTCCAACTCCCCCACCCCCCCCACACATACACATACACACTACTGTACAGGCAGTTTTAAAGGGCTTGCAGATGCCTTGAAGCCCATTCAAAGGCTAGGCTGTGGATTCCCATTTAGTAGACAGTCATTTGAAAGTCTCGGAGGATGTCAGGTGCCTCAAAGACCATCAAGTCCAACCACCTTACTTCACAAATGGGGAAACTAAGGCCACATGAGAGACTTACCTAAGATCGCACATACAGTGCGTGCCTCAAGTCTGCCATTCTGCTTCCGATTTGCTTCTCACACTCCCATCGGCACTGGGGTGTAGCAATACCCTACGGTATTGCTGGGGAAAACATTTTTTCTATATGTTCTGCATAGAATGCTGTCCTTTCGGGAGGAAAAGTTGCCTCTCTGCTACTTTTGGGCAGACTGGGCTTCGGGGAAGACCATGCCTCATCCCAGCGCCCCTTCCTGGTGGCATCCCTTCAGGGCACAGGAAGGTCCCTCACCGCCCGGCTCGGGGAGCCAGCAGGGTACAGACGGGAAGGGGTTTAGCTGAAGAAGAACTAACACCCTAAAAGGCTGAGCACCGTCTTGTGGAAGGTTTAAACTTCTCAAAACAAGGAGGTGTAAAAAATTTGCCCTGCAGCCTTCTCTGTCTCACCCTTTCCTTCCCCCCTCTCGGCACATTCCCACCACACCCAGCCTCCCAGAGGACCCAGCCCCGGGGTGGATGATATCAGATGCCTGGGCCTTCAGGTCTAGACTCACTGAGTAGGGCTACCGCTGGGAAGTGCCTGTGTTTACGCCCCAGGGAGCCCAGCCCGGGAACACTGCCTGACCCGAGGCTGACTGGTGCCTTGGACCCAGTTTGTGTCTGGCGGTGGGGATGTCAATGAGGGAGAATTCAAGGGAAACAGGAGCCTTCCCGGAGGTGCTAATTAAAGGTAAAGACCCCTTTAGCCTTCTGGAGATTAATTTGTCATTTATGCAAAGTCCCTTTGGGGAAATAGAGCCCCTGATCAAGAGCCAAGTCCAGGCAGTTTCTCCTCCTGGAATGGGGAGCTGGGCAGGCACTGGCTGCCGGCAGGTCCCCGTTGCAGTTGTGACCAGATCAGATTCCCAGGGAAGGGGGTGGATGCCACATTTGCAAAGGGAGCACAGAGGGACAGGCAGGCAGCCTCTGAAACCAGAGACAGCCACGGAGGGAGGGCTCCCTCCAAGACGTAGTGAGATTATCTTCTGCAAACCTAGAAGTTACACTGTGACTGTACCCGAAAAGCAACAGGCAGGGCGTCCTCGGCCCCAGCCCTGCAGGGAGCGGTGGTAGAGCCCAAAGGAGATGGGCGCCCCCTTCCCTGACCCCAGACCTCCCAGCACAGCCTCCCCCTAACTCCCACCCCGTACACAGGCTGGAGGAATGAACTAGGGTGTAGGGTGTGGAAGGAAAAGGCAGGGCCGGGGTCGCACGTACCTCAGTGGCAGGAAGGTAACAGGCCGAGTCGCTCTGGCAGTCTGAAGGTCTGCAGGAATGTGGAGGGGTTTAGAGCCGGGCAACAGGAAACCACTTGAAGCTCTGGGCTGGGTCTGCCTCCCCCTCCACACCTCCCGCCTGCCGAGGTCCCTCCTCCTCCTGTCTCCTCCTTCCCTCCCACCCCTAACCCCCACCCCCAGCCAAAGCTGTCTCTGTCTTCCAGTTCTTTCTCCCTCTCCTTGTGGTGGGCTGCCCTGACCAGACTCCCCAGCCCTGCCTGCCTCATGGTTCTGGGGCTGCTGCCTAAACAGACTCAGGGCATGCCAGGGCTGCAAGCCCGGCAGGCATCACCTAGAACAGCCTGCCCCGTGTTGGAAGGGAAGCTGAGGCCTGGAGGGGCAACGCATTACCCAATGGCCCCTGGGGCAGAGCCGGGGTCAAGTGTCTTGACTTTATGACAGCGTTTAGTACATGAGCCGGACATTGGGCAATGCTGAGGAGGGCAAAGCCATGTAAGGGCCTTGTATCTGTGACAAAGGCAAGGCCAGGACTTGCCTCTGTACAGACAAGAAGCTGCCACTGATGGAATCCTCACTGATGATTTGGTATGTGGCCTAAAAACAACCACTCTGACCCTAGTTGCACCATTAACAGACCTGTCAGAGATCGGCTTTCTAGTTGGGGTCTCTGTGTCATCACTAGGGAGCAGACACGGTGATTGATGATGTTGTTAATACTCTCAGACATAACAGTAGCCAAGCTTTACTGAGGACTTAATCGTCTTCACAGCAACGCTTGCCTTAGACATTGTTACTGGGCCCATTTTACTAATAAGGAAACAGAGGCTCAAGCAATGTCTCTTGCCCAGGAGCACCTGGCGGGCTGATGCTGCCACCTTCAGCTTCATTCCTGCTGATGCTGCGTGAACTTTCTCAGTGCAGGAAGTCTTGATTGAATATTTATGACAGCTTCACACTTAGAGAAGAACAAGAATTAATATCTGGTCCTTGGCCTCAAGAAGGTTTAGATGTTGCTGAGAGGACGTGCCTCATGGACACATGATTGGGACAGACTCTGAGGCTTGTCCCAGGGGCTCAGAGTGGTAGGGATGCTGCGTCTGAGCAGGCAGAGAAGGCTTCCTGGAAGAGGTGGATCTTGAAGCATGGGCTGGGTTTAAATAACATGGAATTGATGTGGCCTCCGCTCTCTTGCCACACTCTCCTCATCCCATTCCCCCCCTTGCTCACTCTCCTTCAGTCACACCAGCTTCCCTAGAGTCTCTCAACAACCCAAGGTTATTCCTACCCCAGGACCTTTGCACTTGCGCTTACCTCTGGCAGGGACATTCTTCCAACTGATTCTCCTGTGCCTACGGTTTTCTCATCCTTCAGGTCTCTGTCCTAATATCACCTCCCGTAAGAGTGCCTTCCCGACCACTCAACTTGAATCAGTCTCCCTCCCTCTCTCACCGGCATAGTACATCCCCTTACCCTGTTTTATTTCCTTCCTCACTCCTGTCGTGATCAGAAACCATTTGTCTCCCCCACTAGACAGAAGCTCCAGGAGAGCAGGGGCATCACATGTTGTCTTCACTGCCGTGGTCCGGCGACCGGAGCAGTGGCCATCGCAGCGTTGCCTCTCCGTCGGGGCTGGGGGAGGGCGTCATTCTCTAGTAGGGCTCCAGCCTGGAATCGTGCTGAACGCTGGTCTTTAAGAGATCCTCAGATCTACAGAAACTGGGTGCAACTGTTTGGGCGTCTGTGCCAGAAAGGTCCCCGGCTTTTTCCAGGTTCTCAGAGAGACTAGTCAGGAATCTAAGGAAGGACTGCTCCAGACGACCACCAGGGCCTCGCCCGGTGCGAAGACCAGGGCTGGCGCTCTGCCGCGGTGGTTCCGCGCCGGGGGCTGGCGCCCTCCCCAGAGATCTGTTTTGCTGTCTGGACAGATGTATATTTTTATAGGATTGGTTGCTATAGCTCCCAGGCATCATGGGGACTAAAATTAACTTAAACCTTGTGTTTTCTTCATAAACTAAGATAATGATTCTAATGAAAATGAGCCAATGGAATGAACTGTTCCTAGTGTTTGGCTGGAGTTCCCATGTGGCCTTCAGCTCAGGAATTGGAAAGCCGGTTGGGGCTAAGCTAAAGCTTTGGGACAGAGATGCCATCTGGGAACCACTCCCCGGCCCCCCGGGACGCCCGTGGCTGGGATTCCCTCAGAGCAAACCTGGGTAGGTCTATACCTTGGTAGGTCTAATGTGGGAGGAACGCCATCCAGCAGAACTCCTCCCGGCCACTACAGATGAGAAATGAGTCGTCCTGGACACGATCGTGTGGTTCCGGTGGGAAATGGGGACACGATCCCCTCTATTGGAGAACGCCCTGAGCCCTTCCCCCAAATGGCTTTTATTGGGAGTGGTGTGTGTAGGTGTACACAGCATATAGGCGTAGTTCATCAATCCATGTTAAAAGGCTACAGCCACCCCAAACCAGGTATTATCTACAATAACAGTTGAAGGAACACAGAGATCTGTCATAGTTGAGGGTCTGTGAGTCATACTGATGCCAGGGGGTCTATAAGATGTGTTTCATGAGATAAGGAGTTTACTCCTTATGCCTTGAACTTAAACATCTGGTTTATATCATCGGGTCTGTACAAAACAAAGCAGAGCAGGCTTCAAAGGATGCAATGTATTTATCAGGGCTGATTCCACGGGAACCCTTGGTGTTAGAGTCAGATCACGTCTGCCACCTGTGTTACCTGGTTTTCCAGGGGGACTTACTAGCCCCCTTCAGAGCCCGGTCTCTCGGGCTGCAGTCCCCGAAGCCACCCACACAGAGCAGTCCCCGACAGGGGAACAGGAGCCTCCGAGGCAGGAATGACTTTGACTTAGAAAGGGAGAGGACCACTCTTGTTTCTCCCCTTTCTTTTCTCCTTCCTCTTTATTCCAACCATTCTGACGCCCTTTCGGCTGTTCCAAAGTACTTCCTCATCTTCTGTCTCTGTGAATGACAGTGCAGTTCCGCGAGGGAGTCCAGGAAGGGCTTAGGACCTATATTGCAGATGTGGGGAAACTGAGGCCCCAATCACCCAGTAGAGCTGGGGCTCAAAACCAGGTCTCCTTACCCCCCTGGCTAAGACGCAGACTCCCAACCCCACCAAGGGCCTGCTTGATAATGGGAGTCTGTCCCCTGAACTACCCGATGGACCGTCCCTGGGCCTGGGGCTGGGTGGGCCACCAGCATCCTCACGTGTGAGCAGGAATACCTAGACAGGGAGCGAGTGAGAGGTCTGAACTCTGGAAAGAGACCTAGGAGGCTGTTCATTTGGCTTCTGGCAAAAATAAAAGCAACCAAGTAGAAAGTTAAATAAATAAAAGCAGTGCCAAGAGCCATCCCATAAGGCCATACGTTAGAAACAGGGTCGGCTCTCCAGGCCGTAAATCCCGAGTGCACCTTACAGGTAAAAAACGCAACAAGTGTTGCATGTGGGAACTTAATGGCCATGGGAACCAAGTCTCACTAGAACAGTTATGACTAAGCTGGGAAGCGAGTTCCTATCCAGTATTATCGAGCAGACACGGGGCAAAACATTATAACCATCATCTCAGTTAACCTCCACTTAATATGCACACTTAGGTAGTAGAGTAGTTTCCCGTGATTGCTGTCATTAATTACCACAAACTTGGTGACTCAAGATACATGTTTATTGCTTTAGTTTGGGAGGTAGGAGCCCTAACACGAAGGTGTCGGCAGGGCTGTGTTCCTCGTGGAAGGAGGGTGGAGGCACGAATCTCCTTCCTCGTTGCCACTCCTCCTCCACCCGTGGCTCCCCGCTCCATCTCCCCAGTGTCTGTCACGCCAACCTCTGCTTCTGCCATCACAAGTCCTTGTCCATTGTCCCCTCTTGCCTCCCTCTTAGACTCTTGTGATTGCATCAGTCCCCCCCGGATGGTCTAGGACGAGCTTCCCCTCTCAAAAGCCTTACCTTAATCTGCAAAGTCCCCTTTGCCCTGTGAGCTGGCATACTTGGAGTTGGGGGATGAGGATGTGGACATCTTTGGGGGCCTGCTTTTGTCTACCAGAGGTAGGTACAATGACTACTCCCAGTTTAAGGATGAGATACAAAGGGGCAGAGAACTGAATAACGTGCTCACGTTCCCTAGTGGTGAAGCCCGAAATCCACAAAGGTAGCTCAACTCCAGGTCCCCTCCCTCCTCTCCACCACTTCCCTGTACAAGCCTCTGCCCCCACCATACTCTTGGCGAGGCTGCCTCCTTCCCCCATCTACTCCAACACTCCCCATCCTTCCAGCTCAGGCTGAATTTCTGTTCTCTCAAAGCTTAGAGATGACGGGGCCCTTAGGCTCTACCCAATGCTACACCTTCCTTGTATGGCTGAGAAAATTGAGGATCTTCGAGTGCAAGGTCACAGTGCAGACAGCTATCCCTGGAGCCCTGGTCTCCCGTCTCCAGTTCTGGCGGCCCCTAGCCTGTGGAGGCAGGGACTGGGCTGGCTGATCCCTTTGGGCTGAAGATTGTGTATCAAAACTCTGAAATGCACCCTTTGTGTGTCTGGCTCAAAGTCCAGGCTGCCAAGCTAAGAAGCCTGGGGTGCCTGGAGACTGACTCAGCCTGTTGTCTTGTTACTGTATCTTTCCCCAGGGCAGCCCTCCCATTGGCTGAAGGGCACAAAGACTCATTGTCATCTGGCCCTTGGTCCCCCGGGCAGAGCAGAGAGGAGGATGAGATTTCACTGTATTACCCCTCACCTCTTGCAGCTCTCCCACCGATTCTTCCCTGAGCTCGTTACAGTGCACAAAGGACTTTTAGACCCATAATCTCATTGAACGGCACAGCGCGTCTAAGGTAGAAAAGTAAGGATTCACCAAGCACAGTTTGGGCTTGAGTAGACAGAGTGAGTGTCCCTCGGGGACTCGCCCAAGGTCATCCCGCTGGTCCATGTGAAGCGGAAATGAAAAGTCCGAACTCGACATTTAGTCCCAGATTCTTCCCACTGAGTTACCTTCTTCCATCCAGGTCCCAATGAAACTTTGCGAAGCCATCGTCTCACAGAGCCCCCTTCTTCACTGAGGTGACAAATGGCTTACAGTGTGTTGGCCACTCTTTCTCATGTTGGTACAAACCTGCCCAAAGAGATGCCTTAATTTGAGTTCTGAGCTCAGTTCTGCCCTCAGGAGGGCCTGTGCCCGCGGGCCCTGCCTGCAGTCTATGCTTGAGCAGTTCCCCCTCCCTCTGCCTCAGTCCTCTCCCCTGTTAAAGGGCATGAGCGTTGTCCTGGCCCCCCCCCCCGCCGAACGGTCAGAGTGAGATGCGAGCGAGCATGTGCTTTAGAGCCTCAGTAAATGTGAGAGTGAGGTTACCAGGCGCTGCTTTGGAATCGGATCTCTGGGCTTGGGTCCTGCAGCGACTTATTTAATTCTGGAACGTCGGGGCATCTTCTTTAACCTCCTGCCTCCGTGTCCTCACATGTAAAGTACAACATTCTCCTTTAGGTTCTCAGGAGGATCAAATGAGATCGTGTATGTAATGCATTTGGCTCACAGTTGCATATTAGGATATAACCTATCAGTAAGTATTAGCTATCTTTTCATCAGACCGTTAAATCATTTAACATTTCCCACAGTGTATGAGGGGGACCTAACCCCCCCGAATTTATTTATGAAAAGTTGTGTACTTATTCTTACACGTTAGACCTCTGTCACCTTCAAAGCACTCTCTGTTTGATGCAGTGCACCTATTGAGAGGCTTCTCCACTGCTCCCAACAGTGTTTGAACTCGTCGATTTTGATGCCTTTTAGTGCTTCTGTCATTTTTTGTTTCACCTCCTCCACATCAGCAAAATGTTTCCCTTTCAGGACTTTCTCATCTGGGGAAACAAAAAAAAAAGTTGGGATGGTGTGAATAGGGAGGGTGGGGCATGGGAGTCACCCCTTTTTAGTGAAAAACTACTGAACACCCAACATGGTGTGGGCAGGTACACTTGTAAATCACCCATCGTGAAATGGGCAAAGGCGTTAAAGAGTCCTCAAAAAAAAACTCACTGAAGCCAAATGCAGCCTCTCACAACAACACCAGCTGGTGCACTGATACAGACGGGTTCCTAGAACACTCACCTAGTGGGGGAAGCCTGTATTGTAAGAGGCTTGCTCTCCAGAAGGTAATTCCAGGGGGAGGTTTGGGTCCCCCTCTATATTCCACAAAATATTAGTCCTTGAAGAAAAAAGGGGTACTCTACTTTCAAGTGAGTTTGGTTAATGTGACAATACCCACCTTCCTCATGGGTATTCCTGAGCTGTGTTAGCACATTAAAGACTCTAAAAAAGTTCGCAGAAAAGAAACCTATTAACTCCATTTAACTGTTCCAGAACCCTCTATTTTGTGAGCTTCTAAATGCATCCCATATAACTTGTATTCCCAGAAAAACTGTTCTGGAAATGTGTATTTGACCCAACACCCTTGTTTGAAGAAGAAACTGAAGTCTAAGAAGGTGAAGTGACTTGTCCTGGTTCCCCTGGCCACTCAGTGGCAGGGCTGAGATCAGACCCAAGGGAATACATCCTTCGGCCTTAGAGCACACTGAGAAAATACCTTCCGTCGTTGATGTGGACACACACTTGATGAAGATTGAAGATTCGTACTGGAGGTTTCATAGCCCTTTAGCCTTTCTCCGGGGTCTATATCCCTGACTGAGGGTGCAGGGTTCCCTGTGGCCTCAGCTGTCTCCTTGCAGCCCCGAGCTGGGTTGGAGGAGCTCGGTGGTGGATTGGTTCTGTCTCCTCTCATCCCTGGCTCTGTACCATTGCAGCTGCTGGTCCTGCTCCAGGGAACACTCACACGCAGGCACCGATCTGCTTCTGAAACCCCACACGCCTGGCTATCTTTTCTGAAGGAGGGGCGAACCCCATGACCCAACCCTACAACGTGGCAGCTCTTACATGTTCCCTGACGTGGCCCACAAACCAAACTTCTGTTCAGTTTTAGCAGCTGTGGAACCAGGAGTAATGACAGCCCACCAGCCCAGCGACGACGTGGCAGCCGGTGCTGTGACTTAGCTGATCTGAGAGGCAGACAGCCTGGAAGACTCCAGGTCCCAGGGCTGGGGGAAGGGGACGAGAAGAGGGATCTGGATTGAGCAGCTGAGCCTCTGCCTACCCCCTTCTCCAACCCACGCCTCGTTTTCTGAACCCGTCCCTGGACAAGGTGTCCTCACCGCCTTGGCCTCTCCAAAGGCTGTGAGGAGAGGCTGACCACTGCCCCAGTATGCCACCTCTCCCCACTCCTGGCCCCTGGACCTCCCCTCACGCAGGGCCTTCTTCTAACGAATCTTCGAGATTCCCCATGCCAGTGGTTGGCCAACTGCCCTCTTAGAGTTCGAGGAGTTCCCTGCAGGGGCCCTAAAGGGGCAGAAGGAAGGTCAAGGGGCAGGTGTCCGGGCCCCCAGCCCACACCACCTTCAACCAGAACAGAATTACTCTCATCTGTCTGATGCATTGGGCTTTTTGCTGAAGATTTTATTTCTTAAAATGGTTTTACTGCTAAAAACCATGATTTTTGAAACGCACAAATTTATTTTCAGGCCACTGGCTTTACCAGTGTGACATTGAATAAAAATGAGCCCTGGAGACAGAGGATGATCTATCTGCTCAAGGACTCCGAGTATTACAAGGTTGCCAAATGTCCTGGACACCGAGGGACAGGGGACGGTCCCCGGAACCAAGTGTGAGTCCTGGAGGATGTCAGACCCGCTCTCCTGAAAGCCTGCAGTCTGCTCGGCCTGGGTAGGCAGCCAGTAGTCCCTGATTCCTCCCCTGGGCAGAGGAACGGGCTCCATCCACCAGCTGGGTACACCCCGGAAGAGAAGCCAGGGTTACCAGGGGGGCTGACTCGATGTCTTCGGGGGCGGGCAGGTGTCAGATGAGAGCAGCCTGAGACGATGCACCTGGAGTATGGGGCCTATGCCAACGCGGAGCGTGTGCGGCCCACCCCGAGGCTTTGGACCCCCTTCCTAAACAAAACCCTTCTCTGGGGAAACTTCTGCCTGAGCCACCCACTTGGTGCCTTTACTGAGAAGGGCTGAATTCATCTTCCCTCCCTCCCTCCCTCCCTCCCTCCCTCCCTCCCTCCTTCCCTCCCTCCCTCCCTCCCTCCCTCCCTCCCTCCCTCCTTCCTTCCTTCCTTCCTTCCTTCCTTCCTTCCTTCCTTCCTTCCTTCCTTCCTTCCTTCCTTCCCCTCAGATTTTACTTATTCTTAGAGACATGGGAAGGGAGGGAGAAAGAGAGGGAGAGAAACATCGGTCAGTAGCACCCAAACCAGGGACCAAACCCACAACCCGAGCATAGGACCTGACTGGGAATCAAACCCACGACCTTTCACTTTGCGGGATGATACCCAAATGTACTGCTCAGGGCAGGGTTCATCTTTCTTTAAAGGCGCTGACCCTCCCTCTTCTGTATTCTTCTGAAAGAAAGATAAATAATGTCCAACCTCCCAGTTTAGAAAACTTTAAAGGGACATAGCCCCTTGTTTCCTTCTCTCTCCTAATCTGTTCCTCTTCTCCTCCAACTTCTCATTTCTCTTCTCTCCATCCTTTTTGCTTGGAAGCTCACTCCCTCTGTCCTCACCTTTTTGAAAAGAACGCTGGGCAAGGACTCAGAGTCCTGGGTCCCTCAGCCATGCCATAAAGGACTGGGGCAAATCACTTCCCCTCTCTGGGCTTCGGTTTGCTCATTTGTAAGATGAAGATGTTGGGTGGGGCCATCGTTTCCAAACAGCAGGTGGCAATGACCAAGATGAGGGGGCTCAGGTTCCCCCTCGACCCTCAGAGGCAGCTGTGTGGCTATTTTAACAATAGTGTAAACAAAAGGTTCTGCAGCTAATAATAAAACACTTGGAAATCACTAAGTCATTTAACTTACTGCCTTCCAATCCAGTGCTTCCTCTTGCTCTTCGGTCTCCCGCTTCTCTCCCTCCCTGGGGTCCCCCACTCAGATCCCAGCTTTGCCAGCAGAGCCTTATGGTTCCTGAGCCTATCCTGCTATTTCTCTAGAGCGATAGGGCTTTATCTAGAGCGATAAAGGGCCATGCCCTTTCCCTTGCAGCATGGGAAAAGAAGAGGTTTCTTTCCTGAACTCTCAGGACAGTAAGGGGTACCTGGGGCCATGACAGATCATAGCCAGCCACCCATCTTGGCCCCTGGTCCCAACACAGGTCTCCAATTTCCCCGCCCCCTCTAAGCTGCCCCCTTCCCAGCCTCATCCCAAGCTGCGTTGTACCCCTGACTCAGACATTCTTGCGCTGTGAATCATCTCGGCCCCAGCCAGCTTCAGCCGGGAGCCTGCAGCAGCCCTCGGCAGCTGGCCGCCCTCCCTCACCCTGCCACGTCCCACACCCTCAGCGCCTCCAAGAGCTCAGAATTTCCATTCTCGTTCCTTCCAGCTCTGGAAAGGAACGCGGACGGAGACCGAGTGGCAAGGGCGTGTAGGACCGGGCTCTGCCCTTTTCGGACCGGGCTCTGCCCTTTCTGCACAGCTCCCAGCACAGGTCCTGGCACGTGGCTAACTGCCAGGGATGGACGCTGAAGTGCGCTGGTCAAAGCAAGACCGAGAAGCAAAGTCAAAGGAGGAGAGACAGGGACACCGTCAGCGTCTTTCTTGGTCAAGAGAGACAGGTGAGGACATGGCAAGAGGAAGAGGCGGGCACAGAGAAACGCCTGTGGAGAAAACATGCCCAAGTCTCAGCAATCAGACAAAAGCAACCACGTGTCTTCTGACATCAGCCTGGAGTGCGGCCCGGCGAGCGCATCTGAGGCCCATCTTCTCTGGGGGCTGTGTTCTCATTCTTGTTTTACTTGCTGTTTATTATTGATTAGGGCTCTGCCTCTGAAGGTACATATTAACTCACAGATTTCTGTCCAGTTACAAAAGAGCCTTAGAGGTGACATTTGAATTTGACCCGGAAGTCTTTGCCCGGGGTTCTTCCCACACTTACGTGATCTCCCTTTGAATTCTCCTTGAATCTGTTTCATCATTTCTGCTCCTTTCCCCCCGGCATAAAGAACTCACTGGCTGATACAAACTCACTTTTTATTTTTATGAGAGTTGTGATTTTAACTTTTAAGCATATTTTGACAAGAGGCAGTAGAATGAGAGATGAAGATAAAGGGAGCTTGTGAGTGGCAGAGACAGAGAAAGGGAAAGAGACAGAGGTGTTGGAAGAGATGCAAGAGAAAGAGACAGAGAAGTAGAAAGAGGTGCAGGCAGGGGGACCGAGACCCAGTCACACCTCTACAGAGAGAGAGACAGACAGACAGACAGACAGAGGGAGAGAGACCAGGGCGAGCCATGCATGCCTACGAAAGCATCAATAGTGGGAGCTGCTGGAGAGGGGTAGACTGAAGTGGAAAATGGAGACGAGGACCTTTATATTTACTTTATAACTTCCATATTGAATTGATTAGCTTGTAATCACCTGTCATTTTATGCTTCTAAAACGGAGAAGCAGATGCAGACAATAAGGAAAAGAGAGGTTGTACGAGAGGAAAACTCCGAAGAAAGACGAGGTCAAGAGTAGCAAAAGCCGAGAAGACCAGATTGCGAGGGAAGGCCCTTGAGGGCAGGGATGGAGAACTGTTCCCGTGGGAACAGAGAAGAGGTGAACCCTGAGCAGACAGACGGAGGGGGAAGCAGAGCAGGAACAAACAGAACCAGGGGCAGGCGGAGGGGCCAACAGGAGCTGGGGATGGACCTCCTTCCTCTCCCCAAAATCTGAGCTCTCAGGCTCGAGGCCGTTGTCTTTCAGGGATATGGGGTCCCTGGGAGGGGACCCAGGGAGGACCAGGGAGCCACTGGTAAGACAAGAAATGCGGGAGCTAGAGACACCAGCCTCCCTCGGAGGCTTGCTGATGTCTGAAACCCCCTCCACCTTCTGGGTTGAAGGGCGGTGGGTCCAGGCCTTGGGAGGGTTTCTCCCGCCTGAAAATGGCCAGGCCCCCAGGCGAAAACCGCTAGTGTGTTAGCCTCATACCCTCCAAGCTCCTTAAGGTGGCGTAGGAGTCCCTGCAGAGCCTGACCCCTGCCTGCCCCTCCAGCCTCGGCTCCCAGGCCCCATGCCTCGCCTCCCCCGCCTCACCAACACATTCTGTTAACCTGCCCACTTGTAGCTGCTCTGTCAGACCAGGATCTCCTGACCCTCCAGCTGCCTGTTTCCCCTGCCTGGGAAGAGTCCCCTGCGGACCAGAACTGCTCACGCCTACCACCCTGCAGCTCTCAGCCTAGACATCCCTTCCTTTGGAAAGCTTTCTGACTCCCGAGGTCCGGGTCAGGTACCTCCCAGGGAGGCCCCCGTAGCAGTTTATCCATCTGCCTTCCTCACTGCACTGGGAACTTCATGGGTGGTTCCTGTCTCCACTGTCCCCAGCGTTTTGCTTTTGCGCGGTGCCCAGCCCGCGGAGGGGCCCAAGCTGAGCAAGAGTAGATCCAGAGATGAAGGCAAGGAAAAGGCGGCAGGGGTGCCCCCTGCCAGGACCATCTCTTTTATCCCTCTCACCTCCCGATGCACAGCTTCCTGCCTCCCAGGGTCCTTGGAGAGAAACCGAAGCTTCTCAGAGGTCATTACTCGGCCCTCAGGCCACGACCGGCTGTGAGCCAGGGCCAGGTGGTGCTGCACCAAATACAGGCAGGGGACCCTTCCACCCCGCAAGGTCCTTTTCTAGTTTCCAACCCAGACTTTCAGCTCCAAGGACAGGCAGTGTCCAGCTCCCCTCCGTTGCTCCGCGGGCCAAGGAATAAGAAAGAGGGCCCTGTGCTCCCTGGGAGGGCGGCCCAGGGAGTGGGTCTGGGGCGGGGTGGCAGTGCCGCGGAATGCCCGGGACAGCCTGGGCCATTTCAGGGCCTCTCGGGCCCCTTCACACAGAGACCTCCCAGGGCCTCTCCTTCTCTTTCCAATTAGAGAGACCATTTGCCTAATGGTGCTCAGCAGTTCCCACAGGGCCCAGGGAAAGGCAGCCAGAGAGGGCGGGCGGGAGAGGAGCCTGGCGGCTAACATTCAAGGCGGTGGTGCGGCCCCAAGCAGGGCGGCCCGGCCGCAGTCATCTGGTACCCCCTTCTCTGTTTTTGTCGTATCCTTCTATGCCTGTAATGTCACTTAAACTTATTGTGAAAAACATAAGTACATTCAGGGTAAAGGAAAACCTGTATCACTCATGCATGAGAAGGAGTATTGCCTGCTCTGCCAGTGTGTGCTGTTTGCCCCTGCGATCCACTCGCCACCCCTCCACATCTGCTCCGGGCACTGGGCTGACTTCCAGCCTGCTCAGGGGACCCACGGCCTCTTCCATTTGGGACTGGTCAGCAGGAGTATCACTAGGAGACTGGGAAGAGGGAGAAAGCAGAGTATGTACGTAGTATTTACTCCTTCAGCTCCTTCCCTGGGAAACACAAAAGGGCTGACTGCGTTCCTCAGCCCCCAGGCCTAGCGCCTGTCCGGAGGCCACTCTCTGGCTCTAGGGACCACATCTCTTCTTGCCTCTCCGGCTCCTTGCAGCTGCTGGCCCTGGGGAACTGGACCATTCCTCTGGTTACCTCCACGGGGCCCACAGCTGCACAAACCGGCCCTTGATTGAATTCTCCCATTACCCATCTGTTTCTTGCCGGGAACCTGGAATATGCTTGTCATAAATACAAAGGAAACGACACATTGCTAATAAAAGTGTGCTATTAAATTCTCGCTCAGTGTAAAAAGGAACCAGGAAGAAGAATTTCTGTGTAAATGCTAGAGCGCGGCCTCTAGGACATGTTGAGGGACAAACAAGCCACAACAACACATGTCGGAGCTGGGGAGAGAGAACCAAACACAAGCATGCTTTTTCGTTGGGCTGGTCGTGGCGCGGCTCTGACAGAATTCACAAGAAGCGCAGAAAGCAAAACTTTTTATTTTCACTTTCCCAAGGGAGAGAAAGGGCTGGGTGCAGAGCTGTGCGCCAGCCCCTCTCCAGCCCTGGGCGGTGGGGGCTGCGAGTTTTATGGGTTGTGGAGCAGCTGGGCCTCAGCCAGCTCCAGCACTGTCTTTTGGGGCAGGGTCCCCCCGGTCCCTGTGGTCTGGCGTGTCCTGTTCTGTAAGTCCCCCCCACCCCCAGCTTCTGTGCCTTCAGGGCACTTCCAGTAACTTTCTGGTCCTGAGGATGAAGGCTCATAAAACAATTAGGGTCGGCCATGCTTTATGGGGTCTGGCCAGCTCTGGGAGAGAGGGCCTGGAAAGGGGCTTTTGTCCTATTAGTTTTTGCTTATAATTTCAAAGAGCTTGAAACAACTGAAAGATAAACCAAAAATTAATAGAAATGGTTAACTTAGGGGAAGAGAGGAGGGAGGTTGTTGATAAAAACCAGTTTTGTTAATGTATCTCATTATAGAGTTCTAACTTTGGAACTACTAAATGTTTCACTAAATATTCAAAATACTAAATTATGTCAAAGAGATAAAGTAAATTCTGAAAATAAAAACGTACAGAAGCAATGACCCTAATTGTATATCAACTGGTAACATGGGCACCCTGAGAATCATTATTTCAAGCAAATGTAACAGTATTTTGGCCATTCATCCTTACTGAGATACATACTCTGGGAGGAAGTGCATTCACTAGTCTTATTCTTAGTATTAATATTTGTATATTGAAACAGTAGGGTAAAGAAATAAATTATATATATGATAAAGCCAGTAAATTATGTTAGTATCACTGGCAACCAACATTTAGAGTCTAGGAGATAAAAAATTTTAATCAAAAGATTAAACAAAAAACTCATAATAATTTGAGCTGGGGATTTCAAGCCCTGAGCGCATCGTTTTCTCCCCCGCCCTCTCCATCCAGCACACTTAGACCAACCTGTGGCATTGCTCTCCTCATCTTCACTAAGATGTCCTGTGACCGCAAACACTGGGTTCCTCAGAGCCTTGCCTCCGAGAGGTGGTTGATTACAGCAATCGATGGCCGATGGTTTGAGCAACTGCTTTACAACCGCGTGCCATGGACTGTGCTGGCCCGTTAGCCCCAGAAACAACAGGGTCAGTAGTGCGTTCACATCTAATCTGACCACAGATTCTAGTTCAGAAAACTTACCTTGAAGACCCTGCCCCTCAGTAACACTCCTGGTGTCACTCTGAATCTGAAGCTTCCAGGTTACAGGGACAGCAGTGGGGTGGGGGCCATATTTAAAGACACTGAGAATTTGACCAGCCAAATCCTGAATGTGGGAAATCCTGCGGCCAAATAACCTGGTTTCTCCTCTAAGTAATGGCATTAAAAGTGGGCGGAGGGAAGAGCTCCAATAGATTAAATGAGACATAAGAATAAAGTGTAGGGTATGGGTTTCTTTGTATCTCCATTCAAAACCACCAGATACAAATAAGACAATCCAGAAAACGTGGACCCAGACTGGGTCTTGGGTGATGTCAAGGAATTACTTTTTATTGTGTTAGATGAGATGATGGAATAGTGAGGCTAGACTGAAAAGGAAGCTGTTACCTGCTAGCTCTACACACTGAAATATTTATGGGTATAATGACATAACCTAGAAGACTTGTTAGAAATGCACGGGAAATAGAGGCGGCAGGAACCACCGGATCTGATTCAAGGGCCTGTATCTGATGCTGCGCTTAGAGTGGGGCTGCAGCCCCGGGGTGGGGGGAGGGGAGGCAAGAGTGAGTTTTTTAAAAGAAAAATCGGGGACTTTGTGAGGGGATAGAGGAGGGGTTAGTCTCTTGTTCTTCTGGGCGGGGCCTCAGGGTTGTTCCAGGATCTGAAGCCGGCATAATGGGTGAGGTAAAGGGCCGGGCTGCCCCCAGGTACCGGAGGGTCTGTGCGGTCACTGGCACCAGGTGTCTGTCCTGGGAGGTGGGAAGAGAGTTTGGGTTAAGCCTTGGGCTACCAATGGAGTCAGGGTAACTGAGTCCTGGGCTGTCCAACGGGTCGGGAAACTGGCCTGAGGGGTCACCAGCAGTCTGACGGGCTGGGAACTGGCCTGACCTTCCAAGACTGGATTTGAAACTCTGAAAAAAGTGTGTGATGGGGGTCGGCTACGTAAAACAAGCCTGATAAAGTATTGACGGTAACGGAAGCTGCGTGATGGGTACATGAAGGTTAGTAATGTTATTTTCTTTGCTTTCAAGTATGCTTGAAAATTTTCATAAAACGTTGAGTAAATCTTGTTACCTGTGACAGAAACTCTGAGCCAAAAGTCAGTTTCTGGTTTAAAAACAAAAACAAAGCAAAACAAAAGCAGAAAGATTAGCAAGTGCTGGAAAGGTGTTTGCAGTTGAATAGCTGTACACTAAGGCTTTCTCTTCCATGTGACCAAAAGGCTTGGAAAAGACTGGAGAAGAAGATAATTTACTTACTCTGTGAATTAAATGTAATTTCATGGTAAAATCATCTCCGGAACAGAAAAGTGGTAACATCCATCCCAAGAAGCCCTGGTATCCTAAAATGAGCCCAGGATTGGGGGCGGGAGGCCTGGAACCCCACTCAGCTCTGGTCTCACTGGAAGCCCACTTGTCCTCAAACTACCCGTATGTCAAGCTGCGATTCGGTAAATGATCAGTGCGTTTAACCAGTCACTCAGTCATGCACAGTCACGCCTCAGTCACCTACTGCTGTCCTTGTCTGGTCCTGCAATGCAAGCGTGCACAGTTCCGGCCTTTGCAAAGACAGCTGAGAGCCTGGCTGTGGGCTGCCGCTCCCAGGAGGATGTTCGCCGTTTGGAAAACAGGCACCGGCCCAGTGGTACGTTCTGGAAGGAATCTGGAGCATTTTCCTCCCACCTACTCAAATGTCCTGACTCCTCCTGCACTGACCAGCTGCGCTTCAAAACAGCTGAGTGGACAGCTGTTGGCTTCCTGTGGCCAGGGGATGATTCTCTGACTGACCCAAGTGAGGGGCATTCTTACCCCTGAGGCAGGAGGCGGAGTCCTTCCACCCCAAGGGCGGGGGGTGGGGGCTTATAGTGGGAGGAGGGTCCACCAGGGGAAAACTGGGGTGTCGTGAGTGCAGAAAAGGCCAACAGACGCAGAGGGACAGAACACAGCAGCCCAGGGCCCTTCTCATCTCACTGCACGTACCAGAACAGAGACGCCGAACTTTCCCGTTTACTCTGAGAAGAGATAATAGAAAGAAATGCAGTTATATTTTTAAACTCACCCTGTCAACAGGAATCAGTCCCAAGAGTCGTTTTACCCTTTCTGTCTCCTTCCCCTCCTCTGTGGAATGGGGATAATGGCATTTGTCCCCACGAAGCTGTTAAGAAGATTCAGAGAGATCACGAATATAAAAAGCTTAGTACCGCGGCTGGCACAGAAAAAAGGCTCAATCAATGGCAGCGATTTCATGATCTATTGTCCACTCAGGTCCAGTTCATCGGACTCAGAGGCCAGCTCCCTGTCCTGCCCGGGGTTCCTGGGGTGCGAGCTCTCGCTGAGTATCTGCTCCAGCCTCCCCACAGGGCCCAGCACACCAGCCTCGGCCCTGGTCATGCAACTCTGGCTTGAATGGCCCGCAAAGCTTTGCTTGGAACTCTCAAGAAACCAATTAAATTCTTGTTTATGAGTGCGCCCTGGAATACTAAGGACCATGAAAAGCGGCCTGGCTGCTGAGAAGGATCTAATTTATTTTTTTCCCTGAAGACTTCCGAAAATTCCCTAGGAGACACACCCAGTCGTCTGCGCTGATACTGATCTCAGGCCATCCTACCTGCCTTGTTTTAACCTGCCCACGTTCTCCTCATCTAATCCCCAGAACAAATTGTTTAACCCTTGATTTTAAAGGGGCACACGCAGAACCTCCCTAAAATCCCATATCCTTTAAAATTCAAGGTCCAGTGTTTTCCCACCTCCCACATAATCAAGGTCAAAACTTTTAGCTCACCTGGGAGACTCCCCAGTACTTGACCTCAATTTCCACCATTGTCTCTTATGCAACCTGTCTTTGATTCATACTTAAAAAAATTTTTTTATTTATCAATTGCTGGGGGGAGAGAGGGTCAGGGGGAGAGAGTGAGTTAATATTCCACTTATCCATGCATTCATTAGTTGATTCCTATATGTGCCCTGACTGGGAATCAAACCCACAACCTTGCCATGTCAGGATGATACTCTAACCAACTGAGCTACCCAGCCAGAGCCTGATTCTCATGTGGAGTTTTTACGGTGAAACATCAAATCACCCAGCTGACTCAGCCCCCCTACCACCCAGATTTGGCGCCCTGCAACTTCTGTTTTTTTCCAAAATGAAAATCACCTTTGAAAGGGAGAAGATTTCAGACCGTAGGTGACATTCAGGAAAATATGACAGGGCAGCTGACGGCGACTGGGAGACCTGTGTGAGGTCCCGAGGTGCCTGCTTTGGAGGGGACTGAGGCGTCATTGTCCTGTGTACAATGTTTCTTCTATCTTGTACCTTCTTCAATAAGTGTCTCTATTTTTTCATATTACATGGCTAGATACCTTCTGGACAGCCCTTGTATATTTTAAATCCAATCAAAGAGAAGAAGAAATATTGATGATCACAAAAACTTAAAACTGAAACTGGGGTTTGGATGACAATTGCAGACTTGAGTCAGCCTCCACAGTCAACTCATTGAAAAGTAACTTATTAATTTCATTGAGAAATAGTAACTTACACGTACTGCCATGTGCTGCAGTTTGGTCAGTGAGGACCACATGTATGAAGGCGGCCGCACGGACTGTGATGGAGCTGGACATTCCTGTCTCCTAGTGATGTCTAAGCAGTAGTGACGCTGCACAGCACAAGGCATCACTGCTCTGTGTGGGTCTCAGTCTATCCGCAGTGATGCTTTTCCTAAGCCAGTGTTATGGCTGGACAGGTCCTCCTAGTTCATGTCCTGATATCAAGACACTCTTCAGCAATAACCATCAGGAAAATCTGAAGAAAAAAAGTTTGTTACTTACAGGCCCTACTGCAGACGAGGCAAGCCAGGAGGCACAGAGTGGGGTGGCGGAAGAGGGGTGCGGAGAGCCCAGGTCCTGGGGTTCTGCTTTTCTTGGGATTAAAAGTGAGGGCCTAGGGGTTGGTGGACTCACAGTTTTTAGTGAATTTAAAACATAAGAATGGGAATTGAAAGCTGAGAGAGAAAGAAAAAGCAACAAGTAGCCCGAATGGTCAGTTATCAAAGTCAACCAGAATCTCTAAACCAAAGGAGTCTGGGCGTAGAGGGGGAATCTGGCTCTTTATCTAGCAATGGTATGAGGGCTGGCCACTCGCTCCTTCAAGGTAGCCCCTTTGAAGTCCACGCCTCTTCGGAGTAGTTTTGCCTGTGGACAAAAAAGGAGCTCTACTGAGAGTAACCTCACTGGGGGATCTGATCACGAATTCCTGACTGGGCAGGTCATACAAAGAAGTTATCTCTGTCTTAAGCAAGTCCTGTGCGTTGCTTTTGCACATCTAGGTTAACACCCCTTTGAAGTAAGTTTAACCACTCTCTAAAGAGCACATCATCTTATTAACTATTCTGTAACCCAGTCCTCACTTTGCTTTCTCCCACCTCCATGTTATCTAAATTTTTAATCTTAAAGCAAACTGTATAATGGTCATTTTCTGGAGCATTTGAGATGTTGCTTTCTGGCCATTGTTGTCAGTTTTGGCTCAAATAAAGTCATAAAATTCTCTCTGTGTATGGATGTTTCTTACACCAACAAGCATCACAAAATGGAAAGCCTACTGTCAGGTCTTATACCACACTACTCACGTGTTCGTGGAGACGTGCATGCCAGCCCCATGGAAGGATAGTGCGTACGATCACAGTGGTGGGCTCCGTCATCTGGGTGTGTGTGCGTGAGCTGGTCTGGGCCCCTAAACCAGCCTGCGCTGGACGCTGCTGTGTGTCCTCTTCCACCTCGTCAGCAGACCCTCAGGTTGCTGTCTGTCCTGCTCAGAATACAGTGCAGGGAGGCCCTGTGACATGGTTCTGGCCAGTGACTTGTAAGCAGAAGTCAGTACCTGGAGCTTCTGGGGAAGCTTTGAAAGGAGGGGGACGCCGTACTTTATCCATCTTCCACCTTGGATTGCAGACAGGAGGCTGGTAGTAGAGCAGCAGGGGGCGAAGGGCCCCAGGGAAGGTGACTGACGGACAGACCTGCTGCAGCACCTGTGACTGCCCTGGCTCTACACCCTCCCAGGATGGCCAGATGGCTTTGCTTCTGGAGTCCAGTTTCTGTAACACGCAGCAGGGTACATGCCTGTGGGATATACACTATGTGATTTGCAGCCCTACTCCTGGACTTGTGCGTACAGGAGCCAATGCACCCCCTTTTTTGCGTATGCTGGCTTGGGTTGGGTATTCTGTCGCTTTAATGGAAGAAGTCAGATTTCTGACTCTAAGATTGCATGTTTACTCAGTAGGCATATAGCGCTTCCTCATGTCGTGAGACAGGGTGAGGCACAGCCACACCTTTGGGAGAAAGGGGATGACAGTCCTTGTATATGGCAGAGGAACGCTACCCTGGGCTTCAGAGAAACACGGAGCAGGAGGGAAGAATGGAAGGAAGTCATGGGAGGGGCAAAGAGCAGCCTTAAGTGGAGCAAAAAGTGTGTTCCAGCTTCGGACGGGAGCCGAGCCGTGTCTGGGCCGCTGTCTGGGTCCCAGCGTAATTTTGATGACTCTAGAGCCGAGCTATGTAGGGGAGCTCCTCTGACTGGGAGCAAATTCTAGTTGGCCCCTGCTCTCCTGAGGCATGTGAAGAGCTGCATTCTTCCAGGGCTGGGCCTCCTCAGGACTCTGCCTCTTTCCTGGAGGGGCGGGGGCAGGGATGGAGGAAGCGTGAGGTTGGAGGAGGACCGGGGCACACTTTGGAGTCGGTGCGCTTGACTTCAAGTCCACTGCTTCAATTTCACTGCTCTGAGACTCAGTTTCCTGTTGGGTAAAACGGTGATCGTAATTGTAATCTCACAGTCCTTTTAAGGGTGAGACGAGCCACTCACGTTGAATAGGAGCGTTATGTGCTATGTAACCACTGGGGGAGGCTGCGTGAAGGGTATGTGGGGCCTCTGAGTACCCCTGTTTTTTAACTTCTTGTGAAGCCTTTATTATTTCGAAGTGAAAAAATTCTTAATTTTTTTTTAACCAAAAGGAAAAAATAAAGCAAAAATCTCCCTCCCTCCAAGTGCTGGGTTGTGAGGTTTTGTAGTGTTTCCTGGCATTTGGGCAGTGGGAGCAAGGGGATGGGTAGGATTGATGGAAACTGAAATGGAGTTTTCTCTGGGTTATTAATTAGATCCCTTTTAATGCTCTTTGGGACATAAAAGTAAAGGTTACAGAGCTTTCCAGTGGCTAGTGGCGGTGAGACTGCAGTCTTCGGTGCGGCTCTGCACAGCCTGGGCCAGACGGAGCTGGGGCGGATTCTCCGGGGTTCGGCTCCGCACCCAGGCAGGCCAGCCACGCAGACTCCCCTTCCCTGTTCCAACCTGGCCGCCTTCCCAACAGGCCGCCCAGCACCCCACCCCATGGGCACTCTTCTCAGCCGCACAAGGACAAAGCAACGCCCACTGCCCGGGGCCTTTCTGCAGCCTCTTCTCAGGCCCATGACCTCATCCCGTTCTTCCCCACCTCTGGAACGGTTTCAAAGCTAGGCTGACCCTCAGGTGCTGGAGGAGGAGGAGCCTGTAGAGCTGGGAGCCGGTCAGTGCCTCTCTCCCGGAGGGCTTCCTGTCGTCCATCCGTCCACTAGGCTGGACGGCTCCTCTGCTCCCCTGCCCAGAGGGAGAGTGGCAGCAGCCCAGCGCCGCCGTGTGCACCACCCAGGAACTGCCAGGCAGGGAGACCTGCTGTGGGCTGTTGGGCTGGGCGGCTGGGGGAGCCTGTGGCCCCCATGTCTCGTGTCAGAGCCTTTGCAGGTTTAGAAGCACCATTTGGTTCTTCTTGCGGTGCTGGAGGCTCGTGGTAAACACCAGTGCACCCACCTCAGCGCGGGCACAGGCCTAGGAACTAGCCACAGGTTTTGTATCTATGCCTCAGGGCATATTACGCCCTGGGCCAAGCTGCTGGATCAAGAGGTTGCTGAAGGAGCATGAGACTGGGGCACAGGGTGGTCTGAAGGGACAGAATAGCCCAGTGGCATGGTGAAGTGTATCTGCTCAGAGGCAGTGAGACAGGATAGTGGGCCAGGACAAGTGGAGTAGGAAACTGAGACAGATAACTACCCAGCCAAGCGGTTTGCAGCCATCCAGTAAAACCGCAGAATTCTGTCTTCCCTAATCAAGGACACTCGAGAATAAACAGGAAGGAGCTGATTAAGAACTTGGAGGTGGCCAGTAATGCTTCCCTCCACCCCCAACCCTGGTCCTCTGGGTCCCCTGGACGCCTCAGAATAGCTGCCCCTGGGATGCATGGCCAGATGAGGAACCAGGCCCCAGCCAGTTCCACCTTCTGAACCTTTGGCAAGGCCACAGCATGATGTCACTGATCACTCCTCCTCCAAACCAGATTTCGCCGACAGCAACAATGTCAGCGGGTGAGTTTGGAACTGTGTCGAATGTTTAGTCACGAGTAAACCGCCTTTCAGCCCCGGCAGCCATTCCGTCTTCCCGACAGATGTTCTAACCCCAGTGTTATAGCACAGTACCTCCGAGGGGCCTGCTTGTCTGTGCTCCGGCTGTAACAGAAGAAGGAAAAGAAAAGAGAGTCAACGCGGACTTTGAACCTTTGAAACCAATTAGTACATCATTGTGTTTGTGTGACCACAAATTCCATACGAGGCTCCTACGGCGCGCTTGTCAGAGGGTGGCCAGCTCGGCTTCCTCGCAACGGATGGTCCTGGTGTTTTGGGCTCACTCCGTGGAAACACGAGCGACTCCTGCCCAAAGCTGCTGGATCTCCCACAGAAATATAGTGGAGGAGGTCAGTCGGCCTTGCATTTTATTCCCGTTTGAGAATGGAAAAGTGATGTAACCATGTTCCCAAAGTAGCTGAGAGTGCTGGGCAGATGTTCATTTCTGGGGACAAAGTGGATGTGACTGGTCTCGTTTCGGCTGGGCCAACTGACTTTAAAACTGAACTCAGTCAGTGGGCTCTCTCTGGAGCATTGCCACACCTTTCTTCCCTCTCAGGTGTGTATCTTTACTTTTCTCTCCTAAACTCCAAGGGTCCCCACTAGACTTGCAACCAGGGGAGCAATGGGCAGCGGCAGCTTATCCCAGGCTAACTCCCTGAACCTGTCTCCAAAGCCCCGCTTTCTCTCACTTCCCAGTAGGCTGACGGCAGCCACCTTGGCTCACTTTTTTCCTGTAACATTTCTAGGGAGCCAAAGCAGAGTGCCACCCGGGCTCTCTCCTGTTGCTACTGCTCCCCTAAGTCCTTCCTGGGTTTCCCTGTTCCAAGCCTCAATAAACAAAAACCTCAAAATCACCTGGCCTTGTGTTGTGAGATCTTTGCTGAACAAAGTCAGGACCCACACACTCCTGGACGGCCCAAGGCAGGCCTGCTGCAGGCCCGGTCCCTTTCTGGTGACAGTAGAACCTGTCATCCTCAAGCCAAGAGCAGCTGTGGGGTGCAGTAGTTCTCAGAGTGAAGGTTCGAGTGCAGGCTCTGCCTGGCTTCACATTCTGATCCACGTGGAGTAACAATGTGGCCTTGGCCAAGTCCACATCTGCCGGTTTCTCATCTGCAAAATTAGCAAAAAAAAAATTTTTTTAATGTACCTATGTCTCAGGTTTATTGTGAGAATGAAATGATGCATGTGGTATTAGCTTAGCCCAGAGTCTGGCACATAGAAAGTATACATTAAATTCGAAGTAACAAAAAGTATCAGGACAAGTCAGTATGTGGCCCAGCCCTGCTGTACGTTGCTGATGACTTCATATAAATCTCTCAGCTTCTCTGGATCCTTGCTTTTTCTTTTGCAAAATGAAAGGATTGAGTCAAAGGCAAGCCCTTCTACCATAAAGCTCTCTGATATTCTGGAGAAAAAGTCTGAGCCACTTCCTGCTAAGAAGCAGCCAGTGCTTTAAAATCCTAAGTTTTCAATGCTGCAGTAAACCATACCTCCTCTGGGGAGCTCCCAGCCCAAGAGGAAACTTTGCTGAATGACAGAGAGCTTTTCAAGCTGTTTGGCTGGGGATGTGCTGACTCAGAAGCAACAATGAGCACAGTTCTCAATCCCAAAGGTAACAGAAGTCCCTGCCAATCCCCAGAGGGAAAGCCCTAAACCCATGGATGGGGACAGGGCTTTCATAGAATTCTAGAATGTCAAAGCTGGAAGAGCTCTCAGGGAGCTTCTAGTTCAGGGGTTTTTAAACCACACCTGTGAGTGCTTCTGCAGTTCCTCAGACTATTAGTATTCATCTTGATTTGACATCTCAAGCTACATCTAAAACTGTGACTGCAAGGCAGCAAAGACACTGACGTGGGTCATCCATTTAATGTCAGTACATCAGAAACCCAAGTCTATTAGTAAGTTGTGGCGAATTCTGCTGGTTGTCACCTAAATCTACCCTTCGTTTTTTCTTTTGTTATGAATACTAGAGTTGGGTCTGTCCATGGCCGCCCAACTCAAAGACTACATTTCCCAGCCTCACTTGCAGCTAGATAAGGCTGTGTAATTAAGTTGTGGTCAATGGAACGTAACTAAAGGTTGTGAATGCTACTTCTAGAGGTCTGCCCTTCCTCTCGTCCCTCTTCATGCTGGCTCTAAGGCGAGCATGATGGTGGAGCTCAGCAGCCGTCTTGGACTGCGAATGGGAAGTCTCCTGTTGAAGACAGTGTGGAAGGCACCTGGAGTCCTTGATGACCGCTGTGTTCTTACTTACACTGAGTGCCCTGGGCTGTCACCATCACGCTTTGTTTACATGAAAGGAACATAAACTTCTATCTTATGTAAGCCACTTTTATTTTAGAGTTTCTGCCTTTTGCCACTAAACCTAACAGACTCATTTGGGTTCTCAGTGATTGACTCTATAATGCATTAGTAATATAATATTTTTATAGTTTGCTGAATGGTTCTAAGGAAAACACCACCTGTAACTTCCACTCAGGTCAACAAATAGAATTTCACAGCCACCCGGAAAACACTTTGTGCGCCCCGACCTCATCAAACTTCCTCCTTTCTCCTATAGTACCTCCATCCTGACTTTTATAGCAAACACGTCCATGTTAGAACAATGTAATATTACCTTAAAAACATTTTGGTTAAAGACCACTTTTACCTGCTTCATATGGGATGATGCTTAAGCCTTTGACAGAAGGCTTCCACTGATCAAAAACTTATAAAATGACTGAAATAGTCTGACCACTTCATTTTCCAGAGAAAAAACGTGAGGCACAGAAAAGGGAAAGGACATTCTAATATCAATGAGCAAATCGGTGTCAGAGCGAATGAAGACTCAGGTTCTGCTTCTTCAGCATTTCATTTTCTAGTTCTTTCCAGGGGAAGGAACCCTAGATAAAAGGCACCAGCCTTACCCAGTGACCAAAGGATGGGAAAGACTTGCAAACAGAGCTTCCAGTACAGGGCAACCCGTCCTCGCTGCAAAGAAACCTCCTCCCACATAGATCTCCTTTCAGAAACGTCACGAAGTGCAGTATTAGCACACTGAAGGCTCTGAGGATTCCCCACAGTAAAGAGTGTTGCTTGATTCTGATGACCTGGCATTTCCCAAACTTTTTTGTCTTTTGGTTCTTGTGTTTCACTAATAGCATTCTACACAGAATCGTGTGGCAAGTGGTGCCATAATGCCTTTGATGGATAAAGATGCATTAATTCACATTCATCACATACATAACACAGTAGAAAACTACCTTTCTGGCCTAGGTAGCCCATCTCTCTGGAAAAGTACTGAATTAGCCCATAATCTGGAAAAATCCATTCCTAATAGCCCCAAGAAGCAATTTCAGAACTGACCTAAACCTGCCCAGTCTGGGTGGGTTGCCCAGGGGGGCCGAGCTGGCTGGGCCCGGCAGCCTGGCATTGGGCTTGTTGTACCAGGAGCCCTGGCCAGCCGGCAGCCACCCAGTGTGTGTCTGGGCTTGTTTTTCCTTCCTCTCCCTGCTTCTTTTAGAACATAGCTGAATGGGTCCAGTCTCTCAGCTCTGTGCCCAGCCAACACTGGACCCCTCAAAGTCTGGCCAACTCATCTCCCACCCGCCTTGATAAATACCCCCTCCATGCTGGGAACCACAGCACAGGGCTGTTTTTCTCCCTCAAGCACCCCAGGAAGCCTCCTCTTTGCCTGGGCTTCCTTCCCAGGCATTTGCTGCCAATCCGTTTTAAACTCATCCTTAGCCCAGTCACCTGAAGAAAAAGAGACTCACAGAAGGCCCAAGAGAAAAGAGTCTTTAATCCCGTGGCGTTCTGAGTTTTGTGTTTTAGCAGGAAAACCTTATTTTCCAAACAAATTATTATGCACAATTTCCCAGTTTATAGAATAAATAAGGACATTTATGGTAGACTTGTTTAGTCCAGCAAAACACTGGAAAGAAACTGAATGTCCATTAGTTGGGAACAAATTTAATAAAATTATGGTGAAGTCATACAATGAAATACTATGCAGCTGCCTAAAAGCATGAGGCAATTTCCAACAATAATAACAAAAGTCCTAAGTAAATCCTTACTTTATATGGGTAATATTTGGTTAATATTCGGTCAGCCAAAAAGTTCATTTAGTTTTTTTCCATATGATGGCTCCGCTAGTGCTTAGTTGTCTTTAACTTCATTCAAAACTGTGTGGTTAGGTTGGATTGTGACAGCTGTTGTATCAGCGTGCATTTGAAAAAACAAATCAGAACTGGGGACTTTTTGTGCAGCCATTTTAATACTGAAGATGGAAGAACTTATGTAACATTTTCAGCGTATTATGCTCTATTATTTCAGAAAAGGTAAAAACACAACTGGAATGTAAAAAAGATTTGTGCTATCTATGCAGCAGGTGCTGTGACCTATTGATTACATCAAAGGTAGTTTGTGAAGCTTCTTGGTACAGTTGACATTGTGGCGCAGTAAGTCTTTGCTGCGGGGCTGTCTTCTGCATTGGCAGGTGTCTAGAAGCCAATAGTGGGAGATCGCTGACACATTCAAAATATCCAAATCAAGAAAGTTACTGGTGAAAGTAACAAATGTGTCTTTTATTTTATGGAAAAAAACTAAATGGACTTTTTGGCCAAGCCTGGCTCATTTCACTCAGCATAATGCTCTCCAGTTCCGTCCATGCTGTTGCGAAGGGTAGGAGCTCCTTCTTTCTTTCTGCTGTGTACGTAGTATTCCATTGTGTAAATGTACCATAGTTTTTTGATCCATTCATTTACTGATGGGCACTTAGGCTGTTTCCAGCACTTGGCCATTGTAAATTGTGCTGCTATGAGCATTGCGGTGCATAGGTTCTCTTGAATTGGTGTTTCAGGGTTCTTGGGGTATAATCCCAGCAGTGGAATTGCAGGGTCAAAAGGTGTTGTAGACCACTCTGCCTAGTTTTAGGAATTGTATCTCAATTCCTTGTGGCTAAGGGCAAGAGGGACAACCTCTGGAATGCCAGCCACAGGAGACAAACCTTGTCTCTGGTAGCAAACGCTGCCTCAGTTTCCTCTCCCTGCCTCCAAAGCTTGGTTGGAAGTCAATGACGGGTAAGACCCACTCACAGCAGGGGGCAACCTAAGCCAGACTGGATCACTTGGGAAGCCTTCATGGAAGGACTGAGGTGGGGGGCTGCAACAAAGAGCAATGGACTCTCGCCTCCCAGGCTTTGTCATAGCCTGAGTCCCCATGTGCTCTGGGAGAGGTGCTTCCTGGCTCCAATCCCCTTAAACCTGAATACCTGAAGAGGAAGGGTGCAGCTGCTTGCCTTGCTAGAGTGTATCCTGGGGAAAAATCTAGCATCACAAAAACTTGCTGATTAACCTGTGAAATCTGCTCTGCTAAGAGTGCTTTCATTCATATGATAAGGGTCTGAGAGGAAATGAGTATAACTCCCAAAGTTTCTGCAACTCTCTTCCTGACAGACACTGACTCAGACTCTGAAGCCCTCAGATTTCTTTGTAATGTTATCTACTGTTTGATCCTTGCCGTCCTGCCTTCCTGTGTATTACAACCCAATAAAAGGCTATGGAGCAGGGAACTTGGGGCCTTTTTCTTCTCAGAGAAATTGACCGCTGCTGGCCTTTGTCTCCCCGGAGAAACTGGTCACAGCCCACTCCGCCTTCCCAAGCAGATCTCAGCATGTCTCGCCATATTCATTCACTTTCGTCTGTGGCACTTGGGGGGACTCGCAGAGAAGTCGCTCCCACAAAAAGGTAGTTCCATGTTTAGTTTTCTGAGGAAATTCCATACTGTTTTCCATGGTGGCTGCACCAATCTGCATTCCTACCAACAGTGCATTAGGGTTCCCTTTTCTTATTGTTTGTTGATTTATGATATAATCTGACTGGTGTGAAGTGGTATCTCATTGTGGCTTTAATTTGCATCTCTCTGATGCTGAGCATCGTTTCATGTGTCTCTGGACCCTTTGTATGTCTTCCTTTGAGAAGTGTCTGTTCAAGTCCTTTGCCCATTTTCTAATTGGATTGTTTGTCTTCCTGGAGTGGAATTGTGTGGGTTCTTTGTATATTTTGGAGATCAAACCCTTCTCTGAATTATCATTGGCAAATATGTTTTCCCATATAGTTGGTTCTCTTTTTTTTTTTAATTTATTTTAATTTATTTTTTAAAATTGATTATGCTGTTACAGTTGTTCTATTCCCCCCTTCATTCCCCTCCACCCTGCCCCCCCATCCCCACCATTACCCCCCTTTAGTTTATGTCCATGTGTCTCAAGTCCTTTAGGTTCTATATTTCCCATGCTATTCTTGCCCCCCCCCCATCTATTTTCTATCTACTGTCTATGCTACTTATTTTCTGTACCTTCTCCCCCCATCTCCTCCTCCCACTCCCCCTGTTGCTAACCCTCCTTGAGATCTTCATTTCTATGTTTCTGCTCCTGATCTAGCTGTCCTTTTAGTTTGCTTTTGTTTTAGGTGTGGTTGTTAATAACTGTGAGTTTGTTGTCCTTTCACTGTTCATGTTTCTTTAACTTCTTTTTCTTAGATAAGTCCCTTTAACATTTCATATAATAAGGACTTGGTGATGATGAACTCCTTGAATTTGATCTTATCTGAGAAGCACTTTATCTGTCCTTCCATTCTAAATGAAAGTTTTGCTGGATAGAGCAATCTTGGTTGTAGGTCTTTAGATTTCATGACTTGGAATATTTCTTTCCAGCCCCTTCTTGCCTGTAAGGTCTCTTTTGAGAAATCTGCTGACAGTCTGATGGGGACTCCTTTGTAGGTGATTGTCCCCTTAGCTCTTGCTGCTTCTAGGATTCTCTCCTTCATTTTAATTTTGGCTAATGTAATTATGATATGCCTTGGTGTGTTTCTTCTTGAGTCCAACTTTTTTGGTACTCTCTGAGCTTCTTGGATTTCTTGGAAGTCTATTTCCTTTGCCAGATTGGGGAAATTTTCTTTTATTATTTGTTCAAATAATTTTTCCACTGGTGGTTGTGTCTTTCCCCCTTCTGGTACCCCTATAATTCGGATATTGGAGCGTTTAAAGATGTACTGGAGGTTCCTAAGACTCTCCTCATTTCTTTGAATTCTTGCTCCTTGACTCTTTTCTGTTTGGCCATTATTTGCTTTCTTCTGGGCCACTTCATTGATTTGAGTCCCAGTTTCCTTTTCATCTCTATGGGTTTTCTGTGGAATTCCATTCATTTCCCTTAGTTTAGCCTTCATATGTTTCTCTAATTTGTGGCTATAATCAACCAGATCTGTGAGGAACCTGATGACCAGTGTTTTAAACTGTGCGTCTGAGAGTTTTGCTATTTCTTCGTCGCTTAGATTTATCTCTGGGGCTTTGAGGTCTTCCTGTGACATTTTTGGTCTGTTCTGGCCCTTTAAATGTGAGAAGCGTCGCCTTGGACTCCCAGGTCGCTGGGTTGTGACGCTGTATGTGGGGGCGTGGTCAGAGCGGAGATATGGCGGCGCCCTCTACTGCTGCAAGCCACGGGGACCGCCGGCCCGGTCCAAGCGCCCACTCCCTCGCCTGTCTGCTCGCCCACAGATAGGCAACCGCAGTCAACATGCAGCACCGCCTCCCCACTGTCTCCTCAGCAGTCGCTCACCCGGTGGGTTGCTCGGTCGCTCACTAGGTCCAATCCTGGGTTTGGAACCCGTGCGTCTGGATTCGCGCGTCTGGATTCCGCGCCTGGGTCCGTCCGACCGGAGTCCTGTGCAACCCCTCACGAGATGCCGGTTTCGCCCCTTACCGGTCGGGCTGAAGAATTTGTTGTTACCGGACTTCCGAAAAGTTCAATTTTCCGTGTTCTGGTTGTGTTTTCTGATGCTCATATTTAGTTGTCCCTAAACTTGGTTGTGTGAGAAGCCACGGCACATCCACCTATACCTCCATCTTGGCGGAAGTCGTTGGTTCTCTTTTTATTTTAATACTGTTTTCTTTAGCCATGCAGGAGATTTTTACTTCGATGAGATTCTATTTGATTATTCTTTCCTTTATGTCCCTTGCTGTAGGGGACATATTGGTGAAAACATTGCTGTGTGAAATGTCTGAGATTTTCCTGCCTATGTTCTCCTCTAGGACTTTCATGGTATTGTTACTTATATTTAAGTCTTTTATCCATCTCAAGTTTATTTTTGTGTATAGTGTAAGTTGGTAGTCAAGTTTCATTTTTTTGCATGTAGCTGTTCAGATCTCCCAACACCATTTGTTAAAGGGGCTATTTTTACTCCATTTTATGCTTCTGCCATCTTTGTCAAATATTATTTGACCATAGAGACATGGGTTTATTTCTGACTTCTGCATTCTGTTCCATTTGTCTATGTGTCTGTTCTTATGTCAGCACCAGATTGTTTTGGTGACAGTAGCCTTGTAATATAGTTTGATATCAGGTATTGTGATCCCTCCTACTTTGTTCTTCTTTCTAAAAATTGCTGCAGCTATTTGGGGTCGTTTATGGTTCCATGTAAATTTTTGAAATGTTTGAGTTGAACCAGTACTGATACTAGGAATACAAGGGCAGAACTATGTGGACTGATATAAAGCATGAAACCACTTCAAGACCTGGTGATGAGTAAGGGGGGAAAGGCAGGGAACAGAACCGTGTGCTAAGCGCGCTCTCTTGTTTTTCCTAAAGGTCAGAGTAGTGGAGCAGTGGGGGTTCTGTCCATATGACGAAGTGAAGTGTGGATTCTTGTCTACTTGTGTCACTACCATAAGGAAACGGCTGGACTGATTTTCACCAAATTTTGAGGATATGTTTTTGATGGCCTGACTTACAATGCAGGCTGTCTGGCATATGCAAATTTCATTCTGGAGATCCTGGGGAGGGTGCTTCAGAGAGATAAGTGGTCCTTCCCCTGAGAAGCTGACTCTGGTAAAGCAAGGCCCACATGATGGCCAACTGCAAAAGACACACAAGACAGGTTCAAGTCCAATCACAGGGGAAATGGCATGGTCTCCGTGGAACGTCCAAAATGCAGGGTCTCAGGGTAGACTCTCCAGAGGAAGGCCTCATGGACGAGGAGAACCAGACATCCATGTGTGTGAGGATGGTCAATGGTTCTTCCCAGTGGAGCAGCTCTTTTAGGTATTAAAAGTCACATTTGCAAACTCTTCCACTTATATATGAAACTGGTAATAATCAGTGTCTGTGTGAAGGGGGGGCCACAGACCTGGTGGGTGGGATATTTATTTTTCATTGTATATCCTTTTGAACTATTGGCAATATTTTCTGTGTTTATATATCAACTCTGTTTTATTTATTTACTTATTTATTTAAAGGCTTTATTTTTAGAGAAAGGGGAAGGGAGAGAGAAAGAGAGGGATGAAATATCGATGTTCAAGAGAAACATTGATTGGCTGCCTTTAGCACGCCCCTGAATGGGGACCTGGCCCACAACCCAGGCATGTGCCGTGAATGGGAATTGAACTGGCAACCTTTCAGTTCGCAGGCCAGCACTCACACTACTGAGCCACACTAGCCAGAGCTAGTCTGTTTTCCTTTTAAGTTGTGAAACATTTCAAGCATATGAAGTTTAGAGGATAATAAAGTTCATATCATTGTATGTACCTGCTGGTTTGGACACATCTTAACATGCTGCTGTGGACGACTGTATTGGGAAAACCTACAGTTCTCTTTCTGTGTCTTTCTCCTTCACTTTCACACCGAACACTCCTGACACTCCTGCTCACCAGATGTGTGGGTTTATTCCCATACCACGCTGGCCGGGTGTCCTGCAAGGTAACTCAATTTTGACACCATTCACTTGGAGATGATGTCAGACCCCGCAGGTTAAGGGATCAGTCCCACAAGACCCCCCTACTCAAATGCCAGTCCCAAGTAGCAGCTTGCCCACATCCTCCGTCTGACTTGACTGCAAGGTTCCCACGACTTTTCCCCTTTGTATTTGATTACTTGCTAGAACTCAGAGAAACATTTACATTTTCCAGTTCATTAAAGGAAATGCTAAAGGACACACTTGAACTGCGAGATGAAGAGACAGGGTAAGGTCTGGGAGGACCCCACACACAGGGTCTTCTGTCCCAATAGGGTTGGGGTGCACACCCTCCTGGTATGTGGATGTCTTCACCAAACCGGAAGGTCTCTGAACCCTGGTTCATTTGGGTTTTTTAGAGAGGCAATCATTTCATCTGCAAACAAATGCAGTTTTATTTCTTGTTCCCAATCTGTATACCTTTTCTCTTCTTATATTAGCACGGACTTCCAGTACGATGTTGCAGGTCAGTGGAGAAAGGGGACATCCTTGTCTTGTACCTGATCCCAGTGGGAAAGCTTCAGGTTTCTCACCATTAAGTATGAGGTTATTTTTAGTTAGTTTTTTTTTCCTTTTGGTAGAGATTTTCTACCAAGTGACGATGTTGCCCTCTATCCCTAGTTTACTGAGAGCTTTTGTCATGAATGGTGTGGGGTTTTGTCAAATGGTTTTTCTGCATCTACAGACACAATCGTGTGATTTTCCTGTTTTAGCCTTTTGATGTGATGGATTGTACCAACTGATTTTCAGGTGTCAACCAGCTTTGCACACCTAGGACAAGTCCCACTTGGTTCAGGTACACAGGTCTGCTTGAATATTGCTGGACTTGATTTGCCAATCTTGTGTTGAGGATCTGTGTTCATCAGAGATACGTGTCTGTATTCTTGTCTTGTAATCTCTGTCTTGTTTTTGGTGTGGAGGTAATGCTGGCCTCACAAGTTAGGAGGTTTCCCCTGCTTCTCCTCTCTGAGAGATAGTGGAGAATTGGTATCATTTCTTCCTTAAGTGGTTGGTGGACCCGTCCTGGTAGAAAAGCGTGCTGGCGTCCCACTATCTACTCTCTTCTCCCTGAGGCGCCTGTATGGAACCTTAGCTTTCCACAGAGCACAGTGTAGAATCGCTGATCTAGACCATGGGCCAACAACATGTTTCTGCAAAGGTCAAGACAGTAAACATGTTAACCTTTGTGGGCCACATGGTGCCTTAGCCTCACCCAGCCACTGAAGAGCAGAAGCAGCTACAGGTAATACACTTGAGATGAAAATGAGTCCATGAAATACCTAGTTAAAGAAGCAGACTGCAGAACATCAATACTCATAGAACAGTTAACGTCTACCAAGTCTTCTATACGCCAGCCACTGTGACAAAATTACTTGTGTGGATTATCTTGTTTGATGTTCAGAACCCCGCTATGATATAAACACATGACCTTCAGTTTACTAATGGGGAGACAGTGGCCGAGCTGGGTTGAATAACTTGCAGGTGAGATACAGAGATAGGATCTGAAGCCACATGGTCTCACTGCAGAGCTTGAACTTTTAAACACCACACTGCTTTGCCTTTTTCGTTTAGCCTAAAAAGGGTTTGGAAGACTATACACCAAAAAGCAAGGGTTTTCTTTGTCATGTGGAGACTGTGGGGCGTGGTGGGGAGTGGGTAGGCTGACATATAAGTAAGACAAATTATTTAAATATTTTATATCATCAAAAGTTAGATACTTCCATTAATAATAATACCAACAAATGAGGCAGTAGGACTTTTTCTTTCTACGGACGTGTCCAGGTCTAACATTCTAGACTTCCTCTAGGCATTTGCCATCCCAGGGGCTGTTCAGTCTCTGAGCGAGAGGCAGAGACCTGAGGCGCCGGTGGGCGGGACCGGTGGGCGTGACCGGTGGGCGGGACCGGTGGGAGTGATTGGTGGGAAGGACTGGCAGACGAGATTGAGGCGTCCAGGCCTGGGAGGGGAATTTGGAGACCTCAGAGAGTGGGGGTTGCCCCTCTAGCTTTTAGCCTTTGACCTCTCCCTGGGGCCCCGCCCACCAACTCATTGGCTTTTCTGGCCTCTCTAATGATCAGGAACATAGAGAGAACCACGGCTTCTGTTTGGACCAAAATAGAAGTCCGATACCCACAGATGGCAGCCTTCTGCACTAGGGCCTCTTCCAAACTGGACTCTGGGAGGGGCAGTGGCGGTGCAGAGCAGGGGCCGGGCCTGGTGTTGGGTGTGGCCCGCCCGGCAGCCCTTTGACAAAGTGGTAGGATTCAGAGAAACCTTCTCAGAAGTGTAAATTAAGAGTACGGCCTTGATTGAGCACCAGATACCTGCTGGCTGCTTCACGGGCATTACCTGTGAAGTAGGTACCGGGAGGAAAAGTAACCCGCCCAGGTCCCCTCCGTTGGAGGACCTCGTGCCCGCTGGACTCAGTCTGGCTTTTCGAGTCTGGAAACTGCGGGAGCCGGATCGGTGGGGCCCACAACTGCTTGTCCTCTGCCATGTGCTCTCAGCTTCCACTCTCAAAAGGGCATCAGCAAAGAGGCCAATGATCGTGGCTGATGACTCTGGCCTTGTCCCTGAGGAAGGGCTGAGGGAGGGAATTTGGGGTACACCTTGTGGGGCAGAGCAAAGAGGGGTGGTGGGGAGGGAAAATGGGGAAGGCCTGACCAATGGCCTAGGCTTGGGCACAGTCCCAGTCCAGGCCCGAGAGGAGCCGGGGAGACAGGGTGGGTTCTGCACCAGAACTTTCCCTCCGGGGGTTGCCCAGGGTAAGGCGAGCTGCTCCCGGCACTCCGGCACTCCGGCACTCCGGCACTCCGGCTCAGGAGCGGCCTGCAGGCCACAGAGAGGGGGTGGGGGGTGCGTGGTGCTGGGTGACAGCCTAGGTCTCCTTGTTTCCTAGGATCTGTGATAACATGACAGTCGCGCCGAGCGCCCTCCAAATGCACACACTGGCTCACTTCAGTCTCAGAAGGTATAGTTTCCACCTCCACCTCCTTAGGTTTCTCATCTAATATGCAGATGAGAAAACAGGACCCGGATGGTGAAGCAACTTGCTGGAGCTCACACAGCTGGTAAACAGCTGGACTGGGACTGACCCCCTGGGTCTGCAGAGTCTGCCCCCCCTCCCCCAACAAGGATGCAGCCTGCTTCTAGCTGTCTGGGGATGTGCGGTTCTGAAAGGGTTAGGGTGCTAGGATCCCCTGGTAAAGAGACTGATGGGAGATCACATCCTTCTTTCCAGAGCCTTTGATGTTCTATTTCAAAGCTCCAGTCGCCAGTCAGATTTGCAGACCTTCCCCCCTTAGGAAGCGGATTAGGATGCTCATCTACTTAAACTATGTGGCCACAGCCCCTGAAGACAGGGAATCTAAAAGCAGCTCTGACAGACACTCCCCCGAAATTACAGAGTTGGTTTTAAAGAGACTGGCACTAATTAAAGGAGAATGCCACAAAGAGGGCTGTGTCCCGGACAACAGCCGCTCACCTCCCACACGGGCCGCGCTCTGGGTTCCGTTTTTACTTTCCGCAGTTTGCCATGGTTGAAAGGATCAAGATCTGAACTTTCAAATTTCAGTTTTCAAACTTTAAATTGTAAAATCGTGAGGTTTTTGTTCAAATGAAAAGCTTTACTTGGGTCCTGGCTGGGTAGCTCAGCGGGTTAGTGTTGCCCCCATATCCCAAGGCTGCAGGTTTAACTGATCCCAGGCCAGAGCACACAAGAACCAACCAGTGAATGCATGAATAAGTGCAACGACAAATCAGTGTTTCTCTTCCTGTCTCTCAATCAATCAATAAATCAATACAGTTTTTCAAAAGCTGTATTGTGTTATGCCACCATCAAGCATTAGTCATGAAATGGATCTTATTTAAGTTGCAGTAGTCACCTGGGGCAGGTAATATAATCCCCATTGTACAGATGGGGAAACCGAGCTGCACACGAGAATCAGTAACTCGTCCAAGGTCACGTTGTGATCAAGTGATGGGAGCAGAGTTTGGATACAGGCCTGCTGACACTGGAGCAGGGCTTCACGTCGCTGGGCCAGTCCACTGTCCAGTCCATGGGGACTGGATAGGGTGAGATGAGATCAATGCGAGGGCATGACAGACAAATGTCCCCCAAATGGCAGTTACTGCACATCCATCAAATATTGCCTTAGTGCCTGTTCTGTGCACCGAGGGAAGTGATGCCCAGCTCAGTCCTGGAAGACAAGAAAGACACGTGGACCAAAAGCTTTGCCACAACACTGAAGCTGGTGGGATAAGTGCTGAGGGCCAAGGGGAGGAAAATTACTTCCAGCTGTGGAGCGGTTTCGTGGAGGCTGTGCTTCATAAGGGAGGGAAAGCAATCTGTATGCAGAGACAAGGCCGAGGTGGCAAGGCGGGTGGAGAGAATCAATCACTCTGAGGACAGCAGGGCAGCATGGACAAAGGGGAGACACCTGACACAGCAGGAGCAGGCTGGGAAAGGTGGGCTGGATGGGGCGCCTCCTGTCCCACCCCCGCAGAAGCCCTTGCTGCGCTGTGTGATCTCTGTTGCTCCAGGGATAGCCAGCTGGGCTGCAGGCAGGCCTGGGAGCTTCCCGGGGGGGCCTCAGCTGGAAACCCGGATTCCGGAGTGGTACAGAGACGAGCCAGAGCAAAGGGGCTCCTCCAGGACCACTCACCCCAAAAAGCATCGGTGCCTCAACCCCCAGGCTTTCGGCCAGCCAGTCTAAATCAGGCCTCTGGCGGGCACAGAATCACCCCCTCCATGGATGGGTAAACCCAAAGGACACTGCCATCTTGTGGCCAAGAGACCCTGATGCAGCGGTGGCTGGGAACGTCCCTGTACCCCAGAGGGACCACGAAGGCGGGAATGCCTGAGACTCGTTTAATAATTTCATAATGGAACCAAAATGATGCTGCACCCAGTTTAGAGTCAAAACCAAGTCTTAATTCTGGCCGCCATGTTCCCCGAGGTGCAGGTGTTGTGAATTGCACAGATGAGGAAACAGCCCACGGAGCGATTAGGTGACTGGTCCAAGGTCACAAGTGGGCCAAGTACAGAGCCAAGTCTTATGCCAGGGTCCCCAGTCACTGCCCGATAAATGGTTAAGGGTTAAATCAGTGACTCTCAACATGTGGTCCCCAAGACCTTTCAGAAGCCATATGAGAGGACAATTATTTTTGTAAGATGCCCTTTTCTTCCAGCCATACAGTGAAATTTCCAGAATTGACTTGCTGTGTCATGACCTCATCTAGTTCTGATGGCTGATGGGTGTATGTTTGTGTACTCATTTCAAAAATTTATGTTTTAACTTCTAATAAGGCAAGGCCCATGTATAACAAAAAGCCCTTTGAGATGTTCAATAATTTTTAAGATTGTAAATGGATCGTAGGATGAAAAAATTTGAGAACTGTTGCTTTAAAGAAATATTTAGCCCTGGCTGGTATGGCTCAGTGGATTGAGTGCCGGCCCTCAAACCCAAAGGCCACTGGTTTGATTCCCAGTCAGGGCACAGGTCCGGGCTGTGGGCCAGGTCCCTGGTGGGGTGTGTGTGAGAGGGAGCCACACACTGATGTCTCTCTTCCTCTCTCCCTTCCCTCTCTCTAAAAATAATAAAACCTTGAAAAAAATGTCTTCTTAAAAATATTTTAAAAAATGAAGTTACGCAAACTGAAACACTCCTTTTGTTTTGACATAGATGCATCAACTGTGCTGCGAGGCACTGATTTTTAGGTTGGTTGGAATCCTCATTATTAGGCTGATGGAAACTGTAATGGACATTCGCACACATCTTTGATTAAAGAAACACAATTACATGTGCAAACAGGGAGCGTGCACTGAGTGACTGCTCAGGGGCAAGCCCTACCCCACGTGGCTGGTTTACATGTGCAGCCTCATCGAACCCCCACAACCGCTGTTTGCAGGAGGTGCTATCAGCACCTCTTGTCCTGTGGACACAGAGAAGTGGCCCTGCTGAGGTGTGTGGACTCCATCCCAGGCAGTCTGTCTTCCCTGCCTCTTCCCACTCCTCTGTCTTAAGATTGGACATTCACTTGACAGGACAAAAGTTTTTCAAAACATGGACTCCAGGAAAGTAGCGAAAAGAAATAAGATCACCAATCCGAGCCCTTCACTTTATGGATGAAGGAAAGTGAGGCCCAGAGAGGATTAAGTGACTTGCAAAAGTTCACACAGCGAAGAATGAAAATCCACTGAGCTTCTTACTCCCGGCCTGGAGCCCTGAGAACTCCGATCCAAGCAAGCACTGCGGTGAACTTCAGAGGTGAACTTCAGAGCAACACGCAAGCATCACAGCGCAGCTTGTAAGCAACTACATCAAGACTATGCAAGAGACAACATCTCCGACAAAAGCAGTTTGACTTTATTGCCAGGAAGCTAGGGAGGAGCAGGGCAAGTGGGGGGTCTCTGCAGGAACTGCCAGCGGTGAGCAGGATTGCCTGGTTCCCATCTGTCTGGAGGGCAGGAGAGGATCCGAGTCCTGGAAGAGATGAGATGTTAGGTGGAACAAAGGCGCCATCTGCTGTGCACATGGAAGCATTGCAGAAGCAAAGGTTCACTAGGAGGCCATCGTGGAGAGTGAGCTGGGAAGCCCAGGTGCTGGAGACCTAAAAGCCCAGTGTCTAGCCCTGCACGCTGCTCCCAAGTCAGTTGTTCTCAGCTTGACAGGAACCCATTAACCTTGCTAAGTCAGTCCCTGCTGAGGGACTCTTCTGCGGAACACCCAGGGCTGCTGGGACAGCACTCCCTGTCCTGTTTCCACTCATACTGGGAAGACAATGAACAAAATCCTAAGCAAACAAATCTGCCACCAGCCAGATGATCGAAGTGACTTTATAACCAATAAACATTCTAGCTCTGGTTCCCAAACCTGGATTGAAATCAGTCACTGGGGGGAGGGGGGCACTTAAAACAGACTCAAAGACAGATGGGAGAGCTGTTGCCTGGGTGTGCGGGCCAAGTGCTAGACCGGTGAGCCCCATCCAGGGCACACATCTGAATCTCAGGCAGCCTTCTCTCGCTCCACGTGGTTACTGAGGTATGTGCAGATAAAATTATACGATGTGTGGAATGTTCTGTGGCCCTGGATGGAAGGATGATGGCAGTGACTGCACAACCCTGGGGGCTGAGTGAGGCCCACATGGGTGCTCATCTTCACGATTCCACTAGCAGGTGGGTGAAACTTCCTGGGGTAGAAAAAGCTAAAATGAGAACTGCTATGAGAATTACCCAGCCATAAAGAGGAATGAAGTCCTGACCCACGCTACTGCTCACATGAATCTTGAAAACATCATGCTAAGTATAAGAAGGCAGACACAAAAAGTCACCTACTGTATGATTCCTTTTTTGAATTCTAAGTTATGGATTATGGTATTACAGTTCTCCTGATTTCCCCCCCTTTGCTCCCCTCCCCCCAGCACCCCCCACTCCCTCAAGCAATCCCTCCGCCATTGTTCCTGTCCATGGGTCACTCCTACAAATTCTTTGGCTACTCCATTTCCTGCACGGTACTTTACGTCCCCATGGCTAGTCTGTGACTACGTATTTGTACTTCTCAATCCCTTCACCCCTTCACCCTTTCCCCCCTCCCACACCCCCATCTGGCCACCATCAAAACGCTCTCCATATCCGTGATTCTATCTGTTCTTGTTTGCTTAGTTTGTTTTTCAGATTCCATTGTTGATAGATTTGTGTTTTTTGCCATTTTATTGTTCATAGTTTTGATCTTCTTTTTCTTAAATAAGTCCCTTTAACATTTCATGTACTAATAGTTTGGTGATAATGAACTTTTAGTTTTTGCTTTTCTGGGATGCTCTTTTATCTACCTTCCAATTCTAAATGACATCTTTGCTGGGTAGAGCAATTTTGGCTTAGGTCCCTGCATTTCATGACTTTTCATATTTCTGGCCAATCCCTTCTTTTTCTTTTTTTAGATTTAAAAAAATATTTTATTTATATATTTCTAGACAGAGGGGAAAAGAGGGAGAGAAAGAGGGAGGGAAAGAGCAATGTGTGGTTGTCCCTCACTCTGTCCCCACCCCCTGCCCAACTAAGGACCCGGCCCACAACCCAGGCATGTGCCCTGACCAGGAACTGAACCAGTGACCCTCCAGTTCAAGGCCAGCACTCAATCCACTGAGCCACACCAGCCAGAGCTGGCCAATCTCTTCTAGCCTGAAACGTTTCTTTTGAGAAATCAGCTGACGGTCTTATGGGAACTTCCCTGTAACTGACTTCCTTTTTCTTGCTGCTTTTAAGAGTCTTTCTTTATTTTTACCTTTTGGCATTTAAATTCGGATGTGTCTTGGAGTGGGCCTCTTTGCATCTATGTTGTTTGGGACACTGTGCTTCTTGGACCTGCATGTCTGTTTCCTTCACCAACCTAGGACAGTTTTCTTTCATTATATTTTCCAGTAGATTCCCAATTTCTTGTTCTTTCTCTTCTTCTTCTGGCACCCATTTTGCCTGGGGCACCCTGCTTGAGCTATATAACGATCTGAGATGGCTGCTACTTGTGCTGGGCTGGGAGACTCCCATGCTACGAATCTAGGCTGGCTGCTGCTAGCGCCAGGCCCGGGGCTCACTGAAGCCAGCTGTTGCTTATTTGATAGAATTTAAGAAGTTGTGAGCATGAGCCAAGACTAGTCACTCATGTATAAAGGCAGCTTCAGTGTCTATAAGTTGGGTGGGGCAGAGTCTCTGGGGATCTCCGAGGAGGGTCAAACAGTGTTAGCCAGGTTGATGGAGTCTCAGATATGGTACCAGCCTGCCTGCTCTGTGGGAGGAGGGTTCAGAAAAGGACAATGGTCTCTGCTGTCCTTGATGCCAGACACTCCAGTTTCTCCCTGGATGCCACTGGTGCCTTTCAAGCTGCCACCCAGGTGTTGGAACTCAGAGGGACTGAGTCTGAGTAGGTGAGTCTGTGTGTGGGTTCTCTAAGAGGAGCTGCTTGGGGCTCCAGCATTTTCTTCCACCGACTCAATCCCTGCTGGTTTTTGCAGGCAGAAGCTGGGGGCACTTATGTTCCTGGCACTGGAACCCTGGCCTGGGTGCCCTGGTATGGGGCTGGGACTCCTCACTCCAAAAATATCTCTCCAGAATTTTTATCCACCACACATGGGTGTGGGACCAGCCTGTTCCACATCTGTGCCCCTCCTACCAGTCTGGGTGGATGTGGTTTCTCTAAGTCTTAGTTGTCAGACTTCCATTCAACTCAATTTCTGATGGTTCTGAGTGACAGCTGTTTTATATCTTAGTTGTAAGATGGATGTGGTTGTGGGAGGAGGTGAGCCATGGCTGCCTGTGCCACCATCTTCACCGGAAGTCTGATCCCTTTTCTATGCAATGTCCAGAACAGGCGAAGCCAGAGAGGCAGAGAGTGGGGGGCAGTGGGGAGACATTGCTTAATGGGTACAGGGAATTTCTGTGGGGTGATAAAACTTCTGAAACTATGGAGAAGCAGTGATTGTACAACATTGTGAATACACTAAAATGTCTATGAATGGCACACTAGACAATGGTTAATGGCATGGCACATGAACTTCACCCAATTTAAGAAAATACTGAGACAAACATTAAACCGAGTTTGGTTTACAACTGGCAGGTATTATCCACAGCATGCTGAAGCCTTCAGCCTCTCTGAGCTAAGCCCTCATTTTCAGAGGGACTTCACAGCAACCCCTGCCAGGCAGGAAAGCAGTGGAGAGGGTGGAGCCCCTTTTTACAGATGGGAAGACTGAGGCTCGGGCACGTTAGCTCAGGAGGGGCAGGAGGGCAGGGCTGGAATCCTGATTACTCTTGCTGAGCTCGTCCTGAACGTGAGTTCCACGGATGGAAAGGGGGTGAGGAAAACAGACACATGTGACATCTCACGATTCACACGTGAGGTTGCTCCTCACCCAGGACACTGCCCTGGCCCAGCCTCCAGTGCAGCCTTTAGGAAAGAGGCTGTGCTCGTGAGGGACCGGCACGCCCACCCACCAGCAGTGGCTGGCTGCCTCGCCTGGGGCTCTCCACGGGCCCAGTCAGGGGACAATGCCACCAGTGACTACAAAACCCCGATTCCAGGTGCCTCTGCCACTCGCTGGTGTGGGGCTTCAGTCCCACCACTGCCCCTCCAGGCCTCACTTTCCTCCATGACAATGAGCACGCAGGTCTGTGGCGACCATTGCAGTTTCTGTACCACATGCAGGACAAGGGCAGTGACAGCTAGGCAGGTGGGCCTGTGGAGGGGTCTGGGCACAGAAGGGATACTGGCTGGATGGGTGAGCTCTGCCCTGGTCCCCTAGGGGAGAGGGCAGGCACAGGGCCACTTACGTGTCCCTTGGATTACATAAAATCAGTGGGGATTTCAGGCTAAAACACACGATGGGTCTGTGCCAGTCAAATTAACTTATCTGGTTGGTGCCCAGGAACACGACCCCCAGGGCATAGGGGTTTCCTGTGATGGGACAGTCAACCGATCAAAGCAAAAGACACACTGTTCAGGGTCCTGTGCTCCCAACTTAAATGTGGCTGATCGAGAAATGCACCCATGTCCTGAAAGGGGTCCCGGAGACATTACACAGTGCAGCCTCTACTCACAGAGGGCTGGGCACAGAATCTGCATTAGACAAGCAATTATTCTGTTGAAATGTCGGCACCTCACCCACCTGCCCACTTTTGGTCCACCCTGCGGGCCAGGGGTCCAGTCCGCCGCTACTTGGGGCCGACGTAGGTGACGGTCTTCCCTGTTTTCTTCAGGGTCTCCAGCAGAGCATCCACGCTGTGCTCAGAGTCGATGCAAACCTTCTTGTTGGGCAGGTCGATCTCAAACTGAATTCCTGCAGGAAGAGGAGGTGGAGTGAGGGCGGCGGCTGCAGACGCAGAGGCCTGGCGTCAGCGTGAGAGAGAGCTCTGGCTCTGACGTCCTTGCTCACAGCCACTCCTCTGGTCTCCTCTGGACCAGGAGGCTTTCCCTGTAAGGCTGAGGCTTGCTGATCCCTGCACTGCACTTGCAAAGATGACAGAGACACAGCACAGTAAAAAAGGGCAGGCGTTTCTGATAAAACAGAAAGTGTAAGGCCTGCACTCTCCTCACCCCCTAGAGACCACTTGGATAGTCGGGCATCTTTCCAGTCTTCTCCCTGATAGACAGATGGGAAATAACCCCCCCGAACAGGTCCTGCTATAGAAACAGGTCCTGCTATGTTTCACTTCCCAGTGGCCAGGATACCCTGCCGTTTTAGCACACCCAGACTGACTGCATCCTGTCTTTTAACAGTGACACCATGATCCACAGTAGGGATGCGCCCTGCACTACCCACTGCCCCGAGGAAGGACACTGAGGTGACTGAGGTGGCTTCCAGTTTCTCACTCTTACCACAATGACACAGTCGATGTACCAAACATGTCTTGTAAAACCTGCGAAAATATTTCTGTTCCACAAACTCATGGGATGGAAATCATGGGGCAACACACTGGCACCGTCTCAACGTTAACTGATATTGCAGAACTGCCCTCTTCGGGGCTGTGCTGATTTAAGGCCCCCAGCAGCACAAGGGAGCGTGTCCATGGGTCTTGCGGAGACCACGGAGTGCAGAGGGAAGGCCCTGCACAGGTTCTAGATGTGGCTCCACCACTGACTGGCTGGGTCTTGCCCAATATAAGCCTCAGCTTCCCCATCTGTACTGAAGGAGATGGGGTTGGCCAGGTCTTTCCAAGTTCAAGTATGCCATTAGTCTGTGATTCCTCTGGCCCAGGACTGCTCATCTAGGCTCCCGACCAACTCAAAACCCTTCTGGGCCATCTCATGAGGCCACTCAAGTGGGGAGAGTAGTGAAAGGTAGGGAGACACCTGCTCCCAAGTTCAGAGCAGATCCCCAAGCATCAGTCAAGGGGCCTTAAAAATCACATGGCACAGGTTTGGTCCTAACTGTGAATTCGTAGTGAATGGATACGTGGGGAGGGTAGGTGTTACAATGTATCCGTGCTGCCCTCTGGGATTTTGTCTTGGTTCAGGAGTGTCTCCCTCCTCTGACATCACAGAGCCAGAACCTCTGGGACTATCTAACACAGTGGACTGCAAACTGTGTGTCTCGCAGCCCAGATTCCGGGGCAGGTGTCCTTGAGCTGTCAAAAAGCAGTCCCACCCTCATTCCATCCGGATGGTGCCTCTCTGTATTATCAGGGGCTTCCAAGCTGGTGTTCACTCTAAGTACCCACAGCAAAAGCAGGTACAGACTGACATTCTCACATGGTGGCTGGGGAAACTCAGGCCTGCGAGAGGAAAAGGTGACAGTCATGTGACAAGTCAGAGGGGGTTCTTTCCACAACATCCTCATTGGATGGAATACACAGCTCAAGAAGCCACTTTAAATACTAATGACATCCCACCTAATGAAAGCCCTTTGAAAATTTGGTGTTATTATTACTTAGGGTTTAAAAATAAAAATCTGCCCTGGCTGGTGTGGTTCAGTGGATTGAGTGCGAAACAAAATGTGGCTGGTTTGATTCCTGGTCAGGGTACATGCCTGGGTTGTGGGCCAGGTCCCCAGTAGGGGGTGTGAGAGAGGCATCCAATGGATATATGTCTTTTTTTTTTCTCTTCCTTTTTTCTTTTCTTTTGACTTTAAATATGTTTTTTTATTTTATTGATTATACTATTACATTTGTTCTATTCCCCCCCTCCATTCTCCTCCACCCTGCACACTCCTCCCCCACCATTCCCCCCTTTAGTTCATGAACACGTGTCTCAAGTTCTTTAGATTCTATATTTCCCCTATTCTTACCCTCCCCCTATCTATTTTCTATCTACTGTCTATGCTACTTATTTTCTGTACCTTCTCCCCTTTTCTCCATCTTCCACTCCCCTGTTGCTAACCCTCCATGTGATCTTCGTTTCTATGGTTCACTCCTGATCTAGCTGTCCTCTTAGTTTGCTTTTGTTTTAGGTGTGGTTGTTAATAACTGTGAGTTTGCTGTCCTTTCCCTGTTCATCTTTTTTATCTTCTTTTTCTTAGGTAAGTCCCTTTAACATTTCATATAATAAGTGCTTGGTGATGATGAACTCCTTGAATTTGGTCTTATCTGAGAAGCACTTTATCTGTCCTTCCATTTTAAATGAAAACTTTGCTGGATAGGGCAATCTTGGTTGGCGGTCTTTGCATTTCATGACTTGGAATACTTCTTTCCAGCCCCTTCTTGCCTGTAAGGTCTCTTTTGAGAAATCTGCTGACAGTCTGATGGGAACTCCTTTGTAGGTGACTGTCCCCTTATTTCTTGCTGCTTCTAGGATTCTCTCCTTCATTTGAATCTTGGCTAATGTAATTATGATGTGCCTTGGTGTGTTCCTCCTTGGGTCCAACTTCTTTGGGACTCTCTGAGCTTCCTGGACTTCCTGGAAATCTATTGCCTTTGCCAGAATAAGGAAGTTCTCTTTTATTATTTGTTCAAATAAGGTTTCCACTCATGACAGTTCCTCTTCCCCTTCTGGTACCCCTATAATTCGGATATTGGAATGTTTAAAGATGTCCTGGAGGTTCCTAAGCCTCTCTTCATTTTTTTGAATTCTTGTTTCTTCATATTTTTCTGTTTGGTCATTTTTTCCTTCCTTCCGGTCCACTCCCTTGATTTGAGTCCCAGTTTCCTTTCCATTACTATTGGTTTCCTGTGCATTACCATTCATTTCAATTATTTTAGCCTTCATATGTTCCTCTAATTTGTGACTAAAATCAACCAGTTCTGTGAACATCCTGATCACCAGTGTTTTGAACTGTGCATCTGATAGTTTGGCTCTTTCTTCATGGCTTAGATTTATTGGCTCTGGGGCTTTGAGTTGTTCTTGAGCCATGTTTTGATCTGTTCGTGCCTGTTACATATGAGGAGCAGAGCCTTAGGCGTTCACCAGGCGGGGGGGGCCACCCAGGTCGCTGGTTTGTGACGCTGTATGTGGGGGCGGGGTCAGAGAGGGAACAGTGGCGGTCCTCTCTGCCCGCCCGGTCCGTCCCCCACCTGTTTATCTGAGTGGAAATGTGCGAGCCCGCCGCCCTGCACCGTGCGGTCTCAATGCTCGCCTCTTCACTGGTTTATCTGCATGCAAATGCTTGACCGACGGCAGACAGCCAGCGGTGCCTCTTCCCTGTGTCCGCCCGTAGCTACCCCGCACCTGGGATCCGAGCCCTGGGCTGCCTGTGCACATCCCGGGTCAGGGGATCTTCCCTGCCCGACCCACTCTGATGTTGGCTTTGCACCTCTCATCGGTTTAGCTGAGCAGTTCGTTATTTTCGGACTCCGTATTATCAATTTTCTGTGTGGTTTGGTTGCGTTTATGGTTGTTAAGACTTTGTTGTTTTTAGGTTTGGTTGTGCGCGGACGCAAGGTGTTTCCACCTGCGCCTCCATCTTGGCGGAAGTCCTCCCAATGGATCTATGTCTTGAATGCGGAGGTTTCTCTCCCTCTGTTTTTCCCTCCCTCCCTGTCTCTCTGAAGATAAATTTTAAAAAAATGAAAATCTTAGAAGACTGACTGGCCCAGCACTACCAGAATTCTGATCGCAGCTCAGTCCTACCTCAGGGAGCCCCAGGGCCAGACCTCAGCCCTCTCTGGGCCTCCACTTCCCCAGACGAGACTTGAGGGGGCTAGATAAGGTTTTCTAAATATGTCCAAATAATGGTTTTCTAAATATGTCCAACAGAGGTGCTTTAGGAGTTCGACACATGACTGATTCAAGTTGTTACAGTTTAAAAAGTCTTAAGTCTTAATAGAGACTTCCAGCCAAGATGGAGGCATCTTTAAAAAAATTAGAAACATAAAAAACAACCAGATCTGACAGAAAATTGAACTGTATGGAAGTCCAACAACCATTCATCCAGACCGGTAAGAGGGGTGGAGTCAGTGGCCAGAGGAGAGGAGTCACGGCAAGAAAAACTGGTGCTTGGCGGTCCCAGGTGCACAGGTGGCGGCTGGCAGACCCTGGGCACAGGGTGGCAACAGGCAGACCCAGTGAGGTGCACAAGGTGGCTGGCTGACTGCAGTCACACATTTGCATGGAGATAAACCAGGCAAAAACGGGGAGCGAGACAGACCGAGCAACCCCAGAGCCTCAGTGCTGGGAAATAAAGCCTAAAAGCACCAACTGAAAACACTTGTGGGGGGTGAGGTGCAGGTAGAGACTCCCAGCCTTACAGGAGAGTTCGTTAGGGAGATCCACAGGCTCCTAGAACAAACACAAGCCCATCCATCCAGGAATCAGCACCAGAAGGGCCCAGTTTGCTTGTGGGAAGCAGTGGAAGGTCCTGAAATATGAGAGTGGAGCAAGCACCATTGTTCCCCCTCTGACCCTGCCCCCACATACAGCATCACAAGCCAGAGACTGGGTTGCTCCACTCTGGTGAACACCTAAGGCTCTGCCTCTCACTATGTATGTAACAAGTGTGACCAAACCAGAAAAAACAAAAAAAAAGGCTCAAACAGAAGAAACAGATTAAAGCCCCAGAGCCAATACTTTTAAGCCACCAAGAGCTAGCCAACCTATCAGATGAACAGTTCAAAGCACTGGTGATCAGGATGCTCACAGAATTGGTGGTTGATTTTGGTCGCAAATCAGATGAAAAATAAAGGCTACACTAAGTGAAATGAAGGAAAATTTACAGGGAACCAATAGTGATGGGAAGAAAACTGGGATTCAAATCAACGGAGTAGACCAGAAAGAAGAAAAAAATGACCAAACAGAAAACAATGAAGAAACAAGAATTCAAAAAAATGAGGAGAGGCTTAGGAACCTCCAGGACTTCTTTAAATGTTCCAACATCTGGATTATAGGGGTGCCAGAAGGGGAAGAGGAACAGCCACAAGTGGAACACTTATTTGAACAAATAATAAAGGAGAACTTCACCAATCTGGCAAAAGAAATAGATTTCCAGGAAGTCCAGGAAGCTCAGAGAGTCCCAAAGAAGGTGGACCCAAGAAGGAGCACACCAAGGCACATTATAATTACATTAGCCAAGATTAAAATGAAGGAGAGAATCCTAGAAGCAGAAAGAGATAAGGGGACAGTCACCTACAAAGGAGTTCCCATCAGACTGTCAGCAGATTTCTCAAAAGAGACCTTATAGGCAAGAAGGGGCTGGAAAGAAGTATTCCAAGTCATGAAATGCAAAGACCTACAACCAAGATAGCTCTATCCAGCAAAGCTTTCATTTAGAATGGAAGGGCAGATAAAGTGCTTCTCAGATAAGGTCAAGTTAAAGGAGTTCATCATCACCAAGCTCTTATTATATGAAATGTTGAAGGGACTTACCTAAGAAAAAGAAGGTAAAAAAGTTGAACAGTGAAAGGACAGCAAACTCACAGTTATTAACAACCACACCTAAAACAAAAGCAAATTAAGAGGACAGCTAGATCAGGAGTGAACCATAGAAACGAAGATCACATGGAGAGTTAGCAACAGGGGAGTGGGAGATGGAGAAAAGGGGAGAAGGTACAGAAAATAAGTAGCATAGACGGTAGGTAGAAAATAGAAAGGTGGAGGGCAAGAATAGTATGGGAAATGTAGCAGCTAAAGAACTTATGACACATGGACATGAACTAAAGAGGGGAATGTGGATAAAAGGGGATGTACAGGGTGGAGGGGAATGAAGGGGGAAATGGGGCAACTGTAATAGCATAATCAATAAAATATATTTAAAAATCAAAAATAAAAATAAATAAAAGGTCTTAATAGAAAATGATACTCAGATGTGTCATATAACAAACATTATCCCACTGAAAATCACCAACACATCAACTGGTACTGACAGGGCTCTGAAACTAGACTGCAAGGCCAAATCCTAGCTCTACCACTGGCTGGCTGTGTGACCCCAGTCAAGTTATTTAACCTCTCTGAACTTCCGTTCCCCCCTGCTATAATGGAGATAGTCAGAGAAGCCACCTAACTGGTTGTGAGGATTAAATGAAAGCCACCAAGCAGAATACTTGGCACATGCTAGGTACTCAATACACCTTAGTTTTACCGTTATTATCAGCTTAAACTCAAGCTTCTCCAGCTCCGTGTCTGCGTGCAAAACATGACATAAAGTTTATTAGTCACCCGCACTTCACTCCCAGCCAAAGGCCACTCACTCACCTCCTAGCTTGTTGAGGACCCGAGTGACTGCATTCGAGCAGCCTTCACAAGTCATGTCTACAGAGAACTCGTGCTTCTGAAACAAACAAAGGAGACCATGAGCTAAGTGCTGCAGAGAGACCCACACACCCCACCGGCATGCAGCCCACTCTAGGGCCAAGACAAGGGGCAGAGACACGGCAAGACCTGGCTGCCGTCCAACTCCCAAGTGGTCTGTTTCTGGGCCCCACAGTCTTCACCAGCAAAGTGGAGTAACCAAGGATTTCTGTGTCTCACAGGCTGTGGTATTAAGTGAGATAATCCCTCCAGTTCCTTTAGCAGTGTCTGGCGTGCAGAGTTGAATCAGCTGGGAAGCTAGTTTACCTTCAAAACCGTGATTCTTAGGCCATGGGGCCATCTCAGCACCATCTACTCAAGGGTGGACGCCCATCCTCTGAGCCATGCCGAGCTGGTGGTCTTACTTATGCATCAGAAGATCACCTTTTGTATTAGAATCACTGGGGAGCTGATTCTAAACCTGTAAAACCCTCAGGTTCTGGTCAGCAAGAGTGGGCTGGAGATCTACAACAGCTAGAAGGCTTCCCCGATGATCTGGACATACGGTGCCCACTGTTCTCACCCAAATGCCTGCTTCTCAGAGGCAGCACCTAACTCCGGGGAAGCGGGTGGAATGGCGATGGTCTCTGAGAGCAGGAGGGCAGCCCGGTCCAGGAGACCAGGCTCTTGGACGCTCCACGCAGGCTTAACATCCTATGGTTTCCACGATATCGAACAAATGAAGCTCCCAGAAGACAGAGGCTTTGTTTAGTTCACTGCCACATCCCCAAAACAGGCACACCTCAGAGATATCTTGAGTCTGAGTCCAGACCACCACGATATAGCAGGTGTCACCATAAAGCAAGTTGTCATCCTTTTGCTGGTGGAGGATTTTGCTTTTAATTTGTTTAAAAAAATCTACGTTTGTGAAGCACAATAAAGCTAACTGCAAATAAAACCAGGTACATCTGTAGTTGTAACAGACCACATGGTTCGAGAAGCCTAAAGCAGTTACTATTTGGCCCTTTCAGGAAAAGTTTGCTGACTCCTGCTCTAGAACAACAGACGGCCAAGATCTGCCGGTGGTGTGCACTTGTGTGCTAAACTTTGCAGGGTTTGCAAAACTGATGATATAAGACCCAACTCTATTGTGTGTCCCTATGTTCTTTACCTGGTATCTGAGATCATCCTCACCCCGCCTGGGGAGGGAGCCAGTCACCTTATTTTACTCAGGAGAGTATGTAAACTGCCCACAGGATGTGCTGAGGCTGGGATATGGACCCAGGCTTTCCTGGCTCCAGGGACTCCCTGATGGTTCTGGACCAGCAAACAGCACAGTGGCCCCCACCACCCTGACTCTGAGCGGGACCTCTGAGGGTGGGGACACCTTGTGAAGGAGCAGGAGTTTTTGCTGCCCAAGGGCCTGAAGTCAGCAGACACCTGATGCTTCTGCTGTGCAGACTAGACAGCAGGTCTCCTTCCAGCCTCCACCGTGCAGAGGTCAGACACCCACTGGTGGCTTCTGGGTGGCAAACATCACACTTCGGTTTCTCCTTCTCCACCTCCGAGTTGCGAAAGTAAATTTGATGATGGTGGAAAAATCTACTTAACCAACAGAGGAAGCCATGCTGCTTCGCAGGGAATCCCAAGACTGAACGCTCAGCCTGGTGCAGCTCCAGCCCCTCCGGGCCTCTTTAAGGTAGATGAAAAGCCCAATAAGTGGCAGAGTTCTTTCATAGAACCTCAGACTCAGCAAGCCGGGACAGAGTGGGGTCATGTTGTCCAGCTCCTCCCAGACAAGGAATCCTTTCTCAACTCTCCAGGACATTCAGCCTCTGAACGCCCCGAATAAGGGGAGTTTACCACTAATAACTGTTGAGGGCCTCCTCTGTGCCAGACCTGGTTCTAGGCACCTCTGTGAATTACATTGGTTAATCATTACAATGACCCAAAAGTGATTGTTATTATCCTTTCTTGACAAGGGAGGAAGCTGAGGTTCAGAGGTCAGGTCACTCTCTCAGTGTGACACAACCAGTGAGTGGCAGGGCCTAGACCGGTCAGAGAAGCCTGAACGCATAACCACTGCAGTCCTGGTTAAAATGAGGTTTGAAATCTGCCCGCTGGTAGTTTTACCCTACTTTCCTAGGTCTCTGCAACAGCCATTGTGGACTAGCTATGCCAGTGGCTGTGCCAAGTATTTCGCTGGCATTTTCCCATTCATGCTAACAGTTATGTGA